>NC_071304.1:7897405-9223655 GCF_027563975.2 Plodia interpunctella
TCATCATTAGGCCAAGGTGATTGTGGTTACATACTTTTCGCGGAAGTCACTCATCATAAAATGTTTCATAAAGAAACCCATTTTGCAGCATAATCGTCTAAATACAAAGATTTGAGAAGACACCCAAAGTTATATGGTCCATAAGACAAGAACGACAAATAAGAAGCTAGAACTCATGTTTAACAGCACCTATTTCAAAATCACATATGTATTAATAATCTACTACCATCGCACGCGATTATAATCCAACAGACATATATGAATTTTTTGGTCATAAATATTTTGCAAATATTATTAATATATTACAGAATATTTATGACCACTTATACAAATAACAAACCACAATTAAGCTAAGGGCTTAATAATTTCTTTTAGATTTCTTTTTAAAAAAATGACATTTTTTTTACTTAAGCTTTTATTGTTATCAGAGAGATCTTATTACATTCAACGCGTGACAAGTCATGCCCGTAAAAGAAACCTTTGAAGAGTTCTCTCGTCGGAAGCCGTTGCTGGGTGCATCTGGTGGTGCACCCAGCAACGGCTTCCGAACATGACCTGGTGGTCATGCTTATCATAATATTGCATTGTTATCTAAACTAAACATGTATATTGATATTTTGGTACTTTTAAAGAGGTGATTTTAAAATGAGTGCTGAATGAAAACGTCTAATAACGACTTGTTTGTATGTATCTATCAAATTAAAGGTAACAACTTCGTTAAACGCTCACAATGTTTTAATGAGAACGGTGATATTTCTCTCTCTTTATTAGGAAGAAAACTTTTTCAATGGACTTTCCCAACTTTAACCTCTAATAAATAAAAGGCGCAATTATAATCCTGAAAATGAATGACTAATTTGGCGTCACGAATCAAATAAACAAAAAAAAAAGTGTAATTTTTTCCCATAAATTTGATCCTAATCAAAATAAATGCCCAAAACTTTCAGCCCACAGAAAGTATCAAAACTCCTTAATTTTGCATCGAAAAAGTTACTTTTGTAAAGATGGGAATAAAAGAAATTGTATTAGGGAAGTGTCACGTCTGTTTCGCGAACTTTCTCGAAAAGTATGTATATGTTTGTTTTGTCTTAAATAAGTGTTGGAAAGTTTTCGACAAAGATAGTTGGTGAAATTTTAATGGAATTTCGCCTAATTGATGTTCATGAAATTGGGAAGTACGAAGTACAACGGAGTACTTACTAATTCCATGTCGATGTTAGACTAAAATAGTCAAGGTGACTCACTAACCATGTCAATTTAATTTGAAATGAAGCACCTTTCCAATCAAATCAAATCATTTACTCAGAAACCTTCACAGGCACTTTTTCGCATCAATTTTTATATTAAATAGTAATTTCTCACAAGCTACAAACTACTATTATTTCTGAACGTCCACTGCTAAGAAGAAATGCCGAAAGAAACTCATTTGAACATGTGTTGGTCCCTATCATGCCAGAAGGGCTTACCATTATTGTTTCCTTTGTACATACTTTCCTTTTTACTGTCTATTTCTTGTATCTGCGTGCAATAAATAAATACCTAGGATATTTGACAAATTTTTGTTTTGATGAATATTCGAAGGCCATTTTATTATAGAAACACGAGTGAAAACATTACTGTGATATTAATAATGCTATGATAAATATTACAAAAATAAAATCACACGTTTTTGGTGTCGACCTAACGCTCCATACTGACACAAAAAAGTGACGTCACATCTTGATAAAATGAAAGAAAAGGGAGAATAAAAATAAAAGAGGGATATGTTTGTTCAACAGCTACAGTAAATACGTTTATGATGATGACTTCTAAATAAAAGTTGTTAATTTTTTTTTTGATGGCTGAGTTAGTTTTTATAATTTCATACTTTTTCACCAAGGAATCAATCTACTTTATATCTTCTTATAATGATCCAGCTGCATTGTTACAGTCTATGAATTAAATCATAATGATCATAAATATATTTACTTTACCTAGATTATACATATTTTTTACAATTTTCTGACCTTGTCTACGGCCTAATTCTTACAGTTTTTCGTAAACACGAAAGTATCTATCTGAAGATGACGGAAACCGCGTGTGATATGTATGAAAAAATTTAAATTATTGGGTTATAGGTGTCTTTAGGATCCTACGATCAATATGTCTTAGTTCTACTGTGGTTTAGCTCCATCTTACGATATCAAGTCACATCAAGATATGACAAGAGCTCCATTCAAATTCCTTTATATGAATAGGGAATGCAAGACAAAAAACAATTTTTATTCTAACTTTTGAGGCTGACGTCTCAGGGCACAGTTTATATAGGTAGTTATATAGTATTTTACACAATATTGTATACAGTTTATATAGTAGACTATTTATGAGAGATGGTTGAGAAAGTGCGAATAAAATAATAAATATATTAGGACAAATCACATAGATTTAGCTAGCCCCAAAGTAAGTTCGAGACTTGTGTTATGGGATACAAACTCAACGATATTATTTGCATTTTTTATGGGCTCCGGACCGGGAACATGCCTCTTAAGGGGGATCGAACACGGAACTTCTCGGTTCAGAGGCAAGTACTTTACCACTGCGCCACCAAGGTTGTCAAAATCAAAGATAACAATTAGATTTCCTCGCCCGTGCGCTGTCATAAAATACAGCAATTTCTCAAATTACGCCCACGGCAGAACGGAGGCTGAATCGTATATAAAGGTGACCAGATAACTTCAAATTTTGGGATATTTGATGATGATTTTAAATAATTTGATGAATACTGCGAGTGGTGCGTGGTCCCTGTCCCTGTGGCCCAAGAATGGACTACTTATTTCAAATCCTCCCTAAGTATGTTGTACGAGGCGACTAAGGGACATATACCTTAGCAGCTGATAGGCAATAATAGCATCCCTGAAGAGGGTTGACGTCAAATAGGCAGCCGGTTGTAAAAGCATAGCCAATCTTTAAAATTCAATGGTTGTTATTTTAATAATTGGTTGTTTTTTATTTAATTTTATTTATATCAATATATATAATAAAATTGAAGAAAGGCCAAATTTGTACATTGGATATTTTTTTAAATTCTTCATGGAATATACTTAGATATAGATGACGAAAATATAGTTTTGGAAATTTTCGTATGTCTGTCTGAACGCGCATCACTCGAAATCTACTGGACCGATTTGCTTGAAATTTGGTATGTAGGTACCTTATATACCGGGTTAACATCTTAACGTCAGGTTCCCATATGATAATTGAAAAACTAATTATGAATCAAAAATTCCTCAGAATCCTGGGTTAACATCTTATAGACATTATATCCCGGAAAATGAGGAGGGTCCTGTAGGAAAATTAAAATAACAATCCATGGAGCCGATTTAGTTTAAAATTTTGTAGAAAGGTGTAAACAGAATATAAACAATTTCTTTTTTATCGATGAATGTTTGATATAGATATACTTGGAAGGTATCAATTTACAATTTAATTCTGTTATATTTTAGTTTTGAACATAAAGATGATTGATGGCGCCACCAAGACTTTTAAAACGCCTTATGGTTTCGCTCATACAAAATGATAGGAGTATATATATACTTCCGAAATAATATATATATAAGTATATATAAGTATATTTATATTATTTATATACTTCCGAAATAAATCACTAGATGGCGCCACTAAAACTTTTATATTTCTAAATCACGCTGTGGTGTCTCTCTCACAAATCCATAATAATATTGTTAAAGAATTTGTGAGTTTGTATGTTTGAGGCGGGGTGGGTAATCTCCGAAGCTACCAAACCGATTTCAAAAATTATTTCACCATTAGAAAGCTACATTATCCGAGATTTCTATAGGTATTTTTGTTTTAAAATAAATTAGTATTCAGCCAGATCAATCAACATTATAAAGAAATCCGAAAAAAAAGCGCTAACGTCAAATATAAACGTAAAATCTTTACGTTCGTGCGCTGGCCCTACCATTGATTATACACAATGTACTACAAAAATGTAGGTTTTTAGTAGATCCATAAAAAAGTCCGCGACACTAATACATAATACATAATACTATGTATCTTTTATAATTAAGTATCTATAAGGCATTTAATATGTAAAAAATATTGTAAATAATTAAAAGGTGCATTTTTACATTATTACACAAGCATATTAATCCTTAGGATTAAACGTATTGAGATTATTTCATCATCAAGAAAATTTCAAGAAGATAAATTTTGTCCTTCACAGCACATAAATTGGATTAATAGATTCTGAAATATCGTGAAATGAAAAAATACGCACGCCGAATTATTTTAAGTAGGTAGATACTTTTATATTGTTGAACACAGCACGCGGCGACGCCGGCTCGCGTTGTAACGCAGAGCGCGGTTATAGCCCGCAACAAAATCGTACGATTTTTCCTTGATACTTAATTTTATTTGTTTCCGTTGTATTCATACAAAAATTGTAATCAGTTGTCAGAACGACTTTCTCCGTCTACAATACAAAATATATTTATTGCCCATAAAAAAAACATTAGTACAAATTAATACAATTTTTCATACATATGAACCAATGGTTCTCTTCCAGCCAGCCTTTGGGTAGTGAGAGAGGAGATAACAAAAGAGGGTGGGCGCAGTATGTATCAATATATCAGTATAAAATTCTTCCGTTACTGAGTGACTGACAGACAACGTACACCCGAAACTGCTGGGCGGGAAGCTGAAATTTGGCATGTAGGTGAGTGTTTTTGGAAATTCTACTCCGAAGGGATGAAAGGAGTGAAAAACTGTAAATATGAAAGTTCTACACCGTTAAAGTTAGTGACTTGAAAATTTGTATTTTGGTTGTTTACAACAAAGTAATGAATACGTGTTTTAGATTTTTCTGAAAATTAACCCTCAACCCCTTTAAAAGGAGGCTGAAAGATTGTATGGGACTTAATACAATTTTAAAGATAAAAAGCTGAAAAATTCCCCACTTTTTGTAGTTAATAACCGTAATAGAAAAAATTAAAAAATAGTAAATAAAAATAATAATAATTTAAGTTTGTGGTTAATATAAAACCGGGACGTAAAACGTCATGGAAAATGGGACGCGACACGCGTTGCAGAAAGCGGGAGTGGGAGTCGGAGCGGAAAATGGGAAGGAGACACGTAGTGGGAAACGGGACGGGACACATTGCAAAAAACATGATGGCACAATATGTCGGAAACGGTGAGGGATATCTACTTTACATTACATAGCAGGAAGCGGGATTGGACAAGATTGCGGGACGAGATACGCAGCGGGAAACAGGAAATTGAACTAAAGATGAGAAAAAATGCGAATTTGAATCGTATATACAGAATACGCGTTAAAAAAATTACTGAGATTTTCCTATGAAATTCACGCGGGCGAAGCCGCGGGCAAAAGCTAGTTTCAAATAAAAATCAAATCAGATGCCTGTATGCAGCTTGAATGACATTAGTTGTAGCAATAATATGCTCGATATAAAAAATACATAATAAAGTTATAAAAATCCATGTACCTAATGAGCATTTATCGCCTGTATAAAGAACAAATCATTTCTTGAAATTCTTAGTTAAAGCCAGAGGTTAACAGGTTGTTGTTATCTATTTGCTGGCAGTTCTTGGCTCCACTCCATTGAAACTAAAGTGATTAAGTGATATTATCGGTCTGAGAAATACGGAATAGTCGTCGGTTTCACGAGAGACTTTAGAAAAGTTGTGTCTATGTAAAATAATAAGTACACTTGGAACATCGTTTGTAGAAATACAACTAATTCACAGATTTTCCTGTGCATTTAGATATAATTTCTGAATAAACTTTTTGTTTAAGCTGCTTAGAAACTCATGGTCACCATAACACGTTCCAAGTAAATACGGAACCGTGACTGCGCGTACGTGTCGTCATTATCCTTGTTAGCCCGGTCCCTGTCGAGACGAGTGGAACCCTAAATTACTTCATCCGTAGTATAATTTACTTTAGCCCTTTTAAATTTAGTCTGCCTGGATCCTCGAGAGCGTAAGGGCCAGACTTCATCGGAGCGGAGGAGATGAGAGAAATGGAAGTTTCATTTATACCTATACATACACTGCAGCTTCGATAGCATTTGTTTTTAGATATTTCTTGCTCATTTTTATGGCTAAATAACCAAAAGATTTCCGATGAAACAAAACTTAGATGTATATTTATAGCCAGTAGTCTGAAAACTTTCAAATTAGTGATTTATCGAAGTAATTCCTTTGGGGCATGTTATAAACACTAAAAATATTACAGGTGTGGGAACACCATTTATTCAGTAAACCGTTCGTTAAAGCGCCAATTTTCGTTAAGTCTACATTCTTGGTTGATTCAACAACAAAATTGTTTGCACAACCATATGTAGTCTAGACTCAATAAATTTAGACATTTTTCTATTAATACAGATAATATGCATGTGATTTGAATTTTCGTCTGCAATGACAACTTTATTAGAATACTTGAATGAATTATTCATAAACGATGTCAATTTAACTTTTCTCGGTTATTTCGGGTGTCTTGAATGTGAAATGAGGTACACTAGTATAAATTTTGTTTCGGTTTATTAGAAATTCAAAGGGACGACCTTGTTGTTTTTAATCATTTTGTTTTATCATGAAAATTTTGATACTTAGATACTTTGGGCGGCGATAATTTGTCACTGTTTAGGAAAATTGTTTAGGTAGATTTTGCTATGTACACAAGACAGACTGCATCTATCCAGTAGAACTGAATATTTTCTGACTGACTTGAAAATAACAACTTTATGTATCATCTTTTTATGAAAAGTTTTACAAGTCTTTAGTAAGTCTAAAAATCTCTCGGAATAACTATTTGTATTGAAAATTAAATCAAAAATTCACTTTGTATTAAAATTATTTTTATCTTCTTTTCAGATTACCACCTCACAGTGTTAGTTAAGAGTGCTAGTGTAATAAAATAAAAGTGCTGTGATAGTGTATTGATATAAATAAAAAATGCGGCTGGCGTGAGCATTATCCGCGAAACGTGTGCTTCGTTCGAAGGCACAACGAGGACTGCGACGAAGCAGCGATGGCTAGGCCTGAAGTTGTGCGATGAGCCGGCGGACGAGGAGGAGGGGATGGACGAGCCTAGCGCCGCCAAGCGGCCATCGGTGCTAACTATCGACCGAGCCGCGTTTCTCCTCTTGAGGGTTAAGCGAGCCTTTAAGAAGAAGCGTCAGCAGAGGAAGGAGAAACAGTGAGTAGTTACAGTCTTTTTATGAACATATTAGACACTAAGACACTATGCACGCCATAAATACAGTTTATCCTTTGTTTTATATAAATTTTTTTTTTTTACTTGTCGATTGAGAGAAATCCCTTTATTTATCGTATCCATCATCGAAATGAAATATTTTTAATTGATATATATCATATACATACATATGTTTTGTGGTGTGCATCATAGGTTTAAAAAAAAATACAAATCAAGCTTCTACGTATCTAATTTTTAACTTTAAGCAATTAAAAACCATTTATAAATGCATTTTTGATTGATCAAACCCATAGCAATGGAAGCAGAGACTTAGACTTAGAAAACTATAAATGAAGGAAAATTTTATGAAACATTTTCCCAACTGTTAAAAATTTGAGTAATTTATAATTTTAAAAACCTCTTTAACATTATAGTCAGAGGCTTGGAATATTTCCTTCTTAATAAAAAAAAAACTTCCGAATTTTCGTTACTGTTTTATGGACTTGAATATTCATTAATCTAAATTTGTAGTATGTAATAATTTATAATAATAAATTTAAACATCCTGTATTCGCTACCGAGCCAATTAATATAAGAAAGTAATTTGGACAGAGTCCCTATTGGTAATCATTAAACATTACCTGTACAATATGTAATTAATACCTCTACTCTAATACCCTGGACTTCATGTAAATTCTGGTTTATCATTCAAAGCACGTCACGGCTTAACGGGGCTCATTTGCTCCCATTGGGAATACGACATTAGTCTTATTGTTTATCCATTGTATTTTTATTTGGATTTAATCCTACAATGTAACATTAACATAGCAGTAGCAGTGGCCCGTGGCTTCGCTAACGAGGGAATTTTGGGAAACTGGATTTTTTACTTTAACTTTATATTCATATAAATAATTTTCAAAGCAAGATTGGTAGATTAAAGATAAGCGCGTTTAAAGATATTATACATGCCTGAAACTTGTATGAAACATTTTCTAACAGTTAAATATAGCTTATATTGTTATGCATGCAGTACTAGCATCAAATATAGCAATATACAACATAATATTTCGTAAGATACGTTCTAAGGGAAAATGTCAGAAAGATATTTAAAAAATAAAACAATGTATACAGTGACATTATATATTTGGTTTGTGTCTTACTGTGGTTTACTAATATTAGTCATATCTTTCTGCGATTCTTCTTTCTCATCAGATTTACTTTCAGCTTCCTGATCCTTAATGCCTATTTCCTTTTTCATAGTTACAGGTTGGGCAGTTTCATATTTATTATTGTCATATTTATTATTGTCATATTTATTATTGTCATATTTATTATTGTCATATTTATTATTGTCATATTTCGTTAAATCTGAGTTGCTTTTGACGCTTTTCAATACTTTCCCATCATTAACATTAGAGTATTTATCATCATATGCATCCTTTACATCATTGGAAGTTTTCGCATCGAAACTACTCTTCAAATCTTTATCTCCTACGAGTTTGATATCTTTTTTGAGTGATTTCTTCGGACCGAAATTGTTGAACCAAAGTTTGTTACTTTTGTTGTCTAGCCCCTCTTTTTTTGGGAATAAAAATATTTCTATTGCCTTTGGCTTTAGGGCTGTTTGAGTAAAGGGAGAATTGAATTTCTTAGGAGGCAAGATGCTATCCAGTATGAGTGGTGAGATTGGTTGCAGAATAGGCTTAGCCGCATTTCCTATTGTTTTAGGACCAAATTCTTTAGGTCCAAATTCAAAGGTGATGGTGCTTTCTTCATGGGACTCGCAACATTGGGGACCATATGTTACTTCTTTATCTAAGTTAAAGAAATCATTGCTTGATAGTATCTTGTTTATGAAACTGGACCCACCTCCAAGAGGCGCGGAATTTCTCATACTATTGCAAAGACATTCATCGATGATAGAGACAGGTTTAGAATTAAATTGCATGATGTTATCTTTTGGTAGATTATCTGTAACAAAAGTGTTAATGCTGAATATTAAATACACAGATATTATAAAAGAGAATGATAATATATATCTACGAGTCGACGTTGATATTTTACGTTGATAGTTCTTTTTCAACTAGAGTGTGCGCCAAAATTATTTCAAGTAATTTTCTTATAGTGATATGCTGTGTAGTTCCAGTCCTAGAATAATACTATTTTATATCTTCAGGAGGTCATGTCGTTCCCATGTCGTCCAAGGCGACTATGGGAAAGCCTTGATAACAGATATACAACAAGATCTTTCCAAAGAGAGCTGACGTCAGGCAGGCGAACGGTTGTTACAAAAAGTGAAAATGGAGAAGTGATTTTTTTAATTGGACTATTTATTGCGGGATGTCACAGCTGAGAATGCAATCGAACATGGAAAATTAGAGAGAGAGTTTCTGTGAGGTAAAAAAAGGTTACCAACGAGATACTGTTTTTACCTTTACCGATATAAAACGCGATGTCCATCTTCCCCAAGTTGACTAGGGAGTTGGTGATGGTGGGCATGGTCCTGGCTCTGAGGGGGTCCCGGCTCCACACCGACCCCAGGGCCAGTAATGAAATGTACACAAAGCGTAACATTTTCTTAAACGAAGAAAATTCAAATTTAAAAATAATTCAAGTCCAAATAAAAGTAGATAAATTAAGAGGTATAGCTACATAACAAACTTTTTAGATACCCCTAGATATTGGTAGAAAGTGACCTGAACGATATGATGATGATGATGTCCGACCGATTTTGGCTATGGCTACATAATATATGGACGGTATAATACTGAATGTAAGTAAGTATATAATTATGAAATAGGAATTGGAAAGGAGAAATCTATATGTTCAGCGGTAGCTCTAAAGTAGGTATCTATTTAATATCTTACAATTGTTATGCGCAGTGGTGTATGCACAGTTATATGGAAGCAATAAGTAAAGACAAAAGCAAAGTTTTCAAAGTTAAAACAACACAATATCTTACAAGTTCGTCTGGGCGTCTCAGGCAGCGGACGTCGATTGATATCCGTCGATTCGGCCCAAATCAAATCAGCAATTTCGAAACTTCGATTTGCTCTTTATTGGGTTTGATTTTTATGATCTGACTTGCGAAATACAATTCCGTGCAATTTTCATGGCGAATTCTGCTTTCGTTTTACGTTTTTGCCATTAACAATTACTTTTAGGGCGGTTTTGTATCCGGGTAGATGATTGCATGAATTTTTAGACTTAACTTGAAGATTAAATCCTATCCTACTACTAATGCGAAAGTTTGTGAGGATGTATGTTTGTTTGTTACTCTTTCACGCGAAATCTATTGGACGGATTGTTATGTTTGGTATACGGGTAGAATATAACCTGGAATAACACGTACTTTTTTTCTCAAAATTCACGGGAGTGAAGCCCCAGGGCTCAGATAGTATTTTATATATCTAAGGGTTTGAATGGCACATTTCAATGGCATATATTTATATACACAATTTTTTTTATTATACACGAAATTATATATACCAAAATTATAAAGCTGAAGAGTTTGTTTGAATTTGTTTATCTATGGAACAACTGCACTTGAATAGTTCTTCCAGTGATTGGTAGTAGCATTTATGATAATATAAATTATATTTAGTAGACCCAAATTTTCTAAGGGGCGAAGCTCCTAGGCACAGTAGCATAAAGTAAATCATGTGACAAATGAATTTCCTAATAAGGACAGAAAATCTGTTGTAAAGATTAATTGTCCTCATGAAGGAATTCATACCCTGCAAATCAGAAATATTCCGATTAATCTACATTTATAACAAGGTCAATTTAAAATTAAGACATTGATTGTCGCAATGGCCGTGCAAGCACTATTTCAGTCAGCATATTTGCCCGAGTTTGCATTATAGCCATAAAATGCATCTGAATCGTATTTATTTATACACATCGATTTCAGAAACTGCTCGTAAAATCGACGTGTAGCCGACCTCAGTGGCTCAGAAAATCTTAAAACGGCTGAACGTAAAATGCCACTTAGGATTTCAGTCGTTCTCTGTTTGGTTCGTGACGTATTTAGTATATTTTGTTGTGGCTCGTGTATAAACTTTAGATTATAAGTCGGGACTTACCTCGGGACTTATTTTGGTTTTTAGTATTTTAATCTAAGTTTTGCTTTACATGTGTCAATTTTCAAGCTATTAAATAAGTTTTCAAGCCGTTCTTTCTTGCGAACTACAATATAATTTCTACAACAGTAGTAAAATAGTCCTGTAGTATCCCCTTTTGTTTATCGAAACATTTTTTTATTAATGGTGACACTATATTGTAGGTGATAGTTTGTTTATTGTCCATCCGTTCTTACTAAATGAATTTTTCTTTTTCTTTTAAATATGTTGTTAGGATAAATGAAGTTAAATTTTATTTTAAGGCATTGGAAATAACAAGGTATAGTTTCGCTGCCACCGATAACATAACAGAAATAATAAATAGAAGAACCGAGTTATTTGACGAATTGGAGCAGAAAGATGTTGTTCTGGACATGGTAAGCGTTTAGATAAAATATTCAACTAGAATAAATAAAGCAAATGAAACGATGCTATACAAAGTTATTAAATATAAATTGTAGTAAATTTGATTTAAATACCTGCGACATAAGCCATATGTTGTATAATCACCAATAACATTGTTTTGTTAAAGTCATATGATGAATGGATAGCACAGATAGATATGCACAAAAGACTATAACTTGAATACTTCCAACATTATTATTTTCTTCTAGTTAGAGAGCAAATTAAAGGAAGCAAGAGACAAAAAGAAGAAAAGGACCGACCATTTACAGAAAGACACAGGTTCAAAACGAGGAAACTGTGGAACTTTCCCAAATAATGTGGATTTGAACATAAGAGCGAAAGGGATAGCTGTAGTCGGCGATTCAGAAACTGGCCTCAAATTCGGAGAATCTGGTAATTACATTAATTAAACATAAATCTGTATTTTGAACGAGGTTGAAAATCAAACTTAATTTTGTATAAGTTACCGAGTTTATTCAAAAATTTTATTAAGCGAGGGCTTATTTGTTAATTTTGATAACTAAAATTATATATCAACTTTTTCATTTAATTGTTATTAGGAAGTATAGTGATGTTATAATATATATTTTTGGACTTTTGGATGATTATCAAAGCCATCGTCAGTGCAACAGTTAAGTTTGAAAAGATCGATCTACTATCACGACCACTCTGACAAGAGTGAACGACTGAGTATATATTCTTATAATAGAAATGTATTTTCTTCCAGGCAAAAATTTTCTCTCTTTAAATTCGAGTGGCGTGGCCAACGTTGGTAGAGCAAATCTCCAATTGAATACAAGTGATGGAGCTCTAAATATCCCTTTAGAAGATCTATTTATTGGTAATATATTTTTATAATTAAAAACATGTCAACGTTGCCTATGAGATATCGTGCCAATTACTCTGGCAGCGTTTCCGTGTAGCAAGGCTGATCTTCTGAGAAGAAAAAGCAGCTTGCCCTCTTATCGTCAGCGATAGTTGTGGATATATAAATGATGTAAACTTTGGGCTGGGTCCCTAATAAGAGCAAGTGCAGCTGTCCAGCCTGAAAAGACCAACCCATAACCACGACCGCTCTGTCAAGAGTGAACGACTAAGATGAAGAAGATTTCATCATCATTTACCTAATAAGCTTTCGTTTTCAACACAATCTTGGCATTAATTCTTATTCTGGTTAAGGTTGAATATGGAGTGTTAAACAAAATATTTTTTAAATAAATGATGTTATTGCAGGTCGTGCACAATTGGATTGTAAGGAACCACAAGACTCGAGTAGTTCGGGTGATCTAAAAAACGATACATTTGAAACCAGGAGAAAAGGTGCAAATGATACATCTTTTACACTCTCGAATGATGTAAATGCTACTTCTGTTGCCGCAGTCGGTAATACAACTTTGCCAGCTGTGGACAAAAATGATCTTGATGATGACGTTATAGAAGCTAAATCGACCACTGTTGCGCCACTTTTAAACGCAACTATGGCTACCACAACTACTCCAAAACCGAAGTAATGGTTACAAAGTAATAATGTGCTAGTTATGTGACAATACATGTCAATAAATTACGCAGCAAATATAATGTTTCGTTATTTCTATTTCTTACCCGAAATCCTACATTAATTCTCTAATAACTTTCTAATCTCTCTACTAATAGCAAAAATGTAGAGGTATGTTATTTAAAATATATATAGTAGACAAATGAGCATGTCCACTGGTAAGCAAGCCAAAGCAAAGTTGCGATGCCGAATTGTTGCCGAATTACATAAATTTTATCCTGAATGAAGAATTCCCTAGGGCTATACAAACAAACTATACATTTATGGAATTTAAATCTCACTTTTAAGTTAATCAAATAAAAGATGGTCGCTTATTTTAAATTTAGTATAGCTCCCCAAAATATGTGTATATTTATGTACGTGTGTATATTTTGTAAATAGAATGAGAGCCTTATAATTTCTTCTGCAAAGGTCAAAGTCCTAAAGATAAATACACCAAGGGAAAATTCTCAAGTTCGTTTTATTTTCCAGTTTAGATCCTTATACCGTGCAATGCAAGCATTTCAACGCAGCTAACAGGGAGTGTAAGAGCATTTATCTGGAAGATATCAGCTTTCACGGAGATTCAAGGCAAGAGTAAAACGCTAAGGTGTCCATGTGCCTTACGTAAAGGGTGTTAGGATTTCATTTCAATTACACATGATTCTGTTTCTCCCCAAGGGAATGTGGGTTAGATATTAAATCCAATGTCTGTGGTTTACGAGATTTCGTCGGTCGGAATTTAGTTGTATAATTGGCACTGGAATTTACTCACTTGGATGGTTCTTGTTAAAGGAATTTTAAAGGAATCTTGTTTAAATTAAGTACAAATGTGAAAGAACAAATACAATCTCGGGGATTGCTGAAAATGGCAATTATAAAAGCAAATTCAAATTCACTTTTGTATTGTACAAATAATTTTAAATTCCATAACGAAGGAAACAGTGCACTTTTTATGGGTGAGTTGCACCATCACATTTGACGTTGATTTTAACCGGCGGCGCACCGCAGAAGTTTAGACAAAATGGCGTACTTAGCACTTCGCGTTTTTCTGCGCACGTTACAGTTAACGTCAAAGTTTACGTTGCAACCCTCGGAACTAACGCAAACCACTTTTAACTTTCAAACGTCTTTCTGAGCGAAGTTTATATTGAGTTAAAATGCGTCCTGCCATTTTTGAATTCTTTGTTTCGCTCTTTATAATTTACTAGATGTTGCCCGGGGCTTCGCTCCCGTGGGAATTTTGAGATAAAATATAGCTTGGATAATGTACCTTTCTAATGTTGAAAGGATTTTTGAAATCGGTTCGGTAGTGGAGATTATCCTCCTCAAACCTACAAACTCACAAACGATTACCTCTTATAATTTATTTATTTATAATCATCATTTATTTATAATAGATAGATGGAGACGATATTCTATAACATATATGTATATATATAAATATCCAAGGCCGAGGTCAATCTGAAAAAGATAATTTTCCATGTTGACCTGACCGGGGATCGAACCCGCAACCTCCAGAGTAGCATTCCGGCGTGATTACCATTAGGCAACAGAGGTCGTCGAAATTTTACAGTTTGTCAGGTTATATTTTAAATCTTTAAATGTACGGTCAACAGCACATCAACCTACCCAAATCATTCATTATAATTACCGCGCCATAAGTTTCATGTAGGGTAACTTGATGTGCTGACTGTACTGTTTTGTTGAACAACAAAAAAAAAGTTGAAACCGAATAATTAGAATTTCACAAATGCAAGTGTGTTTGTAGATTTTTCTCACCAACATTATGTACGAGACATCAGCTTGCACAAACATTTCGATTTCACCGTCTCCATCGCCGCCATTTGCAAACTCCGCACGTATGTTTAGTATTTTCACGAGTTGCTCTTTATTGAATTGACAATCATGAAGCTTATGTTTGTCTACCACATACGGGAATGTATTTGTATATCCCTTGATACATAAATCCGGTTTTGAATACGTTTTTGTAAATGCAGATAGGAAAAATGAAGCTATATCTTTTTATTGCTACACGATTGCTGTTTCTCTTTCCAATCTATGCGGAACAAGCGTTCCTTATAGATTGCAAGTTACGTTTTTATTTTTAACCCGGGGCTTCATTCCCGTGGGAATTTTAAGATAAAAAATAGCCTATAGCAATCATGGATAATTTACATACCTTTCTAATGGTGAAAGAATTTTCGAAATCGGTTCGGTAATTTCGGAGTTTACCCGCCTCAAACATACAAACTCACAAACACACAAACGTTTACCCCTTTGTAACAATAGTATAGTATAGATTAACCGCGTGATGGGTCATGGTTCATACTCCTTAACCATTCATAGAGAAGGCCAGTGCCCCAGCAGTGGGGACGTTCAAATGGCTGATCATGATGATGATGACGTATTTATTTTCCAGTGCGGCAGCGGCAGCGGCGGCGGCGGCGGAGGCGTTGGGGGGAGGCGGGCGTCGTGCGCCTCCCCCCTTGCTGCGCTCGCGCACGCTGCCCGCCATCATCGCGCCGGGTTTCTCCATCCTACAAGCTCAGATCGACCCCCAGAGGACTAACGGTTAGTAACTACTTAGTGGTTAACTTTTGTGACTTACTATCTTTGCTCAGTGACCCAAAATAAGTCTTTACCTAACACGTCCCCGATCCCGCGTCAGGCGTTACCAACTTACAGCGATCGCTCAGGTCCATCTCCAACTAATTTAGTTTTAAAAAAATTCTTTGTTAAGTTTACTCCGCTCCGGTTTGGAATTTTGAATAACCGTCACCATTGTATTGTGTACGCATTGATCAACAGAAAAGAAATTAAAACATTACAGTACGCAATGTGTTAATTAATTTTTGCTTCGACATCCATTAACTTTGTTTCACATCCTCGCGTGTAGCCGCTTTTTTTCCCGGGATTTCTGGCAGATTGTGAAGATTTGGCTCTGATTTTGTGACCGGCCGTTCACCAAACCTCAAATCTCTTTAATAAAGCTGTCGCGTCTATCAGCTGACAAGACTTTGTCCCATTATTCGCTCATGGAACGTATGAAATCCACGCGAGGCTGTTTCAGGGCTATTACAAGTATCATATCCGCAATACCTCTATTCGTAGAAAACTCTTCAACGAATTTAAGGTTACATAACTTCGACACTATCTTAAATAAAATCTGTGGAACAATGAGCTAGTTTATGCACGTGACGTGTTCGACTCCATAAAACAAATGGGGTACAAGATACGACAGAACTTCTACTGTGAAGTTCGCGGGTTATTCACGAGTTAATAGCTTTATTCAGCCGTTTTAGTTCTGCTAACTGTGAGGCATTGGCACTATAATATAATTTGTGTATTCCGAAAATGGAAGTCTGTAATATATGTGACGCTAGAATTTTTTTAAGGGTCTCGTTTAACGAAATGAAGTTTTTATTTTTCTTATCGAGAGTGTTATTGCTAACACTGGTATTTATCAGATTTTATTGAAGTCGCCTTAAGGCATCTGACATGACTTTTATGGCTACTACCGACATTTAGTGGCAAGTAACCGCACACTGGTTGACAGTGTAAGTATGAGATTACATGCCACTAGACGCGGTAGGTTAGCTGTAAAAGTCATGCCAGATGCCTTTAGGTGACTTGAATAAAATTTGATATCGGTATAAGTAATTAACACACTTGGAAATAAGAAGAAAGAATCCTAATTATTTCAAATAGTATCAGTACAAATGTTGACAATTGTTTAAAAAAACAATCGCCCCAAAAAAATCTTTAACAGTAACGAAACGAACAAAGGATTCACTTAAATCAAGGCGAAACTTGAAATTGTACTGCTATTTAACGTTAACACAGAGGAGACACGTACAGAGCCAAGTCATTCATAGTGTCAGAATTTTACGTATGTTTGTTTTGTACATATTTTTCATTAAAGGAAAATGCGTCGTGGAAGTCCAAAATATTGTAACTATTGGTTAGTTACGTGTGCGTGTTGGGGACGTAGTGATGATACACGTAATGATTTCATACAAGAATCAATTTATTAAAAATATTAACATGCTTATATATTAGGCTTATATATTAGAAAATAACATGAGTTGGGTATTTCCGTGACACACATTGCACGATCAGGTGATATGATGACGTATGATTACGCTACAAGTACTCTCCCCTTTATGACAAAAAAACTAAACGTTTTGCGTTTAGCGTCTAAATCACATTAACTGCAGGTTATCCAAAAAACCTGCTTTAATATAAATTATATATTGCACATAAATGTATTTTTATAAAAAAATATATAACAAACAAATGTGCAGGTAAGTACTTGAATTCATCATACTTGAATTACTAACCCTGAATTTTCAGAGTTGCCTTCATATAATTTGTCAAATGACAACTGTCCACGGAGCTCATAATTATTGCATTTTTTATTAAGGAATGAAATTAATTTTGATAGGTTCATAAGCTTCATAGCTTTGACTTTAGTTTTTTTTACTCTGTGACGTAATCCTCGCGTGACAAGGAAATGCAGCGGCAAACATGAAAAGAAGAACGTGCGCTAAGCACGCCAGGAATAATGGAATTCTCAAACTTCTTTGTAACTACCGACTACTGCGTATATCATGAGAAATTAATGTACCAAACTCACAAACGCTTACCTCTTTATAATAATAGTATAGACAAATACTGTTGTCAAGATAAATAATTTTCATTATTTCCACAAGGAATAGTAAACGCACAATATCTTATAATTTCATCTATTAAATATTATCTAATATTATCTATTTAGGTGGCTCTCAGAGCGTCTCGATCGCTTTTCGATTGCAGCTGCTTCGCCGTCATTGACCGAGCGAGCGAAGCGAGCTTCTTCAAATCAACTTGAGGCAAAAATATTTTTCTTTTTGTTTATATGTACGTACATGTGTTATTGTAACGTGATAACTTTCGAACCGTTTGTCTGATTTTTATGAAATTTAAAAGGTATGTAGGATCTGTCAATAGAATTTTAAAGTTCGTCCGGCAACAAAATCGGTTAAGTCGTTTTTGAAACAATCACAATTTTGTTAAAAAAGTATAGTGTTCGCGAGGTCTAAGTAAGTTCAAAATCAATTATTCATTAAATTTATCCTCAGTACAGATTAATTATTTTAAAGTCGAAGATGATAGATTCTTACGGAATTATATGACCAGGCTAGGCTAGGCTATATGTACAGGATAGATGATTTTCTTTGTATTGCAAGTTGGTTTCCGTCTCCTAGATCTGATATACGAGCATATATCTAGTTATTTAATTTATTTTCATTCGCGGTAAAAGCTATATACTTACCACAAGAGTGCAGTGAAAAGGAATTTAATTTTGGCTTCGATCCATGTTGGTTTCTTGTGGTACAAGTTATAAAAACAAAACATATCTCTCTCTCATCTAATTTGGGGTAGTGAAGTCAGCGTAAAAAAACCTTAAAATTTTGAACATTCGTCTGTGATTTTCCACCCTCCCTGGGAATGCTATTTTTGCCTACGCTGTGCCTGTACGCTGTCTCTTAATCGCTTCGTACGATATCCACGAAAGGATATAGAATGGTACTGGTACTGAGCTAAGGCGGAACCACCGCCACAAAAATAAAAACAAAACATGTAGGTATTTATGATCCGCAAGATATTATTTCTTAGGATTTTTAAAATATTCAATGTTATGTAATTTCTAAAACCATTCAAAGCCCAATATATAAGTAGAAAAATTGCCTCTCCTAGGCATACTTACCTAAAATTTTCAGTCGACAATCGAAAGTTAAATATTTTTATTTATAATTTTCTACATTGCATACCTTCTAAGAGCTAATATAAGCTTGCCATTCGGGTTTGTCACCGCAAGTTAGGTCACGGGCACTGAAATGTTCCTAAGCGAACGAGCAATTTAGTAGCACGATGCCTACTCTATCGCCTTCCACTTTAAAAGATTGCTAGCGAAGCGAAGACTTTCGAAATTCAAAATTAATGATTATTATTTTGATTTTCGAAGACTTTTGTGTGCGCAAATTTCGAACTGGCAACATGCTGCCTGAAAACTGTAGATTCAATTTTAATAATTTTCATATAAATTTGTGACTCGCTCTATTCTATAACTTATGCCAATCTGAAGAGCTCAGAACTGCGAATCGCGCGAAGGGCGTAAAAGCATGTATGCGTTTTCAGCAGCAAAGAGTTTTACCATGATTTAAACTCAACTCTACATTTCAGCCGACACTCCACTCGCCTGACGAATGCTTTTATTTTGTCATACCTTCAAATTACATTTAGAGTGAGTTGGACCGTTAAATTTGACGTTGACTTTAACCGGCGCGCCGCTAACACTTACACAAAATGGCGTACTTTGCATATTTCCGCGCAAGTTAAAGTTAACGTCTAATTGACGATACAATCCACCCGTAGGTTATTTAAAAAATTAGACATAAGTTTGTATTCTGTAATTTGGAATATTTTTATAGCATGTCGTGTCTTGAGATATTATTTGAGAAAATATGTTTTGTTATAATAACGGCTAATGAACAGCGAAAACACAGTCTATGAAACATATTTTCCGACGAAATCAAATACAAAATAGACTAAATTAGATCTATTAATTTGTTTTCTAGGAAAATCAAATGAGTACTTCTTATTGAAACTCAATCAACGTATACCTAATCTGCCCTCAATCACAAAAATTGCGTACCTAGGGTTGTTTTGTTTGTGCCTTTCCTTTCAGATAAGGAAAGTAGACCGATCGTCATGGAAACAGAAGTAGACGGATTAGTAAAAAAATACATATATTTAAAAAATGGTAAGCCCTTCTGGCATAATAGGGACCAACACTGTTTGAATGAGTTTCTTTCGGCATTTCTTCTCAGCAGTGGTCGTTCCGAAATGCTAGTAGTTAGTAGCTTTGGTAAACATCATTTAATTTAGAATATGACGTGAAAAAGTGCCTGTGAAGGCCTAATTTCTGAATAAATGATTTGATTTTGATTGGATTTTGATTTTGATTTTACAGTTTAAGTGTACATCCGGAACCACAGGAGTAGGAACAGAGGCAAAGCTTTCAAAGGAGCATCTAAAATTGTTACCCATTTTAGTAGGGTTGGCCTAGGAGATTCAAATAACACACTTCACACTTTTTCGACTATATACTTACGCTTTATTCCACTAAAAATAATTTAAAATTCTTCAATTATTACACCATCAGGTCTTGCTTATCATAATAATGTATTTTCAGCCAAACTAAACAAACTAAACTAAACATTTCAATTTTCACTAAATTTCAGTTCAATCGGTAAGATAATATGCTATAAAATCGAGTTGCAAGATTCTACCCGAATAAGACATACATAATTAAGTTACATTGCAAATTACATAAAGATATACCCGGTTTTAATGTATTCTCAAATCAATATATTCAGTCGTATCAGCATCTTCTGTATAGGCATCGTTACGCTTTGCCTGTACCATAGATAATATATTTATTTTATCTATGGTCTGCACAGTTAAATTTCTCTAATAATTTTGACTGCTTACCAAAAATTGTTCGGCCACGCGAAAGAAGTCGCGAGCATCAGCTAGTAGTAGTATAAAAGAATAAATATAACAAACTAACATTTCTACGCTATATTACAGAATATAGGCTGTAACTTATTATTTTAACATCGCTGTATCGCATGTCCTAAGGAATAAAATGATTTATATATTTACCTTCAATACCTGTAAAAGATGAGACTAACACAAAGTTTGTTTCATGGAAATTGAACACAAGTATTTAAATAATGGCTAGGGTCAATTCTGAACCTAGAAGGGTTTAATTGAATTTCCGTTTAAACAGCTAGAGTTTAACAATTGGTTCACCGAAATTTCCATTGATACCTTCTTGAAATTCGGCAGTTCGGCATTTATTCCTTTGAATATTTCTCTGCATGGCTATACCTCTAATAGCGGCAAATGTGCAATTACTTTTATAAGTTTCGTGTTCTTTTAAGCTGTATAGTAAAAGATAAACAGGGCAAAACTTTCTGCAAATAAATTCTTTTCTTGTACAATCCCAAATTGAAGTCTGCTTCCATATTAATTAGTAGAAAAAAAAATTTCACCTGCACCATTCGTACTAGGAAAAAATAAATAACTACATATTTGCAAGTCAAAATAGTTGGACGGAGGCCAAGACAATGTTGGTTCATGATTTGTTGGCTGTATTCGTCGTTGCATTCATTTAATGATGTTTTGATTGTGTTCTTGGTATTTTCATTATTGTGTGGGAATTTTTGTTAATTACCTATATTTTTGTTTATTAGTATTGGCTATAATGAAAATACCAATAACATGTGTATGTATGTTCAATATATGTATGGTAGGTTGTATAAGTAAAAAAAAACCAGGATAATTTCCGTCTGTCTACGTAATTTAGGTAGATCGCTGCTGTCAAATAAATATGACAAGAAAATTAATTTTGAAAATTTTCAGTTCAAATTGACGGTTCATGACTTTCTCATTCATCCACGTGTTTCTGGTTGCATTCCTGGCTGTGACAACAAACCTTTGAATTTGATCCTGCGGTGATTTTATGACCTCTTATATTGTTGCTTATCAGATGTCAAAGCTTCTTTTCCTATGTAAAGTGAACATACTGCGGTCTTATTCTCATAACAATGACTTCGAATTGTATATTACTACTGGCTCGTTGTCAGTCTGTCAAGTAAAGTTAGTTTACATTAACAGACATTAACTAATTGAGTCTTTACTTCAGAACTAGCTAACTACTTCAGTTTCACTTAATAACCAAGTCAGTGTTTACTTTGCTTGCTGAAGCAAATTGTCTTGTTTGTTAGTTTAGTAATTAGCTAAAAGTTAACGAGTAAAACTACTTAAAATATATATACCTAACTATCTGCGGCCCTATCCCGTCCCCGGCTTCGCTCGACTCGCGTATAGACATAACAAATTATACACCTAAATCTTTCTTAGGAATCACAGTATCTATTAGTGAAAAATGCATGAAAATGTGCAGTAGTTTTTGAGTTTATCGCGGACTTGTTATTAGCTGCGTCTCGGTACTTCGCTCCCGTTACAACTTTCATTCCCTCCTACACAACTAACCTTTACTGAGAAAAATATATCTATTATTTTTTAAGCTTTAGAACACTCAAGCTTACATTTAAAAAAAAAAATAATTAAACACAGTTGCGATGAGAAAACTCTGGCTGAACAACAGCGCCATTACTAAGCACATTTATTTCCCCAGGGTTGCACTGCAATGATGTTGGGATTTAACATCTGCCATATTGTATTAATACCTTACTCTTACATTTAATTTAAAAAAAAGTATTTGTCGTTTTTTTACGCACATATGTTACACAAAGTTAATGTGGTGCTTTGTCATACTGTAGGTTTCCCCATACTCCCTATATTGTGGATGGCAAACTCCTGTCATATGGACCTTTAAAATGTTCTAGTGTATTATTAGTAAAAAACATAGCTAAAAAGTTTTCCTATGAATATCATGCCTAACTACACTTCAACTTCTGAAATTGAAATTGCCCAATCGATCAATATTAAAAGTAATTTTTAAAAAACCTTTCCGTTACCCAACAACACAACTCTTTACTGAAGCAGCAGTCTTAAATGTTCGCCAACTCTACATACTTAAAACTGCACTTAAAAAGCATGTGATGACTCTCAGATCCGATGATTATCCCCAACTTCTTCAACGCAGAATATTTAAAGTTGATTTACCCAAAGTAAGAACTACCTTTGCCCAACATATGCAAGAATTTATGTTAGCTTCAGTATATAATAAAATATTAAAGGTTTGTGATATTAAAACGCTAACAGTCAAAAGAGCCAAACATATTATAAAATCATTCTTATTAACCTTGACATACGCTGAAATTGAATATTTCATACAAATAATCACATGAAAATAATACATTCATCTATACTATGGTTGGTCACATGATCGTTTGTCAATTAAAAAAAAACTGGATCTCAAAGTTGTCTAGTTTAGTCTTAATTACCATATCTAGATTACATTGCATTTAGTCTTTGTTAATACAGTGTTTAGTTTAGTTTAATTCAATTTATTAAGCATTTAAAAATATTTTGTATTAACAAATCACGAGTATGTTTAGTATTTTCTCAAACGTGTCTTCTAATAAAATGTATCATTGTATATTTCTCCACTACAACATCATTTATAAAGCAATATTGTAATTAATATTTAAGTATAGCTTTTAGTGCTAAACACGTCGCTGAGTAATGTATTTCTTCTGTTACTTCAAATTGTGTTTATTTCGATACGATGAACATGTAAAAATCGTAATGTAAATTGTAAAACGTTCTGGTCGCTGCGACACTAGCAACGCTTAGTGCAGAGTCCACAGTCCAACTTATAAGATTAAAAAATATGTTTTTGAGCTATATTTTTTCACATAGGCACCTTATTGCGTTCAATGTACAAACTCAACAAAAGCATGTCAAGATTTCATTAAGTTATATTCACTGTGAGTTTTCCGGTTAAAATAAATAGAAAATTATTTATCTCGGCATTTTACTCAGCTGTCGGGCGCAACGCTGTTACTATTATACATAGCATGAAAAACTTAGACTTGAATGATGTGCTTTTATAGTCCAAGAATCCTTACATATAATAAATTGAAGCCTTTTCCACAAATTGCTATCACTATTCCAGACTTCCAACTAAGCAAGAAAGTCAAAGTTTGAGGTTAACATTTACATAGGCGAGGTAAATTCAAATTGACGTAAAGTCACCGGCCTCTTTGCATAACATTTGAATTTTAATTGCGCGCTGACGCCGAAATCTTAAGCTTAGGTTAGGCTATGTCCCGAATTTATCGACTGTATGATTTATTTATGAAATTTAAGACTAAAGTCTAGCAGTACAATTTTAATTAACGAAATAGCTAGGCATTTTGAAAAAAAAACACATGTTTTCGCCACTGCTTTAGTGGAAAACGCAGATAGTGCGATATACTCGTAAAGCGAGAGAGTTTGTGTTTGAATTAATATTAGAGGTATTATTTTTATATTATTTGTTTTTTTTTAAACAGTTTGTTTTTATGATACCTATAAATAAAACCGTTTATAGGTATCATAAAAACAAACTGTTTAAAAAAATCGAACAAACTTTGACACAGTTTTAATCACAAATAAGTTATTTACAGGTGCCAGGAAATAATACGAGTCGGTTACAAATTTTGAAACAAACAAAACCTATATTTTGATACAAATAAAATAAACCTTATCTTTCATGGTGTCATTGACATGAACTTACAAAAAAATCACTGCAATCGCATAATATTTAGAATAATAACGTTTTCTCTTTTTGTAAGGGCGAGAGACCGGTGAACGTTCCTCTTAAATTTGGAATTATGTTTACGTAATACTTTACAGGGGCTGCAGAGCTCTGCGGCCAGTTCGGTTGACTGCTCTTGTTTGTTTTAAAATGGATTTTACCGTTACGTTTAGGAGCATCGCTCAGGACTACTGTTTTAATTTGTCTGGAATAAATAAATAAATATTTGAAAGAAGAAATGTTTTGTAAAATACTTATATCTTATTATACTTATCAATTTAACCGAGATTGGTTTTACTCTTTTTTTGGTAACTAAATTATATCTATCACCTATTGATTGTAAAAATTCCCTACATGGGATAAATCCGCTGTTGTACATCGTATTCTTATATAAATTTAAACTGAAGTACTTATTTTCGAGCAATAAATTTATTAGAAACAAATAACAAATAAACCTATATTTTGGCAATTCAAACATTAGTAGGATTGTATATGTGGGGTAGCATGTTCATATGACATACTATAATTTAAACTTTAATATTTTTAAATTTACTCAAAATACTGCTCAAGTCAGGTAAAACCAAATTACCCATAAAGCAGTTTATCGCGTTGCATGAAACTGCACATTACGTAACCTAAGTCATGCAATTTATGCACTGCACCGCGATAAAATCTGCCTTTTGCACAATTATATTATTAAATATTATAAAAGTTATATTTTCTTAAAGAACTAATTTCCGTTTTATTATGGTGCTTGTAACAAATGCTATCCTTTCAGGTTTGAAACCAGATTTCATTTCAAATCTGAAATAAAATCATTAAATTATTAATTAAATCATCAATAAAAACAAACAACAAATTAAAATAAACGATAAGAGTATAAAATTTGGAATAGTTACGTTCAGCGGGAGAAATAAATTATACCTCTATGAGGAGTAAGGGTAAGAATATTAACGTGCACTGTACTGAGTAAGGGTAAGAATATTAACGTGCATTGTACTGTTTTATTTGGAGAATTTCCTTTTTTATAAGTAATCGGTTTAAACGTTTTTCAACAATCTACGTGGCATAGCAATCCGTGACCGTATAAATCTACGTCATTTCTGAAACGTGGCGGAAACAGCGATTCATGAGCCGGGCAATTGTCTTGGCCTGAAGCCAGTTGGGGCATCACCTGAGTAGTACCTTGTTACTCATGCTTACCTAGTACTTGGAATGCGGGTGGTGCACTTTTGACATAGGTCAATTTCAATAAGGTTTAAGGTTATTCTTTTATTGTCTCTCTGTTTTATGTTTGTCTGGTACTTGATATTAAGGGCTCCATGGTATTGGTACTGGATGTATATTATATTCGTGGCAGTGGCGAGGAGCAAGGTGATGTAAAGTAGTTAATGTAGAAGCGTGTTGCTAACCAAATACATAACCTGCATCCCTTTTTAACCCCCGACGACAGAAGGAGATGAAGTTATAAGTGGCCATTGGCTGAACCGATTTCGATCATTATTTTTTTATTGAATAGGGAGTTTAATCGACAGTGTTCCTAGAATTGCGTGGAAAAGTTACGTTCAGCCGTTTTCTAGCTCTAGGTCAGCTCTTTTCCAGCAGATCAAATGATGTCAGCAATTTCGGAGGGGTGTTTCTTAAATTTTTAATTTAGTTTTATTGATAGTAAAGGCTGACGTGTCTTGGAATGAAACACTATTCTAGCGGAGTGGTAAAATATCATCAAATAAACAAAAGGTAAAATGAGGCAAACATTTTTATGATATTGTTTAAATTAGTGCTAGAATGTTAATCTAGGTAAGTAGCGAGCTCAAGATTGAAATATGAATTTTGCGGAGAAGCTCCGCACTCCTTGATTACGTAAAGCATTAAAAATAAAATGCCTACTGCAGGATAAAATATAGGGTAGGATATTTTATATCTTGAATAAAAATATTTCTTTAAATTTGTCAAAAGAAAAAGCGTGTAGTTGTATACGAGGACGAATTGAATTAGAGTAACTGAACTTTGATAAAAAAACTGCGTAAATTACAGATGACTAAAGATTTCAATATTTCTACAAAATAAAAAAGTGAAAGTGATAAAGGGAATACAAAAAGTATTTAACAAATTTTTTTTATTATTTTTTTTATTTATTTATTTCATTCAAAACTTTTACAATAAGTACATTATAATAATGTTTTCCTTTAACCATGAAGGTTTGTATGGATGCACAACAATCTGTATACAATCGAAGTTATCAAGCACAACATAATTTTCAACCTTTCTTTAGAAAAAACCGCTAAGAGCTATTTTCTGCTCAATAAAAGCTGGACATAATCTAAGACTAATTTCCGTGTGTTTTCAAAATTTCGAGTCCAATCTAAACGAAACACTCCGAAAGAAATAAAACAAAGAAAAAAAAAACAAAGCATTTCAAATTTTTAACAGAAAATTGGCCGTGAAAAAGGAATGGTAGATTTGGGAGCATTAACGCAACTTTTTAAAAACTCGCGTGAACAAAAGCCCGATAATTGTTGACTTAAATTTACGAGTTGCCGAGCAAAAGAGGAATGTTTAAAAATTCCAGTCTTTGCCTCAAGGATTATAAAGGGTTGAAACTTTTTGCCCTCATCTAAAAAACTAACCAATACCCTTAACACCTGAAGACCTAACATTGTCTAGACTATATTTGCGTTTAGTACTTGGGTAATTTGACTAATTTTCATCCAAAATTCTCATTTATCAAAGCGTGGCAACCTCATTATTTCAGTATCTTGATAAATTCAAATTCAAATCATTTATTCAGAAGTTAGAGGTCTAACTAAACAGAAGTCACAGGCAGTTTTTCTCGTTAATTTTTATATTAAATAGTTATTTCTCACAAGCTACAAACTACTAGTATTTCGGAATGACTACTGCTGAGAAGAAATGCCGAAAGAAACTCATTTGAATAGTGTTGGTTCCTATCATGCCATAAGGGCTTACCATTATTGTTTCTTACAATGTTTTTTTTCTAATATAAAAGTACATAATGTACATTGTCAAAAATCACTATCATATATCAAATCGATATCACGGTTCATACGTTTTTAACTGATAAAATTGTATATTTCTTAATTTTACCTGTAAATTCCTTGTATCATTCGGAGCTATGACGCCGCGAAGCCTGTTGTCAGCTTAAAAAGTAACCTTAAAGATTCGGCTGTGATTTTACAACCGGCCGCCTGCCTGACGTCGGGTCTCCTGCAATTCTTACCTAATCCTCGTGCAATTGTTACCTATCAGCTTCCAAGGCTGTGTGTCCCTTAGTCGCCTCGTACAATAGCTACGGGGTTATAGAGACGTCCTATTCTAGGGCGGAACCACACGCCAACAATGTAAACCGCACGAATATAAAAACAACTCAAAAATATTATTAAATTTTGAGAGATTTTTCTTTCCTTATAAAGATAGAAAAAAGTAAACTGCCAAGTAACTGCTAAATTGTAGTTGTGGTTCATGTAATATTCCTGTTATTTTGAACTAGCTGTTCACCCGCGACTTCGTCAGCTTGGATTGGTTACGTCTGACAGTATAATTATATATTTTTGATGAATTTGTTTACCCATGTCATATTACACATTTTTAAGACTAATGATTTTGTGGGATGGCTTATTAAGTACATATTTGGTTGTCTTTTCAACATTTTCATACAAACTTTCACACCCCATTATTGTAATTTCAGGGTTGATTTTGTAAACAAAAGTAGCCTATATTTGAACTACGGTCTTTAACGAGGTATATGCATATCAAATTTTATCAAAATCGGTGAGCGGTTTAACCGAAAAATCGAACAGACAGACAGGCATTATCGTGGATTACATTTTATTTCAATCTTTTTTACAGTATTAAATAAATTTCCTATTTTCATTCTGCAAGTGTCACGAAGTACTGTTCATATGAAAAGATTAAAATGATTAATGATTTGTTCTCGTGAAGGGGATGGCAAATGAAGCCATGTGTAATTTTAATTCAGCTTACCCCACTCCTACGCCTTTGTTGAACTGAATTGGAAGAAAATGATAATATTTAATATCTCTTTTGTAATTTTTTTGTATATTTAACTAATAAGAGTTGAGAAACTTTGTCGGTGAGCCCTTTGAAAGTGTAATATATTTTTTAACTGGATTTTTTCCTTAAAAGATTGATGATAACTAGAACCAGGGACCGGACAAGCCGTTCGTTTGCTTAATCCTTTGAAAAGCTTTCCTATATACTTGTCTTACCTGTTCAATGGCTAACCCAATCCAATGCTATCCCATATGGTGAGGCTAACCCTTTCAAAGGATTTCCCATATGATATGGCTAACTCTTTCGAAGGGGTAACCCGTTCGTTATATCGCTTAACCTGTTTGGCTTTCCCCTTAAATGCCTGCGGGGGGAGAGGGGTGTAGTTTTTATCACACCCCGCTCCTGTGCAAATTTGCCTAGCTCCGTGTGTGAAGAGTCTAAACGACACGAAACGACACATTGAATCGTGTAAATAATAACGCACCGCTTTACCGCACGCGCTTAGTAAGTATTTGTTGTGCATTGTAATTTAAATAATAAATAAATAAATAGATATATTAGGACAAATCACACAGATTGAGCTAGCCCCAAAGTAAGTTCGAGACTTGTGTTATGGGATACTAACTCAACGATACTATATTTTATAACAAATACATATATAGATAAACATCCAAGACCCGGGCCAATCAGAAAAAGATCATTTTCCATCATGACCCGACCGGGGATCGAACCCGGGACCTCTCGGTTCAGTCGCTAGAACCTTACCACTGCGCCACCGAGGTCGTCATTAATTAGTAATTTATTCAAATTAAGACCGTATGGCCTGAGCTTAAAGCATAAATTAGCCTGCTATCTGAACGGGTAACCCCTTCGGGTATGATTTACCTCAAAGAAATGGTTTTGTAGTCGTTAAAAAAGCGCTTACCAAAGCAAATTGAACAGGTTACAGCAACGAATGGCTTTCGAAAGGAAACCCGTTCGTTGTTGGAAGTTCCAAAAACCCATTCAAAACCCGTGAAAGGGATAGCGGTCCGGTCCCTGACTATAACCTGCGCAGAAAAATGCAATGAACGCTATTTTGTCTAGACGTCAGCGGCGCACAGGTTACATTGGCGCGCTTTGGCGCGTTAATGGCGGCTAGTTTGCAATAAATTTAGGTAGGTTGATTTGCTGTTGACTGTACAATAAGGTCTATACAATAATACCGAGACAACTTTTAGATAATTTCATACAAGTTGTCACCAAGTATACTCCCTTCCTTACGAAACATAACTAGTATGAATACTGTATGCATGGTATTATCACGGCAACAATAAGGGAAAGTTCTCACGGAACTTGTACTTGGGAATCCTCACAAAAGGTTCTAGGTACATATCTAATGTAACTAATGCAGGTACGCGTTTGGAGGATACCGTATAGTAAATAATATATAACTTACTTTGTTTGAAGTTGTGGAATGTGGTACTCACCTTGGGTAAGAATCATATATACTCCCGAGAAAAAACCTGTAAGTAATAGTTGAGAGGTTACAACAGCATTCCCATAGTAAGGCGTCTGGTACTAATATCTTAGCGGAAGTTTTGAAAAATGTTTACGTTTATTTTCACACCCTGGGCTTTTAGGCGTCCTAGTCTAGAATATAACTGGGAACACGTTCAGAAGAGAGAAAGGGTCTATTACTGTTACTTTTATTTCAGATTAAAAAAATGTGCGACAATGATTAGTATATTAGGACACACACATGTTTTATAAGTGTCGCGAAGTACCGTTCATATGAAAATGTGTATTTACGAATAAATTGTTTTCAATTATATATATTACTAGTAGCCCGTCCCGGCTTCGCTCGGGCAAAAACATTAAATACACTAAACCTTCCTCAGAAACCACATCTATAAGTAAAACCGTAGTTTTTGAGTTTATCGCGAACAGACAAACGCGCTGGACTTTTTTTATAATATGTAAGGGTACCTTTATACGCATACAGAACGGAGTGATCCTATAAGAATTCCAGTTTGCTCTTTTGAAGTAAGGAAAATTAATATTTTTCGATAGTCATCTAAAAATATAATACTTTCAAAAGTTCAGCTCTAACCGTCCGTGTCGTGCATTAGAATAAGGCATTCTCCTTCTAAGAATAGGCCCCGGCACGTGATCGAATCGTTGAAGCGGAAAAATTTAATGACCACTCGAAAACCACTCCGTAAAGATCTGAATGACAATTCATGAAAACCGCCGTTTCCATTTTATGTTTGATTAAAAGTCATGTTTGATTACAATTCGAAATATTTTTTATATTAATCCTCTCATCAATAATGTCTATGAATATATTTTCCAAATTAAAACTAAAGTCGTGAAAATGTCGTTAAATATATTTGATAATTTCGACATAACCATCTCGAGCTATCTTAATAATTTCTAATTAATCCTATGACAACATACTTATTATGCATTCTGTTACTACTGCAAGTTGGACATGAAGTTCCAAAGGAGCATAGTTGGGAACGCTCGGTTGCAAGTTATACTAAAGGTAAGTTGCACCGTCAAATTTAACGCCGATTTTAACCGGCGCGCCGCTGCCTAAAATGGCGTACTTTGCGTCTTTCTGCTCACGTTAAAGTTGACGGCGCAACCCACCCTAAGAACTTCTGCACAGAGATTCAATTTGTGCAGACTTAAACTATGTAACTATGTGAGTTTCGTAAGTGCTATTATTAACATTAGCTATACCGTCACGTTTTATTCATTATTTCGGAGTTAACAATGTTACTGCTGATTGCAAAAGTAAATTAAGGAAATAGTTGAGACCGGAGGTTTTTTTCATATGGGTAGGAAGCTGTCATTTCGATTCCACCCCAAAAGTCAGTTAAATGCGGCTGTATACCTCGATATATTTAATTTCTCAATCTGAGCGCATTGTAAATGTAATAAAACAGTATTCTAACGTATATATCATAATTTGACCATCTAATTTTCCCACCTTAGATCATAGAGCTTAAATATAAATGTGTATTGTGTCCACTGTGCATTGGAAAGCATAGCATACCTGAAGGCATTCATGCGGTTGACAGTTTGCATGTCAAACGCACCCGATATATTTTGCCGTGAGCGGAGCTACGGGAAATAAACTAGTCAACAATATTTATTGCTACATTATTTACCATGATTACTCCACAGTATTACAACACAGTTTACACATATGTACAGTGTTTTATTAAACAGCCCACATATTTTGTTAAAGCCCGTGTCAAGTTAAGCTTTAATATTTTGACGCGCTGATGAAGGCGTGCGAAAAGGTTGCGCGAAAATATTGTGTAGGTCACAGAGGTCACTCGGCCGAGATAATGAGTTCGTTATCTTACATTTTTAATAAATTTTCGTGTATAAATCTTTACATTAGTGTTATTAGCTACATAAATTTAATATGATTTAGCACGAATCTTTTATATTGAAACGTGGGCATATTTGTTCAAAGTGCAGAAATTTAAAAAGATATTGTTCCAAATAAATTAAACCGTTTTCAATATTCTTAACACTTAAAAGCTTGAAATAAATCCATAAATAGGTTTAATTAATTAATTTATTTATCAATGTATGTACACAAAAAACTTAAAATATAAATTACATTACAAAAATGAGTACAAGAGTGCTACTTATTTCAAATTAATCTTCTCACTTCTTAATCTTAGAGACAAAAATATATCGGCATGTCCTTGTGCACGGCTTGAGTTGAAAGAATTTCAAACAACAATAAAAGAATTTTACAAATAAGTCCAGCCGGCTTCGCTTAATCGAGTAACGTAAAAAAATGATAGCGACGAATTCAGAGCCTCCACCTAGAAATACTAATTTCATTAAGGCTAAGCCTGCTAAGGTCAATCCTGGACTTACAGGCGTCCATAGGCTGCAGTGAGCACTTCTCATCCGCGTGACTATATTGCTTGCTCAGTACTGTAAAAATATAGTGAGGAGTTGCCATGTAAGGAGAAGGATTCTTGAAATTGAACCATAAAACCCATTAAGTACTTTCAAACTCATGTGTTTTTATTATCATTCTCATCTGTGATACCTAGAAGTTCAGAGTACCTAACCTGTGTAAAATCATTCGTAATTTCTAACTTTTACGATGTCGTATGAGAAAGGTATACGACATACGTAAAATAGGTATAACCGATCACGCTCTTAGCAAAATATACCATATATTCATTTATGGTAATACTTTTTATGACCATTAAAATGATGGAAAGGGCAGACATATTGCTTAATTCAGGAGATTATGTTATTTATCCTGAGATCATAACAAAAGCGAACGACCGTCAATTGCTTCTTAAAGCCTAAATTTTATTTCTTCAATTACGACCCACGGCAATTTGCCATAATTTTAACGACAGTAATTTTAAGGCCATTGTAGTTAATTCAACCGTAAATAAGAAGGAAAGATAGTGAATGAGTTTAAGTTGTGATGTAGATGTGAAGACAGGTCGTGTCGGGCTTCAAAATTAATTTGTATACTTTAAATCAATGTAATGATTGAAGCGGTGGGGGTTCAGTGGTTAAGACCGTCCGCCTCTGATCGAAAGTTTCCAGATTCGAATCCTACTCGTGCCACATGTAGTGTGTATAGTAGTTTTCATTGAACACTTGTTTCCCGTGATGGAAAACATCGCTAGGAAACCTGCACACTGGCTGACAATTTATGTTCAGATGTAATATACGACTAGTTGCCATGTTTACGTCAAAAATCATGTTGCCCTTAGGCGACTTGAATAAAGTCTGACGCACAAGTGTCACACGCACACCTTGTGTATGACACCAGTGTCACACACAAGGATAACTATCACACATCACATTAGTAGTGACTCGCCTTACCACGTATAAACCTATATAGGTATTTGTTGGTAGTGCTTGTATTTTTCATATAAAATATTGTAACATAAATAAAGAAATAAAAAAAATAAATAAAAAAACTTAACATTCAAAACTCTTCAAGGCTGTTTGAATATAGCCTTTTTAAAAAGTACCTTAGTCTAGGATACAGACGAGGAAACTGTTCAACTCAGATGACTAATTCATTGTTTATAGTACAGTTATTGTCATGTGAACTGTTATTGGGGTCCAAACTACCCCCAGACGGTTTTGATACCTTCACTGAAGTGAAGTAATGTAAACGATGTTAACTTAAAGCTTTTAGTATACATAGTTATCCCTCGTAAATAAGTTTGAAGATATTAACTTCAAACTTTGTTTGTCTTTTAAAAATATTATCTTTCTTTGTGATCTTGTTTCCATTTACTTAGTAGATTTTGTTACCAATAAAAACAATGATTATGTTTAAGTTTGTTTTCAAGTAATGCATTATCTTGTTAAAATTTTAAGTAGAAAAAAACATGTTCAGCCAGTATCAATGGCTTATCATATGAATAGGTACAGTAAGTTTGTGCGATGGCTCTAGTGACTAAGAGACCAGACCTGTGATAGAAAGGTTCGATTCCTAAACACTCGTACCTCATGAGATTGTATACCAATCTGCGTCACGTGTTTAATATACCACTTGCCTCCAGTGAAGGAAAAGTAGATTCTAAAATGTGTCATGACTACCTCATAGTATTTCGAGGTATTCTGACAATCAAAATCACTGTGCGTGGTGCATAGTGATTTTGATTGTCATGGTATGTACAATCACCACCACTTAAAACTACTCAAATTCATTGCAATTTCGCTACTATTACCGTTGCTTAGAGGTCTCACCGGGTGCCGAAACATACGCACTGTATTAGCTACCTTGTGTGTAATTTACTCCAATCAATACTTAATTACATTCGATCCCTCCCGAATAGTTTTCCACCAAATAAATATGTGTTGGCATTGATTTTCTGTAGTCCCTCAGTCACAAAGTAATAATAGTACAGATAACTAAAGAAAAAAAATACGACACAAGTCTACTAATAGTAGAAATGCAAGTAGGATAAAACAATATTCCCAAAGAGGATTGACTACTATCTTTAAATATTTTAAGTTTATTTTTGTAAGCTAACCAATGTTTTGAGACAATTCAGCAGATAATGTACTCAGGTGCTCAATTTAATTTGATGATCGTTTTGGAACAATAATTTATGAAATTTAGGTAATTAGTGAAAACTTTTATCTAGCATTTATCACTTGATTATTAAATTGTAAGTACTAGTTTTTTTGAATAGATAAAATAAAATGAGAGGGAGAGAGAGAGGGAGCACTGACTGGTAGATTGCATATTGTGTTGTCTGCGTCACTCAATATGTTGTACTTTTTCTAGTTAACTCCTTTGGATCATATACTTAATTGTTTGGGTTTGACTCGGGGACTTGGGTCTGAAGCGACGCCTTTTTATGTCAAAAATGTTACTGGTATATTGTAAGTTTGGCTAATTTAGTCCTAATGTGGAAAATCATTATGACTACATATATCTTTATCTCTACATATTATTAAAGAAAGTCTTCTACCGCGTCTGTCTATCTGTCTGTATGCGATAAACTGAAATACTACTGCACGGATTATCATGCAGTTTTCACCAATAGATAGTGATTCCTGAGGAAGGGAGAACATAATAAATCTCAAATCTTTCTTCCATTAAATCACACAACGGATTTTGATGCAGTTTTCACAGTTTAAACAATTTATTCCGAAGGTTTATACATACAAAACAGCCTGCTGGACCGTGCGAAGCCAGGCCGAGTCGCTAGTTGCAAATATAAGTTTGTTATTATCACAACTGATATATTTTTTTTGTTCATTTGGGAAAGTTAATAGTAAATGAACTTGTAATTTATTTGAATATCGATTTTTTAGAGAAAAATACAATAAAAATATACCTATTGATTTTTCTATCAAGACCGTCAATTTTATAATCTCTTTGATCTACTACTAGTGCATTATAAATTAACAGATGGTTACTGATGGTTATTTCCAGCAAGAAACTTTTCCAACTATGACAGTTTTCGAGACACGTCTGAGAAAACTTGTTTTCAAATTTCCTGCAATTTATCTATAGAAAGAGACAGAGAAAATTGCCAAATAGATTTGAGCTACCATAAAATGGCAAGCTTTTTCTTTTTTTTAATTTCGCTTTTGAGTTATGAGCGGACATAACTTAATTTTTAATATCTCGGTTATAAGCAACATGTCGCGATGAAACCTATACCAGATTTTATGTTAGACCATCCAAGTTATTGTATACAACTGTGATAATTGCACTTATTCCCAAACAGTACAGTTTGTGCGTGATGCGCGAACAAAAATACTAACAGATAAACAGACCTAAATGAAAAAAATATATATTTTGGCTTCTATTAATCCCATAAAATCCTCTCATAAATCATCTCCGGTGTACAATTATCATCCCCTACAATATTGTCTATGACCATGACTGCGTGCGAGATTTCCGTCAAAAAGGCCATAGAAAAAAGGATTTATTTGGCTATCAGAAATTAAGCGCTTGTCATATCATGGTAGTTATCAACGCGACAACTGAGAACATATTTGTTACAAAGTGATTGTGACTTTTCCCGATACACTCTGAGAAGTGTATATCGTTGTTATTTTGTTTGAAATGTTCTTTGTGGAATAAAAACCATTCATATAAATTCTATAATGGAGATGGAAATATTATTATAAAGGTTGTTGTATAAAAAAAATACTTCGGATTAAATGTTTTTAAGGAATAAACAAAAAGATCTATTTAAGCTCTCATAAAAAAATAAAAAGTTGTACTCGTGGACGCAACATGCAAAGCTCAGCTTTAGGCAGGTATGGGTTTATCCAATTATTTTCTAAAAAACTTAATTTGCCTGTAGATAAGTGTCACTCCTTGGACATTTCGTGAAATCTCTTACGCAAAGTGGCCTTCGATTATTTCAACGTTAAAAAAATTATCACAACTGGTTTATCCGCCATGGCGCAAACAAGACGACGTAGTCTACGTTTGCATTTTCACTTTTCACTATCGAGCCGATTGGCAGTGAGACTCTGTTAACCAATCACAGTGCGCCTTTGTGACGCAACGACAAACACATCGCAATGTCATTGGTTAACCGCGTCTTACTTCGAATCGACTCTATAGTGAGATATGAAATGTGTACTTTACCCTCAGATACACATATAGATAGGGGTTTTATTGTAAAGTCAGTCGATTCTCCCAATGTAACCTAAGTAGCCATAATAACATAGTCCGAACATTGTTTCGCAAAAAGCAAACGTTTACCGACAGTCGGTGGGGAGAAAGAATTTTTTTATTGCCACCCTGATATTGGGCATTCGGGTTTTATTCGTGTTATTGTGTTTGCCGATTTGGCTACCGATTGCCGAGGGTTGCTGAACTCATTTCTATAAAGTACTTATAGTTAGTAGGTACTTTTGCAATAAATTCTAATTTTTCCAATTCCTCTCATTTATTTTTCCAATTTTGCAATTACCAGGACTATCAGGATATAAAGCTATCGATGACATTGGAGCGCGCACTGTTAAAAATGGATTCAAACATCTATCTCTTTCAAGTGATGTCCTCTCTTTCTTACCCGTTGATATTTACACGTTATACCTATATAAATCTCGCAAAACATAATGAAGTGAGGTTGGACCACAAATGTCTAACTATATATGTAGCTTTACCCGTTTTTCAACATTTAAGAATATCGTTCTTATCTTCTTTCCATCTCCCTATTTTCAGCCCGCGGAACCTCACAATTGTTTATTTATTCGATGCTCTGAGTTATTCGTATCTTCTTGGGCCCGAAAACCTTTGAAGTATGTCGTACTAATGGGACCTTTTGTATTTCAATGTCATCGTGCTATCATTAATAATAACTTTCATACTATAAAAGTCTCTAAACTTGATTATATGGCGTGTAGTGATGGTCGAGGAGTTAAGACGCCCGCATGTGGTCGATTGATTCCAGGTTCGAATCCTCCACCCGCACGATACCTTTAGTTTTCATAAAACCGTTGGTTTCCAGTGAAGAAAAATTTATTGAGGACATCTCCACTTTAGTTTTCTTTCTATAACATGACCACTTCTCCAACAAAACTAGATACGAACATGGTTGAAAAAGTCTTCAATCGCATAAAGTTACGTTACGAGAGATAAAGGCGGCTAAGGGGCTAAATTCGGCCATGAAGAACGACTAAAGAAAAATAATTAATTTTATTATTTTTGTTCAAATATTCTTAAATATCTACTTACGTAGGTAGGCGTAGACACTAGGTTTTTAACCTTTTGAAACTTTGGTAAATCAAATTCCATTCACAAAACGTAGAAACCACTATTTAAAGCGACCATTTTCGCCAGGCAGACTAAAATATGTTGTGAATCTCAGACGTAGAGAAGATATTTCGCAGTAATTCGTCACAGGCGTAGACAACTGAGATTTCGAGACAGAAAATTGCTGAGTATAAATAAAGCTGATAAAGAGACACGCTCGTCTGGTTCTGAAAATACTGTTCTTATATACCAGGTATTCAGACAACCGCAGCTGAAATAATGAGATAGTTTTGTTTTACGCTACCAATATTCTTATGATATATTAAAATGTTGTTTTTCTTTTCACAAACATTCAATGTTTAGGAGTTAATACGAAATAAAAGAGCATCCCGCCTTATGAGTATTTATTTCACAACTCTTGTCCCTGTCTACCTCCTAAGGAATAAGTACTTGATACTATACATATGTATCACCCAGAAAAAGCCTTTGACCGATTTGAAAAACAAAGAGAATTGATTGTAGAACTATAGAACTTTTAACGCTGCCTTACGCATCAATTACAAAAAGCTGCCTGTCTCTGTCTCATCTGAGCACTTTCTCGGTTCTTTCCTCCGCCATAGAGCATTGGAGCCCCAGGGTCTGCCCCTCCCCTTTTCTCCTCCACTTCGTATGGTTTTCGGCAACCCTAGTTGGTACCCATATCTTCCATGATGACAAAGGTAGATTTATTCACTGCTTCTCAAACAGTCTGCTTCTATAAGCTGGTAACACATCAAGTCTTCTCATAAAACTTCTATTGTCCACAGACTTTACACAAAGCCAAATGCTCTGCCGCGGGGTGTCCGCTCACAAGGTGTGCGGGCTACGTGCGCACGCGCCGCGCATTTCGTTCACCAGCAAGGACGAGCCCGAGCTGGAGCTGCGGCGCAAATCCGCTAGCAGCCGGCTCGGCAGTTCGCCGCGAGCAAGCATTGCCAATGAAGAAAGAGATGGGCTTGCGTTACGGTAAGTTTTTAGCTTTCAGTGAGGTTTTTTAATATGTTATTTATTTATTCTCTAGATAGAGTGACGCAAATCCACTGCGATCTTTTTTATCGAGACTAGGACGATAGTAAAATAGGAACATTCGGGACAAATTGTACATGCTATATAAAGCAGTTGCAATGAGCACCAAAAAAAATAAGTTAGGAATAAGAAAGAAATCACATATGGGAAAGGGTGAGTTCTGGTTTCAGATTTTATCACTAGATGGCACTACTAGTGAAATTAAAAGTCGCTATGGTTTCGTTTACGCGCAGAACGACCTTCGCGTCTGTTTGTACATAATTAACTCAAAAACTACCCGACGGATTTTTTTTACGGTTATCACCAATTGAGAGTGTGTTTTCTGAGAAAAGTTTAGGTGTAATTGAATATGGTTTTATCCGAGCGAAGCCGGGACGGACGGCTAGCATAACATACATATATGATAACTAGTTGTGATATGGACATTTCTGATTTCAATCTTAAAAGTAATTCTTCAGATTGATGTTTTCAAACGTTCAAAGCAACACACAGACATAAAAACTCTTCTATTAGCTTTGATTTTATGAAACATTATGCGTTGAACGTAATAAAATAATATAGAATAAATTACAGTCTTACAGAAAACTCAATCTGATACAAATAAAGGACAAATGTACACATAGTGCAACATTATAATAAAACACAAACTCGAATTTCCTTTACACATGTGCTCACTCCTGAAACCTGGGTATCCGATTCCCATAATTACTAAACGACCAACACGTTATACCATATCTAGTCTACACTACAGGGTAGTGCCCATAGTAAAATAACGCAAGAAAGTTAACATGCTAAGTGCTAATTTCGTTTAATTGACGAAAAAAATTGACATAAAGCCATGTTATTTTGCAAAATTAAAAGCATACATGTTTACATTACTGTTCAGAATACCACAATACATGTATAAAGTCTATATAGGATATAAAACCAAAATTGACCATTGCTTCAGCTCTGATATCCAGAATATATTAGAGCTGGTCTAGTTTAATATCTTTGATATAGATTGATACTGTGAGATATATAGTTACATCCTAGTGTTATGTACAAATTAGTTGACACTCTCAAAAAACTCTGAAAAAATTGTGTGAAATGAGGAATCATTTAACACATTTTTTTATTCACGCGAATGAAGGCATGCATGAGCACAAAAAACAAAAAGGTTCGAGATGCGATAATAATAAATAGTGAAGTTATCATGACAAACTTATTATTTTGTACTATGACATGACATGGCGAGTATCAACGCAGGGGTTTCAATTTCGAGTGCGGTGTCGTTCTAAGTAGTTGGAAGATGGATTCGGTGAGCTAACTACTAGCAACGCTAATACGAAAATTACGTATACATGTCTTACCGTGTTAGATTTTACGACGGGAACACGATTATGAAACAACAATAAAATGACTTTATATTAATGTGACGAAACATTAAACTTTGTGATGATCACTAAAATAATATGATTTCTTAGACAATGAAACTTTTGAAAGAATTTGACCTATGATTTAATTAATGAGGGGGACGGCGCGTACGCAGTCCCCACTACCAAAAATTACGCATTCGAGTTATCCACATTAGGGATAATCGCAGGGGTCAACCCATCCGCAGTGCAATGGAGAGGCCTCGCCCTGGGGGAACCGCCTTCTTGATCACGGTATCCCCTATGCCAGGTCTGTTGGTCTCGGCTCGGGAAGGTCATTCTGCGTTAAAACGAAACCATAGCGACTTTTACTAGTAGTGTCATCTAGCGACAGATGACACACCGTACTAAAAATTTATATCGCACTACGGAAAAGTTTTATTGCAATAAGCAGATCAAATGAAATCTTTCAGATAAAATGTTTTGAGCTTTTAACTTTCTATATGTGCTAAATTATTTGTTATTATTAGTAATTTATATTAGGTTGAAACACGGTATTTTAAGAATATCCTTGTTATTTAGACAGTTTCCCTTCTGGTTCCATGATTGTACTTAATACTGAAAGAAACACGTATACATGTGCAGTATATTTTATAGGATATTTAAAAGCGTTGGAGCGGTTAAATGTTCAGACGTGTTTATCAACTTTTTACGAGTTTACGTGGCTACACGTAAGTTTATTATGTCGGTTTACGAGCAACTACGAGCTTCTTTATGTAATTAACTACGGCCAAACAGTCATTTGCTATTTATCTACAACTGCTATATTGTCTTGTAGTTAATAAATAACCTAATATTATTCATAACAGACTTGAATTGAGTAGTATACCTTGAATTAGTAATAAAATAGAATTTGCGACAATAGGCCAGGCCACCGAGAACCATTTCTACGGAATCTTTGATTCTTACACTACCAAAGTAGTGTAAGACGTTACCACATATTATAGAAAGTATTCTATAATATGTGGTACTGGAAGTATCCAGTAACTACGGTTTTAGATCAAATGTCAACGAATGTTTTTGGGGTTTTCTGATATTTTCAAAATAATTTCATGTATTCATATTTTTTTTTGATTAAATAATATTTATGTATCAATCATCGTATTAAAAACACATTTATTATATACTAGCCATATGCCCTCATATACCATTTAAATCAAATTAACTCATTTTCCAAATCCAAATGAATTTGACTAGATTTTATGTATGTATTTAGATTTTTGTGAAATAAGGTGAGAAATGTCTCATAAAAAGGAAAAAGTCTACAACTTCTAGTTGGGCATGATGTATTTTGTGTATTTTTCGAAAAAATATAACTTTTATTTAAAACTTCCTAAAAATGCAATGAATCAAGCAAAGCAAATCCCTAAAAAAATATTTAACCTCAAAATCGATTGAATTTCGCCAATTTATTACACTTTCAATTACAAGATATCCTGATCCCGCAAGATGGATCTAATCAATTCATCTCTATCAATTAAGTTCCCCATAACTCTTCCCCCTCCAGATTTAAGGGTGAATTTCGAATGACCCTGGAAGGAAACTAATTCTACTTTATTACGTTAGTTCTAACAGATGGATGGCTTTACTGCTTTTATTGAAGCTTCAAGAAAAAGCAGTTTGTGGATAATATGATTTTTAGCTCGATTAAATGCGGATGAAATTATTATTTAATTTTTAATCGATTAGTTTATTATAAGATAATTTATTCTTGTGGTATTACAGTATATTGATATATAGTATTGTAATCAGTAGAATACATATATGCCCCAATTCCGATATCGTCATTCTTATGATAAATATGGTTATTTTCAATTTTAAGTTAAAATTATATATATACAAATAGTCCTGTACTTATAATGTAAAAAACAACCTAAAAAAATATTGAAAATGATAATTTCAGGACTAGAAATTATACAATTGTTAATTTTAAGATACTTTAGATAAATACATTTTAATTCTAGACAAATAGTAAATGACAAATTACAGTATGCACTGTACGAACACTGTACACAGAGACACTCTATGTTGAGGCAATAGTGGCAGACTTACAATTAATTAGGATAGGTTGATGTGCTGTTTTACACAGCTCATCTGGCCGAAAACTATAGTACATACGTAAGACTACATTTATATATGCAGTCACGTAAGGTCGATTAAAAAAAAACGTACATTTAATTACCTAAATATAGCATATTACTACTTAATCCACTTTTGGTATTTGAGATAGGACAAAAAAAAGAACTTTAAACAAAGGTGAGCAAAGTAATTTGGCCAAATCTTTTTCAATCTTACCCTATTTCAGCCAATAATGAATGAATGAAATGAATGAAAAATTATTTATTCAAGTAACCAGGACTATATATATATATATATATATATAATATATATATATATATATTATATTAGACTATATATATATATATATATATATATATATAATATATAATTCAATATATAAGTTTTTGAAAGAGTTCTTTCTGCTTGTCGCCTTGCTCGAAAAGACTGAGCAAAATGAATTAACGTCAATGTGTCTTCTGGTCTGCCGCTAGATGGCACCACTAGTAAAGGTAAAAGTCGCTATGGTTTCGTTTTCGCGCAGAATGACCTTCCCGAGCCGAGACAAACAGAGCATACTTACCTGGCATAGGGGATACCGTGATCAAGAAGGCGGTTCCCCCAGGGCGAGGCCTTTCCATTGCACTGCGGATGGGTTGACCCCTGCGATTATCCCTAATGTGGATAACTCGGATGCGTAATTTTTGGTAGTGGGGACTGCGTACGCGCCGTCCCCCTTATAATTGAGATTAGATAGATAATTTTATATTATTTATTCGGTAGTTATTTAGTAATTTATATTTTGCGTGCCATTTAGACTGTAATAATACCGGTGTTATCTTACTCTAAATAGCAGTATCAATGGTCTCGGCAGCCATAGCGTGGTATATAGGTGGTCCACTTGGCGCACGCGATGGTGATGAGTAAAGAGCAGTCTTTGCAGTAAACTTTGTACCTATTAGTCGCTGTAACATTGTAAACATAGTTATTTTATGAATCATAAGGATAAAATCTAACTACCAACCTTTTTTTTTCATTATTTTTCGGCGTTTTCCCAATTGCTCTTCTTGTCTATGTTAAGCTCAGTAGAACTCTCTAGACAACAACAAAAAAGAAACCACTTTTTCGAGAAGGTAGGAGATATATTCATCTTTAGAGCAATTTATCAACAATGTTGACTGGTTCCGATAAAATAAGTTGTCCAAATCAAATCACTTTTTAAATATGAATTTCCAAATTCAAATAGCTTAAGCTGTCATCGATTTATTGGGATTAGACATCGCATATCGATATTCGCATTCAATATCCGGCGGTGACAGATACGAAATAAACCCGGTTCGGTAGAATCGAGATGCTGGCAATCGATTGCATTCGATTGAGAATCTAATTTCGTGAAGCGTTTCGAATAAGCGTGGAAAGTGTATGGCGATTTGTGGAGTTGAAGTGAGAGAATTTACTTTACTTAATTTTTAGGCGCGATTTTCTTTTTGTTTTGCTTTGTCCGGGTTTCGTCATACTACATTTGCCTTGGCTTGCCACCTTGACAGACGTAGTGCATTTTAGGACTTCGTATATATTGAAAAATGCAACATTGCGAATAATATTGGTTAATGTTTAATGATAAAGTTATTACTGTCTGTACTGTCGTCACAAGCCTTTACTGTCGTCAGAGAGATCATGTTGCATTCACCTCGTGAAAGTATCGTCGTTAAAGTATCATGTCCGAGCAGTTCCCTTATTGGAAGCCGATCCTGGGTGCTCCATGCTTATCATAATAATGGATTTTCATGAAAACTGAATTGATATAGAAAAAAACTATGTAGGATAAGCGGAAGTAGATGAACTTGAAAGATTTGATTAGACTGAAATCGGGACAGGTGTAACTAAATTATTACTTGTAAAATCGCCAAGTTTTTGTTATGCGGGCCCCACGCTGCCGTCAAACAGTTTGCCAAACTTTTACGTATTCGGTATACATTCATTCGGTTTTTCATTGCTATAAATAAAAGCACTTATACTAACTAAGCAATGTTCACGTATTCGCGTCGGCGTGTGTCTGAGTTCGCCGACAGTGGAGTGGTGGAGCTGGCATAAGAAATTGTAACGTAGTCATTACGTTGATGTCATTAAACCTATATCGTTTGTGCTAGCACACAACTAAAAAAAAATATATTAATCTGAGTAAGATAATTTAGATCTTAGTCATTGAAATCCTTGAAATCCCAAGGATTATGGGTTGAAGTGCAGTTGTAGGTACTTAGTCTGAAGAAAATGGTTACTACTGCGGTACCTTATACAAAATCCAAGCGGCATATAAATTGTATTTTTTATTTTAAACATAAAGTTTTTTCCCAATAAGTGTTTAATCTGTTCTATTAATTACAACTGACGTAATATAAATTATTTTTGCCTTTTTCCAATTTCTATTTTTTGACGCAGTCGCAGTATTTAAATTATCATATAAATATATAGAATATCAATATATTTAAGACCCTATTTCTTTATTTATGTTAAATATTTATATATGAAAAACACAAGCACTACCAACAAGAACCTATATAGGTTTATACGTGGTAAGGCGAGTCACTACTCATTACAAATTTATTCAGTTAATATATAGTTCTTAAGCATTCATTTACATTTGGTTGTACTGGTTTCTAAATTAATTATTTTCTCACAAATATTGTTAGGGTATTCATTCCATATAGATGGCAGAAAATACTCCCACATTCTTTTACCGTGGACATTGTTAACTGAAAGTAGGGTATATCTAGGTAGGTATGTTAAGTTGCGCAAGCCCAAGCTTCTAGTTTTAACTTTTTTTTTCGTTTTTGGAAAGTAATTTAAAAATTAATAGTGATAGTGTAATATTTTCTAATAATTGTATTTTTTTTTAAAGGTCTTATTCTTATATCATAAATATATAACTACTACCTCCTGTCCTGATATATATTATGTACCCTACCGACTCTCATAAAATGAACAGTAGTGTTCGCTTATTGCTGCGATATTTACGTCGCTATTGTTTGAACGACACAGCAATGAATTTCGGGACAAATGGGACCGTTCGATATCAACACTCCGATACTGATAATATGGTCCAAGTGAGGAATTTTTAAGCTTAGAAAACGTGATTTTACTTTATATTTTTACATTGTTCATGTAAAAATATCGTTCATAATTTGTTTTTACCCTTTTTTGGATATTTGGAGAACCCAATTTCCGAACAGCAAATTAAAAAATCCTTTCCGACCAATTGCTAATATAATTTACGTTGAGTAATTGACATTAGGGCCTGTCCCACCACTCTTTGGTAAATTTATTATACTACTGTTATCTGACAGATAAACTAATCACTAGATAAATCTACTCGATCTGATCGACCAGTTAGTCTATCCTACATATGTTATTCGTTCGAAGTTATCAGAATACTTTGTTAGCAAGCGGTAAAACAGACTCATTTACTTGAACCACACGTTGTTCTGAATTATTTATATGGGGTGAATGTACTTTATGACAAAATTTCAGGCCGTAAACGTGTTTTCGAGGTGATGTGAAGAAAATGGCCGTACTCGGAAACTCGAAAATCGTGTATTGAGCGCTGTAACTATGCTGCTACTTTATATGCAAATTGAAAGAGTATTTCAATTTATTTCTGTTTATTTATTGGCACGTCTGTCCAAATAAAATGAGAGAGAACACTGTTCTTGTTTTTCCTTTACGAGTGTGTTAATTGCTAATGCTGGTATCAGATTTTATTTAAGTTGCCTAAAGACTTCTGACATGACTTTTACAACTACCATCTCCGTATATCTATGGTAAGTAATCGCTTAGACACTAGTGAACTTAAAAAGCCAACCAGTGTGAAAGTTTCCTCACGACATTTTCCTTCACCAGAAGCAAGTGATGGTCGATGAAAACTATTATACAAGAGTCAGATTAGTATACAAACTCACGTGGCATAAGTAGGCTGCGAAAATTCGGATATTTCGATCAAAGGTCGATCCACCACCGTTCCAAATTAAATGTTATTGATGATATTAGTGCAATGTTTTGGGAAATAGGTCAGCTTTATTTACAGATTTTAAGTAGGTTTTCTCATTTGTTGGGAACGGAAGATATTTCTGCGACATTTGAAGCCGAATTAGTCTTAAGTATAGGATATATTTTGTCCCCAATATTGTTTTAAATAATTTTTCAGGTTTCAGCAGAACTCCCGTTATTATAAAAACGATAGTGTTTAGAAATTTATAAACGTAGGACACATTTTTTCTAGTCCGAAGTTTGAAGTTAACAAAATAATATTCAAATGTTACTGAAATTTTATTTTTAAAACTTGAAACTTCACAAATCATTAAATTCTATAAACATATAATGAAATATCTATTTCAAACAGCTCCATTACAAAAAATATAAAAGAATATTGGGTTGTCGGTGTCCATGCGCTGTGGTGCTTGCTTACCATCAGGCAACCCTGTTCGTTCCACTATACCATAAAAAAACTTACGATGGACTGTAATTTAAGAAATTTTTATAACGATGAGTAGAACAGAAATATGTTCAGTTGGTTTTTTATGCCTTATATTTTATGTATCACTGCTTGGCAAGACCTAAAAAGAGAAAGACAGGTCTTTTTACTTCCACCACTGTCGATTTAACATAAATAAAAAAATATAAATTCAAGACACAAAATTATGATCTCTTCTAATTCAATTCACGTAGCGGGAAGCTTCGAATATTTCGTTCACACTTCAAGCAATGGAATTCCGAACATTTTCCCGCCATTTCAGAAACGCTTACCGCGAGCTAAATGTAACTTTAGACCTTTTTATTTCGTTACAAATTGAACAGGTTATTATAATAATTTTTAGTGTCAAATTTAGGTGTGAATAGAAAATTAAATTTGTATATAATAAAGCTTCATAGTTCGTTAGATTGAACGCACTAATCTCAGGAAATACGGTTGGGACTGAATATATATGTGTATATGATAGCCACATTGATTTATTTGGTTTATATGTACTTATATGAGTGATATATTGATTTATTTATCTGTATGGTAAAAATCTCTAAAATTTGGAAGAGAAACAGCGAGGAATGACTACTATTAGACAAAAACATAGGTCCATGACGAAGTCCCTAATTTGTATGACACAAATCTACACGAATTGTTTTCGTCGCTCCCTACTCGATTACTGTAACAATCGATTACTATTAACAATTTAGAACTCGATTTGGGTCGTCTGTCAGGGAGTGAGCGGGTGCATTGTTATTTAATTGAAAAAAAAAAGTTATTATTCTTTCTTACACATAAAAATGTTACTTACATAAAATAGTAACCTGGTTCGCTAGCAAATGAATAGGTCACACAAATTTTGTAAGTAATTTGATCTGATCATAAACTTTTATATTATTTAAAATTCGCCTCTAATTTTATGACCGGCCTAACGTCAACTCTCTTTGGGAATGCGGTCGTTGCCTATCAGCTGTCAAGTCTATGTATGCCTTTAGTCATATCGTAAGACATCCAAAGGAAGATATGCCATATGCAACTCTAATTGCACATTTGTGTCCATACCTTAAGTAAGAATCTATTGACATTACATATTATTTGGCCTATGTATTGCAAGATAAAGCCTATGTCCCAGGAGATAATTTATCAACATGGAAGTGGTCGTGGGAAGGAGTAATGAAACCACAACAAACTGCTCCACAGGAGCCGTTACATTAGGCCATTAAGTTTCATTGTAGCAAGTATAGTCACAGATATATATATCCTAGCTGTTGACCGCGGCTACGCCCGCGTGAAAAAGTGGCCTATATATCTATGGAGCTTTAACTATCTTCACATAATCACCTCAATCCAATGCTCGTGACGTGAAGTACATATAAACGAACACACTTACGAATTTGTAATTAAATATTGGTACATCCGTATCAATATTATTAATATGGAAGTGTGTTCGTTACTAGATCTAACTAAATCAAAATCGGTGCAGGCTTTTGGTTGTTACGCCACGGACGGGGGTTAACAAAATTATTTCTGTTTCTAATGACAAGGTATTCAAAAAATAAACATTTAGAAGATTTTTTTCTTAATAGAGACCGGTTCTTCCAGTGAGAGATTATTAACAAACTGTACTCAACTCCTTTTGTGGCACGGTAACAATGAGGCAAATTTTCATAACGAAAAATACAAATTTATCGGCTAAATTTTGTGTTATAATAAACCGTAAAGTTTCAAAGTCGATACATTTATCTCAGTCTAAATCCAGAGCCGTGAACTGAATAAAAGTTACTTCTACGGAACTTCAGCTCCAATACCTATTTCGACTTTGAAGTCTTCCAACACTAACTAGTTAAGTTAATTTTTTTTGTTGTTAAGTGAAAATAAAAATCTGAAGCTTAATTAACTGTTTCTTTTATTTTTATAAATTTCTACAATAAGAAAATTGTATTTTTAGTGGTATGTTCATGTACCTAAATGTAGTTTAATGAATTTGTTATTCACATTCAATAAAAAATATCATCGTCAACTTTTACGTTTAATCTAACTGGCGCGCTGCTGTTTAGATAAAATAGCATACTTTGTGTTTTTTGCGTTTCATGTTAAAGTTAACGTCAAAGTTGACTGGTGCAATCCACTCGATAGTTTTCACGAGATACCTAGCTATAGCTTCACCTAAGCAAAGCAGCTGACTAACTCTGGTTATAGAAATATAGGTCAAGATGAGTTTCGCAGTTCGTGGCTACTGAACTGCAGCGAACACATGACTACTTCGCTAATGTTGAGGTCACATGAGAGATAAGCAATTGTGGGTATAGATTAGTGTTTGATCGAAATTTAGTTTCAGCTTTTGCGCTTCGACTCCAAAACTTACCTTTGGTTTTAACCAGAATCAAGAAGTCGAAGGTTTCGAGTAAACCGCGAAAAGAATAGATTTTTTAAGCTTTTTAAATGTTGAAAATGTTTCAAAATAGGTTTCCACGAGAACCACGGGATGATATGAAGTGGCGTGTGAGTTACGCCTTAGAATACAGGCGAGTGTCTTAGTCATTATGTGGAGTGGAATTTATCACACGCATACCGAAGAATACTTGTGTGTTTAATCCCACATAAAGGCCACGACCCTCGCCATGAGAACACGTCTTTATGAAGATAATACTAAAGATACCAGAAAAATCTTATGTCCATTTATGAAATATATTGCTGAAATTCAATGCATTAAACTGCAGCTACTAGAGCTGTTTCAGGCTACTCTGCTGACGTCACACGAGAGATAAGAAGGCGAAGTGTCTAGTGTCTGTAATGTCTAGTGTCTATATGTCTTACACTTAAGTTTAAGTCAGAAGGAAACTTTTGTTCAATGTGAAATTTATTGCATTTCGTAAGAGTTTTTGAACTAATAATTTTATGTGTTTTATTTATTTATTTAAACTTTATTGCATAGCGATACAATTTGTAAAATTACAACCTGGTGTCTTATTTCATTCGCATATGCTTACATGCACCGGCAATGCGTTTATTTCATGCACTTTACAAATAATAGGCACAACAGACTCGATGTATGAAAATAAAATAAAAATTTCGCCAATTCTATTTAATATCATATATATATATCAATTCTATTTAATATCATATATATATCAATAAAATCTAAAAACTTACTTCGTTAACTTATTAGACCTAACGGTTTTTAGAGCAAGTCTTTTATTTCATTTCCGATATTTCATGTGAGTGTGGTCTGAGGGCCCACTTCTTGATGTTGTATAAAAATATGCGTGGGAATTAATGAACATACGAAAAGATTTATGAAAGTTGGAATTACATCTGTTCAATTGACTTCTCTGTTGTGACGCAATCGGCGTAATAATTACAGGGTTTATTCCCGAATCAAGCTGATATTAATTACGCTGCGGGACTTTGTAATTAAACCATCCTTGTTTATTATCCTTGCGTTTTATTACCAAGATAATATGAATGCCGAGTTTTATATGTAGCTGTATGATGGGGCCTCCTACTGACTATTTTTATTACGGAAAGACAGCAATGTATTAATATGTATAGATTAGATATACATATATATCTATTTTCTATCAATATGTATATATATAAAAGCGAAAAATACTCACTGATCATCACGAGATCTCGAAAACTACACATTAAGATGAAATTTGGCAGGAAGGTAGATTGTGGCTAGAAGGCGTCCGCTAAGAAAGTATATTTCGAAATTCCATCCCTAAGGGGGTGAAATAGTTTGTATGAAACATCGTCATTTTTGAAGTGAGACACATGAAATTTTTGATTTAAATTTCTAGTTGGTATATAAAAAATACAAATGCATTAGTTAGATTTTGAAAATTACATCCCCGATTGCAAATTTATATGAAATTTCCTAATTTTTGAAGCGAAATTAAGTGGCATTGTGCACAACATTTTACTATTTTATGCTTACTACAGGTTAGGAGCCCCCTACAGCCCAGGGTCCCCGTATCATTGATACGGCTCAAAAACAACTGTACTTAGAAATATATAATTTAGCAGGAAGATAGACTAGACGTCTAGAAAACATCTCCTAAGAAAGAATTTTTTGGAAATTCCATTCCAAAGATGGTGAAGTAGTGGTTACAGGTTTGTATGCAAATTCATCATTTTTGAAGACAACATAACTTGGAAATTTTAGATAAAAACTGGTGATTCGATTAGATTTTGAAAATTGTAATTGATAATTTGGAAAACTGAATGATGTAGAAAAATTAAATTCACGTGTGTGAAGCTGCGGCCAAAAGCTAGTATGTGTATATATCATAGCGTAGATGTCGTACGAGGTGAGAGGATAAAAAGCCTTGACAGCATTCCCATAGAGGGTTGACGTCGTAAAATTACAGCTGACTACGACTAACAAAATGTCTGACAGTAGACTACAACTGACAATGTAGATTTAAAAATAAATAACAAATCTAAAAATAGTAAATCTTGAGGTACGCCAGTATTTATTTTTCCACTCGATTTCAATTTAATCGAGAAACATCTCGATCCGCAAACAATTTCATAATGAAGCATTCAATTACTTGAACGGAAATTAGTATTTCTTTCGCATTATATAAGAGGCCATTAGAAAAAAATAATAAAAATGTGAAGAGCTCTGATGGGAGATGAGTGATTAAATAAGTAAGAACATACTTGCTTATAATCTTTCAAGTGAGTGTTAACTGCAACGGTACATATTTCTCTCTTCTTCGCGTGTTACCGGTTGCATTCGGATCTGTGACGCCCTAAACTCAGGGTTAGCGTAAAAAAAATTGCCATTAAATTTGGAAGACTGGTTATGATTTTACAACCGGCCGGCCGCCTGACGTCAACCCTCTTCGGGAATGCTAAGGTTGCCTATCAGCTATTAAGGCTTAATAATTAAGTCAAAATATAATTAAGTCGCCTCGTACGATAACCACGGGAGGACATGGAGTGGTGGAGTGGAGTGGAGTGGAGAAAATTGGAAAAAATACGTATATCTAGATAAAATAGATATATTTAAGAACATTATGATAACTCATAGGCAGTAACAATGCAGCTGGATCATGAAAGCTCATTTTAAAAAATAATAAAATTATAAAAACAAACTCAAACATCATAAAAAACTCAAATTATATAACGATTTTTATTGAGAAGCATAAACGCAATATAAGATAGCTGTCGAACAAACATTGCCCCTTTTTTGCGACCAAATAAGGATAGTTGACATCTGAAATAAATGAATTTTATTTATTTATTTTTATTATCTAATTGTGTCATCATTTCAATAATAAAACAAAAAAATATCCATTCAAATAAAACTGTAAGTAAACGAGAAACAGATGGCTCTGTTTCTCATTTCCTTTATACAGTTTTAGTCTATATCCTTAACGGGGTAGCACGTTAAGGATATCCTTAACGTGCTACCCCGTTAATACGTATATATATACGTATTATGTCAAGCTAAAAAAAAAATTGTTGCAGAATACCAACGCCACGTGGTTCTGTGTCAAGCACGGGCAGTTCGACGGGGTCGCGGCTGACTCGGCTGCTGACCCAAGGGGTTCGCGGCACCCCAGATGATGTTGCTATAGATGCACCCCGCCGACTCAGCTGGGAGCGGTATGTACTATCTTCAAGTTATTTGCCTAAAATTGTTTTGACTTCTATTAGTCACATAATTATTTTTCTTTAATATCTCCTATGTACAGACACAGCTCACTTACAGTTTTATTATATGTATAGATAAGTGGGTATTTTCATATATATATAATCAAATAAAATTTAGACTCCAGTATAAACAGTAAAGATAGGACAGATAGTATATACAGAACTATTAGAACATAATATACTTATGAAATTTAATGTTACTCGTGGCATTTATATAGAAAAACCTATTCATTTTATTGCCCTAATACTCACCATATATCCAGACTGGCCTTCACGTGAAGACGGAAAATAAAATCCCCACTCTTTGCAACGGCTATTTCAGAACTAACCAATCCACTCGCTTTGTAGCTATTACGCCATTTGCATTAAACCAATGTGGATGTAGTTTCAAATGCAATTTAGCCGGGATTTTAAAGGAAACCTTGATAATCTCAGATAAAACGATCTGCCTAAACTCAGGTCCTGCGAGATTTAGTTGAGTAAGTTTCTGTGTTGGTCTCTCCAATGGGGACTGAATTAGGGTAGCTTGGATTACGATATTTTTAGGATGACTTTAGGCATGGGTTGTGTTTGCTTTTCTATCCTTATTTCCTTATAGATTATCGTTCATTGCCTGGAAAAATATGAAACACTTTAAAGCTAGTCTAAACATTTTAAAGCTACGCTATTTTGAAATGGCGCATAAGATATCGCTCAGTTGCGTACAACATTCAATTCCACTTTGTTATAAGTTTTCAAAAATGTCATTTTCGACACTAGCTTTTATCGTCGTCATAGAGATCGTGTGTTATTCAACGCGTGACAAAATAAACATGTATAATCATGGATTTAGTAAGTACTTCGTACAACCGGAGTACCCACTAATTCCATGTGTATATATATATATATATACTATTGTATACCGTCCAGGAGGTCCTTCGTCGGGATCGATCCTGGGTGCACCATTAGGTTCCATAGTAGAAGTAGAATGTGGAGAGCCTAATAGATAAACACTACATAGAAACTATAATATGGCTTTAAGATAAATTGGTTATTAATCAAATATCCACTTCCATGCATCATACACTTCTTGAAGAGAAAGAAAATAGAATAGAAGTTAAATAAGTTTTTTTCAAAAATGATTGACATTTTTCACACAAGCTTTTATTATTGTCTTGATCTTAACATTTCATTCAATGTGGGACAAAAAATAATCATGTTCGTTCAGTAAACCGTTGAATAGCTCACATCTGAAGCCCCTCCTGGATGCACCATCAGGTCATGTTTATCATAATAATGCAAAACTAAACGGGTACAAAATTTCAGCACAATCAGTTGAAGATATACCATAGTTACATTGCAGGTTAAATAAACGCTTGTAAAAAATGGCATGCACTGTGCATGACAACTTTTAAACTGTAATAAAAATTTAAATACCTACTTACGAAATGAGAAACACGACACGGGAGAGATTAACCGACTTAAAATAAAAAATCGTAACATTGTCGTAGCCACCGTAGCACTTCTACGAGCGGCGTAGCGACGAAAATTAATGAGTTTCATTCGTAGACGTCGGCCCCACTCTTGAGATCTCTTTGTTGTGGCAACACCGAGGTGAATTTATTATATATACGCTGGACTGGACGCTGGGCAATCTAGGAGATTAACACAATTTTTTATTTTTTACTTTTCTAAATTACTAAGCGAAAGTTGTGTGTGACATGTAATTTCCAACACAATGTATTTATTGTTTTATAGAATTAATGAATTGATTATGAGGGATTTTTGCTCCATCGTCGTCTTCGCTCTTGTCGGTGGAATTCCTTCAGTTGTTCTCTTTTCATAGTTAATTGCTTCACTTGTTGATACACGACGCTTAGCGGTAAATATATATTCGAATTTTCAGAGTTGAACGTCGGATAAATCAAGACGTATTTCATACTTCTATTGATTAATTCGGTATTCTGTGGTTTCTGCCCACACAATCTCCATAAAAACTTAGGTAGGTCGTCGGTGTGAAATGTCTGTATAGAGATGTTCTAGATGTTTTATCGCCTATTCAGTGCTAAGCGCCACTTAACTGACCTTTTGTATGACCCGTCGTTTCAAAGACATGTTACGTGAATGACATCTTTAAACTATTTTTATTTCAATGTATAGTAAAATTTATGTGTAAGTTTTCTATTTTTAAAATCACTTATATAAAATCTCAAGGTCTGTACACGTTAGAAATAGGTCCCCATGCAAACCTCAAATTTGCCCTAATCTATAAGCATAAAAATTTAAGCCATAGTATAATATAGTATTCTGTATTATGGCATCATGACTTTTTAAGCATTTTTCGGTTTACATATAAATATTTAAAGCTTAACTAACCTAACCTAAAAGTTAATTATGCCACATTTACCTATATGGTAAAAATCAGTTGTGCCTTACCCCTATTACGCCTAAACTGGTATTTCCTAATCCTAATCTTATAAATGTGTAATTAAGTTAGTTTGTTACCTCTTCACGCTTTGTCTACTCGAACAATCTTCTTGAAATTTTGCATACACATAGTTTGTAGTACCTACGGAGAAGGGCATACTTTTTGTCCCGACATTCCCACAGGAGCGTGGCCCCGGGGCGCAGCTAGTCTACAATAAGCTAGCCTACAAAATATGTAATTCCTCGTAAAAATTTTTTTGTGTATTGTAAATCTGTGGTGTCATCCTTCTCTATTCTGTTTTTTTCTCATACACATAAAAATATATCGATATACGACCACTGATGTTTTAATATCATTTCAAATTTGAAATGATTGTATTGCAATTGTTCAGACACTAATAAAGATGGAGCTCACAGATTTCTCCTAGAACTAGCAAATATTGTTCCAGCTGACAAAAGATATCTCATTATGAGTCAGATGTTTACCGAGAACCGGATGATCGTCCGGCACCGGACGCCCGGGTATCCGCTGTCGCTGCCGGATAATTGAATCGTGGAAGTGGAGATTGCGATATTTTTTATCCGTAAGATTTATGTTTTATTATTTTGTCGAAAAGTATATAGTAAAGACTCGTTACCTATCGCTATAAAGTTTAAATCAAAAACTAAATGTAAATAATTTAACAACCAATAATAAGATTTGCAACTTTTTTAACTATATCGAAGAACTTATCCGTACCTTAGCCTCTATTTCAACGAACAAACCTGTCATCAATCAATTCCTATACCTAATTATAAATAAATATCTAGGTGGTACTCAATCGAATTTTATGAATCAGTGATAGATTTAATTTTAGCCTTTTCAAACGTGTACATTCTTTGCGTTGTGTGCTTTTTAAAATTTTTCTTTGAGTTGACGCAATCAATGTCTTTATTTATCTTGATTTAAATAAATCCAAGATCCAATTTGTTCTATAACAGAGATAAATCAAACCTACGTTATGTAATTTTTCGATTTACAAAAATCTTCAGCAAAATCATTTCAACCCTTGCCAAATAACAAGTAATAGAAATATGATGCTCACAGCCGCGCTGAGTTTGATGGAGAGCGACACCACTTCAAATTACGCGCTCCAGTGAAAATCACATGCCTCGTGTTATAAAAGACCTTTAGTTTTACACATCTGCCTATAATATATGTAGCAGAAACATAACCTCTCTTATTTATAAAAAAGTTATATAATTTTAAGCTAAAGTAAGTTTTGTCACGTGTACTTTACAAAATTTAACATTAACGGAACAAGATAAAAATGTTTTTCTCTCATCTTTCCATGGACACGAAGGTTTTATTTATCATGTCTCTAGAGTTTCTTCATCATTCAGTTTCCGCTCATATATAAAAAAAAACAGAATTTTTATTGTATGTCGACAACGATTCAAAATATTTTTCTACATTGATCCAATTCTATGGTTTTCTTTCTAACCATCGAACTTAAAAAAGTGACTATTGTAAATCCCAAATTAAAATTCTGAAATTACTTTTCCTAGAAATTCATAGAAATATATTTCGGAACCACAAAAGAACATCCAAAGTTGAGATATAGAAATATGAAGCCTTGTTCTGGTTAGATTGAGAGCAGCGTTCCAAATCACGCGCTTCGCTGCCCCCGCGTGCATTGAAAATTACACACCGCATGTTGGGCATAGGGTTGTCAGTTGTTAAATTTTATTTTCACAATATTATTTTAAGAAATTTAAAATAATACAAACGATTCAAAATATTGTGTAATGATGCTAATGGTATGTGGTGTGGCCTGTGTGGTCACAACAAATTGAAGTGGTCAAAACTTCAAGTAAAGTTACAGGCTCTTATCTGGCTGGAATATAATCAGCGTTTCTTGGACTTTTATTATTCATGCGAAAAGAAAAGTAGCATGTACTCAACATCCTGCCTTATTCTCGGATTTATATTATTTTTTTCCACTTTGTCATCAAGGAGACACTAATCACATCCCATTTCCAAAAAACCGACCCTGAAGACTATTTAGAGTTATTTTATGCTGTATAAGAGTTATTATATGCATATTTTTTCGTTGCTTTCGGGAAATTATATTATTGGACTGAATAAGAGATAAGTAGATTCGATTATTACGAATACTTTCTCGTTTAGTACACTTTCTGATCTAATTCCGAATAGCAATCGTGTATATAATTTCTTGGCGACCAACCCTATTCGTGCGACATTACAGATTCAGAACAGGAAAACTCAAAACAGTATCAAGTATTATGTTCAGATTGAATTTGATTTGGTGTTCGTCAACTTCACGGCTCGCTGGGCGGTGTGACGTCATATTGCACGGGCATCCTGTGGAAATACGACAGAATACATTTTGAATGAAATTTACAGAATATTTCGTTATACATAAAAATTGCTATAGCTTTAGGTACAAGTTTTTTCAAATTCATTTTTGGTCCAGACTTTGAGCTTAGACGTTGAAAGGAGTTTTAAACATTATATCTCTTGTTCTAAATATTATTTATTTAATTTATTGATCTAAATAAAATTAACTGTACTTAAATAATTGTAGGTTATAGATTGATACCTATACTAAATGAACACTGACTTCGCTTTAAGTTTGCTTATCTCAAGGGCGAATATACATTGTCTAATTAATTACGTAACACCCTACACTAATCTTGTTAGATACATAATGTTGGCAGAAACCGCGAATTTATATTAGCGGTTTTAAAAATCTCATTGAAATATATTTTTTTGTTTCAGCCCAATTAAGTTTACAATGGCAAATAAAGACGCCGAATTAAATGCGATTTATGGGAAAAGAGTGACTGTAGTGTGAATTATTAAAATGCTTTGAATTTACACAGATAAAAAAATGAAATGATATTAAGTTTCCTTACTGGCAATTTTTCTTCTAATGCCTGCCCCACCGCTGGCGAGAACAAGGAATTGAACTATTGAAAATAGAGAATTTTATTTATCCTCAAGTATTGGAAAACATGTGGACAATTTTCTTTCTAGATATTATATAGTTATCAAAACAAAGTGATTTTACATATAATCAATCCTTAAAACGTACGATTAATTTTCTATCATAATCTTTTTTTTATTATTATTTATATTTAGTCGGTTCGCCTGAAGGGATTTTAATGTGTGGTTAAGACTACTACTATGAATTATCGCAATTTATCTAGAGCATACGTATATTTTTTCAGTTTTCTGACCTTGTCATCTACCCTAATTACTAACGAATTTTTCGATTAATAGATCTAACAACTAAATCCACTATCAAAATCGTTACTGCTATAATTCAAGAACAAATAAAGCATCAACATGCTTTCAATTCCCCAGAACTAATAACTCAGATAATGCCCTCACTGACTTCTGGCATTCATCAAGGGAACAAAAAGGTTCGTTTAGGGTCTAAGAGCAACAAACCACTGCAAAAATTACGCTTCTGGGAAGCTATTAAGATAGAAAGAAAATATGTTTATTCGTCAAAAAAATTACCTTACAATTAACCATCCGACTTAAATTTTTTGTCGAAAACGCGACCAGCTCACTATGTTGCTGTCAGAAGCCGTAGCGCTGATTTTCAGCTGCCACCTGGGGTATAGGAGATATAGTGGCTTGTGAACAAAGGTATCGTGTGGTGATCACCACGAATTGAATTGAATATCTATGTTATATTACGACATACCCACGCAAGTCTTTTTCTGAAAAATATCGCCAGTCAGTGTTATTTTTCATAAAAACACTTTAAATATATGTATTTGTCTCACTATCATTAATTACCAGATTATAAAAAAGGTATAGAATATTATGATTCTGAATGCATCATATTTTGCTAATTGTACGCAGAATAAAATATCTACTATTATTATGAAGTAGGGTAACAATGACACATTAGTCTAAAATAGTATCATTTTTCTGGCATTTCGTCTCGAAAAGAAGAAGTAGAATTATGACCTAAACTTAACTTGTTGTTATATGTAGTAATTATTATAAATCGAACTAGCTCCATGACTAGCGAGCCTGCGAGCCGCCACAGTTGTTTAGAGAAATAGCGTACGTTTCGCAGGTTAAAGTTAACGTCAAAGTTGACTGGTGCAACGCACCCTTTATAGACATTTATTCGGATCACGTACGTTCCATCTAAAATACTCGTAGTGAAAGGCTCAACTGGCTATTACAAATTGACATATGAAACAAGAAGCGGGATTTTTATCTGAAACGTACAAATAAATGATAGCTCAGTGGGCAGATAGCTTTAGAAGTATATAATCTTAAATTTTTATGTTGCTCTGTTTGTGTGAAGGTTGAGTAGCGTAAGTAGTATGTAAGAGTAAGTAGTAATAAAGTTTACATTCACTCTTTCCTACGATTATTACTGTCAGAAGAAGAGGGTATAAAAGAAACCACAAATAGTATTTTTTGTAAAGGTAATGCAAATACATTTTTTTGATGTTGATTGTTTTGATTGACGACCTTGGTGGCGCAGTGGTAAAGTGCTTGCCCCTAAACTGAGAGGTCCCGGGTTCGATCCCCGGTCGGATCACGATGAAAAATGGTATTTTTCCGATTGGCCCGGGTCTGTATACCTATGAATTTGTTATAAAATATAGTATCGTTGAGTTAGTATCCCATACACACAAGTCTCGAACTTACTTTGGGGCTAGCTCAATCTGTGTAATTTGTCCTGATATAGATTTGTTTTAAACTTGATTCCGAAACGATCGTAGCATTGAGAAATTACACTATAAATCTAAATCCGCCAATCCGCAATGGGCTCGCGTGGTGGGACATGGTCCATACTTATACCTCCATGAAGGTCTGTGCCCCAGAAGTGTAATGATGACAAATATAATCAAAAATTTGACGTGATAAAGTGTCAATTTACACTTTTTCCTCGGAATTTGTGTGTTCCTGACATCCGTGGTCCGGTAATCTAGTTTAATGGGGAACATTTAGTTAATGCGGTCCGGATATTAGTTACCGGCTTATCTCAACAGGTCCATTGGGGACTCAGGCCTAGGTCAAATTGAATTACAGGCATAATTAAGATAAAAGATTTATAGTATTGTTCTGCGAGAAAGCGAATGTCGAATTCTATCTACAACCTTTTTACACCACTAATACTTTGTATACAAATTGATGTGGAAGTCTATGGGAGACGTCTCTAGTCTATATATTTATAGCAATGTACTTAAATAGATAAATTGACGTGACGTGTGTAACTTGTCAAATCAGTATTGCTTATATGGCATAGTATGGAGATATTCAAATTTAGGTAATGCTCTATGACGCAAGCGAAGTTTGAATAACTACATTGTATTCCATACAAGCGATACCGTTTTTACAAGTCACATCACGTCACGTCACATAAGTATAGATTTACCTTAACAGTAAAATAATGAAGTATAAAAAATAATGTTGTTATAGTATTAAAAATATATATATATAGTTATAGTATAAATCTGAAATAGATGATATACATATTAATCACGTCGAAAATTTAAATAAAATCTATTACGTATTAGTTTATATAGCCAACATGTCCACCACCAAATGTCCGTCTGTCTGTCCACTTCCATTACAGTCTCCTTGTGTGGAACGACATAATGAGATACAACTGTCATGTCCTCATTGTTCTCCGATGAGGCCCCTCGTCTGGCCATCAGCACAATAACGACGACATCTGGTCGACGGCTCCTGATGAATTAAAAATGGCGGCGGCTCGCTTGGACCGTGTTTTCTATGTTTGTAACTTTTTCTATATCGACTTTAGTGTTTATTAATGAAATTCATGGTTATAAAGCTTATCCATACTAATCTAATATTATAAATGCGAAAGTCCGTTGTTTGTTCCGCTTGCACGACTAAACCGCTAGTCCGATTTTGATGAAATTTGGTAAACGTGTAGTTAAAGATCCCGTTCAAATATAGGCTACATTTTTTTAAAATCAACCCCCATATGTCTATAAAAAAAATTTGTATGAAAATCATGTCATTGCAGAGAAATTAACGTGGGCTAAAGCTAATTTCAGATATTTTACGTCGGACAGACGAATCTTTAAAATTCATGAGTTGTTTTTTTTATCTTGAAACCGGATTTGACACCGTCACAGCCCCGATTGCAACCGAAGACAGAGGGAGAGAAGATGTATTTAATGTCTGTGTGTGTTTGTTTGATGATCATTTCATGAATCAGTACAAGTAAGAGCCATGCCACATTGCACAGTCGCGCCCAGAGACGACTCGGTAGAGTCGTCGCAACGGGGCGCGACTGCGCGTTGCATGGAATTAATAGGTACTCCGGAGTACCTACTAATTCCATGGTACAGTCAACAGCACATCAAGTTACCCAGCATATACCGTGATGTACCCCTATGTCGCGATAATAGTGGCGAGTTTGTAATGAATTTGTAGGTAGGTAGGTTGAAGTGCTGTTGACTGTACATTGTAGCTCCGCTGTTTTCTTTAGGGTTTCACACTGACATGCGTTGACGTACGTCGATACTTCATACAACATTAACGTAGTTCAGTGTTGATCCGTCGACGTGATCGACGATTTCATGAGAGACTGAACTTTGTTTTATTTTTATTAGTTATCGCCATTAAAAGTCCTAATAAAAAAAAATCCTCTAATACCGCATAAAAACAAAGTTTGGCATTCCTCGGATTTGCTGGTGACTTAAGAAGTTTTTCACTTCGATTAAAATGCTAATGCGACGGTCGACACCGCGACGCCGACAATATAATTAAGGAGCGCACAGAATTGACTGCAAAAATAAATAGGGTAACCATAAAGTCGAAGTCAAATAAGTTACTTTTTTCCATATGTCAAAAACAAAAAATATATAGGGCTTGTATTTGACTGTGGGCACAAGTGACATCACAAATTTTGGAGTCAAAAAGGGTTTAAATACCATACCTTTACTATAAATAAAATTGATCAATTAAAGTGACATTTGATTATCGTGTTTCATTATGTACAGGCATTTGTGCATTTTATTTAACACCCAGGCAAATATCCTAATGATATCATAGCTTGTGCGTGTAGTGTAAAGACATAATTTATGAAAATAAATGTATTTAAATTATTAAGTACATTTATTTTAGTTTAGACTGCACTTATGTGAGAATTTTATATTTATCAACAACATTATAATAAAACCATATTTTATTATTTGGTTTGATTTTGATAAACATGTAGGTTTTTTCTGTTTTAGACTGACAAAATAAAAAACTAATTGAAAAAAACCTATCATCGGATCACTTAAGTAATGTATTGTTTTCTTGCATTTATATCGTAAGTGAAATACCGTGAGTTGCATTAGTTCAGTTAACCCAACTACTAAGTACTACTAATAGAGGCATTACTCATCTGTACTATTTTTATTCTATTTCGGCGCGACTCTCGGCGCCTAGTGAGGACGTAATATCAACTAATACTTTGTAGTCTTACAGCTGATTGCACATTAAATACCGGTGTAGAACCATCCGAGAACCTCATTAAGCTTATAAAGCGTGGGTGCGTTTCTAAAAATGTATACGAATAAATTGTATTTTTAAAATTTTTTATGCCTCATGACTATGAATATGTCTTTCAAATAACGAAATATTTTTTCCAACATATAGCTACTTATTCCTGAGATAAACTTTTTCAAATAGACTCCAACATTTTTCAGTACCTATCTATTTTTTGTTATCATTGCATTTTTCTTTTCTAGACGCGATTCTGCCGGCCAGTTACCGCGGTCAGCCAGCATCGACTCCATGGTGGAAGCAGCCATATGCGCCAGGCACTCCGAACCCTGCCAGTCCACCACCCTCCAACTACCCAGAGCTGATCGGGCCTTCAGCCTCGCGTCTCCAGTGGTCGGCAGGAGAGCCAAGTCACAGAGAGGCCAGGCTGGTAAGTGAGCTACTAGACTATGTGGCATAATATTATTTAATCTTTATTTATTTTACTTAGAGGAAGGCCGATTGAATACAGCATTCCTGCTTCAAAATACCTTACAGTATATGGAGACTGCAACATTATCCCGTCAGTGAAAACGTATCCGATTTTTTAATTACAATTAAATTTTAAATTAGTGTTTTGCTACAGTCTTTCTAAATAATGCTGCGTATTTGGATGTAGAAATTTTGGAAACCATTCATTACCAAAGGACATTAGAACTTATTGTTATATTATGAATTGCTAATTTGTTTTAGCAAAAAGAAAAAAAAAAATTTTTTGTTAAAAGTCAAAGCCATGGAATTAGTAGGAACTCCGTACAACGTAACTACTGATTCCATGGTTAAAGCATTTATTCAAAAACTAGACCTTCATAGGCATTTGTTGGTGTCAAATTTTAAATTATATGTCTTAAAAAACCTACAAATTACATGCATTTCGGAACGACCACTGATGCGGAAATGTCCAAATAAAATCATATTCCCACTTTATTCCAAACATAATAGTCAATTTTCAAAAGCACGCTGTTAACTTATTTCGCCACCGCTAGATGTCACTACTCAGCAAAGTAAAAGTCGCTATGGTTTCGTTTCCGCGCAGAATGACCTTCCCGAGCCGAGTCCAACAGAGCATACTTACCTGGCATAGGGGATACCGTGATCAAGAAGGCGGTTCCCCCAGGGCGAGGCCTTTCCATTGCACTGCGGATGGGTTGACCCCTGCGATTATCCCTAATGTGGATAACTCGGATGCGTAATTTTTGGTAGTGGGGACTGCGTACGCGCCGTCCCCTCTCATAAACTTATATTTATTATATAATAAATAGTTCATCATTGTATTGGTTTGTTCCCACCCATTTTCACGAAGGGGTTTATGAAGATACTAGCTTTACTCACGTGAAATTTGATTCCAAAAATTTTGATACTTGCAAGAATAATATTTATTTATAAGTATGCATTATTGAAATCATTTGCCGATTTTTCCTTTTCCTATTCCCTTGAGCCGTGAAAGATTCCACATAAAAAATGAACGCAAAAGTGTATCGTAGAAAATCGAAATACATTGATTGATGGGTATTGGCAAGTATTGGCCGAACCGAAGCGGACTCGTCGACAGATTGCAAAAACGAACAAAAATCTTTTACCATCAAACGCGTGCAATACGCGCCTTTATCGAGGTTTTCCATTTTAACGTCGGGTTTTCTTGTTAGATTTTGTTCCTCTTGCGATTGCGATACGTAAATGTTACTACGTAAAAATATGAAGACTGAAAATGACAGGAAAACCAGGAATAGCTGGTTCTAAAATGCATGAAGAAACCACACTTATATAAAATATCTACATAAATAATACATATTTTATGACCTCTATAATATTGTAGTCAAGTATATAGTAGTCAAAATTATTGATTACAGTGCAGGGGACCCTATTACTCACATTACATAATATAAAAATAAGTCTGTTTGTATGAACGAAATAAACTCAAATACTATCGGACGCATTTTTGTATGATTTTCACCAATAGATAGTGTGATTTCTGGGGAGAGTTTAAGCGTGTTATTATGGTTTAACTTTTACCCGAGTGAAGCCGGGTCGATCGCTAGTACTAGTACAAATATCTAAGGTCGAACTTGTACTTCCTGAACGATAGAATTGTTTTGTGCTTGGCGGGTACTAACTTAGTCACAACTTTGGCCAGTCTTGTTCAAGTTCATAGTTCGATTAGATGTAATTAGAATTCGGCTCGTATTTGATATAAATTGACTGAAGAGTGTTGAATATGATTAAACTGAATACCCCACATAAGTAAAGGCTTTATAATAATAACACATAGTCTATTGTTCTGTTAAAGATTTTTATAATTCGAATTTACACTACCTACTCAATATAAAAATATATCTTCAAGTTGACCGTTATTATATGTTTTGTCTCGTTCTGTCAGTGACAAATTGTGTAAAGAGCGATAGTGACAAAACATATTTAAAGTATGCTGTCTTTTTTATGAATAACAAGAGATAGACATATAGCTTTTATTTTTCAATAGCGCATTTAAATATATTTCCATATTCATAAAAGAACTGCAACAAGCTAAAAACAAGAGCTACCACAGACAAAAAGTAAAAAAATATAAGCTCGAATCCACTGTCTTTGAAATGATAATAAGGCCACAGTGGGCGGGACTTGCTTTGCATCCGTACAAAGTTGCGTTTTTACTGTATTTTTGTATACATTTCAACGGTTGGACTAATTTAAATACTTTAAACTGTTTTCTGTAAAAATAAACCATCATAGCGAAGCGGTGGTGGTGTAGTGACCGACTGACCGACGACTGTGTGCTTAAAAGTTTGCGCAAAACATATCGTTCTTTCATTACAATTTGCATGCCAATCTTGCTCAAATGGTAATTTGGGCTTAAAGCAAGATGTTATCAAGAATGATATATCCATATCATCCTTGACAATACGGTGCCCGTGGTCTGACTACTAAGGAGAAGAAAATGTAGGAAAGCGGACACTGGGCTCCGACGCTCTGCGGCTGAGGAAGAACTGGGGAAACGCTCAGGTGAAAGAGAGAGGTAATTAGGTGCCACAGCTAGAAATTCAAGCTATTAAGAATTGCACAAATATCATAACGTCAGCGGCGCATTTGGTTAAAATATGGAATTATTCAGACTCCATTTAATATTCGCACCCTAATGGAAGACGGGAGTTACCGCTGAAATTTATCTATAACGTGCACAACTAGTATATAAGTTTTAGTGATAATTCAAAGCTCTCTCTAGCTCATGTTCGCGTGTTAGGTTACATTCATAGCTGTGACGCCACAAAGCCCAAGACTAGCGTTAAATACTATTAAATTTAGAAGATTTTGCTATGACTTTACAACCGGCCGCCCGTCAACTCTCTTTGGGAATGATATTGTTGCCTATCAGCTGTTAAGGCTTTGTGTTCCTTATTTTCCTCGTATGTCATCCACGGTAAGATTGGAAGTCGGCAGTAAATTTAGGGTGAGTTGCACCAGTCAAATTTGATGATGACTTTAACCTGCGCGCCGCTAACGTTTAGACAAAATGGCGTACTTTGCCTTTTACAATGCAAGTAACCGTTAACGTCAAAGTACATTGAGTAAATAATCTTGAATTTGAATATTATTTGTGTCTTATACTAATGAGGCCGAAAACATTGTCTTTCCCTCCGAGCAACTGAATCAACTAACACTTTACTTTATTTACACACCAATTCATTTTGTCCAATATTCCTACCATAATGCATACAAACATTTCTGCTCTCAATAATAATCAGGCGTCATACATACTATCCTGGTTATAGACACACAATTGAATCAAGTAGACATATTATTTAAATTTTCACAGAATGAGTTTTTTTATTATATTTTTATGTGTGTAGATTAGTATTATGAAATTGTATATGTTGTGGCTAAACCCCGAAGTCCGTCTAGCCAGTGTAATGAAAGCTCTGGCCGATGATAAACACGATACACCCCTAGGTGTAACCATATAAGATCAGCTGCTCCTATGTTTAGCTAGTTAAAACTAGGTGTAACCACATTTCGGGGTGCATTCGTGACATAAACAAGACGTAAAGAGTAATTATCTATCTGTCAACCCGTAAGTAAAGGGTTATGTATCTGTCGGACAAACCCGTAACATTTATCTATTGGGAAAAACAAGTTTAACATGTAAACTGTAGCTCGTTACAAAAGCAATCACCCTGTTTGTTAGCGACTGGGAATTGGTTATTGATCTGCTTTATCGACGCAGATAATTAAACCAAAATATTGGCTCTAAACCATTTGGCAGTATCTCCTTCTAATATAACAATGTTGTTATTTTACGTAAAGTTGATGATAAAACGGGAACTATATCAAACGTCAAACATCCAATCCAATAATCTTAAAAAAAAGTTACGAGTATACTCTCTACCTAAACATAAATTGTCACTATAGCACTTTACTATATTTGACACTGACAGAACGAGACAAAACATGTTTTTGCTTAAAGTATGCTTTAACTTTTTATGAATCGTAGGATTTGTATTTTCTGGTAGGTATTTCTCGTAGCTATCGTAATAATAATAATAAGTTTTTGCAGTCGGTTTCAATTACGATAGTCAACTTAGAAAATCGCAAAGCACACCATTAAGTCTAAAGGTCTGTGATTAAAGTCAACGTAAAATTTGGGTAGTGCAACTCGCCCTTGTAACTCAAATATTGTAAATTTTTTAAGTTTTTTTAGAAGTTGTTTTGTTACATATATATAGATCCAATACTTTTCCATTTTCCTAATAAACCGGAAAAATAATAAGCGTACATCAATCTTCTTTCCAATTGACTGAATACACATTTTCCAAACGTAGCTAAGTACACTATGTTATGTACTTATTGATTAAATTAAAAATATAATAAGAAAAACTATATCAAAATTGGTTCAGCCCTTTGGTGATGCCATGGACGCGCATACATATAAACAGACTCGTTGAACTTTTTCATCGGGGGTTAAAAATGACATATTTGTAAAAAAAAAATATTTCAAATCCAAAAAATAAATATTACGTCGGAATTTTCCAAATGGTTAATTTTTAACTGTACATCAGAACTGGTTGTATTTAATGATGCCCGTCTACAACTCCAGCCTGCGTCCTGCCCGGGTCAATGACCTCTTATCTCACGGGAAAATTATCTTAGGGCTAATCGTGCGCTTAGATAAGTTAATATGGCTTAATTATGTAAAAATAATCATATATTAAGGCATTAACGTAGACAGAAAAGCAGTTAGTGTTTGAGATTTGATTCGATGAAAAATATAGTTTTCGGTAGGGGTCGAATCCACAGAGTGACATGTCCATACACACTATACCTACCAAATAAAAATAATTGTTTAAGACAAATTGGGTTTTTAAAAACAATCTGAAACAAGACCCCAGCCATTATTTTTCTTTCCAATTATTGATTAGGTATATTCATCCCAAAAGTATATTTAGTTCTCTAAGAACAATCGTGAGCGAAGTTACCTATATACAAGTAATCTTCTTATCGAGTGTGTTATTTGGTGTTAATGCTAAACTGGTGGCGAAAATTATTCAAGCATTACATATGACTTTAACGGCTACCTCCGTCATCTATTTGGCATGTAGTCGCTCACTAGTGAACTTAAATTGTCAACCAGTGCCAGTAGGACAACTTTTTTTCGAGCACTGATTGAACGTTTCCGTTTTAGCTTCGAGCACAATTTCCATATCAAAGCGAACATCAATACGCCTTTGAAAGACCACGGTTTTAGCAAAAAGTTACGAGAAATTGAAATAGTAAGACGAAAAAAATGCTTAGTGTTTTTTTTTTTTATAATCCCCCACGACAGGCGGAGTTCTTAAATTTTTAATTTACTTTTATTCTATACGAGAGAAATTTAAACTTCGAATCGACGACATAATAATTTGAATAGATTGATTTAACTTTTGGGTCTATGTTGTGTGCGTATAGAAAAAAAAAAGAAAATGGTGTGTGCCTGAAATAAAAAAGTGTTCTCATTTATACTGATATGAATTAAATTTGTAATTTTGTATAGACAAAAAATATTATCGATTTGCCCAAGCATAATTTTTACTTATATGTACATTAAAATAGATACTGACATAATATTTTTATTATATACAATCAAGTCATACAGTCATATTTCTTTTTAGTGTACGCAGGCGCTAATAATATATTCGCCTATAACACTTCTAAGTTATTATTTGTAAGTCTATGGTTCTACCACAAGGTTAAGCGGTTACTGGTATTTTTACGAGTAATCTGACCTTAGGCAAAGACGTTTTGCACGATTTATGCTTATAACCGTAAAGTTAGTTAAATTGTGCGTACATGTTTATTTTATGTGACTATTTAGTTAATGAACGGGTTGTAAAGTTCTTACCATATCCCACTTACATCAAGGTGAAGTTATATATATGTCCTCTACGTATGACACAATATGACTAATAGACAGATTTCGTGCACGAACAGATCAAAACCTGGAAATTATTGCTAATGATTCTCTACAAGAAATTTTTTGTCAAAGTCAAAGCAATTATACCTTCACAGGCTTTATACACTTTATAACATAAAATTTCATATTATATATACTAAAGTAATTTCTCACGAATTTACTGAGGTAAAGAACAGACGGACGGACACGAACAATAAGGCTTCCGTTTTTGTCATTTAGCTACGGAACCCTAAAAAGTCTACATACGATACGTTCTAATATTTTTAGGCTCAGGAATAAGTCTCGTGACAATTTTATGCATTTCAACTGCGAGCAGGTGTCTCATACATTACCGATTTATTCCAAACAAAATAGTGTTGAACTGAATTTGAAATTAACCGTCCGTATTATAAAATACTAGCTGCGCTCCGGGGCTTCGCCTCCGTGGGAATTTCGGGATAAAAGTACCGTATGTGTTATTCCAGGTTATCTTCTAACCGTGTACCAAATTTCATAATAATTGGTCCAGTAGATAATGCGTGAAGAGGTAACAAACTTTTTTTCGCATTTATAATATTAGTTGGGATTTACAAACAATTTGCGCAATTCCAAAAAATATTTTTGAGAATTCGCTTTTTGAGGTTTTTATTGTCTGAAATGTGAAGAGAGGTCCCAGAATGTTTTTGTAAATAGCTGTTTATTTACTAGACAAAATAAACACGACCTTAATAAAATTGGTTCTTAGTATAATATTTGCTCATCAATCTGACAAAGTACACATTAATTTTAGGCAAACATTGTTTCCTTATGCAAACCTAACTCAATTCATATGAGTACCTATTGTGGATCTATTCCTGAAGCGTTGCGTCTTAGGTTAGTGACAAAAGCTGCAAGGCAGTGCGACGTACTGCGATGAAATATACATGTGATGATGTGATATTAATTTTATCATGTTTTCTTATAACATAATCTCAAAGGAGTTGCTCAGTGTTAAAGTGAGGTTGTAATGTAATGTATACGTGTCGTAATCACTCAACACGTCTTTCCGGTTCCAAACTACCTACAGCCGAATTCAAACAAATGCCGATGTACGAGCATTGCGTAGTTTGTATGAGATTTTTATTTAGAAAACTCAGCAATGAAAGTTCGGCGAACTCTTTGCCTTTTGCGATGATGTATAGCCAGCATAACGTCGTAATATCGCGTCGCACAGCATTCCATCCTTCATCTAGGACGGCCCCGTAAGATCATCGGGAATGAAATACTAACATCACCCAGACTTGACTTCCAATTGTGTTGATTATATTAGATTGTATAATTAAAAGGTGGTAAAAATTTTAACTTTAAATAGCAAGTGAGTATTCCCGTGAGGGGAATATCGCCAAAAAATATAAATATAATAATATAAATATATTAGGACAAATCACACAGATTGAGCTAGCCCCAAAGTAAGTTCGATGGGATACTAACTCAACGATACTATATTTTATAACATATACATATATAGATAAACATCCAAGACCCGGGCCAATCAGAAAAAAATCATTTCCCATCATGACCCGACCGGGGATCGAACCCGGGACCTCTCGGTTCAGTGGCAAGAACTTTACCACTGCGTCAACCGAGGTCGTCAAAAAATGGAGGAATCAATTTAGTTTTTTCATAAGAGAAAAGCGCCGAGTAAACGTTACATTTTACGACCATTACCTCTACCTTGAATATTCACTTTTCCAGTTTTATAACACCCGCGTGCCTTCTTATCATGACTTTGGGTGGAAACTTCGTGAATCAATATTTGACTTTTATGGTTTTTCGAACCTGTTTGTGCCTGAATATGAGATTTCATATCAATTTCTTTAGTTAACTTATTTATCCCACTACGGGGTTAAAGTTTCCACCGTGGCCGTCCAATCAACTCTGTCCAGAGCAAAAAAAAAAATAAACAAGTTTGTCGAAAATGAATATGTACATACAACCTATCACTCACACCAAACTACAACAAGGCGAGCACTGCACCGCCACTGGTCAATAAACTGTTATAAATTGGCATAATGAATGCGCCGGCGCAGTTAATTTCCGCTATAGAATCACTTTCATTGCAAGTTCATTTGCACACATGATATACGATAAATTCTCGTGTATAAATAAAAAATCCCACGCAATCTAAATCACAACAAAACCATTCATAAATTTAGTCGGGCAAATTTTTACGCCCACTTTAAAAAATCTCATAACCTAGAAGCCTCCGGTTACAAGCTTTAAGGCTGTAGTTCCTACCGTCTCTTTCACGCCTATAAATCTATCTCTTTCATATGATTGTAGTGGTGCCAGCTAGCGGGCCCACAGCGAAATGTCTGACAGTTGCGTATGCGCATGTCTTTGTGTTGTGTGTCCGACTTACTATATTTGTTTCATAAAAAACAAATATTTATTGTTTTATTGAACTAAAATTAATTGGTGTGTAGCAAAATAGAATATAATATGCGCGTGTGCGTGTTGAAAATGTGTGTTTGTGTTAGTAAATGAATGTTCGTGGCATCGTTGACATATCTGGATTGCTGTCTTGGACTCCCAAAAACAATATCAAGATTAAGCTTAAACGTAAGTATCTTTAAAATTAACCCAATATTAAACCATTCATGTATTGTTGTGTTCGAAATTAAGTTTGAAATAAATTATACCTACTCACAACTTATAAGTACCTATGTAACAAAAATATTTAATTTTATAAAATTTATTAATTTAATAAGTAATTGTTTTTTTTCGAATTTATATACACCAATTCTGTAATAAATTTAACATACATGTTTTTATCACGCATCGTATGTAACGTAACTACAAATAATGTTGCTTATCTCGACCTGGCTCCGAAAAAGACAAATATAATGAACCAAATGCGGAGACTAACCGAATTACATTAGTTTTTATTAGATTTTCTGTAGATAGAGACAGGAATAGTATCACGTCTTTCGTGATTACGGTGCAGACAGTACCAGGAGGCCTGAAACTCAAAGGCCAAGTTTAGCTAGTCAACGCGATTATTGTTCGAATTGATATTCTGGAATAGGGACAAGATGATAAGTCGTTGCTTTTGAATACTATAGTATAGATAATTTTATAAATATTGTACGATATTAATATGATTTAAATTTGTCTGATTGTCCTGTTCGGTTCTTGAAATGTAATCATTCATCGCAAATTTAGTATCATATTTTTTAATAGATGTGGCTACAAAAATCTACCAATCCAAAATATACTTATCTTTATTCGTATCTAAAAAAAGAATATTTTTTACTTAATTTTAATTGAATACTGGCAACCCATAACTGTTTTTAAAATTGCTTAACTGTGGTTTAATTAACTAAATACTTATATACGTCATTCCTAATCGAAAGACGTTTTAGAAAATATAGGTCATCCTATCACATAATTAATTAGTAAAGTAGTTTAATACATTCATTTACGTAATTCTTTAATGATAAAGAACCAAGGATCTTCATGAGTTCGCTTCATGATTGACTATTCATCGCTGCTTAAAGTTTTGCTTAACATTACATGGAATGAAACACAAGCAACGGCTTTCTTGGCGATGTTAGTAGAGATGATTATATACTAGCTTTTACCCGCGGGTTCGCCCACGTGATTATCCACGCGAGCAGTTATTTTTCCGGGATGAAAGGTACCCTATGTCTTTCTCCGTACTTCAAACTATATGTATGCAAAATTTCAAGAAGTGGTAGTAGATGGAGCGTGAAGGAGGTATCAAACAATTGAACTAACAAACAAACTTACTTTCGCTTTTATACTTAATATTAGTTAGGATTGATAAATTTTTTTGAACTACTTAAAAACAGCAGTTAAATATTTTTTAGCAAGAAATAAAATTACGAGCCAAAAAGATAAATTCTAGATAAAGTCCAGAGGTCTACTGACCTTGAACTACTGTTCAAAGATGTTTTTCAGATGGAATGTTACAGTAAATATATAAATAAATACACAAACAAACCCTCGACTCCGATGTGGCTTGCATCCTCTCACCAGCTAGAAAACAGCTGTTGGTTTCCAAATGCTATTTTCTAAATATAGCTACTTAAGAAAACTCTCGATTAAATTCTCTATCAAGTAAAAAAAAAACTAGTTCAGAATCGATTACAGCCGTTTGGCTTCTATGATGCCACGGACAGACATACAGATAGACACGTCAAAATTATAATTCCTTCTGTCATCGAGGGTTAAGAAATATACTGTTCTATCAGTAACTAGTAATGATTTCATTACAGCACTCAAAACTAATTAATTAATACCAACGATAAAAACTGAACTGGCATCCAATTAAAAAGCAATATTCGCTCCATACTGGACATACAATGGCAGACGGTTGCGCTTGTCCAGCATAATAATGCTGTCTGACAAGCTACAGTGTTATTTCCGAAAGACTACCTACATTAATTAATTAATATTGAGTAAGGCATTGTTCGCACGAACGTTGAAAAAGTGGCGTTTTTAAAACGCTTCCGATTTTGTGATATTCGAAATTCGACTTAGCGCCCAACGCATTATGTATTAAGGTTGGTATATGCCACTGATAAATTCTTTGTCCAATTTTAATTTTATATCTTTCGTAATATAGCGTAAAATTAAAATACCCAACGCACTGTGTATTAAGGTTGGTATATGCTACTGATAAAATTCTTTGTAAAATACCCAATAATGCACTGTGTATTAAGGTTGGTATATGCTTCTGATAAAATTCTTTGTAAAATACCCAACGCACTGTGTATTAAGGTTGGTATATGCTACTGATAAAATTCTTTGTAAAATACCCAATGCACTGCGTATTAAGGTTGGTATATGCTTCTGATAAAATTCTTTGTCCAATTTTGATTTTATCTCTTTCGTAATATAGCGTAAAATTAAAATAAAGTTGGATATAATTTTATTCACACGAAGAATAATACGAATATATTCCATTGTAACATTTTACGAAGAATCACACGAATATTATATTCCATTTTGTTTCCATTGCAGGGTGAATTTCACGAGCGTTTTGAACGCCGCCGTGGGCTATCATTAGTGTTTATTAAATTGTACCATACACAGTAATCCATTTAATTATCCTATTTTATAAATAAGTAAAGTACTGGTACAATGCCAATTTTATAAATGTTTAATGAAAAAAAAAATGATTCTTTAGAAATAAAATATGCGACTCTAATGAAACGCTACACGCCGCGTTCAAACAGTCGTGAAATTTACCCTGTAATACTTTTTGACGAGCGTCGAAAAACCACTCGAGCGACCAATGCCTAAACATTTATGTCCGTGTTTCGCGTTACAGCTTCTCTTTCCGCTTACACTGAGTAATCCTGACACATTTACGGTAGAGAAAAATTAACGTTTTACATAATCTTATATGTTCATCTGTACGGAAATTGATGCTCAAAAATTTACGGCGCAGATCGGGTAGCATGTATTATATAATATCATTAAATCTAACCCGAGTATATCAATTTTAATACAAAATGCGCTGTAATTGCAAACTTACAATATTGCAACTGCAAATTTAGAGAATTCGCGAAACTAATTGTTTCGAGCTGTGTGCTTGAACATTTTGACCTTTCGATTGCCCAAGAAGCTGTTGCAATAAGCCAAAGCATATAACGTAGTGTACAAAGTAAAGTAACAGTCTTTGTGCATTAGAAGCGGTGTTGCTCACAAATGCTAAGCATAAAGACCCATTGTTTGTATGTTGTGTTACTACATTTCTTCAACGAAATCATTGTGAGAATTAAATATGATATTTTTCATATCTTTATTTTTTTACTAGTCTTCGTTATTATTTAGTTTTGCAGGAAAGTTCAACCAAGCTAGCTACTGAGAGGTTGTTATAACTTTAATGTATAAAAGTATATCTGAATTACAACATACAATATTCAGAAGCAGTAATAGCAACGGCGGACTTATCCTATGTAAGGATCTTCTTTCAAGTCAACAACATACTTCCACTCCTTACCGAGTTTTGTTGGCTAGCAGCTTGTCAAAATGGTTTTACTTCATTTTATCACCTAGAGTTTGATGGGTTATGAGCAAAATAGGAATAAAATAGAGGTTTAGAACAATGCAGTAAATTATTTTATTTTCACAGAGCAAATCTACATACATTGTTGGCGACCATTTCTGAGAGAGAGAGAGAGAGAGAAAAACTATTTCTTTCTTCTTTACAACTGACAATGTCAGTAACATACAATGAGTATGAAGGTATTATATCTAGTTTAGTTTAAACACTCTAACAGAGTTCTTATGAAAATGTTTAGCTACATACGAACTTGAAGAAAAAACAGAAGCAAGAAAAGTTGGGAAAATCAGAAAATCCAGCGATTATATTATGTAGCAAATACTCAAAAAGGCAGTTAAGTACTCGTGGCATAGTTATATATTAGTAAAATCTTATGTAAACAACAATCTGCTTACGCGAAATGGAAACATCCAATCGATGGCAAAAAACAGCAAAAAAAATCCTCAGTATTTAATTGGGTTAAGGTTTTTTGATTTAAGTTACCTATAAATACTTGCATAAGTAAATCTACTTATAATAAAAAATTACTTATAATGTCTGGTATTTTCATAGTAAAATTTTGGACCTATGTGATTAATATTTGTGTAGTCCGTGTTGCAAGCTCGTGTTACGATGTGAATACCAAATAAGACTTGAAATTTTTATGCCTTTTTAGATACGGTATGTAACAGGTGCGTGTGTAAGCTTTACAGTTCTTAGAATTTGTGCTAGTGTTATGTGTGGGATTGGGAAATAAACAATAAGTGTTATTTAACTTTAATCGCCAATATTACGATTGATACCAGATTGAACAAAATCTGTGATATCTATCATAATATATCATGTTGATGTGGATACTGAAATACTGACACATCATTATTTATATGGATACTGAAAGATACTCTTAGATGTATTTTACACACGGTGGAGGTAAAAATTTAAGGGAATAACAATTTTTGGTCACCCATCTCATGACCGACCCTGGCAAACATTGCTTAAACAGCTATAGCAGCCCGAGCCCGAACACAAATGGGGGTATACTTATATATTGACTTAATCTACATTTGAAAGATAGCACATGATTTGAGACACCTCAAGAGAGATAGAATGGAGACACCTCAAAATGTTAGAAAATCCAAAGTTGCAAAAAATAAGAATTTTCTTCCACTACACTCTTAATTATCCACAAAGGATGACACATAAACTTTTAAACTTAAGATATATACTTAACACAACACCTTAATTTTCATTATATCATAACTCATTACATGAAGCATTGCTTGTTTAAAATAAGTCACATTATTATCAAGCATTAATAGCGCCTGTTATTTTAACAAAAGCGCACTAGCACGATTTTGCTTTAACTATAGTGGCGCTGCGCCCAAAATAAGTTATTACCTCCAATAACTTTGCTCTTGTTTTCTCGATTTTATTTTAGGAAAGCAGTATTTCATTTTCTTAATAGACCTTCACAGTATCTGTCCTTCTGTTCTATGGCTTTGGTATTGCTGATCTGAATCTGAAAAAATCTGAATCTTCTTCATCATAGATCATTAGTTTATAATCAAATGTAAAATGTTTAACCTAAATTCGTTATGCGGTAATTATTATTACTCTGGTTTTATATTTGGTACTCATTTTTCTTTTCTTTTTCAAGAGATTTCCCAAGGAAGTTCTCATCGTAAATTTCAGAATACGTACCTCAAGAAATGATATAGGTACCCTATATCCGAGAACTCAAAGCCTCTTTACCAGTTCCTTATAGAACTCCGTGCTCCTCTTCCTTGTGATTCCTTTACTATCCTTTCCTTTACAGATTTTAAATATATTAAAGCTCTTGCTTCTTTCCTTTCTTACCATAATATTTATGTTTAAAACTATTTATTTATCCTTACATTACATATGATAATATATGTATTTATTGCCCTCATTCTTCAACAGCGCCTAAGTCCTATCCTATCGTCCAATAATAATGTAACTCGACACTGGCAAAAATAAGCTCTATTGAATTGATTGCCACAAAGAAGAAAAGAAAAAAATATATATATATATCCGAGAATATGTTGTTATTAATTTCAAAAACGAAACAATTTATTTATTTCACAAATCAATTTATTTATTTCTTATTATATTTATTCATCAATTCAAGGGCAAAAATGTGTCAACAGTAATGAACTCTCAACCAAAACCGGCATAACTATGATTTCATTAACGCTAAGTTGGTTTAAACTGAAGCTTATTGTTACTACCAAATCCTGCAACGTCAGTCCGGCAATCAAAGGCTACTGTGACTGATGCACGCCCTCTTTGATATGATCGAAAGCTGAATGTCGATTCAATTTATAGTGTTGCCAGCTGAAGCTGACAAATATAGGTAGGTACATAGATGTCTGGTCTGCACTGATTTATGTTAGATTCAATGTTACCATCACAGTGTCGGTCATTCGGGAGTTATATACTTAGTGGGAATACATATTATTATTGTTAGCACTGTTATGTTATTTTAGAGGTAGAAGATAAAGAAAATCGACCCTATAAAGAATTTGATTTAGGGTTGACAGATGAATTTTTTGATTTTAGTTTTTATGTTGTTGCTTCGCTTTGTATGAAGGTGTGTAGTTTCTATAGTTTTACTCGAGGGATGCTGGGCCGGACTGCATTTTTTTTGTATATTTTGATTTACACGTAGTTACTTATTTCGACTAATTATTATCACATAATTGGTACAAAAGAATTGCCAAAAAAATAATTACCTATCATATCCTTTATGCCCTGGCAATAGCGACGAATTTGCTTGAATTTCGACAGGTTTATGTGTTCTTCACCGTACAATTTATGCCAGAACTGTACACTTAATTTACTACAATTGTTCTGGACAATGTCGGTACTAATTAGGGCTTTCACAAGTGGACAGGTGACACAATACTCTATATTTGTGTTGAACGGTTAAATTATCTAGGTATTCTAAATCATAACGGCAAATAAAACCTACATTGGTTGGAAGAAAATTTTGAAGTAATGTTTTAATTTAAAGTGTGTCTAAATTTCCTTTCAAGAAAAAACACGTTTGCGAAAATTAACGAAATACAAAGGAATTCACTTTACGATGCTGTTTTTCATGGAAGACAGGTCATTGAAATATTATGTTCATAATTTATTTACTGATAAAGATTTTCTCACATGCTAACTTTACAAATTTAAAAGGCCTGTTCCACTAATGGTACTCTATAATAAAGTGGGCTTATTACCACTTTCTGATAAAAATATTATAATCTGACAGATAAAAATACCGCTAGATTAATCTGTCTCATGTAATCAAATCAGCTCTGTCTCAAGTGGATAGGGCCATTTGTGAAACACAATTTTTAAAGATATCTGTTCGATATAACATAAACACTATCAGAAACTTTATCATCAAGCAACCTCCTAAAATTGCTACCAAAATTGCAACCAATTACCAAAATGTGTGTGTGTATTTACTACGATTTCACATTAAGCATGCATTTCCGCATTCGACCATGGCTACACGTATCTGTCCCAATTAGTACTGTTTACTACCAGGGGACAATAGGTCATGTATGCGAATTTCGGCTTTCGCTGCCCGACCAGTTTCAGGTCACGTAACGGGCGGCCGCTTGAGTTGCACCGCGTATTGGTCGGATTATATTTATGGAAGATATAGGTACAGTTAACAGCAAATTTGCCATTTTTATCGTGGTATAAAGACCCATGTTGGTTTCAAAATACTTAAATAAGGATTTTCGCCTAGATGTTTTGTTCAAATTAAAGTATAATTTATTCTCTGAATATTTTTTCCTAACATGTAAACAGTTTTCACAGTATTGTCGTTAAATTTTGTTCAAAATAAAATCAAACATGTACATTCTAAAGTGAATTATTTATTAACCATGAAAGTGATATCCTAAAACGTCTTGAATTAATTTGTGAATTATTTATTTCCGGAATATAAACATGCCTAATATCCCACAGCCAGTATTTCTTTGTGCAATTGTTTAAACTATACAGTAAAATCCATTTCAAGCAAGCTCGGGGCATTTTATTATAACAATTAGTACCAGTCAAACATGTGAAGATACTGCGATTAACTTCTTAGAATTTGGGTTATTATGCGATTGACTGTATGTTAAAACAATAAAAATTTAGGAAACTCCCAACGCCGGAGTTGCTCGAAAAAAGCAACGGTTCGCAACGGCCGCACATACTTTATGCAAACATTGCTAAGAACACTCTCAATAAAATTCTCTTACAAATAAAAAAAATCAAAATCAAAATCAAACGCTGTTGTTCTGTTCAACTATCTGTTCAACCGTCTGGCTGCTACGATGTCACGGACAGACATACACAGACGCGTTGAACTTATAACTTACCTCCTGTTTTCGCTGTTCACCTACATTTTGTGAGAAAACGACAATTTATATTTTCCCAAGACCCTGATAAAGTGTATTGTCCATAAGCCCTCCGATATGGCCGAGCGCGCCCATATGGCTCAACACATGTTGACAAATACTTAGAAGGGTCACGGGTACGAAGCTGGCAATATAGTATGTAGTCGTACTGAAAGGTCCAACTGCTGTTTATGTTCTACTCGAATTACTTAATATTCTTCTAGAAATAATACTACGAGTATGTTACCCTTTTTTGGACCTTTGTTTTTCAACCATTTTCAATATTTATTTATTTAGTAGAGTCGCATTTGTTTTAAAAAAGTGGCATCTATTCACTTGTACAAGGGTAGGCACCTATTATCTTTTGCCCACGTGATAGGTCTGTACCTAATAAAACTGTAAATGGGCTATGTCTGTTTGTACACAGGAGATTTAAAAAAATATATGGGGTTCTTTCAGGGACTAAGAAGCCGAAACATTTTTTTTTAAATTTATGTCTGTATGTTTGTTCGCGCATCACGCAAAAGCTACAGGTCATCGTGTAGTTTCTAATTCCATAATTGGATGCCATTTTCACAGTTGTATTGCGAATAGTCTAACTTAAAATGTGGTATACGAGTAGGTATCACCGCGTTGCTTATATCCAGAGATATTGACAATAGTAAGTTATACAAAACAACCGCGGCGAAGCCGCGGGCAAAAGCTAGTAATAAGCACTTTACATAGATTACCTACGTATTTTGTTATATCTTTATCTACTAAACAGGTAATATATATTTTTTACAATTTTCTCGTGTGAAATTAGCCACCACGTTCACAAATTATAATTAATTAAAAAAAAAAAAAACACTTTATTTATGAAATGGTGACAGTGTAGGCGATACACGAATGCACACGATGTTTAATAACTATGCAGTTAGTGTAGTGATCCGCTGTTATATCTATGTACGTAAACAGGAAAGTAAACTGACCATGTCATAAGAATTATACAGGTAGACTTTGACCGGTTTTACATGTTACAATTTGCAGGTTCCTTCTTGGCCTGTTTATACCTAATTTCAAATGAACATTTTATGTGTTTAATTAAAGAAACGTTCAGGCGAAAACCCAATTTTGCGTGGGATTTATTTACCCTACCTAAAAAATACAAAATTAATATATAGAAATACAGTCAGAAATAACAGTCGAAAATTATGAAATAAATGTGTATAATTATAAACAACAAAAAACGTTATAGAATTAACATTGTTACACAGGGTTCAGTTTGAACAAATTAACAAGAAAACAAACTTCGTTTTACATAATGTAATTCTGTACGAAACGGTTGTCTGTGTTTGTTGTGGCTGATTTTGAATAATTTACATACCTATTCTTCAACACAGCAATTTTTTTTTTAAGTACAGCCTCCTGTTCGATGCGTTGTAGATTTATTTCACCCGTCGTCGCTCGCGCAGAATCAAGAAACAATATACTTACCTACAAACAATTTTTTGACCGGCGCGTTTGCACCGGTACGTAAGGTTAATTGGTACTTAATAGGCGCTTTGTGCGTATGTTTTTAATTATGCAGATGTAACCCCCTTTTTAATAAAAAAAAATAAAGCAAAACGTGTATTGTAATTTTCGCACTTTACCGATGCACAATGATCAATTCTTATCTGTATCAATTCTTGAATACATTATGTACTTACTTACTTATTTTGCTCCTATAAAGAAAAGTCATACTCTAACGTAGCCACCAGCTAGCATTTACTAACATTACGGGTTGCACCGTCAACTTTAATTTTAACCTGTCAAATTTGACGTTGCAACTCACCCTAGATAATCTGTCGCATGTCTTTTGCAATGATAAGTCAAGTTGGTAAAATATACCCATCAATATTTGCAAAACAGACAGAAATCATTTTTAATTACTTAACACAAACTTAAACAATTAATTCAGGCACTCCTAAATATGTTTAATTAATCTAATAAATTTTAAAATAAAATGTACTGTCTGTATTGAAGAGAATCCTACACCATATAATATATATATATATCCTCACTAACTTGCGCATTTATAATATTTGTAGTATATCTTTGCAAAATAAGCACGGAACTGTGTTTATAGCTAGGTACATTTTGTAAAAAAAAAATTAGCAATTCTCTCAGAGCAAGCACCTAAAACAAGATATCCAGAGAGATAATTTTCTTGCCACTCAAGCAAGTTGCACTCAAAATGTTAAGCTGTGAAAATAAACCGGGAAGCCAGAGAGCTCTTAAACGATTCCGAATGAGCCCCGAGTTCCCGGGGAGCGACGACGCTGTGGGTGGAACCCCATCTGTGTTTATTGAGCAGATGCTTCAATTTCATAATCAATTTTTTATTAAACTTATATACTTAGCTTATTGACGTCAAAAAAATGCATTAAGTCTACTGCCGACTTTCAAAGCACAGGTGACGAAAAAGCCGTACATCAAACTTCACCGTAGCCTTTTCATAGTTAAAAACACCCCGCAATGTTTATCATAGAAAACAGTTTTAAAATTGAAATTATTTCATTCATAAATCTCACCGATTCGATCGAAACAAATAACTATGTGAGAATCACAATCGGATTTAATAAATTATTTTTTTATTATTTTGTTAATTTTCAGCGTTTATAAGGGGGACGGCGCGTACGCAGTCCCCACTACCAAAAATTACGCATCCGAGTTATCCACATTAGGGATAATCGCAGGGGTCAACCCATCCGCAGTGCAATGGAAAGGCCTCGCCCTGGGGGAACCGCCTTCTTGATCACGGTATCCCCTATGCCAGGTAAGTATGCTTTGTTGAATTCGGCTTGGGAAGGTCATTCTGCGCGAAAACGAAACCATAGCGACTTTTACTTTTACTAGTAGTGCCATCTAGCGGCAAAGTATAGAACGTATTGCATATTTTTGTACTCATAATTTCTCTGATGACTATTTGAAATTATGCAATTCATTTTATTACAGAAACGTTATTAAGTTATAAGTATAAATTTAGGACAGTTCTGTGGCTTTTCAGCTTACCGTAAGACACATAAAGTAATGGAATTTTTCATCTACTTTGTTAGACTAGACTATAATTACCATCTGTATAAATTTCAGTTTTGATAATTCTTTTTTGGAACAACAATAGTGTTCCTAAGGAAGGTTGACATCATTAAAAATTGTATACATACATATATTTTTTTATAACTATTTGAAAATATGTCATTCATTTTATTACAGAAACATTATTAAATTATAAGTATAAATTTTGGACCGTTTTAGCATCTATCTCTCAGAAAATCTTAATTAGTGAAAGTCAGTAAATTACGAAACTAAATTACAAGAATAAGCTTGGAAGTTGAAGACAAACAAGGTTTAAACGATTTTGAAGTCCTTCGGGAGCGCTGCTGAAATGCGACAGCTTAGTTCATGCTGGATGCTGATTAAATAACTCTATTTTCTATAGCAAGCAGCGTAATACTTCCTTCTTAATTCGGCACAAAACTTTGAGATATTAGAAATAATTTGTTATTTTTTCCACCCATTATTCGACAATAGCATGCTAAAGTATTATCTCTTTCATCTCCGGATATTCTCGGTTACTTTCGGAGCTAAAACGTAACCCTACAATTTTTAATGATGTCAACCTTCCTTAGGAATACTATTGTTGTTCCAAAAAAGAATTATCAAAACTGAAATTTATGCAGATGTTAATTATAGTCTAGTCCAACAAAGTAGATGAAAAATTCCATTACTTTATGTGTCTTACGGTAAGCTGAAAAGCCACAGAACTGTCCTAAATTTATACTTATAACTTAATAACGTTTCTGTAATAAAATGAATTGCATAATTTCAAATAGTTATCAGAGAAATGATGAGTACAAAAATATGCAATACGTTCTATACTTTGCCCCTAGATGGCACTACTAGTAAAAGTAAAAGTCGCTATGGTTTCGTTTTCGCGCAGAATGACCTTCCCGAGCCGAGTCCAACAGAGCATACTTACCTGGCATAGGGGATACCGTGATCAAGAAGGCGGTTCCCCCAGGGCGAGGCCTCTCCATTGCACTGCGGATGGGTTGACCCCTGCGATTATCCCTAATGTGGATAACTCGGATGCGTAATTTTTGGTAGTGGGGACTGCGTACGCGCCGTCCCCCTTATAAACGCTGAAACTTCATAAATAACAAAATTAAATTCGTTACTATAGCTGCTACATACAACAAGTAACTAATAAATTGCAAGCCGCCTGCACGTCAGTGTCTCACGTAATTATTTTAATTTTTTTTAATAAGAAAGTTATCATTGTGTGCAAAAAAACCATGTGCGTGCAGTAAATCGTTGAGGAGTTCCCATGTCTGGAGCCGTTCCCGGGTATACCATCAGGTCAAATAATGTGTTGTCGTCAAAACTCGAACCTGTGTAGATTTCATCCAAACTCACTCATTGCAAGTTAAATAAAAGCTTGTTGTAATAACTACTTCCAGTTGTTGCATTAGTAGTATGTAGTTTTATTTCTTTATACTGTCAAGTAGGCAAACACGCACGCGGCCCACACACACCCGCCTGATGGTAAGTGATCATACTTTGTGGCCTAGGATCTTTTGCAACAGTACTTACCCCGTAATTAAACTGCATTCGTATCTATGTTTTAAAATTTTAAATAGTTGATATAGAATTTTCTCCACGTCCTCTGCGAAGCTGGAGCAACTAATTGAATTTTGCCTCGGTTCATTTGACGCAATTTGGAGTGGCAACTTCATACCGTCGCTTCGTTACGCGGAATCTCATTAACAGTGTGTGAATAATGTCTAATTCTAGAGACATGTGGGCCAAAATGTCCATCTTGTGTTGTAACTTTAAAACTCTTGATTTATTTAAGTTTTAGAGTTAGATCTTTTGTGAGCGCTGCTTGCTGACAATTCGCGATGGATATAATTATGGTCTCCCATAATTGTAAAGTGTTTGTATGCTGTAAAACAGCGAGGTAGTCAAAGGAGTTCCTTATTCTCCTCTCCTCGAGTTTCATTCACGGATATGACGCCTGATATCCGCTTAAAAATTCACGTCAGAATTTTAAAGACTCTGCTGTAGTTTAACATATTATTCTGGTTGATAAATTTGCATCAACAAATAATAAAATCTATAAATGAAAACAAGTTAATGGATTAATTTGTAATTACTAACAAAAATTTAAAGATTTAAAATTTTCAACAAAATAAATGTTAAAATTTGTGTGTTTTGGAAATATATGGAAACGCTTGTAAATATCATTAGCATAAACTTATTTAACATTTCCCGATTTTGACAAGCACGTTACGGACATTCGGTCCCATTATATTTTTGCTCATATTTTAGGATAATGGAGTTTCAGCTTGCGGAAGTTCAAGATTGATTCAGACTTAAATTGATGGCCACTAAAGGAAATTGTTTTGGGAAATTCCTAACTTTGTATTAATATCATAAATCAAAAAGAGTCCCGGTTAACTTCACCAATTCACTATTATCTGTAAAAAAAAAATGTTTATTTACATCAAAAAGTTTTAATATTTTAGAGTAACATACTAGTAACCGTTTAATTAAATTACTTAATTTGTTACTAAGCAGGTTACATCGTGATTCCGAGAATTTACATAAAACAACATTTACATAAATAAATAATGGGAAACATCCAATTGTAAGAAACATTCTGTTAAAAAAAACTTCCTGATTAATACAAGCTAACGATGAGAAATTCGCGAGTTTACAAGAATGTGAAACGTTTTTAGAGGTCCGTACATACGTCGAAAGGGAAATTGAAATTCATTTCAAGTTTGTATAACCTATCCATGACAGAATAGAATTTTAATTCATAGGGCAAATACCATCGCTATTCATATATAGAATCGATAAGTCATTTTCTTTTCATCATCATCCCTCAGTCCTCCGTGACCCACTGCTGGGCATAGGCCTCCTTCCGTCTCCGCCAACCATCTCTGTCCTGGGCCATCCCTATCCAGTTGTTGCCAGCAATTTCCTTTACATCGTCGACCCAGCTAGCTGCCGGATGTCCTACGCTCCGTTTTCCAGTTCAGGGGTACCACTCAGTTACAGCTTTACTCCACCTTCCATCATTCCTTCTAGCCAGGTACCCAGCCCAATTCCATTTAATGTCGCGACTCTGGGGACCACGTCTTGAACTTTCGTTCGACGACGTATCTCCAGGTTGCGAACTCGATCTTGTAATTTGATGCCGAGCATGGCTCGTTCCATGGCCCTTTGCGCAACTGCAATCTTGTACGAGTACATGGTTCCTTTTGTAAGAGTCCATGTCTCGGCACCATAGGTGATAGTAGGGAGGACACACTGGTTGAAGAAGCGGGTTTTTAAGCTTTGTGGTACTTTTCTATTTTTTAAAACGTCTGCCTATTTACTGAATGCCATTTTCTTTTACTTTCACCCAAGTTAAAAACCTACAGAACCCTCGAAATCTGGGTACAACTTATGCTGATCCACAAATGTTTAATTACAAGTGTTATCGCATCTGCCAACACGTCTGTATACTGATAAAAATCTGACTTATACAAGTAAATCTTGCTTCGTGATAAGAATTTAATTGCTGATTAGAAGTGTTAATGGTAACTCTAAAATTTTTGTTGTAAAACATACCTTAGAGGCAACTACTGAAAAGGTTTTTGTTTGATCGAACACGCAAATGTTTTTTATTTATTCGAAAACGAAACTGAATTTCTCTACGCTTTAGAATACAGAAAATTGCTTTCCTGTTAAAATGGGCGTTGACTGACGTCCAGACAGACGTACAGTGAAGTAATAATATAAGTTCCGTATTTACCATTTAAGCTACGAAACCATAAAACACAAAGTATACTTTGTTCTTGCTTGTTAAAAAATAAATCAAGACATCACTGTAAAGATTATTTTATGGGCTTGGCGCACGAGTCCACTCGCATTTGACCGGTTTTTTTTATAAATTACTAAAGTACATAAGTATTTTTAAAAGCTTGTGTACTAATAAAACATCGTCGTATCGTGTAGCTATCCTATCTTCCGTTTTTTTTTTTCATTATTTTAAACCCATTCAACCATTTTTTCATCGGTTCACCATTCTTATAATCCTATTCAGTGGGTCTGTAATTCTATATTCAAACGGACGGCATACAGTATTTTATTACAATCAAGATTTTCTCTCTTAGAAGAAGCTCGATGAATGCAAAGGGCTTGGTAATGTAGGTAGTATAATAAAACCCTTTTTATGCCTTCTTTACATGTTCGCTCGTATCCTTCACCATTGCGATTCGCCATTTTTTCTGATTTCTTTGAAATTGTGAAGATGTTATAACCTAGCTATGCCCTTAGGGTGTGCTCTCATGGAATTTTATTATATTGTTTTCTCAACTGCAACTCTTTCTAATCTATGCGCCTTCCAGATATCTTCCTCGGTTGTTAAACGTCGGAGCCTAAGCTACGATCTTGAGCACTCCTCAAGAGTCAGACCAATATCCCTCTTGACATGAAACCATCATCATTTGGGTTTGTCCCTTCTGCCAGGACAAGGCAGAAACGGCTTGGCCAGACATTGGTTGCCTTGCCTACGTAATTTGCCATGACGTGAAGTTGTGGCCATACCTCTGGAGTTTACCATGTCACGGCACAGATATAAAGTTATAAAGTCTGCGCACAAGTTCTTTACGCACTCGAGCCACGTGACACCACAAATCCAACGCAACCAGGATAGGCAGGGCGCAGCGCCTTTCTTTAATTCTAGAGAATTAATTATCCTTTTACTCTCCCTCTACATAGTCGTATTCCTCATGACTGAGTGTCGTGGTCATTACATGGAACACACGTTTAATTCTTGGCATTATTAATGGAGTGGTTTGCCATTGCCTTCTCCATTTCACACACAAGTTAATAATCAACAAGGGTGCAGGTATCCTCACGATGTTTTTCCTTCACCGGAAGCATGTGGTGGTCGATGAAAACTACTATACATGAGTCAGATGGGTATACAAACTCATGTGGCACGAATAGGTGGGGGGGGTCTTAACTATTACACCACGACCGCTTCTTTACTCTTCTACTTTACTCTCTTTAATTCTATATTGGTCATCATATATCATATATCATATAACATGTAACACATCCGTTTTAAAACAAATGAGACGAAAAATATCAGGACTCGAGCGGGAATCGAATGGAAAACAGAATATAATCATTTAATATCGAGAATATGATTATATAAGTCGATTTCATTTGTTTCTCAAAAATCATCTTGATAACTATTATTATTATGTAGTTATTCATTTTCACCATTGTTTACGTAACAGCCTCCCTAACGTTTTCCGCGCATTCTGCCGGTTTTTGTATCGTTTGAAATCACATAATGATAATTAATCAACGATTGTTTCGTAAGTAATGTGTTCCCGCGCTTTCTCTATCTGAGCTACTGTACCGCGACGGAACAGAAAATATGGGCTTTTGTAACAAAACATAACGAACAATGCTGATTATGAAAATGTTTGTCCTAATTTTAATATAGTTTGGTGTAATTTTGATTTAATTTCAACCTGAGAAAAATAAAGAAAATGTTCAGAGTGATTTTTTTATACATCGGTTTTTACCTACATGCTGAGTCCATCATACGAAAACTTTTCGTATGGGAGTAGCACCCACTGCGGCGAATTTGCAGTAATTTTGGATAGCTTAATATGTCTCATTTGAGCGTTTTCCCGGTTTCTTCCTCAGCCGTTGAACGTCGGAGCTCATGGACTATTTAGCGATAGCTTGCGATAGCTTAGCGATAGCTTGATATGCTATTGACTGCATAGGTTATATTGAGATTATGATAGACATGCTAAATATCTAATTATATAATATGCTTATTGTTACATCTAGCCATTAGCTAATTAAATTGGCTAAGATCAGATTACATAAAGGTCATAAATTACATTTATGGCATATTACATCACAATCTGTAACATTGTCCAATAACTTGCGCAAACGCACCAGATGCAGGAAACAGGTTTGTTGTGACTCTGACGGGTTCATTCATAAAAGGACGTTGACGTTATGACGTCTGACGACCTGACGTTGACGCGTACCGCCGCCATGTTGGCAGCACTCCGTTTTATTATGTTGGCAGTATCTGTTGCTAACTTCGCGCCAAAACGATTGTTTACGGTTGACTCCGGATTACTCGGTCACACTCGTACGTTAAAGTTAGTTATGTTTTGAATCGTTCGTTTAAACGTTCGACTTGTTGACGATTTATTAATTTCCATCAATGGAATGGAATAGTGCAATAACATCGATTGAATATGGATTGTTTTAAATTAAACTCAGTGTTAGTGTGGCACGTGGTTTCAGAACTATAAAATGGGATAGTGAAAGTGTGGTTATTTCCAAAATAATGAGTGATTGGTGTTTGAAATAAGGTGATTTATTACTTATGATGAAATAATTTGTATTTTGTGCATCACAAATGGGGGTTATAATGCTCTCCGTGAGTTGTTTGACCCTCGGTAACTGGTTGCGTTGCGGCAATCAGGCTCAAAGCCGTTGTCTGGCCTTTGATTCAATAACTGTCTGTATATGGAAATTCTATTGAGCTAACTTGTCACAGCTATGACTTATAAAACAAATGTGTTTTTGAATCGTATTTAATTATTTTCCTAGTAACGCGCTCTTTTCATATTGTGCATTTACTAATTGATCAAAATTTTAGTAGCTTTAACTAAACCTATTGTATTTTTAATATTCCAGTTTGTTATCATACTAAACTGCATTATGCTCAGGTTATATAAAATTATTGTTTAATTCGATGACTAAGACAGTTATTATCTAGTCTTAATACACATGTATTAATACACAAGTGAATGTCCTCAATTTAGTACCTATCAAATGTGTGGTAGTATCTTACTCGCATATTCTTCAGCGTAAGGTAAATACGCTTTATATACTCTACACGGTTGATCGACAAGGACAAATTTTACATATAACTAGATGCCTACTTTTCGCTGTAGGTTAAAGTTAAAGTTCCCTGTAAGTTAAGTTAAAGACTTAAAGATAACTTGTAGCACAGATTATACATATCTAGTAGTTGTCGGTAAACATCAATAGTACCTTTTTCATTAACATCTAAGACTTCAAAGTTAAATACAAATTTTCCTTTTCTTCTCTGAACATTATAGTATCTTCATTTTAAAGTTTGTCGAAATTTGCACAGCTAAGCGATTCCGAATTCGGAAAGAGCCATTATTTTATAACTGTCTCATTCTAAAGCCCCCAATTGTACTAGTTTCAGAAAGTAGGTCGCCCAATCGGTCATCGAAAGACATTACTATGTTAATAGCACTCTTACAGCTTTGAGCGTATATTTTCGACTACCAAATACCCCATTTGAATACCAAAGGATGATGGCAAATTTACGCCAGAATACGAGAATCTTTCATGCCGCCAGATTGTAGAAGTTTACCAAAAGAAAGGCCAGCGGATTCTTTTCATGGTCGAAGGGCCTTTTAGTATTGTAATAGGTATCTTAATTCGAGCAAATAGCAAGCTATAGCTGAATACTAAGTTTCGTGACTTTGAAGTCTTCGCCAGGGATGTAATACTGTATGTGTATAGCTAATGTGGCATACTCGGACAGGTTTATGATCTTTTAATATGACTAGCGTCTGGTGTTACATTACGTTCCTCGTAATTTCATTTGGATAAACACAACTTGTAAATAATCCAGTCACATTGAAAGGGGATCCCAATTAAATTTCTAAATCGTTCGTCTGTTATAAACTTGATTAAGATCATTGAAGAATTCGATATTATATACCAGAATACACAAAATAAATCTATCACTTGTGACACATGTGACAGAAAGAAAGAGAAATAAATTATTATTGATATATTACTAAGTAAGTATTACAAAAACTGAAATCGGAAAATTAATGGCTTCACAAAATGAACGAAATTAGGTTATTGAAGAAATTACTTTCATATGTTTATGGAATAAGTATAGTATAGAGTAACTATTACAAACTCAGTTACCTATTGTAAGTAAAACTTGGAGTTTAACAAAGAAATATTTCAGTGATTAGACCTGTCATTCGAATTACGTCAACAATTTTTTCTGGTAATACTTCGAAGGCTGAAACTAACTAACGAAATAAGTACAATTTAAGATTGTTAGGTACAGAATTTGGTTTACCAAGTACCCAAAAATCCATTAGTTCCATGCTTTGTTAAGTGGGGTGTTGAAGAAGTACAGAATATGAAATAAAACAAAATGAAACTAAATGAAAAGTAACCTTTGAATATTTGAGTTCTAAGATTTCTTTCATTCTTCTGATGACAAATCCGCCAGTTGCATCTATTGGATCATTTCATTCAGTCCAGGTCTCAGATCTAAGAAGAACGACACCCGACTCGATCCTATATTCATATGAATAATGAAAGAAAGATCAGAGACATAAAGAATAATGAAAAAATATTGCAGTTTAAACTAAGGCAGACGTTGCTTTTAACTCCAAACTGTACTGGAAACTAAAATACTTTGTGTTATCATGGAAGCGACACCAAAAACATCTAACGAGCGAGGGTGAATCCTAGCGGAACAAAAAACAGTACAAAAGCGGGCCCCACTTAATGCCACAAGCAAGCACCTGCTACCTGACCCTTATTTAGGAATACTGAATTGTGAATGAGCCTCTCTGTAAATGGATGTTTTATCTATGAAATTATTGGGAACACCCTAGTAACCGGGGTTTTTAGACAATACGTTTTTACCGCTTTTTCTGTGATTTGAATGGTCTTTTCCCCTTTAGACGTGTACCTGTGCAGCAGTTAACTTTTTAAATACTTAAAGATATAATACTCCTTGTTATTTCGGAAGAAAGTGAACAAACGAGTGAAAAAACATACAATCATAATATTAGTTTTTGTTTTCAAACACTGAAAGGAGATGATGAAGATCATCATCATCATCTTAACCACAAGAAGTCTACTGGACATAGGCCTCTTTAATGGCGCCAAATTGTATAGTAGATATTGACCACAAGAAAGGAGATAGTTAAATTTTATAGCCAAAGCTAATATGGATAACAAATTAGGACAACTTTTTCCCGAAGACAGATGTGACATAAAGCAGTCAGAAACTTAAAATATCGCGTATTTTCCCCCTCTTTCCGTGTCCCCATACAATATTTCCCACAAAAAGTAATATCAAACTAGGACACGAACTTCACTCCCAACTAAGTAGAATCAGGTTAGCCATTCGAGGCGCAAAATCCATCACGTAGTTTAGTATTAGTTAAATCCCTTTGAGAAGAACCTACTTTGGTGCCCACGAAGGCACAAGGGGACTTAGACTAACCAAAAAGTAAAGTTTGCCCGCAGAAGTAACGTAAGAAAAATATTGTCAGGTTCTAACTCAGCGAAACAAAGAAACTCAAATTATTTCGACTAAGTATTTCAAAAATTAAAATATTCATACCTATGGGAAGAAAAATTATTTTCATTACAAAATAATTCTCAAAAATTCGGGTCTGGACCGTCCGTATCCACCTTCTTTTTCCATAACTGTTTCCTAAACTAAAATTAAATAAATCTATTTTGTTTTTATGAAACAGTAGAATTGGCAAATGGACAGTTTAAAATTCCAGTTTTCGACGTAAAATAAAAAAAAAAGATATCTAGTCCGCAAAATACAAAACAAAGAATTATCCACATAGCGCTTGAAAAAATGACGATTTTTGTACTGTTTTGTAACATCTGCGGTAAAATCTCAAAAGGACGTTCGACCAATTTCACCTTCCGTCCTCGATTTTTTGATTATTCTCATTTGCCACAGACAATTCATCCAATTGCACCATTTTCCACAGTATATTATGATAATATTAAACTAAAAACTGAATAGTGCTTTACATTTAAAAATACCTTTACTTAAGACAGAGTTGTGACTAAACCATGATATATTTCAAAGAAAAATCATTAACCCAGAAATTTGGTAGGTACATACCTATTGAAATGTTTTTGTTTGTAAGTAGTTTTCCTCTGATTATGTAAAATTTTGTTAACCTCATAATACGTTATTATTTAAACAACGTACTTCAGAGGAAAGCAAATAAGTTATTTGCTTTCGTCTGAAGTATTTGAAATAACCGTTGTTTTGATAAAAAAAATATAGATTTTCGTGCCAGAAAACTGGTAATTTTCTGATAACTGTTGAAAGAATGCATTTAGAACAATAGCTACGTATCCGCTACTATTTTATGTATGCGCAAATATGAAATCAGAAGTATTGTTTGTCTAAGATTAAGTTTCAGCAAGACGACATACTGACATACCTCTCCATGGCATTTTGGACTTTATTACGACGGTCCAAAGTTCAGAACTTTGTTCTAAACGGAAAATATTATTGCTACCGTGCAAGGAAAAATACTGTTTTAAGACCATGACCTAACAATTATTCATATACAGAGAGGACATGCAGACATACTTTGTCTACAATCTGTAAAATATTGTAGACAATAGGATCTTACGTTGAATTGATGGATAAGTCAAACGCTTTTAGCACTTTAGTTAGGGCCAATACAATAAACAGGAAATCTATATCACTGTTTTATATAGTTCTCAATAAAAACTACATTAAAAATGTAAGAAACCCCCGACACCTTAGTTGCTGGTATCCCTTGTCCTTCGTTGCTCATATCCACGGGATGATATGGAGTGGTCCTATTCTAGGGCGGAACCACACGCCACTATTTCTACAAATTATCGATTAGTATCGATGGCTTATCGAAAGACTGTACAATCGGCAACACTACAAGGATCCCAATCAGGTTTACGAAACGCAATCACAGAACTAGGTGAATGATCAACAAAATTCCGTAAATGATCAATCATTCGATACCGATACAGCTCTATCGTAAATCACGTGAAGTTCAAGCGTCCCGACTCACGAGATGAGTCTACGATAACCGATAAGGGCCGGCCCTACCAGGATACAAACAAATGGGCAGATAAGTTTAGAGAGCAAATTAATGAAACAGAGGGATCATCATCAAAAATCCTTTTATGGTATAAATTAAGAGTGATAGCAAACATCGCTGTTATTAATATGAGCTAATTTAACTACATACATTTTGAAACATTGAAACGTCAGCAATATTAAATATTACATATATTACATACACAACATAATGTGTTCAAAAAGCGAAAATTTAAAAGACACTATAGACTAAATTTACCATAGACAGGTTAGGAGAATGGAGAAGAACAACGTTGTAAAAAGGGTACAGGGGATGAAATTGATTGAAAAGAGAAGTAAACAAAAGGAAAAATATGGATGTAGTGCATTTGACAAGATTAGACTAAAATATAATAACAGATCGGGGAAGAGAAGATAGGGAATAACAGAGGAGGCTTACATATTCTATCGACCCCTAGACTAGGGCCAGCACTACCGATAACAGTTATTAAATGGCAGTAGTACAATCCTGTTTTATAGGCTTAGTTTAACGTTTCATTTCATCTAAATAAACTGGATCGATGAATAAACTAAATGTTAGATTTTACTATTGATATTATACCTTACAATACACTCATCGAAAGCGACATACGTATATGTGTTTAACGTGAGCATAATGTTGATAACGGAGTATAGGCATAAAGATTCTAGACACATCAAGTACTCATCTAAATGGTGAAAACAAACATATCCTTTAAACTGTAATCTACGACGTCACAACAAACAAATCTCGGTCGTTGTGACACGCTCGCCAAACAGACGTATCTGATAACGTATCAAATCAAATTGTGCAAATGAGAACAGTTTATCATACAATCGTGCGCAGAACAGAGGCCAGACTGCCGCGAACCTCGGGTCTTGAGCCTTAAGCCCTACCATTGCTTCCTACATTTCAGCATTCAACACATCGGCGCCGCAACGGGTGAACGTCGCCGACTCGCGTTACTATCGAGTGAATAGAGTGCGTGTAGTCCCGCAACGTGCAATGCCCAGCGCTCCCCGAGCCCCGCTACCCCTCGCAGGGCTATGGAGACCCTCCTCGACAAATTTAAGAGGGAGCAAGGAGGCCTGCGTCGCTCCCGATCCGTTCGCGCTTCCCTACGTATGATCAGCAACCGCTGGCGGTCCAAGGAAGAAGTTGAAGACCTTCAAAAACTGAAGAGGAACTCCGTCGTTTTTACAACTCAAATCTGGAGCTCGGAGAAAGATTACGACGTGACTTATACGGGACTCGACGGTACGTACAAATCGAAGACTCCAGCGATGGCGCGGAGGAAATTGGAACCAGTGAAACAGAGGAGGAAGAGTGGTGATATAGACTTGAATTTGAAGCCGCAACGGCCAAAAAAAGTGGAGAAGTCGAAGTTTAGTGATTTGTTTTCAAATAAGAAGTCTAAGAGTTTGTCAGCGAAAGAGTTGATTGTGCCAGAGAAGATTCCACCTAAGGCTGCAGCTTTGTTACACATACATTCTCCTGACGGGAAGAACATGAAGGGCATGGGAAAATCTGAGTCTGCAAAAGATATGGCGGACTTGTTGATCCACCACAGGACTCGGAGAGGGTCCGAGAGTGACATGAGTAGCAGCTGCAGTCAACCGCGAGGGTGTGTGAATCCCGCATTCGTATACAGCACCCCGCCTAAGGAAAGAAAGCTGCCTATGTCACCGTCTGCTTATCTAAGTACGTATAATAAACATGCCATTTATTTACTTCAATGTTTAGGGTGAAGGTTTTTGTCTTAGTGACGTAAATTAACTGGGTTTTCCCACATCTAATCGAACTTTGCGGTGGTCAAGGGCGAATTATTTTGAAGAATTTACTTAGCTTAAATTTAGCTTTAAAATTTTTAGTTGTACATTGCAAGCAATTGCAGATAAACTGGGCATAAACTCATCAACCACACCTGTCATTCAATTGACTGTAGTATGGATATTTATTTTATTCGTTCACACTTGACACGTTTGTAGCAATTTATTCGGAGCTTTTCACACGCAAACTTGAATACTAGCACTCAGTATTATTGACTTCTGTATTTTCACAACAAAAACAAAACCATAAAAGTTTATTCAAAAGCTTTTGAATCAATGCCTGCAAAATTACTCATGAATTGAAAATAACACTTAACATTTTCAGTATTATTTAAATACCTTGGCAAAGTTTTAACGTTACTATCATTATGATGATAAATTATGTTTTAGCAATACACTCATATAAAACAAAGTCGCTACCCTCTGTCTGTCCCTATGTAACTATGCAACGGATTTTGATTATTTTAATAGATAGTGTGATTCCTGGTTTTAGCTGTATAATTTATAATGGTTTTACACGATGGAAGCCGGGACGTGTCGCTAGTTTATGCTATAAAGAAAAATCTTAAACAAAAATCGACGTCAAGTGTACCATAATGACCTCAACTTACAAGTCACACAGTAAAATAATAATTAAAAATTGATTGATTGTAAAACGAATGATTACTTTTATAATTAAAATCAATGAAATGCATTTTGTTTGCAATTTAGAATTTCCTAATTAGAGAAATCCTAAATTAGAAGTTTTTACTTTATTGAAACTGAAAGCTTTATTTTACTTCTAATGGTCCAATTACACATAGGTACTATTGTATGTACGTAATATTAGACATGTGAAGGCGTGTTTGATTGTCCTTTCACGTCACAATGGAAAATGAATTTGATGAACTATCTCCACACACAAAAAAAAATATTGTTTTTTTTTGAAAAGGTGGAAAATGATGTTGTTACATTTTGCTGTGGGCGGAGCCATATTATGTCCTTAATGTCAGGTATCCTATTTTCTGTTTCTGTTTGTCGATTGTTACACTGTCAATAGTTAGAACAGTATCAATAGCCTAAATAATATAAATACTCTACTATCGATAATTTTGGAATCCAATTATGGATAGTATCGATAGCTATTCTCGATTTTTATGCAACCACCAATTTTCAATCTGGTAGCTTTTCATTTAAAATCAACATTGTCGGTATGTATATTTCCAAATCCATTAGCTTAACAACACTGTAATAAGTCTTATGCAGTTTACTTTGCTAAGTGAAGTGTTACTAATCCGTAATTAAGTATGGAATTAGGGTGAGTTGCACTAACAAATTTGACCGTTGATTTTAACCGGCGGCGCCCCGCTGACATTTGGATACAATGGCGTACATTGCGTTTTCAGCGCATGTTTGTTTAAGTTAATGTTAAACTTGACGGTGCAACCCACCCTTAGTAGTTTACAAAGTCCTGAACACGCAAAAAATTGTAATTGCGGTTTGAAAGATTTTTTGACAGGAGATTGCCTAAGAATTAATTGTTTACTACAAATACACCAATGTTAAACAAGCCCATTGCATTTTAATTGTAGGTAATCAATTTACATTTAGATTATATTTTTTCCTACTAATAATAAAAACGCGAAAATTTATTACTACTTCTTTTCAATAGCAAGTCTATGAACGCTACACCAAACGATACTAAATATTTTCTTGTCAGAACCGAACCATTTGGATGGCTTCGTCAGAAGTGGCTTCCTTCATCAGAAGATGCTGTCTGTTTACATCTCACTCATCGAGTCGATTCGCATCGAGACGCAGCTAACCAATCACGTTTGTGACGCAACGACAACCACACCGCAATATGATTTGTTCGCTGCGTCTCACTTCACCCTCAGGTGATAGGACACTCTGCGAGCAGACGAACCATAGATTGCCCCCGATTACTGCCGCATGTAGATCCATGCAGAATAACTCGATGTGCGGTTGTCTGTACTACAACGTCTTTATATAACTATCCTTATTAATTTTAGTGCATTAGAATACTTGTATTGTTCCACACAATAACACGATACCATTTCTCGGTACCTATCGTTCGAAGTCGCAACTGGATTATACATGCTAATAATTACTTAATACGAATTGCATAAAACATTGCATGACAAGAAGTCATGATACACATCAACACGGTTCATCAGCGATGTAAAAAACACAACATATTTCCAACCACAAAAGGCCAAAGATTTCTCAATACATACAATTTCCAAAGAATATAAATTAGAATAGTAAAAAACCTTGCTCTATGGTATTCAAATTCACGCAAATTAACCCTTTCCCCGACATGTAACAAAACGAGCGATCTCGTGATTTGGCATCGACAATGGCAAATCGGAGACCATTGTGTCGACCAGTTCTCACGCGGGAGAAATGCTCCGTTTTCTATGGCGTAATGAACGTAGATCTTTCGATAAATATATTCACTTATGCTTGACACGCATTTTCCGATTTTCCATTATTGAGACTATCCTATACGACCGGATTATAAAAAAACAGATGGATAAAACGTTTATTTATTACTACTCAATGAATGCATGAGCATTCGATTCTGCTATTTCCCTTTATTTTTAGATTATCCCTGTTTTTCGTAAACAACTTTATTCATACTTTAAACTAAAATAATATATTTTCTTGTTAATTCAATGCCAAATTTCGTAAAGTGCGATAGGGACAAAACATACTTTACCTTAAAACATGCTTTAACTTTTTTATGAGCTTCGTCTCAATTCATCTCAGAAAATTAATGATGTCGAAGACCGTGTGCGGTGGTGAAAAAAAAAATAGAATAATGGTTCCTGGGCTCCGACGCCATATGACTGGAAAGTTATCAGAAAACAACTCAGATTAAAGAGAGAGAAAATACGTGTATTTCTCCTCAACTACATTTGATTTACATTTTGCATTTGTAAAAGTTTGCAAGAGAGGAACGGATAATGAACATCAATTATCAGTCAAAATTATTGCTTTTATGTACAAATAAAATATGGAGCCTCAATCTTGCGTTAGGGGAGTTTTGGTTTGGCAAACAAAAAGTTTCCTGTTACATCTTTGAGATATAAGAACTTTAAATTAAATTTAATGCGAGAAATAAAAGTTGGGTTCGTTACTCAACTTTGTGGTTTCTTTTGGGAGAAGTATCCCATTAATCAGGAAAGAAATTTACGAAAGACATTTCTTGCCGACGCTTCCTGTCGAAGAATTAGAATTATGTCAACACCACGGATTTAATAAGTACTTCGGAGTGCCTACTAATACCATGGTCAACACACAGATCGAAGATATTAGACAATTATATTTGTGTTAAATTGGCAGCAGATATATAATATGCATGTTCCGGTGAAGGAAAACATCGTGAGGAAATCTGCACACTGGTGGATTCTTATTAACTTGTGTGTGAAATGGAGAAGGCAATGGCAAACCACTCCATTAATAATGCCAAGAAAGTTGTTGTGTGTGTTTCATTCCACGTAATGACCACGACCCTCAGCCATGAGGAATACGACTATGAACATATCTAATAAATATATACATATCTAATAAATACTTATTTTTCAGTTTGCTTCTCCAAACTAGTAAGAAACCTCAATTTTTCCATGCAGTATTCTCAGAAATATTTGCTCTCAAGAATCACCAGTCAAGATGTCACTTGTAAAGTAACTTGTTTATCTGCGGCACACTCACTTTGAACCGAATATTAGCACTATCCAACATGTTTTAATTATGTACACTTGTAATGGCAGCGGTATTCGAGCTATATACATTGCATATTAGACATTAACAGCGCTTAAGATGCGTGTTAAACTACGTCATATTTTGATATTGTTTTGCCTGTAACTGTTTACACGAATAGAAATTGAACTGAAGATGAGAAAAAATGCGAATTTGTATCATGTATGACGACATCCAAGAGAGGATATATGAAGCGGTCGTAACCATTCACATGTATTGCTTAGTAACAAAATACTCTTTTCGTCAAATAGTTTTAATCTTTTCATCAAATTAGTTTTAGGTAACAAGCTTTTGCCAGCGGCTTCATCCGCGTAATTTTCCCACGGGACCAGTTATTTATCCACGATGAACGGTACTCTATGTCCTTCTCCACACTTCAAACTACATGTATGCAAACTTACTTTCGTGTTTGTAATATTTGTTAGATTAGATTAGGATAAGTTCAATATTAGTAAGAACTACAATTTAGATTTAACACGATTATGACTTAACATAATAGACCCATATTTCATGGCAATATAGCGTGACAACATGGCTCAGTATAAGCTGATTATGTGGTTTAATAACCACATCTAACGTTACCATTCAATCAGTCAGTCCTTGATTACGCCATATTGTGATAGAAACTGCGATAATTAATTCATACCAGTATTCGAGCCAAGTTATATTAAGGGAAATGTGGTGAATTTGTTAATACTAGCTGTGCCCTGTAACACAGTGTCCAACAGAATTTTGGAATAGTTTTAACTATGCTATTTAACGATTAACTAAATGTGTGGTCACGCCCTAGAATCGGACATATCCTGCCTTATATATCGTAAGAGACGACTAGGGGGCACAGCTTTGTCATCATTCCCAGGGTGTGATTTCACAACTAGTGGCCGACGTTAAGTCGATGGCTGTTAAATCAGGCGATATTCAAAATTTGTATTTTTTTTTTATTGATAAAAAAAATTAACTTTTTTTCGCTGACCTCGGACTTCGCGTCATCACAGCCGCGAACTCGTCCAGAAACAAGCGGAGATGAAAGGGAAAGACTTATATTCGTATTCTAACCACTTTCCAACTTTTGCATATTTTTGACATTTTCTTTATACATATATAGGTGACTACTTTATTTCTTTCACATACATATACTCGAATAATAAAATACTCTGATTATATACATAGGGCACCTACCAATATATCTCATTGGATCATGTTAATTATCTAAATCGAACCACTTTATTGAAAAAAGTATATTATGAGAATATTTTTACAGCCAGTATAAGTTTTTAAAAAGTTTAAAATTCACAGATAAAAAATGGCCGTCTGATCTAATACCGCCAAAAATAATTACGTTTAAATCTATGGTTCATGTTTGGATGTTATATAATTGGGAAAACAATGGTAAATGTGTGGGAATTCGTACTCTATACTTATTTGGTTACGAGATGATTTTATCTTGAAAGCAGACATTGACCTTTCGTACGATGAGCTGTAGAATATTAAAGTATATAGAAGTGCCACATGTGTGCTTTTTGCAACAGAAAATAACGGTGTTTCATCTATTTTTTATAAGGATTCTTCGATCGTTTGAAATCGATTCAATCCTTTGAAGGAATTTTCGTTAAACGTTTTCAGTGAATCTGAGAGTGAGTCAGAGTTTAGGTTGACGTTGAAGTTTGTCAATATATTTTTTTCTTTGTGATTAGTCCAAATAAAGTTATTTATTATTTTATTTATTATCAACTTTCCAAGTTTCCCTTTAATAATAAAGTTTTTGAAAATAAATATTTTTTGTTATTATCATATCGTCGTTAACCTGAGAACCGGTTCTCTTCCTGCGCCACACCCAACATGCATGTGGTATTTTATTTCAAATAGGTACAAGTTGTACTTCTGTACCAAATGTAATTGTAAGATCTTTTTTTCACTTTCGTCCGAAAATCACCTGAGGATGCGATGCGTGCTTTTCGTTACGTAAGAAACCATCTTTGTTGCGCGGACACTACAACTTAAATTGTTCATAAATTTATCGGACAACAATTTATTGAAAGTTGTCAAGCAATTTTTTATAATGTCTGGAAAACTATAATTATCGTGTTGATAACTCGTAAAGAATAATGACTCTTCAAAACGAGCCTCGCCTTAAAATTATCGACGGAACTATTTTTTCATATTTCAATATAATACAGTATTGAATATGATAATTTAATATTCCTTTATAAACAAAAGACATCAACGCGTAAAAAAGTCTTTAAGTTCAGCATTTGAATAGAACTTTTTTCATTCATGTATCGATGTAATTAAAATTCAAATATTTGAAAAAAAAAATCTAACTTTCCTTTTGTTGATTTAGTTCATTGTTGTTGTTTTTTTTAATTTACTCATAAAATGTATTATATATATTTATGTTAGTTTCGCATTTTTATACTAATATTGCTTACACCACAGAATCTGGCTTGTTGCAAACAAGGGCCGTTTCATTGTTAATTTACTTGCACTCAACCCAGATGCAGGCCCGCAAGATGTCACTTTCGCATGCAAAGATGTTAGATAAAGCGATGATGACGCCAGAAAACTGAGACAGTGCACATAATGCTGAGACTGAGGCCCAAAAGCGTGCGACCTCCTCAGTTACAATTATGATACTGCAATGGGCTGACATGCTAGACTTCTTATCCTGCGGTCAGTTCCAAATTTAAATTTTTAACTTTTTATTTACAAGTTAACTGCCAGTCCTTCCGATCATTTTTTAAAAAAAGTTAACGTTCTTTCCAGCCAGTGACGTGTGTTGTGTTAAATGTTGCCAGTTTTAATTATTATTTTATTGAAATCACCGGCGCCAATAAATAACTTCCGACAGTGCTGTATACATCATGCTGTGACCGATTTTGCCGATCGTGTCACGTTTCCAGTCGGCCTCGTGGTTCACGCATTACTATTTCCGCGTCAGTTGTGTAGAAACTACACCACTAGTGTTGCTTTCTCATGTTTTTTTTTATGACGTGTGTTATAGTGATGCGCCATCACGCGATGTACAACACGTGATTGGAGTCACGAGTCGGATGAACATTGAACCTGGTGAACATTAAAATCATGGTGTCGACTCGTGTCTTATGCGAATTGATTCGTGATTTATATTCCATTGTAGTTTTTCAAATCGTGTATGTCCTTCTATTAACTTAGGTTTTATGTACATTTTAAAGTACTTGCCTATTGGGTTGTACATACTAACTTTTCATCTTATCCAAACGTCTTCATTCAATACAAAGTAATTTTTTGAATTTTGAATTTGAATTTGAATTTGAATTAGTGGAGTATAAGATTCACCGCTAAATGTGTCTGTCTGTCTCTCTGTTCGTCTATCTGTGTACGTGGCACCGTAGCTCATCAACGGGTGAACCGATTTGGATGCGATTATTTTTGTATGATAGCTAATTTTTATGCAGTGGTTCTTAGATATGTTTGATCAAAATCGCTTTAGCCGTTCAAAAGTTACCTATAGGGAAATTAATATTGAAATTCGGGGTTTTTTTTTAATTTGTCTAACAAATAAACTTGCATTTTATCATGATATAAAGACTCATGCAGTATGATTTGAAAGTGGAGACTAAAATGTGAAATTGCGATCCTTGGGCTCAGACGCTCTTGGGTTGAGGAAAAGCCGGAAAAATGTCAGATATCAGTGAGAGAACTCGAATGTGGTCGACTGTATTTACTATCTATTTACAAGTACTTTTCATTCTCATATCCCGATTTTTTTTGTCTTGTTATTGACTTGTACTGACACGCAAATGTTTAAAAATCACCTACACAGACGTCTACTACGTTATCTACTAAACATATTAGCAGAAAGCTTATTAGATCGTAATACTTAACAGGTTCGCCTTCACTGCCTACGTAAAAAATTACTGCATTAAGTTCTGCAATGTATGGATTTCAAAATGAATTTGTTATTATCGTATTATTAATAAAAATTGGCACGCCCCGTCTTCGTATGGTATAATAATATGCATATTATATACATATGAACCTTCCTTTTGAAATAGTCTATCTGTAAAAAAACTCTCATCAAAATTCGTACTTTGTTTTATACTATGTAATTATAATTATGATATCATAATTAATCACCGATTTACTATAAAACTATATTTGATCGTTGCTCAGTTAAAGTTCCGATCGAATGCGTATGCAATACGTATGCGTAGCATTTGTTGTATAGTATTTTGGCTGGCTGCGTATGCGCACGCGTGTACGCATGCGTTACAATCCTTACGTGCTGTCATCGTGCGATATATGCATTAGGCTTGCACGGGACTAATTCTTAACATCGTTACTGTTGGTTTTATTCTGTTTTTTTCCAAACAGACTAAACTATGCTTCATTTTTACATTAAAGATTTTTTAATCGCCACGTTTTCCTGAAATTCGAATTGCATCCTGACGGATTTGTAATGAATTTCCAAAAAAGGCGTGTGTTGGCCGACAAAATGTTAACTATTCCGTGTGTTGCAATACATATAAGCATATGTACTATCCTTTGATTGTATTACCTCGATAGTATATTTAGTTTAAGTAATTTTTTGACGTCAATAAGTGAATAAAGAATTTTGAATTTGAATTTCTCGTTTTTCTCTGCTGGCTCATGGGAAACGACATCTAAAAATATTATGTTCAAACGAGTTACTTGCCTATTTAAGTTTTATTTTTGCTTCTTTCTGACGTGTATAACAGTATACTATATGACTACCCAATGCTAGGCTAGGATTTCTTCATCTTTTCTCCACTCATCCCCGTTTAGTACCAAGTACCAAGTGTACCAAGTTTTAAAACACATATTAAATCATTATTTCCTTGCGCTTTGAAGCCATCTTGTAAATTTGTTTCTTTATCTTAATGAGCAAAACCTGTTAAACGCAGTCTTAAGCCTGCTAATTCGCAGATTTGAGTTAATTTTTCGATTTAAAACTATCATAATTAATTGTATTACTTGTTATCCCTGTTAGAAGGCGTAAGTCAGCCATCACAATGTATCGCATGAACCCAAATAGGTTATTCAGTACTGCATCGCGGCCAGCCTTGTAGACGCCTTGGCAGATAAGCATACAATCAAATAGCACATCGATGTATCCAAATTTACTGCAAATTCAACGCTATTCCTGCGACATAAAGGTTAACAGATATTATAAATGTTTACATTAGTACACGATCAAAATCGTAGGGCGTTAGTTAGTACGCTAGTCTTGTCTTAGAAGGTTGGCAACGAATCAGTAAAAGGATATTATACATTTTAGTATTTGACTCCATATATTTTATGATTGTACTGTCAAATACTTTATTTCATATTTTAAATACTGTTCCTGAATATATTGTTAAATATATAACATAAAAAACAGTTGTTATACATTTGTGTAAGTGGGTTTAGAACAAAATGTAAACCCCTGTTTTATTCTTTCTATGCAATCATGTAAACATGTAAAAATGAACATATATTTTTTTATATTAAACTTATTTTATACCCTTTTTCCTCTGCGGTCTATTAATGAGCACACACCTATTTAGATCCAACATATTTTTTAATTCTGTGTGCCAATGACATTTTTTTTTGTTTTTTATTTTTTTTTCCTTTTTTTTCTTAGAACTCCAGTACGGCGCGCTGCTAGAGGGGTGCGGGGGGGAGCTGCCCTCGTTAAGTGCATGCGCGCCGCTCCCCCCGCACCTCGACAAGGCAACTCGACGGCAACAAAAAGATGCGCGTGCGCACCAAGACAAAATCGCACAAGTTAACATACATTTACAGGGTATTTTTTATTTTAGTTTTATTTTCTTTTTATACTTATTTTACTTATACTTTGATTATTTAAGTTTTTTTGACTTTATATTTTTCTCGTAATCAATACACTATACATACTCAGAACGAAAAACGAAGTTTTAAATGCTGATAAAATTCTTACCATCCTTGTGTGTCCTTGAATATTTGAAATTTTTGGCTGGTCAATTAATGATTTTTACTAGAAAATAGGAAGCCGTTGCTACTGTGCGGGTACTATTTAGTACTGCATGTGACATTTATTATAATATGGTTACAATCGACATGCCTTCCGTTTCTTGTTACAATGCTCTCTTAAATGATAAGAAACAATGCGGGTTCTTATGAGTTATGCCCTGTTTCAGCTTTGTTCGCGGCGGTTGAACACGGATACCTGGATAAGGCTAGGAATATTCTGGAGTCTACAGACGTCGACGTCAACAGGTAATTAAACAAAATGTATTTATATTAGATAACATGGCAAAATTTGAGTTGTTGTCCGTAGGTTTACGTCAATGTTGACCGGTACAACGCGCCGTAACTTTTCTCCTACGTTATTACTAAATAAAACCAACCAAAGATTAAAAGATCTTCAGATCTCATTGTTCAATTTCTTTCAAGTGCACAATGTTTTAAAAGTGGAAATATCTGCCTGTCAATTTCTCAATAATAATTTGTATTTGAACTTGAACGACACACCCACAAAAATCCCCCAAAATAATCTAATCTTAACGATATAGAATATTGATCATGATCGACGAGACTTTCGGACATATCTCAAAAACTTGCATACATGAGAGATATCACATATTCTTTGAGACACTTGAACTTACAGTCACCAGCACATCAACGTACCCAATTTCAAAATTCGTCCCTATTATATCCAAACATACATACAAGATAACTGGATATGCACATTGTAGATATACATTGCTTGTTTTTACAGTGAGCTACGTTTTGACACAGGACAAAACTATGCAATGTATGAAATTTCGCTCAACGTAATGTTTGACAAGCATGTGAACATTTACATACAACTTCGTCTATGACGCGTCATAGGACGAGTAGTACGAGCCTACGGCGTAGACAAATGTGTTACGTGTAACGCGTATAACACGACATATCTTTTAATACGTAAATAACAAAAGAAAGCCTCATTTTTTATAAGTTAAAAAAAGTTGTTCGCATGGTTGCTACGGAAGATTAAACAGAAATTCCTTTACGCACTTTGAATTAAGGACTCCTTTCAACTTTGGCATAAGCCTGACGGCATTTAGGGAAACCATTTTTCTTTATTAGAACGCCTCAAGTATTCACGGTGTAAAGAGTTGAATATAATTTTATTGCAGCTACGTTTGAAAGGTCAAACTATACATAATTTATTTGTATATAGCCCCTCTGGCATGATAGGGACCCACTGTTTAAGTTTGTCTGTTCAGCATTTTTTCTCAGCAGTGGTCGTTGCGAAATGCCAGTAGTTTGTAGCATTTTGAGGAAATACGATATAATATAAAATTTTACGTGAAAAAGTGCCTGTGAAGTCTAATTTCTGAATCAACGATTTGATTTGATTGATAAACAACGAGATGTTGAAACGGATTTATCAATATGTATCTCATCTTCGCGAGTTGCCTGTTGCATTCGGAGCTGTGATGCCCAGGGTTAGCGTAATAAAATTGCCATTAAATTTGGAAGATTTGGCTATGAATTTACAACCGGCCTGACGTCAACCCTCTTTGGGAATTCTATCGTTGCCTATCAGCTGTTAAAGCTTTGTGTCCGTAAGTCGCCTTGTACGACATCCAGGATATGGAGTGGTCCTATTCTAGGACGGTTTATATGTTTTTGTTATATTCCAGCCTCAATGCTGACGGGCTATCACCCTTGGACGTGGCGGTGCTGGGCAGCAACCGGCAACTAGTCAAGATGCTGATGGAGTTCGGGGCCAAAGAGGGTACACAATGTGAGTTCTCTTACACATATTGTTTAATGTAAATATTATTACCCTAATATTATGAAAGCGAGACAAGGACAATGATGATTTGCTTTGCTTTGCAAAAAATAAGTGTAAATTATATAAGTTTATTTATTTGTAACCTTTTCGCGCTTTATTTACTCAACCAATCGTCTTAAAATTCCGCACACATATTTTATATATTACTAGCGGCCAGTCCCAGCTTTGCTCGGATTAAGATCACAATAAATTATACACCTAAACCTTCCCCAGGAATCACAATTTGGTGAAAACCACATGAAAATCCGTGCAGTAATTTTTGTCTTTATCGCTAACACACAGACGCGACAGAGGACTTTGTTTTATGTTATGTAAATAGGAATATATAACACTAAATATTAACTAATTCTTAGTTAATATTTTTATTCCTTAGTTAAGAAAACTGTGAAACTCATAGACTTTTCGTTTCCGTGAAAAATTTACGCGGGCAAAGCCGCAGTAAAAAGCTAGTTAATAATAACAATAAATAAATATATAGGGTGTTATAAATTACATTGGATAAAATATCCTTTACACGAAGTATCCACAGTGACATCCACTGTAATGTCGCTCCACACTGTCGTCGAACAGTTTGCCAAACTTTAGCGGATTCTGCATACATTGGTGGTTTTTCATTGAGGTAAATAAAAGCACTCATACTAACTACGCAATGTTCACGTATTCGCGTTGGCATGTGTCTGAGTTTGGCGACAGTGTGGAGCTGACATATCGAATACAAAAAACACCTTGCAAGCACCCATTTTTTAAGTGTTCATTTTAACTTGAAACTTCGTAATAAGGATTTATTAAAGAACCGTATTCTACCATTTCGTGTGTATACAAGTATTTTGTAACACTCTGTATAACTACTACGTCAAAATTTAAATCATTTACGCTATGTCATTAAGTTTCATAGCTTAATTTGTGTCACATTTGAATTATATTGTTCAGTAGCGTAAAGTGGACATTATGCGAAAATTAAGCTCGTCAAAATCCAATACATATTCAAATGATGGACAACTAACTGCTGACTAATTTATTAGATGACATCTTTACATAGGTATTATAAAAAGAAGTCGACCCTATCGCGTCTGTCTGTATGAACGCAATAAACTCAAAAACTACTTAATGGATTTTTGTACGCTTTTCACCAATAGATAGTGTGATTCCTGAGGGAGGTTGAGGGTCGTGGTCATTACGTGGAATGAAACACACATAAAGAATTTTTTAGCACTATTAATGGAGTGGTTGTCTTATAATGGAGTGTTGATGAGTTTTCATCGACCACCACTGTTGATTATCAACTCGTGTAGTTCGCGCTTTATTTACTCAACCAATCGTCTTAAAATTCCGCACACATATTTTATATATTACTAGCGGCCCGTCTCAGCTTTGCTCGGATTAAAATCACAATAAAAACTAAACTAAAACGACTAAAAAGTTACATATACAATACAAGGTTACTTTTTAGTCAGTACGCAAACTGTAACCCTGTATATAGTCAGATTGGTATACAAATTCCAACCTGGGTCGGTTCACGTGCACAACCACTTTGGCACAAGTACAATTCGAACCTGGGACCTTTCGGTTCACGTGCACAACCGCTTCCATCATCACTATTTTTCATCTTCACCTGCCTAATGTATCTATAATAATTCTTGTGTAAATTGTGCTTTGACTAACATAATAATGTTTGTAGCTTTAGTAAGTTTCACACCTATTGTGTTCATCAGTTCGTCACGTTTCTATTCCCAATGAACAGTTAGCTATCCTGTACAGTTCCTAATCAAACTTACAAACGAAACTTTCGAATTCCCGACGCGTTCCAGACTGCAAACAAACCAAATGTCGACATACATTGGTTCGTCACGACTGGTGGTACTGTTGACACTCGAACCCCTCTCTCTCTCTCATTCTCGCATGTTCCTGGTTTATTCCCAGTTTATTGACGCCCCAAAGTCCACGTAAAAAATAAAATTTTCAAGTTTCTGCAGTAGTTTCACGACTGACCGCCTGCTTCACCTGAAGTATATAAATTAATTATGATTAAAAGTTAAGTATTCAAAGATGTACATCAACTTTGTTTGTTTAATATAATACTGTATCTATGATTTACTTATGACCATAGATATAGCATCATCATAAATTTCAACGTGATTCAAATTCAATGTTCACGTCTTGATAGTGGTAAAGTTTAGTTATAGAGAATAACTATAAACTTCGTAACTTAAATTAAACCTAAGTTTGGTTTAATTTAATACGTTTCGTGTTATCTTGCACTGACGCTATTAAGAGTAGAGGTCATTATTCGCTTACAAAATAATTTACATCGGAATATGTAAACCTACATATATTATTGTGCTAGCTTTTACCTGCGGCTTCGTCCGCATGGATTTCCCATGGTAAATATGCTTTTTTCCGGAATAAAAATTCTTTCTCTGTACTCTTAACTACATGCTTGACAAATTTCAATCTCTCATCCGGGAAAATGTTCAGTTACAGTGGAAAAGTCACGCAGACGAAGCTATCACATAATAGGCACCATGACAGTGTGCTCGGGTCTTTATTTCAGCGTTTGCCATTACAGTTAATAGCCCCAGTCCCTGACGCACGGGATGATAACATTATCCTGCTGGTTATCTATTCTGACTACAACACTGTAATTATTACTAATTATGCTTGCTTGTGAGGCTGGCGCGGATCCACCGCTGAGGGCAAATGGGCATGCCCACAATCTTAATTGACTAAGTTCAAAATTAAATTTAACCCAGGAAATAATTTACAATAAGACACTACACCACACATCTAATTTTATTAAATATTAAACTTTTTTCCTTGTTTTATTGTTGTCACAATATAAAATGGAAATTATTATATTATACAAATTATACAACAATAAAACAAGGAAAAAAGTTTAATATCCATGTTGAAATAATCCATCAAGATATAAGGCAGAGAGAATCGACAAAATTCAATCAGATTTACCACTCTTATTGCAACTTTTTGGATTAAAACATGAGACCCTTCCTCAATAGTAACCACAACCTTTTTTGAGGACCGGTTCCGCGCATGTTGAGCCCTTTAGCTATACACTTCGTTACTGGAACTATTATATAATCTGTGTCATCGTCAAAATCGTTTAACAGAAATTACAGTGTGGAATGTTAAGTTAAAATAGTCCCTCATTCCTAGAAGGAGGGTATCCACTGTCAGGTTTTAGGATTTTAAAGTTTCCGTAGCCGAATGGCGAACTCGTGAAATATCTATAATTAATATGCTGTAGATGGCTTTGTCATTTAAACAAACACTATGAAAAAAAAAAGTATTTTTTTGCTGTGAATAATTAATTGCTACTCAATAAAGACGTAGGTATATATCCCTGTAATCTGTGTGACTGATTCGCACTTGGCGACGTTTTCTAGTCTCTATCTAAGAATGTTATGTATCGCTGCGTTTTTCCTATAATATGACTTACTTAAGTATTTTTTAACAAAATAAATGTTAATATATTAACCATCCGTCTACTAAATGATTTCTGTATTGATGTTGTGACTGTTTCAAAATTGAGCAACCTCTTTTGAATCCACATATTTTTCAATAAAACTTGAGGTTAATTAAATTAGGTAACTAAATTATTTATTCAAAAATATAAATAAAACGAAAAACATAACATTGAACAAAATTCAATAAAAACAATATTTGCATAGTTGAAGGAACTAGTCGAACAAACAATAGAAGTTGGCGGGAAAATCCATTGAATCATGCGTGATGTCTGTGTTGAACAAGCGCGAGTTTTGGGAAGTGTTAATGTCAAATTTGACCTTTATTATCTTATGTCAAAAAATATTTTAGTACTTAAGTAAATTTTAACATGAGTGAATGTGTATTAGACGACAAGCGACATGCATAAATATGCAAAAGATCATAAAATTTTGATCTTTCGCTCCCAAATCAGCATGGAAGAAAAAAGTAAATTTAAAATAAAATAATCAACAATTATTGCTTGCATTAATTCATCTGCTAGAAAAGACCTGATGGTTTCCAAAATACTGAGCACATAATTTCCAAAAGTAGCTAAGAACACTCTCGATTAAATTATCTTTCAAATAAAAATAAACTAAATTAAAATCGGCTCAGCCGTTTGGCTACTACAATGACACGGACAGACATATACACAGACACGATAAGTGAGATTATATTCATTATCAGATATCTAAACTATGTATTTTTATTATTTTTAGTGTTAAATAAAATATGTGAAATATCATTTCTTCCCCCAATTAGAAACATGCAACATCGAGTATGTTGCTTGTTTCGAAGGAGAATAAAGAGTGCCTATATAAGATTCGAGTCATGTCCTCAAAAAACCAGTTTGTAAGATATCACCATCGATATCACCTATCGAGGTTATGCTCCAATAGTCGTATCAGCAAAGCCTTGTATCGCAGATCCACAAAATGGCGTCTATTGAATGCAAATCACAAGGGATCCCTAGTCGACATCACACCGTTATAGTCTAAAGGATTTGAGTGGGTACTATTGGATGGACTTTCGACTGTGTGGATACGTGTCTTGGGGGATGAGTTGCTCTAAAACTTTTGTTACTCAATTTGGAGTCAATGTTGCACTTCCTTATCATTACATATTATAAAACAAAGTAATCTGCCGCGTCTGTCTGTTCGTGATAAACTCAAAAATTACTGCTCGGATTATAATGCATTTTCACCACTCGATTCAAACACACTCGAGAGAGATTTTGGTATTTGTTTACGTTATTACGTTTTATATAAATAACTGACTGTAGAAGAGAAAAGAAAAAAATATAAAGTGTAAGACTGATCCCTACATGGGATAAGTCTGCCGTTGTACATATAATGTACCTATCTTTCTTATATTAATTTGAATCTATGTACTTATTTTTGTACAATAAAGTTATAATAAACAAACAAATAAAATGGTCAAGTGCGTGTTGGAACCGCTCCGGACGCTAAAAGAAATATCCCTCGGAGCCCAAAATCTCAAAGAAATCATGTATTCTTATTCCGGTTTTGATATGCAATCGAAAATACGTATTGCATACTCCTTGGCTTTGGATTCATATCTGAATCGAATTGACTCAATTTCATGCGATCGCTTGTGGAGCCCGCAGAGAAGTCTTTGATGGAACCTAACAAAATAACATATCCTATCCTATCAAAATATATTTCTAGCCTTTAACCAGTATCGTATCTTTGACCATACAAGATATTTTGTTTGTAAATTGTGTAGTCACTTACTGCACCAGTCAACTTTGACGGCGCCGCTGACGTTTACACAAAATGGCATACTTTGCGTACAATATGAATTTAATGTTGGTACTTATTAATGATGTGCTTCTAGTTAAGTTGTCATGATGTTTGTTAACACGTGTAATTTTTGCTTTAATATTATTATTATATACATAGTCGGCACTGTTTGGTCTATTATATTGTAAACTGTTTTATAACTATTTTTTGTCTTATGACTGTTTGTGCCAAAATAAATGAAAAAAAAAATTTTTTGTTCATGACAATTAGTTAAATTCGTATATATTACTATGTACTATATTTTGACGTTCTCCGTATTCCTAACTGTTGGATGTTGCTATGTTTACTTGTTTACTACGTTACGATACAATCAACCACTCGGGAATGTTGTTTTTATATTTTACAACACAAAATAAACCTTTCTACCGCCACTGCCTTTTGACGACCTCGGTGGCGCAGTGGTGAGGTTCTTGCCACTGAACCGAGAGGTCCCGGGTTCGATCCCCGGTCGGGTCATGATGGAAAATGATCTTTTTCTGATTGGCCCGGGTCTTGGATGTTTATCTATATATGTATTTGTTATAAAATATAGTATCGTTGAGTCAGTATCCCATAACACAAGTCTCGAACTTACTTTGGGGCTAGCTCAATCTGTGTGATTTGTCCTAATTTATTTATTTATTTATTATTATTTATTTACTGCGTTCTATTATTCCAAAACTAACTATGTGCTATATATTGTATTCAATATTTCTGGAAGATCGGACGATGCGATGGAGCGTGAAGAGGTAATAAACAAACTTTCGCATTTTAAATATTAGTTTAGATTAGAGCGAGCCTATTTCACTGCTTGCTGTATGAAGTCGCCTAAATGTATCGAGCGTTAGAAATTGCACTTTACAATTATTGGAAGTATTTGGCTAACTTACCAATCAAACCAGGCAGATTTATCTAGTCGTTAGTTTATCTGTCAGATTACAATATGATAGAAAGAAAAAAAGTGGTGAAACATACACTAAGTTTCTTAAGTTCGTAGTTAAGTATATTTTCCGAGATAAATAGAAAAGGAATAGTAACTTTATTTTATTTGACCTTAACTACCGGAAGTATTATATGTAATCTGTGCCTTAACACAGATTTAAAATATACGTGTGGTCTGAGGGCCCACTTCTTGAAATAATACCTATTTACGTTTCACGGATGGAATTCCAAATGTTCTGATTAGCTCATCAACGTCCGTCAAGTATCATATCATGTATATCAGATTATATTATGATAACAGTTTATTGCCACTGATATTTGACAGATATCTCATCGATTGTTTTCTTAAATCTCAGTGGGTGGCGCAATTCGAGTGTTATTATTATTAGACAAATAAGTATCACGTCTTTATACCTCCTTCATAGTTGTATTCCTCATGGCTGAGGGTCGTGGTCATTACGTGGAATTAAACACATATAACAACTTTCTTTGTATTATTAATGAAGTGGTTTGCCATTGCCTTCTCCATTTCACACACAAGTTAATAGTCAACAAGTGTGCAGGATTCGTCACGATGTTTTTCTTCACCGGAAGCAAGTGGTGGTCGATGAAAACTACTATACATGAGTTAGATTGGTATACAAACTTATGTGGCACGAGTAGGATTCGAACCTGGGACTTTTCGATCCATAGGCGGCCGTCTAACCGTTACACCACCACCGCTTCGGGGTAGTACGGGGTAGACAGACCATCTAAAACCGATTCCTAATAGGCATTAGGAAATGGCTCTTTTCTAGCAAATGACATGATGCCAGCATCTTTGGACTCGGGGGTTTCTAATTTTTTTTCATGAATATTTATGTATTTAAACGATAATGAGATGAGAAGAATCATCGATGACAATAGAATTGACGGTAACGATTAACCGATATATGGAAAACAAACTACGATTTTCAATGTTCAGGGAAAAATTATATACTTAAGAATTTATTTCACATCTGTAAAATGTAAAACACAATACTCGCATCTACACACATTGACTGCCCTGTATATCCACTTAGAAATAGTTTTTACCCCTGAATAAGAGGCAATATCCCCTAGGCGCTAACTTCTGACTATCGATTTATTGATTCTGTTTGGGATATACTGGATGTCGAATAGGTACCCATTGTCTACGGTCGTATTTTGTTTAAAAGCTTTTATTTAACTTGCAATGTACAAGTATGTATGAATGCTTTCGGCCTTAATTCTCGCCTGATGAGGAAGAATGACTTCTTTAAGCGGTCGAGCTGAATTTTTGTATGTACGTTTAGTTGGGATCACAATGCATTATTATGATATAACCTGATGGTGCACTTAGGATAGCCCGACGAGGGTATTCTTCAACGGTTAATAGCACAGTCATGTAATTTTACACGTGGCTTTTAGTTTCGATGGCAATGTCACTGTGGTGAGCAGCTCCCATCTAAGGAACTCCTCAACAATACGCGGACGTGATTTTTTGTCACGCTATCTCGTTTATTCACTCTGACGACGTTAAAAACTTGTGTCAAATATGAGACATATAAAAACATTTATTTAAGCACTTTATAGATCAAATTGATTAGTTAGTACATGAAAACTAACCTTCAATATTGATCACTTCCAGTCAAGACCCCTGAAGCCCTAGGCGCCCACCTCCGGAGGCTGGCGCGGGAGGCGGAGGCTCGGCTGCATGAGGTGGTCGGCTGTGCCCAGGAGAGGAGCTGCCGGGACGACTGCACCAGGTATCTTTTCATCTTTCCCAGTCTCTTATCTTATTTATATATAGGATATATATGACAGTCTCTTATCTTCGTGTGTTTCTGTTACGCCGAGAAGCCAGGACAAACAACAAAAATGCAAAAACAAACCATGTAATTTTGATTCCGATGTATTTTACAACAGGATATCTATCAACCTTCTGAATACTGTTGTCTATCAGCACCTAGGACTGTGTGACCCTTAATCGCCTCGTACAACATCCATGAGAGGATATAATGATGGTTGAGATTTTACCTTCTTGGGAATACTATTGTTACCTACCAACCTTGATTTACCTTCGGCTTCGCCCGTATAACTTTTGTTTTTCACCAATGAAGAGTGAAAGTTTCAAATTAGCTCTTAGTGTTTGGCACGATTCTTCAGTCAGGCATCGTTTGAAATTAATTTTTAATCATCATTCAATCAAATAAATTCGTCGAAATTAATTAAGAAAGAGTTTCTACACAAGAATTTGTAAATCCCCTGAAGACAAAACAGTAATTCTAATTTCGGTTATTTCAAACTCGCGTGGCAATAGGTACCCTAATAACGTAAATTATTTAGACTAAAGTTGCGCCCGCGAGACCCGTTCAAAACACAGTTTAATTTAATTAAGATATTTTATATTTTTAATTATACCCCTAATTAAAAATATAAGACAGACAGGATTTAAACAGGAGTGTTGCTCTTATCTGAGCGTTTTCCCAGTTTCTTCTTGTGGTTTTATCGTCGGAGCCCAGAGTCCTTTCTACTTTTACTTCTCCACTTCCATTCAAACACCCTTTTGATTATTAATTTGTGCACTAAAATTGAGACAGAAAAATACACGACATGTAATTCGAAATCTATTCTGTAAACTGACAAGAAAAATATTGTAAATGAAACTGACCCAAGCTGGCTTCAATATTTCTATATCGGTCTACGTGGAGGTCTCGTCATGTTGAAATTAATAGTACTTAGAAGATAAAAATATTTACCCTCTTATTAATAAAACAGGTAAGGCATACTTTAAGCTAAAGTATGTTTTGTCTAGATCTGCCAATGTCTATATTGTAAAGTGCGACTATGACAAAACACCTGCGTTAACTTTTTTTATGAATAAGAGTGTTAATTTCTTCTCTAAATTTACAGTCACATAGGTATACTAAATTTTGTCTTGGTGTTTCCAGGTCATCAGCCAGTGGGCAAGCAGGCACGACCGGTTGCGCGGGCGGCGCGGGCGCAGAGAAAGACAAGCAGGCCCAGCATTGGGAGAGGAGGGTGCGGACGTTGAAGTGAGTTCAATTATTATTATTTTGTAGCTATTACATTCGTTTTCTGTACATTATATTTGTGTTACAAATAAATTTATTTATATTTTACAAGCTTTTATTGAACTTGTAATGTGTGTGTATGTATATTTGGGTAATTATAACCTAACAGTCTATCCTAACAGAATGATAGAGGTGAAGATATTTTGTCTCAAAGTAGTGATATTGTGAAGTTTATTACCTAGAAGTATATACCTAGTATTATTATAAGTATACTTGTTACCTTTTATTACGGTTCTTTTTTTCTTCTAGAAAATAAATCTGATTTTTTATTAAAGTCTAACGTATATATTTTTTTAGTGAACTTAACATTTCGACTGCGTGTGACGTGAAACATTGATAATGTTCTTGTTTGCGGTTTCAACACAATTAACTACATAATTAGTTGGAATATGGAACTGGAACTGTTTATTGATTGAATATTGCAAAGTTCTGACTGCTTGAGGTTTATAGTAATTACCTAATATTAATATTATTACAGGCCGAACTTGACGAATGACATGACTTTTTACTAACTACGCTCTAGGGCTCTGCTCCCATGGGAATTTCGACATAATAATTATCCTATTACTATTGCAAGCGCAGATTTATATATTACTGTGATTGCAGGTTATAATCCTCTCTGCCCGTATACGAAAATTTCGTCGAAATCAGTTCGATGGATTTTGCGTGATTAAACTTACTTTCACATTTGTGATATCTTGTACCTAGCCTGTACCTGTACCTGTGTGACCTTGTACCTAGGAATCAAGCGTGTATAGATTTCGAAACTGACATGTATAAAGGTATCAAAGAAACGGACACTAGTTCACTCCGAGTGCTCCAAATTAAGTGGACTAATTAGGCACTTTTTCACGTCATATTCTTAATTAAATGATATTTACCAAAGCTACAATATCAAGTGTGCGAGACGTTAGATATAGATATGATATGATTTTAGTATATCGTCATAATAGTGGTATCTTTGTAGCTAAGGGTTGTGACTACCTAGCTGTGGCTCTCTTGACAATACAATACGATGTAGTGCCTGCTTTTGCTGTGTATTATAGAATTAATTAGAATTATGTATCTTTAAATCTTCAGGCGTCTGGTCCTCGGTTGGCAGCAGTCTCGCGCCCCTCCCGCACCCCCTCCACCAGACCTAGAAGTTTGTGGGTCCCATGCCGTCACTGTCAGACTGAAAGATGCAAAAGGTGTCGCCCAGAAAGACCCGCCGATCGTGACCAAATATAGAGGTGAGCCACTAGTTTCGCTGCTGGCCATGTATATCATCGTAAGGAAACTTTGGTACCTAATAAAATTATTAATTTCTTCTTCTTTGCGTGTTAATGGTAAGTCTATTGAACGCTACACCATTAGATACTAAAAAATCATGTCATCTGGCTCGGGGCCCGTTCTCATGCAACCACATTTCACTTCATCGGTTTTCTCCAGTGCTATATAATCTAGTGCTGTTTCTTTCTGCATTTACAAAAAACACCGTCAATAAGTTCGAGCGAAAGCATCGATCAATCGAACATTTTAACTTGAAAAATTTCTTAAAAATATCAAAACTTTTGGAGAATATTTATGAAGTGAACTTCGATTGCATGAGAATCGGATGAGCAAACAAATACTTGAAGCTTAGTGCACACTTATTCGTCTAAGTCAAGTGGCAGTGAGAAGGATATTATTAGTAAATTTACAGACGGGCCGTAGTGTACGATACCCCCGAGGTCTGTTCCGAAGTTGCTAACTTAGAAAACTTTGACCAGAGCAAAGTTCCTGAGTAGGTATATTCCTATAGGCAGACATGTGTAGTTTCTTTCTAAATTTAATAATATTTAATAATATATCTATACATATATTTATACAGGTGGGTGTATGTTATTCATCGTTAGTTACTCACTTACAAGATAATATTTATCAGGATTTACCTATATGGGAACGAGTACGAAATATGTATATAGACAGGTCATTTTGTGTTGTTATATTGTTTAATAACTTCCAATCATAAAACTTATAGCAAATTTACTTACAAGTATATATTATTAGCTCGCTCCGGGGCTTCGCTCCTGTGGAAATTTCAAGATAAAAAGTATCCTATAAGTTATTTCCAGGTATATTCTTATGTCGGACATAACAATCCGTCCAGTAAATTTGCGTGAAAGAGTAACAAACAAACAAACATACTTACTTCCCCACAAACTTTCGCATTTATAATATTAGTAGTAGGTATATATATATATATAGGATTGAAGTTACCTACAATCAGATTCCGGGTTGATGTCAAACAATTGTGAACATCGAACATCAACATATAGTTGATTCGTCGTTGTTTTTTTATTTGTAATATCATGCTTTTATATTTCCAGTGGAATGGTCATCCCGCGCGGATTTCTCCAACGTGTGCGGTACACGGGACGTCCCGTTGGCCGGCACTAACAACACTCGCGTTTTAGCCACGGGGTTGACGAGAGGTCGACGGTACTTCTTCCGAGCTGCAGCTGGAAACCTGAAGGGCTGGGGGGCTTATACTGTGTCAGTGCCACGAAGCGTCGTACCTAGCAGTAAGTATTTTCGTTCTTGTATTTTAGTGCTTTTGATAACTATAAATTGAAATGTGATGTTATAGATTTATCATATATTTTTTTTATTTCCACAAATATAAGTATATATTTATTATATAATAGGTTTTGCCCGCGGCTTTACCCGCGTCATTTTTCCGGGATGAAAGGTACCCTATGTCCTTCTCCATACTTCAAACTATATGTATGCAAAAGATAGAGCGTGAAGAGGTAACAAAGCGCAAGTAGTTTGTGAGAATGAGAAATTACTACATAAGTAATATAATATTTTACATGAAAAAGTAAAGAATAAATGATTTGACAAATAAACAAACGTACTTTCGCATGAATATAATGATCCGTCTCCCCGCAGGTTGGCGCGACGTGAGCGCGCGCGCGGCGCGCGGTTCGGCGAGCGGCGCGCTGGCGGCGCTGGCGGCGGCCGCGGCCGGCGCGCGCGCCCGCGTGCCGCCCGCGCCGCCGCGTCCCGCCCGCGTCGCCCGCAAGAAGACCGCCACTATCCGCCAGCTGTTCACGGCTGCTAGCAAGTTCCAGAAGAATCTTAGAAGGTTTACATTAGTTTTTGCCGTTATCTAAACGCTTTTCAGGATTGGTACTTCGTTACAGATTACATTTCAATTATGCCCGCGGCATCGCCCGCTTTTATTTCGTGCGCCCGCTCATAATTAATTATTGTTAATATTTCGGGTTCTAAGCAACGTATCGCGATGAAACCTATACCAGAGTTGTAAATTATTTTTCTTTAATATGTATGTACGTGCAGAGATTATTTTTCTTTATGTACGTACAGACATAGGATTACATTAGTCCACTTGCTATTGCAATATGTATACTTATTTTAATTGACGTTGGCGACGGCTGGCAAAAATCCACATTTGTTATGACGATAATGGCCTACACCTCGCAAATAAGCGCCACCTCACATTTTTATTCTTTTATTTCTTAGCGGAAATTAAAAAAAATAGTTTTTCAGATCATGCCACACTACATAAAAAAGGTATTTTAGTTCAAAATATTATTATAATACAATGTGGTCACAGTAGACTAAAAGGAATTTAGGGGCCACCGTTTTCGATTTAGGTTACATACCCACCCACCATCACGTACATAGGTACTTACTTAAATCACAATGTCTACGCATCCTCTTTTGTTCTTCGAGTTTATTTAGTTTTATTGTAGCACCTGTTAGATTGTACTTATGTTTGTTTTTAACGAGCAATTAGATATCTACACATTATGTTTACAAAAATACAACAACAATAAACTTATCTTAATTCCAGGGGCGTTTACCTGGCGTGTATCTTATACCATGAGGACAAGGTATTGGTGACAAGCGAAGAGTTCCTACCTGTCATCGAGGTCGATGAGACCTACCCCACTTGTATCTACACCGACTTCCATTGGCTCATGAAGGTAAATCTTTTGCGAGAGACTTGATTAATAACTACCACTCATTTTGCATCGTGGGTAAAAAATATAATAGTAGTGTGTAGCTCACTATACCCTCTGAAATTTTTTGGACATATAGTGGAACAATTGAAATTAAAATATTATAATTATTTGTTTTGCTTTGGAGTTGAAGTGGAACGATTTTTGGAATCAAAGTGGCATAACCCGAAAAGTCATCAAATGACACATTCGTTCTTGGTATCGCAGTGTTAGCATACAGCGACCCTTGTCTATGAAATAAGAACTTATTATGGGTCTTCAAAACAAAACATAGGGATTTAGCTACAATTTCCTATTAAGATTCAATAACAATACTTCTTGAGCATAGATTATTTTATTCTTCCCAAAAAGTCCAGTGAAACGTAAATAATTAATGTGTATATGATTGCGAAGGACTTGTTGAGAACATATGGACTTAAAGCTATCTCTAATCCTATGATATTGGCAAGTGCGAAATCCAAAGCTTAGAAGTTGAACGACTAAATCTTTGGATAACAGTTTCTTGAAAATGATGATAAACTGTGGCACGATAAAGTTAAATTCATGTGTGTTTTACAGGTTTCCTGCGCGTGGGATGAGGTGAAGGCGCTCCGAACGGACATGGAGAAACACACATCTTCCTCGATACACTTCAGGTTGAAACTGCTCACTGCGGCTGCGCAGATGCAATCCGCGCTTTGCATTCAAGATTTAGGTAGGCTATGTCAATTTTAAGTAAGGAAGTAGGTACCTAATTTATTCTTATTTTTATTAATAGGACGTTATATCAACTTGAGCACAGCTATGAAAAGCACACAGGCGCCACGCAAAAGGGCGGGGCTTCATGTTCTATTCGATAAGGCGTGGATCCATGGCGAAACTACTCCCCCACTCGTCTCAGCCTCAGACCAGCGTATCGTCACATAACTTTTGTTAGAGAAATGGCAATACGGGGTCTCCTCCTAAAATAATATTCAACATATGCAGAATCAAAATTCTGCATAAGTTGAATATTATTTTACTCTTTTCCAGGTCAATTATACCACAAGCCGCTGCGCGACTCGCACGGCACAGTCGTACTGTCTTGCGTGAACGGAGTGAAGTCAGCCAAAGCTGTGTCGGCGCTAAACTCACGCTGGACGCCGGTGTCCCGGCTCCGGAGGCGGGTGCTCAGTGACGACAACACTATTGGAGAGCTGCTTATGGCCTCGGTGCACGAGCAGATTGCTTACCATCAGGTAAATAAACTAATTGAATCTGAATCCAAACATAGTTTTATTTTATTGAACTACCGTAAACAGATTTTGAGGAGGAAAATGGAGGGGTTTCAAACACTTACTGTACTCGACATCGTCACACTTTGCAAAAGTTCGTTTAAAGTTGTTAAATAAATCTAATAATTTTGTATACATGGATACATTTAATTAAATGTCACATTTTGATGTATTTGTTTGTATTTTGTATTTTTTTCCAAAGCCTATTTTCTATTTTCACTATTTTCTATTTTGACAAGATATCAAAATTTGCGCAAAAGAAAATCTATAACAAAACAAACTAATTAATATAGTGATGTACTCAACTCGATTCTGATACAAGTAAATCGAGAAATTTTGACAAATTGATTAGGTAGGTTATTATATAGATCATATTTTTATTTTTACAGGTATCTCGAGTGCAACTGCCTCGTGGTTTATATCTTGGCTATTTGAAACTCCAATCATCCGTAGAAGTGGTTCGAATAGTCGCACCTGCTCGAACACCAAACGTGCCTCCTCACACCAGAGTTAGGGAAAATCCACACGTTTCAGCGTAAGTAAATCATAATATATTTTCAATGTTTTTTTAATGAATAGATGAATAATTAGATAAAAGTTAAACACAAAATCATTTTCCTTTATTTCAGTGAAGAATGGGATTATTTGAAAAATCAGTCGGGAAAAGTTTCCAATGAGGAGGCTCCAACTATCAACAGTCTTGTATCAATTAGCGCCAATCAAGAAAAGCCATCAGAATCTCAAGAAATGTTCCTAGACCACATCGCATGCGCAGCGAGGAGGCTATTCAAAGAAATGGAGATACCTATTGAAAGCGTCATTGCCCACCGAATTTATGATTTAGAGGTCATAGAATTAAACAGTGACGTCAGCTTCATCATGATTTGCCCACCGGCAGAACAAGCTTGCTCAGTTCCGGGCCAAAAGGAAATACTCTTACAAAAGGGAGATCTGCTCAGCTTGCCGATCCAAGCGTTTGAGATGATACACCTTCAAACTTATCACACTAATATCCTTATTAAATACTCCAAACTTAGCTGTGTCTTAGAATTAGATGTAGCGTTAGCCGCTCATTCTCACCGAGAAGCGTTTTCGTGTACAGAAATGCAGACAGCCAAAGAACGATTGACGAAATTAGAGGATCTTCAAAATAATTTGAACTCTATATGGAAAGCAGAGAGATGGCTTATGGACTTGATTGGTTTTGCGAGAGATAAAGATAAAGCAATTTCTTGTTCTGGTATACTGCTCAAACATATAATTGATAAAACACAAAGTCAAGGCGGGGATTGTGTTGATAGTGAGACTAATTATAAAGAATCTAACTTGAAAGTTGAGTTTCTGCAAATACCATCCAGAGATGGAAAAATTACCAAAACTTCTCCAGGACGAGGATCATGGCCAGGTCCAGCTGGAAATGGAAATCACACTAACCTACATCCAGAATTCAGTAAATCTGAGCAGCAACTTAGCTTAGCACCAAGGCAAACATCAGTGTCGACGCTTAATTTGAGCAGTTCCCAATACTTGAACGCTGAATTACAATACACCAGCAGAAAAGGCAGTGCCGACTCTCAGTATACCCAATCCAGCCCCGTGAGCAATAATTACTTAAGTAGCAACTCACAATTTGACATAAAGTCTGCAAGTTCCCATACGAGTCCTGCAAACAGCCGACTACCACCTTCTCGAAGTGAAGACACCTTAGTTCTTCAAAATGAAAATATTGAACCCAAACCACGCCCACACAGTATAAATACTAGCGTATCAAATACGTCAAGTCCCTTGTTAACAGTGAAAGGTTTCTACCCTGGAAGCATGATTAGCATGAGAACAAATAAATGCAATGTCTCTGAATCCGCCCAGAGTCTTTCAAGTGACTCAGAAAGTCAAAGCTGTCCTATAACAACAGTTCCTTTGAAAATCCGTCCGCAAGGAAAGCATTACAGGACTTCTTGTAATGTTATTTCATCCAAAAGCATGACTAACGTTAAATCATCAGATGTAGATTTTACTGATACTGGTCAGGAGATGTTTCCAAAGTCGAGTTTTTGCGTGAAACGGCAACCGCTTTTGGAGACGCAGGAAGATGTGGAATATAACAATAAAGTTCCGAAGACTGATGAAAGGAGTGATAGCGAAGATCATGTAAAAACAAGTGCAGAACAAAGGCCCCCTGATCAACCTGGCATACTCCAGGTAAGAGAGAACCAAATTCATGATCATGATTCAAAGATGTGCTTAATAGCACTTCTAAATAAATTTGCTACTTTGCTTTCGAAAATAAGTTATGTGATCATGTCAATTTCTACCCATAGATAACAAAGCATATTTATCTTATTATATAAATATTATTATTACATATATATATACATATATATATTATTATTATTATTATTATATACATACATAAATCATTCTCTTTTGTATCTCCTACAGGTATTCGCTGCTTACGAAACAGGATTGGCAGCTGGCACTTCACTGAAACTACACGTAACTCCGCGCACTTCAGCCCGCGAAGTAATAGATTTGGTTGTCAAACAACTCAACATGGCTGCCGTCTTAAAAGGCAAGGCAGGCCCGGTCTATGGTCCTGAAAAACTGCAGGATTTCTGCCTCGTTGCTGTGATTGGAGCCCGGGAGCGATGCCTCAGGGATGATTTTAGGCCATTGCAACTCCAAAATCCGTGGAGAAAAGGACGGCTGTATGTACGCCTGAAACATGATGTGCTAGCTGCATTGCAGCATTCAGCAAAGCAACCAGCTTATATTTAAAGACTTAGGCGTGTTGTGATGAAATTATCGAATGTACAGAGTACCTATCAGATATTTTACGGTTTGAGTTAGAGAGAGAGACTAGATACTATACGAGTATATTATTTTTGGTGCCAATTCTAATTATGTTGATGCTTTAAATAGTTAAGTCCAAGTTGTGAGTATTATAGAATTTTGAAACAGTATTTGGTGCTTTCCACGTTGAAATATCGCTATATTTGTAACTATGCTTAGATCTGAGAACAGTAATCTTTGAATAAATATGCAGTTTCTCTAGTACGTCACATAATCCTTACTGATTAATGTTCAGATAGCTTTCTCTGTCTAGTTGAATTTAAAATCTTGTTGTTCTCTGTAGATCTATTAACATTATTTTTCCTAGATCATAAGTGTTGCTGCGGAAAGTAATCAAGTAGAGACACGATCAAGATTTATGAATGTATTTATCTACTTACCTACTTTATTATTTTAGTTTCATTCAAAATTTCTTTAACAAAAATTTGAAGTGCCTGTTTTATTTGAAACGCTGTTGATAAAGTCATATCTTCGAGGAAAACAGGGTGTAAGTAACTACAATGAATAGTAATGAAATACGTATTTATTATTTTCTTAATTTTTGAAAGACTGCAGACTTAAATGCAGAAAAAATACAAAAAAAATTACAGAGTTATCTCACATTATATTTCAGCGAGTGTGTATTGTTTGCTATATAATACAATTTTAATTATATATTAACATTAATATGTAAATATAACATAATATTGTTTAGTTAAATCAGGTACTTTTTCATGAAGTGCGTTTTAGTAAGATCAGATATACTCGTATATGTGTCCCTCGAGTATTAAGTTGATGCAAGTTTTCTATATACTTACCCTAAATTGATTTAAAAGTTTACGTCCCTCCATACGCTATTTTTTGTAATAACAAACAGATCTCTAAAGAAGTATTCTTCTATAAATGTTAATTTATATAGTGTATTTTTATACTGATTGATATCAGTGTAACGGAAAGTTATAGGTATGAATATTGTAATACTCAGAGTAAAAAATATGAATAAAAAATATTCACAAACAAGTGTGTACATTTCTTAGATAATATTGTACAAAGTGCAGTGTAGGTACATTAGCAATTGATTTTATGTTAGTTTTTTTTTTATAAAACTTAAAAATAACATTCGAGCCATAACTAAAAAATATATGCAATTTTAATAATGAAGCCTAACTAAATGTCTTATGATTTAATTATAAAATAGTTTATTTTAGTAATAATATATTGTGAAATATTCACCCTATCCGGTGTTGTAAATTAGATTTTAGCGGAGTGAGAGTATGGAGTGATGCACAAAATAAATGTATTTCAAATTCATTTTGAAGTTTATTTTATTAGATTGTTTTTTCAAAGCGTACCGAAGAAAATTCACGGATCGTAATGACAGCGCGACCGCAGCGGTGGAAACGCTCTGAGAAACACCCATGCAATTAATCTAAATATGTATATAAAAGAACAAACTGAATGACTGACTGACTGACATATCAACGTACAGCCTAAACCGCTGGGTCTAGGAACTTCAAATTTGGCACGTAGATTCCTTATGTGGCCACCCTCTAAGGGGGTGAAAGGGGGTTCAAAGTTCGTATGGGGAAACCAGATCAGTTAATTTGTTTTGTTTGAAACTTTACAGGATTACTTCTATCAATTAATGAGTAAAAACGACTCTCCGGATTTTTCAAAAATTTACCCCTAAATGGGGGGGAAAAGGGCTAATAAAGTCAAATATCAACATGGGTATTGTTTGTACGGTTTTTCGGGTCGCTGATAACGAATAACACAACGTATTTGAAATCTAACGTGGTGGAAGTGAAATACCATCATCCCTATTAGGGTGGAATGGGGTTGTTATGATTATATCAAAGCCTGGGTGTTCGTCAGTGCAAACGTTGCGCGAATTACGTCGTCCATTTTACATCAGACGAGGTGGCCCTTCGATTTCAATTCTCCAAGGCCAATAAGATCGTGTGATTTCACCCTGCTAGACTTTTTTTATATAGAAACCTATGTTACACGACTTTATCTCTTACGGTGTAGACAGAGCAAAGACACCTCACGCGGGCGAAGCCGCGGGCAACGTCTGTATGTCTGTCTGTCTGTCACTAGGCTATATCTCATGGACCGCTAAATAGTTGAAATTACTTATTACTTTTCATAGTAATTAACAGTAATAGTAAATACAAAAAATGTTTAATTTATGTTTGTGGTTAATAAAAAACGGGACGTAAAACGTCATGGAAAATGGGACGGCACGTGTTGCAGAAAGCGGGAGTGGGAGTCGGAGTGGGAAATGAAAAGGAGACACGTAGTGGGTAACGGGACGGGACACATTGCGAAAAACATGATGGTACATAATATGTAGGAAACGGTACGGGATATCTATAATTCTACATTACATAGCAGGAAGCGGACAAGTTGGACAAGTTTGCAGACGAGAAACACAGCGGAAAACGAGAAATTGAACTAAAGATGAGAAAAAATGAGAATTTGAATCATATATGTTTACCAGTCTTACAGAGTACGTGATAAAATTACTGAGATTTTGCTATGAAATACACGCGGGCGAAGCCGCGGGCAAAAGCTAGTAGGTACTCGAAATCGAGTACCTATCAATTCCATGGAAACACTTAATCGTGATTGACGTTGTCATTGATGAAGAAGCTCAACCGGATTTTACATTGAACTAGGAACTTATGTATAGCTGACGGTGATTGTTAAATATAGAAGGTTTCCCCGAGATGAAGGGACAAAATCAACAAATTTTTACAGATTGGTCAGAATCAGCAATAGACAATGGAATGGATTTGTATAAACTCTTTGTCCATCCCTTTAACCAAACGTCAAGCAAGAAAACTCGTGCCAAAATTAATGACATTGACAGCTGATATCATTTGACAATATTGACATGCGGATTGGCCTCAAAATTTCTCAAACGGTGGGAGAACTCGCCTCGATACGATACCAGTTTTCTTGGCTATCGTCAACTAAACCGTTGTATTTAGTTAGTTTGCTAAATCCCAGAATTCTTGTACAAAGAAATTAACGTTTTATATATAAATATTGCCGTGTAGTTAACTTTTATAAGCAACAAAATGAGTTTGGTAGCAAACACAGGGTGAGCATAGAAACAAGTTTATAATTTAGTTTGATTTGTTCTACTTTTGGCCCATTTCTATTAATTGAATGTGTTAATAGGAAATTGGCGGGTCGCACGCTGTTTATTACCGGTGCATCCCGCGGTATTGGAAAGGCAATTGCATTGAAAGCGGCTAAAGATGGGGCGAATGTTGTCATTGCGGCAAAAACGGCTGAACCTCATCCGAAGCTTCCAGGAACCATATACACGGCGGCCGAAGAAAGTAAGTCAATATAAAACATGTAAAAGTAAACTTTTCATTCGGATTTATATCCATAAATCTGTATTGACTCAGGGATTGTCTTGTTTGCAGCTGTGCAACTATATCTGTACCAAACTTTGGACTTTGAACCTGTACTTTGATCAGTGATTATATCCTCTATTTTTTTGTTATTTTACGACAAATATAAACAATCAACGAAACATTAAATTGTTTGTTCTGTAGGTAATAAATAGTTTTATTACTTTATTAAGTTGAGATATACTGGAATCTTATACTATGTTGAATGAGTATTTCTAAATTATAACAAATAAACATTTCTGTTGAATTATGCTATCTATTAAAAACACCCACATCAAAATCTGTTGTGTAGCTTTAAACATCTAAGCATACATAGGGACAGACAGACAGTGGGACTTTGTTTTATAATATGTAATGATACAGGCCTATGCCCAACAGTGAGTCATGGAGGGCTACAGATTAGTTTATTAACTATATTATATGATACTGAATGATTTTGTATAAGCAGCTATTAACTTTAATAATATGCTCTACAATGCCTACTATGAGTTATTTGACGTAATAATTGCTTTGGAAGCAGTATACAATAGAAATATGATTACAGTAAATTTTTTTGTTTTTTTCAATGATGTAGATGCACACAACAGTTACTCAATAAAAAGTGGTTTGCATAAATTAAATACTTACCACTGCTAGTACTAAAACTACTAGTTTGTGTCTTGTAAAAACTTGTTTCGTGTTTTACACACTAGGTACATTTGTTATTTCAATACCAGCTAGGTATTGGCTTAGGAAAAGAAATTTAAAAATTAACTTATTAAGAAGTTTGGCAAAAAGTCTATATGAGATAGATCTTCAATTACTGAATGAGGTCTAAGGACGTTATGTACTTATTTTTATTAAGGCAAATCTATGCTCTTTGTATTTAAGAGATATGTTCACACACTCACCATCCTTGGTTTTACTTTAGGGGTCTCGATAAGACCCAACGCCTGCTTTCTCTTTCAGTTGGCTCACATAACTCTTCCTTGGTATCACCTGGACCTCTTCTCCTTCAATAATAGTTTTTAATTAGGTGTCATGTTGTATCAAGTGGCCAAACATTCTTCCTCTATTTTTCCTTGAGCAGTCCCAATGTAATTTTTTGTTTTCAGTTGAGGCATTGGGAGGTAAAGCTCTTCCATGCATTGTGGATGTTAGGGAGGAGAAGCAAATCCAGAAGGCTATAGATGAAGCTATTAAAAAGGTATCTATTGTGTTATTAGAAAACCCAACTCTTCCATAAATTCAAAGTATTAATTAGATAATCTGTGATGTCTTATTATCGCTTTAATCTCTAAACTAAAATCTGAGATAGCTTTACGTCGAGAATTTTGAATATAAATTGGGTGGAATCACATCTTTGGTCAGATTGATTTGTATCCAGTGATAGGTTTACTACCTATATTTTCCCAGCGTATACTCAAAAAATAGAGCTCAAACACCCTTAAATTTTGGGATTAAATTAAGTAAGTACTGGGTGTTAGTCCAATTCTGCTATTTATGTTATAGAATATTTTTGATACCCCTTATCAAATATCTTAGTATTGTTATTTATATTATCATAACTATCCATAGCCACATAAATCTTCTTAATGTAAAGATAGGTACACCACCTAAACCTGTCATTGAAATCATTATTATAAAAAATTAACAAGCAAAGTTTATATTGATACAAGATAAGTAGACTTTGAACTAAAAATATTTCTTATATCTATAAATGCTCTGGCAACTATGGATTCCGGCGGCCATGAGACGTGGAGACATCAAAGTAGGAAAGCGCACCCTTCGACGTTCAACGACTGAGGAAGAAACCGGAAAACGCTCAGATGAGAGAATCTTTGGAAACACCGATTGGATGCGGAAAATTCGTTTCTGTATGCAACCGAGCAAGTCTATGTATACATTTTATTGGTCACAAAAATAATTTATCACTCATCGTACCTATAGATAGATCTGAGGGTGTAATTTTTGTGTATATATAGTATTTCTCAAAAAGCTACAAACTACTTAATGCCGGAAGAAACTCATTTAAACAGTGTCCATCTCTTTTATCCATTTACGAACCTAAAAAGAATCATACATATTATACAAATATACTTGACGAATTTGCGATGCACATCAATTTACATTTTTAGATCCTTAATTGGCATTAAGAGGTAGTCTTCTTCTTATTTAAGAGCTATGCTCTTGTCGGTGGATATACGCCACGCCTCTATCCTCGGCTTTGCTTTTAAGGTCTCGATACGACACAACGCCTGCCTTCTCTTTCAGTTGGCTTGCATTGCTCGGTCTCCCTGGACCTCTTCTTCCTTTCACCTTTCCTTCGAAAATAGTTTTAATTAAGGCGTCGTGTCGTATCGAGTGGCCAATCATTCTTCCCCTTAGTAAGCCCCCTAAACATTGATGTACAATATTTTTTTCAGTTCAACGGTATTGACATATTGGTGAACAACGCGTCGGCCATCTCTATCACCGGCACAGCCAACACTGACATGAAGAAATACGATCTCATGCACAATATCAACACAAGGGGGACTTTCTTGGCGTGAGTAATAATATGAATGAGTATAAAGCGGTGGTGGTGTAATGGTTAAGACGCCTGCCTGTGGATCGAAAGGTCTCAGGTCCGTATCCTACTCGTGCCATATGAGTTTGTATACCAATCTGCCTCATATATAGTAGTTTTCAAGTCAGATGCCTTTAGACGACTAGAATAAAATCTGACACCAGTGTTAGCAATAACACACTCGGTATGTATGGTAATAATATAATTCGTCTGTGGCTGGTTGAGACGCCATTGACTGTAGCCAATAGGGCAGTTGCCTGAGATGGGTTTACGCCCCGTATTTTGCCAGTTGCCTCTCAAACAATCGGGCGAAAATCCCATCTGTAAGTTGAGTTGGCGCCGAATTGTTGGAATGATACAAAGAAGATCCATAATTTATTGATCTACGGTTACATTAATCTCCGCTTCATAAATACCTTTCGTTCGTTTGCCTTTCCTACATCCTCTCTAAAATGACTATTATTTGAGAGGATGGATGAAATATAAAGAATGGATTAGTGTGTGAGTTCAAAGATTATGTTTGTATAATTTTCAGATCCAAGTTGTGTTTACCACTACTCAAAAACAGTAACCATGCACACATTCTCAACCTATCGCCGCCACTCAATATGAACCCGTATTGGTAAGTGTTAAAGTCCACTTTCCGTTTTTACTTATTACTTGTTACATGGTTTACATGAGAGACAATATGTTTATTCTTCTTCATAGTTGCCCATTGCAGAATCATAATTTGCCGTCCCTTCGATATCGTAAACAAAAAAATGTCGGTGTTATTGAGAAAAAGTGAAAAATGTGGCAAAACTATTTCGAATAAATTTAATACTACATATACATTAAAAGTTCGTTGGCACTGGATACAAAAAGGTAAATTGTGTCGCCCTTGAAACTGTGTTGCCATTATTACAGTATTAATGAGTCTCTTCTCAACTTTATATTTTACATACATAAGAAAATGTGTTGCAGTTAGACCTTGACCTGTACTAAAAAAAAATAACCTAATCAGTACCTGTACTTACTTTGGAATGTTCATATTGACATAAATTTGACATTATTTCTTTACGTCATCGAATATGAATGTGAACAGTGACAGGTGGGTCTTGTTTGCATATGTGTTTGTTGCTAAATAAATGCACACTAAAATACTTAAATAGAAGGGCGAAAAAAATTAATGAAAATGTGCGATTGTGTCTTCTTCCCGCAATCGATGGCTCATCTGAAAGCGTAGTACGGGTTTGCATTGCACTGCTCACTAATGAATTCATTCGAACGAGTGAGACGCAACGAACCAATCGCTTCGCACCAAGCGATTCTTTAACTACATGCATACCAAATTTCATCAAAATCCGTCCATCGATTTAGCCGTAAAAGCGGAACGGACAGACTGACTTTTGCATTTATATTATATTCTATTTTTCTAGCTGTTGAAGTCCCACTGCTGGGCAAAAGCCATCCCTATATAATACTAGGATAGATTAATTAGCTCGTGTTATTTATGCTTATATTTATATTTAGGTTTTCCCTCCATGTGGCGTATACGATGGCCAAATACGGAATGTCCATGTGTGTACTTGGGATGGCCGAAGAATTTAAGCCGTTCAACATTGGGGTCAACGCTTTGTGGCCCAGGACAGGTACTTATACACACACACAAACATAACAACTCCATATAAAAAAAATATATAGAAAAAATCAATCAAAAATTATAGCATGCTATACATATTATTATGTGCAAATTTTGTATGAAAGTTAATCTTAACCTTTACAACACGAGCGCAGTGGTGAATTATAACGCGTTAGTAACGCATGTGTATGTTTGCACGCATTACGACTAGGCTCAACTCGTATTAAAATGTGATTTTTAAAACAAAAGCGTCTACTCGATTTATAAACAGGTGCCGTATGAGATTGAGCTGGATTTTGTCTGAAAGTGTTATAGAAATCCTCCTTTTTAAACCATATTTCTATGTCGTCTGATTGTACTCGTCCGTCGTGTATATAAATTTTCTTTGTGTTTGGTTTCAGCCATCGCGACGGCGGCGATAGAAATGTTGACGGGCGACACGTCCACCAGCCGTAAGGTCGACATTGTGTCGGACGCGGCCTACGTTATGCTGTGCAAGTAAGTCCTGCTCATCAATACTAATATTATAAAGAAAATATAATATAATTTCATCATTATAGCTTTATACTTAGTTGCAAACGCATATTCTATGCTTATTTAGTTAATGTTAATATGTTACATGTAGTTCAATGCAAGTGATATTTGTCTATAAGAGATTGTGCAAATTAGCTTTAGATTGGTGAATGGATAAAGGTATTGTTGTAACAATTGTTGACAAACTTAAATTTAACTCTTAACTCAATAAAATAAAAATAAGATACTAGCTTTTTTGATGGAGCCGATTTTTTTTAAATATATTTTTTTAGACGTTCATAAGTATGATATGCAACTTTTTATGTTTTTACTCGAGCGAAACAGGTACTGGTAGATAGTTAGCTGTAATAGTAATGATATTAAAATTTCTGGTTTCAAACGAAAATTAACCCCACGTCCCCATCGGATAGTGCTCTTAACACTGAGCAATCGAGACCATGCTAATTCAACCAAATCATTTCATCCCTTTACGTCTTACGTAAAGTTTCAATTGCATGACTCTTATGGGTTCTTTTATTTTTCAGAGATCCCAAAACCTACACGGGTAACTTCGCTATCGACGATGATGTATTACGGGAAGCTGGGGTCAAGGACCTCACGCCTTATGCCTGCGATCCTAGTAAGTTTCTTTTATTTCTAAATCTCTTATTAATCTTAGTGGCCAATCAATTTATGAATATTCTTTATGACAATAAAAAAAATAAATTAATTTTAGATGTCCAATAAATTTTTGGCCGATTTTACATATATCAATTTTATCATAGGATTTAGGTATTAGACCAGACTTAGAAAAATCGAGTCTTTTAAAACAATTTTGTCAATGTCAGATATTAATTTTGAAATTCTATATGCAAGTACACTCTATTTAATCCCAATTTCACCGACAAACCATACAGCTGAACGTGACCTAAGAGTTTCACAACTTTCGGCTTTGTCCGCCCCGTAAGGGACAAAGACGTGATACAATATCTGAATGTACCCAGAGAACATCGATAACCTCTTAATGGACGGATTCCTCGACGACCCGAAGTTTATGAGGATTCCTGGTAAGACGGTCACCACATCGCTGCGGCAGTACCACACCTCCGCAGTCAACCGTAAAGAGGAGAAGGTTTGTCTAATGCCTGATAGTCAGCCTTGATACTGGACACGCAACGGACATTGCTTAGTTTTTACTTATTTACTTACGTTTATATAAAGCTCACATTAAAACTCAGCAATGTAGACCCCGATTGTTGCCTATAGTGTAGTGCCATAACGTTGGCAACATTGCCGAACGTGGTTTGAAATTGATTTCGGCTGTCGTTGATTTGCTAGTGTATTGTATTTTTCTTTTTAATAGTTGTTTTCGGCCTGATGCTTTTTAATGAATCGTTTTTTTTTTAATTGCTGTCGTTTACATAGTTTTCGGCCAGATATTGTTGCATAGACCATAACAGTATGTGAACTATATACATTCTAGAAGTAATAGTTTTCAGTAAGTATTTAATTTAGTAATTGTAAATTCAAAGTATTCTTTAATTCGTAACTTGAAATGTTGAAAAGAAATCAAATGAGATTTATGTGTCAATGAGAAGTCCTAATAATAGCATAAATTAATTAAAATATAGTATAAGAAAATACAAATCACTGACAAATTAAACGACATTATCATTGGTTTTTGGCTGTTACAGACGGAATAAGTGGTCATAGTATGTAGGGACAATGGATGTAGGTAATTTTGGGCCATTACTCTCAGTAAATTATTCAATTGTCCGGCATTCGGTTCTTTAGAATTCAAAAGTCGTACTAATGCTGTGAAATATACGAAAGTACATCTTCATAGTGTGCTTCCGGCTATTTTCTGAATTGTGGTCACCCTACATTGTATCAAATGTCTCAAAAGGCTATTAAATGTTGCACCCGATGTCTATATGGAAGCTTCGAAGAACAGGACAATCCTGTGATTTTTCAGTCCTGAGACTACGGGGCTTTGATTCTGCAATCGCTAAACGAAAATCGTGTTTTAAAAGTCCTTATATGGAACTATTATGAAAAATATATAACTCACGATTTAGTCGTAACGCGTTAGCAGAGCCCGTAGTGCGCGATTCACGTCTCGCTATTGAACTTAACACGGTGCGCGCAGCCAACCAATCACATTGCGATATTATTGTCCTCGCTTTACAGGTACCTCGCTGTGATTGGTTGGTTGCGTCTCAATGCGTTTAGATTAGATAGTGAAACGTCACGTCCCTGTATTCATGTATATAAAAATTGGCATAAATTAAAAAAATGCTGAAATTGGAAAACTGTTTGTTCACAGGTAATGTAGCTAACCTATTACCTGATTTCTTTTTGGAGGTGCCGGGTGAACAAAAAGCGGCCATTAAGGTGTGATTGAAAATTCTATGACCACTAATTCTTGTTTGTTATGTAAATAATTACGCTTACATTATGTGTGATTAAACTTTTGGAAGGTATTAATATTATAAATGGGAAATTAAGTCTGTCTGTCTGTTCCGCTTTCACGACTAAACCGCTGGACCGATTTTGATGAAATTTGGTATGCATGTATTTAAAGACCCCCGTTCAAATATAGGCATAACTTTATATTTTCAAAAATCAACCCCAAATGACTATAATGGGGGTTAAAGTTTGTATGAAAATCGTGTCTGTTCCGCTTTCGCAGAGAAATTCACGCGGGCAAAGCCGCGAGCAAAAGCTAACCTCTACAAATGTAATAATGTTTGTGACACCCATCTTATATTTATATGAAATTCTCACAACCGTAACTAACATAATTCGTGTTTGTATTGTATATTATTTTGTTAGTTTTATTTTGTAGTAAGATTGAAATATTTCAACTGCTCATTATGTCTGTTCATTCACCTATTGCTTTTATGGTACTTTACATTACCTCTAGAAATATATCTAGTTTTTATTAAAATATTTTTGAAATAATAGTTGCACTAAGAAGCATCCTTTTTTTTCGCATAATTTGTTTTGTCCTGTTATTCTTTGACATAAATGTTGTTAGGTGTATCGACTATAATGTTTACTAAATATTGTGATTGTTAGCCTTCAGACGCCGGACAAATACCCACGTTGTTCTCTGCCATCAGTAAAACCCTATCTCCGGAACTCGTGAAGAAGACTCAGGCCGTCTACCAGTTCAACGTTAAAGGTAAGTCCAATGTCAAGGAAACTTTTATTTAAAAGCCAAGTACAGTTTGTCTATAGAAAGTAACAAACAGGTTTATACCGATTTTTGCTATTGCAATATCAAATTGAATCTTCCGCTTTCAACCGGGCATTGATTAAGGTGATGTCAATGACCACCAGTAAATCAGTAATATATTACAGGGAAAGAAGAAGGCGTGTGGCACATAGACCTGAAGAACGGAGATGGCTCCTGCGGCCAGGGGGAGCCGAAGTCGCCGCCCGACGCCACTCTCACCATGGACAGCAATCACTTCGCTGACTTGTTCGCTGGTAAGTGATACTCTACCCTTTTATACTATTCTATCCTAGTTTATTAATTAAAGACAAAGATTATAATTATTTGCAAAAACATGAGTTAATTTTTTTTTAATATGTGGTGTTAAAAGAAAAACTATACTACATGTTTTACCGTCCACGGGTATGCAAATTTAAATGGAGAGCATTACTTAATTACTTTAACTTTTTTTTAGTAACTGCTTTATCATTATTATTATCATTAATGAATACTGACGTATTTAATAGGATAAAGTAAAATAAATAATAATAACAATAAATAAATATATTAGGACAAATCACACAGATTGAGCTAAACCCAATGTAAGTTCGAGACTTGTGTTATGGGATACTAACTCAACGATACTATATTTTATAACAAACACATATATAGATAAACATCCAAGACCCCGGCCAATCAGAAAATATCATTTTCCATCATGACCCGACCGGGGATCGAACCCGGGACCTCTCAGTTCAGAGGCAAGCACTTTACCACTGCGCCACCGAGGTCGTCGAGGTCGAGGAGATGGAGTGTCAACTCTCCCTTTATCTCATTTGTGCGTTTTCCTGATCCCTTCTTCCGCCCCAAGCCTTCGTCAGAGCCCAGGGACTGTCCCTACTTTTTCTTGTCCATTACTCACGGTCTTCGACGTCAAAGTTAAATTCAATTCGAACACTAGCTATTGGGAATTAACAAAATAAAAACGTGTATTTAACATGTATAATTATTTCCGTAGGAAAGTTGAAGGCTACAACAGCATTCATGATGGGCAAGCTCAAGATCTCCGGGGACGTCCAGAAGGCGATGAAATTGGAGAAGATGATGAAATCACTCAAAAACAAAGTGTAAATATCCCCCCACATATCATATCAGTTTGTAAAATATATCTAGGTCTCTGTGACCGCAGACAGAGATAACTGAAGACTTCGTTTCGCTCAATGAAAGAGAAACGTTTATTAGAAATACACGAGAAGAAACGGGACAGATCGCTATTATATTTTGTCCCACATCGTGTGCCCTGCTTCACAACACCTATCTTGCCGCTTTATGTGAGATAGGCCGAAAATTATTACATATTATTTGGCTACGCCAGCCCGTTGTCTTTGCTTTTATCTTTGTCTGTGACAGATGTCAAATTGTAGGAAAATATATAATACATCTGTCTATATCGTCGAATCTGTTTGTCCTGCTGTCAAAGGAGATAACTTTAGCTATATTTTACACACTGTTTAACATATCCAGTGCAATATGCTATATAATCAATGTGTGCTCGCTTCATAATATGACATTTTGAAGGTTTTTTGTATTATTATAATGTAACGCGGCTGCACAGGTTTTTTGTCTATTTGGACGTATGTTACAATGTATTATCTAGTCCATAATATTGTGGTATAAGATCCATAAAGATATTACGTAGGAATATGCATCGAGTAAATAGAGAAGTACAATATGAATATTCAAAACTTAAAAAAAAAATGGTTGCCTGTAAAGTCGGTTTTACGGGCGAAGATTTTACGTGACAACGTCTTTTTACGCGCGCGGCAGACCGATCATAGTTGAGTGGGAGAGAGACGCAAGGCGACTCATCGTAACGTTACCGGGCGTTACACTTTTTCATAAGTGACTCCCAGCCGCAACCTAATTTAAGACGTTGTCACGTCAAAAAACGAAGAATGTTATCTCGTTAATCGTATATCGTATATGTCACAAGAATATATTATGATATTATAATTGCACCAAAAAACTTACCATAAGCTTTTTGTCAATTGCCGATAATTTATTATTTTAAATTTTCAGTGACATGTAAAATTACTAAGCAGTTTCAATTTTAGAATTCACAGAGCTTTAAATCATTCAGTTCACGGAAATTGTAATATTATGGCTTTGACAATGTAAACTGCGCTCCGTTTTTTTTTTACAAGTCCTAAAATATAAACAATCTTCACATTACTTAATAATGTATTTTATTGAAAATAAATCAAATATTTACATACCTTTGAACTAATCCGATCTATTTCAAATCTAAAAAAAAACTTAACCGAGATTGCCGTTCAGTCGTAGTAATAAAAAGACATGGTAAATTTGTTTACGTGATAAGACTTGTAAGAAAAAACAATGTTTAGACGTACATATTGCAAAGGATCTTGTAAATGAGGATTTTTCATGAGATCATGTGGATGGATATTACTAATTTGGACAAGTTCGTTGATAAGCTACGAATTGTAGGTGTAATGTTTGAAATAATAGTGTTTATATCGAAAAGGTTGTATATTTTTTGAAATATTTATCGTGTTAATAATGTATGGACTGACGTAAATTATGTTTTAAATTGTGTTTTGTTATTAAATTGAAATCAAGCGTGTTTTTCTGTCAACACACGTATAATCTGTAATTATGCTCGTTCGTTTTTGTAAAAAAATAATATTTTTAATAAAATAATTTTTCATATTTGTCTAAAAAAAGTGATTGAATTTTGATAAAACACCTTTATTTTCAAGTTTGAGAAATATCTTTTTTAGTGTATATTTATTTATTAACCTATCACAAACGAACTATAGATCACAGGCAGGTTGTATGGTGTAAAAAACAGATCAATACAGAATTTTAGATTATTGTGTTTTCAAAGACTAAGTTGTGTGTTTCAAATGATTCTAAAAGTGCATTCAGTTATTTCAATTTATTTCTACTGCACTTTTGACAATATTTTGTGAATGTGCCTTAAGTAATGTAAAACATCCACCTAATACTGTCGATATCTTATAAAACTGCTTTTTTGTAAGTATATTTATGTTCTAAATGGTGTATGTTAAAGGAATATACTGTTTGTAAATAAATATTTTATATTTTCACGTGTATTTTAATTTTAAGTACAGGCTGCATATATATATATATATATATATATATTTTCGTTACGTTACGTCCTAGTCAGTCCTAGTTCTTCTACGTTCAAACTATCGTCGTAGTTAAACAGATGCTGACGCCGAATGAACATTACGTATAAGAGCTTTTATTTACCGCAATGAAAAACCAGCAATGTGTGCCGAATCCGCCATAGTTTAGCGAACTGTTCAGCTATAGTGCGATAGATACCGCCGAATATACTGTTATTCGTACTGATCAAAACGTTCGCAGTATTTGTCCATAGTGTTATTGAATTTAAATAGGTATAGTTATCGACTCAATATTGTTGCATCATAATGTTATCACCAGTTGTTTGTCCAGTGGAGGTCTTGCTTATTTCGTCAGTTACATATCTAATTATTTACTACACTACTAGCTGTTTATCCGCGGCTTCGCCCCCTTAAATGCCTTCGGGAACAGCTTTTCGTATTAAAATTGGGATTGGGATAGTTAACATAAAATATCCATACCTAGTGCATTTAAAATACACACAGCGCCATCTAGTGTTAAAAGTTTATTTTTCCCATTTATTCAAGACTAAGTCTTCTGCATAGTGGTATTCCTCATGGCTGAGGTTTGTGGTCGTTACATAGAATAAAACACAACGAATTTCTTGGCACTATTAATAGCGGTTTACCATTGCCTTTTCCATTTCACACAAAACTTAAGACACCTACCTACTAACTGTTGGCGTGTACTATGTACCTACGAACGTAACAGACGATAGCACATCAACATATCCAAATTCATTGAAAATTCGCCTTTAATACCGCAGTAGCATAGAGGAGCCCGCGGTTGACTGTACATAATGTTGTGTAACTTTTGCCATTGTACTTTCAGATATAAAAACTTGCCGAATAATTTTAAGTATAATAAATGACCTACTTTAAAATTAAGACTTTCGGTTTAGTAACATTTTATTAGTTGTGTAATATTTTATTACATCAGGCTGATAACCTCGTTATCATTTACGAAGTTCAATATTCGCGCGCTTTCGTGACCTCGGTTCGAAGAGGTTATGTTCTTGTAGTTTACTGTCAGCTGTTTACACAGTTTCACGTAATTCTAGTAAAAGAAAATACATTCTAGTAAATAATTAAAAATGTTTTCCATTGACGCCCCTGCCGAGTTACAAAATTCGGAATTTTGCAATTACCGATCTCCATTGAGCACTAGATATGCATCGAAAGAAATGCAATATAACTTTAGTGACCAAAAGAAGTTTTCCACATGGAGGAAGCTGTGGATTTACTTGGCTAAAGCTGAAAAGGTGAGGTTTTTCAATTCTTTAAGTGATACGGTAAAGTAAAATTGTGTAGATTGCATCTTTGGTATACATAATTATCTATATTTGTTTTGAAAATAATTTTGTTGCATTGGCAATGTGACATGACATTTACAATCTGACATTTATTGTCATTTTAACGTAACCTCGCTATAGTTGCCATATACAATTTATAAACCAACGTTGCCATTTTGGGAAATGTAATTTTTTTTACTTTAAGTACGGTACCTATTTATTTAGTCTTATTTTCATATCAAAATACCTAAAGTTATCTTATTGATCATATTAATAAATGTGTACTTACCATACCATCAGGTAAGTACAAAAGTTTCACAAGTAGCTACATAGGTACACATACTTAAATTTCAAAGGTTTTTATCATGTAGGTACTAAATCTAAATAACGAAGTAATTAGAAACCAAAATGTCTAAAAGTCACATCGAAATAACTACTATGCGAATCATGTGAAATGAGGTGCACCTAAATTGTAAATTGTCTACTTAAGACCTACCTACTAAAGATCGTTTAAAATCCGAGAACTTGTTGTGTTCACTATAAAAATCAACTTAAGCTTTCATTAGGTTTCATAATAATAAAATCACCGTCATTAATATCTATTTATTTATTAAAATTATTACATATTATAGAACGAATACGTAGATTAAAACTAGGTATCTTAAAGGGTTCCTGGTGTACGACGCGAGTACCTTTGTTTTTATTTCGTTTTATATAATATTTTAAACCATGAATATATAAGGTAACATTAGCGCCGGATAAAAAGGTGTATTATTATTGCGATACAAAATAACATACATGTGAATCTGTCTACATGCTTTATACTTCATGTTCATTTACATAGTTTAATCATAAATTTACCATTCACAACACTACACGTTACTTACATACTTAAATTAATTATTAAATCTAATTTCGAACAAAATACAACTAAGTAAACTGATGATGAAAAATATTCTTTATCTTCGTCTTCTAAATTTAAAAAAGCAAAGTTTAAAGAACGCGCTATTTAAAATTAATTTTAAATAATTTCAAAAACAGAATAGCGGATTTTTTAATAATTCATTGTGATCCTTGCCAGTCATTCATTGCCAGTTGTTAATGAGAAAAACGCCTGAAAATTATATATTAGAAACGATTAAATAGAAAAGAAATAAACAAGCAGTAAAGAAATAACTTAACTACATCTGGACGGATACTGATTACTGCTTTGGTTCTCTCTTTTATATTCACTAAACAAAATAAACATAACAATAAAGTAAATTACCTATTTATTTTAGTGCAATGTTACAAATTGAACCCGAAACCAAGAAATGTTTGTTTCATGTTATGTAACAGACGATTTTTCGGGATCAATCGGTAAATTCAAATCAAATTCAAAACAATTAACCTAACTCGTTTTAAAATAATTAAATTTTAATAATAATTGAAATTGCATTGAATACTTATAATGATTTTTGCTTGTCTGTGTTACTATATTTTAGTTCCCTATTACGTTAAATTTAATAGAGTGCGTGGGGGATATTTTTTTTATATTGAAGCACAAATTATTTTTTTGAGATCGTGATATACTTAACAAGCAGTAACTTAAGTGCGGTGGTTATGCTTCGTTTGATTTTAGATACATCTTAAATACTATCTAGCGACATTCAGTCTCTTATAATTAAAATTTGGTATAAGCGGAATGTTTTAGTACTTAATTATAATACAAAAATGCATTAAAACTAATTTAGCACATGCCTATTCATAAATAACTACAGAACAGCTAAAAATTACTTACCTACGTTTCATCTAGGTGAAATCTGGGTTTTTACAGTAATTAAGTAAATATTTTATTTGTAAATAGGTATTAAATGTGTGAATTCTGTAATATAATGTTACAGCTGTAAATATAATATAACAACTATGTTTTATTTCTTAGGTATAATATAATCAAAACTTGCACTCTCGGCCAAAAAACATATGTAATAATCATGAGCTACTCCTTGGGCAAAAATCAATCCGTAAATAATAAACTTCTTTTAGAATTCTCTAGCTACTACATAGGGCAACATTGTATAAAGTTAAAAATCAACAGTTAAATTTAATGTGTCAGTTAATTATTCAAAATATTATTATAAGGAGCTGCTCATATGGGCAAACAGGATATTCTTTATTTACACTACATAATTAATGATTTCAATAACAAACAAATACATCTTTTGTCTATGCCTATTAATTTGCGACATTGTCATTCTAAAATTAAATATTATACAAAGGGAAATGTCATTAAAAATAGATAATTTAGTAATCGGCTTCCTTCCTGAATGTAAGGAAAGCGTGGACGAGGAACACCGCGGCATCGAGGACTGCAAACACGCCAGACGTTATCAGTAGATCGTAGGCTTGCTTGTTGGGACGTAGGTTGGCGTAATAAGATCTGTGCCAGTCTGAAATTTAAAAAAAAACGTTAATTGGCGGTAAATGCATAAACTGTTGTTTGCAAGAAAAAGAATTGAAACGCTGATTTTGCAGGTAGATTTCTTTTCACCTACGAAACTCACAGCTGGACAATCTTTCCAAAACAAGCAGCTAGGACATCACTTTAGATCCACAAAGTTTTATTTTCCGTATTTTGTAAAAAAAAAATATTATAAATATATTTTCTACAACTAGAATACCAGAATCGATCACCGTGCGTCGCGTTGCACGGACTTCATCAGAACATTATAATAATTAATTGTAATTACAGTTTCTGATTATAAATTCAGTACAGGATCGGTTTTAGAAAGGAACGGAAGCCATAACACCAATCTCCAAGGACTAGAAGTATATTTTAATGAATGAGGCAAAGTCAAAGACTGCTGTGAGCGCTCTACGTTACGTGCATGATAATGAATGAACTTATTATAATCATGTTCAAACACCAAACCCACAGTGCAATATTATTTGCGAAACTATGAAAATACACGACGTTTCACCAAAATTATACATAGATAAAACAAGATCACACGCACCCGAATTAATATTCGGAATACTTAGGTGTTGCATTTACAACAGTGGACTTAATTAGATGACTTTGTGATTACTGGTTTACGCCTAATATTCCAGAGTTTAATCCAAAATGTACTCCGGTCTTTTTGGGAAGAAATTGGAAAATTATTGGGCGTAAACCAAATAAAAGCTTACACAAATGTGAAATATACTGAAAGATAATAATAACAAACCAAAGTTGTAGTATTGATTGTGCTCCTGATCCGCGGCTGTCGTGTCCGATAAGCATGCAAAGAGTGCAAAATGCATGTAAATATCAAGAGATATATAACACAATATCACATTTTAGACATGACACGACTAAGAGAGAAAGTGCAGGCAGGTAAACAGTGTTATTGAGACAAAATTCCAGGAAAAGAAAACTATACGATCAATGTTAAATATTTTTTAATAAGATTAATTACGGTTTTACTTGTTAATTAGGAAATGTAATTTTACTTTTTTTTTATGAACCTACCATTTAATTTTAAGTTCAATAATTTTGCTCATGAAACTGTTGACTGCTGGGAAAGGCACGTTATGTATTTTATCGCTAATTTCCAGTGTCATTACTTTCTCCAAATTCCGTAAAAATGACAAATGAAACTTAATCGGAGTGAATAAAAGTGAAGTACCTAAACACCTTAATAAAGAATTGTATAAAATCGTCGATGGAATTAAACCTACCGTAGAAAATCACTGCTGCAGCGGCGGTGAACAGAATGACGCCGATGATGGAGAAGCCAATAGAAGTCTTCCAGCCAACCGTCTCACCCAGCAGCCGCGCCAAGATTAGGATTCCAGTGATGATAATGAAACCTGAACAGAATCCACGTTTACTCTACACGTCATTTCATGCCTGATTCGATAGATTCATATTTTTAGACAGATATTACGAGTATCAAACTTGGAAACGAAACATATCAAACTTGGCTGATTTACATCAAACGAGCGAATGCTAATTTTATTCTCAGTTTGGCAGTTCACGAATGCCTAGCCACGGGTTATAGCCAGATATTGATTGGAGAGCTTTTTTAGATAGAATCGCACTAAACTAATAATAGCACTCGTTCGCTTGGTGTAAATACAACTTTACAGTTCTGTCGCCTCTAAGATGATTTTACGCCGGGTTTTTTGATAAGAAATTTGGAAAATATTGGGCATTTGTCAACTGAACACAAGGCTTGTGTCTTGAAACAAAGAGACACAGACCACACTACCAGGAAACTGGTGGACAATGAATCTACACTTCACTTTCACGCAGTTCAATGAATCCAATTTTCCAGTTATTGCAAGTGAAACTGATTTAAATTGCACATCGCGAAATTTGTGGAAAAGTTATGCGCATAACTTTTCCACAAATTTCGCGTTCACACGTCACGTTGACAGCATTTTTTACATTTTTATCAGACATTAATACGGTTTTATTTAAGTATCCATTTAAGTGACTAAATTAATCGCGTTTTGTGTCAAATGATTTTATACTTATTGGGGGGAAACATATTGACATTACAGGTTATAAAGTACTACCAATTAAATAATCTGTGTTTTGTTTAGTAAGCCATTTTGAAACAAACGGAAAATGACAAAAACATAATGGAACCATGACCTAATTGTGACAATAGAATTTGTTCTAATCTTTCAATTTAAACACGATTGTAGTCATAGATAAAAGAAATAGTAGTGCACATCGATTCTGCAATTCACGGACCATTGAAGCGCGCCAAAAATAGATAAATGGAAGTCATACAAAAAAAACACATCTTCATTAAAAGCAATAGAAATTGTACGATATAAATAACCGTAATGTAATCGGTAATTGGTGGTGGTCAGAGGTGTGGCGAAATTTTTTTTGGGTTGTTTTTCTGAAATATTGAGATGATATATCCTATATAGAACGTTTTCAATACCTACCATTTTACCTAGGTAAGTATATCACATATTTTCACAATACTAGCAAAAATTCGGCACACTTACTCGAGTATGCTGAGAAGATGAGGGCCATGTGTTGATGGTTGGACTGCAACACTTGGGGGTAAGCCATGGCGCCTACCATCAACCCGATGCCAATGATTGCGATTATCTGTAAACAAGAATTAGAAAAGTTAGTCCAAAATGAAAAACATTAATTCAAACATCAATTTCCATGTGTGCGCTGTCATGTCACAGACTGTTCAATCGATCTATGTAATAATTAAGGAGATATAAATCTATCTATGCATACGTGATCCGGTTTCGAACAGACTTTTAAAATTTCAGCTATTGGTGAAAATGGCCATAAATAATAATATAAAATGTTCCAAGTTCAAAAACAAGGAGAAAGTATTCGGCGCCATTTTATTCCTTGAGATGAGACCGCAAAGATTTTCCTCAGACGTTTTCTTAACTTTTACACTTCAGTTTTCACTTTCTTGTTATAAAATGTGATTATGGTGGTTACATTTAGCTTAGTAAACGTTTATGTGCGGTTCTTTGTAATATTGATAACGGTTGTTTAAAATTATCACATTCAGCTTGCTCGTGTAATAAACGCTTACCTATGTGCTTTAATTTAAGTACGTATTCTTGTTTCAACTTTTGAAAAACTAAAACTATTATATTTTTTATGTATCACTCCTAAGTACGACAATTTAAAAATGTAGTTGTGTTGTAGTTGTAGTAGATAAAAAAATAAGGTAAAATCGGGACGTACCTACATAAAAAGGAAGTTTTGATATTTAAATTGCAAAATAGTCACAAAGTCATGGTTGTTGTTATTATTTAATTAAAATACCCATGTAATGAATCACATGTATTACGTGTTGTATCTGTCAGATAATTACTAGCAATTCACATCGTCCTTCGAACGTAGTCTCGATACCGTAATCCCAATGGCGGTACACTCGGTTACACATCAACGAACTCGAATTCATTGTATATTCAACTGTATTACTGCTGCATAAAGTTCATGGAGCATAAGCAGGTGTCATGTAGTTGGCTGTGGGAGGAATTGTTAGCCGTAATGTAGCAAACACAGTGATGCCTTGTCCGATTTGAATGCTAAGCTAATTAATGCTAAACGTTTTCATACGTGAGGACTGGAATGTTTGAAGATGCATATTACAATATCCTTTCAAAGGATCTGTTAAATTTAAATAATACAGTTAGGTACATTTATTCGTAACCAAAAATTCTGTGATACTAAACAGATGCAAAAAATTCTTGTTTCTTTTGTTTTTCTTCTTTGTTCTACATTTTCTTCAAACATGAATCGATCTATCAACAAAATCCGAAAAATTTAATTTCAGTCTATGCCTCAAAGCAAAACGTGGCATATTTGATGCAAACAGTATCGTGTGACATCCTGCACCTGATGCACCATTAGTTAGCCTTCTTGATACGACTTTTTGCTATTTAGGCGCACAAACATAAACTTCAACCTTCAATGCATTTGGATATTCCCATGCAATCAAGCAATATGCTACCCCCGACTACAGGAGAGGGGGAATTAAGTTTAAACGTGTCTGTTTATCTTTATGTATGTCCGTGGGATCGTAGCATCCAAACGGCTGAACCGATTCTGATCTAGTTTTGTTTATTTGAAAGAGAACTTGATCGAGAGTGTTCTTAGCTATATTTGAACAATGTGCGTTCAGCCGTTTGGAAACCTTCAGCTCTTTTCTAGCAGATGAAATGATGCCATGGTTTCTAAAACTTTTAATGTAGTTTTTATATCTTATATCAACACATGGCTCACATGAAAATTAAACAATATGCGTCGATTGGTCCCAATGTGTACATCCTATGATAGTAAGCGGCATTAGAAATCGATATTTCTTTGTTTGGAATAATTTCCTTCTATCGCTACTCTAGAACGACAAATGGAAAATCAATATACAAAAGCTCATGTTTCTTTTTTGTAAATCCTGACAAATATCCGACATGTAATACTCTGGAATGACTTAGAAAGATTCGAGGCGCCAGACTGACTGTCGTGTCGTCGCAAAGACTATTTTATGCGGGAATATAATAAATTGTTTTTGTAGGATAATGTTACCAGAGTGGTTGATCTTTACTATTATAGTACTTAATAAATTCTTGGATTCCAAGCATGACGTTTGGACACTAATTGGGGATTAGTAAGACTCTCATAGTAATTGAACTGAAATGGTCCCGAAAGGCAAATAATTATTTTATGAAAGTCACGTGAGGTAATACCAACAATACATCTGGTAATTTGTCAAGCCGTCATAAGCCAAAAACGAATCTTTTAAAAATATTTCATGTGCTCCCATTCTTACCACCACTCTTAATTTCTAGAAAATCAATTCAATCAATTCCACATGTTACAGAGTTGCAAGAGACTTTCATATTAGCATCATATTACTAGAACGATTAAAATATTCTTAACTAATATATTCTGAGCCTAACACACCGAAGTACGATTTTAGAGCGAATTTTTTTTTTTTAGGCAGAAATTCTTCAATCTCCCATCCTGGTTTACACCTTTTCCTCAAAACATAATTAAGTAATGTTCATGAAGTGTCCTAACCAATTAGAGAGTAGTTATAGTAATGTCTAGGTTTGAAGGTCTTTAGACCAAGAACCTTCAGCACGCGAGGCGCTCTCGTCTCCCCTATTAGTTAATGTCATAACCAATACAAGACAAACTATATACGTACCTAACCTCACCAACTTCACGATCCTCAGCCCCAAGCATCGATACTGCTTCATAACAATATTGAGTAGCAGTAGTTGCCTTGCTGTCTCTTTGCGCGCTCTCAACTCTCCCATTCTTACCTCATCTAAAACCTCATCCCAATAGCCACAAGTTATAGAAAAAATATCCTCACCAACTCCACAATCCTCAGCCCCAAGCACCAGTACTGCTTCAGTGCTGCTGCAGCCTTGCTTTCTCTTTCAGACGAAGTGCTATCATCCCCCTTCTTGGCTTGCGCCTCCGCCTCCCTGTCTCCGGCAGACATGCTCCAGATCACGCGCGCCCCGCCTCCGTACTCCGAAACCTGAATAAAAATAATAGTGTCGTTATTTGGTTTGTCCACCGGCGTGGTCCCTATATAGGAATGGTTTTTATTTAGGAATTTTGTTAAACTTGTAAAAATTCAAGAGTGTATTAGAACAAAATTAAGACATGATAATATATCTGTTATCATTAAACTACGTCATTTTTCTACAGGTCGATTTAAGTTTCGAATTTCTCTACATATCCGAAATATTTTGGAAGACGTGATCTAGTCCTGTCTAAGGACATTTTAGAAAAACCTTTCTATTTGGTCCTTTAAAGATATGCCATAACAAAAATTACTCATCATTACTTTTTTGGGGTCATTAAGCATATTTTCAACTACTTTTATTGAGTGTTTTATGTCATTTGTCCGCTGTGTGTTAATTTGTAGACTATAATTAAAATGATACTGCGCAGCGGTGCCTAATAAAGTTTAGTGACGGATACACACTACGTCGTTAGTTGGAATGACAAATTTATGTGGCGCACACACACCTCATTTCGTCCAAAGAACATAACTTTTTATAGTATGTCTCTAGAAGGTACCTATTCGATCGAACATCCCTCTAGAATCAATTTTTTGATGTTTTAATAATAAAAGGGCGCTCGACGTGAGTGACACTGAATGACGGCGCGGAAGTGGTATCGAAAGCGTCGGTAATTCAAGACCATTATACGTATATAATAGATTTATTTTAATTAAAAATATATCATACACATAGTAGTGTTAAAGTTAATATAATCAATAAAAATACCTTAATGTTCTTATATGAAATAAAGGAAGCATTGGACGGTTCGAAATAGTAAAATCATTTAGTTTTCTACACACATACAAAAGTAAACAAATTATATTATCAAACGTAGAGGGGTAGGTGTCCTAATGTAGCCAGGTGTTGCAAACGGAACACCGCACGGAATGAAGCACGTTAATAATGTTCACTCCACACGATTTTAGTTTGGACAGATGTCTGATACGCTGCGCTTCGGTGGGCTTGCGCGTTTGTGTGTTAATTATTATTGACATACTCAATGCACATGACAAACGTAGTTTTTATACTGGTTATAGGCAGATAAGATTAACTAGTGTAATGATCTGTCTCTCTGTCGAACCGGAATAGAAGTAGAATCTGTGGATCGAATCATAATCTGGATTTTATAATTAAAATTACTGGTCACTCATGTTTGATTTTATCGACGGAGATGCGGATTATTATCTCATTAGGATATCATTATCAAGACGAGTGACGAGTGACCTGCAAGTGACTGTTTATGTATAATTATAATCAACAATACAAGACAAAATGCAAAAAAAAATTAAAAAAGACCAGATAAGATTATTGAAAGTAATCAAAAATTTAATGTAAATTAAATAGTTATGTGTATATAAGGTCGTTTTTACAATTTTGTGTTGCTTCATCTATCAAATGAAACTGATACGCATACATTTTGAATAAGTTGTGAAGTTATGGCTGTTATCGTAGGGCAGTATATTAAATCGTATAACTAGTTAAATATTCTTAATATTAACTAGAAAAAAAATGTCATTTGAAGCTTCGATCACTAATAGCCAAGGTTTAGTATCAAAATAAACACTTCAATTTATTTTATCGCAAAGTGCAGTGCGAGCACATAAGTTGCATTGTTCATTAGAGCGTATCTCCCTGTCTTCCGTGGATACAAGCCTTACATTAGTCATAGTCATATTCCACAGTAAACAAACCACAGGTAACATAGGTTGGTGTCCGGTGTAAACCAGTTTACGTAGTTATCTGATCTCACTACTAAGTGCTTTGATGATCAATTATCATGTACCTAATCACTGTGGATAATGATGATCAGACGGTAATGTCGTCTTACATTATGGATTTGTTACTACTTGTCTCTAGTTGGCGATGGGCAGTCGTCAAAGTCATGTCATATGCCTTAGACGACTTAAGTAAAGTACTTTTTTTTTCTTCTTAAAGGGAGGCCTTTGCCTGGCAGCGGGACATAACATGCACAGGCTACATACCTAAATTCACATAATTTAGGTATGTAGCCTAAGCTAGAAATCGGTTGTGTAAGGTTTCCGCCCTAGAATGGATTAACTTACCTGTGCTCATCGTACGGTACGAGGCATTTGTGATAAGAATATTGGGGTCAACCGATAGACAATAACAAACTTTCCAAAAAGAATTAACGTCAGGCTATTCGTAAAATCACAGCGGAATCTACATAATTTAGGCTACGCGGACCTTGGGCGTTCAGGGCGCCACAGCCTAGAAGAAGTGCGAGGATCAGAAATAAAACAATAGCGTGTAGGTACGTGTGTATATAAGTACATATTAGAAACGTTCATAACAGGCTCTATCCATAAATCATAAGCAGACATGCCAATCGCTGGGACGGAACGTGCGCGCACGCACGGCTTTCCAATGTTTTGTGGATTTTTCTAGCGCCCGCGCAGACCGCTAGTGAAACTCCCAGTCATTTTTCATCAGTTTCGTTTAGAAAACTCGAGTTGTTATAGCAAGTAGACAATTTCTGAGACGCCACGGTCGTATCATTATTTCTGTACTATCTGAGCGCATCCCTAGTTTCTACTCCAGCCATAAAGAATCTGAGATCTGGGTACGCCAAAACTGCTTTAAATAATTGAGTTTACCAACTTCGCAATCAATCATAAAATTTTATAATCAGAAGAATTTGGGAATTTATAATTTTAAAAAAATATTGCCGTCCTCGTTCCCGTGGCACAGAGGAATGTAAATTCGGCCAGTGTCTCTGTTCTAACCAATGGCTCACTTGCTTGCCTGCCCCGAGTCCCCAAAATCTGTACTCGGGCTGACTTGATAACATATTCTGATGAAGCCATCGAAGTTACATTACATCCTTATTATTTAAAGTCGATAGAAAAAGTGAAAACTATAACTTTATAAGTAATAGCATGTCGGTAGTGCTTAACTGGTTTACAACCAACAACTTAGCTCTAAATACAGAGAAGACAAAATGTATTAAATTTTCTCTCTTAAATAACTCGCACAATGTTATACCTTTAACAGTAAATGGTAAAGCTCTGGAATGGGTACATAGTACTAAATTCCTGGGCATTACTGTGGACGACAAATTAAAGTGGGATAAACATATTGAAATCACGGCCAAAAAACTTAGTACGGCAGCTTTTGCAGTGAGAAGGATCAGACAGTGTACGAACATAGATACAGCTAGACTTGTGTATTTCAGCTACTTTCATAGCATTATGTCCTACGGACTATTAGTTTGGGGTAATGCAGCTGACATAGGAAAAATTTTTGTATTACAGAAAAGAGCTATCCGTTTTATTTATGGGTTAAAACCTCGAGATTCTCTTCAAGAACTCTTCAAATCAATTAACATCCTCACTGTGGTATGTCAGTATATCTTTGATGTGCTTATTTTTGTCAAATCAAATTTACATTTATATAAAAAATTAAACGAAGTAAATAGTGTAAACACTAGAAATAAGCACAAACTTTGTATGAATAGATTCAGGCTTAAAAAGGTTCGGCGGTCTTTCGTGGGTCAAAGTGTAAAATTATTCAATAAACTCCCTGCTGAGGCTATTAATCTGCCAATGAAAAATTTTAAAATTTATGTTAAGAAAAATTTAATGGATAAAGCGTATTACACAATTAACGCCTATTTGACTGATAAAAACGCTTGGATCCTCCCGACAACTTTGCCACTCCACACATGATCTCCTAATTTTTATTTTACTGTTTTTTATTATTTTATTCACAATTTTGAATTTTGTTATAATAATTCGTATGGCATTTAAATTTTATTTGTAAAACATGTACGTGATTTGTGATCTTCAAGTGTCTGAATTATACTTCTATTTCGACGAATAAGAATTGTAATTATGAAGTCATGGGAATCGAGTGTGTCATGCTCACTCAAATGGTCAATCTGGTGGTGGCGTCGTGGGCCGGGTCGTGAGGTTCCCTCTATTATGGTTGAGCTACGCGATGGCTGTCCCATGCGTCAACTCGTGAACGGGTGCTGCCAGAGGGAACTGGTCATCTCGTTTCTCATATATTTTCATGTAAGTTAATTGTGTTTCACATCGATATATATATATATATATATATATTATAATCAGCACTCGGATCACAATCATAACCTGTTTTGATATACCTTTTGACTATGTACATTATGTACTTTTATATATTATTAGAAAGAAAAGAAAAAAAAAATTTTTTGTAAGAAACAATAATGGTAAGCCGATCTGGCATGATAGGGACCAACACTGTTCAAATGAGTTTCTTTCGGCATTTCTTCTCAGCAGTGGTCGTTCCGAAATGCCAGTAGTTTCTAGCTTGTGAGAAATAACTATAAATTTAAAGATTGACGAGAAAAAGTGCCTGTGAAGGTCTAATTTCTGAATAAATGATTTGAATTTGAATTTGAATTTGAAGTACTGAAGTAGCTCGGTTCTTGCAAGAAAGGATTAAGTAGCCTGTGAGTTTACGCTTTCGGATTAGTCGATCGACGAAAAATAATGTTGTAATTAAAAATGTAGCTATGTTTACAACCGTTGCGCATTCCATATATACTTCCGCGCATTCCACACATACTTCCCAGAGCCAACCATCCGCTGAATCGGAGACAATGATGGCCAAACACCCACATCCCATTGTTCGTACTAATTGTATTCTCACCACCGTTATTTCTTACGATTCGACATGATCTCTTAATTGCTTGGTAATGTGGTGACAAGACAATGAAGGGCGTAGTTTAAATTAGTCTATCGTCTTCCCATGCTTTTCATTCTCGGCTGTGTTGCCGCTAAACCCGGGGTCCATGTACAAAATTAACCTTTAATTAAGTATGTGTTATTTTTTACGATCGTCTGACAACCCACCCTTTTTGTGATTGCTAATATTGTCTCCTATCCGCTATAGTCTTGTATGACATCCACGGGATATAGTGATCTATTCTAGGGCGGGAATCACACGCCGCTGTTATATCTCTGATGATTTTATTGACCTCTTAATTGTTAGATAATGTGTGATGAGACAACGGGCGGCTAAATTAAATTAATAGCAGCTGCTTTTTATGCGGGATGTTCCGTTTGACGCAAATACAAAGTTATAATGCATTTTGAACCGAAAACTGTAGAATATGTTGAAGTGAATCAATATTTCCTCAATTCTCTTCTATTTATTATATTTAGGATCTGTATGTGTATCTGTATGTATGTATTGTATCTCGGATTATTAAATAACCATCGCTGTGACATCGATATGTTCACAAATAAGCACGTATCGAGGTGGTCTCTAATTATGTTTCCTTATACTAAAGTTTAAGGTTTCCTTATACTAACTGGAGGAAAAAGAATCACTTTTATTAGTGTGTTTATATACGTATATACGTAATATACGTATATAAATACAAACAACTTTAAAATAACTTTATTTTTTTACAAGCACATTCTGTATGTACCTATGTCGAATAGAATCTTGCAGCTTAATTCCGAAGCAGATATCTTCAACCGATTGAGCTGAAATTTTGTACATACATTTAGTTTGGATGACAATGCATTATTATAATAAGAAAAAGGAACTCCTCAACGGTGGTTTACTCTGCAGAGTCATGATTTTTTTTCACACATTGTGTGCATTAAGATCTATTTATCAATAATTAAGGCTTGTGTCAAAAATTTAATTTTTGTAAAAAACGTATTGTTTAAAAATCATCGATGCTTCAATAATGCTCTACTTTCATTATGACTTTATTCCGCTCTGATGAAGCTGCAAAGGCCATTTGACTCCTAGTATATTATACCTACCTATAAATATTAATTTTAAAATTTGAATTAACTCAAAATAACACGTAAGTTGATCGCTATGTTTATTCGGACTTCGAAAGGCTAAAATTTTCCGAAAAGTTACTTTCTTTATTTTTTACTTAAAAACTTACAGCGCCACGATTATGTAGACCCTAGAAAAAATATATTAAATTTTAACGCAATTTTGCCGAATTGATTTATAATTTTTCAGTAATTTGGTAATGTAATTTTATAACAGCATATTTTTTGCGTGCGTCCATCATATTTTCAAAGTCTAAATTTTCTATTTTCCACTTGAATTATGAATATAATTGTATGTTAAATTATATTAAGTAAACTAGTTTAATCTTTATTTAACTTGGTAGTATATGCTATTGTTTGTTTGTGAATTACGTCGTTGTTAAAAAAAGCCGCGAAATAAAGTTAAAAAAATAAAAGCTCACCGAAGAAAATACAAGAAAACTCCTTTGGTTTAGCACTAAAAAATTATAAAGTCACTTTATTATCTTATTCGCTTGAACACTTCCACTTTTAAATTCAAATATTTAAATTTTCGGGTTCGAATACGCGTCAGCGCGTTTGAGGATATCAGCAGACGAGTGCGCCCAACGTACAGCAAATAGCAACTGACACTGCGACTAAAACGCTGTTCCTCTATGCTTCATAAGAAAAAACTTAATGGTCCCTGACAGTTGGTATAACCACCCTTCCGCCACCGTCATAGGGCATTCTGAAGGGCCCAAGGGAGATCACTTTACTTCAGTCGGATTATCATTATACTGTAGTAATGCGTTGTCCGTGGATAGCTTTCATTCATTGTAAAGCTGGTGTAACATTTACAATGCTTCTTGCCCGTTATCTGCCCAGGGTGCGGCTGATAGTCAATTCATGGTGTAATGCCTATATAACCTCAATAAAACAAATTATCTGTAAAGGCTTGGTACTAAGAAATTCGTTCTATCACTGGAAACGTAAGATGCTTCACTATTCCGATGATGTTCAAGTATTACTGCTACCTAGTTTAAGAGAATACAATGATAAAATTTTATGTCACTAAAGAATTTTTATCACTGCAATTGTTGAAGACTTTTCTCCTTTGGCAATATTCTGTATATGAAAAAGCTATATATTTATATTTTTTTAATTATAACCTTTTTATATGGGGTCGCCTAAAAAGAGTAAGTTTCTGATTTCTCTTATCGGTGAAAAAAACAAAATATTATAAAATTAATAGGTGCAACATTGTCACGTATTTGTTTCAAACTTTAGACTAGACAACTTTGTGTATGGTCTGTTATTAAATCAGTGTAATCGATCATCTAATACGCGTTTTCAAATTAATATTATTTGAATTTTGCGTCCTTTTCAAGTCCCTTACTGGCTTCTATCTCGATAGCCATCGGCCACAGCCATCAGCGAGTCCCAACCAGCATTATTGCGACATAGTGAATTAAAAATAATTGGATCTCTAAAAGGCTGGCTGGTTCGTATCATACTTTACAACGCATATACGTCAGTGTATTTTTGGCATCATGAGAGTTTACTCTTTTAGATTTAAATGAAAACTAGTAATTGGTATGAACTACGTGCTATTGGATTGTATATTACATCGTCTTATTGCACACTTGTGTAAATGAACATTAAATTTTAAAAAGTTAAATAACATTTCGTTAGAAACACTTTATCGCACGATATTGCTATCTCTGGTGTTATGGTTGACTGATAGAGAATACCATATGGCGTTAGTCCACCATTTCTATTGTTTTTTTTTAAGCAATTTTGTGTAATTATCTTTTTAAATATTTTTTTAGGGACATGAAGTTTCTATAAATGTAACTAAATCCTCAACCTGTTCATTAAAACGGCTAATGAGGATGACGAGGAATATATAAATTAAATTAAATATAATAAAATTATTTACTAAATTATTCAATAATGTCACTTGTTTTGATCCCATCGTCAATTAACTACTTTGTAATACGCTACTACGAGTAATTTCACGCCTGGCAATTAATCTGAATTTGTAATTAATTACGCGAGTTTAAAGAAAAAAGCTAAAAACATAGTATTAAGTACGCTGATGAGCACGAACTCTAGCGTTCACACACAAACAGACAAACTGTTTGTATCTCTATATAGCGCAAAGTCATTATGTCGTAATTATTTTCTTATCAGAGTACGTTACTGAAACATGGAGTTTTACGCAAGGAATCTACCATTCCACCGCTGTCTCCCAGTGACAGGCTAAGATGTGATCCTTTTCAGGTTTAGTTCGATATGAACAAATTCCCACGATTATCCTACTAATCCGTCAAATATTTTTAAATCGCGAAAGTTTGTGAGTATGTATGTTTGTTGCTCTTTCACGCAAAATCGACTGGACGGATTGTTATGAAAATTGGTACACAAGTAGAATATAAACATGTGGAATAACACATATGGTTAGCCTACCTACCTACATCCCGAAATTCCCATAGGGCAAAGCTAGTACCATTTAAATTTATATTTTTGCCCAATTTGATTATCCTTTAACAATGTATTACTTTGATAAAAAAATTCTTTCTTCCTATTTTAACAGAGCGACTTATTATATACTTCTTTTATCTTCTATCTATCTTTATATATATATTTCTTCTTAAAATTTAAGTACGGCAAGAGTCACGCAATTTTCTTGGTAATTTTTACTTCGAAGCGTTTTCAGTATAATATGTAAACCTTCTCATAGCCTCTTCAATTTCAATGTAACTGTTTACATTATTATCTTAATGTCATTTCCGTGTTATTCGCCTCAATGAGAGTAAAGAATATCTATTGTGAAGTCAAACAATATCACGCACAATTTGGCGAAAATTACAGTATTTTTACAGTAATTGGTGACTTCTCCATTGACTTGCGATCATCATCATCCACACAATATTTGCGACTTGCGGCTGATCGGTTTCCTAATGTGAAAGTTTATTATGCGATAATTGGCTATTTGAGTGGGTAAAAAATTAAAAAATCAAACGCGACAATTAAATGTTACCTACTTTTATTCATCCGTTTCATTAATTACACGCTATTGTTTTTAGACTTAAACAAAATTAAAGACTTAGACAAAATTAAGACATCATTATGTCATATAAAACCTATATTTTTTTTTGTTGACTAATATGTTGACATATTAGTCAACAAATAAAAAAATATGTTGGAAAATAACCTATTTCAATGGAAAATTTAATTCAAAATCAAGTATTAACATTGTTTAATTTTATTATTTAAAAACAATATAAATAAACATTGTCACTACTTGATACCGATTATGAAAAAGTCCCCTTATGTCTGTAATATATTAATTGGTGACTAATTACTTTTTTGTTGTGAACAATTGTTATTATATCACTGTCAATGGGATTCCAAGTATAAGGGACTTATCCTTCTTCTTCTCATAGAACCAGCGTTAGCCTGAGAAATGTTTAAAATTATAATATCATGGACGGTGCCCTAGTAGCAATAGTCTTCCCTGGCATAACGGTATTTGATAAACAGAGGTATTTTTTTTATTTGTTGTAATAATGTTCCGTTATGCGTCAACTCAGGAATGAGTGCTGCCAGCGGGAACTGGTCAGTGTGTGCTTATATATCTATATTTTTTTATCCGTACTTGATCATGCTCATAATTTATTTTTTGCATACCTACATTTTGACCATGTACTTTGTTATACTTAAAAATAATAATATGTAAAAAACAATAACGGTAAGCCCTATTGGCATGATATCAACGTTGTTTAAATAAGATTCTTTAGGCATTTCTTTTCAGCAGTGGTCGTCCCGAAATGCCAGTAGTTTGTAGCTTTTCGAGAAAATACCGTGGAATTTAAAATTTGACGTGAGAAAGCAAATGTCTAGGTCTAATTTCTAATTTTTTTTTTTTTATTTAAAAATCCCAAAAAGAAATCAATGTAGAAATTATTTGTGGAGAATGAATTTTTACAAAACATTCATTTTATTAAGCTAAAAAGCAACAAAATATAGAATCGTATATATACAATTAGGTATGTCAATAAATATTTACGATGGAAATAAAATAATGGAAAGTATTGCTCTATGAGTTTTACTACAAGCAAGTAAAATTCCACAGAGAAAAGCAAAATTTATTATACCTCTATAGGTCTTATAGCAGAGAAACGCTGTTGGGCTATAAAATTGATTATATTTCGTGTTTGATCATTCATAATCTTGATGTAAGAAACTTCTTATATGGATTTTTAAAGACTTAGTAGGCAAGGCACTTAAGCTATATCTGTGGTCTCTACTGTGTGAATTCCCGGAATTAAGATGTCGAAATTTATAATTACTTTTCTGAAGCTCATTACTTTCTCTTCTCATAGAACCAGCGTTAGCCTGAGAAGTGTTTAAAATTATAATATTATGGGAGATTCCTCTTGACAGGCAATTTACATATAATATAGTTTTTTGATCGATTTATTTTAGACTTAGCATTTTTTGTAAACGTAATCAATGTATTAGTTACGTTCATTTGTTCTTCAGACGCTGTTTAAAATGGCTGTATACAAGTATCAGACAATGACGAACAAGTAGGTACATGTTGCATGGTATAATATCAGGAGTGTTCATGCGTAAAGGCCACAAAAGAAAAAAAAATAAAGTTTGCGGTAAACTCAAGGTTTGAAGACATAAACGTCTGTTTACAGATTATTTTTATAAGTCACTCTATAGAAAAAAAAATTTATCTGCTATATAACGTACAAAACCTCAGAAGTAAACAAAATATTCGAAATATATTTATTTTAGGTAGGTAAAAGTAAAAACTAAAACTGCATAACTACGTATAAATACTGTACCTAATCATTAATTAAAAGAAAGTATACGCAGCGGATTTTGATGCGAGTTTTTTAAATAGATAGAGTGATTCAAGAGGAAGGTTTATACGAGTATGTATATAAAATTCACAATATTGCTCTAAAGCGAAGCCAGGTCGCTTATTTTAAATAATGTAAACTCAATTTTCCAAGCACAAATAAAGTATTTATCTTTCAAGTGAATATATATAATATTTTTTATAAATTTATTCGCGAGAGGATAATTCTGATACGATATCATGACAGTACTAACACAAATGCGCGGCAAATCGGCCATGTCGTTTATTATGTAGCTATTCGAAAATTGAAAAGCCACTTTCTAGCGTTTTCCGGTCCAGAAGGCGGCGCGCGCGCATAGCTGCATATCGCATGTGCGCTCGCGGTGCCGCACGCGATCATGTGACGCGAAAATTCATCAAACTGTAATATATTAGCAGTCTTCTTGTAACTGTAATATATTAAATGAGTTCATGCGCATGTACCCGTGCTTTCTTAGGTCAATATGAATGCACATTAATGCATTTTCGTAGGTTTGTAATATGTCTAATGCCGACTACACACTATCGCCTAACGCAGAGATTTTTATGAGAGCTTACATTTACCACAATGAAATTGCAGCTATACAGAGTGATTTCTTATACATTGGCATTATTTTATCTACATGCTCAGTCGATGGTACTGAACAACTTTTCGTATGGATTGAAAACGCGTAAAAAAATCACCTGATCCATACATTTTCCACTACTTAGGTATTTAATTTTGTATAGAACAGCTGATTATTTTTTCGCGATTTTGAAGTTCCTCCCATACTAAAGTTGTTCAGAATCATGAACTGAGCATGTAGACAAATTATTGCCAATGTATAAAAAGTCCTGTATGTGCGGAATCCGCCAAAGTTTGGCGAACTGTTTGCCGATAGTGTATAAGTAGTCGGCACGACGTCGCAGCCATGTAGCATGTTATTAGGTACACTTTTGCCTGTAGCAGTAAAAAAATAAAAACAAAATTTAATTACGCGTCATTTTCGTTGTAAAATCGTGACAAACGACTTCAACACTACTTGCATACAAACGTGGCACTCACTCGTATTTTTATGCAAGTTCGAACAATGAGCGCTTTGTCCACGAGTAATATTATAAAGTCAATATAGGCTATTGTTCCCGGGCTATTACGAGCGGAGCCGGGTTCACTTCCTAGTGCCGCATGTTTTGACGCGACTCACCAACACATAATTTGCACAGTTATTGTCAAAAATGACAAAAGTTACTCTTCTTTCTAGACTAATAGTGACGCTAGTGATGTGCAGTTCCCAGTCCCCACTATTGGGCAATATTCCCATATTAAAGATATTTTTTACGGAACCGTTCACCGGTAATGAGAATTTGAAATTGCAATGCAACAGTGCGAATGAAAAAAAATTTTTGTGAATTCTATTTCTACTGATATTTCTACTACATTTTATTTTCCACTTTAGTTAAATTACTTTAAAACTCCATTAGCCGGGAATCACACTATATCTATTGGTGAAAACCGCATGAAAATCCGTGCATTCGTTTTTGAGTTAATCTCAGATAGACAGACAGACGCGGCAGAGGAATTTGTTTTACGATATGTAAGGATACGTAATCCAATTAATAACTATATGTATCTAATAGAATAAGAAAAAGTTCATTCAGGCACATACTAATATTACGAGTACATTGGTACTCATACATTTCATGAAACTTCTGCTGTCTGAGTAAACTTTATAATGTCATAGTGGACCCTGGGCTCGCTCCGGAACTCGCTCAGATGAGAGAGAGAGAGGAATGACATTTTTATTATCGCCAAGTATGTAATCACTTAGATGCTGAAATTCAGGTCTCATTCTCGTCCTATATAGTTCCCATAACCTCCCGCTCATCGATCGAGTTTCCCGCCAATATGGCGCCGGTTTTGGCGCCATTTTTCCTGTCGGAGGGTGGTAGTAGATACGTTGAAACTCCGACCGGTTCGACCTATATTTCTGACACACTATCCTCTTTATGATGCCGCGCCACGCAATGGGGTTGGTTCGAAAACAAAGGTTAAGCAATGGACGATGGTACACATATTATGCTACAGATTTATCGCGGTGCAGTTTGCCTTATGGATTTGATATACAATGCTGGTTTTACATTGCGATAAATAAATGCTCTCATAAAAACTACGCAATATTCATGCATTCACGTGTGTAGCCTACATTAGTTTTGTCTATAGTGAGGTAGGACGTTGAATAGCTTGTCTTATTCCTAAAACATACTTTATAAGAACTCGACTGAGAACATGAATTGGTAAATTAATTCGATATTATCTAGACGCCTCAAATCTAATGAACAAATTTTAATGTTGATTTCATTTTTAAAAATCTTTTTGTTTTAAAAAAGTTTATATACATTTTTTTTAATTATAATAATTTCAAAAAGAATTTTTTTTTTTATTATTTAAATAACATTACAACTTGTAATTCACTTGAGATTTTGTTCTTTATAAAGGACAAACTAAGCGAAATATACACATAAAGTATCACGACTTTATCCCTTACTTGTCCTTTATAGACCTTTCCCTTGATTTTTATAATCTCTACGGAAGGAGAAGCAGCTAACACATTCTATTTTTATTTCGATCCCAGACCAGAAGTCAAAACTAAGCAAAAGGAATGTTCTAAAAGTAACTAGATAATAAATGGATAGAATAGATACACGAGGGCACAGACCTACTTTCTGCTGTTAACTGTCCCTTCACTCCGCAGTTAATTATTTGTCGCACGAAAACAAACTGTACTTTATATAGGTATAGTCAAATTCGTGTCGTTACCCTACATAGACTTCTAAGCAGTGGTAATAGTCACTGACAATGAATTTGAATACGTGGATGTGCTGTCGGCTGTGCGCAGTGAAAAGCTACGCTGGTAACTGCGTCTTTTTGGTTGAGCAAATGTAAACGGTGAAAACCAATGTTTATATTTGGATTCTACTTAGCAAGGAAAATCATTCTATATGTTAGAACGATTCAAACACGAAACATTCCCTAAGAGAATTTATGTCAGGCAGACGGCCGGTCATAAAATCAGAATTCTTTATTAACCCCGGATCTGAAAATTCTCCTTTATTCTTATCTCGCGAGAATGAGAGATGAAGAAAAAAGGAGTATAATTTTCCCTCTATTCCTTCTCATTTACACTTATCTCTCATTCTCGCGTGTTTCTAATTGCATTCTCGCCGCATTCGGCCGTCTGCCTAACGTCATTTTTTTGATGTTTTCATCTATATGGCAATCGTTTTGTAGTTACCTGAAATATTCTATTTTTTAATTATTTAATTTAATCGATTTAATCGAATAACGCAATCACGCCCTTGCTCTGTTTCTCTCAATATAACAGAGCCAAATAAGCCACCGTTTTCAATAAATAACACTTGGCAGGTCACACACAATGCTACACAGACCCGCGTGCATTGACTCGACTAATGCGTGACAATCCTTACATTCTCCTGCATACATTTACAGAACAATATCACATTGTATTACGTACATTACTGCTTTAGTGAAAGGTGACTTCACTGAGCCGATAGTTGGAAAGCAATGGTTATCGTAATGGTGTTGTGTTCGGTAACTGTGTGAGAGTCATTACCGCGTGAAGTGATAGAAATGCAAACGACTGTCCAGAACTTTCTGTGTCAATACTGGTAACGAATGTGAACTTAAATCTGTAATTAATTTACGTATCCAATTGAAAATAAGTTTTTTTTTTATAAAAACTTAATTTGTTACACAAACTCTTAATTTCGTCGAGAGTTTTTGTTTTATTCAACGCGTCACAGACAAAATCATGTCCGCGCAGTAAACTGTTGAGAAGTTCTTCGTTGGAACCGGATCCGCCACCGGCTTACTTAGGTATCACAATATAACGAATTGCCAACGAACCAAAAGCCACGTGTAAAATTTCATGACATTATGGAATTCCATCGTCGGGAGCTCATTCTGGGGAACCAATCATGGGTGGGGTCGTGCATTGTCATAAAAATGCATTGTCAACCAATCTAACAAAATTTTAGCTTAGTCGGTTGAAGATCTGCTTCAAAATTGAGTTGTAAAATGTTTATCCAAATTAATGTTATTATATTCGATACTTACGTTTTCCGTTAATGGAGGAATCTTGAAAGATTCAAAATCCAGCTCGCAGAGGAAGTCCTTACAACCAGGTGCGATGGTCACCAGCGTTGGCTCCTCAAATGCCAACCAATCCAACTTTAACGGCTCCAGAGCTTATTCGATTACTACAATTATTGAATCGAGGAATCGATTGTTTCGAAAAACGGCTATTGTTAATTTAAGAGCTCTTTAATCAAGATGTATATATTGTGCATTGATTGCAAATATCTCTAAATAACTGGCCATTAATAAACTCAATTTAGTTTCCAAATAAAAAAGGGAACGTCTTTTTTATTTTGTCTGATTTTATTCGTTCTGAATTTGAAAAAAAAAACATTAACTTTAATTAACAAGTCTTTATCTGAGTTAAAATTCTATTTAGGAAATTCAGTGGGAACTTCTATTATTTTTTTGTGTTGCCAACATGATATCTACAATTACCAACAGTGGACGTGGATCACTAGACACTACTATTTCAAATGATATATCGCTAATGACTGAAGTAACCAGCAGAGACACCATTTAACCCTTGACCCTTAATTTGACTTGCATTAACCCCTGATTCACATCATCCATTAATTATTTTAGTCCAGGATGATCTTCATCATGTACCAGCAATAGCCGAAAATCTAGCTGGCTCGCGGCTTCACTCGGGTGGGAATAAAATTTTGAGCTCTTAATTATCCATACTTCCATAGTAATATCATGAATGCGAATGTCTGTTGTGAGCAACAACAATAAAAAGTACAATTGTTTAAATAAAAGAATTTTATTTTCAAAATTTATATTATAAAATATAGACTTAACTCATTTATAGAGCTGGAAAGAGGTGGGAAATAAAATGGTAAAAGCTGTAAACGCGGTCTAAAATATGAACTTAATTGTACCTAAAATTAAGAATAGATAAGTTAATATAGTTTACATCTCCTTTGTGAAGTGGATGACGGAAAGTGCTGTGTCTAACAGATATACAGCGCCTTGTATGACACACAGTGATCCCACGGCCAAACCAACCTGGAAAAAACAAACGAATTATTAGACTAGTTGAATATTTACAAAAATTACCTGACACTGTCCAAGATTTTACTACAAAAAGTAGTACAGATAAACTTTAAATTTTCAAATGTACTTTACTATACTATCTTCATTCCAAGACTCATTGAGGTTGGATTTTAGAATCAGCTTTGTAATGAGATTTAAAAATAATATCGATATCTTACCAATACAGTAATAATAATATAATTAATACTAAAACTATCTAAATTTTTATACAATTTATACAATTGATAGGTAATAAATTTATTTAGTCGTGTAATTTGTATGATGTACTCTGTACATTAAAAAGTTTATTCATTCAATTAGTACCATAATGTACTAACGTGTCCCACTCATGTCATTTCATTTGAACATTAATATAAAGGAAAACACAGTCAATTTCCTCTCACACAACAAGTTTGCAAGATACCTCTTCTGCATTTTTGCTATCAAGTTTTACTAACTCGATTCTGTTACCTACTTCTCGGAGTGGATATGATGGTGATGAGAGGAGGAATACGCCGACAAATGTTCATCACGATCTCAGACATGATCTTAAAGAGCCAGCTCAACCCCAGACAAGTCCCTAGGGAGCCACATTATAGACAGAATCTATATTAGCTCTCTTCTGTTACCTGCTTCTCTGAGGATATGAACTGGTACTGTTGCTCCGCCTGGTATCCTCCCCAGTAGTGCAGGGCTACAGCACCGACCGCGATCCACAGGAACACACCCACAAAGTTCATCACTATCTCGGACAGGGCCCTGAAATCACCATAAACTATAATTAATTTCTCTTTATTATCAGCTATAAACAGTAAGAGTCCTGAAGTGATTAGCTCGCATATTCACCCGCGGTAGCCTATGATTGACCTCGGGTATGCATTATTTTATCAAAATAGACCCAGCGGTTTAGGCGTGAAAGTGTGACAGACAAATTTTGGAATTTATAACATTAATATGGATTTTACTGTCAAATTACTATGAAACTTAGTTGACATTCCGGACATTGGAAAAGTAAAAATACATGTTATTTTGAAAATCCTGCAGAAACGTAGACCGAGAATACACCAGGTTTTCCAACAGATTTTAAGATCTAGTATATAACTGTTCTTACCTCTTATGTTCTGTGGTGCCAAACAGATAAGTGACGACCTGGACGAAGGTGTAGATCAGGTACCCCACGATGACCCCTGACGCCACAATCTCAGCGTCTGGATTCTTCTCCTCATTGAGGTTCCACGTACCCCCCACTCCGAGGAACTCGCCATTGTATCCTGTTCTGTACAGCACCAGGATGATAATGTTTAGCACCTGGAAATCAAAGTGTGTTGTAACATTTTTCAACATTATCGGTGGTCGCAATCAAATTGAAGATTTGTATCATGTTTTGTTTATATTTTCATTGAAAGTCCTCCGAAAAGAGTAGAATCAAAAGAGTAGAGTAGAATATTACAAATTAACCTAGCGGCCCACAAACATTAAATATGTATCAGAAGTCGTAACGGAAACAACAGGAAGGGAGTAGTTAGTCGTAATTAAGCCCAGCCTACAATGAGATTTAATATCACATCAGCATATCCCTGATCAGATACCACTTTGTTGAGAAAACCTGCATTTAAATTAACAGTCAGCATTTAAGAAACTGTACTCGCCAATAAATCTCGTAGATTTTCCAAAGTTCTTAAAACCACTAGCCTCCTAGGAAATACCATCAGGAAGTTATTCATAAAAAAGTTAAAAAATACTTAAAGCAGAAGTATGTTTTGTCACTATCGCACTTAACAAAATTTAGCATTGACAGGACGAGACAAAATAGACTTATACTTTAGCGTCAACTGTGCTTTATCTTTTTTATGAATCACAACAGAATTAGTTTGTGTTGTAAAGGTCTGATATTTTCCAAAAGTGGGATTTTGCCGTCGTTTTCGAGAATAAAACGGGTAAACAGTAATCCATCTCTCACTTAAACTAAACTACAACTATCGAAATACGTTAATTAATTTTATTATTTATTAAACTCAGTCCGCTAGGACGCTCTAGGAATATATGGAAAGTGAAATGTAATTCCTATAAAACATAAACTTCTTTGTAACTCTATACTTTTCCTATTTAAACGCTATAAAATGTTCAATAAATTCATCCTTTCTCTGTTGTCACTTTCCACAATAAGCTTCTCACTTTCCTTCATTTATTTTAATAAAATATGTTTTAACCGCAAAAGCATACGTCATTGTTTAGACGATGAAAGTAGACATTGATGATGAAAATGTGAATGATTTGACCCTATCTGAACTTATCGAGTCATGTGGAGAATAGAAATGGGGAGTTTGATTGATGGGTGACAGACATAATATGTGTGGTCTTCCCATTCATATTCAGACGAATAGATTTGTCTTCATTCTAGACGATGTTAAAGGGAAAGTTGTAAACAATAGGCTCTCTTTAGATGTTATTTATTTGGTTGTAATCTATAAATTTCTCTCGTTGTGTGTTGTGTAAAAGGCGAGACTCCTTCGCGCACTGAGGTAGTACTTTTTTTTACATACAAATTGTTATGAGTTATGTTTGAGTATAGGGTTCCTTCCTTCCTTGAGTGTGTGCTTCCTTCATGCATATAATAATAATAATAATAAACAATCTTTATTTGATAACATTACAGGTACAGATAATATGAACTCTGAAGTCTGTGTTAGTTAGGAACTGTGCTACAGACTTCAGACTTCCCACACTGTTGACACAAATTAAGTTATCAATTAACTTAATTAACTTATATAATAATAAAGCACTTATAAACTACTGATGTCACACACTAATATATATCCTAGTTGGTTACACAACACTTACGAACAACAACTCTTCAACAAATCTTCAGTTGCATCGTAATCCATTGATTTTAATTTTATATAAATAATATATATATATATATATATATATATATATATATATATATATATATATATATATATATATATATATAATATATAGTAGTAAAATAACGTCAGAAACCCATATATTTTCTATGTTTACAGAATGTAAAGTAGAAGTTAGTAACAGCAAAAAAAACTGACGATCTGAGCAAGAAATGTAATAACTAATGACCAATGTTAAATTTTTTACAAACTTGACAATGACTGTCGTGGCGAGGCCATTCACATGGTCAATTCAGAATTGACGAGACAATAGTTTCGAGTCTTGAGATCTTGAATATATAGGAAAAAAGATAATCGGTAAAAAGGAAAGTAAATAGTACAGTATATACACTGCTTAATTCATATAATATTTGTTCCGCACATCGCGAATCAGTGAGTGGAAAGTTGAAACGGTCTTGTCAAATGATATTTTTCTGATTGACCCGGTTCTTGGATAATTATCTTTATATGTATTTGTTATAAAATATAGTTTATCATTGACTTAGTAACCCATAACTCAAGTCTCGAACTTACTATCTTTGGGGCTAGCTCAATCTGTGTGATTTGTCCTAATATAGGTATATATTATTTTTCGCTTATTATGACGTTTTTGCCCAACATTGGGACATCGACAGCTAATAGAAATATTAATTCTATGAATCATTGTGAAAATAAAAGAGTTCACAATAAACACTGAGCGTCGATGTATGTATTTCTAGTAAGTGATAAGGAACTGATAACAGTGTCCTGGTTATCTATCGATTTTCATACAATATATCGGTAAATTATTTAGAAATTCTGACAAAGAAATGTCATTTTTACTCAAAGCTACAAATGATGATGTTGACTGTTCCGAAATCTAGTATTTCACGAAGCAATTTAAAATTATTTTTTATAATGGTACCTACCATTCATAGAATCAAACTTCATTTATATACTATACTAGATGCGCTCCAGGGCTTCGACCCGTGGGAATTTCTGGGTACAAAGTAACCTATCTGTTATTCCAGGTTATATTTTACTCGTGTACCAAATTTCATAACAATCGCTCCAGTAGATTTTGCGTGAAAGAGTAACAAACATTCATACACACACACATCTTTACGAATTTTCGCATTTATCGCAAGTAATTAAATCATATTATTAATTTCTTAGTATAAATTGAAACTGATGATTTATATAATGTTGATTCATAATTATGATGCTTCCTTTATGACCAGGTTTGAGGTTCCTGCTCCTACAGGATAATGGTAATTATTAGATATCCCACTCGTTACTCATGCAGGGTCAGAAGTTAATATAGAGAGCACTAAACTTGCCTTCGGATCACAGAGTAAAATATTTTATAATCATTTACATTCATGAAATACAATAGACAAATGCTTGTTCTCTTGTTTATGTTCCGTGTTGTTCACATACTGTGGTGGGCCAGGATTGGATCTGCATAGCATAGTTCTGTAATACTAATATTACATATGCGAAAATCTGTATGTCTGTTTGCCTGTTCTGCCTTCATGGCTAAACTGCTCGACCTATTTTGATGAAATTTAGTATGCATGTAGTCAAAGGCTGCCGTTCAAGCGTAGGTTACTTTTTAAATCAACCTCCAAAGTGAATGAAAAAAATAGTAAAATCCCTATGACTGCCAGGTATTTAAAGTTTACTCAAAATAAAACGCAGTCTCTGGTCCGCTCTACTCTGAGCCGGCAGCTGACAATTACATAGTTTTAATTGTCATTGCGCCGGCGCAGGAAGCTTTGATTCAAACAGTTTACTTTTCGACATCCGTATCGGATTGCAGTTGTACAACGTTGTTTATGCCAATCGACTATTTCAAATTTGGTAGACAATTGTTCGTCTTGTATAGTTTTGATACGTGTTATAGTTAGCTATATTGTTTTGTGGATGTATTTGTTCGTATAGCTTATGCCAGCTACACACTATCGTCGAACTCGGACAAATAGCCAGCATGAAAACATTCACATCAGAAATAAACTATTGTGATTGAAGACACGAGTACGAAGATATCGAAGACGAAATTTGGATCGATTTAAATATGATCTTTTAAGCTATCATTAATACAGCTTTGAGGAAAATGATTTGATAATAATGAACATACATATTATGATGATAATTCAACGCAACTTGTAGAAAGGAATAGAGATTTATATCTGATCCTATTGTTTAAAGAATTTAACAACTTTTGACAATAAAACAAATTTAATTTTAATTATGAAGCGGTGGTGGTGTAATTGTCAAGACGCCGCCTGTGAATCGTAAGGTCCCAGGTTCGAATCCTACTCGTGCTACATGAGTTTTGTATACCAATCTAACTTATGTATAGTAGTTTTCATCAACCACCACTTGCTTCCGGTGAAGGAAAACAACACCTGCACACTGGTTGATTATTAACTTGTGTGTGAAATGGAGAAGGCAATAGTAAACCACTCCATTAATAGTGCTAAGGAAGTTGTGTGTGTTTAATTCTACGTAACGATCACGACCCATGACAGACATGAGGAAATCCGACTATGAAGAAAAAACAAATTTGGACCCTAAACAATTGCTATTACAAGCTGAACATAACCCTAAAATCTAAATAATACTACTTATCGAAATCATTTACTGCAATGTAATTTATATGCATTAGACCATCATAGCTACCACTATATTGTAAAGTAATGAAGCGAATCGATCACGTAGCAGAAGATAATGGCACAATGGTCAGAACCAAGGCAAATGAGATTTATTGTTCTGATCCCAAAGGAGCTAACCTTGGCTGCATCTAGAGGATTATCTTCATCATGCCGTGAATAGATAATGTGAAGAATTTCGCAGACAGCATTGTTTAACCTGTGATACATCTGCATAGCTCAAGTCGATTAAAAACAGTAGATTTTTGTTGAATTCGAAGTATCTTTGTAAACATATAATTACATATGAACATATTTTTTATTAGCTTAAAATAAGTTCATTATGTACTTACATATAAACTATTTTTTTATTGTATTATCTAAAATATTTGTATGTTTACGAAGTACCTTCCTCGATTTCTAGAATAAACACTTGTTTATGTCATTGTACTTATTATTATAGTTTTATATATTGCTTGCAGCCTTTGTATGTAATAATAATGCAATCTTTGATACTAGATATATATCTTGTAAAGGTATGGAATGGAAGATTTTACTGGCGGACAATTAAAAAAAATTAAATGTACAGTTGTCCAAGAACCTCTATCTGTGGTAATAGTGGCTAACTTGTAATTAATTTTTGTTATTAAATATACATTTAATAGAAAATAAATCCGATAAAATATTGTCAAAGAGAATGTACGTGCCAATAGTCTGACTATTAAGGATGCCGAAGACCGTGAAAAGTGGAGAAGTAAAAACAGGAAAAGCTTTACGTCTGAGGAATCTCATCCTCGGAAAACCGCTCAGACGAGAAAGAGAGACAAAATCCGATAAAAGGGAGTGCCAACTAGCAAGAGTACAGTCAACAGCACATCAAGTTACCCTGCATGAACCTCTGTGTCGCGGTAATAGCGGCGAATTTGCAATGAAATATAGTAGGTTGATGTGCTGTTGACTGTACCTTCTGTTGCAATGTTTAAGAACAAACATCACTATCTGTTATCAATTACAGCGTTAGTCATGAACACACTACAACGCCATCACGGCATGACTAAGTTTATGAGTAATTTTAAGTATGTCATTTAAACTACTGGTATCCCGGCAATGTTACTTCCGATAGACTTTCGCAAATAGATAAACACCCGGATTAAAAAAAAAATAAGACAAAGTATTTAAAAATATAGGTACTCGTATTTTCTTATCTCTAAATAAATAAATAAATACGGACAAATCACACAGTTTGTTATCCCTAAAGTAAGTTCGAGACTTGTGTTATGGGTTACTAACTTAACGATACTATATTCTATAACATATACATATATAGATAAACATCCAAGACCCAGGTCAATCTGAAAAAGATCATTTTCCATGTTGACCTGACCGGGGTTCGAACCCGGAACCTCCAGTGTAGCAGTCCGGCGTGATGACCATTAGGCCACAGAGGTCGTCTATTTTAAGTCTTGCACAACAATCCTATTAATATTATAAATGCGATGTATATGTTTGTTATATTATTGCTTGTATGTTGGTTATTCTTTTAGATTGTTATGAAATTTGGTACACGGGTAGAATATAACCTGGAATAACGCGTAGGGTACTGTTTATCCCGAAATTCCCACGGGAGCGGAGCCCTAAGGACCAGCTAGTAAATTATAAAATCACCATATTTACTGCAATGTAGTCCTATTGCATATAAGCAGTATCGGAAACCATAACCCTGGACATACTGAACTAACCTAATGTTAGCAATGTAATGAGGTGCGTAGAGTAAAATTAGGTCACGGATGATGATCATAAAATGTGAATTGGTAAACATAAAAATTACACAAAGATTCCTTCTATCTTAACGTTTGTTCTGTTAGACGATTTCCAACTTTTAATAAACCAACGTAAAAAGTTGATGTCGTTTCATATTAAAATAATAAGCGGCTATATCGTCGAGGTGTGGCATTATCAACACTGGTATCGAATGGGGCCGCGCTAATCTCTGAGAAATATGAAATATGTGGACTTTAATTGCATTTTCCACGGTCTACAAAATCATAATTTATTCTGTTCTGTTCAGACCCTTTATCAATATTGTTTTCTTTATTGTTATTATCCTTTTTGTTTTGATCACCTAGTCGTTATGATCACCTAGTATCGATAAATACTTCGATCAAACTGTTATCTTACATGACATCATTGTGATCGTGACCACTTTTAAAGGTTTTAACTTTTTACAAGTACATAATAAGTAATTCAAAAATAAGACAAATAAATTAGTCATTGAATTGTTCATAAATTATTTTGTAATATTATTCCTATTCATGTTGTTTCTGAATTAAAAATTACTGCTTATGGTTTTACCTATAAAAAGACTAATGATTTTCTTAGTAGGCTATGATTCATCACTGATGATGAGCCTACAACAAGGAATATTAATTTCGATGTAACATCTGAGTACTTATTAGAAATAAATACTGAAATGTTGTTTTTGTGAAGCATTTACAAATGCCGTGAAATTTTGACAAAAAGACACTGTTTCATAGTTGTTGCTCTCGTTTCATCTAGTCGCACTATGTGCATAATCGATTTAATCAAAAATCGTTTGAAGATACTCACAATCTTTAGCGCTTTCACGACTATCGTCGCGATCGTCTGAATCGAGACCATTTTCACTCGTTTCTTTTGCACTTATTTCAATTTTTGCACTTTTTCCACTGGAACTCCTTTGTTTTAGGTCCGTTTTTGTTCGGATTCCGGCCGTCACTAGACGAACAACATTATCTATATTATCAGTTGAAGCCGGGTTATCTTATCTTGTACACAGAATTTGTAGGACAGGTTGCAATGTACCTGTTCTTTTAAAAATACTATGACACATTTCGTAGGCCTTTTCGTACACATATTATTTGTTTGCGCAAGTTATCTCTTCTTACGATATTTGCTGGTAAATTAACAGCTTCTTATAGTCTAAGTATATTAGCTGCACAGATATAAACTATTGACCCAGTCACTGAAAAAAAATTTTGTTTCATATTATAAAATACAGCAGGAACAGTTACCACTATAGTTACTGTATTTGGCAAAATATTAAAATTCTACGCCTACGAATAAAATATTGTTGCATATACGGAAAGCCGTATTTCATTTTGCCCTTAAGGGCTACACAAAGGGCCCCGAAGTAGGCCAATAGTACACACTTGTGTGCCAAATACCACCGCGTTCACCTGACCTGGACCAAATCGCATTTTCACAACTATAATTATAACATGGATTGACATGTTATTTATCGTTACGGGTAAGGTTTTATATTTAGCGTACTATCAGATTATACTATGAAATTAGAAATCTACATTGTCTTTACTATAATCTTTAACTGCGCAAGAAAAAAGTGTACCTCACAGTTTCGGAACACCTGAGATGACAAACCAGTTGTAGTAGAACCAACCACGTCGCATGTAGAAATAAATTCGCTACACTAGTAATGTAATCGAGTTACAAAATTTGACATTTTTGTTGTTTTAATTCTTATGGATTTAGCAACAGTCCTATTGTTTCGATTCTCGTCTAGTCAGATGCGGATATTAAGCAAACATTGGAAATTAAAGTTTAACTTGACGGTTATATTTATTGAGTTTTGTACTTGATTGTATATACTGAAATTCAATGTTCACATTAACTTGGCGTATGGTGCCGCCCTAGAATAAGACAATTTCATATCCTCCCCTGAATATCGTACGAGACGACTGAAACTTATATAACTAAACAACAATAGCATTCCCAAGGAGGGTTAACATCAGGAAGGCGACCGGTTGTACAATCGGAATGTTCAATCGGAAGGTTATATTTACTGATATTTACTTTGAATTCTATCCGTAGTAAATAATTATTTATTTATTAATCCATTTAACAATAATTTCAGGAGCTCGGCCTGGATATCACCGATGAACAGATCGCAGAAATGGAAGCAGCGATACACGACATCGACTTTGAGTCTGCAGCAGAACATGAAAAGAAAGTGCGCCACGACGTCATGGCACACGTCCACACTTTAGCTGAGAGATGCCCTCATGCTGCTCCGATCATCCACCTCGGAGCGACTTCGTGCTACGTCGGAGACAACACTGATCTGATCACCATGAAGCATGGATTGGATCTGCTGTTGCCGAGGCTAGCTGCCATCATAAGTCAACTGTCTCAATTTGCTGATGAACATAAGTAAGTTATTTCGTTACAAGTTTTTGCTTGGTGATGTTGTTTCACCTTATCACCTCGGTGAGGGATCTACATATAAACAGCCCTAATTAACCATCTTGGAATGACTGCAGCGACAGAAAGCCTTAACTTTCTTCATAGTCGTATTATTCATGTCTGAGGGTCGTTGTCATTACGCGACTTTTAGCACTATTAATGGAGTAGTTTGGCTACACTTTGGCTGCACTCTGGTTGATTTTTTATTATATTTTGTAACAAGATGATAAAAAGTCAACCAGAGTGTTCGAAAAGAGCGTAGCCAGCTGTCCTACTTTTCTGATAAAAACAATTGGGTTTTTTTCGCTTCTCAGGTCCCTACCAATGCTGGGATTTACTCACCTACAACCTGCGCAGCTTACTACAGTAGGAAAAAGAGCTACGCTGTGGTTAAGTGACCTCTTGATGGATGAGCGTGCGCTCTCCCGGGCCAGAGATGATCTGCGATTCCGAGGAGTCAAAGGCACTACTGGTACCCAAGCTTCCTTTATGCAACTCTTCAAAGGTGACGGTGAAAAGGTACGAGCTCTTGACAAAAGAGTTGCGGAACTAGCCGGATTTGACAAACGTTACATAGTTACTGGACAAACTTATTCCAGGAAAGTAGATTTAGAAGTAATATCTGCCCTATCAAGTCTTGGAGCAACGGTCCATAAAATGTGCTCTGATATCCGTCTGCTTGCTTCTCGTAAAGAGTTGGAAGAGCCTTTCGAAGCTTCTCAAATTGGCTCCAGCGCCATGCCGTATAAAAGAAACCCAATGAGATCCGAGCGGTGCTGTGCGCTGGCTCGTCATTTAATTACGTTGCATTCAAATGCTGCCAATACCCACGCAGTTCAATGGTTAGAACGAACTCTCGATGACTCAGCTAACCGTCGTATTACGCTGGCAGAGGCCTTCCTTACAGCTGATGCTACTTTGATTACGTTACTTAATATCTGTCAAGGATTAGTGGTGTACCCCAAGGTGATAGCTAGATATATTACCCAAGAGCTGCCATTTATGGCAACCGAGAATATCATCATGGCAATGGTACAAGCTGGAGGTGATCGCCAAGTATGCCATGAGAAGATAAGGGTGCTTTCTCATGAAGCCGGAGCTCAAGTCAAGCAACATGGTAAAGATAATGATTTGATTGAACGCGTGAAAAACGATTCCTATTTTGCTCCAGTAATACCACAGTTGGATAAAATTCTTGATGCTTCAACATTCATTGGGCGTGCACCTGATCAAGTTTCTGAATTCATTGAAGAAGAAGTTCAGCCAGTTTTATCTAAATATCAAAACACTCTTTCTGAGGTTCAGAAACCAGTTGCTTTGAATATATAATTTATGTAACTTTTGCTTATATTTTTCAATAGGTAAATACACAGCACTAGATATAAATGTTTCGTTTTATTTAAGTACCCGTATAATTTTTATTTTCAAATATTTAGGGTGTCAAAATAAACACTTATGTTCAATAAAATTATATATTTACAAAATGTAGCATGGGCATATTACTACATTTATTTTAGAAAGTACAGAAGAATGACTTCACTACGTATTTTAACAAAACGTAATAGATGAACTAGACAATGGTAACTTATGTTTTATGAATGATGCAGATAATGGTGCTTAGCAAACTAAAAGCGAAAAAGTCCAAAATTAATAATAAATAACTAGAAAATAACAACAAATTGATCAAATAAATAAGCTTACACAATACAAAATTACAAAAGAGAGACAAACCAACATTATCATTTCGTCCATTAGAGAGTCATAAAAATTCGTGTTCCTTAATCACAATTTTGATGGCACGAACGAGATTCGAAATAGCATCCTATTTTATTCAATTAAAGAGTATTTGTGAGAAGTGTATCGCCTTGGCAAGCAGGTCCCTGGCTGGGCCAGTTACATGCGCCTAATGTCGGATCGAAACTTAATTGAACAGGACAATTGAAAACATGAAGCGTAAATCTTTGTTTAGTACAGTCCCATCTACAAGCGTAAAACTTGTTACATTGTTTTGGATGACGGAACAGACCAGCTCTCTGACAGTCTACAGAGCCTTGCAAAGTCTCATCTCTGCTTCTCCAACCACCTGGACCATATCTGTCAAATGCTTGAGAATTAATATTACTATCAGCAGACTCTGCCTTCAACTCTGCCGTGGGTGCTACTTCTTGATTCAATAATACTGTTTTGTAAGTAGGGGCGACAGTCACAGCCTTAACTCTTGGGCGTATTCTTAATGTTTTTTCAGTTGATAAAATCACAGCCGGAGTACTTGATACATATCTCTCGGAATATACTGCGTTATTCTTGGGTAATACTACTGGTTCATCATTACTTGATTCTTGATAATCTTGATAATAAGAATCATCAGGAACGATAATTGGATTGTATGTTGAAGTTACAATTGGTGCGGACGTTATAGTTGCTGATGTCTTTCTTCCAAATTGAGCACTGCTGATGTCTCCTCGTCCAGAATCGTCATATTCGTTGCTATAGTCGTCAAAGTCTTGTTGTATTTTAACACTTGGTCTCTTTCCTTTTAAAACAAGAACTGGAGATTGACAGCTACAAACAGCTCCAAGTTTTCTAACTAAAAGTGGGTTGAAATCATTAATTTTTGTAACAACAGCTACCTTCGGTTTAGTCCTTCTAACAGGCACTGGAGTTACTTCTACAATTTCTTGTTTCACAGGTAAATAAGTAGAAGAAACTATCTTTGGTGATAATGAATATGACTCAGAGCTAGATACAATTGGTTGCGACGTGGTGTAAGATGAGGAAGATACTAACCCAGTATCTGAACCAACAGTACCATATCCTAACTGTGACTTAGCAGTTTGCACTACTATGTTTTGTTTTCTAAGAATTTTAGTCTCTTCTGTAGGTGGCAAATATTCTGGGGCTTGATATTGTGTAGTGGATTCTATATATCGGTACGGAATACTAGTGCTAGACACTACTATTGGCTTTGAAGTTGTATAAGCAACTTCAGAGACTAATCCTGCATCGGGTCCCACTGTGCCAAAACCGAGCAAGTTTGATTTTGCAGTCTGAACGATAATATTAGATTTTCTTGGCGTTGGAGATGAAGTTGAAACTGTATATTCTTCGTAGGGATTGTATCCAATCTGAGCATCAGCAGATTGCTCCTTGTATCCAAAGCTTTCAAAATTTACTACTTGGGCACTACTTTCCTTTGCTGGCGGCAAATATTCGGGGGCATTGTATTCCGTCGTTGATTTAACGTACACTGTAGGTCTTTGTGTAGTTGACTTATATATAGTTTTTCGTGTTGATGGAGGCAGGTAAGTATTTTCTACTTTAGGAGGCAAATATTTTGGGGTACTGTACTCGATAGTTACTTCAGGAGTTGTAGCCGGAGGTAAATATTCTTTTGAAGTCGGTGGCAAATATTCTTTAGTGATTGGAGGCAAATATTCCTTTGTTGAAGATACAGTGGAATAGCTAGGAGTAAATGTTGATGATACTATTGGAGTGACCGTGGATACAACTGGAGGCAAATACTCTTGAGCTTTGTACGCATCTTGAATTTCGGTGGAGTCATACGCAACCTTTTTGTATTTTGTGGTAATAGTAGTACCAGGGAAAGATGATAGGTGAATAGATTCCTTTCTAGGTTGAGAAATATGAGACGTACTGAAGGAAACTTGCTGGATTGGCTGGGATTGCTTAATTTCGTATTGTTGAGAATATTCAACTGGTTTATAATTAATCTCTTCTTGGGCTTTATGAATCACTGAATTTTGATGTTGAACAATCGGTGGAGATACAGAAGACGCAACGGAGTAGGACTGTTGATAATCAGTTCTCAATGGATGTTCCTGAGACGTAAATGATAAAACCTTTTTCGGAGTTTCATATTCACTGTAATGTTCTTCGTAAGCTAGTGTTGATGGAGTTGTCGATACAAATAATACATCCTTACCGGAATCTTGCTGAGAACTTACACTAGATTGATGGAATATTTGATGAGATACAACACTAGCATCAGAATGCGACTTTTGAGCACTGTAATCAACTTCTCGTTGGATCTCTGGCTGGCTATAAGAATAACCTCCTTGGGAATAGGACTCTTGAGCAGTAGCTTCATATTTGACAGGCTGACTTATATGAGTGACTTCGTGTTTATGTTCAACAATTGGCTGATAAGTTTGTGTGTACACAGAAGCTGTTGGTTGGACATAGGTGGCTGGTGTAATATTTGCTGTATATTTCAAGATAGGGTTTTCATAAATTGTCACTGCAGGCTGTTGGAAAGATAGTTCTACTTTAGGCGTAGATGAAACTGGAACATAGTTTTGAGCAACTTTGTGAATCGTTTCTTGACTATAAATTTGAGGTTTATAAGTTGACACTACCGGAACAGGCGTTGCAGTGACTGGCGTGGAATAGTGGTACGCTGGAGATTCTTCAAATTTAATTTCAGGTTTTTTATACTCATAACCTGATTCGGATGATCCATGATACGTGTTAACTTTACTGGCTTCTACATTATGTAATGTTTGATGACTGAATACTTGGGGTTGGTATGTTGATATGACGGGTTGAACTGCGATAGCTGGCTGAGCGGTAGTGTAAGTGAAGTCAGTTTTTGGTTGCTCATAAGAAACGCTAGATTGGTAACCAATACTGTCACTATCTATCGATGAAGCGTAATCTTTTCGGCCTTCCGATTTATGAATAGTCTGGTGACTATAAGCATGAGTTTTATAAGACGGTTCCACAAAAGCAGTGGGAGTAACATTCTCAGTATAGGTTAATAGAGGGTTATTATATACAGAAACAGCAGGTTGATATACTGTTTCCACTTTAGGGGCAGGTGTTGATGAAACGGGGAAATAATTATGGGTTTCAATATTATGAATAGTCTGGTGACTAAATGATTGTGGTTCGTATGTAGAAACTGAGGTAGGTGTTGAATACTCGTAAACTGTTTTTACCCCTTCTTCGAATTTTACTGCTGGCTTGGCATATTCATATCCGGATTCAGAGTTTCCTTGAGAATGAGTTTTTACTTGATTGGCATCAACCTTATGCAATGTTTGATGGCTGTAGCCCTTAGGTTGGTAAGTAGATTCAACAGCTGGTTGGGCTGTAGTGTATTGTACTACTGTCTGTGGTCCCTCGTATTCGTACCCTGTTTGCTGAACTGATGGTACGTTAACTTTGCTTGTTTCTACTTTATGGATGGTCTGGTGGCTATAAGCATGTGGTATTGCTTCTGTAACGGATGGCCCAGTAGTATAAGCAGCGATCTTTTTAAATGGTGGTTCTGTTACTGGTACCGCAGTCGAATAATCAAATCCGACTGACGCAATATTATGTAAAGTTTGTTGGTTGTGATTGAATCCTTGAGGTTTGAAGGTTGATACTACGGGAGCAGCTGTCGTATAAGTCAGACCATCTTCAAATTTAATGCTAGGTTTAGAATATTGGTAGCCGGACTTCTCCGCAGAAGACTGACTAGATCCATATTGGTTGGAGTTGTAATTCTGACTTTCGAATTGATAATTGACTGCTTGATTATAATCCGATACTTCCACTTTCGGAGTGACATACTGTTGTACGGCTACAACAGTGGGTTGGACGTAAGTCACTGCAGGGTGAGTAATACCAAATATTTGTTTAATTGTGGATTTCGGTTCTTCTGGAACAAATGTAGTCTTGTATGAAGTAACCGGTATTGCTGTAGTTACAGCGAAGGGAGTAGCAGTAGTCGGAACACCAGAAGAAGTTGGTGTAGTCACGTAACCATATTCGTCTATATTGTGAATATCTGAGCCCACATGGCTTACAGATACAGCTGGATGATCAACATAAGACAATTGACCTGAATGTAGTGTTTTATGGCTGATTTCACTAGAGGATTTTGAAGCGGCATTATATTCTCCTTGGTAATTGGATTGATCATAATAACCTGCGTCAACTAATGTAGTTTTTCCTACTAGTCCTACGTTCACTGCTCCGGCTGTCAATGTGTGAGAAGCTCCAGTATACGCTTTCGAATTACTCAAGTAATTTCCTGTATTAGCACTACTATAGGCGCCGTGCTTTATTTCAATAGAATGCGTTGACTTTCCTTTGGTTCCAAATGAATTGCCTCCACTGCCTATGTGACCGTCATCTCTGTAGACTCCGGCAACATATTGTCCTGAATTATCATTCGAAACTGAGCCAGAGTAATCAGTTTTGTAAGAACCGGAATTGTCTGTGGAATATGAACTAGAATATTGTCCATTATTGGAGTATCCAGATTCAACGTATGCTCCTGAATTGTCTGATTTGTATCCAGTATTGGACAAATCAGTTTGTACATATGATCCTAAATTGCCTCCTTGATAAGCACCACTCGAGTAATCTGATTTTGCATTTGTGGCTGAGCTATCTCCACGGAAACCATTATTGGAATAACTGGACTGTGAGTAAAATCCAGAATTATCACCTCTATATCCATTGCTAGAAGAACCTGATTCTACATATGATCCTGAGTTACCCGCTACATACTGGCCGTTACTTCCACCATGATATTTTTCCTGATAATCGCTTTCAGAAGATGAGCCAGAGTATTTTCCAGTGTCGTAGTTATCACCCGTGTGTTTGTATCCCAGGTCATCGTGTATGTAAGGCTGTGCTGGGGCATCAATGTGCTTGTAAGGCTCTGCATAATCTCCTGAAGGATCATGCACATAAGCACCAGATTCATTATCATCGTAATTGTTTTCATATTTTCCCGAATAAACATTAAAACCATTGTTCTGTCCGACATTAACATTAGCGTGGGCGTAGTTTTGAGTTTTAGGTTTAGAGGGTAATCTATAGTCGCCTAATATAATTTGACCACTAGTATATTGCGTCGGTTGCACCAATCCTATATTTGCATTTAGTGATCCTATGTCACCATTTTGATAGGCTAACCCATTGATATCTGGAGCGTGAGATAGACCTAGATTGTATTGGTTGTTAGCCAACTCCTGAGAAGCTATAAAGTTGCCGTCTAATGCGTCATCTTTGGTTAGGAATCCGTTTTGGATTCCGACCAAGTTATTGAGGGAGGCTCCAGAAATGAGACTCTGATGTGCAGCTACGTTGATGGCGTCTGCGGTTTGCCCTTGGAATCCTACTGCGCCTGCAAAAAACAATGATTTCAGTTTTTAATCATAATATTTTCAACTCTTTCATTGAACATATTTGTAGCCATGATAAATAAATATATATACGGCTGTCTCAAATAAATAACCTGTGATAATCGATGCTATTCTTACATGATACTAATCATATCGCTAAAACACACTACTGGTACTAGAAGAATTAATATTACGTGATCATAGGTTGGACTTAAGACCAAGAGTAAGTTTACCATCAAAGAAAGGTACCAACCAGTGAGAGTAGCGGCGGAGAACCCATGAGCCTCAGCCTCGTAGCGAGCTATATTCCCACAGGCTGGCACCAGCCAGGGCCAGTCGCACTTAAGCTTCTCAGCGTCGAACCCGAGACCGAACGGACAGCGGAACTCGTACGCAGTCAACGGGGCTTTCCCGTGGTCTAAGCACGCAAAGAACCAGCGACAGTTCTCAGGATCGGCGTAATAACCTGAAAAATCAATCAATTGTTTTGGTTATTGTATGTTATATGTTGCCCAGGGCTTCGCTCCCGTAGGAATTTTAAGATAAAATATAGCCTGTAGCAATCTTGGATAATATACTTTTCTAATGGTGAAAGTTTCAGTACTTTCGGAGATTACCCGCCTCAATCATACAAACTCACCAACGTTTACCTCTTTATAATAATAGTATACTTTCAGACCCAGATGAAAAGATACGTAAATACCTTTCAACACTCTCATCCTCGCGTGTTTCCGCGAAGGCGAGGATTAGCGTAAAAAAATAAACCTAACAATTTTGAATATTAAATGTATGATTTTGGATTTTTCCAACGTCAACAACCGTCCTTGGGAATGTTGCCTATTAACTTCCAAGGCTTTGTGTTCTTTAGCCACTTCGAATGATATCCACGAGAGGATATGGCACTCCATATTCCAATTCGATCTACTAACTACAAAACATCTATGCGAAAATAGTTTTACAAATGTAGTATATTCAATTCAAAGTAAATAAGAATCAAAACGTTTTTATAAAGTGACAGAACAGTCTTCTCTAATTCCAAAATTATTTTTTTCTTTTTCGGATTTTTTCACTGTTCGATAAAATATTAGGAGTATTTTACATACACAAATAAATACCTAACAATCAAACATAAAACTACACTAGTTGTGCGAACCTAGACCTCGCGAACACAATATTTTTTTACAAAATTGTGAATATTTCAAAAACAACTGAACCGATTTTAATGCCCCACGAACTTGAACATTCTATTGACAGATTCTACATACCTTTTATCAAATCAAACATTTCATCGAAATCAGACCAGCGGTTCGAAAGTTATCGCGTTACAAACACACAAACATACATACATATAAAAATGCATTTTTGCCGCAAGTAGAATGTTAGACCTCGCTCGCTTCGTTCGCACGGTCAATAAATTAAACAAACAGTACTAAACACGAAAAAGATGTGAGCCTCCAAAAAATGGCTGATTATGCTTATAAGGCCACTAACCTTCGTGGTCAGGACAGATGAACCTGGTGTGAGGCACGGGAGCGATCTCCGAGGAGCCGGGGCAGGCCTGAGAGTGCGGCAGACTGCCCGGCCACACGCACACCTCGTACCGGGCGTCGAATGCGAGACCCGCTGGACAGTCGAACTCGAACACCTACCAATAGGGTATACTATTTAATGCCAGCTCCACACTATCGCGGAGCAGTTCGTCGATATTTGGCGGATTCGCTATACATACCTAGTTGGTTTTTCATTACGGTAAATTAAGGCTATCATACTAATTAAGCAATGTTCACGCATTCGCGTCGGCATGTGTCAAAGTCCGGCAACAGTGTGAAGCTGGCAGGTAACCTACATAACTTAATCTCCCGGTTACTTCCACCGCCATTGAGTGTGTTGCCCAGGGTCCGTTATTATTATCGTTATGCGATGTGATTTTAGAACCTATACTGATTAATCTGCTTGGGACATTAGTACCGAATTAATTTTTAATACAAATGCAATACCAAATTGAACTGCGTTGCATTTGAAACGTTCCGTAAAGGTAAATAAGTAGGACTGCTGAACTATCTTTCAGCACAGCATTCTCAAGAAAACAAAAATCATATCAAGTTACTTTGAGCGTTTAAAACATATTGTAAGAAGTTGCAAAAATTTAGCTTAGAACTCTAAGAAGTTAAGTTTAAATAATGAATTCTAAACGCCTACGTACGCAAAGAGTCCCATAGTTGTCAGTAGATGTTGCGTTACAATAAGGGGATGACGGAGCTACGCTCGATATTTTCCAACACGCATTTTCTGGATCTATTTTTTGTGGTAAACATATTTTAAACATGTCAACGAAATCATTAGTCTTTTTCGAAAATGCTTGTAAATAATGTTTAATAGAATAGGATATATAATAAATGTTTTATAATTGTATGTAATGTAATTGATTCATATGTAATTGATTTATGACATTATTACGTACGTTTTAGACATTTAGCTTTTTATTTATACATTTTTTTTTGTGTGACCATTTTCAATAATTTTATTGGAAATACAACTTTTTTTATTTTATTTATTCATTCCAATTTTGACATTTTTAATAAAGTATAAGACTTTTATTTGTTAATTGACGTCCTTGGAGAAAAGGCGGCGGTGAAGTTTATTGCGCCGCTTCTTCTTCACCTGCGCTTTGGAACTCGGCAGTAGACTTAGTTTAAGTAATTTTTTGACGTCAATAAGTGATGTATATCATTCTAAATTGAATAAAGAATTTTGAATTTGAAATAAATGCTCAAAGAAATATTTTATTTTAGAATAAGTACCTATAAATATTGTAATAAATCTTACGGTATACTCCGGGGAGAGCTGATCAAACTTGACACATCGATAGAATCTGGCGCAGGAACGGGGGTGCACGAAGTATCCTTGGCGAGAACACGAAAACTCCGTCCTGGTGTCCTGGAATTAAAAAAGTAACATTTAAATATTACTGACTATACTAGCGACCCGATAGGGCTTCATTTATGTATAAACCTTCCGCACCAGAGGACTAACTCGTTTGTCTTCGAAGCTCTAGAACAGGCTAAAGATCAACACGACTAAAGGAGGAGGCAACCTTCGGGAATATATTGACTAAATAATAGTTAAGACTGCATCGAAATCCGTTGCGTGATTTAAAAGAAACAGACAGGACGACTTTGTTTTATACTATGTATCATTATCACTTAGAAAAATGTCACGGATTAAGTAGTTAGGTTTTTTAGTGTAACTATGGGCCTGAATTAAATTATATTTATTTTTAAATCAGAATTTGACAAGCGCCTGAAAACGTGCGCATATTAATTAGTGCGCAAGATAATTTTTGCTCGTTGAAAGTATCAGTGTATCAGATTTTTGAGCGAACGCAAAAAAGACATCGTTTTTTATTATTTTTTAAAGATTTGAAAAAGTAAGTCACGACATTTTTGTGTAAGTATATTAACGATAACATATGTGCATAACCCACCTCTCTGATAGAGTGAATGACGCCGTCGGAATCAACGACCTGGGTGATTCTGTATGGAGACACTTGCAGGGCATCCAACACTCTAGCGTGGCTCGGAGCAGACAGGATCTCATGCTCTAGGGATCTGGAAATGGATGGTGAAATATCTTATCACCCTTCTTCTTCTTCTTTGCGTGTCGATGGTAATTGATAACAGGAACAGAGCAAATCATCTTCCTAAAAATGGGCTATTGTCAGTCCTAGTGCAAGCGTACGCAATTGTACTTAGAAAAAACGAACAGTTGTGCCACAGTCGCACGTACATATTTTAATCCTGAATTTATATTATAACTAGTTGTCGCCCACACTCCGTTCGTATAGCCTATGTTTGACTTCAAGTCACTAACTGTATTTATTCCAAATTTCTTCAAAATTGGTCAAACGGTTTACCCGTAAGACATCTCAAGCTAAAAGTTGCTTCGCTGATAAATTATATAATTATTAGAAAATAAAATTGATAAAATTAAATTTTATAATAGTGAACAATAGAGTGACTAGGTATTGTTATTAAAGGAGATAATAATATAAATAACACATTCCTAGTTCACACGATCACCTGTAGTAGTGATAGTAGTTGTAGTACTAACAGTTCTGGAGTCCACTGACACAACATAATAATCAATTGAAAATTATTTATTTATAAAATTCTTCTCCACAAAAGATTGTGGCGAATTTTATAAATAAATAATATAATGCTTGTAATTATATTTAGGTTAAGAAACCTAGCATTATATAAAGATTGCTGGACAAACTTGTGTCTGAACTAAGCAGAGCATTTATCTCTCAACATTAGCCTCTCCTCTAGGACAACTAACACTTGACCAAAAATCGATTTTTTACCGGCTAAAAGCTAGCGTATAGTCAACAGCACATAAAGTTAACCTGCATGAACCTTTATGGCGCGGTAATAGCGGCGAGTTTGCAATGAATAGAGGTAGGTTAATGTCCTGTTGACCACGTGAAAAGCGGCAATTGTTATTAATCAACGTCAGTAACCATACCTGAGTACAGCGGCCCTGGGTGCCCGACTCTGCTGGTTGAGCACCTTCATCAGCGAAGCCCTGAGGGTGGGCCCGCAAGGGGTGTCCGAGTCGCGCTCAGCGTTGACCAGCGCCAATCCAGCTAGACCTCTCACTCGAGCGTATTTCCCCTTCACGTCCACTGAAGACGAGTCTTCGAATGACACCCAGGTTGTGTTCCTGAATAATGAAATTGTTTGTCAATCATTTTGGGGGCCTTTGCCCAACAGTGGTACATAGAAACTATGCTTAAAAAAGGATTAACTTTAAGATTAGCATATTTTATTGGATGGAGCTACAAAAGTTGTGGAATATTCAATTGGTCTTTTGCCTATGTCTACTTTATATATGGCCATTGTATCGCTATTTATTCCCAGTTTTTATCAAATGCGTGGTCATTGTGTGGACAAATAACAAAATTGATATAATGATAGTTTTTGTAGTAAGTACGTAACGAATCTTTACATGGGTATTATAATATTAGTCAAAGAAGAGACAGAGGCGTTAGGGCCTACGGTTTTCATCAATCGATAGTGTGAACCTTCCTCAGGAAGGTTTTATGGTATTACCCGAGCGAAGCCGTGACGCAAAGCATGACATAGTAACATTTCTATACTTTATTGCCTTTTGTTTCAAAGCTATTTCAACTATATCTACTGACAGTTTATGTACACTGAACATCTCGGAAACTTTTCATAGCAAACAATAGCTCCCGATGAAAACAATATTGGACAACTAGCTGGCATACATTAGTGATTGAGTAACGATACTGTTGCATTGTCCTATTGATGGACTCCAACCATCTATGAACGGAATTCATACCAATAAGACCAGGATGCCGATTCTGCTTAAGTCTTTAATCGTTATTCAATAGTATTTCTCTTTTAGACAGCTAAAAAGACAGTGAAAAAGTATTGCTTAGTGTGGGTATGCTAAGTACTCGAAAGACCATTGAAATACAATTGTGACTTAGGTAAATTAATGTTTGCAGAATAGAGTCTCTGCGATTCTTGAAGATGATAGTTACATTATGCAAGTTCACATGATTATTATTCATATATCAAGTCGAACGCATTTAAATTAGGTTTCTATGAATACGCAGTATATCTGCAAGAGTAAATATTAAATACTTAGATTCCTTATAATCGCTATAACTTCAATGAGTGTTAAATAGAAATATGAAGAATTTCCGGTGTAACCCACTCTCAGAGTGGATTGGATCAATCAAGTTTGACGTTAACTTTAACCAGCGCAGATAAACACATTAACGGTGAGTTGCACCAATCAACTTTGACGTTGACTCACCCTCAATAATATAATAAACCTCATAAAACAAAAACGTAAAACTTTTAAGTATAAAGATTTCATAATTTGAAATTTCTTTGATAGGTTTCAAAATTCGATGTCTTAGGGTACCTAACACCTAAAACACAAATGCGAACATGTCATCGCAAAAGCGACAAAATAAATATTAACTCACTTAAAAGCGTAAGGCGCTGAGAGATCCTGGTCCCTCTCCAGCGTCCACCGTCCTTTCTGCAGCATTCTACACAACTCCGCCTGGTCTACCTCCTTAGGCTGGTCGTTCGAGGTGGGACTCCCAGGGGTACTGAGGGTTTCGTTTTCAAGCGTGAACTTGAGGGCAGTAGCGGGTAAGCTGATGACGACCTTGGAGACTGGCACTCCGAGCCCCACTACTAGGTCTACCACGGAATCCTGAAATTAATATAATTTTATATACTCTCACGACTTTTGTCTTTAGTCTTTGTTCCGAACTGCTTGGGTGGATCTAGGAGGTCAGGTCAAGTCAAGTTCAGATTGACCTGGATCAGACCTGGATCGAACCAGATAAAAATCTAGCATCGTTGAGTTTAATATACCTTAACATTCCATTAGCCCAGTCTCAAACTTACTAACATTTTAATAATACCATAATCCTTCATTCAATAACACAAATAATTTATTTTTTGACATTTCTATATTTTATAACTAAAATGTTTTTTCCTAAAAGTACAGCAAAGATTATTTGTGAACCAAACATAATTTTTAAAAGAAAAATATATAGTTACTTATTCGTATCTCGTCAAATGAGCTCATCATCCATAAGAAATGCGAGACGTTTTTTTTTATAAACATCGTATATGGTGATTGAAGATCCGACAACATTTAAAAAGGCATAAAGATTCACCTGGTACGTTTGACCTAGATAGACTAAAGCTATTAATCTGCAGAGTTCACATTTTTCTAAAACAAGTTTACCTTCATCTGGTTATAACTAGTTGTATTTAAAAGTACAATCAGGATATCTACATATTTATACAGAAAAGGTTAAAATATCCGACAGCGTAAAATTCTAGCGAAAACAGACAGTTATATTGTATTACAAATTGATTTACTTAATAGATCTACTTATTACTACACCTTTTTAAAAACACTCGGAAATAGAGAAGTATTCAAAGAATCCGGCTTTGTGTTGTGTTCGAAATAAGTTTTTTTACAAAAATGAAATATTTGACGCAAGCTTTTATTGTTGTCAGGGATATTCATGGATTTAGTAAGTACGGAGTACCCACTAATTCAATGGAGACATCATACCGCCTTATTAATAAAGATTTAATTCTCTGATTAGGCTTGGAGTAGTATATCTTTGTTTTGTCCCTCTCTCTCTTTTCAGAATTTGACATTGAAAGAACGAGACAATACAAAGAATAACTATTTCGAGGTTAATCAGAGAATAACGTTTTTATTAATAAGGGGGTTATTGTATTCAATGCGTGTCAAAAATATAATGTCCGTGAAGTAAACCGTTAAGAAGTTCCCCCGTTATGAACCATTTTTCCGTGCAACATCCAAACTAAACGTGTGTACGAAATTTCATCGGTTGAATATATCTGCTTCAAAATTGAGTTACAAGATTCCACCCGAACATATATAAGTACTTTGCAAGTTAAAGAAACGCTTATAAAAATATAATTTCATTTTCCCATCCCATTGAATACAAATGACCAATCGGCTGGAAATTGTTATATTTGACGGAGCATTTATTGTGACCTTATCAATGAAACCATTATAATATTTTACTACGTATTATGAACAAATGTGCATAACTTTACATAATTTACGCAAGAATTTTACATTGTTGTGAATCATTTACATCTACACAATCTAAAAATATAATTCATGTTTTATAGGATTACTATTAAATTTTGTTTTTTTTTTCGGAAAATATATTAGTTTGTCGTCTTCAGTCAATATAATTTCTACTTATATTTGTTAATATTATAAAATGAGATAGTAATTGCAAACATGTTGTATACAGCCGATACTGCAATAGTACTTATTTAGCCCGGAAAATATATTAGTTTGTCGTCTTCAGTCAATATAATTTCTACTTATATTTGTTAATATTATAAAATGAGATAGTAATTGCAAACATGTTGTATACAGCCGATACTGCAATAGTACTTATGTCCATTTTGGGTTATTTTTAATCTGTAAATTTCCATTGAAGTGGTTACTGACACTATACGCTAGCTTTAGTATGTTCTGAACTTCTGAGTAACTTTCAGTCTAAAGAATCTGTCTTATCTTCGATTGTTCCCGCTTGTATTCGGGGTTGTGACGCCGCGAATCCCGAGGTTAAGGTAAACCTTAAAATTTAAAATATTTTACAAATGACCGCCTGTCAAACGTCCTTGGGAGTTATATTCTTGTCTATCAGTTTCCAAGACTAGATGTCCTTTAGTCGCCTCATACGATCATGGGACGATATACAGTGGTCCTATTCTAGAACAGGACCACTGAACGCATATATCGTCACATGAACCACATTTCACATAATTAAATACTAAAGAAATAAATAAGGAAAATATTCACCGTATTCATCATGTCCCACATGCCGCTCAATCGACTGGGATGGTACGCCATTTTCTTTACCAGTCCCAAAGCATGGGTCTGCACCATCATGAGGTCTACCTTCTTCACCAGCGTCCTGAGGTCGTAGTACTTAGCCAGCAGCTCCGGGTGCGAAGGAAGTGAGAGGAACAATGGTCCTCCGCCTGAAGAACTGATGATGGAGCGGGCGGCGTCCACGGCTTCTTGGACTTTGGTCCGGTTGAGAGATTTGTGGGCATCGTGGATTTCCAGTCCCTGGAGGTACTTCGATTTGAGGAGTTTGCGCAGGTCCTGAAAAAAGACACATATTTATTATTTGAGAAGAGAACTTTAAAGTAAATGCGATGGAGTTAGGAATTTCCGGTGAATCGTAACGATGACGTCAAATTTTATTTAGATAATTAATAGTATCTTTTACGCACAAAACTCGTGCTAATTCTGAAAGATTGTGAAGATTATATTATAAAATTATATTCGTTAAAACTTAAGTTTGTCTTTTATTTGCGAATGATGTGTGTGTTATTAAATCTTGTATCTAATATAAATAAATATATATGGACAAATCACTCAATTAGCCCCGAGACAAAAGATCATTTTCTATCTTAACCGGGACCCGGACCTCTAACGACCAGATGTCATACATTCGATATTTTATTACAGGTATATTACTCAATAACCTTGGGACCATTAAGTACACTACTTCATTGAACAGTCATGTAATAGTTATATAAAAACACTCGATAATTCCTTGTCCAAACCACATTTTTGGAACTTGACATTGGATTATAAACAACGAGCCATGTTTTCCACCCACTTTCCAAAAAGTTCGTTACGCAAATCAACCTTCGAATTGGAGCTAATATGTAGATCATCAGTTTTATTGGAACAGGTTATGCGCACGCGCAGGTACTTGGTGACATTGAGAGCAGCAGCCGCGACGGAGCTATCCTTCGAGAGTGAAAAATGGCGTAACATGGGAGTGTCAGTACAGACACGCAGAAAATTTCTTTCGGACATTTCAGTACAAGCTATTGAAGGGAAAATGTAATCCGGTCTTGCCAAAAAATGAGGCTGATCTCAATGGATTTGATTTTTGGTTATATGTATAGAATATGTTCAAGATTTGATTCATTTGTCTTAAGGCACATTTAAATGTGAATCATCTTTACATTACGGATTAATTTTATACTGATTCATTCAACAGAAATGTATATCCATACTAATATTGCAAATCAAATGCGCAGTCTATCAATCAGTCATTCTATATGTCACACTTTCGCGTTGGGCCGATTTTGATGAAATTTGGCAGCTAACGAGGATTAATTTTTTGTAGCAAAGTAATTAAAAATAGGCAATTTTTTTCAATCCATTTACAAAGAATAGGTCTATTTTACATATACTACCATATTTAATGTAGCTATTGAACAGCCACACTTCTTAATCTCTGAGTAATCGGCCTTCTCAACCATGCTCTACAACCATATTTAGTTCTTGTGTAGGACAACTCGATTTAAAGTCATACCTACGTAAAAGGTCCACAAAAAAAAACCAGCTAACTATTTATTACAATCTTCGCACTTTTGACAGTCTCCTGTCCATAATCCAATACTTAACAAACATTAAATTACTCCTACACTATTAATTGGGTGCCTAAATATGGAGGTCTTAATTTAAAGCCAGTTCATTTGTTAAAATAATAAATATACCTTTAATTCAAAGCAGAAAAATAGAAACGTAACTGTCAAAAAATTGGAAATTTTAAAAAGCAAATATGCGAAAAGACCGCCTTGCAATTGCGCATATCACAATTATTAAGTTTCTTAGTGTGCTGGTTTCTTATTATATGAATCATTTGTTTGTATTAACTTTATTGCACGAAAATATTTTATATACAATTATTTTAAAACATTCCATCAATCGACAATCAACCTGTTTTTAATTTAAACAACTGTTTTATGTGACCAATTATTTTAGTAATTTTTAATTGCATAATGATTGATGAATTCTTTTTGTACTCGACTGTACTTGGGATAATCTCATACTAATCTCCACTGAACTATAAACAACCGGCTCACTGCATTATGTTACGTCACACGTCACACTCACGATCAGCATATCTTTCATCTCACAATCTATCTGTGAGTGATGGTGATAGCGATATTCATTGTTCATTATAGCTACTGTTTGATCATTAACATTAAATCTGTTCGTGATTTCGAGATTTTTAATGTTGTTATCTAAGTCACAGCTAGATTGTAATTAATGATCTAGCTAATATAATAAGACTCTATTAGACGGAGATCATTATTAAAGTATATCTAATTTTTTCGAATTGATTTATAGTTTTTTTTTTTTCAAATAATAAATATAACTAGACTAAAATTAAACGCACACACATATAATGCATATTGTATTATGTGTTATTAAACACTTTATTGTTTGAATATCTTCTTTTATTGTCTATTTTAGTGTAAATAGAGTGTGGTTTAGGGGAAAATGATGAACATGTAAATTAAATATATTCATTAATGTAAGGTATTTTTTGGTATTCAGTTTTATATTAGAGGCATCACTGAAAACAGAGTTCTATTTTTTAAAAGTAGGTTATTATATTCTGCATGGAGTTGAACTGTGTGTAAGTGCCAATGAATATCCTTATATATTACATTTTCTGAAAATTGCCGCGAAAATTCCATGATTTTTAGAATTTTCGTGAAACCTTGAAGAATTCTAATGACACATTTAAACTACGCGTTTATTGATATTTTTATCGTTGTTCTGAACCTAAACTCGTAATATAAGTAATAAATCTACTTGGTTAAAAAGCTACCTAATGCTATTTAAACTGCTCGGCAAATGTGTCAAAGGCATACGTCACATACTTGTCGTGGCCTACAAACTCCGCCTTAATCACAACTTTGCACATAATTTATCTATCAGACTTAAATTATTGTAATCGTTTCTGCAATTTGATCATTTTCATTCAAGTACGCAATTTATTAAATTATTAAATTAACAACACATACTAGAAATGTAACATCGTTTTGCACAATTTATATTTAATTTTACTTTTAGTGATTTTATTCTAATTTTTTGAAGTTACAATTATCACATGCAAAGGCATTTCTTTATCATTATAATGTTTGTAACAAAATATACCTAACTCGTAAACATATTTTCTGTGTAAATAAATTTAAAAGTAGACAAGTATAAAATACAATTATGTTGAAAGTAGAATGTCATATATTTTATTTCCTAAGTTATTTACTTATAAATAATTGTTCATGCTTAATACAAATATGTTACCTGTATAAGTGGTGACAAAAGGTGAATTATATTTACGCTGTGATATATACTCTACAATTCACTTATTTAGAGCACATTCAGTACAAAGTACCTATGTTTCGCAACAGACAGACGTACGAACAAGTATGTATTGGCAGGAAAGCTTTATCTGTTTCGAAATATCCATTTCCATATCCCGAGCAAACGTCGATAAATGATTTATAAATCCTGTGTTCTGAAGCCTAGTTCACATAGAGAAACATTGCGACGTTTGTCATAAAGAGTAGAAATTAAGTGGGGGCTCTGTGTCCTCTTGACCATTACAATGGCAAAAAATGTAGTTCGCAGCGAATCCCATCGGATTAATATTGCCGTAACGTTGTTGTTGGCCAATTTTTCCTACTAATATTATAAATGCTTTGTTTGTGTATGTTTGTTTGTTACTCTTTCACACAAAATCTACTGGACGGATTGTTATGAAATTTGGTACACGAGTAGAATATAATCTGGAATAACACATAGGGTACATTTTATACCGAATTCCCGCGGGAGGAAAGCCCCGAGGCGAAGTTAGTCATATATGAATTAAACACATTAAATACGCTAATATTTCTCGTTTTCACCAAGTCTTATCTAAGTACCTACTCCATTTTACAAAACAATCGTGGGAAAACTTTAACAACAAATACATCACCTGCTGACAAGTCATTTGCTATAATATACTCGTTTCCTTACTGCGTATCACATGATAGATATAGCTACAATAGTTAATATGCAAATAAAATTCAAAGTTACGCCTGTTTTAAGTTCCATTGCTGTTTTAAATAGCAATATGTGTATCTGGTCAAGCGGTCAAGAGGTCATGAGAATTGTTAATTAAGATATTTCCGCACTATTGTTTTTTGTCCAAGGATAATGATGGCTATGCAATTAGATTAATAGTTTATTCGGAAGATTGATGTAGGGAAACTGAGCTGGTATCGGTGGTCACCATTGTATGAAGATTAATGGTTGACATTAATAGTTTTAAGGAGACGATTAAAATCCTTACGGTTGTGTCATTGAGCTGTAAACTGGAACGGTTTAAACAAAATGTTGATGAAAATGGCTATTTTCATTGTTTTTGAAAGGCCCCGCGCGAAGCTCCTGCTATTTCAATCAAATTAAAAATAAATAGCTAATTACCCAATATCAGAAATAATAATATGTGTCAAAAAGTATTTCTGTAAACTTTTGTGAAAATTTAAATCGCTCGATTATTTAATTTTTTATCTAGTAAAATTTTCAATCAATCAAACAGCGGTAAGCGACTTCTTTTTATTCAATGTATCATTACTGTCTGTCCCTATGTATACATAGGTCTTTTAAATTACGCAAAGGATTTTTAAAATATTTATATATTTCTGCACCCGTGCGAAGCCGGGGCGAGTCGCTAGTATATTATATCCAGACTAATATCAAAACACGAAAGACAGTATGCCGGACTTTCGCGGCTATATCGCTGGGCCGATTTTATTGAAATTTGGAATAGATACAGTTAATGACCCGAGGCCAACATTGGCACTACAGGCAAAGTTGTAGGCGACAGCTAGTTACAATGTACACATGCGAGTAATTATCATTAAACAAATCTTTTGGGATGCAAACGAGCATATAATATATTATAGGTCGACTGTCAACGAAATCCTTTATGATTGATCGGCCCAGTCGTTATGGTCAGAACAGTTTAATTGACCCACAAATATGATAGATCGATTCTTTAAAGATCCATGATAATATTCTTGCAAGTGATAATGAGAATTGAGAAATAGTCGATATACTTAAAATATTATTTGAATAAATACATATACATGGACAAACCACACATATTGAGGTAACCCCAAAGTAAGTTAGAGACTTGTTGAGAGATACTATGATACTATATTTTATAACTTACATATTTAAAATACTTATATCATAGTCCATTTTAACCTGCCCGGAGACAGATCTAGTGCAGCAGTCACTGATGATAGTCATTAGCCTATAGAAGTAGAACCGATGAGAATATGAATCTTTTCGTTTCACAAAAAAATGTTTTTCCATTTGTTTTATTAAATTACATTAGCTCTCGTTCGCATGGAATTAATTTCTTCACGTATTAAAGCGATTAAATAAATGAATTGAAAACGAAATAAATGAATTGTCGAGAAACTCGAAGCAATGGTAGATTTATTAATTAAGTCGACATTGATTACGTATATTCCCAAAAATCAGATGTTTCTAGTTTGGGAATTACTGCTTTCGATGTAACACATTTATACACGTTTCTGTACATTGATTGTATATACTACTTATAGCACCATTCTGCAAAATATATTGTGGTTCCGAACCGAAGCTTCTCACCATTAAGATACCGGTTTATTCCTAGTTCAATGGTGGGTTGCCGAAATGTCGGACCGGTTGACTTTTTGTATTAAAAAATTGTACAGTTATTTGTGATTAAACTTGTCAATAAATTTTATTATTATTTGGAATAGAATATAGGGTGTTTATCTGGGGATCCCTTCACGATCATCGATCTTCAGAAGAAGATGGCATTGCTAACGAAATGACAACAAAATCAATTCAACTGAACTCGCCATTCTGTCAGCAGGTTGTGTTGTAGGCGTGTATGAACGGATTTATAGCCGTATTCATTATCATAATCGTGTATTGTGAGAATGGCAACCCATAAAACAATTAGAACAAAGTAATAGTAATTGATATTGAGTGTAAGATTAATGATATCAGAGATTGATTTATTTTTTTGCATATTAATTCCATGTATTTGAAAGTTTGTCTTCTGCAGTGACAGTAGCTATAGAATCCTTACCTCTCTCATGTGAGCGTTATACCGATTACTTCCTCAGCCGTTGAGCGTCGGAGCCCAAGGTCCTATTTTTTTGTCTCCACTACGCACGGTCGCCGGCATCCCTAGTTGTCAAATCATGACATTGTTAGCTAATAAATATTTTAAAATTAATAATGATAACGTTCTAAAATTTCTCACAATGTAAGTAGGTTCTCGTCAATCCCAAGACATTAATTGACGTCATACTAATATCATCAATTTTCGAATTCTACAACAGTTTAAGTTATTACGAATTTAACTCGTATTCAAATTCAAATCATTTATTCAGAAATTAGACCTTCACAGGCACTTTTTCTCGTCAATTTTGATATTTATAGTTATTTCTCACAAGCTACAAACTACTGGCATTTCGGAACGACCACTGCTGAGAAGAAATGCCGAAAGAAACTCATGCCAGATCGGCTTACCATTATTGTTTCTTACAATATTTTTTTTTCTAATAATATATAAAAGTACATAATGTACATAGTCAAAAGGTATATCAAAACAGGTTATGATTGTGATCCGAGTGCTGATTATAATATAGGTAATGTAAAAGTGTATTTCATAATATATTCATTGTCTGCCCTAGGGTTACCCTTACGTGGAAAAGATTAATCGTGTCCATAGTAATGGAACTATGTTCATCTGCGAAGAAAATCAAACGTCAAGTTTAACGAACCGAACGATTTTCCATTTATTTAATACGCCTTCTGTTTCACAAACAATGTAATAGCTAACTATAACATGTTGTATTTGCGAAACATCAAGTTAATGCGTAATATAATTTTCAGTCGAGTCGGGGCTCCACTCACGTCCGTAATGTACTTTTATCCCAAAAATCCTTCTAGAAATTTATATATTGCTTAACTACATATTTGAGTGGGTGTTGTCTTAACTAATAATAAAATAAAAATTAAAATAAATATAAGTATACAAGTGTACAATTCTAGCTGAAAGCTTTTTGTTTTCGTGAAATTATTTAACATATTTGCTCCTAAAATGTTTAGGTTATTTGTACTAGAACACACACCGTTTTGCTATGTTTCTTAATTAAATTACCTGTTTATAGAAAAAATATAACTAATGTAATAAGGCAGCAATAAATCATAACTTATTTCATAATAAGTTCCATACAGAGTAAATAAATCAATTAAATTGTGTATAATTGAAACATACTATTTATAACTAGGTGCGTACACATATATTTAGCATAGAAATGGTTGTTTTAGCACCGCATGTGTTAGACATTGCAATTTCGCAATTAACCTGCATTCATAATAAGCTGCGTATAATTTATGACGATTAGTTCAGCTTTTAGACCGGTGCATATGCGCTGGCACACGTTAGGATAAAATTATGATTATATAGTGGAGGTTGCATTGCGATCCGTTGACTAATATGCAAGACTAGCTCCACTCGTGTAGGAAATAATGGGAAAACTAGATCTCTCACTATCATTGGGAAAATCGGTAAACTAGATATCATATCATGAAGCCTGATATCGCTCTGAATTGCACAGCTTGTCACAGTTAAACGCACAAGTTAAGCACTTCAGAAATTGTAAGTTAAATTAAGTACTTATATTTTCTTTGAATTTTCGTACGATCTTTGCGGGCTTGAGGCTCGATTGCCACGCAATCAAACTTTTATTTTGAAGGTCACAATTTTTGCATTCAAAACTTTCGAGCTTCGTATTTTTCGTTTGTAAATCTTAAAACCATCGAAAAAATATGGAGAAAGTTGATGAAGTGAAGTAGTACTAATTGCATGAGAATCAGGCCTCAGATTTACATAAGCTAAGGCCCAAACATTCGGTCCTAACTGCGTCCTTATCAACGTACTGTGAAAGCATACGCGCAAGTCTGTCCTAATTCAATGTCACGTGTTAATCTTAGTTACAATGCTATCGTGACTAGTCTAGTAGGTGGCCATTTGGTTGGCGATTTTCAGATTGCGAATCAATTTATGTCATGAACGAATTAAATAATATATTATTTACAGCATTATATAGTTATTGTTGGGCTAAATCAAAAGCCTCTTTTGATGTGCCCTTAATTTGTATATATCTTGTGTATGTACGGGTCGTTGTCGTTACAGAACTTAGAATAAACTAAATATAAACTATACACTTAAACCTTCCTCAATTACACTATCTATTTATTGTAAACCGCACAAAAATCCGTTCGGTAGTTTTTGAGTTTATCTCATTCATACAGACAGTCAGGCAGTCAGTCTTTTTATAGGATATAGATAGGATAGATACAATTTCACGTCTTCATCCCTTGCGAACTTACGGGGTAGACAGAACCAAGAGTTGAGTAACTCGAACGCCACGTTTATCTGTACAGCGGGTTTATTGGTGAAACTGAGATTAAATAGGTAGTTGCTAATCCGAAGCCTGTGAGAAGAATCTCCAGTTAATAGCCCTTTCCCTTGATCGACTATTAAAATGCGTGGGAGAAACAACTAGCACATTCTACCTTTTTATTTTCGCTTCCACGCCATGATTTTAGAAATGACAAATTTAAATAGTAAGATAAATTTACACAGGTGAAGCCTCAGTTTTTTTAAACTGGTACTCTTGTATCCATCATTAGTACGCGTCACAAATAACTATTATAGCAGTCCCACATGACTGCATTCCTCATACATGTCAAAGTGATAGCTGTCAAACAGACAATGGCGCCAAATGTGTGACCTTGACCTGCGATCTGTCAAACTCAAGGTCAGCATGGCCGTGCGATGTAGGCTGATTCATAACGATGTGTTACGGTTATTCTGTATCTGTGATTTATAGCTTGCGAGTCATTTGTAAAAATTTGTATGAATAACATTAGCCAGAAACAGTATACAATATTATTTTACCAATATCATCAATTAAATAAGCATGCATCATCAAGTCTTTGAAACAATTTTGAATCTATAAATTGTTTAGATATATTATTGTATTTTTTGTAAATATACGTCATAAAAAATATTAACCTTATCAGTCAAGTGCAGTGCTCGCGCAAAATTATCAGATAATGTCAAATAAGGTATTTCTGTCAACTGAGGATGAGTCATCAATTTACCACATCAAGTACCTACATTTATATACAAAATAACACATAAATACGTAACAATATGACTTTTCAATATTTTTCCAATTTTGGACTCCGCCATGTTAGATAAACGAGGTTTATAAAATAGATTTCTACAAAAAATATTTACCTATAAAATAATATAATATCATAGAATATAGCGTCCGCAAACATCAAAATGAAAAAAATAAATACATCCACCAATGTCTCCAACTAGTACGTGTACTGTTTCTAATTGCTCTTGGTTAATTTTAGAAAGCTTCATATAGTATTTATTATTTAGTAAGAATGGAATTCAATTTATGTATTTTAGTTGTTATAAAATAAAATAATTAAATATTATTTTTTTTTGTCTCTTGTCTTAGAGACTTTTAAACTTACTGTTGCTTTTTTTATAAATAAAATTCCGTGTGTTAGGCCTATAATCCAAAAACGATTCTTATCGAAATTGAAAGTAAACGGATAACTTTATTACAAAGCCTTTTACCTTCTTATTCATGAGCAACTTAGGTAATAACAAATACTGATACGTATCATTGTCTCCTTTCAACGAATTTGAGCTGCGATTAATAATTAGTTTCAGATGAATTTCTGATAATAAGTGGCCATTTGGAAGTAAAAAAATAACAATAAGCCAAGTAATTATGTAAGTCTTGTATCTGACAAGTGTACAAATGAATCCCATTTAATGCTGTCCCACTGCTGGGCAAAAGTACGACTTAACTTTTTTATTAGTTAGAGGGTTAATCTTTAAAATGTTGTACGTAAAATATTAAACATGCTCATATTACCCAATATTACTATTCACAATGTATACTCAATGGCAAGTGAACACTTGGCACATTCTTTTTCACCTAGAACCTATGGTTTTATGACCTAGGTCCAGCGCGCTTGACCCCCATAAGAACAGGGCTCGCCATTACTGATTGCCTGGCCCTTTATGTAACCGCTTAAGGTCTGACCGGCCCGCCATTGTGGACCACTTCCAACCGAAAAGGGCTGCTTTTTCTGACGCTTGCCCCGAATCGTGCCGCCACGTTTTCACTGTGCCACTTGGAGATTTTTTGATCGTTTTGTGTATTGTGAAGAAATCTTAAAAGTACTGTACTAACTTTCGTCGTATTAATATTATATGAAAAAGATAACATGTGTGCGTATGCTAAACTATCTATTTATTGATTCAGATTTTTTGTGTAGAGAAAATAACGTTTCTGTTTTTATGCAAATAACTACCTATGTTTGTATGTTTGTTTTCAAACACTGTAGTTTGAAGTTTCGTATCATATAACCTATTAAAAAATACTATATATTTCGAAATTTTCGCTGGTGCATCTACTATATCATTCCTCTATAGTCGTAATTCATGGCTGTGTACGTGGTCCTGGATGAAACACATCGACTTTCTTAAGAATATTGATGATAGTGTTAAATTATCAACTAGAGTTCAGATTGCTTCACGACGTTATCCTTCACCAGACGCAAGTGGTAGCTAATGTGACATTATAAGTCATCTCTAATTTATATATATATATCTACTAATCGATGCTTCATTACGATATCGTGTATCAGAGGCTATATAACATTCACACGATTTCAGAATACATTAACATATTTTATATAGTTCCGATGAAACATAATATTATAATCGATTGCAACGAATTCGTGAACTCGATCGTTCGGTTAAAAGCTTGCATCATTTCCGACACTGTCAGCTTTATGTGATGTGACCTTTAAATTATGGACACGAATAAAAATGTTTTTGACCCATCGCAGGGGAACAAAATATCTTCAAATAAACTTAAAACTGATACTAATCAATATATTTCTAATTAAATAAGTATTATTATGTCATTACTTTGAATTGATAAGAACAAATTGAATGGTTTGAGGGGTCAAATAATATTGGGTCAGAAAAACTAAAGAAGACTCTGACAATGACACATTCAATTCAAAAAAAGTGTATGAAGTCAGCTGTTCTCAATTTACCCTATATGTGTGAAACTAAGCGAGGTCAGACCAGACATACTGACATACACGTGAGAAACTCAGTAAACCATATCGGTTTACGTTATGTTAGTCATTAAACAAAGGTACTTACGTGCTTGTAATGTGTGTTTTTGACAAACTTTTACTACCCATCGGATTCCTTTGAAAATATAAACCCAAACCCTTATTAAACCCTATTAAAAATACTTCCCTAGGGTCTAGAAATGATAAGTAAATCCTTACGGTGAAAATGTAACAGACTGCGTATGATGTTGTATATCTATATAGTTTCCGTTAATAACATTTATTATTAATTATTATTAATTAAAATGACAAGAAGTAAAGTTTCCATTGGTGCGTGCTGATCGTAAATTTATAATTTCGTTAAAATACATTAAAATAAACATAAATTTTACTTTTCTGATCATGTTCTATGCATTTAAACACGTTAATTGAAGTAACTCGATTTCAGAGATCATCTATATTTGGTTATTTTTTGTATTCTTCGTTTTCGATATAAATTGGCTTCTTAACTAATATAAATTATATATAAATTCGAAAAATTTTTTTTTGTATTTTAGGATTCAGTAGGTAGCTCAAAATATACTATCGAACGACTTATAGGTTCATTTTGTTGTCCGTTTGTTCGATGTTCCGAACTTTACTCAGGAACACGCGAAAGAATATAATAAAATATTATTGATAATTGATTTGTGACAGATAAGTATCTAGTAAATTCTTTTTCGCAATCGAAGGAGACCTTATATCCAAGTGGATATAAAGTCTCCTTTGATTGCGAAAAAAATTGCGAGAAATTTTAACGATCAAAAGATATGAATTCGTATATTTTTCGATTTCACAGGGAATATAATCTATGGTACTTCCCGTTGACCCAGAATCATTAAATTTACCAAGAAACAAGGACTCACAGCAAGGATTTTTTTTGGAAAATTTAAATTAACAGACCATATTTAATTTATGTTTTTTTCCTTTGTAAGTACTAGTTTTTATCATTACTCATTTTAAAAACCAACCTAATAACCAAAAAATATGTTATGTATAAAAGTGTGATTATGTCATTATCCAAACACTATTCTCTGGTGATGACCAGACAGGCGGACATTTCTTTTTATTGCATCTCGCAATCAAATAACATTTCATTTCTTTTAAAAGTAGATATTAATAGCAGCCTGCATCTCATAAAATCTCAAAAAATAAAAGGCAAACAGAAAGACAACAAATCTACTGAGATATGTATTAGCGATAGTCTCAGTAACTATTTATTACAAGGATTTGTTACATATGATGTATATTTTTTATTAATTTTTTTCACCCAGGTGGAGAACTTAAGTAGGTGAAACACGGGTCCGGACCCTTTAAACCCTCGAACTAACCATATATTGATATTCCAACTATTTATGGCGCTTGGAATATACATGTTTTGGATATTATCTTTTTTTTTTATTACTCGAAGTATAAATATAAAGCGAAATATTAATAAATACATGAAACATAATAACACTGTAGTTTGTTAGTCTTATTGTCTTCAATTAAGTTTGTTTTATATACCCTGCGCCTAAGACCTAGTATTTTTAGTTAGAGTTTAACAAACATTTTAAGAAGACCTTTCTGTCGCCTCTGTATTTTGTAATTTCACATCTCGCTCGCTCCACATACGGGCCCGAAATGTCGATTACATAAACCAAAATAATTGTATTTTGTGCCAGCAGGTGCAAAATTGTGCAAACCACTGGGTCACTTGAAATGGGACATTCCAAGATTTTGAGAACATGTGGCAAGCCAATCAAGTATTGTTTAAAATTCATTATGTATTGGCACAGTGGATATTTACATTTTCTTTGCGAATTTAAATAATAATTTTGTCATTTACTTATAGCCTTTTAGTATTAGCACTCAAATAAGCAAGCGTTTTGAATGTAATGCCGTATGTAGATATTGTTTATTATTTATGTATTAGCAATTTAATGAGGTCAAATGGTTAAGTAAGATGCCTGATTATCCTATGGCCGTCCTAGGTTCAAATCCCTATTTCAAATGAGAGAGAGAGAGACAATATCATGAAGACCTCTATTTGGTGTTAATAGTGGCTAATTAACAATTAATTTAGGTAAGTATGTTGACTGAACAGACAAACAACAATTGACGATCTGTCTTGTCGGTCGTGGGAACTCTGTGACACGCCCAGTAGAGTTGATAGACAGGCGTCTTACGCATCACGCGCAAAAAACTTTGGCGTAAGCCACGGGAATTATCATCTCTATATAGAAGAAAAATGATATTTGGATTGATTATTAGACTTTGTACAATTTTAAGTATTTAACCTCTCTTTTGTGTCAAAATTAAATCTATGTATCTTACTAATATTACAAATTCTAAAGTTTGTGAGGATATGCATCCTCACACTTACACATCGCATGTGTGTGTGTGTTACTTTTGCATTTACGTGAAATTTGGTACACGGGTAGAATATAACAAACAGGGAATAACATTACGGTAAGTCTCTAAGAGACTTACTATAGTCGGTCACTCTTCAAGTCTCGCCTAACCATAATTTTCATAATTACCGGTCGCGATGCCGTCGATATATCGATGTTCGAGATGAAAGAACATTTTATCTTTAATTAAAAAATATATATATATGACAAAGTTCTGAATGAAAGAACATTTTTTTTATTATTCTGATCTATAATTTTAAGTTTTAAATCGTAGTTTTTATGACAAAATTAATTATATATGTATTAGAAATGACCTACTGCTTACAAAACGAGCTATCATTTCCCTAATGATCCATTAATATTACAAAATATATCGAAGATCTAAATGAAAGAACATTTATTAAAATTAATTCTAACTAAAGTTCTTCTCCGTTAGACCCTATTTCGCAACAAAATTACTCAGTTACGACCTAAACAAGAAACAAAAGAAGTGCTCTAGCAACTTCAGGCGTAACGCACTCATCAGCATATGAACAAACACATAGTCTGCAATTAGCAATAGACGGACTTTCCTACTTACCCGTTTCGTATTCATGGTATCATGGGCAATGGTCCGACCAAAAATTGTATTATTTTTTTCACCCTAGAACCGAATAATAAATACATATGTGTATTAAATAATAATGTGTATTATTTAATATATAACGTATTATTTAATTAGAAGAAATAAATAAATATATTGGGATAAATCACACGGATAGAGCTAGCCCCAAAAATAAGTTCGAGACTCGTGTTATGGGATACTAACTCGACGATACTATATTTTATAACAAATACATATAGATAAACATCTAAGTCCCGGGCCAATCAGAAAAAGATCCTTTTCCATCATGACCCGACCGGGGATCGAAGCCGGGACCTCTCGGTTCAGTGGCAAGAACTTTACCACTGCGCCACCGAGGTCGTCAAACGAACGAGTCGTCAAACGATCATCTCAAAAGACAAATTACACAAATTCACTTGCTGAAAACCATACTAATATTACATTTATATGTAATATTAATATGTGTAGAATGCTAAAGTCTGTCTGTCACACTATGACGACTAAACGGCTGGACCGATTTTGTCGAAATTTTCGAATGAACTTAATACATTAACTGAATGACCAGAAAGAGACCACAGAGTGTGTAGTATCATTACACGATTTTAGGAGATTATTTGAAATGAAATGATTAATAATAATTTAAATTATGATTAATAAATAATTATGATTAATAATAATTATTATTTGAAATGAAATTATTAATAATATAATTTATATTATAATATAAATTTGCTACCTTGCTTATACAATTGATCCCACACTAGGCAACACGCCTATGCCCTTTTCCCATTTGGGGGAATATTCTAATAGACTTCACGATTGTCACTCACAGTATGTCATCAGTATATGTCATGTGTGTCTCATGTACAACATCTTAGTATGAACTGCTAATAGAACACATTTCCCACTACGTTCTATATTAATATTATTTTCCCGATTTCAATATAAATACTGGGCTTTTTGGAAAAGTCCACTTCTAAGCCAATTCATTCGCGAAACAAGTGTTACTTTATTCATTAGTGTCTTCGAACGTGTTCACAAGCATTGTTGAGCTTCACCTATAATTGAGATCTCTTATGTAATAAAAGGTGTTTGTGTTTTGGTCTGTATGTAGGTCTTAGAATGTGTAACGTGTTGACATAGTATGAATTATAGGTTCGATAGAATACTGTGACGGTTTTACTTTTTCCGTATAGGTATAGCTATAGCTTCTAGCTCCCGTCGTTCAATTTGATTAATTGCTAATTTTTTAAACCCCGACGCTAAAATAGGGGTGTTATAAGGTTGACCGCTAAGTGTGTCTGTCTGTGTACGTGGGTCTGTAGCTCATCAACGGGTGAAGCGATTTGGATGCAGTTTTTTTTTATTCGTTAGCTAATTTTATGTGGTGTTTCTTAGATATGTTTGATCAAAATCGGTTCAGCCGTTCAAAAGTTGTAGCGAAATTAATATCGAAAGTCGAAAGTCGTTTTAATTTGTCTAACAAATAATAACAATAACTTGTTTATAAAATGAAATAAATGGAAATGAAATATATTTTGTACATGGGTACAAAATACAACACCGGCTGCACCTAGCTCTAGCCGGCTAAACCTAAGTGTAACCGTGTTTCGGGGTTTAGCCGTAACATATCCATATGGTCACATCACGTATGTTTCCCCTGTTGGGGGCAAAGACTAGGGATTTCAATACCTATATTATTTAAATATCTGTATATCAAAGATGAGATATGAGATAAAGAACAATACGTCCTAAATTATTTTGGTGCAGGTGCAGATTGAAGTAACCTTATCTTTACCGATTATCTTTTCTTAATCGCGCCAGAAATAAATTATTAGTTCAAAAATATATATATATATTGAAATGGAATTTGAAAAATATTTCCTTAACTATATCAATTTCGGTTATTCCGGGTAGAGAAGTTAACTATGAATTTCCAATTGTTATAATCCTTACAGATTTCTTACCGCTTTCTCTACACTCCACTTCGCTTTCTACATCTCCACTAATATTCCAGAATTATGCTGTCAATAAAATGATATCCAAATCTTACCTTATCGACCTCAGCAACTCTTAAAATAATCTTGAGCCTCGGGTTGTTCTTCCTAAACTCCTTCAGAAGAATCTCAAGCTTGTCTCCTCTCTCATCTCCCGTGTAAACGAGATGGGAACACTCTGTATAACCGTCAGCGGCGCGGGAATCCCCCACGTAACACACCAAACGCGCGGCGCCTGCGCCGGCGCATTCAACGTCCAAGAACACCGCAGCCGCGGCTAGGCATAACAACCAACCCCACATTGTAGTTTAATTTAAAAAATAAATTGTCATTCCGAACGCGTTCGATTTTCGCAGTTTGAATTTGGAAGCGCGTTGGTCGGTTCGTTGGCGCAGCACGAGTGTCGAGTCTGGCCGAGTGCGGAGTCAGGCTAGGCGCCCCCGCCCTATGCTGGCCACAAGGTCGCGCGCTCACCTCCCGTACTATACTTACTTGAAAGCTTACATATCACACACGGTATTGATATGTCATGTTCAACATTTTTGCCACTTGAAATACTTAAGTCCAATGGTAGGTGTCAATTTGGCATTTTCTTGCAGATAGTGTCTGCTCCAGATACAGTTTTGAATTTTGTTGCATCATTATGCATATTTAATGACTTGTACAATTGTGCAGTTAACTACATGCCAAACTTGGGTAGGTTACTTTCGATTTGTTTTTTGTATATTGTAAAACTAGATTAATCAATATGGCAACACTAGAGCAAGTCAGTATAAGCATATGTACGAAGTAACAAGCCCTACTTCAAACAAACAAAACAACATTCGCTAATGTCATTTGTTTGAAGTAGGACTTATTATTTCGTACATATGCTTATCGTTCATAATTAGGCAAACTGACAAAATTTTATTAAAACAATGGCTGAAACACCACTTGTAATGATTGTTTATGAGCTGTCAAAGCTTTGTGTCCCTTCGTACGACGGGACATGGGACGGATACGGACAGGAGCGGGAGGTAAAGTGGACCTATTCTACGGCGAGCGTCTTGGCATTGTGAGATTACCACTGAACATGCGAGAGAGATAATAGGTACCGTTGCTTCTGTTTTTTTACAACCTTTTATTTAATTACGCCAGTCCCGACGTTTGTCTGTTTGTAATCAAATCTTGCAAGTTTCAGATTTGAATTTACCAAGTCGCCTCAGTTTCTATGACAATATAATATTATGATAAGCATAATGAATATAAAAGCTTGTGACAAAAATGACATTATTGTAAAAATTTGTTTAATGTTGGTCCACCTTCGGCAAACGACAGACTCTTCTAGAATTCCGACCCATAGTGGTCAAAGCACAAGAACGCGTCATTCCAAGTAAAAACTGTTTTCCTTACAAAGCAGGTAATCGCATAACGAAATGATAATAGAGCCATACAAGTGTTGCCTCTGACATTACTCGCTAAAGAGATAAACGTGTTATTACCGTATTGTATAAAATGATCGAAACACAGGAATAATGTAATGACAGGCGTTGTTAATTTCGTTTTTATAGGTATCAAAATCTATTCGTTCCAATTTTTTTGTGATTGTCGCTTTTGTCGCTCTTGCTACTTGCTACGACACAACATACCTATTCTCTTTTATTTCATCTGTGATCTACTTATCTCCCTATATCCCTATATACTATTTATCTCCCTATATACATATCTATAGATATAGGGTGATAAAATCTATGGCAGTGTACAGAGTAGAATTAAATTAAAATTCAAATCATTTATTCAGAAATTAGACCTTCACAGGCACTTTTTCTCGTCAATATTTATAGTTATTTCTCACAAGCTACAAACTACTGGCATTTCGGAACGACCATGGAAAATAATCCATGAATAATAACGTCGTTCTTATATTTATTGATGACTAGAGGTCTAAAGCCATAATAAAAAAGTTGCCTATGTCACTCCAGAAGGTTTCGTCTATCTCTGTGCCAAATTTCATCAAAACCGGCTTAATAGTTTTTAGGCTTATCCATTACAAACAAAAATACAAATCTTTTCTCTTTATAATATTAGTATTGATAATTAATATTACTGTTTATAAACTTTACAATTTTGAATACTGAACCTGCTTCACGTCAACACTATTTAGGTAGTTGGGAATTCTATTGTTATGCCTACCAGCTGCCAGGTCTATGTGTCCCTTAGTCGCCTCGTACTATATCCACGGCATATAGTGTGGTCCTGTTCTAAGATAGAACGACACGTGTTCGTGACATGACAGTGAATAAATAAATACATTTAGAGTGGTTCGCACCGTTAAATTAGACGTTTACTTTAACGTGTACAGAAAAACGCAAAGTACCACCACTTTTCCAAACGTCAGCAGCGCCCCGGTTAAAATCAACGTCAAATTTGACGGTGCAACTGACACTAACTCGACTTTGCTTCTGACACATAAAATTAAACTACATAAGATTGATAAGAACGTTGTTTATTCTGTGACATAAGCATGACTATACCGCTAGATAACTCTAGCTCCTTGATTGACCATGATACATACAGATAAATATTATAACATTTCTATTTTTTTAATATAAAAACTCTTGCCCAAACCGAGCGTCACTGGGCAATTAAAATTCGAAATTCAAAGAGTTTACTCAAAATCACATAAGAAAACGGCCAAGTTCAATGAAGGTTTCCGTATTGCGATTTACGATTTATGAGTTATAAAAAAACAACTTTCTTAGATCTCGTTCAAACCAATTTTCAATGGAAGTTCACATAGTAAAAAATAAGAGTGATAAAACTCAAAAAAATATATGATGCACATATACATATATTTTTTTTTAGTTTTATCATTCTTATTTTAGAAGTTACAGGAGGGTTACACAGGGGTTACATATTTTACCACTTTGGAAGTGTCTCTCTCGCAAACTATTCAGTTTAGAAAAAATATATATTAGAAACCTTAATAACATTTTTGAAGACCTATCCATACGTACCTCACATATTATGGGTTTAATAAAAAAAAAATTTTAGCTTCAGTTCTAAGTATGGGTGACTCCCTAAATTTATTGTATTTTTTTAGGGTAACAAAATTCGCTAGTAACTGAAATTCGACAACCTGAAAGGTAGAACGATTTGACAAAAAAATTCAATACGCTGTCTCATCGTATTGATAACTCATGCATTTTCGCACCAAATCTTATCATCGTGACGACTAAATACATGAAAGATGATAACGTTGCAAAATATTATTAGTCCGCGAGGGATATTGGAGCAGAAAATGTCATTCTCTGGAAAGAAGTTTAGGAGAGTACGGTGCGAAAATGTTGAGGAGTTGGTTAAGGCTGCCAGTGAGTGATTCTTTATGGTGCTATAATAATGTTATGGTAAAAAGTAAAGTATAGTGAACCTTGGGCTCTATGGCTCTGGAAGCAACCAGGAAAAACGCCATAAGAGAAGAATGTTGTTGTGTTCAAAAGTTGTCGAAACAATGGTAAAAGTGATTAGTTTCGGTGTGTTTTTTTTTTCAATAGATGCATTTGTCAAACAGTATCCTATACTTAATATTAATATATATAATATTAGGTTTATTATATAATATTATAATAAACCTAAAGGCTTACCAATCGTAGATATAATTATTGCAAATAGAAAAACAAAGAAAATTGTAGTAAGCGATTGTTGCCTAGCAACCGATTCAAAGACATTCATATTCGTTGTTGACAACCTCAGCCTTCATAATGTGCGAATTACTAGTTACTCCGTACAGTAGCTACTAATTCCATGGGTATATGATGAAGCCAAAGGTTGTCAACAACGTCTATCTCATAGTATGTATATCACAAAATCGCTTTTTGAATCTGCTTGTTTAAAGCGCACGGGGCCCTTCTAAATCTATGTTTTTTTTACATACTTATGCCTCACAATCGGCAACAATGTAGACATGTATGATTGTGATGGGAAAATATACTGCTTTCTTATACCAAAATTGTAGGGCTATCATGAAATTTTACAAGCATCCTGTCCATAAATAGCGGCGTTTTGGGGCTTCGTTACTGTGGAAAATTCAGGAGAAAATGTGCTAGTCGAGGTTATAACATACCCAATTCGGAAACCCTATCATCAAACATCGGAATCAGTTCAGTAGATTTTGCGTGATTGAGTAACAATAACAAACATAGGTACTTTCAAATTTATTATATTAGTAGGAATTATCAGTCACCATTTGTATATGCACAAGTTTCCTAAAAATATAAAAATATTCATTTATTCGCTCCTCAACATTCCAGACATCAACGAACACATATCAAGGATCCTCCAGTGCAGTGCCCCGACCTTCTGCTTCACGAAGCTGGATGACGAGACCTTCCAGTTCACCCTCCAAACTGAGGAAATACAGTACACCAAGAACTTCAGACTTGGTGAGGAACTCGAGATGGAGAGGCGAGATGGATGTAAGGTAAAAGAGCATCACTTGATAACCGGTTTAATTTGAAAATCTGCCAATAAAAATAATAAAAAGTAATAAAATAATCAAATAATTGTGTTAACACAAGCAATTTTTTATAATTTTTTTTTTTTTTAATAAAAAGTTGCTTTTCATCTTCTAGAAAAAACTGATGATTTCCAAACGGGTGAAAGCACATTTGCCAAACATAGCTAAAAACGCTTTCCAAATAAAAATAAAAAAGTTGGCTACTACGAGGCAACGGACATATAATATTCCTTATATTAATATAATTTTCCTTCTGAAAAACTTCATAGACTCGAGCCGAAGAAGAAAATTTTCCCTATAAATGTTGTCTTGCCTTTTAGTTCATATTTGTGTGGAAATATATAATTACATATATGGAATCTGATACATGCCTTACATATCTAAAGTAATCTATAAGTACCTATATAAGTACCAAATTCCATAAAGTATAATTATACTTATATGAAAAAAAGTTTTCGAGAAATGTTTAGTTTTGTAAAGTTATTTCTCAATTTTAAAAACCTCAAGACTTGCATATTTACTTGCAAAATATGTAAGATATTATACGTGTATCCACCCTTTGTGATGCCCTTGTAATGTGGTGTCTGGTATGTACATAAATGTTGAATTAATTTGATTCGGTCCAGTACATTTTGCATGAATGAAAAACGGACACAAACACTTTCACATATGTAATATTAATAGGTGTGTTACGGTGTCTTATACAAATGAAATTGTACTATTTCAGGTAAAAATCACATACACAATGGAGGGAGACAATGTACTGAAACAGATGATCAAGCAGCCAGATGGAAAAGTGGCTTATTTTAGGCGCGAATTCGGAGACACGGAAACCAAAATGGTATGAATTTTATGAGGTATTCCGTTCAGAGAATGAATTCGAATGGCACTAATTCATTTAGAGCACCAGTCAAAATTTTCTCGAGGTGCTTTAGAATAATCCTGATGTTCTATTCTAAACGAAACCGGTGCGTTCGGACTCTGTACCATGCGAATTGTTGCCCTCAATGAAGCCTCAATATGATTCCTCGCTAAACATCACTAATAAAATGCCATATTTTCCAATTTATTCTATCATCACATTAGATATAGGCCTTTAAATATTAATTAATGCCATAATTACCTTTGTTTTTTTAATGGGTTTTCCCGAAAAAGTACACTAACAAGGTTACAGATTGACTAACGGATGCACAATTAAGATCGCCGTAAACTCAGTGGGTGGGAGCAAATGTGTCCGAGGGTCACTGCCTTTGTTTCGCCTACGATAATTACTAACACTAGGTACTTATAAATCTTATAGTGCCTATACCTTAGAATTGACAATTTTTTTCTGTGTTCTGAAATCTATTCCATTGTCAGAAGCAGCAAAAGAACCACATTGGGTTAACATCTTTTTGACTTACTTAATTATTTTTTTAATACTCTTACGTTTACCATTGAAATATAAAGTATATAAATAACGTACCTATTTGGATTTATTACACAAATTAGTCATACTAACAAAAAATAGATAAAGATGTATTTTTGAAAAAATAATGTTACGAATAAACTCGAAAACTACCAGACGGATTTTAATACGGTTTACGATTATAATTTGTTATGGTTTAACCAGAGATTTTTAAAATGTAATCACAATTTCTGATGTTTATCAGCTATAGGTAATATTGCGAGATAAATTATAAAAATAAAAGAAGTATAAATTTACATTTCGTTGTTTTTTTTTTCAGATAATCACAACGGAAGGTACAAACATACAAGCATTTATATACTATGAAGTAGTGGAATGATATTTAGGCAAGAACATGAAGAAAATATCGATCATATATGACTTCAGGAAACCGCTTATATATAATATAAAACAAGGTTACCTATTCATTAGTAAGTAATTAAGAATATATTAATCAAATAAATGTTAATATAAAAAAATACGTTACTGCAAACTGCGATCTGATCGGTATAATGAAATGTATTTAAAGCTAATTTAAATAGCGTTTCGTCGCAATTTTTTATTCATCTCAAAACCGCATGATATGCTTGAAAAATAAACCTTACATATTTTGAAAAATCGGCTGTTGTTTTACCTGCCAAGAATACTATTGTAGCTTCTTACAGCTGAGATGGGATGAAAGAAAATGATTACAATGCTGTGAATGTATTTATTTATTTATTGTAAGTACAGTCGGAGGCAGACAGACGTAACACCATAGGGAGCCATGCTTATTTGCAACCGATTGTACATTTAAAGATAGTACTTAATAAAGACAATCGCATTTACGTGCATTATTTATTTCTAAAAATAGTTCCGCCATGCGTGGCATTTAAACTTTTTTTATAGCATTTTAAAGTGATTGTAGTATGGACAGGAAGAATTTTTATTTATGTTACACTTGAACAAGAAATAAACTGCATTCAAATTGTAAAGTGTAAAGTCAGTGACGAACAATCCAAACTAGTATCCTTACATATTAAAAAAAAGTCCCTCTGTCGCATCTGTCTGCATGAACGCGAAAAACTTAAAAACTATCAGACAGATTTTTATACGGTTTTCACTAGTAGATAGTGTGATTCCTGAGGAAGGTTTAGGTGTATAATTTATTTTATGTTTTACCCGAGCAAAGCCAAGATGGGCCGCTGGTTACTTATAAATGCGAAAATCTGTTCCAAACAAACCTATTGTGATGAAATTTGGTATGGATATTTAAAGACCTATGGTTAACATAGGCTATATTTATTTTGTATCAACATTTGGGAGTAAACGTACTTTTTGCCGAAAACAGTGTCGTTAATAGGAAATCAAACTAATATTATATTAATACCAAAATTGATGATTTCGATGAAATTTGGAGCACGGGTATATTCAATTCAATATAGGAATATAATCAAGAAAAGCACATTGGGAATTATCCCCAAATTTATGCATCTAGCAAATAATAATTAAGCTTAACTGTATTTATTTATTTTTGTTAAATCTCTGTAGTCTTCCAGTCCTCAAATGAAGTGGGATAGGTGTACGAAGAAGAAGAAGGTTCAATCTCTGGGAAAATTAGAGGAATTTACAGGTTTCCGTTACTCATGAGGTATTTCAGAAATTCCCAACAGATTGACTGACCATAAGCATACAATAAGTAGAACAGTTACAGCCGCACCATACATATTAACATAATTACTTAACTACGTATAACTTAGAAGCAACTTTACATACGGCCCTCCCTCCATTGTTTTCGTTTGGTCAATATCACTATTGAACATATTATTGTTGTTCTATATATTACTAGTTGCGCCCCGGGGCTTCGATCCCGTGGGATTTTCGGGATAAAAGTACCCTATGTGTTATTCCTGGATATAATCTATCCGCGTACCAAATACAATCCGTTCAGTTGATTATGCGTGAAAGAGTAACAAACATTCACACAACTTTCGCATTTATAATATTAGTAGAATAGTATACTAGCAGCCTGTCCCGGTTTCGATAAAACCGTAATCTCAACTAATATTATAAATGCGAAAGTAAGTTTGTTTGTGACCTCTTCACGCTTTATCTCCTCTATTTAAAAATGTAGCTGTTTTTCTGCAAGGCCCAGAATATAGTCTTGTGTAAATGTTGTAGTAACTTCAACATAAACCCGATAATTTGGTCTTTGACCTTAACAAACTATCCTTCTACCTTAATATACTTATTGGTACTATATTGTGGTAATAATAGTTCCTTAATTTACCAAAATAGCTTATTGGATTTTGATGAAATTGGCACTGTACATGACTCAGTAAAGACATCCTGGGGTAATCCTTACCAAAATCCCAAATTAAAACATAATTATCTTCTTTGAATCGTTACCTGGTAATGACCCGGTAATACCCGTGAAAATTAAATAATACTTATTATATTGATAATGAAATATGTCGTGGTCAGACAAATTAAGCGTTCATTTTATCTTAAAACCGGTGTGTTACACAAGTGGGTTTTTGTCATTAATTAGTGCGTTATCTGTCTGTATTTAGTGTCTGCACTTGGCAATGGATACCCGTTTACGATCAATGTTACGTTTAATAGTTCAAGGGCTGAAATTATATGGAAATCTTTTTGAGAATACTGGTAGAATTGCAGGTTTTAACAACTTCTTTGAGAGTCGATGCGGCAGACCGAAGTAATCAGATTTTAGCGGATAATGCCATAAACAGGACGGCCGCCGAAGACGCATCGTCAGATGCGGCTCCACGGCTAGATCGAACAAAGAAAAAGTATTTATTCAGAATTTAGACCTTCACAAGCACTTTTTTACCTTAATAGAAACGCATGATCGTTAGATATTGATAATATCATTTACCTATATCTTTATTTATTACTAGCGGCCAGTAAACAAGACCTACATATTACACATACTTGTCAATTTAAAGTCTTTGGAGAAAAGGCCACGGTGAAGTTTGTTGCGCCGCTTCTTCTCCACCTGCATTTTGGAAGTCAGCAGATTTTTGACTTCAATAACTGATGTATATAATCCTAAGTTAAATAAAGAATTTAGAATTTTTACGAATTTTGACCCGGCTTCGCTCTGGTAAAAACATAAATCATACACTAAAGCTTCCTTAAGAATCAAACTATCTATTGAAAACCTTATCAAAATCCGTGCAGTGGTTTTTGAATTTATCGCGACAGGCAGACACTACAGAGAACTTTTACAATAAGTATAAGAATACTTACCTTATTACTTTCAACTTTTGCAAACTTCTGATGGATTGCGCGTCTTTTGTTTAGTAACAATATGACGTTTGCCGTCCGAGACGCAATCTGTCATGAAAAGAGCATGCAATATGCTCGTGTCAGATGTCAAATCTGCTGAAGTCTACATGTCAATCATAATGACTTGTAGTTTCAAACTGGATGATAAAATACCGAATCAAATTGCAACCTAAATTGAGATTGTGATTATATATAATTAAATAAATCATTAACTAATTAATCATTAACTAATTAATCAATAACTAAAAATAATTAGCTATTAAAAAAATTAACAAATTTCAAAATAAGAGCCATTTTAGCTATGAATTTGGATATGAATTTTTCGGGACGAGACGCCAGTTGATTATGATTATAAAACCACCAGAAAGAAAGGAATGTGGTGCAGTGGAATAACTTGTTTATTTTGTAAATTCATAAAAAAGTCCAACTTACGTAAGTTTCGTATTGAGATATAAAGCACATCATCACAAGCTGACACAGATTACGAAAGAACTACTTACCTTAAGGGTTAATATTAATAATCACGATTGTTTAAAGAAAGATTTATTGATATACCTAATTAAAGATATTATTCATTATTGGATATACCAAGAATTATCTCGTAAGTATCCAACCAACGGCATAGATTTATTTTCTTAAATGCTAATAATTATATTTGGTTTTAAAACATCATCAAAAACTTTATTCAATTATGTAACTGGCATAAAAAAATAAAAGACTTAACGCAAATGAATTCTAATCAAAAGTATTTTGTGTTGAAAAAAAGTATTCAAATGTATTAAAAATAAATAAACCTCTAACCAGCCAGCACGAGTCTGTCAGACAACCCTCAATCGAGTTACGTTGTCGTCGCCGACCTTAATTTTTTTTCTCAGAAGTCTGGACTGGGTGGACTACTTTCAAAACACGCTTTGATCCAAATTATAAGTTAACATAAATCAAAGGTTAAAACTTCCCTAGTTATTTTTATCGGACAGTGTTTAATTTTTTATTTTGTCACATGACCTTTATTATTGGAGGTTATATAAGTGTCAGTCGAGTAAATTAAATACTAACTTGAACCAATTTTATAAAACCTGAACTCAAAATGACACACGCTTTTACAAAACAAGATAATAGGCCCAAATGGTTTTGGCTAGTGCAAAGACAAAACGTTATTATCTAATCACAATACTCATGCCCGGGAAGTGAACCAAATATACATACTTATAAGCTTTTGCTCGTAGCTTTACCCGCATTCAGTAGCGGATGTCTCTCTCAATCTACTTTCCTGCCATTTCCTCATCTAAATTGGTCTGGCAGTTTACGAAATTTCATGTGAATGTTTTTCGCTTTTATTGTATTTTAAGTGCGCCCCGGGGCTTCGCTCCCGTGAAAATTTCGGGATAAAAGTATTCTATGTGCTATTACAAGATATATTCTACCCGTATACCAAATTTCATAACAATCCGTCCAGATATCGCATGAAAGAATAACAAAACATACATTCTCACAAACTTTCGCATTTATAGTATTAGTAGTATAATTTGTTATATAAATGTATGTAAAAGTATATACTTATAAATTAAATATAATACACATTATATAAGTACTTTTATAAGTACATAATATTTTATCCAACCTGTGATTTTTTTCGCTTTCCGCCTGTATGTACATTACCTATTTCATACCGAAGTACTAACCAAGATACAACAACGAAACAATTAGCTTTAGAATTTTAGCTCCAAATAATGACTTACACCAGCAATGCAAAGATTTGATTGTATAACTAACTCTTTGCATTACTGGATTTTGATAATATTTAGTAAGTAGCTATATAATTTACGTCTCATAGGCCGAATTCTCGGTTAGGTAATCCCAATAGTAGCTGCAATGTATCGAATATCTTAAGTGCTTAGTACTACTAACTATTAAATAAGATCTGCATTAATTTAGGCGAATAACCCTCCAAACCGGATGGCGGTGCACCTGTCGCTTGCGTCACTACCCCACTTGTGGACTATCAGATGTATGTCTGTCTGTATGTTGCACAATGTTGCGATATCGTCTGGACAGGAATGGTTTCTGTCATGCACGAGACGCACCCTTTCTACTAACTTTGTAAATTACAATTGGTTACTTTCCAACTAATCGAATCTGATACTTTTATTCTAATGTCAAATATAAAAAATATATGTATATTGTAGGACAGTGATGTCATAACGTCACGATTTTTTGACTCAAAATTCATTCCCAATATCATTCAATAGAATAAAAAAGAGTAAATTGCGTAATTAATAAAACTGATTAATTAAAGTTACGTTAAATTATTGTGTTTGGTTATTTAAATAACTTTACGTACCTTTTTATTTTTTTACACAGTCAAGTACAGTTACGTTAAACTTTATTAATTGGACAGTAAAAAGCAAATAGTATTAAAATATATAAAGAAGCAAAAATACTAATTTGAATAATCGTATAGTCGGATAAATGGCGCGTTTAAGACTTTAACTTTGAGAGACATTTAATAAAACAGGCAACACTTTTAAAACATTAAAAAAATGTAAACCATTTTAAGTGAAAATGATCCTTATAAAATACACTTTTGGTATATCAGTGAACTTATATACTTAGCTAGATTTGAAAGAAAGAAAAAGCTATATTCGGTATTATATTAAGTTATAAAATCATTACAATTTATAGGTAACAAAAATTTTATCATTGCCGAAAGGGACGCCAGCTAAGTTTGTTTTTGATATACAATATAATATATGCAGGTGAAATATGCCAATGTATGAAAATATGCCAATCTTAACAATCAGCAGGCCTACCATCAACTTTTACAGAACGATTCCAATGCAACTCAGTTCAATTTAGACACCTAAAATGAATCGCATTCATACTAAAAATTAAGTCGATGGTACGAATTTGCGATGCAGTTCAGTTTAGGTCGTAAAGTGGATCGCGTTAAGAGATGATGGTAAGCCCCCTGTTGGTCATAACAGCACATACACAGCTACAATGTTACATGGGCATTAAGATTAGGTATAAGATGTCACTTATATCATCAATACTAGTCAGAGATCAGTATTTCACAACGGTATCATGTTTCGGACGATATTCGATCATCGTGGTACATTAATGATCTAACTTTAACTTTGTTTATTTCCGATTCCGATATTGCTCAACCGATTTACCGATTACAAATAAATTTCTTCATTGGTGTTGTCAAAAAATAATAAATATACTTGACGACCTCGGTGGCGCAGTGGTAAAGTTCTAGCCACTGAACCGAGAGGTCCTGGGTTCGATCCCCGGTCGGGTCATGATGGAAAATGATCTTTTTCTGATTGATCCGGGTCTTGGATGTTTATCTATATATGTATTTGTTATAAAATATAGTATCGTTGAGTTGGTATCCCATAACACAAGTCTCGAACTTACTTTGGGGGTCTCGAACTTATTATATATATATATATATATATATATATATATATATATATATATATATATATACAATATATGTCGATAAATTTTGTCAGAAATTGAATCGGTAAACTATATCATGCCTAATGAATTATATAAAAACATATACAAAAATAAACGGTTAGGTACCTATTTATTTTTGTTTAATTATCAAGCCAGCTTCTTATCTTATGGGTTTTTTGTTAATTAAGTATTTCAGCAATTTGAAAACGACACCTTAATCCATTGCCTAATAAAATGATTTAGAGTATCAATAATCATTAACATTGTTGACCAGGCAAAGTGAACCGTCCCAATTTCGGTCTTGTGACGCCATAAAAGTTATAATCAAAACTATAATAAGTACGGATTACTTATTATAACTTAGCCCAGCACTTTGAGCGTGAAGGAGTAACAAATATACTCACAAACTAAAATATATAAATCGCCATACATAGTACCAACTCTTGATTTATGTAATTGGTACATTATTCAAATTTATAGAGCATTATTTCACCATAATGACTCAGTTGATGACTGCATAACGGCAATAGTCTTACGGGTGTGACATAGCTATATTTAGTGTGTAATTTATAATGAGTAGTTAGATCGATATTACCTATTAGTAGGTACATATATACCTATGATTGCCACTGATTACCACTCTACAGCTAACAACAAATAAGATAATCATTTCCATTATAACTACTCCACTTACAGGCCAAAAGTTTCACAATGTTTTTTCTTGTAGTGCATTAAACATAAGAAATAATGAACAGAAAACAAAATCAATTCAAATCTAGAATCTTCCAACCACTACTATCACAGACTAAACCACAACAGGTGAGTGATGTTAAGACTCAGCCACTCTTTATTCTCTTCTTTATAGTCGTGTTTCCTTATGGCTGAAGGTTGTGGTCATTACTTGGAATGAAACACATACAACAACTTTCTTGGCACTATTAATGGAGTGGTTTGCCATTGCCTTCACCATTTCACACACAAGTTAATAATCAACCAGTGTGCAGGTATCCTCACAATGTTTTCCTTCACCGAAATTAGGTGGTGGTCTACGAAAATTAATATACCTACATGAGTCAGATCGGTGTACAAACTCATGTGGCACGAGTAGGATTTGAACCTGGGAACTTTTGATCCAAAGGCATGCGTCTAAACCATTACACCACCACCGCTTCAACTCTTTATTAGGAACTAAGATATATTACTCGCTTACACTATAACCAACAAAGGCAACGATTTTTATTCGATATGACGCATGTTACATTTTGTGCTAAGGTTGCATTTGTTGATGTGAAGGTAAACCGAAATCCGGTTCATAGAATGGAAATGCAATTCTGTCGTGGGCTTTATTTATAGCAATTGCACAAAGGGTTGCAATTTTTATATAACTTTACAAGGACACGTGTAAACGAAAGTTACAGAGTTAAAATCTATAGCAATAACCGGATTCGATCCCCGGTTAGGTCTACGTGGAAAATGATCCACGTTGATCCAATTGACCAGATTGACCTGGGCTTTGGATGTTTATCTATATATGTATACATATGTTAATTGACGTCCTTGGAGAAAAGGCGGCGGTGAAGTTTGTTGCGCCGTTTCTTCTTCACCTGCGCTTTGGAAGCCGGCAGTAGACTTAGTTTAAGTAATTTTTTGACGTCAATAATTGAATAAAGAATTTTGAATTTGAATTCATAGTATCATTGAGTTAGCATCCAACACAAGTTTCGAACTTACTTTGAGGTTAACTCAATCAGTGTGATTTGTCCGTATATATTTACTTATATTTATAACGAGACAAAACAAAAAAACAAAATAGAACTCTCCTAAATAGAAAATCTATCCCACTAATATTATAAAGTTGATAGTTTGTTAGTGTACGTTTGTTACTTCTTCAGGCTCAAACAGCTGGGCAAATTTTTGTGAAATTCGATGTTGAGGTAGCTAATACTTCGTATTGTCAACCTTGTAAGGGGCTTTGTAAATTAGATGGCGCTACTATGCATAAAATGAAAAACGTATTTTTTTTTTAATAATTACGCGGGTAACATCGCTCGGTACAGCTAGTCTTATTATACAGCAGTAATGGAAACACATTTTTAATTTTTCCACTAGCTTAATAGTATTGATTTGTATAACAACGAACGATTATTTGATTGGTTGATAATATATTTCCATTTAAAGCGGACATGACATGAAAGAGAAGGACTCCCTGTACTGTTTATCTGTTCTCAAGCATAAATAAATAAGTACGGGGAAATTGAACTTTTGGATCTGCAATTCCATTACATCTACTGCAGAATAGTATCCTAGCGGACTCGTACATTTCGGTCCCATTGTGCACAATTTCACATTAAATCTTTGAAAAGTATGTAACTAATAAATTAGTTTTTGTAGTTAATGCATTTTTTAAAACTGCTAACATTATACTAATCAAATCGTATAAAATGATATTGTACCATTTTGTAATGATATGTACAATCCGCTAGTATCAAACTGGGTCCTTCCACATGTGCAATAACGCACTATAGTATTAATAAATTATATTTGGACTAGATGTTGCCCGGGGCTTCGCTCCCGTGGAAATTTTGAGATAAAATATAGCCTATCACAATCTTGGATAATATACCTTTCCAATGGTGAAATATTTTTTTAAATCGGTTCGGTAGTTTCGGAGATTACCCGTCTCAAATATACAAACAAACGTTTACCTCTTTATAATAATAGTATAGATATAAGTACACATCAATATCATAAATTGTAAATTATTTTAATGACATAATAAAACAAAGTGTTATTACAAAACATTATGTAAAACAACCTTTACAAATTATAGTGGAGGTACTAATTACCGATATTACTCACCAAAAAGTTGGTAACATTTCGATGAAAACTCAAGTGCAAAATGTGGAATGTTACTGTGTGAGTAATGTAACCTTAATTTATGGGGCACTTTCAAAATGTATCGAAAGCGACGTACATTTTTGCCACAAACAGCACATCAAGCAATGCAAATTCGCTGCTATTACAATGGTAATGGAACTCTATGGAATGCCATAGAGTTCTATGCATGCAGGGCTAAATGGTCTGTGATGTAGGGTAACTTGAGGTGCGATTGACTTTTGTACAGTTTCCCGTTGATATATTCGACATTCGTAGAGCGTCGAAGCTCGGTCCCAACGTCCAATATTTCTCCTACGCTTCACGTCTGCTTTTCTATTTTTTCTCCTCAACTTTATACGGTCTTCAATATCCTAGTTGTCAGACCATTGGCGTGGAACATCCTTGACTTCATAGCACTTCAAGTGTTTCGCGTGGTTTGTTCCTTCTGCTTTGTTGAGAAAGTATATTCTAACATATTTCCAAACTCCAAAAATAGTAACACATGTGAATAAATGCAAACTATAATACAGCGTATTCAATAACTACAATAAAAGGTCTTTCAAAATTAAATCTGCATAGAAATAACAGCCAAGAGTGAGTTGTCGACCTTACTCCTTTTGCGTGGGCTTTCTGTTTGTCCCGATACATTTTAGCTCTAATTTAACCTTCATGTTCTTTCAATTATTTGTAATTCATTGCACCGGTTCGCCTACGAGCAATTAAAATGGCCAACAGGCAGATTATAGGGATTTTAGTTTCAATGATGGTTACATAAGTAGCAAAATTGTAATGTTTATTAATTAAAATTTGGTACTTATTATTATTGTAATAAAGTAGCTTGGATTACATACCAATCTTGTGCAAATTACACAGCAGTTAGGTAGGTACTTCACAGAGAACCCGGAGTAGAGGCTTTAAAAATCAAAGTCTTTCACTGAAATAGTAAAATGTATCAATTTTTTTAAGAACTTCACATAAATTTAAACCCGTAGACTATGACTGGCACAATTTAAATTAGTATCTATTTTAAATCAAGCGGAACTAACGACGCAAATGTAACCACCTTTATCGCATCCTGCTCGGTCTGTGTTCATCTGATATTTTTTTATGATATTGGATATTGCTTTTAATATTTACGACATAATAGCATGAACTGCATTGCGGAAGACGCATAGTTGATCTGTACCGTACATACGTTCTGACATTTTTTGGAGAATCGAGAAACGGAACTAGGAAGGAAGATTACAAAATACTTTAATGCGTTCTTTATTCCTGTGCTACCTAACACTACCTAACATTTCACATATTATATAAACTATTTTTTTTCTTGGTTCAATGTTTATTCAAAATTTTAACTGGATGACGACGATATTATCTGCTAAAAATCGTCAAGGTCTAACGCCCACATCCGTCTTAGGTACTATATGCCTGTAGACACCGTGGGAATACTGAATCATGTAGCTAAGTTAACGGGTGGTTCGCTGAGCGTTTCGACCGCTGCGGCCGTGTTGTCATTGCAATTTTTAAAATTTTAACAAAGACAAGGATTAGTTTGACTATCTTACTTTAAAAAATTTAATCTGTATTCTGGTAATGTCAATTTTGTGAATATAATTAGAATTTGGAAATGAAAAAAATCAAATATATTTATCAAAAATAATACGCTATCTTCTGTAGCTGCAATGAACCTTGTAGGTGTGATTAGAGCAGTCATAAAATAACTCGTTGGATACAAAATAATATTAGGAAGAAACCTGGAATACGCTCCGGTGAAAGAGTGACTCGTTCGTTTCCATAGTCAATCTTTCTTCTAAATACCAAATGTAATATGTTATTTCACTAATAAGCGAACACACAGTAAATACATAATCATGTACTGGAACGTGTAGGTAATTAAATTACACCATGTCTACCTATGTCTCTAATGTAACTCGAGAAGTGATTAATACAAGTGGCAAGGCGTTAAATCGTTATTGCAGAGGACGCAATAAATATGACATGTCTCTGCTTAGATGGTTTGTATGTATGTACTAGGTACCAATGCTCCACCCAATAACTTAAATACATACATATATAGTTCAAAAGCAATTAAATATCCATTTCATAAAACATCCTAGGTAAGTACATGTTTGGTAATAGGTACATTGCAATCGCGCGAAGTGCAATATTATTTGCTATCTCATAAATGACATGATATTTATTATTTAATACTAGTATAACAAAAAACGTAATATTACCTATATTACGTTTTGCAATATAAGAATTAGTTCCCTATTTTGTGAAAATAGGTTTCGTATTGTCACCGAGTCGTAAAAGGGCGGGAAAATCTATGACAAGATTCTGACAATGAGTGACAAGACATTTAAAAGAGCGCGTTCTTTAAAATAATTAACAATATACATAGTTTTTATTTTCAACTAAATTTGTTTGGATTGCCTAAGGATTTCGTCATCGTTCGTATCCCAATTCTATAATTGAATTTGAAAAGACAATGGGAGTGCGACAATGCAAACTACCTGCATTTATCTCTGAATCACATATTGGGCGAGTCACAAATTAAAATCATCTATAGATATTACCCTGCTTAACAAAAATTAAATAAGAACTCTTGGCATAGAACGTACGTTAAACATTTTTTTAAAACAGAGATAGATATTATACGTACCTATCACACTCTAAGCGAATTGCTTATAATATTCATTATACAAATAGCGGTATCGATCTGTCTAACATCTATATATAACCTCTATACTTCATAATTTTACTACAGCTTTCATAATTATATTGCGATACTATTAATGAAAAATATTGATCTTTGTGATGAGGCAGATAAGTATTTTGATATTTTGCATAGTTTTGATAGTTGGCTGGAGAGTACGCGCCATAAAAGAAATTCCGTTGATAGTTCCACTTGTGTTCCAAACATACGTCCTAGTATAAGTACCATAATCCTTCCGTGGATGTCGTACAAGGCGACTAAGGCACACAATATTCACAACAGTTGCAAAATCATAGACTAGACATCCAAATTTTAAATTTTGCTTTGAACGCTGACACTGGAGTTCCGTGGCTTCATAGATGATGAAAGAGAGAGACATGCTATAATTTATACAAATGGTAACATGTCCTTTGTACCCTACATTATTTTGTGGGCAAGCAGATCGTGGGCGGGTCACGACAAGGTCGCATTATCTGATAAAATTCAACGTTAGTAGGTATCTACCTACTTGGACGCCTCCATTTGTCAAATTCGACGTATGACTGTGACGGCGTTATGCTAATCTGGGTTATGTTATTGTAAGTATCTTGTGTGGCGAATAAAGTGTACACAAGGTCGACTTTGTGCTTATTTTTTGCTTATTGCTACTCCTATTTGAGGAGGTAAAGGATGTCCAGGACTTTCTAGAAATGCATTCTTTAGGCACGACATTATAACGCTGGGTTTTTTTTTTATCGCTGCACAAATTATCACAATATGCTCACAAATGCTCAATAGGTACATATAGTAACATTAAAAAAACAGTGAAAGAACGAAATATTTGGACTTTACATACTAAGTCCGATTACTTAGCTGATCAGAAAAATTACATTCGAGACCTATAATATTTGTGGATACCAACTCAGTTTCCTCATCCGAATCTGCTCATATTTGTGCAGTGTAAAAACGAAATTTACGTAGGTACGTTATGCACCTACCTCGGCCTCCGTGATTTTCGCAGTCTGTGCTGTGAACTCTTATTTATGTCAATCAGAAGATTCAGAATATTTTTTACCATTTCTGTATATCCAAACCTCCAAATTAAATGTACTTACCCCTCTTGAAATAAAGGGGGTCAACTGTAAACCACTTTTCAGTTTCAGAACTACCGTTATACATATGCGGCTGCCAAATGTATTTCATAGTTACAGCAAGAACTCCGTAGATATGTTTACTGCAAATTTGCAACAAAATGCATGTACTTACTGCAAAGCCTAAAAATACTTGCTTATAAACTTGATACGTCAAGTTTTCTACTGCCAATCTATTTACTATGCTTCTGTACCACAGCATGCATACCTGACTTATATCTCCCTATCTCATCTGAGCGTTTTCCCGGTTTCTTCCGCAGCCGTTGAGCGCCGGAGCCTAGGGTCCGCATTCCTACTTTTGCGACTCCACTTCGCACGGTCGTCGGCATACCTAATTGTTAGACCATATCATTTGACGACATCAAGCCAGCATTTCTTGGGTTTGCCCCTTCTGCCAGGGCCAGACGGGAGCGGCATGGGCAGAGATGTGTTCCCTACGCAATTTGTCGATCTATACGTTGTATTGCTGCAGCACACATACACATTACTTCTTATATGTGATTATCTGTGCTATCTTAACTAATGTACTTGTTATTTTTGTATTTTCATGTATGTGTTTTGTTGCTTCGAATATTTTTTAACGAACATACCTAATAGACCTATACCTATTAGACCTATATATATATATATATATATATATATATATATATATATATATATATATATATATATATATATATATATATATATATATGTATATATAGGTCTAATAGGTTTAGCTACGCCCACCTCATCTAGATAGTGTGACAATAACTAATGGTTAAGTTCCACTGTATGGAGTGACTATGACACTGAGGTTAGCCTTGGCAATTTTAGCCATTAGCCACTTTATATAACAAAACTTGGCAAGGATTTTTTCGCGAATACATCAAACAATCCATTCATACAAGTTTTCAATTTTTCTTGTTCATCGAGTATGTTATTGTTAACACTAGTGTTATATTTTATTCAAGTCGCCCAAAGGCATCTGACATGACAATGAAAGTGTTTGTGTTTATAGCAACAAATTAACTAGTTATATACTGTAATAGGTTACACTACACATGTACCGTCATATTTAAATAACAATAAATAAAAATTATAAAAAACGCATGAGTGTACAATGGTACTTTCACGAGCTTTCTGTAAGTAAACAAGCCGACGTGCGAAGGTCGCCGCGGCCTTGTGCGCGCGCGCATGTGATAATGGAGATTAAATCTGACGCGTTGATCTAGATACCGTTGCGCAAGACCCGACTTTTGCAGGCCAATTGATCGCTTCGCGCATGATTGGCAGCTTTTGTTAAGAGCTAATAAATCTATAAATCGGAAAACAAAGTAATTTTGGGAGTCACTTTTTTACCAAATATAGCCCAATCTTTCAACTTATAGAATGCTACACACGAACAGATAGCTTAACAGCAATCGCGCCATGTAGCAAAAGTTGTTCAGCTGATTAGCCATTTCTATTGAAGTATAAAAATTTTAAAATCTAGAACGTCTGATTGTTGAGCGCTTGACTACCAGTTGCTGTAAAACTATAACATACAGTACCTACACAAATATCGAAGATACTTTTTGACATGGGACACCTATAGGTTAATCCGTTCCTTAGATCAAAGAAATAAGTTAGTTAAGACTATCCATAAAGCAATAAGGTAGGTCTTGGTTTGATGTAATAATGGTAACAAACAATTAGTACGTAACTAAATAATTTATTTCATTGCCACATAATACGACATTCTATAAATGCGTTCTATCACTATGAATACACCTAAGATAAATATCAGCCTTTACTAATACATATATTTTTTACATTTGTTAACAATGCTTATTAGCACAATGCACGTATTTTAATCTGTACAGTCAAATTACAAAAACTGCTCGCGGAGCTTCGCTCCCGTGGGAAATTCTGGATAAAATGTACCCAATGTGTGCTATTCCAAGATATATTATTCTACCTGGGTACTAAAATCTTTGCCGTGTTGAACTTGGTTTATCAAAAATGTCGACTGCCGTGTGTGTTGAAAACGTCGACACACATTACATACTTGGCTTTATTACCGCGCTCCACTTCGCGTCGCGCGATAACATAGCCCGCTTACATCAAATATACTATTTCAGCTGCTATTCAAACTTCCCGGTGGTACAATTCGTTAGAAATAATAGAGATAATATTAACATTATTTCAATAAATAAAATACACGAGTACATTGATAAGTAAAAACAAGATTACAATTACTTTTCACAATAATGAGTATGTATGATAAGTTTTAGCACCGCCGTCTTTTGTAAATTACATAACATCTAATGTCACATTAATAAAAAGAATACAAACTTTGACCAAGTCTTCCACAATACTTTCCGATCGATTAAAAAATATATAACCATCATTATTTACAAAGCTTACAATATTCATATTATTTTTGTAAACTCATTGCACTTCTTAGTTCACATTATAGAGTTACCAATCAGCCATCCTGATTCTGTAGTTGTTTCAATTGTTTCAAGACGGTGTCGAGCAGCTTCCGTCTATCTCTCTCGTTCTTCTTCAAGACGGAGAAGACAGAGGACTTTTGTTCAGCCTCCTTAAGTTTCTCCAGTAAGGTCGCAGCGTCGCGTGGAGTTACGAGCGCGTATTTCCCGCCATCGATGCCGATGTCGTGGAGGTAGGAGGACCAATCCCAACTGGTTATAAGATCCAGCAGTTGTCTATGGATTAAAAGAATATATACTTTAATTATATACTAATTAATCCCAATCCTAACTAATATTATAAATGCGAAAGTAAGTTTTTTGTCAATATTCTCGAAATTTTTGCATACAGTATATATTTGAAGTATGGAGAAGGACATAGCCTTTTTTTGAGAATAAAGGATAACCTTTCATCCCGGAAAAATAATTGTTCCTGTGGGAACGCGGGCGAAGCTCTAGTTTAATATAAATGCTTAGTATACCTTTCAAGCCCCGAGTGACATTATTTACTGGAGATGACATGATATCATGTCATCAGGTAAGTCCTGGTATGATAGGGACCAATACTGTAAAATTAGTTTAATTTTAGCAGTGGTCGATCCGAAATGATAGTAGTTTTATGAAATATTGTTTTACTTATTTGGCGCGAAAAAGTGCCTATGAAGTTCTGATTTCTGAATAATCTTTGACTTTGAAGATAGGTTGAAAGAAGGAATTAAGAAGGACGATGGAGCAGTGATTCACGCGTGTGTTCTCCGCTTTCCTACTTTTTCTTCCCAACTTCACACGGTCGTAGATATTTTTAGTTGTCATACTATTGACAAGCATATCCTTGACGAAATCAAAGACTTTTTGAGTTCGACCCTTCTAATAAGAGGAAGCGGCATAGCCAGACATTTCTCGGCCTTCGTAAATATAAAACACGATAGCAACGGGCAGTTTGTTTATCTCGTGTGTGTTTGTCGTTTCGATACGATACCTTTACGTAGAATTCTCTATCAGTACGTCAAAAATAATCTATGTAATCTAAAAATAGCGAGCCTCGTCACTTGAGGCTGGCAGTGTTTCAGTAAATGGCCCTTTCTTCATATCAGACACTGGCTTGCCGGCTGTTCACACTGTATCACGTCCAGCACCAGTTGGTACAGTTAACAGCACATTAATCAAGTTACCCTACATTAACCTCCATGGCGTAGTAATAGCGACGAGTTTGCAATGAATTTGGATAGGTTGATGTGTGTTGTTGACTGAAACGAAATGGCTGATATTAAAAAAAAATGTGAGCCTCATCACCTGAGGCTAGCGAAGTGTTCCAGTAGCTGGCCTTCCTTCATGCCGGGCACTGGCTCGCCGGCAGCGAACTGTTCGCACTGTATCACGTCCAGGTCCAGTTGGTACAGAGCGCCGGAGGATACCTGCCGCACGGCCGGGTCGAGCAGCAAGTTGCGGAGGCGAGTCGCTATGCGGTTCGTTGCTGCGTGGACTGCCGCCACTCTGTTGTGTTCCAAAAATATCATCAGCTATCAAGTTTAGTTCTTGATAAAAAAAAATTATAATAAGTTGGAAAAAAATAAAAGCTCACGAACTCCGAAATACGTGATGTAATTGATATTTTTTTAGAAATGGTCATGTTTTAAATGGATAATTTTATAATTGGCCATATAGATTTTTTATTACGATTAGTTAGAATAATATTGTAATCATGTAAAAAAAGTTCAACATCCAGAATTTTTCTTTTTTCTAAATATATCGAAACTTAACAAATGCAAAGTTATTATTTTTCATTTAACACCGACCTAATTCGAAAACGTAAAAACAAGTAGCGACATCAATGTTGTAATCCTAAATGATACCGTAATGCGTAATATATAATTCAACGCACGTTTTTCGACTCTCATCAGTGTTCAAATTTATGTATAAAAATATCAAGTTGCAAGATTGCAAAAAACCTGTTTCGCATGACACTTAAATATTATATACACATATTTTTATGTAACGAACAAAATATTTGTTTCTTTTTTGCCGTCGAAAACTGCAGCAAAGAAGAATTATAATATAATAATAAACTTATAACCTACTTCAGAAGGCAGCTATATTAAATACGTGCCGAATAGTGAGAAAGTTCTTACAGACAGACGGACAAACTTCCTCACTTACATCCACCAGCCGCATAGATTCCAACGCAACAGTACAACCTCAAAATTACTTGCCTCAAAATTTCTCAAAGAATCTCAAACCTCACAATTTTAATACTAGTATTACAACTCCCAATATTGATAATCCTGCCGTAAATACAATTAATGACCTTCCTGTTATACACTTGGCTTAGGCCCGTGTATTGCAGTGTACCGGTCTATTTTAAACAGAGACCGAGCATAAAAATGTAAACATAATAATAATAAAAACACATATAGCGATTTTTCAGTTTTAGTATACCTGAAGTAAATCAGAGATCAAAGGGCTTGCCATAATCTCTTAACGCGATCCACTTTGCGACCTAAACTGATCTACATCGCAAATTCGTAACAACGAGTAATTATTAGTATGAATGCGATTCATTTTCAGTTCCTAAATTGAACTGAGTTGCATTGGAAAAGTTCCATAAAAGTTGATGGTAGGCGTAGGCATTAGTGAATCTATTCAGGCATTAGTGAATCTATTTTCTGCGCTGAAGGCATATTAATGTACAATTAGTGAAAATGTTACACTCATATCGATATTGTATACTCGATTGTAGATATTAAAGATTCTTCAAAGAGACATAAATTAATTTCATGGGGCTACTTTTCTATCTCACTAGTTGGCGCCATAGGACGAGTAAGATACTGTTACTTCGGCTGATACCGGCTTTACATTAACAACAAATAGTTCGACACACATTGCTGGATTTTCTCTGCGGTAAATAAGCTTTCATAAAAAATACGCAACGGCATCTGTCCGAGTTCACCGATATTGTGATTTCGTCCGTCCATTCGAAACGGCATCTGTCGGAGTTCACCGATATTGTGCAGCCGACGTTTTAAAAAAAGCCTATTCGCGTTCGTTAACACAAACGTTCAAATTACCTGATTAACTTTTCACTACACCAGCGCCCCTAGCGGCGAAATCTTTGACCTTAATTCGAACGACGAATTATTTTAAAAAACAGTTCCACTGATTGTACACACACCTGGCTCTTTGTGGTAGTTGCTCCAACGATGTAAGGACTCCTTTGAGATAGCTCAGCATATCTGTCACGAACGCTGATGCTTGTCCCGTAGGCTCCACTGAAACAATTATTCATCATATATTGCGATCTAAATATTATTTACTCATGTTAAGATTAAGAATATATATAGCGTGTGGGTGTGTCTCTAGAATACCATCACCCAAGGAACCACTCCATACGATCCTGTGGATGCCATAAGAGGCGACTATGTGAGCCTTAAGCCAGTCTTACCTTGTCTATCAGACATACATAACATTCGGACATAATATCAAACAAGCTGCGGCTGCGCGGCCATTACAAATCCGTCAATTTTCTTCAGGAAGGAATCATTTTCAAAATCAATCATTCATAAAATTGACATTACTATAGTACAGAGTAATTAATGTAAAGTCATATAGTAAAACTCATTCTTGTCTTTGTTAAAATTTTTAAAATTGTAATGACACCGCGACCGCAGCGGTCGAAATGCTCTGCGAACCATCCGAATATAAGTAAATTTTCTTTAATCTGTATGTATGTGAATTGGACTATTATGTCTGAAAATAATTTTTATTTTTTATAGAACGGCCTACGGGGATAATAAAAAATGAGAATAGAATAACTTGTTGAATATTATGTATAATATATGTTTGTGTATATTTTGAGCACAATCCAGTTCTTAAATTGGAAAAAAACAAATTTCTCGTTACATAATAATACCTAGAAGCCAGTCGTAGTTCTCGAGATCAAGAAACTCGTCCACCTTCTTTTCGAGGTTACCGCAGATCTGCTGCTCCGCGTCGTCGCGCGCCACCTGGAACATGCTGCCAGCCGTCTAGGCAACAACACATAACATTAGCGTGGTCCGAATTACCTTGTATAGAACCTTATGTAATAAAGATAAATTGTTTGTCCCCGGAAACTGATTGGCCAAAGGATAAGCCCCAATGGATTGTTAACTTAATATGCCCAAAATAAATGCAACTTGCATGCCATTTCGGCAGAATTATTTCATCTCTTTCCGTCTTACGCCGACGTACAAATTAATGGCATGGTCTCGATAGCTCAGTGGTTAAGAGCACTGTTTGGGATAAACAGGGGCGCGGGTACAACTCCCGCTCGATTCCAGAGAATTTTCATTTCATTATTATTTTCATAATTACGTACATTCAGTTTTTTCTTTTAAGATTTTCAATCTGTACCTTGGTAGTGACAATTTCAGATCCGGTGATGTTGCTGATGAACTCGTAGAGATACAACGTCGCGTCCTCCAGATATTGCGTGTCCACGATTATCTGAGAACAATACATTTTTGTTTTATAACATTTTCTTTCTTATTGTCTAACTAGCGGCCTGTCCCGGCTCCTCAGGGATCATAACTATTTCGTCATTGGACGAAATCGCATAAAAAAACTGTATAGTTTTAAAATTTATCGCGAACAGACAAGACTGAAGTAGCAGAGGACTTACAAGTAAGGATTGTAGTTTGTTTTCTTGTAGTAATGTAGTTTGTATAACTGCTAGTAAACTGTGCGTTGAGATATTTATCTTTCAGAAGAACCAGGCAGCCGGTGAAGGAGCGGCTGAGCAGCAACGACGCCGAGTGTCGCTCGGTGCAGTTATCTGCCGCTGGGTACCTGCACGAGCTGCATGAGCGGCAGCGGACGGCAGAACAGCGCCGACAGGCAGCCGGTGAAGGAGCGGCTGAGCAGCAACGACGCCGAGTGTCGCTCGGTGCAGTTATCTGCCGCTGGGTACCTGCACGAGCTGCATGAGCGGCAGCGGACGGCAGAACAGCGCCGACAGGCAGCCGGTGAAGGAGCGGCTGAGCAGCAACGACGCCGAGTGTCGCTCGGTGCAGTTATCTGCCGCTGGGTACCTGCACGAGCTGCATGAGCGGCAGCGGACGGCAGAACAGCGCCGACAGGCAGCCGGTGAAGGAGCGGCTGAGCAGCAACGACGCCGAGTGTCGCTCGGTGCAGTTATCTGCCGCTGGGTACCTGCACGAGCTGCATGAGCGGCAGCGGACGGCAGAACAGCGCCGACAGGCAGCCGGTGAAGGAGCGGCTGAGCAGCAACGACGCCGAGTGTCGCTCGGTGCAGTTATCTGCCGCCGGGTACCTGCACGAGCTGCATGAGCGGCAGCGGACGGCAGAACAGCGCCGACAGGCAGCCGGTGAAGGAGCGGCTGAGCAGCAACGACGCCGAGTGTCGCTCGGTGCAGTTATCTGCCGCTGGGTACCTGCACGAGCTGCATGAGCGGCAGCGGACGGCAGAACAGCGCCGACAGGCAGCCGGTGAAGGAGCGGCTGAGCAGCAACGACGCCGAGTGTCGCTCGGTGCAGTTATCTGCCGCTGGGTACCTGCACGAGCTGCATGAGCGGCAGCGGACGGCAGAACAGCGCCGACAGGCAGCCGGTGAAGGAGCGGCTGAGCAGCAACGACGCCGAGTGTCGCTCGGTGCAGTTATCTGCCGCTGGGTACCTGCACGAGCTGCATGAGCGGCAGCGGACGGCAGAACAGCGCCGACAGGCAGCCGGTGAAGGAGCGGCTGAGCAGCAACGACGCCGAGTGTCGCTCGGTGCAGTTATCTGCCGCTGGGTACCTGCACGAGCTGCATGAGCGGCAGCGGACGGCAGAACAGCGCCGACAGGCAGCCGGTGAAGGAGCGGCTGAGCAGCAACGACGCCGAGTGCCGCGCCGCCGCCGCCCGCCTGCTGCCGCCGAAGCCGAGGCCGACAGAGTATTTCAGCCACGCGTATATAAACTCTTTCACTTGAACGTACACGTCGGGGACTATTGAAGAGAATGGGAATCTGAAAAAAAAAAACGAGGACACGTGAAACATCGGCTAAGGATTCTATTCTATCTCCTGTTTCTTTCTTGTCATTCCTTTTTGTTCTAATACACTTTATATATCTGAGCAGATGAAATTTCCGTCCAACTATCTTTACTAATATAGAAAATAATTTCAACACTTACTTTCTTGGAAAGGGCTGTGTCTCTAACTCTTCCCCGTCATACGGGAAAATGTCCATTACGCCATCGTATTGCTCTTGATTTGTTACCTGCGGAATATTACAAGTATAATATAATTCAAACTTGACGTCAAAAAGTGGCTATAAAGGTCCAATTTCTGAATAAACGCTGTCAAATGCTTTGACAGGAAAATGTACCTTTATTATTCCGCATCGCTTGTCTGCGAGCAAAAGAAAACAGGAAGTACCCGTTGCTCCTCCTACTGCTACAAGTTAATCTAGCGAAAGCATACGTGCGTACCATATTTGCAGCACCAAAGCTATGTGGTTTTAAATGAAATGATTTTTTTTTTTTAATGTTCGATGTGCACGGACCTTAAGATGATACACAGCTGCACACTAGCGCCACAATTTTACCAATTTCTTTTGTTTATTAGCGAAAACTAAAAAAAATCCTCTTTCTAAATATTCTACACCAGATAAAGGAATTTATTGCAAAGTATTATAGTCTTCTATCACACTTCTACTATGAATATTTTGGTGGCCACCGTTTGGCGGTTTAGTAGACTGTGACTACATTGTGTAAAGGAAAATTTGGAAAGAGGATTTTTTAGTTTTCGCTTATAAACAAAAGAAATTGGTAAAAATGTGTTGGTGGCGCTAGTGTGCAGTTATGTATCACCTTAAATTGTAAGGCCTTGGGAGGCATATATATATAACACTAGCTTTTGCCCACAACTTCGTATGCGAGCGCAAAAATCAGTTTCTCGTGGGAATTTCAGGAAATCCCTTCTTAGTGCTCCCCTACACTGTCCTAGGAACCTACAGACCAAATTTCAGCTTTCTACGCCCAGCAGTTTCGGCTGTGCGTTGTCTGTCAGTCAGTCAGTCACTCAGTAACGCAAGAGTTTTTTTTAATATACAGATTAGATGTTGCCCGGAGCTTCGCTCCCGTGGGAATTTTGAGATGAGATATAGCCTATAGCAATTTTGGATAATTTAGCTTTGTAATGGTGAAATAATTTCTGAAATCGGTTCGGTAGTTTCGGATATTACCCGCCTCAAACGTACAAATTCACAAACGCCCTCTTTATAATAATAGTATAGATGACGAATCCTACCTCAATGGGCAAAAAGGACGCGTTGTCCAAAATATCCCTGAAGACTGTGACCCATTGTCCCATCAACACTTCCGTGTAGTGTTCCGCCATTTCGTGCAGCAGCGTCGGCAGTGGGTCGGTTGGTAAACCGTAACATCTGGTGTGACACGAGGTTCATAGTAATCAGATAGATAGATAGAAAATACATTTATTTGTTCAACAATAATAATTAGCAGTAACATAAAACTCACTTAAACCAACTTATATCTAGAATACATGCATATTGTGTGCGTATGCGTTCGTCGGAAGGAGCTACGCTAACTTTCAGCTGTCGCAATCCTAACTAATATTATAATTGCGAAAGTAAGTTTGTTTGTTTGTTATCTTTTTACGCTCTATCTACTCAATCAATTTTCTTCAATTGCATGCATATACTTTGAAGTACGGAGAAGGACATAGTGTACCTTTCATCCCGGAAAATTAACTGCTCCTGTGGAAAATTACGCGGGTGAAGCCGCGTGCATAAACTAACAATGTAACTTGGAGCAGAAGTAATAAACGACGCAATCAGACCAATAAAAAAGAAAGATCGTCAAGTCTCTTTGTGATGTATCTATTAGTTTATCGGCCATTAAGCTATAGGGAATAATGGACTGTGTATAATATACATATTTAGATATTAATATTTTTTCTGTTCTTTTATATTTCCTCACTTTAAGATGAACTGTTGTAATAGAGTTCAAAAATATGTCAAGTCAGAAAAAACGTACGCACGCGAATTAATCTAATATTAAATCTACATTCAACCATCTGCGACCGACTATACTCAGATCTAGACGGTATTATAAAAGAGATTGGCCAAACATAAATACGGTGTACCTAAGTGACCACCATCGAAGACTGGCTGCACCTAGATTTAGCGCAAATGATAAGGTTAAACAAACATAGGTCTAGTTGAACACACGCAGGCCACACCCAGATGTAGCCAACTGAGACGAAAAAAAAACTAATTCATATGTTCATATGTATCTTATATCATGTCTCCTGTTTTTTCTTGTTATTTCTTTTTTTTTTTGTTTTGTTTAATTTTTATTGTTATTTGAGTGCATGATGAAATTCTATTCTAGTTGAACTACTAGGAGAAGCCGTATTGCGATTTAACCGTAACATTAAAAAAAAACTCACTTGAGCGTGCTGACAAACAGTACGATCTGGTGTTTGATACTCAACATCAAAGTCGCGTCGGTTATCAGCGAAGTGTTCTTCCTCAGGGTGGAGATCAGCTTCGACACCGCCATCCCCCAAGTCTCCAATAGCCAGTCCTTTAAAATATAAATATTTACATAAAGGAAGTGAGAAGTAGGGTCTACCTACCTATGGGACTCGAACGTAAATCTATATTTCACCCTCGGCCTAACCACCCATATCCACCCGAGTCTTAGCCGAGGGCGCTAAACGACTAACACAATTTTTTGTTGCGCGTATAATGAAACAAGATCTCACTGACAGCAAAAGTTTTTGTGAAAAACTAAATTTATTTTCAATTTTAATAAAAATATAGTTTTTGATCGATCGAGCGAAGTCTACAATTCAATTTGGGGAAGAAATATTTTTTTTTGTATATATGTATGCTAGTAACGCAATAAATTTAGAACCGTTGGTTTGATCTTGATGAAATTTAAAAGGTATGTACGATCTTTCAATATAATTTTTAAGTCCACGAGGCAACAAAATCGGTTAAATAGTTATTGAAATATTCACAATTTCGTAAAAAAAAATATTGTGTTCGTTGCGAACAAGTAAATTTTAATTTTAATAATAATACTTGTATTATATATGAGTTGACCTTGGACACTAAGCCAGCGCCGGCGCTCAAGAGATGCTCCTCCAGTATGAAGAAGCCGAGCACAGCGTTGAGGAAGCTCCGCACGCTCTGCATGGAGTCGTGGAGGTTGCCCGCCGGCTCCAGCACGAGCCGCGCTTGCTGGATGCGCTGCGTTCTACAATATATATATATATATATATATAAACTACATGTTGCCCGGGGCTATATACCTATCGCAAACTTGGATAATGTACCTTTCTAATGGTGAAAGAATTTTTGAAATCGGTTCGGTAGTTTCGAAGATTACCCACTTCAAACTCACAAACGCTTATCTCTTTAGAATAATACTATAGATAAATATAAAATATATATTATATAATAATAATTATAGGATAACTATTAATGTAAATGTGTATCAATATCGTAATACAGAGGCGCCGAAAATTCGCAATACCTGTAAAAGGTGACTAAGTTATAAACACTAATTGTAATTACTTTAAGATCATTGTAACCTTGAATATATAAGTCTGTGTTTGGATGAATATGAATAAATAAAAGTTCTGTAAATGTAAAATAAAAAAAAAAAATCAGACGTCTTATATCGAAACAATATCAAACTCTACGAGCTTTATTTTTTTTTTAATCCATTCATATGCATTTGGCAAATAATTTTTTTCTTTCTTTCTTTCGTAAGAAAGAGTAATGAAAAAACATACTTTATTTAGAAAAAGGCAAATAAATATTACTTTCAAAAATATCTCGTCAAGCACACAACAAATACCTGTAATGCTGTATGAACTCGGCCTTGACGCCCAGCACGCTGTGTATGTGCAGACAGCGATGCAGCGGACTGAAGTCCACCAGCTCGTGCGCGCACGCGGGCCCGGCGCCCGCCAGCCCTAGCACCGCCGTGTCTGAAATCGTGGGCACATGCTGTATCGTAGACAGAGATAACTACTACTATTACTGCCGTGTTAAGCATGAATGGCGCATACCCAGGCCCGGTATACTGCAATATTAAAATGTCCGGGCGAAGCCAGCGTGGCCTTGAACCGCCACCGCCTAAAACCAAATGCTGTACTTGTGTGAAATGTTGACCATTCTATTTGGTATTGCAATGGCAAAAAAATGTACTTCGTAAAAAATCCGTTTTCTTTACAGACTACTTCACATACATATTCATAACAGTGAAAAACCCACATTGTCAAGTAACCGACTTAGATATTTTCAACAATTTCTCAGCCATTTTTTTTTTTACTTTGTTTGAAAGAGTATAGTCAGTCTGTGAAGAAAACGGATCCTTTGCGAATCATTCATTTCATTCAGAAATCGAAACGAAATTCAATTTTTACACATGGCAATGAAACCCTAAAAAATTATATACAAAACAAATATTGCAATAAACAATTACCTTTTTTATTCTTCACAATGTTGGCAAGACTTCTGCCTGACATTTCTTGAGTCTGTTTCAGAGCCATAGCACCAACCTTTAAAAAATATTAAAAAGCATTTATAATCTATTTAAATAATGATTTCAAATAAAATATATTAGTAATGGTTTGCTTTGGAAAGTTTGACACTGGGTTTAAACTACCAGAGCTATTTCCTATATAATATGCTCTCTTCCATTTTCGCGAGTACCCGTTATCATTTTCGGCAGTGACACTCGAAGCCCAGGTTTCCGAAGTTCGTAAATCGTTCTTTAAATCTCGAGGTCTTAAATTCCACTCTGATTTTATGACTGGCGGCCTGCCTTATGTCAACCCTCTTTGGGATCAATGCCTATCAGTCGTTAAGGCTGTATATTTAATTATTTTATGGTTAAGGAGTTTTATTTTAGAGTGTGAGCCACCAAAATTCTAATCAACGAACAGATAGCGTTAAATATTGTTTTTCACAAATGTGAGATTACTTGGATAGAGCTAACTGGCCAATCACTCAAGTCAGATCTATCTATTCCGACTCGACAAGAAGAAAAGTAGAAATACTGTCATACCTGCGGGCTAAGTTTCCGTATGTACTCCAAGAAGTCTCTGAGCAGATCGCTGGAGGCGTCCTTGATCGCCTGCCGCAGCCGCGGGATGTCGGCCGAGATCTGGGCACACCACTTGTAGGGGCCCACTCGGGGCAGCAACACGTGCTCCAGCTGTTCTAGAGTCTTCAGCGCTGGGTAGTACCTGGGATTATAAGAAATACTAGTTTATATATCAAGATCGTAAATTGTTCCGTTTTGACAGAGGTGTTCATTATCTATTATATCTGTTACCGCCAATCTATATAATCTAGGTATTCTATATATTCCCTTGGTATTGTATAGAATACTGATTAGACAGATTTCCGGTAACAAATCCATGGATATTTACGTCGATGACGAGAGTAAAATGTCGATTTACGATCGAATACTTTTCCTTTCCATTGCAGGAGCAAATGCCACAATGAGAATGCAAGTAGGATTGATGAAATGAATTTTATTAAAGTGAACTTAAGGTTCATTTTTTTGTTAAGAGTAATCCATCTTGATACTTTCATGCTTGGCATACAATAAAACGCCTAAAGTGTCAAAATATCTCACCTCTTAGCTTCCACTTGTGCCTTCAATTTAGAATATGTGGTGAGTAGTGGCAGACACAATTCCATCTTCTCGATGGTAGCAGCAATATTCAGCTCCACTCGACGAGCCCTGATCAGATCTTTGGCTATCGAGCAAAGATCTGGAAAGTATAATTAAATTGTATCAAGAGTAGCTGGCATGTGTTTTTCATAATAAAAAATATATAACCATGCCATATTATATCAGTATTGGTCCAAGGAGTTTATTTGTTACAAACATATAAAAACACAATTTTTTCCTCTTTCAGGTCAGCTTTGCTGGGGTGAAAACATAATAAATTATACATCTAAACCTTCCTCAGGAGTCACACTATATATTGGTGAAACCGCATGAAAATCAGTGCAGTAGTTTTTGAATTTATTGTGAACAGATGCGGCAGAGGACTTGGTTTTGTAATATGTAACAATCATTTATAATGTGTAAGAAAGGATAGTATAGATAGAAGTAAGTATAAATTGATAAAATGACTCACCTTCAGTGCTCTCTTTGATGTTGGAGTCCACAATAGATATTTCTGAATGAAGTTTTTCTGCATGCGAACGTACTTGCAGCAACTCCCTGATTGAGTCAATAAAGCCCTGTAAAAATTATATTTATTATAATTTCTTGCAATTACTATAATTAATTTTTTAAATTAATTATATTAATTAATTATTATTTAATAGAAAAAGTAATCTCCCAGCAATTTAAAATAACTTGGAAATGATAACAGTACATAAGTGGTACTGTTATATGGAATCAAGTGGTAACCTCACACAGTTTACCTGATAGTGAAAATTGCACAACTTCTCAATTTCCTTGTCATGTTGCTTTATTCTCTCATCCAGCTGTTGCACAAATGCCTCGTGGCCCTCACCTTCATACACTGATCTGAAGGCAGGACCCCAATAATCATCAATGCCTTCTATCTCCTGTAAATATTATAGGCTGTTATGGCATTAAAAGAAATATATACATACACAACAGAGGGGGAAACATTTGACTAAGGATAATGTACAAAATGTAGTTAGCCAAAACATTTTAAAGAACTTTCTTCCATACTGATCAATCAAGAGAAAAACGCTGAATGTGCCAGATGCTTCTTCTCACAGGCAGTTAATAAAGGGCTATTGTGAGGTTTCTTCTTGTAGGCCATGAGATAGCAACCTGTATCAATTCAGAATCACAATTCTACCAATAATCCCGGCAAACGACCCAGTTGTCTTTAGACTTATGGGACTCTTAGCTCTGTCTACACCGTACGTGATAAGGATGTGATATCTTGTTAGTTAACAAAATAAAGTGGGTGTAAGTAAACGCCTTACTTGAATCGTGGCGTTCGTCATTTTCGTGAGACTATGGGACCGAATAGACTGTAAACAAAAATATTCTTATAATCAGCATGAAATACAATTACTAAAAATAACAAATAATAAAAAAATCCGGATAAAAATAACCTTTTAACCTATAATCCTTCCCAACCAAAACAATTTTCGCTATCTGTCAAGCAAGATCTGTTCTGTCACTCTCCTATCATTGTCAGACATAATGCAGATTTTTAGGTAGGGACGTTACAAGTAATTTAGAGATTAGAGAATAGCATTTAGAACTTTATCTGAATTTAATTTATTTTTTACCATAGAAAATTAGTGGCATTAGTACAGAATGGCAAATAAAATCCAAGAACCTAGGTTACTCGCATATTTTTTTTCTTTTTGTTTTCTATGGGTCACCCAGAAAACCACTTATAAAATTTCAATACAATGGCAACATTTTCAGATATATTAAGTCATGTGTCATTATGTCAAACGAAACGTCAAAATTGCCAAAACTGCCTTACCATAGGGGAGTTGCAGTCGCTTAATTCGTTATATTTTATTAGATCGGAAATTCACAACGAACAACTATTTTATTGGCTCAAAATCATAAAGATCCATGTGGCGATAATCAGTAAAATTTTCAAAGCTCTTCTTCGTTAATTGTGTTACTATTATAAGTCCCGCAACCATGGCTCACTGTATGAGAGTTTTGCATGGCCAGGTGAGTTATCCAATATTTTTACCACGTTTACGCTAATTTCGATGGAAATATAGATAGCACGTAGTTAATTCTTAAGTAATGTCAGTATTGAGTTTGTTTACACTGTTATCAATGTACGAATGTACATTTCCAATTATGATAATATTGAATGGATAAGGTCACGCGAAATCGTTTTACGTGAGGTCGTGGGGTTAGGCGTAGTAATCATGAGTATCTCCGTCATCTTATTTACTACAGGATAAGAGGTGTGTCGTGCTGTGGTATTTTCCAGTATTGTCTTTGACGTAAGATTTCATTTCCAGGGTAGCAGGACTAAAGGGGTGCTGTTGGAGATTCAGCAAAGATGCTTCAGCGTGTCTCCCCTCACTGCGGCAGCAGCTCAGGTACAGAAAAATCGCGAAAACAGTGAATTTTCCAGCTTTTTCAGTGTAAAAACATCATTGTTATGTAATCACTTTACTGCTTCAAAGTGATGTTCAGTTGAATTTATAGTGTTTTTAAGTGAAATATGGTGCGTTTTAGGTGGCGATGTCGAAGTTCGACAAAGCTCCGTTGCCGTACGAGAAGCTATCACAGAACCTGGAGGTGGTCAAGAAGAGGTTAGGCCGTGAAATGACCTTGTCAGAGAAGGTTCTCTACTCACATTTGGATGACCCTAAGGGACAGGTGAGTCTGTATTACTTCTGATTGTTTTCATAAAGTTACTCAACCGGTTGAGTAACTTTATGAATAGTATAGCATAAACCATAAACCGGTTTATGCTACCTACCTGTATTAATTTGGATGTGTGATACTATTACATTTTAATTACACATGGACATCCTTTGACTTTAGAAACTAGGTTTATTTGTCTTTTACTGAAACCATACACACTACATAGTTATGTACATATTTTCATGTTTGGTATACCCATTTAACACATCTGAAATATTGAAGATTGTAAACTGCCATATTACCACATTTGTGTGAAATTATAAAACAAATAAAAATATTGTTTAAAATTGAAAGGAAAATTATGGTGAACTCACAATTTATCATTGCCATGTAACAATTTTTCCATAATTAATCACTAAAATAAAAACTAATATCTTAGGTCATCAAAGTAATTAAACTTTCTGATTATGGCTGTTGATTATTTTGTATCTATTTTATATGGTAGTGGTTACATGACAAGTTAAGCAATTATACATTATTAAATAACTTTTGGATTTATTTAGCAAAAGGATTTGAACTTAAAATAAACTAAGTGCAAGTTTTATTTAATTTGGTTCATATAATATTTTTATTGAACTAAAAACAATGATAAAATTAATTTGTTTAAGGTAAATTTTAGATTCATGATCTTGTCTAAGACTGCAATATTTTCAAAGAAATACACACAGTGAAATAGCGAAGTTTCAATTTCTGAAGAAGACTGTCTATTAGACAATTTAAATATTGTGTTTTATGATATTTTTTTCAATTCTCTGAACTTGTCATTTACCCTTTTATGCTAGGATCATAGAGTTAATTCGCTCCACAGTTGCAGTATGGTCTCTGCCTCGCCACTCTCTTGAAGCAGCTACTACAATAAATTGTCAGAATGGTCCATAATATGCCTTATTAAAGAGTTCTTTGGAAAAAGACATACAATTTTTTAGAATTAATAATTTTTATTTTACCACATAAAATTTGCAAATAATTGTATTATTTCCTGTTATAATTGTGTACATTCCATTTTTCTGCCAATAAGGAAGGTTCTGCATTTATGTACCAAGCGAGTATAATCTGTCGGGTGACTTTCCACATGAGATTAGACTAGTCCTACAGATTGATGCAACACATCCATGGTCTACAGTGCGTGCAATATCTTTGTAGTCTTTTTATACAAATTCAAACATATTAATTCTTTTACATACACCTTCGACCTGTGACTTCCAGTTGGAGCGCTGCTCTAATGTGAGTTCCTGAAATGTTATGTCAGCAACGTCCGTAAAATTTTGTCCTACGCTTTTTATATTTAACTTTGTATTTTAGTTTAGCAATTCAACAGATATCCATATTTTGTCCTGACAACGTTAATAAATGTTAGATTGTATACTATTAGATTTAAGCAAATTTGTTGTCGCTACTATTGTCGGATTAATTTCTGTGTCAAAAATAACATTGTCTTCTGTGTCAGGTATAATAATTGTAAGTAAATTAGATTTATAATTTAAAGGTGAAAATTACATGTTTTGTCAACATTAACATATGTTATTAAATTTAAGCCCAATTTTTTGTCGCTTCAAATGTTATATTAGTGTCAGCTATAGTAATAGATAAATCGTCAGCAGATAGTTGCAATAGATAAATAACATTTATGATGTGCTATTGAAGTAATGTCATGAGTAAAAGCGGTCCTATGGTTCTGCCTTGTGGCACTACTTTTCTTATCCTGCAGATCATCTGTTTTTGTCATATTTTAATGTCTCGTCAATACGAGTTCTTTCCACACAATGGGTACGATCTGTAGTGTCCAGTTATTTACTAAAAACTGAAATTTAAATCAATCTATAACTTTATTTTATAATGGTAGGAAATCGAACGTGGCACCAGCTACCTTCGGCTGCGGCCTGACCGCGTCGCCATGCAGGACGCCACAGCCCAGATGGCCATGTTGCAGTTCATATCATCAGGACTACCCCGAGTAGCTGTACCCTCCACCATTCACTGTGATCACTTGATCGAAGCTCAAGTAGGTGGTGAAAAGGATTTGGCTCGGGCTAAGGTGAGATTTGGTTCTGCTTCTTTATTAAATATAAAAATCATAAATTATATTACTTTTGTCTAAGCCTATTTTTTGTTAACTATGAGTAGGAACGGTTCTACTTCTACACGAATTTACTTATTGTGTAAATTAAACACTGGCAAATACATAAATATATACTAGCCAAATATCCAGTCGAAGTATACAACTCCAAAAAAATATATTTATTGACATGTCACGCGCAAATGTTTTGCAGCGGACATATATTTGTGAATTCGTTCACAATCACACTGTTTACAATGATACAATCAACATTCACCACATATTTAGTGGGGTTTACAGAGAGAATGGTTTTTTCCCATCATACTTTGAATAATGAGATACATACGATTTTTATCAGTAATTTGTTTATATAATTATAAAGATATGTGCACATCCGTAAAAACCATCAAATCTCTCTAGATATGAACTTATATTTTTTTACTGATAGAGAATATTCATCAGCAATTTGTCTCCACTGCTCAGAATGTTATTTTTATATGACGTCTGTTTGGCATTAGGGAAAATTCTGTTGGCATTTCTTCTCAGCAGTGTTCGTTCCGAAATATTGTTTACAGCATTGAGAAATATGAAATAGCTAGCTGCGCCATGGAGCTTACTTTGCTCCCTTGGGAATTTCGCTATAAATACCCTATGTGTTATTCCAGATTATGTTCTACCCGTATACCAAATTTCATAACAATCCGTCCAATAGAGATAAACAAATATTTACTTTGAAACTTCAAAAAATGAACACATAAAACCTCTATAGGACCTCAACAAAGAAGTATACAAGTTCTTAGAAACTGCCGGGGCTAAATACGGTGTGGGTTTCTGGAAGCCCGGCTCCGGCATCATTCACCAAATCATCCTGGAGAACTACGCTTTCCCCGGCCTGCTCATGATTGGTACTGACTCCCACACACCCAACGGTGGGGGTCTTGGCGGTCTTTGCATTGGTAAGTTTTAAAATGAGTACACATCGACGGCCTTTTTTGAACAGAACGCATTCGTATAGACAGCTACCCACAATTGTACCACACACGTAATGTTTACGCAGTCGAACATACTGGCTGGAGATAAATATGGCTTTGATTTGTGTAAAAAATATGAATAAATGGCTCCGGCATCATCCTTTGCCTGCCTTTCCCTGGTTATCTTGTGATTGGCACTGAATCCCAGACCTTCAACGGTAGGGGTCTTGGCTGTCTTTGCTTTGGTAAGGCTCAACTCTTTAAATTTGTTGTCCAGTTACATAAATATCCACAACTAACTTATCTAATACAAAAAGCCACGTTCAAACCTCGTGCAAACGCGTTAATCGGTGTACCTTTAACCTTTTTGAGTAATTCAGACAGACTCCCACGCGAATTCCGACTTTTATGGAATAAAGATACAAACACAAATTATACCTTTACTTAAAAAAAATAATGTATGAAATATACAATTTATTTTTGTAAATATTTTCCTTTCTAAATATTAAAATAAATACTGGAGACATGTGATGAATAGCCTCAAGTTGTTTTGTCAACTTTTGTTTAGACTTCTCAATACCCATTCGAAGATTTAAAAATCTCTCTCTAATTTTGAGTATTTTCTCGGTTTCTTCCGCCGCCATAGAGCGTTGGAGACCAGGGTATGTGTTTCCTAAATAAAAATAACAATCAAAAGTATTATTTCAGGTCAGGTACACATGTATAAAATTGACTTAATATTTACTATAAAACTATGGCAGGGTTATGTCGTGTAGTGTTTGTATTAACGTTTGTATTAACTTCAGGTGTTGGTGGTGCCGATGCTGTGGACGTGATGGCAGACATTCCATGGGAGCTGAAGTGCCCGAAGGTGATTGGTGTTAAACTGACTGGTAAGTTTATCGATTTACTCAATTATATAAATTGAAATATACTGACGGGGCTGCTGCGCGAAGCCCCGCTGACACGCGCGGTTATTAACCTCAACCAGAATACCGAAAGAATAGACCTGTTTTCATGTTCTCTGAGCGAATTTATAAGAACGACTTTATATATTACTAGCGGCTCGCCCCGGCTTCGCTCGGGTAAAACCATAATAAAATGTAGTCTATATCACCCCTGAAGGTTTCGCCTATCTCTGTGCCAAATTTCATCAACATCGGCCCAGTAGTTTCGGTATTTATTCATTGCAAATAAAAATACAAATCTTTCCTCTTTATAATATTTATTTATAACTAGCTGACGCCCGCGACTTCGTTCGCGTGGTCGAACAATTTTTAGTAAGGAGTCAAAATTGTTAGAAAAATTTAACTGTACAGACAAAGCGTAACGATACCTATACAGAAGAAGCTCGTACGACTGAAATATATATATCCTATAGTTTAGCTGGACCATATGACTCTTCTTCAGGTGTTCCAGATCTTCGATTTTTATACATCAACAGGAAATGCTCATCACGCTGAACAATTCTATATTTCCTATAGTTTCGCTAGACCATCATGGGTCTGCATCATAGGTGTTCTAGATCTTCAATTTTTATACCTCAACAGAAAATGATCATCAGACTGAACAACTTTTATTAGGGCGTCATTTCTATATTTCCTATAGTTTAGCTGTACCATCATGGGTCTACATCAAGTGTTCCAGATCTTCGATTTTTATATCTCAACAGACAATGCTCATCACGCTGAACAACTTTTATTAAAGCGTAATTTGTATATTTCCTATAGTTTAGCTGTACCATCATGGGTCTACATCAGGTGTTCCAGTTTTCAAAATCATTTATACCCTATATTTTGCCCAGGATATAACCAGCTATATAACAAAAAGTTTCATTCAAATCCGTCCAGTAGTTCCGAAGATTAGCTTGTACATACAGACAGACAAACAGACACGAGTTTTTTTTCTTCAAATTCTTTCTCTGTTATAATTACCTATTGCATTGTCATATACAAGACAATTCGAATAGGTCCCAGTAACGTGATAAAATATGTTCGTATCAATTTAATCAATACATAATATAATAATGAATACTATATCACGATTAATGAAATGCCGTCCTCGACATTTTCCAAGAAAGCATGGTAACGGTGAGGTACTGCTTTCGGGAATTCCCGAGAATATTACCGAGAACACTTGTAGCACAACACCTTAGTTGACTTTACAATACAATTTCAAGAAATTGATCACGTGTAAAAATGTTATCGTATCCTTACATAACATATTATAAAACAAAGTTCTCTGCCGCATCTGTCTGCTCGCGATAAACTCAACAACTACCGGACGGAATCCTGAGGAACGTTTAGATGTATAATTTATTATGGTTTTACTCGAGCGTAGCCGGAAGAGGCCGCTAGTGTTATCGTAATATATAATGATGTGTGTCTTCAAACAGATTCATTATCAGTTTTCTTACAAGACAAGTACCAAAGAAGCCGACAAGTGCGTCGATTTGATACTGAAAATCATTATAAAACATACTTTGACTCATTGCTATTAGGCTCAATTTAGATCGACCTGAATATATCATTGATTAAATAACTATCTTTGCCACCTACTCATATAAAATGCTCAAGATAAAAATAAACGTATGTGGCGTGAAGCCAAGATGTGGCAGCAACGATTCAGTAACGATTTTTTATACATCGATTTGTCTTTTTTGTCGACCCTCGAAAGGTTGAAGTACCACGATAAACTTCACCATCTTTTTACGGAAACCTTATTTGATTAACCTCAAGGTTAATTATTTAAGTGTTACATATTATAAAACCATTTCTGTTTTTTTTCTACGTTCTCCAAGAATGTTATATAATCTGAAAACGTAAGTATTTTTATGACATTCCCTTAAAAATATTTGGGATCGAATTAAAAACGTAGGAATTTAAAAAAAATAGTATACTTTAAGGTCATTACGTACAGTTTAGGGCAGATAAACCTGACGAACTTGTGTTATGTAAGTGGTGAACTATATGTATTTGTACCAAACTGTACCAGGATATATTATCTGTCTGATAACATCAATCATAAAGCAGATACGCTCAACCTAAACTTGACCTTTAAACGTCTACATAAGGTCTGTTTTAAAGATTTAACAATGATTTTATAGATTATATTTATCATTTCTTAGATTTCATTAGAAATGATAAGCAAGTCAGATGTAGAAACAAATAAATGCGTAATGTCTCTTATCAAGAATTTTGTATCGTCACTTTGTGCGCAATAATGAGATAAAAGAAAAACAAAATTTAATTTTGCCTGATAGATTTACGATAACGGAAAGCGGATAAGATACGGATGAAGGCACGTCAATATGAATGATGATTATTTTCTTAGACCAACTGACCTAAATTTACAATCTTTTCTTTGATTTCATCTGTTCACATGTTTGTCTGTCTGTAATCAAATCTTGCAAGATGAATTTCACCTATTTCCGCTTGTCACAGAGTTCAAATTTTGACGTCGTTTCAGTTTCCATGACAATGCATTATTACGATAAGCATGATGCACCCAGAATCGGCTCCCAACGGTTTACTACACGGCTTCTGTCACGATTTGAATGCAATAAGATCTCTGATGACAATAAAGCTTGTGGCAAATATTACATTTTTACAAAAAACTTGTTTTTTTCTCTCTCATCTGAGCGTTGAGCGTTTGCCGGTTTCTTTCTCAGTTAAATCATCTGAGTACAGGACGCGCTTTCCTCATTATAGTGTGTAATATTCAGTAAAGTTACTTCTCCTAAGAAATCCGCTACTGAATTTTGAAAATCCTTGACAAGATCGTCGCCTCACCTACGATTGATTGGGAGGTGTGGATGTTTACGGTTTACGCCGCTGTCTTCTGCTGGCGCCATTCCAATGACTTGTTTGTACATAATTTTAGTAGTAAATATTCTCAATTTTTGTGATGACTAGACTTATAGATATAGTACAATTTATGATACCCTTCGGTCCTGGAGAAAATACATTTGTCTTAAATGAATAAATAAAATAAAATAAATAAATAAATAAATAGGGACAAATGACACAGATTGAGTTAGCCCCAAAGTAAGTTCGAAACTTGTGTTATGGGATACTAACTCAACGATACTATATTTTATAACATATACATATATAGATAAACATCCAAGACCCAGGTCAATCTGAAAAATATTATTTTTCATGTTGACCTGACCGGGATTCGAACCCGGGACCTCCACTGTAGCAGTCCGGCATGATGACCATTAAGCCACGGAGGTCGTCAAATGAACAACAATAGAACCGCAGACCGGTCCGGCCGCGTGGAAACTGAAGGTTCAATTGATGAACTAGCTATTGGGGATAAATTTGTCTGCGTGTGAGGCTATATTTTGACAAGTTATCCACACTTCCCGGCCATATGCATGAATTGAATTTGAAATCATATGGCATAAGGTATGTATGCACATATTATCACGTCTGTTTCCCACCGGGGTAGGCAGAGACTGGGCCATTTGCCACGATCCTAACAAGTCTTAAAAAAGTAATTTAACTTAACTTAGCTTTAACTTAACATCACACTCTTCACGCGTGCTCAGGTTATGATCGCTTCTAATATCTCCCTTACGAAGGAGATCCGCAATATATTTGCAATACATTCAATACCAGATTCAGATAAATAAAAGGACAACATATATGTGCTTTGAACCCAATTAAGACGATCACGTAGTGCTCCGAGTGTCGTTGTAGACATAACATATGACACGCGCAAGATCTTATGCGCAGCGTGCATTCCTTGCACACAATATGGTATGAAATTTAATGCTGCCGACATTAGTCTGCCTACTCTATTGAATAGACCTTCTGTCAATGAATGATAATTTCATGAACATATTTTAAAATAGAACTGTATTTATGCGCTTGAAGTCTGATATCTATTTGACATAATATTTCAATCCACAGCGAAAATATTTATATTTCGTTCATGTATGTACAGTACATGCCTCGGGGCGCAGCTTGTCATTCATATTCTTAATATTGACAGTGTTTCCATAACTTTATAGAAAAGGAAACATTTATTCAGCATCGGATAACAATGTTTTATAGAGATAAAGAAAAAAAATAACAATTGCAAAAACAAGTGTAAATTGATACATAAAATCTTAAAACACTTAGCTTAGACTCAACATGCCTTACCATTTGATGATTAAAAATATAATTGGCACTGATACATATTTGCACGTAAATGACCTTGCTTGGGGAAATTATTTCTTTAAATACTGACACATTGTATTATTATATTATTGATAAGTTACTTTGATAGTTTTATCACATAACTGGTTATCTCAACCTTCCAGTCTGTGGAGATTTAATATTTCTAACATTTTTATTTGTCATTTTATCCGAAGAATTCGAGAGAGAGAAAGAGAAAGACATGGAATTTTTTACATTAATGGAAGAAATTGTACTACTCTTCGGATAAAATTACGACAAGAAATATTAATATATATAATGTAAGTGAAATCATCAACTAAATGTAATTTATTAATTTGTAGGTTATATAGCCACGACCAGACTTTGTAGAAGTGGAGTTTAGGCTGTTATATTGTTATTGGTGGTTTAATGGTTACCTGTGGATCGAAAGGTCCCAAGTTCGAATCTTACTCGTGCCACATGAGTTTGTATACCAGTCTGACTCATTTATAGTAGTTTTCGTAGACCACCTGCTTCCGACGAAGTAAAATGTCGTGAGGAAACCTGTGCTGGTTTGTTGATTATTAACTTTTATGTGAAATGGAGAAGGCAATGGCATGCCACTCCATTAATAGTGCCAAGAAAGGTGTTGTGTGTGTTTCATTCCATATAATGACCTAAGAGTGAATAAGGAAATATGATTACGAAAAGATATAAAATTATATATTATCTCCTGGTTTGAGACTGGTTGGATTCCTTCCAACCTGAGACCATTACACCCAGTTCCCTCAGACCCCATTTGGCTGTATTAACTTTTTTTTATATATTTATTTTCGCACAAACAGCCATTATAAGAAACATTTTACAATAAAAATAACATGTAGATATAGACAAAACAATGCCGAAAACTTAACAGAAGAACATAATAAGTATAGTGTGTTGACAACATAGATACTATTTAGTTGTATACAAAACAAGAACAGATCTTATATAAGAAGAAGTAACAGTTTCACGCATTACAATACATTACATAAATAGTTTAATATATAAAATACATATTTATTTATTTATTATTATTTTTATTAATTTTACGAAGCTGATGACAGTGCTTTAAATAAATTACTTTTTATAGTCTGCAGCGATTGTGAGAACATGTCGATATGTGGAAAGTCCTTATTAAAAAGGTTTAAATTACGGTAGAAAAAAATATATTTGAGTATAGTCCTTGAGGACGCGAATATGAATCATATCCATCTATATTTCCAGGTCAAATGAAAGGCTGGACGAGTCCCAAGGACGTGATCCTCAAAGTGGCTGGCATCCTAACTGTGAAGGGTGGTACTGGAGCTATAGTGGAGTACCACGGACCCGGTGTGGACTCCATCTCCTGCACCGGCATGGCCACCATTTGCAACATGGGCGCTGAGATCGGCGCTACCACCAGCGTGAGTACTAGTGATCCACTACGTAATATGAGTGCATGCGATTTTTGACCGAATTGACTTGACTATATTTTTGGACTATATTAACACCTCTTCATGTAAAAGTGAGTCAATCAATGAAAACATATGACGTCGATAAAGTCGAAAATCGTATTTACTCATGTCAAGTACGAGCATTCATTTCAGGTCTAAAAAATGAATGTAGTGCATGAATTAATCTAATCTCTTAGGTCATCTGCAACCGCGTGCACCCAGGTCTGCTAAAGGCCGGTATGATAGAGGCCAAACCTAGGTCTAGCCGAAGATAAGCACAATACACCTAAAAAAGGCGATTCCAAAAATATATCACTCAATTTAATTTAGGGGAAAAATAGCATATGCCGCTTTGTTCTATATGATGGTAGATTATTAGTCCTCAACATGCACACAGTCGAGTCGCTACAGTGGAGTATGTACCATGGTCATAGTCTACAAACAAGGCAAAATTAGTAACAATAACAAATACACAGAAATTTCGAGAAAAACATGCGACATAACGCCTATAAATTCGAACACTGATAAAGTTCTCGAATAATGTCAGATAGGAATTTGGACTTCGCTGTCGAAAAATTCCTATGTCTTCCTCTGTAGACATATAAAAAATGACACGTTTAAAAACAAAGTCTGCCCCATATCTGAACTTATTATGATTGCAATAATTAAATGCTAATTTTCCAATTAATTTAATGACTCATGACCTTTAATATCTTAATAAATGTACTTATATTTTCTATTTCTCTCTTAATTATTTGAGTGTACCGTACAATATAGAATTTATTCATTCTTTCAATATAATTTTTTATAGTGAATATAGTTTAATTATCCATTTATTTAACAATTTATACAGATTATGCGATTTATGTGTAAAACTGCAAGACATAAATACTAACTAACATTGAAAATGCGGAATTGTGGTTGTTTGTTATCTCTTCAATCTTTAACAACTCAATGAATCTTCTTGAAATCCTCGTTCCCCGTATATGTAACTAAGATATACGGGGAAGGACATAGACCAAATTTTAATATGGAGTAACATATTGTTCTCATAGGAAAATTTAAAGTGAATAGGAAAGTACGTCTATGACTTATTTAAATAATTTTATATTATAGTTACGGTTTACTGTTGTTCTTCTTATAGTTGTATTCATGGCTGAGAGTCGTGGACATTATGTGGAATGTAACACAACGACTTACTGGCCAAAACCTTCGCCATTTCACACACACACGCATAAATCATCAACTAGAGTGTAGGTTTCCTCACTGGTCTATTAAACTACTACATATAAACGAGTAAGATTGGTATACTAATCTCAAATGACACGAGTAAAAATCAAACCTGGGAAATTTCCGTTCACAGGCGGACGTCGTTAACCACTGGACCACCACCACTTAATGCTATTAGTTTCACTGTGTAACTAATTTCATGTGAGCATTGCTTTTTTTGTATAATTTTTTACATTTATATTTATATGTTGTCCAGGTGTTCCCATACAACGCTCGCATGGAGGCCTACCTGAAATCCACCGGCCGCGAGAAGATTGCTTCCTTCGCCAATAACTTCAAGCACTTGCTCACGCCCGACGCAAAAGCACCTTACGACGAGGTAATAAGGATTAATTTTGCTTGATTCTCAGTCTATTTCTATTTGTCCGATATGAAAGCCCAAAATGTGTATTTTACATTTCAAAGCCGATTAATTTACCTTAATGACTTTAATTTCTTTTTTAATTTTTAATTCCTTATATTTAAAGTTCAATTCAAACTATCTGACTTATTTTTGAATTATTTTTTAATTCAATAAAAAGTGACGCAAAGACAATAATGAAAAAAATATTTTCTTGAATGATTTTGTTAATTCAAAGACTATAATGCATAGCCAAACGAGATGAAGAGATCTCTGTCCCGTTTCTTCTCGTGTGTTTCTCTTTCATGAATAAGCGAAACGAAAAACGTACCCCAGTCAGGTCATGATGGAAAATGATCTTTTTCTGATTGGCCCGGGTCTTCCGTCTCCCGGGATGTTTATCAATATGTATTTGTTATAAAATATAGTATCGTTGAGTTAGTATCCCATAACATAAGTCTCGAACTTACTTTGGGGCTCGCTCAATCTGTGTGATCTATCCTAATATATTTATTTAATGTCAAAATGTTATTATATATTAATATGCACCATAATGTTTGCATTATTTCTCCAATATTCTCCATTATTTTACAGGTGGTTGAAATCGACCTCAGCACCTTGGAGCCCCACGTGAACGGTCCATTCACACCAGATCTGGCGAACCCCATCTCCAAGCTGGGCGAGGAGGCCAAGAAGAACAACTGGCCGCTGGACATCAAAGTCGGCCTCATCGGATCTTGCACCAACTCGTCATACGAAGACATGGGTCGCTGCGCCAGCATTGTTAAAGAAGTAAGTGGATTTTATATAACTGATCTGAGGGGGTTAGTGCGGGTTTGCGTCTCACTTCTCACCATCGAATCAATTCCAAGTGAGACGCAGCGAACCAATCACATTGCAGTGTGATTGTTGTTGCGTCACAAAGGCGCAATGTGATTGGTTCGCTGCGTCTCACTTGGAATTGATTCGATGGTAAGAAGTGAGACGCAAACCCGCACGAAGTGTGGAGATGATAAAGTAAGCAAGCGAAACTTAGTCTGAAGTCACAGTCACGTGCGTTCCAATCCAGATTGGATTGGACCGCTCGTGACTTTTTAGCGACTGCGAAGGAAAGTTATTGTTTTTCGCTCGTATCTTGTATGTATTATAATATTCTTTACTACCTCATATCTTCATATCATATTTGACGACCTCGGTGGCGCAGTGGTAAAGTTCTTGCCACTGAACCGAGAGGTCCCGGGTTCGATCCCCGGTCGGGTCATGATGGAAAACTATCTTTTTCTGATTGGCCCGGGTCTTGGATGTTTATCTATATATGTATTTGTTATAAAATATAGTATCTTTGAGTTAGTATCCCATAACACAAGTCTCGAACTTACTTTGGGGCTAGCTCAATATGTGTGGTTTGTCCTCATTTATTTATTTATTTATATCTCCACATTACACGTTACATTCGTCTTAGCTGCCCGACTGTTCTTAGATAGCTGACATTAAAAAAAAAAAAACACGGCGACTGTGCAATTTTTTTTTTCTAGTATTCTACAATATGGTTATCAAATTAAAGGGCTCAATGCAGACGCGTTTTTTTTTTTTTACTTTTTAACTTTTGCTTGTTTACAGCTTTCTTTGTGCAACAAATAGTATACAAACAAACAATAATCTTTTGTTTATATCCACAGGCACTGAGTCACGGAGTGAAGTCGAAGATCCCGTTCAACGTGACGCCGGGCTCTGAGCAGATCCGCGCCACCATCGAGAGGGACGGCATCGCCAAGACGCTCAGGGATTTCGGAGGCACCGTGAGTAGCTCTTGATACCTATAGAGAAAACAGTGAACATGAGTGGTAGAAAAAGCCTCAGGTTTTAAGACCGCCATTCACATGTTTTTCTAATAAATAAATACATAAATAAAACAGAGTTTGAGAAGTGAAAAATCTTTTTTTAAATATGTATAATCTAAGTAAAATAGATATACTTTGGATCATTATGATAATTCATAGACTGTAACAATGCAGCTGGATCTAAATACGAAGATTTTAAGTTGGTTGGAAAGTCCATTTTCAAAAAGAATGAAATTACAAAAATAAATTTAACCATAGTAAAAAAAAAATTGTAACAACCATAAACGTAATATTTCATGTAGCTGTCGAACAAACATATCTTTCTTCGCGAACATTTTGTGTACGTTGTGACGTCACTTGTTCGTGTCAATTAGTATGGAGCGTTTGTAAGAAGTTCAAAAACGTGTGATTATTTTTGTCATATCTTTGAAAATATTGTCATTATCACAGTATTTTTTTATATAAGAGCCTTCGAATAGTCATCCAAACAAAAATTTGGCAACTAGCTTATTGTTACATATAAGGTTATTAGATATAATTATTAAATACATAGGAAATTGTTAGCAAAGGTAATTAAAGATCCTCACAAAAGGAGAAGAATCGAGAGTGGAGCACTAAAACAATGCTTTGAATTACAATAGTTATCCGGGATTAGTTATGACATAAGGTTATTGTTGAGCCGAGTATTTAAATCGTTTAAATTAACTAAATTATTTAATAGTTCATTAGCTATCGTCCGCGTGAAATTTCGGCATGGACGATACTCTATGTCCTCCTTCGAGCTTCTGTGGTACTTGCCACTAGATGGCGGTGGTTTAAAGTGTGTAAAATTAGACGCCACTATTATATAGCAATAACACAATCGACAAGAAAGAAGAATTTATTTGTTTGATTATAATCAAACAAATATATATATTTACCTGAATTTTCATGATTTTAGTAGCTAAGTATATGAAATTGCTATTTTTCTTTCAAAGGTACGTTTACAAAAAAATAAAACCCTTAGGAAAAATAATACATTAAGCCACTATGTTAATAGTTAGTAATATAAAATCTCTTATGTATACTTAAACTAACTACTTATATAATACTCGTGTATATAATAACTGTTATGTATCTCATTTTTCTCTCGCGTTGGCTTTTATGAGCATTTTATTTTCGCCAGGTGCTAGCCAACGCGTGCGGGCCCTGCATCGGCCAATGGGACCGCAAGGACGTGAAGAAGGGAGAGAAGAACACGATCGTGACGTCATACAACCGCAACTTCACCGGCAGGAACGACGCCAACCCCGCCACACACTGCTTCGTCACCAGCCCGGAGCTCGTCACTGCTCTGTCTCTCGCTGGTGAGTGTCTACTGCCGCTATTACAAATGGGGTAGTTGTATGTGTGTATGTTTGTTACTCTTTCACGCGAAATCTACTGAACGGATTGTTATGAAATTTGGTTCACGCGTAGAATATAATGTTGAATAATATAGGGTAATTTTTATCCCGAAATTCCTACAGTAGAGAAACCCCGGGCCGCTATGCTAGTTTGAGTATGTATTGTTTTCTACAATAGTCAATATTCATTTTAATATTATGGCTATCGACTAGATGTAATAAATATTAATAATGAGAACCGCTGCGACAACACACTATAAAATGTGTATCCAAAATTAATTTAAGAAATAGAAAGAGGAGGCTTTTTGGCCAGCAGCGGGACCTGATAACTACATAAAACAAAACAAAAGTATAATATACATATAAAATTAAATATACATATAAAATTATAACCATAAGCAGAAATTTTCTTGCCTTCGCTTTACACATCAACAATATACCAGTAGTACAATCATATGATAATGGCTCTTGTATGAATCGTCTCCTCGCAGGTCGCCTGGACTTCAACCCCCTGAAGGACGAGCTGACGGGGGCGGACGGCAAGAAGTTCAAGCTGTCCGACCCGTTCGGGGACGAGCTGCCGTCCAAGGGCTTCGACCCCGGCCAGGACACCTACGAGCACCCCCCGGCCGACGGCAGCAGTAAGTTTCTTGACCTATCCATACTTAATTTTTACTAGATGTTGTCCGGTGTAACGCTAGTTTTTGTAAAAATATTTTGATCGATGAGGCGTATGAGTTTCTTCTTTTGTTTTCTTTTCGTGTGTTTGAAAGCCGTTTGTAGATTATCTATGGTCGTGCTTGTTGACAACGTCAGCTGTCACGGACTTAGTAAATCTGTCATTGTCACACCTCCAATGGTTATATTACCCTGCGGGCGGTTTTCGAACTAAATGAAATTAAATATTCCAATAATAAATAATATTGGCTAAAATGAGACCAACATTCGATAATATACAAGACTTGTCGAAAATTCAATGAGTTCCAAAGACCCGCACACAATTTGGGAATTGTTCATTATAATTGTCTTCGTCATAACAACCCTGCAAAGATTACTCATGTGACCACTTAATTTCTACTTATAAAAGTTTTCCTATAGAAATTTGCTAAATTAATTATGTCCCTAATAAATTATAGCAATCTTGGAGAATGTACCTTTCTAATGGTGAAAGAATTTTAATATATTAATTTTAATATATTTAATGGTGAAAGAATATTTTCTCATTTTTCTTCCATGTAAGAAATCTCTGTATAAATAAGTACCTCGATACTTTGTTTCCTATTTGTATGTTTGATATTTACCCTTGTGTACATAAATCCTACTAATGTTATAAATGCGAAAGTTTGTGAGGATGTATGTGTGTATGTTTGTTAATCTTTCACACAAAATCTAGGGGACGGATTGTTACACAGGTAGAATATAACCTGGAATACAACACAAGGGATACTTTTCATCCCGAAATTCCTACGGGAGTTAATATTTGTATTATGTATTATATATACATAGTACATAAATTTGCTTTTATGTACTATATATACATATATATAGTACACAAACTTTGCCTTTTTTTAGTTCTACCCCGAACTTCGCAAACAAATGTATCATTATAATTTTTCTATTCCACCCACAGATGTGAAAGTGGACGTGTCCCCCAGCTCAGACCGGCTCCAGCTTCTGTCGCCGTTCGACAAGTGGGACGGCAAGGACCTCACCGACCTCACGATCCTGATCAAGGTCAAGGGCAAGTGCACCACAGACCACATCTCCGCCGCCGGACCCTGGCTGAAGTACAGAGGACATCTGGACAACATCTCCAACAATATGTTCATCACGTAAGACTTTTTTTTTGCAAGTATTTATAAATAAATAAAAATAAATATATTGGGACAAATCACACAGATTGAGCTAGCCCCAAAGTAAGTTCGATACTTGTGTTATGGGATACTAACTCAACGATACTATATTTTACAACAAATACATATATGGATAAGCATCCAAGATCCGGGCCAATCGGAAAAAGATCATTTTCCATCATGACCCGACCGGGGATCGAACCCGGGACCTCTCGGTTCAGTGGCAAGCACTTTACCACTGCGCCACCGAGGTCGTCTTCGTCGTTATTCAGTTTCACTTCTCTCGATGTTTGTCTATAATCAAATGAGGTTAAATTTCATACTTCCGCTTGTCAGCGTACGGCGACACGACACCTGCTCGGTAAGAATCATATTCTATGTTAAGAAATTGTATTCAATTCTTCTTTTTATTATCCTCGTAGGCAGGCGTCGTATAAAGAATTTATGTATCTCTCGAAATAATGCATACACCCTTGTTAGAATCTGTGACTTTGATTTCTATGAATTGATATTACAATATCATATTTGATTTTTTTCCAATTTGATAGGCCCTTCGCCCAGCAGTAGACAAAACGCTATATAAAAATATTTTTTTAAATACATTTTATTTTTGTTTGTTTCTCAGAGCGTTTCGTCCGTTGCGGCCGCGCTGTCATTACGATCTGTTCAAATTTCTTGACAAAGCGATCATTTCCAAAATCAATCATTCATAAAATTTACATTACCACTGTAGAGTATAATTATTTAAAAGTCAAGCAAGATAGCAAAATTAATTCTTGTCTTTGTTAAAATTTGAGAAATCGTAATAACATCGCGGCCGCAGCGGTCGAACCGCTCAAAGATCCACCATCTTGCCCGGTTAAACATCATCACAACACGCATTATCAAACACAACATTCACATGTTTAACTGCACAATATTTTGTTTGCAAATAAATGAATTATTATTATTATAACAATGTTTAGTGCGACAAATGCGGAGAACGGTGAGCTGAACAAAGTGCGCAATCAGCTGACGGGCGAGTTCGGCCCCGTGCCGGGCACGGCGCGGGCGTACAAGGCGGCCGGCACCCGCTGGTGCGTGGTCGGCGACGAGAACTACGGCGAGGGCTCCTCCCGCGAGCACGCGGCGCTCGAGCCCCGCCATCTTGGCGGAAGGGCCATCATTGTCAAGTCCTTCGCCAGGTGAGCCTGCGTTATCACTACATACTATTAAACAAAGTCGTTTCCCGATGTCCGCATGCTTGGATCAAAACTACAGGACAGATTTTGATGCATTTTTTTTAATACACATAGTTACTGGTATCAAACGAAAAACCTCCTAAAGACTGCTTGTACTTTTATTCTACGACAAAGACAAAGATTATTTATTTGCAAAAAAATGAGTTTACATTTTTTTACAATGTGGTGTTAAAATAAAAACTTAATCCTACATGTTTCACCGTTCACGGATACGCAAATTTAAATGGAGAGTCGTAGTTTTTTTTTTATATAAAAAAAATACAATCTAATTTGCGATTCTACACATCTTAACTCTATATAATAGCTAAGCAACCCGAGACAGTAAAGTAGCGTTATGTAGCGGAATCGCACAAGTTAACGTTTTATAGAAACGACATTTAAAAAAAATAATATTTTTTTGTATTTATTACGTTTAGACAAAAGTCGTAGAACAAAAGATGTTAGTCTCTATATACCTTATGCGCCTTTGGAAGGTTATGCGTTAGATGCTAATAACCCTGTATAGTGTCATTCCTTAGTAAGGGTTGATTATTATATATAATAATTTATTGTGGTTTTATTTACCTGAGCCGAAGCCGGTACGGGCCGCTAGTATCGTTATATTATGGACAGTTCGATGTTAGCCCCAAAATAAAGAGATCTTTGTTATGTTGTACGAAGTCAACGATACTATATTTTAGAATATTAACATCAATCAGACCCAGGTCTGAAAAAGATCATTTTCCATATTTATCTGACACGCAAACGTATTGTTTGTATAAGTTAGTTTAACCTTAACTTACGCCTGAAACACATACATAACCAGGCACCATTATTATTTACTTGTTTACATTGTTTAACAAAACATTTTTGTCATTGCAATACAAAAAAGAAAAGTCAAAGTTATTACTCCTAAATGTTATTGAATGCTGTTCCAGAATCCACGAGACCAACCTGAAGAAGCAGGGTATGCTGCCCCTGACGTTCGCGAACGCTACAGACTACGACAAGATCCGCCCCGACGACAAGATCAGCCTCCTCGGACTCAAAGACCTCGCGCCCGGCAAGGTGATCCTCTCTTTTTCTCTCATACCTTGTTCTCTGTTACATTCGGTTCAATATTAGCTTTTTCATCTGTGGTTCGGCCACTCTATCTATATATACATAGATATAATATAGAGTTATACCGTACAATATGAGGTCAGGCCCAGAAAATACTGGGCGAAAACCCATTCATGCGAATGAAAGAGATAAAAAAAGTTATTATCATTGCGGGCTCCTTCTTATCTATAGCTCCAAGGTTTCATTCGCAGCTATGCAGTGACACCTGTAGTAAAGTCCGCGTAAAAACTAACCAATTTTTTTTAATGATGCCTGCCCTCTTTGGGAAAGCTGTCAGTTTTATATTCCACATTCCTAAACAAGACAGTTGGAAGTAAACGAAAATGTTATTACAGCCAGTGGACTGCGAAATCAAACACAAAGATGGCAACACAGAACGCATCAAGCTGAACCACTCCTTGAACGAGCAGCAGATCACGTGGTTCAGAGCTGGCTCCGCACTCAACAGGATGAAGGAAATCGCCGCCGGCAAATGAACAATTTGCGCGAACTTAGCATAAAAAACTTGCACTGGGCTTCCCTACTTTAGGGTAAATTTTAGACATGTAGCAACATTGATTCGTGAAATTCGAAAATAGAAAGTGGTGCTATCGTATGTCAGCAAAATTGCGCAAACTTGTCGCGTTTTTGTAACTATTAAAATCAAGCTGCGCTTCCGCGCTTGGTTAGTTTGAAAAATTCAAATACAGCCAGTGCAAGTAGTTACCTTTTTTTTAAAATCTCTATAGAGTATTTTGTATTCTCTTTCGGACAATACGGCGGTGAATCTTATAATTAGTGTAGTCCAAGTTTTTTAGATGAACTTAGTGATTAAGTTTCGATTTATTTCAGTCACTTTACGAAATCAAATTGTCTTTTTAAATTATTTATGTAAATAATAATTACCTGTGAGAATAAACTTATACATATTAAAACTTTTATTTTACTTATGTACACAAACACAATTCTATTCAATACTACCTACTTTACAACTCCATTGCGTTTGAATACGCATTGTTTTTTAATCAATTTGTTGCAGGAAAAAATCGCACAAAATGTCTAATATCCTCATGTAGCTCCTTATCAAACGCTATGTAAAAATACAATAATTTTACTGAAATTTAATTATTTTTTGGATAATAAAAAAAATCTTTTTTAAAATATTTTTATTGAGATAAATCTATCTCAAAATAAATTTCAAACCATTTTAACTGCAGTATATTGGAGAAAAGTATAAATTCTATAATTTGGAGAAATCATTTTTAAGTCTTGATCAGAAAATTGATAACCGGTCGAAAGGACCGGTTATCAATTTTCTGCAATATAGCAGCAGAGCAATACTTTAATTATGCGTTAATGGTCTTTGTTTATTCATTCATAAGCTTAAATCTATCTTCAGTCGGCATAAGGTTCGATACTATAGACAGTATTGTTCTTTATCAATAGTAGGTATCTCCTAGTTTTTATCAATAATAGCTGCAAAATAGCAATCAATACTATGGCTTACTTCGATTGAGCATAGTTTGGCAATGGTTATTGTTACTCTCCCCAACTATCTCCATCTCCATACCGAAAACACCTCAATCCTCAGTTTTGCGTGAAAAACACATTGACATTTATATTATCAATATGGACAATGTTTATCAGAGGTGTGTGTATAAGGAATACGATTTAATGAGTACTAATACGAAAATTCAAAAGACTGGTTAGTGTAAAACTATTTATTTATTAGACAGCTTAATCTTCATTATCTTCATTGTCGCTGTCTGCATTGATGTTGAAGTAGCGGAGTTCATATGCGTCATGTTCAGAAGCTACGACACGGAGCCAGTCTCGGAGGTTGTTCTTCTTGAGGTAACGCTTGGTCAAGTACTTTAGGTACCTCTTGGAGAAGGGAATATCTGAAATTAGGAGGGAAATCATCAGTTACTGTGTGAATTCCTTGATATCAAAATATGACTAACAATTTCAGAACTAATAAATTTTACTATCTTTCAAAAGTATATTATGAAATAGAAGAACACATTGTAATCTATTAGCAAACTTTTGGTAATTATTGTAATATCTACTGACATAAATACTAATTGTAAAATTGTAATTTGACGAAATAATTTTTTAAGATTAAGTTCCAAATATATATTTATTTATTACCAAATATATATTTATTTATTATTACCTTTGGACTATCAGGACAGAAAATCTTTATTGCAGTTTTTTGTATTGTCTAATGCATTTGACCAAAGAATGTGAACTTTGCCAGTTGCCTTATTTTCACCAGCAATCCTGAGCAGTTTTACGTTATACCCCATGAGCCTGGGTCCCTGTCGAACTTTGCCACCAAACACTCCGGCCTACTGGAGTGCCTGGTGCCCACCCCCGCGACGTGGACGCGCCGAACAGGAATTACCCTAGTGGAAAACAGGGGAGGCGTCCCTGATCTCCCTAGGGCCGGGTTAATGGCCTGATTGACAACCAAGACCAATGGCATTATATATTGTACCATGTGTTGCAACATTCAAGTCACAATTTGATAAGTATAAATCTATCGTATGTATGCATGTAATTGATGAATCTGGTATGCCCGGCACAATGCGGCGGTACAATGACCGGCATTTAAACTGTATATGATAATAGACTAAAAACTGGCTGGCGGGCTACATAGCACAAGTTAGGTTATAATTATAGAAGAAAACACATTCGGTTAAAAATAACATTATTAATTAAATTATACTTTTACAGTGCACTAACCTGCGTTGATGGAGACCTTCGTCTTGTCCCTAGCGATGACAACGTGATTGCCTAGGTTATTGGTTTTGCCCTCAACTTTGACATGTTCCTTCAAGTATTTCTCGAAGTTGCCTACGTCAAGAATGCTGTCTTCAGCGGGATGTGTGCAATCAATTACAAACTTGAGGCTGATCTTCCTCTTGCTGCCCTTGCCGCGGATTTTGCCACCTTTGACACCCTTTTTACCAGATTTCTGGTGCAATTGAGCTTTCTTAGCCAAGGGTTTCTTGGTAACTGCCATCTTAGCGATCTGAAATAAAGAGTAAGCTCAAGATAGGAAACACTAAATTTTATTGAAAAATGTTTGTGAGAGATTATTTCGGTAATAACTTACAGAACACGTGCAACAATCACCGTAGCAACTGCAAAATGGCCGATGCAGAAGTAAATTTTTGTTCAGTTGGCAAAATTGACAGTTTCTTTTTTTTTGTTAGGCTTCAATACTATATTAATTTGCCAGTTGGCTGGGGTAAGCATAGACAACTATATACATCGTCATGAATATTTAACCTATCTTTATTAAGAAAGAATAGTTACTAAATAATCATAAAAAAATAAATTAAATTAGGTACATACTTACATCCAATACTTACCATGGAATAGGGAGGCATAGAAAACTTCGAAGTAGGTACCTAAATCCATGGCTGCGGGCAAAAGCTAGTGATAAAAATGTAAAATCGTCTAATGCAAGCTCCACACTGTCGTTGAATTCAGACACATGCGGCACGCGAATTTGTGAACACTGCGTACCTAGTTAGTATCAGTGCGTTTATTTATAGCAATGAAAAACCAGCAATGTATATCGAATAATTAAAAAATGAAACGGAAAAAACGTAACCTTTATAAAATCACTCGAACATCCCTCTTGTTTTTGCTCAGAAACTACTAGGTCGAAATTTATACGTTCGTCTGTTGTATATTTTTTAAGTTGTTGTATTCCATTTAGGTAGCACAGGTAAGGGACTGAGCGTTTTGTGAAAATGTTGTAATCTGTATTTATATAATTCACTAATTATTTTATTTAAACTAAATGTTAAATTCTACCTACAATCTATGGCCCCAGGTCTTACGTTCCACGGAACGTCTTATTCATTGTCTTCGCTACCTTTATTTCCCATGAATGAATGGCGCTAACCTCATGTGAGCGAGGTCACGGCTTTTTTTACCTTTCGTGATGTAATAGGGCACGCAGTTTCGGCACAAGTCGCTGTATTGCGCGTAGCCAAGCCACACTTGTGAGTTTAAAATATCTCGAGTAGTTTCGACTTTTTATTCAAATTTTAAACTTTTCCCGCGAGTACTGTGAAGATGGAGCATGCGCAGTCTTTATCTTGTAAGTCGTGAGTTCGTGACATGAAGTACTCGATGTATTATCGAGACGACCGAAAACATAAACGCACCTACCTATTTACCGAGATCTCGACGGCGGTGTGCGGTGTACCTATTTTTGTAGTTAACCTAACAGTTTCCCCCGAAAGTGATTCATTCATCGTAGTTTATTGGAGTTCCTACTGATGTTAACAACTAATGTGAAAATTAGACTAGTGATTAAAATGTGTTCATCGAAATATCTCCAAGACAAAGAGCTGTGATTATAAAAATCGATAAGAGAGAAAAGGTCGTAAGATAAGATTGAGTCATGTTACTATCGTAAGATGGATAACTGTTTACCTACGTGCAGCTGCGATGATTACCAAGGAGCTACTAAAGCTGACATTGACCGTTTCACCGACAAGATAGAAAATGTTTTAAATGATGAAAAAGGTAGGAAGTTATTTAGGAACTTTATGTTTACATCAAAATTACAAGATGGGCGGAAAATGTTAGATTTCTGGGAACATGTTGAGAGAATGATTAATAGCAAAGAAGACGTTATGGACGAATTAGATAGCTTGATCGATGAAGCAGATAGGACAGACGAAATAGACTTGGCAACAATGGAAAGACTAACGCATGTTCAAGACTCAAAAAATAAAGAGGAATTAGCTGATATATTAAAAGTATTAAAAGTAGAGGCTACCAAAGCAATGAAGAAGGAATACAATGCATTTAGAAGACATTTTATCAAGCCAAGAAATTAAATAAGTTATACATTTTCAATTAACGTGCCTTGGTGTTATAATAAATTTTAAATTCCGCGCCTTGCGTTATGGTATTACTAACTTCCCCCAAGCGAAAGATAATCACATGAATACATTTTTTTCAATAAACACAATGCAATGTCGGCAACATTGGTACTATAGTCGAACAGCCAGATACCGACGCGGATATACGAACATGGCTTAGCTTGTATGGGGCATTTATTTACCGCAAGAAAAAACCAGCAATGTAAAACGCAAAGAAATTTGACGAACTGAAGGTTTCAAAAACGATTTTTATAAGTTCTAGGTACATAGGTACTGTAATCGTACACATTGTCACTTATTAAAATAAATATTTTGTTTACAACTGTTTTTTTTTATATTAAAGGTACCTTTCTTTATAGCTTGTATATATATCGTTTCACAGTTGGCCCATCTTTTATTAAGTTGAATGTCGAACCTTTTACTCATTTTTATATCATTCATTCACTCGTGCAACAATACAACATTAATGCATGGATTTACCCTAGTAGGACTACTAAAAACTACCTACTAATTTCATGCATTAATGTTTCTATCATTCACTTGTAGGTACACAATTCAATTATTCATACCTACCTTAAAACTGCTGTTGTTTTTGTCTGCTTACACTCCACTATCTACTGCACTTGTAAACATTAGATTAAATCAGAGCGCGAAAGACCTCGCGACCCGTAACACAGGATCTTCGGAACCTAGCACGGGCACCAGTTCTCCACAATATAATATCTGTGTTACAACTGTTAATTTAATGTTAATTTTGTACTTTTGTGGTGATAAATACATATTATTATTAGATTTCCATGAAGAATATCTATTCATACATGTACACGCATTTGTTTGTACATGTATGAATAGATATTCGTAAGTTTGTCTTAGCAAATATCAATGAAATTCCTTCAAAAGCATGTACTAACTGGATGTTAATGTTAGCTTAATAAATTAAACACTCACGACTCGAAATTATCAGATTGTAGTCAATATCTCACAAAAATATAGATAAAATTTATAACTGAATGTGGTGGTTGAAGCATTTCTTGCCATAGTAGCCTCAATTTTTTCTGTAATAAGTATGAATGTAATATGTATACCTAATCATTAATGTCGGAAAAGAAAATCAGTGTGAAATACTGATTTTCTGAACAAATATAACTATATTCACTAAATATTTTACAACGGTTAGTGTTACAACTTATAAAGGGTCAAAGACAAGGGGAACAAATAAAAAAATCCCAAAAAGGTATTTGATATTTATTAATTGCACATTCATTGTACATTCTCATATAAATTACATTTCATATTATGTTCTTAGCATAGCACATTAGCTATAGATCTGTCTTCATTCTTATAGTACTAAATTATTGATTACATACAACATGTACAATTTTTTTGGCTAAATACTTAAAAGCATTGTAATAAATCTGTTATATCCCACACTTCAAATAATACATTACAATGTTTTTAAGAATTAGGCCTTAAGTTCATTGTTAAAATATGTTCAATACACATTGAACCGAGATACAATTAAAAATCAATTTTCCTAATCTCATGAATTATAAAATTATATCATTTATATTGGAATTTCAGAGTCCATGTCTCACTTTTAATTGTTATAATTATTAATTAATTAATTAGTTACCATTATCACTTCCCATTTTAGTTAAACATAACTAAAATGTTATCTACTTCTAGGTTTTCTTCCATGAGTAGTACATTTCTAATGGTTTGTTAACCTGAAAAATAAAACATTATTAGTTCCTATCTTTTGGGATTTATCAAAATGTTAAAATAATACATTTCAATATTATTATACTAAAGTGTATTATTTTGATGGTCACCAATAGACTAAAAATACTCCAGTACTAAATATTGCCAGTAGGTAATGAAAGTGGTGCATATTTTTTTTTGTGTTTACAAAATATTCTGATAGTTATTTTAGTCAGCAAATATAAATTCCTCAAACAAAAATTTTCAAAACCAATTCAGTTCTCCTCAAACTATAAATAGTGGTATAATCAGGATTTATTGAAATTGATAATATACAGCTGCTGAGTCTATATCAGTCTTGAAAATTATATAATCAATTTACTTTAAAAAGTACTTTACTAATACTTGAAAGCCATGATTTAAAATACATTTATGTAGTACTAGTTTGGGCCCGCGGCTTCGTCCGCGTGAATATCTCTGCGATAGACATTTGGGAATTGATTTGCGAAAAATAATTTGAACAGCATACCATATATAATATGCATACCAAATTTCATCAAAATCGGTCTAGCGGTTTAGCCGAGAAAGCGGAATAGGCTGATTATAATATTAGTATGGATATAGGGTTAAATATAAAAAAATGTGTCTTAAAATAAAAACTCACAACTGTAGGTACCTTCCAGAACTTATCATTGATTTGTCTCAGCGTCTGAGAACCGGCCAATGGTACAAACTGGCCGGGTGACGGAGCGACATAAATGCAGAAGTTCAGAAGGCGGTATGCTTCAGGCAGTTCTGCGTCAAGGTCAAGTGTCAGACGCATGGCTAGGTATTTACTGAGGTGATCCACTGAAAAAAGTGAATTGTTATGGATAATGTAGCAGGTTAAGAAGCAGAGATTAGATTTTGATTTGCATTGTAATGCTAGTAATGTAGATTGTGAAATGAAGAGTATCTTGACAGGGGACAATAATCTCTATTTATTATGTTTAGAGGATGCTGACAAGAGATAATAGAAGATTAGATGTTGTGTGTCTGCAAAGTGTTAACAGTGACAGGAATACTAAACAAAAAGTAATAAATATATTATTAATTGATCTTTTAATGTATACCTACCTAACAATTAGATAAATTATGTAGACACTTTATAGTATAAATTATTGTCTAAATATTATGTAACTTCAGTTTGTAAAACCTATGACCAAAATTTCATAGTATGCCTTATGGCGGGACATAGAGAAGCTCATTCCAATGTATTATACCTATTATGTAACCTGTGTTCACAAAATAAACAAATTGAATACTGTTGGGAATGTATTTGTTATAGCTATTATGCTATGTTATCTTAATATGTAAGACTATAATGTTTCCAAAATGAAATAAAATTAAAACGTAAACAGTCATCAACCCATCAACATAACTTGTTAGATTTGGGATCAGTACAAAATTGTCAGTGCGGTTAAAATGTTCTGAGAACCAGACACATTCTTATTGAAAATATACAGGAACTTTCGAGTTTCATATAGACAGACATACACATCAGAGGGACTTCTTTTTATAATAGGTAATGATTAAACCTTAACAGCCACTTTTTCATATCAAATATTGAATTACTTACAATTTCACAATACAAATATTAAGAATTCCACAGGCATCTTTTCACATAAAATTTTAATTACATAATATTTAACAAACTACTAGCATTTCAGAATAACCACAACGGAAAAGAAATCTAGGACTAGAGTGTCCCTCATAAAACAAAGTTAACCAATGAAATATTACCTGAAGCATTGGCGGTGGTCTTCAAATATCTGACAGAGCTATCTCGGAGAGCCCTCATGAGTGAATTGTCTCCAGTCATCTCAGTCGGATGAGGTTTGAACACCAACTCTATTTCATTTGGGTTTAAAGGCTCCCCTTCACCTTCTGTGTCCATAGAATTTTCTCCCTCAGTCCTGGAAACAGATAATGGAAAGTAGACTACATGTTTTTTATGAATCACCATGAAAATATGTTTTGATGAGTCTGGGTTATATTTGGAGTCTCTATTCTACATAAGTTCTTGGTAATTATATTTTAGTAGTAGTATAGAGTAAAAGTCTGTATTGTAATTGATTTCTTCTCACTATTTTGATGTTGAGGTTTGTACCTTGTTGTTGTTATTTACGTAAAAATAATTTTGGGGAAATTAGAACAATATGGACAACCTACCTTCCATCACTAGATTCACTTTCACTATGTTCTGATGTTATAACAGACTTAGCTCTTTTAGTGGTGCTGGTGTTTTTTGACATTGAACTGACATTGGATAGCACTGGTGAGGGTGTACTCCTCACGGAAGCTGGATTTGACGTGGATTGACTCGGAGGAGTAGGATTACCTGCCCCAGGATTTGTTGAAGTGCTATCTTTAGGAGCAGATGTACTGCTTCCATTCTGAGATTCCGTGTTACCATTCGAATTAGAAGGATTACTATTATCATCATGATTTTTTCTAGACCTTTGAGGCCTATTTTGAGACTGGAGCTTGATGCCTTCTGTTATAGAGTTCACAAGCGATGCTTGTGAGTGTGACATGCTCAATTTTGTTAACAAACGCTCCTGATGAGCCTCGTATTCGTCCCTACTAGGGTAAATCTTCGAAATCAGCAAATCGAAGTTAGGATCAGGTCGTAAGGACCTCTTTGAAACCAATTTCTTGCGGCACGTCGGACATTCCTTATTGCCAGAACGTAGGGCAGTAACTATGCAGTCTGAGCAGAACCTGTGTAGGCACTCTTTCGTCGTCATCGTCTTCTTGAGCATGTCCAAACAAATAGGACACATCAATTCGCTGTGCAGACTTCGTGGCGAGACAGCGATCTCTGTAGCATCCACTATCACTTCTTGTGGCATACGATGTAGTTCGTATAGGGAGAGTTCCCATGTTTTATTTTGAGAGGGCTCCGTGGAGGACATGATGTAGTTTGTTTTCTCTCTATTTAATTAAATTATTTGTTTTCTTGGCAAGAGTGACAAGCCACCCACCGCTTCCACCATGTTGTTTTTGGTTGGAACTTTTTTTTAATGCATTTTGTCATTGATCGGTTTCGATGTTTAAATTTCAACTATAGCCTCTAGGCTTTTTGCGCAGACATTTAATTTATGAATGTCTGTGGATTAATGTCTATGACTTTTTTACAACTAAAATGGAATACTATGTGGAAGTAAAACCATGGATTTAGTAAGTATTTCGGTAACCTTTCCGGCGGAGGAGTAGTGAAATACTACTTTATTTTATGACGGAAATGGTAGCCAACACAAAGAAAAAAAATATTTGTAACACAAGTTGATAGCGCGAGAAAGGACGGAGGTTTCAAGTTTGAATACTATTTTTCACAGAAGATACCTATATTTTCACATTTCTAGATCAAAGGTCAACAAAAATAATATATATATATTTGTTTGGATATATTCAAACAAATAATACTTATGTATATATACTTAGCAATTGTAATAAATAAAATCCACAAAAAAAAGTTACAATTTTATCCCTGATTAACAATAATGGAACGTTGAACGGGTACCAGGTACGTATTTCCATCGGTGGGATTATTTGCAACATTTTGGTTATTCAATGGTACTAATTTGTATAAATTATTTTGAACTGGTTTATCAACAGGACTTACTACCTGCCCTATTATAGCATTACTTCCAATTCCTGGTTGTCCATTTTGAATCAATAAGTTTTGATTAGGTTGCGCAGCAGATGCAACAAACAGGGGCTGGATATTATTTGGTTGACTAACTAGTAGTTGATTAGGTTGACTTACTAAAATTGTTTGCTGATTAGGTACTCCATTTTGAGAAGAGTCGTATAGTTGCTGCTGATTTTGTAAAGGCCCAGCGACCAGAATTTGTTGTTGATTTGGAAGTATTTGTGGTTGAACTTGTAACTGGTTCACAGCAGTAGACTGTACCAGTTGCGGTTGGTTCATCAGAGGTTGCTGAACCCACCTTAAGCTTTGCTGTTGTTGATTTGGAATTGTTTGTTGGATCCATTGTTGTTGGCTTGTTCCTTGTGGTTGGAGGTTGATTCTAGGTTCTTGAATATATTGTTGTTGTACCGGCTGTTGAGCAAAGATCTGTTGATTGAAAGCTGGTTGTTGAGTCCATTGTCGTTGCGAGTTGACGGCTTGTTGTTGTTGGTTTGTTACGGGTTGTTGAAGCCATTGCTGTTGTTGGGTTGGTGGGGCAGGTTTTAGCTCATTTTGTGGACTGACAGGATTTTGTTGCGCTTGATTCGGTTGGTTTAGAATTGACTGTGTTGGATTATTCTGGTCAGCTGCAGCGGCGTTTGCCTGTACTGGAGGATTATTCTGGCGAGCCGATTCTTCAAAAGATTTCAATGCGTCTGCTGGGATAAATACGCCAGGAAGAGCTGATTGAGGTGGTTGTGCGGGCACTGACTGGCAAACGCCTATCGTTGCCAGAATTGCAAAAGTAACCTGAAAAAGAAAAAAAACATTCAAATATTACATAATTTTCGCCCTTCTCGATTTTCGAATCAATTAGGGTAAAGGTGAGGTAGTAACGATTATCTAAATAAAATAATTTTTTTCTTACCATAATTTTTGCGATCATCTTGTGTGGCCCGGTATGTGAGCACAGAAAATATAAATGAGTAGACATGACAGTAGTTTTTAGTTTTTATATCATCGTTAATCGACGATAATTGCTTTTCCTATTGATATTTCCCAAAGTACCGTGATGCGTGATTGTTGCGGTTGTGATGATACTCAAAAATGATAAATTGATCTATATAGGGATAGTTAATATTATTAGAGTGGGATTAGTATTACTTAAGGTAGCATTGAGTAAACGAGACAGCGACTATCTTTTTTATATGCATTTCAATAATCTTAAGTAATTACCTTCATACATACCTATAAGGAAATATACCTAATATTTCCTTATGCTTAATATTTCGGTCATAGTCTTTACGTGGAATTAAACACACATCAATTTTCTTTGATGCGATGTTAGTCCAGTGGTCCAAATTTATTTTTTCACACTCAATGCAACACTTTTTAGAATAATATTAATTAAGTAAGAATAAGCAGATGGAATTGTCGTCGGTACTTGTGTGATGTGAATACGTGAATAAAATAATTCTTCTGTGTCACACTAGCTAGTGTGACAATATCTGGTGATAGCTAGTCTGTAAGTAATCAAATCATTTATTGCAAATGTGGGTAACACAGTGATTTTATATAGATAGAAATATTACCGCTACATTTTACCTTTCGGCATGCAATACTGAAATACAATTTTAATAAAAAAATAAATTCAAATTTTAAGTGTAAGATAATAAGTCAAATAATATGCACCTTCCATTTCAGTTATGTATAACTTGATATTGATATAAAAATATTATAATATAATAATTTTATATCATATAATATAATAATATAATAATTTTATATATAATATAATAATTTTATATCATATAACATAATTATTATAATATAATAATTTTATATCAATTTCAAGTAAATTAAAATACCAATTGATATTCGTCAATACTATAATATACCTTTGTTTTAGCAAATAGCAGTAATCAATTACCTATGTAGTAAAATAACAAGTGGTGAAGATGTCCATCTTTTCAAGTTCTTACAAATTTCCAGTATTATGTTAAACTCATAAATTCAACAACAACGTCGACTTTTCAAGAAAGCTGACGGAATTACTGTTCATAATTATATACGGCGATTATAATCACTTTGGCTAATTATGAGTTTTAAAGAGGAAGAAAAGCCACATATCTGCTTAGTAAGTGCTCCAGTGACCCATTAGTGTTATGATGTTGTATAGTAAATTGTTGCTACATAGTTACATCCGCAATTATGTGCTCTACGTTTTGTAGAAACTTTATACCGCGTAAGTTGATTTGAATTTAGCCTTCTAGTAAAATATTATACCCTCTTATTTATGACAAGATTTTATGTACTAAGGATACTTTCGTACCAAATTTCAAGGAGGTACCTGAATCAGCGGAGTAGTTCATTATTTGACTTTCCTAAGGGAACTCCACAATTTTCTGTGATAAAACATATGTATGTAAGATGTTAATCCGCCATATAAGTAAGTATTTCATAATAATCGTATGCAAGTAAGCGTAAGCATTTGCTTACTACTTTCATACCAAATTTAAAAAAACTCGCTCGTGTAGATTTCATTTGATGCGCGTTCAGACAGACAGATGAGCCGAATGGCAGTAAGAATTTCCTAAAATTAGAAGACCTTTAATTTTATATATTTAAATTAATTTAAAAGAAAAGCCATCGAATGAATTCATCGTTTTACAAAGTTTTTTAAACACTAATTAACTTATCTGCGCACTAGACGTGAAGTATTTCTTAGAAAGAAACTTGATGAAAGCTAAATAGAATGCTACTCATTTATTTTCATAATCACCGTAAGCAAAATGACATTAGATATGTGGTTGATTAACGATGTAAATGAAAAATAAGTAGGTATACTTCATGATATCAGCCAAACCAGTTTTTTTTTTATCCTGGGAATATCGTTAATCAAACGATTTCTAAACACATTAATACGATATGGCAATTCAGGGTTTCTCTGCTAATCACAACATAATATAAAACAAATTTTCTTCACGCTAATTTTTGTCACAAACTTACGATTTCAGAAAGTTCAGAAAGTCTACTTTTAAAGTTAGCCGCGGCCGTGCCAACGCGGCTTCACTCCCGTAGCAATTTTACGGTCGGCCTTTCTCATCGTACAAAAATATACTTTTTCAAATCGAACCAGTAAATCCAGAGATAGCGCGTTCAATGAAACGAACACACTCTTCAGCTTTATTACTTCACTACATAGTAACAAAGTCGATTTCTCTGTCCCTATATATGCTTAAATGTTTAAAACTACGCAACGGATTTTGATGCGGGTTTTATTTATATATAGTTTGATTCCTGAGGAAGGTTTAGGTGTATAATTTATTAAAGTTTTACCTGAGCGAAGCAGGGACGGGTCGCTAGTTAGATATATAAGTAGATGGTCACCTAGATAGATAGATATTCGTTTAATTTGCAGTCCAAGTCTTAGATTCATCCAAGATGTACAGTGATCTCGGAAACATAATTAGCCTCGACAGTGGGTCAAAGCTCGCTCATTTGCCTGGAGTTATGGAGGCCTAGGGCTGCGGTCGCGGCTCTAAATACATCGTAACTACACGTACTCGTTGCTGGAATGACGGAGATTTGTCCGCGACTTCCTATATAGGATTGCTAACGTGGTTTTCAATATTCTTGCATATTAAAACACCGAATGATATTTAAAATGTAAGTAGGTATAAAATTATTTATCCTTAATCCTTAAATATAATAAATTAAGTCCTCTGCCACGTTTGTCTGTTCGCGATAAATTCAACACATAAGAAAGGATGTACTTGCTAAAGTTTGTGGCCATCGAGTGGCCTCTTTACGAGTAATATGGCTACCGAATGAGAGAAATACCACGGATGAGATGGAGCGACTATCTGAAGGCATCAGAGAAGATTTGGGCGGAAGGTGCTCTGGATAGACGTCTGTCTCTTTGCCAATATAAATTAAAAATATACAAAATATGAGTATGGATGGTTTACAAATTTAAAATCACACTGTTAAATTAGATGAAAGTACAGCGGACGTCACGTAGAGAGATCAGAAATCACCATAATGACGCCCGTAGATATTAGAAATGTTTATGATTACTTCGTTTACCCTGCCCATTCCAGTTTACATAAACTACTCCATTTATTTTTACAATTTAACTGGCAACTTTTTCTTATACATTTAAATTTAAACGTCGAATGTTATATGAGAATTATCTCTGCTTACATTAATTAGGTAAATAAGATTCAAGCGATTTCTAAATTTATTAGTCGCCTAAAGGCATCAGGAACGAAACAAGTTCTGGCCTCGTTTAGGTGCGATTGGGACACAGTAGCAGATGAGCCCTAGATTGGTTGGCACCGCAGTCACAGGCTATGATTGGATAAGTTCTACTCCACTTGGCTAGGTCGTGACATCTCCCTGCACCAGCCTGGATTCTATTTAGAGACTTCCAGACTGCCCAGGGGAGGTCCCACCTCGTGGGAGCTTCTGATCTAGTGTAATGTTAGAGTGCAAAGAGAGTTAATGTCTAGAAGAATGATAGGTACTAATAAAAACTGTAACAATTAAAAAAAAATAAAAATATATAATCTATTTGTGTATTATCATAGCACGGCTATGTATCGAATTTATATGTATCATATAAGAAAAATAAATTAAAATTTGACTCGAAGATTCGGAATTTTCTGGATAATTATTGGCAATGGCAACCCTACGGGACATGCAAACACACTATACAGAAATCCCGATGAGAGTTCCTCAATCTATGGACCTTACGCCTGAATCAACTCACTTTACGACTCTCATTTTATGACCCTAGTACAATTCGAACTGATCAGTATCTATTAATTCCTTTTGATCGTAGCAGGCGTGTAATTTAAGAATAAATGATTAATTAATTAATAGTTAAATGGTTCCGTATGTAACTGAAAGGTGATTGAGTAAATTACGATCCTAATTATAGTTAGATTAGTATTGAGGTACCTAAACCTAAAGAACCGTTTATCTGATTCGGCATGGTCGAATGAAGCACAGTACAGACGCAAACTCATTTCTATAAATTGGGTTTTAGGAAAGGCAGAATATAAAATGATACTGTGTAGGTACACTTTATACATAGGCTAGTCGGTCCGTCCGGCTTCGGTCGGCCAAAATATGGCTAAAATTATAATATTATAAAAAAGTAGCCTATGTTACTTCTGAAGAATGTTTCGTCTATGTCTCTAATGAATTTTATCAAAATCGGACCAGTGGTTTTTGAGTTTATTAACAAAAAAAACAAAAGAATGAAAATTGAAGTAAGGGAATGACAAAAATTTTAATGACAATAGCAGAATACCAAATCAATATTTTAAGGATGAAAACTATATCTAAGGTATGAAAACAAAAAGTATTCATCAAAAGTCAGTAGGTATGTCTAATTGTCTCGACCTCTGTCTGTCCGTCTTCTCGAAATGTTTACAAATAAAAATTTTTATTAAAAAAATTAGACAAAATACGCTCAGGGTTCACGACAGGCTAAAACGTTTAGTATAAATCTGAGCAGAAACTAATTACAGAAAATGCCGTTATTTACAAAATCTCTTAAAATTTACCAAATGGATGGAACCTTTAACATGAAATTCGACGAAATGAGACATAATAAGTAATGAGAGAATGCAGTAGTGTTTTATAACTGACTTGTGCAATTCTAAAGTCTGTGGAAATTTACTTAACCAATATTGACTGTTTCCATTTACGTGGTATTTAACTACATTTAGCAGAGTTAATCCTCTGTCTCCGTGGTCGTACCTAATATAAATTTCTATGGCCCTTTCAATGGCTAACATAGAAATCTTGTTAACTATACTTAATAATTTTTTCTTTACACAACAATATAAAGATTAGAATTTAAATTTATTTAGAAAACATCTCAGGTCCTTACTGATTGACAAATGTTATTAGTTGTCTACTTCTTACGGTTATGATTGTCGTCTTGGTATCCTTGGCGCCCGACTATTTGGGAAGAAACAGGGCAAATACAGAGAGTACCGACACATATGATTAATGCTTAATTCAACTTTTTCAGCCTTCTCAAAGCCAAAGCATCATATGAATGCAACTATTAAACACTGTCACGTGATAGGGAGAGTGAGAAGAAGACGGTATCGATTTTAAAGTATTTGCCTTGTTCCTGGAGCTTCGTTTGCATGGGTATATTGTTCGTTAGGAAAGCGAAAAATTCTTACACGCTCTAGTTAAAAGTGCGCAATTTCGCAGCTAAATGTTAATTAGACAATGTAATTAAATAAATTTATACAAACGACTTTCGGATCTATAACAATAAACAGGTGCATACGCTTTTTTTAAATCCGGTTTTTAACCGACCGACTCCAAAAAAGAAGAGTTTTCAGATTTAGAATGTAGAATATACAAAACCGGAATAATTTATTATTAACAATAACTGCTGATTGCGGCTCGCGGCAAAAAGTACCCTATTAGTAGTGACTAAGCAGCAGTGGCTGCATCTACATTATACGGGATTCAGGTTTATCTGTACCCGACTGCACCTCCAAATAAAGACACTTTGACATCAAGTAAATATATTTTGATATTTGACGGTATGATGTCAAATTTCTTCTTTCAAAAAGTCTAAAACATGGGACACCCTTCTTTTTTGGGAATAAAGTGGTGACTCATTTATGTTCTGTACATTTTATTCCGACACTTCCACGGGAGTGGAGCCAAGGGACACACCTAGTTTTTATGACTGCACCAATTGGAAAACGAGCAGCTCGCTGTATTAGGACATTTGCTTTGAAAAAGCTAAGTTTCCCATCCAAGAGTGTTTTGCTCGCGACAGCTATTTTCTACCTCGGCCAAAGAGGCTGTGCATAAATCCATGGTAATAAGACTATTATAATGGGTTTTATCTGACTTCCTATAAACGTTAAGTCGGTGGCGGCGCCTAATATGGCTTAGTGCCAGCACGCTGTACCAGAAATATTGCGGCGGCTTATCTGCAATTGCAGTTATAATACACAAAGATAAATTTAAGAGTCAAATATACATTGAATTTTAACAATTTCATCAGTTTGAACGCAAAAGTCCCTCATCCTAGTTTGATACACCAATAAGGATCCACTGTGGATCAACATTTTTATGTCACTCGTGAACCTTTTAATGGACCAGATTAGGGTAGTTGACAAGGTTAGAGAATTGTAAAAAGTATGTATATTGCCACAGTACCCTGTAATCACACCGCCTCTCTCACCCTTCAAACTGGAACACAACAATGTAAGCTCTGCTGTTTGCCTGAAATAGATCAGAGTGAGGATGGGTACATGCAGCCGACCTTTGTACTAAGGTCTCTAGTAATTAAATTTAAAATAGTTAAGCAGTATTTTATTCTTAATTATCAGCTCTCAATATTAATTTCCTTTAAAAAACAAATAATATTTACTACGGCGCGGCGGCGCCACCACGTAATTATATCTTCTTGAGTTTTATAGGCTGCCGTTCAAGTTTTTTTTTTAATATTGTACAGGTATATAAATTGCTATAGACAGAAACTAAGCACTTGGTTCATTTAAATACTTTAATATTATTAGCAACTGGCATTCTAAAAATATCTTAATGTATCATGTAAAACACAAGTACACATTTTTTATCAGAATCTATTGAAGTAAATGTAATAAACCCTTTTGAATAAACTTTATTTTACTCAAGTTTAACTTGTTCAGAATTCTACTTCTCATTTGTCTTTTTTTTTCATTTCTTTCCCGTTCCGAAATCTCCCAAAACTTCCGCCTAAAATGGCGCCAAATTCGAAGTAACATTAATATCTTGTACATCGAAATAAAAATCAATCTGACCAACAAAGGAAAATTCTAATACAGAATATTTGTGATGCAACGATGCAACTCATGTGACTTGATCATGCGGAACTGACATTGAAAATCGATGCAACGTCTCAATCGAATGGACAGTCGATGCGATCGATAAAATCATCAGTTGTGATCAAGGAGATGCGAAATTGTGAACCAAAGTAGGGCTGCATAGCATTATAAAATACTTTGAAATAAGTTTTTTGCAAAAATTACATTTTTGACACAAACTTTTATTGTTGTCAGAGAGATCTTATTGCAATTAATGTCCGAAAAATATCATGTCCGTGCAGTAAAACGCTGAGGATTTCCCTCGTTGTAGTCGTCCCTGGGTGCACCATTCGGTCATGCTTATCATAACAATGCATTGTCATACAAACTAAAAGTTTGTACAAAATTTCTGCTCGATCGGTTGAAGATCTGTGCTTCAAAATTGATTTTCAAGATTGATTTACAAACTTGTAAAAACTTATGTCATTTAGGAGATTTAATTTAGGCATTTTCGAGAAAACTACTGAATTCAAAATTTTCAAAGTTAGTATTAAAATACACAAGTTATACCTATTAGTGAATCCAGGCCAGAAAATTACGCGACCTAAAAGAAAAAGCCGTCCACAATCCTGCGACACCCCTTTTTACCCAACGCCCTGGGCGGTGCCCAACGGCACCCCACACGCCGGAACTGAATGCACTCAGGGTTGCGACAGGGCTTCAGCTTATCTCTCACAGTTCACTTACCAGGCGTGTACCACGGCCGCATCATTAATAAAATAAGTGTAAATAATATATACTCCCAAAACGGACAGTCGCAGCCAATACTATTATTATTTAAATTAGAAATGTAATTGATTAATAATTAGATCATGGTTCGAGTTATATCACTTGTATATTTTGACAAAATGTATTTTTCAGCAATTACAATTATAGTTTAAGTTACAGTGTTAATAGGACTGATGTTCTTTTTTATGGCAATAAATTTGTTCTTATTCTTATATGCAAAAAGGGTGTAAGTTTTTAATTTAATTATTTGTGTTGGGCGTTTGCGCTCCGCATCCGTAGAAGTTTCGGGATAATTGAAATACTTATGTGTTTTTATAACAGCTTTCGTATATTTTGTGTGTATGAAACCTGCTCACACTCATGCTTTTCGCTGTGTAATATATAGATGTGTAAAACATTGGGCTTAGTAGTTGTCACGGCAGATTCTCGTGCCAATGGTGTGACTACTATGAATGACTAAAATCAATTTTTGAAGGATGAAAACTATATCTAAGGTACGAAAATAAAAAGTATTCATCAAAAGTCAGTATGTCTAATTGTCTCGACCTTCTGTCTGTCCGTCTGCCCGAAATATTTACAAATAAAAATATTTATAAAAAAAATTAAAACCGTGCGAAGTGGAGAAGTAGGAAAATGGACTCTGAACTCCAACGTTTTACATCCGGAGAATTACCGGGAAAACTCAGATTAGAGCGATAGACAGAATGCTATTAGTATATGTATCCTTTTGGATTCGACTGTTAGTAGGTACAGTCGTATGTGTCGGGATCGATCGATTAATCGCAACATCATCGATTTCGGTCATTATAAAGTGCGAATTTATATTTCAGCTATCAATGTTAAATACCACTTGGACTGTACTATGTAGTTAATTCAAACGGTGAATTTAACGACCTCTAGGACCTAGAGGTCATCATGCCAGGACACATTGGAGTTTCTGGGTTCGATCTTTGTAATCTAATTACTATGAAACTTCTATTTACATACAAATCTTCAAAAAAAAAAACATAAAATTTTGTATCCCGCAAATGTGTCAAAATCACTGATATAGGAACATTATCTAATATTCTTATATCTTTGTCAAAATCCTATATATCTTTTAGTATGGGCTTAGATCCCTTTACATGGATAAACGAAACAAAAAAAATTGTGGTTAAAAGTATGTAAAAATTACCTACTTTGAAATCCATAAATAAAAATTAAATTGTTTTCAATCAAATTTGGAATGTGTTAAAACAAAATTAAAAGTTCCTGGCTGGAAAGGGTAAGCATAATGATGGTCACATTTGATTAATGGCCCAGTGGTTCCTGCAGGAATCAATTTACACGCATGCCAATGCACTCAAGACTCATGTCACAAGTTGCCCTGGAAGGATCTCTATGCAACTGATAGTAGTGGCGAATTTGCCATTATTTTGTTATTAGCTGATGCGCTGTCGACTGTACACGGGATGAGTAAGAGAGGAAACAATTTTTTTAGCAATTTTACCCTTTGACAATATTATTTCTGTGAAGGTGACCCAGCCTTATATAGGGCGCAGCACAGTAGCATACCTAGTAGCCCAATTTACTCAGCTAATTATACATAACCGCGGTGAGTTATTAAACTATACTTACTTACTACTATGTTACTGATGAATTTTTAATATGTAGGACAATTTGGAATACTTATAACAGTATTTTTGGCTGTTTGTATATATTATTATGAACCACAAACATTTGGGATGTTTCTATGGTTTTAACCAATTTGTAGTCATACCTCTAAACGTCAAGATTAGGATGCAATTTATACATATAAAAAAAAACCGCGGGAAATACCTATACCATACTTATGTATTATAAATAAATGTTTACGATCAGTCGCCGATAGTTCTAGATACTGCTGTGGGCTATTTTTAGTGGAAACATACCAAAAGTTAATTGCAAGTTGCGAGACTGCCTTTCTACGTGGTGTGAATTTTTATTATTCCATTTTGGTAACAAAACCGTGCGTTTTGGCATCTTGCCGAGCTTGATACAGATAAATACTTTAAAGAGGGTTTTCCGAACACCGGACACCAGATGGCAGCGTCTAATATGCTGTTTTGCTTGCTTTTGGCACATAGGAAATATTATAAAAATTTGTGCATGTTTTGTCACAACTTTTATATACATTTTACTTCTTGCGGTTCTTGTGCTTCTGTTAAGCACGTACGCCCTGCGACCAGTTATGGGTTTACCCCCGGTATTTTTCCAGTTTCTTCGCAAACGCATCTGCTAGTTGGGTTTGCACTCGATTTTTGGAAAGAAACTGGCAAAATTCTTGTAGTAAACCCTATGACACCGGCCCATTCCATAGTGCCGTTTGACACTCCTTTATTCTGTATTTCTGTATATTTAATTTAATTATATATTCAATATATTTTTTAGAAAGTATTATTTTCGCTGTTAGAAATGCAGCGTAACTCGTTCTCATTTATAATACTGTATGGATACAAATCCTCCTCTATAATAAAAGTATATGTTATAGTAATCTTCGTTGCAGTCATAGCTTTATTGGTATTCTCCACCATCTTCCTCTAAGACTCCCTGTCTCATTCCTTCCCCATCTAGACTTGTTTCCTAATGTCACCCACCCATCTCTGTTCTGTCTCTCTAGGTCTCCATTACCTAACATTACAAAACCTATAGCAATAAATTTAAATTATATGAGATGAAAAAGTTCCCGCTCGAGCCCTGATTTATTTCGTCATCTCATTATTATAATTTAAAAGTATGTATGACATGCATATGTCAATATAAAAAGATATATATAGGTAAAATATTTGATAAATAATTTAATGGAATATGTACCGCTCTAATAACAAATTTAAAACTGGCAACTAACGGGCAACACCCACGTAGCAGACTTTAATAGGAGACTCCGTGTTACTGCGACGATAAAATTAATAAATAAAAGCCTTTTGGAAAATAAAACTAGCCATTCTTGTATGCCACTAATAGGTTAAAGTTCTGTGCACACCGGGCCACGTATGGTGAAAGATCTATAGTTTGATAGGGCTGCTTACTTGATCTACTACACTAATTTTTCAAATGTATTATTTTATGTAATATCTGTTTCACTAGCTTTTCTTTAGTTTCAAAGATCTATAATCAAATCTACCATGTTAAATTTCACTAAATCCCTCTTTTTGATTGTTGTTTTACATGTACTTCAATTCATATGACATGTCGTTATCATGATTCACGGTCAGATGGTGCATCCAGGATGGGTTCGTAACGCTTTTGTCACGCTTGCTTTAAAAAAAATATATTTTGTACTTATAAAACACTTATTTTCAGTAATTATACAGTATCAAAATCGATATTTAAACCTGTTGATTCGGATATAAATTTATCGGTTAATTTACTGTCATTCATAAAACTAATAATAGTGACTCGTATTCTCGATTCGAACGTGCCAAAGCGGATAAGTAAATTATAACCAAATTAAGCCGTTTGTCTAAGGAAGTGACCCAGTAGTGCTAAACTTGTCGCGAAGTGTATCAATATTTGTAACTGGCCATTTTTATGACGATCATTAAAAAGAAGTGTTGCCACTTCCAAAGATAATGAGCAACGGAAGCACAGATTAGAAATGACAGTCGTGTCATTTGAAATAAACAATTAGAGCGACATTTTACTTAAACCAACACATTTTTATTCGACATCACTTTTTGACTAGATAGGTATCATCTATTAGGTTCTAGGTACCTATTAAAATTAATTAGCTTCTAATTTTACTTTTGAAAACTTAAGGTTCCATAAAATAAATTAAACTCGACTAGAATTTACGTACTATTTACGAAGTCTACTCCTAATAAATAACTTTACTTGATCTAACAAGACAACTAGACTTCTATTGACCCTCACACTTTCTTTTCCACCCTGCTTTTCTTGTATTGGTATCCGCTTATTCCGGTCCGAATCAGCACCATTTGTTGCTATCAACAGCCGTGAGAAAATATTTTCTACAATTGATTACCTAGGTACGGTCAACAGCAAATTAAACTTCCCGAATCCATTGCAAATTCGACTTTATTATCAGCTTATAGAGCTCTACAGTAGCTTGAAATCCAATTGACTACTTGATATAGTATTAATTAAATCTAATCGGAACGTTTACTCTAACATTACATGTGATTGAATTTTACATCTCTGACTCCACTCACCATCGTAACAGCAGACTATATTTAAAGTTCTGTAGTGCTATTTAAAAGCCGTCCTTATTTCAATATAACATAATAATTAATTTTCGAACTACGAAAATTACCATAATTTCTCATAATCTCGACACTGGAGTACTTACTTAAAATGTGTGGATAAGAAGGTGAAAACCTCGATTACAGTAAATTCAGTGTATTATTGTGTGAGTAAAACTGACCGTCCTTTAATTTCCGTTACTAACTTTAACTTTATTATCGAGTCTACATTTACTTGTTATTACGTCGATTCAAAATCAATATCACTAACACATTCTTGTCAGACTTAATCGAGTCATTTAAAATTCGAATGTCTACAACGTCCTTTTTCATAATGTTCTTAATTAATTCCGAGGAAATTCTGTTTGGTCCTACGGCACGGCTTATTATTTTAGAGATGAATGAAGATAATAATTACTAATTACTTTTAAGTAAATTAAGATTTTCTATGCTGAGAATTTAACATAACCACAGACAGAAAATTACTCATAACATTTTAAACTCTCTTCAAAATGCAATAATCATTTGAGTTTCTCTGTTTAATGTTAAAATAAATTAAATAAACGCAAGTACAAAATGTTGTAGATTACAGAATATAAGCATCACGAGCATAGAGCGTTTCTTCGTTAGCCAATTAAATGAATGGTTCGCTAATTACGCTATTAGCCGGGATTTAGCCAATTAAATCCGTATAAAATAATTTCCGTGCTCCGGGATTTATTTTTGCAGTAACAAATACAAGATAGCTTGTGATTAGATCTCTCTCTACGTCGCATTTCGCTCGGCTAACAAGACTACTTAGCCCTATTTTGTTAACCCATGTCGGAAGAAGACAGGTGTAATAAGTTTTTTCCGAGCAGTGGTCGTTCCGAAATGCTTGTAATTTGTAGCTTCGGTAAATGTTAATTGATTGAGACTATTGCGTGAAAAAGTGCATGTGAAAGTGTAATTTGTGATTGAATTATTTGATTTTTGATTTTAATCTTTGAAATGCGTTCGTAGGGATGATTTATGCCCGGGTGGAAACCATCTTTACGTTCACACATTTCGTATAATGTCTAGTGAGACAATGGAATAATAAGCCAAAAATAATCGTCGTCTTTCACCAAATGAAAACTGATGGAATTTTGAACTGCCCAAGTTCGAGTCAAACTCACTACTTATCTTTGAGTAGGTAGGTCGTACCTCAATCATTATTATTTTTAACCCCCGACGCAAACAGAGGGGTGTTATAAGTTTGACCGCTAAGTGTGTCTGCCTGTCTGTGTACGTGGCACCGTAGCTCATCAACGGGTGAACCGATTTAGATGCGGTTTTTTTATTTGATAGCTAATTTTTATGCTGGTGGTTCTTAGATATGTTTGATCAAAATCGATTCAGCCGTTCAAAAGTTGTAGCAAAATTAATATTGAAAGTCGGGGGTTTTTTAATTTGTCTAACATATAAACTTGTTTATGTATCTATTCCGTCATAATTACAGTGAAGTACAGTCAATTATAAATTACAAAAAATCTGTCAATTGATTCCCCGAATCCAGAAAGAAAGGAAAAAAAATATTGCGAAATACGGAACCAATATTCTTTCTAGAAAATTCTACAACAACTCTCGCCCACATACATATTTATTAGACGAGATTGTTCCTATATATAAGCATTTATCCATCAAAACAGTGCGCACTATATCATTAAGAATTTAAGCCGATTTATTTCTATTGCACTATGTTAGTTGCTCATGAATAATAATTTGAGGTAATCACGGTTTTTTAACTTTTGATTTAATTGAACTATTATTTGTACATTAGCACAGATATTACTCCTATCAAAGAGCGAAAGTCATTACTCGCGATATATTATGTGAAAATAAAAGTGTATGCTATGAATAATAAGAATATTATATAACAATATTTTATTACTAGTAGAGATAAGTGTTGGTAGTTATTTCGGGAGAAAATTAATCCATGCGATATTCTCGTAAGTATATCTTTCCACCCTTAAGTTATATGGTTATGGTATAGGATCGATAAATTATCTAATGAAGGTTTGAGCCATGTATATAGGAAATTTAAGAAAAATATTTGATATTTTTCTATGAAATAGTATTATAATTGGCTGATTGTTAAATCATAGAAAAAACCGTAGAAATGTTATCATATAAAACGAAGTCGCTTCCCGCTGTCTGTCTGTCCCATGTATATACTATAAGCATAGTCCTCTAAAATTACGGAACGGATTTTGATGCGGTTTTTTTTTTATATTAGATAGTGTCATTCCTGAGGAAGTTTTAAGTGGTTTATGTGAATGTAGATGAATAACATCATCTATTGGTCAAATCGTACCAAAAACCCGTCCCATACATACGTTATAATAGGTAAGGATATAGAATTGACAAGTAATAACGGGATACATCACTCAATACGGTAGCTTTCTGTGGATGTTTGGGTTTGGTCTGTCTGTTTGTATGTAATTAATTTAATATCTTGCCACTTAGGCTGTAAACCTGTTACTGGTCAACTACTATTAAATGTGGAGTAATTAAATGATAAGACATACCTATATCAATAGAAAGCCTAGTGGAGCAATCGTTTGAGATAAATTATTTAATTAAACTAATATGATAAATGACCAATTGCTCTTTCTAATAAAAAACAATTAAGAAAATCTGAAAGTATCTTAAATACCACCTTCTCATTTTTTCCATATTGTGATTATCCTTTCATTGAAAAAAAATTCAACTATTTATTATATTTTTACACCCACACAGCAAAAAAAAACATATAAATTAACCTTCTTTTTTTAAATGGATTGAAAATACTCCAGAGAATTATTCTCAATCGATTTCTAAAAAAAAAAGCCAGTGGCATGTTTTCATGTCACGCTGGGTCGTCAAAGTTTAAGATTTATTAAGATGATATCCTGGTACGAGGCGACAATGATCCTATTAGCTATGATCTAGGTATAATCTCAAGCCTCAACTAAATATTGCATGTTTACAGTACAAATATCATGATTTACTGACGTTAATGTTTCCCATTTCGTGTATATATAGAATATAAATAAGTAGTCGAAGCGCATAGAAACACATCCATTACATTATTACAAATGGAAAAGTCTGTCTGTCGCGCTGTCACCGCTAAACATGTGAACCGATTTTGTTGAAATTTGGTAATCTAGCATTTTTTTAAAATTTGTATCCGCAAAGATATAAATTACAATGACATGACGTAAATTGGGGTGAAAGTTTATATGACACATTTGGCCGTGAGCGAAGCTGCGGTATACGATTTGTATATAAAATAACCATATTTTATTCGTGATCATGGCTCCCTACGACTTATACTAACACTAAGTATGACTAAGTGCTCCAATAATTCTGTAAAGCTTGTATGTTTTTGACAGGATCCTGCAATGCAATGGGGCTGTTTCTTACCTGTAAATTTATGTACATTTATGCATGAGAATTAATTTTATGTAATGTCAAATAAACTGCTATAATAGCAACATTTGGTCTACTTATGCCACGTTTATTTAGGTATTTAAGTAAAGCTACAAAATTATAACATTATTTAAAATTTAAATTAATCCTTTAAGAATCAAAATTATCGTGGAAATTAGGAGTCACGCAAATATGTTAATTTTTAAAGTAAAAAATATATTTCAACAAAAAAAAATGTCAGTAAATATAATGAAACGTGGTTTTACAAATGTCTATTTATGTGACTGTAATATTTGGTTCTTATATTAACAAATTCAATCTACAGCAAATAACTATTAATGAACTAAAATAAATCTCAGCACTGCACAGAAAAATAAACCCAGAACGATTCACACAAATAATAAATAAATAATACTAAAAAACAGACACTCGCCAATTTTTATTAAATGTCCAATTTCATTTATTTCTGAGCAACGATAACACACATACATACACAATCAAACTTACAAAAATATGACACTGTCAAAACATACGCGAAGCATTATCAAAAAGATTCATTAGGTAATTTACAGTAATTTATCACACTTGATAGTTCTTACTCTTTCATCTTTCACAAGCATCCCCTAGCTTTTTGAGTGATTGACTCGGAAGGGGTAGCATGTGATTGTAGAAAATGCAACGGTGTGCAACTATTGCAACCTGAATTGAAGTTCAAGAGTAGGCACCCGGCTCTTGGGCTAGCAGACTCGACGTCGAGCTCTGAACGAACGCACGCGATCCACGCGCCAACCGAAACTTACGACACGAGTGATTCCGAATACCGTTTTCGAATTTCGAAGTGATTTTAAATTTTTAAATACAGCTTTGGCAGATATTTTCCAGCCAGCATGCGGAACTTCTTACGGTAAGTTAGTGTTTATTTTTTATTTGTTTTTTTTTAATTTTTGAAACAGTGCCAAAGATTTTTATGAAATACATACTTAATAATTTTTAATGACTGTACGGCATGGTCTTAATAGCTGAATCTGAGTGATAGTTAGCGCTATAGCTAACTTATCAGTCAGGTTTAGCAGCGCTGTTCTCAAAGTATAAAATGACTGATAACTTCGAAGATTTTACGACTTGCTGCATAAAACGATTTGTATAGTGAGGTCGACACACTCGTGTGAAGACATGATCATGAACATGTTATGTTGTAAAAATAAGCAGTAAATTTTAAAATATGTGCAAGAAATAACAATATATCTTCAATAATGGATTCCGTTATAAATAATTTTTCATTCTTTCTAGATAATACACCCAAGGATTATAAAATTAAAAATGAAAAACTTGAAAACTGATGCCATTTATGAACATAAACTTAATGTTATCCATTACATGATACCATTCAATTTGAGTGTCCAATGATAAGCATTAACAAAATATTAACACACAAATTTTCAGGAGAAACAACAAAAGGCATCGTTTATCAAATTTCATGGTTACAAAAACAAAACAGAATCTAGTTAAATGGTTATGTTTTGCCTTAACTATTTACGGTGTTTTTACTCGTCATTATAGGTTAAACATTATACAGTAATGGCCACCCCATATTTATACAATGCGTTAGATTTCGCACGCAGATAACGTGAGAGTGTGCACTTACTAATTATGACTTTGAGATTAATTATACAACAAACTTATGATGAACTGGGAAGTAGGAATAAATTACACCCAAACATATATTTAAGACTATATTTTTTTAAGTAAAATGTTGATCTAGCTATAGGTATTTGCGGGGCGGTTGTGTTTACTTCGAGATGAAGTACAAAATGTATTTTAAAAGGTCTACTATCTACCCAAACAGTGTATGTGCTTAACGGTAAAATCTCCCCAAATTGTACCATATTCTGTTCAGCAGATTTTGCGTGATTGATTAACGAAGAGAAAGTTCTAAGACATATTTTTATATTAATTTATTATACCTAACACATAACAAGTCATTTTTCTAAAGAAGTTTATCGACTATAGTACGTCATTCTATGTCTGATTTATAAGTGAGTTAACTTATTTGATCTTTCAGTTTAAGAAAAAGAAAACTTGAATGTCTCAATTTTACAGAAAATTTTCCGAAAAAATATGGTTTTAAACATAAACCAATTAAAGTATAATTGGCTTAAGTTTAAACCATATTTTTTCCGAAACAAATAAACAAGCAGAGTAAAATTGAGATATTCAAATTTTCTTTACGAAAATAAGTTAAGAAAAAGTGCAATCATTTAAAGTTAATGTTCACACTAAAATAAAAAATAAGTTTTAACTTTTTTATGAATAGGAAATTTCGTAGCTATGTATGAGTGATCATGATTGCTTATTGGATCAAGAGATCCAATAACGAATGTATCTTACTTTCAATGTATCTGCTTTTAAGCCTATCGCAAGATCCTACTGCGATAGTAGCAGTTACGCGACTATAGCTGTGGTCGGCCACGGGCGATGTAAAAAATGCATATCCCGATCTGTTTCCTAATTTTTACGAAGATGTATAAAATACGAATAGAAGAATACGAAGATGTTCTTGTATCATTATTTTTTTAGGAAGTTGTCATATTCCGTGTACCTACTAGGCATGTTATACAAAATTTGTGTTGCGTTGGAAATATTACCCTATTCGTTAATTCAGATACATACAAATTTACAACAATAACATTGTAAACATGATTGTTACATGATTTTGCTAATGACAGTCTACAGCCGTCATTGCCACAAAGAAACTATATTAGCTACTCGTATACGATGAAACAGAAGATCGTACAAAAAGAGAAACAAAAAGAATATGTAGTTATTGACTCTGTGGTGATCGCCCACCGCCGACAGTTAATGAGAAGCAAATGTGGTGCGTTTATTTCCCGTGAAGAAAACATAATTTACGCATTTAGTCGCTCTACTGCTCGTGTGAAGTGCTTGGCATTGCCATCTCATTCTATGTGAGAGTTTTAATGTAAAATGTTTTAGAGCATGTTGATGATGATAAATGAAGTAGACTATTTATTGATAACTATACTATACACCGAAACCTTCGTCGCGTATCAGTCATATTAAAAAATCCCGCATCAAAATCCAAGCATACATAACAGACAAAGAGTAGCGACTTGGTATATAATATGTAGTGATTCTTTGTAGTAGTTTAAAAGTAACCTAGCAAATTCTTTGACGTACTCTCTGGTGTAGTGGCTACGCCCGTGCGCTATCTGATTCTGAAGGTCCGGAGTTCGATTCCCAGCGGAGACAAATATTTGTACTTACTGTCACAAAAGCCTGCGGCTTTTGGTGTGTTTGTGACTGTTTCTGTGTTTATGTCCATAGGACCCGCCGGTACACACCGATACCTACGTTGAGTGTTGTCCATTTTTTCTTTAAATCAAGGTAGCTTATTCAACACCACATTTTTCACAAAATACTTATGAAAAAAATACTGCAAAAACATTATACGTACAAAATTTATAACAAATAACATCAAAATTTATAACATGCATGGTTAATAAACAGTTTACTAAACCCTTCATCCCTTCAACAATATCAAATTTCAAATAAACATCGCACGTGCTGTGTCTTACGTAAATTATCTAAAGAAAGCAGCTTTTATCTAACTTTTGAAATATTACTTTTACTGCAAATAAAATAAATAAACTTTTACGTTTTATAGCTTTAGAAACGTCTGCAGTTAATATTAATTATAGGTATCTCATTAGTTGGCAGCTAAAGTGAAAATCAATCGAGCATTAATCTTACAAAATTTATTAGCTAAAACAAACAGCTACCACATAGGGTACTTTTTATCCCGAAATTCCCACAGGAGCGAAGCCCCGCGGCGCAGCTAGTATGAAATAAACGACAGTGAGTCACCAAACACTACACAACCTTGTGGGTTTCCGAAAATAAAATACATTTCACACGCGCTACTTAACTGCAGATTAATGTAGAAAGTGCTCTAATGGAGGCACTAGACGCTTTAAATCGTTAGACTGCACCAATTTTCAGTGAGTTAAATACATTATTTTAAGTGCAGGCGTTTAAGAGAAATTTAGTTATAGTTATATCTCGGTCTTTGATATTCAAAATTTTGCTATCAGTAATTCTATTGGGAAAGTAATTGCAGTAGATCAACTGGTAAGATTACTCAGTTAGGAACAAAGACGTTCAACTTTCATTAAGATCTGTCACGATTTATTAACAAGAAGGATAAGGACAGCTTCACACAACTTCATCACTTATTATTAGGATAAAATAAAACAATAAAAGCAAATATCGCGCATGTGCAAACAGTTGTTAAGGACGTCACGGAAGAAGACTCATTTTCATGATTTGCGAATAGTTTATTATTGGTGCAGCCAAAACTAGCTCTTGCTCGCAACTTGCTTCGCGTGTAAACATTCCGTTATTTCACTTTCCCGGGAATTTATTGGGAATTCCTCTCTTAATGATCCCCTACACTCAACTCAAATTTCTAAACTCAATAGTTTTGGCATTGAGTTGTTTGTCAGAAAACTACGGAAGCATTTTATATATTGATGACGTGACGTATCGCTTTTCACATAATGTTACAATGTTACTTAATCTAATATGAGTCCATTCTTGATCGTTCCATCTATTCCCGTTGTTCCGCACCATTTGTCCCTTGATGTCCTATCACGAAAAATTCAGTGACTAAAATGGGTATTTGGAGAATTTAGTTTCAAGAGTGTGTCGTCAGTCTGTCTGTTACCCTGATTGTGGGTGTGTCACTGGCTGACTCACAGGGTGCGAAGGTAAATGGAGACAAAATAAACAAAACCCATGTGACAACCCTAGTTTCCTGGTATTCCAGCTTTTATCAAATACCATACCATGTAAATAAATAAATAAATATATGTATAAGGACAAATCACACAGATTGAGCTAGCCCCAAATTAAGTTCGAGACTTGTGTTATGGGATACTAACTCAACGATACTATATTTTATAACAAATACATTATATAGATAAACATTTAATTGACGGTCCCTCTCGGTTCAGAGGCAAGCACTTTACCACTGCGCCACCGAGGTCGTCTGTACCATGTTTACAGTAATAAATTATTAAACACGTAAACCGCACAGCTTTTTGACTCCTTGTTAATATTTAATAAGTATTTTTTGTTAATTTGGTACACATAGCACTATTTTTTGACCAGAGGCATGTTGCAAACATGTGGATCGAAAGGTCCCATAGGTTCGAAATCCTCGTGACTCGTGTCACATCAGTCACATGAGTTTGTATACCAATCTGACTCATGTATAGTAGTTTTCATCGACCACCACTTGCTTCCGGTGAAGGAAAACATCGTGAGGAAACCTGCACTGATTGATTATTGTTAACTTGTGTGTGAAATGGAGAAGGCAATGGCAAACAACTCCATTAAGAATGCCAAGAACGTTGTTGTGTTTGTTTCATTCCACGTAATGACCACGACCCTCAGCCATGAGGAATACGACTACGAAGAGAGATGTTGCAAACTACACTCATCAGTATTCTCGTAAGTGTTTCACATGGGGCAAAAAGTAGGTGTCATCGGGAAGATGACTCGGGCTGGTCTTCCCAGTGGATCTAATAATAGGCGAGCGGCTCTCCCAGTTCCTGCGCCCGAGAGCTGCGGCCGGTTTTTGCTGTTTCCGCCTGAGCCACGGGTCCTCAAAGTGGCCTCACTTTTATTAACAGTTTCTTCCTCAGCCGTGAAGCGTCGGCGGAGCCCAGGGCCAGCTTTTCTACTGTAATCTGTATATTCCAAAAACGTTTATTTGCTCAAATATACAACACGCAGCACAGTACAAGTAAAAACAAATGTAATGCTTGAAACAAAGTTATCTCCGCTTTCAAATTCTATTCTATTTTATTCTATGTAGCTTAGTTGAACAACTTTAACTTTGTTTTCGTAGCTCGTAGGTACAATAAGTTTGAAAACCTCTGGCCTAAGCAATTAGATGTTTTTATGCATCATGTAACTTGGATCGCTCGTTAAGTTAAATAACTATCAATTTCATTACTGGATGTGTTGGTGTTGTAAAGCGGGACATTCAAGGAATTGTCATTATTATCTTCCACGGTCTTCTCGACCTGCTTGTATTTCCCACAGGAGTAGTCATTTTTCCGGGACAAGAGCAAAATTTCAAGAAGATTGGTTAAGTAAATAAAGAGTGAAGAGGTAACAAACAAACTTACTTCCGCCTTTATAATATTAGTTCGGATTGAGATTTATTTGTGCTCTATAAGCTTTATAGAACTATCCCTTTCACACCATTTGTTTCGTTGAGCGTCGGAGCCCAGGGTCCTAATTCCGAGCCTAACCACACGCTGCCGCCTTTATTAAATCACTAGATGTTGCCTGGGGCTTCGCTTCCGTGGGAATTTTGAGATTAAATATAGCCATCCAATCTTGGATAATGTACCTTTCTAATGGTGAAAAAAAATTTGAAATCGATAGTTTCGGAGATTACCCGCCTCAAACATACAAACTCACAAACGCGGTAACCGTTTTATAATAATAACATAGATAGTATATAGATGAACAAATTTTGTGAATGTTATTTTAAACATAAAGTACGAACTGTTTGGTTTTCTGGACGATTTTCGACAAAGTGACGACCGAGCGTTATATGAAAACTATTCGACAATTTTTAAAGTATTCATATGTTTTATATTTGCTTTTTTAATTCTAACTTTCAATGCGCCTTTTACGAGTTTAATTCCATTATGCATGTAAACACATCATTAGCTGTTATCGCTTCACTTTCCTGATGACCGTAACATTCTCCGATATGGCAAACCGTGACGGCGAGGAAGCAAGCTAAATAATAATTACATTAATAAATACTGTTAGCAGCACACTAATAAAGTGTATATTGTGCAATATATCTATACTATTATTATAAAGAGGTAAGCGTTAGTGAGTTTGTATGTTTGAGGCGGGTAATCTCCGAAACTACGGAACCGATTTCAAAAATTCTTTGACCATTAGAAAGGTACATTATCCAAGATGGCTATAGGCTACATTTTATCTCCAAATTCCAACGAGAGCGAAGCCCCGGGCAACATCTTGTTTTACATAAATTACAGAAGAAAATATGGTCATCCAACTTGTTTTATTCGTTACAATTGAAAATACTAATATTTTTTCAAGTCGTAACCATGGAAACATGAATTGATGGAGTTTACGACGAAACAAAACCTCGCAGGCCTTTGCCAGAGTACAAGTTAATATTAAAAATCATTATACATTACAGATGACGTTTCATATCGTGGACACGGGTCATAGAATGCATAGTTATCGAAGATTGCATTACTGGTTAGGAAGACCTATTGTAGTTATTTTTAGACGTTCATAAATCAAGATTTCCATAAGTATAGTCTACTGCATGTCGAGTTGCCACATTGTTGAGAGCGTTGTTGCTTCTATGTGGATGGCAAAATAGGCGAAATTGCAATGAACGGTTGATGTACTACTGTACTGGCTGGAAAACATGTTGCCGATTTAAAACAGTGCGCCTCAAAATAGGTAGGTGCAATCCTCGGCACATAAGTAGAACCAAAATAGGGACCGTCATCGCAGGAGTAATTAGAGATGAAAGGATTTTAATGGTTATTATTTATGAAAAAATAAACGAGTATTTTGAATTTCGCGGGTAACCACGAAAAATCCCATAAATAACGCTTTTAAAAACCATAAATGATATATATTTTGAAAGGCACATCCTCATTCTACATAGGTACATCACATCACACGCCGCCTATGCTAAATTGAGCGCAAAATTCTCACACTAAACATATCGGTATTTTGGACTATGTTTGCATACGTAATGGACCAAATTAGCATAGACAGTTCAAAATACCCAGATATAGACGTTCGTCTCTATGGATTTGTCACTACGCCACAAATTGAGAATGTTTGTCCAAACTTCACGAGTGATGTTGATATTACAATTCCTTGCTGTCTGTTACTCTCAATACTATCTCGGCAAAAAGTATATAGGGTTATTTATATTTGTATTGTACCCCCTAGTGATTGAATTTCGAGAACTCTTTTTCTTCTTTTAGAAAATAATGTAATGCTCGAAAAGTGTGTGGTTTTTCAACATAAACTTGCACCCCCTATTTCATTGCATTAGGAATAGAAGTCCCCTTATTTCGTCTTACAGTCTGTATAACCGCGTTAAACTCAAAAACTAGGTTTCCTACATATATAATGTGATTCCTATGGAAGGTTTAAGTAGGTGTTTAATTTATTTTGGTTTTACCCGAGCGAGGCCGGTCTTCGCTAATTACACTGTGGAATTTAAAATGTTGCGTTAGGCAATAGTGCATTAAGCATCAAATTCAATCTTAAAGTAGTCGCTTAATGTGATGAGGATTAAGTGATTGGAAAATAAGTAATGCTACTATATCGTGTCGTAATTTATAACTTGTTTGTCTGGAGACTGCTCAAAAAATTCTGTCGTGATCTGTCGTGCGGATCCCAGTCATGCTTCCATGTAAATGTATGGGATTCCTTTTCCAACATAATTATAGTTAAGTATGTATTTGCATTACCACCATTCAAAGATAGACCCCGCTTAATAATGTAACCGCTTTTACAATGGAATTTCAAAAATTTAAGTCATCCGCCACTGCAAGTAGTTCAATTTTGGGTTTTTACCTATTTAAATTTTATTGAAGTAGATCGTCACAAATCAAGACATATTTTTTAATTTAACATTTAACTTAATTTGCTTATACCACTCTCTTGTGATATAAAAGATAATTATGGTCTTATTTTAGATTTATATAATTCTATAAATATTAAAATGTTATGACTTAAGTATTGCGTGTAATTTTACTATTTCCACACGACTATTTAAGTAACTACATACCTGTCTATAATAATTACATACTCATAAAATACAACTTGCCATTAAAATAGGAATTTCCTTCGCCAAGTGTTTTATGAAAATTGATGTAAGTAGGTACTGTAAAAAATTTATGATTGGTAGATATATTACAAACAGTTTATATATTACAAACAAAAATACAAATCTTTTCTCTTTGTAATATTAGTATGGAAAAAGTTCTCTGCTGCGCTGTGTCTATGCGCGATAAACTCAAAAACTACTGCACGGTATTCCATGCGGTTTTCACCAATAGATATTGTGACTCCTGAGAGCTAAGTTTAGGTGTATCATTTATTATGTTTTTACCCGAACGAAGCCGGGACGAGCCGCTATATAGTTAAAACTAAAGTAAATATTGGCTGGTTTAACTGTAGTATCTCAAATGCAAGTGTAAAAAGAACGTTTTCCGATCGCGACTTTCTCATAATTTATGGATTTGGGTCAATGTCAAATTCCTTCCAACAATGCCGCCATTAGCTGTGCTTCCCCGGTTCTCTCGGTTATCTGCGTAATAATGCACTTACTGCAGATATTGTCTATCTAAACGATGGATCTGACACGTAATCTAACAGCTCAGTGGCAGTCTACATCAGATAGTTTTTAATTGTTCGCGTGAGTGAAAAACCGTTGCTAATTTTATGATTTTATGACATTTTATACCTATTATTATTGAATTAATTGATTGAATCTCTCTTTCTCTCTCACCTGGGCGTATTCCCGGTTCTTTCCTCCGCCATAGAGCGTCGGAGCCCGGGGACCTCTTTCCTTCTTTTTCCCCTCAACTTCACCCGACTTTCGGCATATTTAGTTATCTGAAAACTAGATGTTGCCCGGGGCTTCGCTCTCGTGGGAATTTTGAGATAAAATGTAGCAATCTTGGATAATGTACCTTTCTAATGGAGAAAGAAGTTTTGAAATCGGTTCAGTAGTTTCGGAGATTACCCGCCTGAAACATAAAAACTCACAAACGCTTACCTCTTTAAAATAATAGTATACCTATCTATACTGGCACGCATGAGGTTTGCGGTCTTTGAATAAATTAATTGAATATTGTGTCCTAACGTTTATATATCTGACTAGTGAACTTACTGAAAATGAAGAGAAACGTATACATTGTAAATATTTTCCGTTTTGCTCCTTTAATGACGTCAACAATTTGCATAAAGGGAACTCTCCTTTTAGGAGAGTAGACGGATTTTTATGAATAGGACTGTGAAGTATTGTTTCATGACAGAAGTTCCAAATTGAATTTGCGTTTATTTGTTTCCTATCAATGTTATGTTTAACTTATCTTATACACAAGCTTTTATTATAAATTCAATTTTATACAAAACTAAAATGAACTTAACTAAAAAAATCATTAAAAATTAGGCTAATATTATGAGTAAAAAGAGGTACCAGCACGTAAAGGGTTCCAAGAAGGCTGGCAGCATCACACCTCTGCACTACAATGGCAATCCTCAATGCAAGGAAATTTAAATACCCATTTCAACATTTTAATGACATTTAAATAATGGAAACCAAGCAAAGATCAGATTTTCCCTTCAGTAAATATTATATGAGGTCTGCAGAAAGCAGATAGATTTCAAACTGTAGCTCTCAGACAGAATAAGCCCATTGTCTGAAACTAAACTTAGCTAAAACAGTGGCCCCCAAACTTTCCCAGCCAATGCCAATTACATCCAAACGAATTGTTCCAGATGGGAATATTGTAATGGTTCTCAGTCGTGCCTTTGTGGTTAATAATGTTTGGAAACCGTTGACTAATGCCGTAGTGTTTTGTGACTCATGTTTTAAGGTGCATAAACTTGAATCTTAAAATTGGTTTCTACTTAAGGCGCTATGTACCCGTACACAGGCATTACCATTACATTTTTATCAATTTCTTTTAATTCTTAGCGAAAATTAAAAAAAAAACTGTGCTCACAGTTGTCTGAACCAATTTTCATGGCCACCGTTTTCGATTTAGTTAACTGAGACTACATTGTGTAATGCAAAACTATAATACTTCCTATCAAAATTCTTGCATTTCAAGCATAGTACGGAATTTCTAATTATATGCAGAAAATTATGTGAAGTATTTCCAAGGTACTTTCACAATGTGAAGAAAAACTCTCAACGACGCTTTAAAATCCATACTAATATTATAAATGCGACAGTCTGTCTGTCGGCTCGACCGATTTTGATGAAATTTGGTATGCATATAGTTAAAGTCCCCAATTAAACATAGGCTTTTTGTTTTTCAAAACTCAACCCCCCAAACCACTATCATGGGGGGTGAAACTTTGTATGAAAATCATGTCCGTTCCGCTTTCGCAGATAAATTCATGCGGGTGAAGCCGCGGGCAAAAGCTAGTGAATAACAAGCATGCTCTAAAACGCCTTAAAAGTCGTACCTAATTCTAATTCAGAATCGTGTCTGCTAATTTAAGTCTCATGATTGAGTTTCACTCGACTGTCAAATTAGGTGAGTAAGGGCCATACACTCGAAAACCAGCATTTTCCCAGTGGTGCATGCACCTCCTATATTTGTCAGACAATAACCCTATAAATATTGCGTGACCTAGTTAGAGAATGTAATTTACCGCGCAACGAAACGTAGAAAACGGGAGCTGATTGGTCGAGGATTTATTACTGAATTGGAAATTATATGTTGTTTTTAAAATGAGAATTAATTTATTGCTTTTATTGTTTTTTTGTTATGTGCAAGTTCTTGTGGATGGAATGAATGAAATCGCCATTTTCCTGGTAATTCAGGCGGAATACTTTTTGAAGTAACTTTCGCCTGCCTTGATTATTGCCACCTTTTTTTAACAAAATTAAAAAAAAAGCTATCAACACAGATTTCGTTACCAAATCTATCCATCCATGTTTTCCATCCATCACCAACCATTCCGTCTTGTATCCATCCCAGCCTTATTTTTAAACAATTAAAACTTTGTCCCTCATGGAAATATGCCAAGCCAGTCGGGTCGTAAGAAAACCAAGCGAGTCCATAAAAGACCGGTTCCTATGACGTGTGGAATCCATCCAGTGAAGTGACTTGGAGTTAAAATTGCGTGACATGGCGTCGCCGGTCGATCGCTTGCGAGTCGATGGTGACAACTCAATCTTATAATTAACACTTTATTTTTATTGAAGAAACTTGTCTCATTTGACGCTGTTTTCAGAAAAATATTACTTTTTAAATTACTTACTATTTTATCATTATTACTAATTAATTACTAAATAGATCTAGTGTTCTAGCATTACTAGGGTTTACGTCGTCTCTCTCTCATGCTAAGCAAAATTCTTGCCATGTATGTTTAAGATGATTATCTCAAACATACATGGCAAGAATTTTGCTTATTTGGTTAAATATAAATCTTTTGGTAAAATTAACTAATTAAATATAGAATTTCTAGTTACTGACAAGGGTCAGTCGGACAGAAACGAAGTAAGCTATCAAGATGTACAATCTTATATACAATCATGAAAAATCAAAGTTAAAGCAAACTGCCCTTTATTTCCACGGAATAGAACACATAACTTTATTTGCAATAGACTGTACTACAACGGGTCCCTCGCGCCATACATGTCAAATCCGCGTAAAAATTAACATGACAGGTCAACAGTATGTTTGTTTACTGGTTTCCACACTAACAACCGCTGCTACTGGATATAACTGTAAAAACCACAGCTACAAGAGGAAAACATTATTTTTATGCAAACATATAAAAATGCTATAATGAGGTTTAATAAGGTTAAGTTAAGGGAATATGCAGTTAACAGTTATCGTTGTAGGGATATCATTATCCGAATAAGTACTAATATGGACGTTATATTAATATTATGTGCTGTTATTACCTACTAATGTTACGCCAAAGATAATGTTCCAGATAGCATAGCAAGCAATATCTAAAATCTGAATTAGTATTGCTACTGTATCGAAATTTCCTATGAAGCATGTGAAACAAACAAATCATAGTCACAGCGTGATGTTCCCGCCTTTAAATAATGTAAATAAAAAAATATGTAAACGCCATTTTAAATAATATAAACGAATGCTTTTGCAAATAAATAATCGTTGTCTTTGTTTGACCTAGAATGGAACTACTTTTCATTTTTCCATGGTAGTGGTTCATCAGATCTCATAAGTGTAAGTAGGATAGCTGCAAATTTTGTCGGTGAATTCTTCGCGCCGCTTTCATTCATAGTTAGCTCAAAATTTAGGTTTTTGAACGTCTTGTTGTTAGTTTGAGACTTGTAAATTAATAAATAAATTTACAATATAATATTTGACTTGTCAATCATGAGTGTGGACAATACACATTATCATATCATATTTATAATGTAACGGGCCGCATTTTTTGCGATCCGGATCAAAGAACTACACGACTTTTAATTCAGTAAATGAAGATCAAGTGACAAAATTATTAACGGTTTGTAGATTATTTTAATGATCAATGTCAGCTTAAGCCTTTAGCTTATTAATTTATAATACACATTTCGCCTGAAAATACGTTTGATTATCGACTCCGATTGCTGACTGCTTCTCAGCGGGGTTGAATGAACTAGTAGGACAGTAAATAAGCTTAGTTACTTGACGTTTTAGCGGTAGTTCGAAATCTTTATTGACTAGTCGCGCACCGGGAGTTCCATCACGTGGAAATTTCTGGACAAACTGTACCCTGGTCCCTAGTGATATACTTTTTGGCCTTGGTACCAAATTTCACTGAATTCAGTCCAATAGATTTTAAGTGATTGAATAACCATAATAAAGGCGAAAGTTTGGTTGTATGTATTATGTTTGGTTGTATGAATTCACCCGATTCTTACAGTATACGAGTAGGTACATCCCAACTTTCGTATTTATAAAACCTGAAAGAAAAAAGTAGGCTGCTAAGTACTTTATTATTTTGGCGTGTGATACTCAAAATTAAATAATTTTCGTATCTACTTATACGTACCGTAATGAAAATCTGTTCAGATCATGTACTTAGCTACCAGCAGTTGTAAAAAGTTAAAGAGGTCGTAAGCAATGAATCCGAACGAGACACCACTGGGTCGCCTGCAGATAACGGTGTAGCGAACAAGATACAAGTCCAGAAAAAACTAGACTGTCCTTTGATATCGGTGATTTATGAAAGGGCCACTTTTCACAAGCCTTTCTCAATATAATTGCAATGGACCAGTTCGCTACGTTTGCTTAGTATTCGTAGTTTATCTTAATTACTTGGTGACACGAAGGAGATTAGAAATTAGGCTTTCTGATTGCGATTGTTAGTCGATAACATCTTGTGGTAATGGACTGGGAAAATTGATTCGAATAACGCTAAATATTCAGTTATTCTAATGTTCATTTTGCATAGATCGTCGGCGCAGACATTCAATATACCTATCTACGACGGGGTACACGGCCTTTCAACCACGCAAAATTATGAACACATTATACATAATATTATGTAGTCTACTTAACTATTAGTAAAGTTAAAACTCCAAGATTCCATCGGAACAACTTAGCTCTATATATTGCAAGTTTGCAAATAGTGGCTTAAAAAATAAATTCTCATTAGCTTACGATCACTGTATAAGATTAAAGGTACGTTCAATGCGTACATATTTCACGGAATAAGAAAGAATGCTTCTTATATTATTCAATGCGAATTCCTACAGAGTCGTGTGTGAATGAACTCTGTTCCCGATGATTCAGTCCATTTAATTATTTTGCTTGTATTCACTATTTTACGACAGAAATGAGTCAGGTCTTCCTCATGTAGTTAAAGTCACAAAATGTGTAGATAATAATTAACTAAAGGGAATTGAAAGGATAGGATAGATATAGAGGATCGCTGTTCAATTTCCTGTGCTGTCTAATATTTCATTTATATTTAGTTTTTCGCACGGGTGCAATATTATATGCATGTTGTGTAACACATATAAACAAAGTTCTATACCGGAACATTTATCTGGCTATTTCATTACCGCCTGGTCCTGTCAGAAAAATGTCGTCTAAGATGACATGTGTGTCAATGATCTGACATCTGCATACCGAACACCGTTCGAAGAAGACCTATTTGCTACATCTTAAATCTTTACGCCAAATACATTAATAAAATTATTAAAATTGCTATATACATGCGATGTATTTATTTCTGTAGGTCAAATTCAGATTTTTTCTGACCAGCCGTAAGTATATTCTCTTCAAAATCACCATTATTATGGATACAGATTATATTATCAGATATCACACAGATTATACATCATAGACATCAATCCACGTGTGATTAGAAAATTGTTAATCCGCATAACTCACTAATATTCTCATGAACTTCGCATTTATGTATAGGATATTCCCGTTTCTAAATCATACCTACTTAATTCAATAGTACAGGCGAAAGTGTAAACACTAACAGGAAAGTAAACACTTCTACAAACTTAGTCATAAGTTCATCCAATTAAAGCAGAAATAGAACCTGGGACCGACCCGGCGAGTCGTGACGTGTGTCTAAGACAACGGTCTAAACAGAAAAACAAAGTTGACTGACCACACAAGAAGGGAGTGGGCGAGGGCGCAAACAACACGGGGACTAGACCGTGATACGAGGCTAAAGCGTTACTTGATTGATGAGTAAAGACATAGATTATTTATTTGCAAAAACATGAGTTTACATTTGTTTTACAATGTGGTGTTAAAAGAAGAACTTAATTCTGCATGTTTCACCGTCCACGGGTATGCAAATTTAAATGGTGAGCATTCTATCATCACACAAAACACCAACGAATAAATAAAAGTAACTAAATTAAAAAAAAAACCTGAGTCTTATCATTAAAAATATCGTTCAAATTATAATAACATTTATCAATCAGTAAAAACCTGAGGTGCTTTTTAAATAAATTTAAATTCTGATCTTTATGTTGTTGTGGAATTTTGTTATACATTTTAGGTTCCATAAGTATCTATTCTATAAAGGTCACGTAAACTAGAAAAGAAAAAAATATTAGCGGGCATATGCTAAAACGTGTGTTTGCGGTGGCTTTATGAACATCAGCGAAATTGTAATCTCCAGTATGTGTAACGATTTCATGGAGCTATAAAAATAAATGTAACATACACATATGTTGTGCTCGCTGTTACTCTTGTTTATGTATCGCATTTAACTACAATTTACTTACTAATATTATATATATGTAAACACTGTAAGCGTGCCTTATATTAAATAAATAAATACATAATAATTACGCCTAATAAGGATATCCCATATTAACATGTATAATAAATATCACGCCTGATTCCCGTGGAAACAGGCAGACTTGGAATTTTGTTCACAAGGATCGTGATAAGTCTTGCTTGCTCATCACTTTCATAAAAAAAACTGACAATTTATTTTTTCTCTCCCATAAATACAAATTGTCTCGATGGTTTGTCATGATTTGTTAAAATATGGCTTATTTATAATAAATTCCAAATAATAATAGTTTAAATAATAAGTTTTCCGGATATGTCTACTTTTGGTCGTTAATTAAGACATTTTCAGATTCAGTTTAATTTAATGTAATGTCACAAATATTAAATAAATAAATATATTAGGACAAATCACACAGATTGAGCTAGCCCCAAAGTAAGTTCGAGACTTGTGTTATGGGATACTAACTCAACGATACCATATTTTATAACAAATACATATATGTATAGATAAACATCCAAGACCCGGGCCAATCAGAAAAAGATCATTTTCCATCATGAACCCGGGACCTCTCGGTTCAGTGGCAAGAACTTTACCACTGCGCCACCGAGGTCGTCATTTAAAATTGTTAATTGTCATGCATTAAATGATTAAAATAATTACATTATTATAATAATTAAAATTAATAAGATGAAGGGGAGTCGAAGGTAAGTCATTTTTAAAAATTTAAGTAATCAAGTTATTTTTAATTTTTATGCTTTTGTATTTTATTACGTGAAATCAAGTTATTTCAAACAAACAAACAACAATTATCCCCGAATATAATTTTCTATATGTAAAATTGGTTAAATTTGTCTGGACAATCACGTGAAAAAGTTATGTAGTTGAGACATCTTTTTAAGTTAAATTATAAATTTGATTGTCATGTAATGATGAACTCTTATATCTTTGTAAAAAATATAACCTATAAACATCCTACAATTTTTTTCAGTCAGATTCTAGCGGAGTTGTGAACAGTATGTTATATACTAAGATTATATTTAATACAAAAAAAAAACCACAAAAATACAGAAAGTTTAAATCTATTTTTTATAAATTTCTTTTTATCGCCAATTTTCACATTTCTACGGCTGTTGATAAAAAGTTATTTAATAGCAATCATTGTAAATGTTGATCGTCAAAATTTTAATTTACTTACTCAATTAATTAGACCAATTATTTATTACCAATAAATTTATTTAGGTAATAAATATATAGCAGGAAGCTACTGTAAGCAGAATGACGACCTCGGTGGCGCTGTGGTAAAGTTCTTGCCACTGAACCGAGAGCCACAGAAACGATCTATTTCTGATTGGCCCGGGTCTTGGATGTTTATATATTTGTTATAAAATATAGTATCGTTGAGTTAGTATCCCATAACACAAGTCTCGAACTTACTTTGGGGCTAGCTCAATCTGTGTGATTTGTCCTCATTTATAAAAATGAAAAATAAGTCCGTGAAGAAACTATTTATTACTAGTCGTCGCGGCAGATTATTTTCGACCCCGAGTCATGATAGACCGATGAGAATTTAGCTACAGTTAACATGAGGTCGACTGTACTCTCTCTCTCAAGCTCGCGTGTTTCCAGTTACATTCGGAGCTGTGACGCACCGAAACCCAGGATTCGCGTAAAAAATCTGCCATTATTTTTTCAGATTTGGCTATGCTACCTGCCTGACGTCAACCTCTTGCTATTGTTGCCTATCTGGAAGGCACATGCGCAGGATTTGCAGTAGCTAATTAAATTGCTATTCTAAGGAAGGGCCACACGCCATCCACTTGAGGTCAACTGTACCTACTTACCGTTTTAGAACCCTATTGGTAGACAGTATACGAGAGAGACTAATAAATAATAATTATAATTAGGATAAATTAATTTTCCATTCATTTGACAAACACACATCTTTCTCCGAGTAAAGACGTAGCTCCTTATAAATAATTGATAAACAATTATACTGTTACAATTCATTGAATGGCTCGTTTTTTTCAGAGCTCGTTTGAATTCGAGTCGTGAATCGAGAAACGAGATAAAATCGATTTCACGGCCTGATATTGTCACGTCTGAGTTTTTTGAATCGGAATCGAAATCTGATGATGGCTTTTGACACTAGTTTTCACTTCTAAGAACATTGTTTGTACACTCACTCTCTTACCACGGCCCTATTACCGCAGCATTAGAGGTCCGAGAAATTTGCAACTTGCAGTCGACTGTACCTCACAGATTCATGCATTTTCAACAAAACCATAGACATGGTTAAGTAGTATAATATTTTTTTCTAAACCAATTAACCACTCGCCATATCAGGTCTAAGTTTTTATTAAGTTCTCCATCATATATATCCATTCTAGCGTAAGTTTTCAATAAGTTATGACCAGTGAAACGAGTAATATTTCATTAAATTCTCAATCAAGGTCCATCAATTAAAATAAAGTATGCAACGTAATCGCTGCCGACTGCCAATGCATCTCAATAGAATCGACTTGTAGATGTTATCGATTATAACTCGGATTCCGCCGAAACGATTATTCTTAATGAAATCGAAACTAGTTCGGCTTGTAGTGATAAATCGTATGCACCATCAGAGTTAATGGCTGCATAGCAATGACTAGAAGAGGACAGATAGGCAAAATGGTATTTCGAAACGGCCAGTTTCAATTAAAAGCAATGTGCAATAGATTTAATACGGGATAAAACTATCTAAACGATGTGAAAATGTCTGGAGTTTGTGATGGGGCACATGATTTTCGTAACTAAATAAGTTGTGTGTTGTTACACAATGTAACACGATAAGTTTTTTCAAAAATATAGTTTTTGACACAAGATTTAACCGTTGTTAGAAACATCTTATTGCAATCAATGTCTGACACAAAAATCATGTCTGCACATGCAGTAAACCGTTGAGAAGTTCCCAGATGAGCCCTTCCTGGAGGCACTACCAGGTCATGCTTATCATAATAATGGATTGTCATTCAAACTAAACGTGTGTACAAAATTTTAGCTCAATTGGTTGAAGATATCTGCTTCAAAATTGAGTTGCAAGATTCCACCGAGACATGGAGAATTGGAGACATATAAACATAACAAAAAAAAAAATATTTTTTGTCCAAATTGATGTCCTTAAAAGCACAACAAAAATAAATGCTACTTACTTATTTCAACATTGAAACTTTTTGAATAAACTTTATCCTTCAGACTGGCGTCAGATCTTCAAAATAAAACTCGATGTATCTTCAGAACAATACGCGTTCATAAAGCATTCTTATCCTAGCAACCATCAAATTCACTTGCAGTCAGGGTTGCCCCTTTGAATTTCAGAAATATTTACAACACAGTCTCTCATTTTTCTGTAAAAATATGCGCAACTCGTCTGGCATTTCGTTTTATCGTACTTTCTGATTCGGAAAAATTTGGGGAATTTAATATAATATAACTTCGATTATGGCAGACTGTAAAAAGTGGTTAGGTTAGTGTTATTGCAGTCCTAGAGAGAGACCTACCACTGATATTAAATTCTTCAAAAGGTTGCAAAAACGACAACGGCTATAGACATACTAAAAAGGTACCTATATTCTTCGTTTAGATTGGTTCTTTTGTTTAGATACCAAATTTTTTAAATGTATTTGTTTATGTACATGCATATTACATACATATTTTAACTTTTTAAAATTCATCTTTATGTGTACATTTTGGAATTTTTATCGAGTACTAGCTTCGCCCCGAATATAAATTATTAAACCTTGAATGTATTCAAACTTTATTTGTCAACCCTACTTGTGTTTCCAGCATCACAACTCGACGCCATACTGTTTGTATATTTTTGCAGACGCATCACTTCTGCATCTTTTGTGTTTAATTTTCTACACAATGCTTTGAAATTTATGGGTATGTTTTCTTATTGTACTTTTGTGGCTTTTGTTTGTATTTCACTTGTCTGCATAACAAGTATAACAACTTTCACATTGAAAGGGTATTTATTTAATTTGGAACCAAAAATCTTCATGAATTTATTGACATTCATTTTCGACGATATTTTTTGGCAACAAAAACGTTTGTCCTTTACAAAACTATTATATTTCCTTAAAGATACAAACTTAATTATTAGGAAAACAGTGACTACTTGTAACTACATATTATTTAAAACGGATTAGATTAAAACATCCTAAATAATAAAATTATTCCCAAAACGATTTATCCAAGTGTCACTTCTGTCAAACACGTTTCGTTGTGCCAGTCAGTGGCTTGTTAAAGTAATTACGGGTATAATATCCGAATCAGTTTCCGTGGCGTATGGTCGGGAGAGAAAGAAAGCGAAGTTGACCGCGCTCATAGCGGAACTACTAATTTGTTTTGCTTTATAAACATAACAAATAGCCGAAATTATGTTGATTCACTTGATGGTTCTATTGGCAGAGCGTGAACATTGTTCACACGACTGAGCACAGTTTGGCTGATATTATCAGATTCCTTCATTATACTTACAGTTTCTATTCTGTTTTGGGTGCAAAATATAAGCATATTATATAATACAAGCTACTTCTCCCGCGCAGATTGTAAACGTCAACAAGAGAAGGGGCACATTTCACAGGCGATTAGTTTTTAGCTTTGACAAATACTATATTATTTCAAATTTGACGTGGAAAACCGCACATACTTAGTTCTATTTCTGAATAATTTTCTGATTTACCTAACTAATTACTACATTAAATGAGTATATTCATTTAATGAACTATCAACCTGTCACTATTCAGAATCTCATCCATCCAGCACGTTATCTAGCTTAATACTTCTTTGAGTCTTTGAGAATTTAGTAACACTTACTAATTCCATGGGCTATGTCTACCCCTGTCTATCTCGTAAGGGACAAATTGATAACACGTGTATAATACTATATCTACATAGAGGTTAGCCGTTTTTTGGTCCAGCTTAAGCTTTCATTTTTTTCACCCCACGCCATTTAAGCTATGTTATGCTCATGATGTGGCTGTCTTTTGCCTTGAAGCATTGTTGTTCGAATGTTTCAGACGATTGTGAAGTCTAAAATTCAAATCTTCCTCCTATGGTACTGGTAATAAATCCATATGGAAATTCGAGTTCATTGTTATACAAACAACACGATTGTTCCTAAAAATGTATGACTCATATAAATCTCCGAAGTGAACGGTTCTACGAAGGTATTTTCTATAATTTGATGTTCCGATTTTGGACCGATCCGTTCAACCCTCGCATCATAACTGTTTAGTATGACGGGTTATGAACACGTGATGACCACAGATCATAAAATTACCACAGTGAATGACGCATTTTTTGGAAATAGGGAAATAACCGAAACACGTGGAAACCACCCGTGGGTTTTTACTTAATTCGGTGATATAATAAGTACAGTATAATTATCTACACAAGATTTTTCATCTTTTTACGACGTCTTTTCAAGCGAATTTACTTCGAAGTATTCAAGCAGCGAAGTCTTTAATAAAAAATTCTGTAATGAACATTATTTCAGATCCAAATATGTCTACCAAGTATTAGTAGAAATTTATAAAAAATATAAATTTCTACTAATCTACGTCTTCGCTGTTCATTGTCAAATAAATAAATTAATATATTGCCTACATTCAGAAAATATTTCTCCTTTTTACCTTATTTGGAAGCCTTAAAATTCGTCTTTACATTGTCATCAACATCTAATCTTCATCTTCCTTGTATTGTCTTTGGTTAAACAATATCCGGTGTGACGCGACCACCATAATTTTCGTTAGTTCTCGTCAACTTTTTTGCACAAACTCGATTTGGTATCAGTTACTACTCAAACGTAAATTACATTGTTTCATTTCAAATATCTACATTTAAACTCGTGTTTACGAAATCTTCGTGAAAAGTTGTTTCTCAATTCTCAGAGTTATAATTGAGAATATTATTATTATATCTACCTAATATCTATAAAACAAAGTGATAATGTGTACTATAATAGATTGCCATTTTAAAAAAGTGTATATCTACAATATTTACAATCGGTACTTAGATAACAGAATACAGCCGTTGTTACTGCGCAGACTATTGTATAGCTTGTTATGTTTAACTGCAGCTAAATTACTATTTAATGAAAACGAGGCAACTTCGAAGGTAACAACGGGATGTCATTAGCTTCCAAAGATTGTTATTTTGTCGAATGAACAGGTCTAACTATCCTAGCACCCTAGTTGGGCTGCTGAGAACTACACGACGCAATGCGTGTATAAAATATTACAGCGACAACACAGCCAACATTTCCTTCTACTGATAGGAAAACAAATAAGATCGCGTGACCTTGTAGCATTTGTAACTTAGCTAGGACGGGTTAGCGTGCAGTTGCTGTGTTCCTTTCCTATATTAAATGTAACAACCAGAACTATTGAGAACGTATATTTAGAATATGGCCGCAAATATAGTCATTACTTGTGAAAAATAAAGAAGTAAGGGCGCTTGTACTGACTGGATAATTATCGGAATATTAAAAAAAAAAGTACATAGTCACTATAAAGATAAATTATGGACGTCAGTACTGTAACTGGGCCGTAATATTGTTACTTGTTTTATTTTTTTGGTGAAATGTTTATATAGAATTCATTTGTTTCTTTTTTGTTTAAACAAATTGAATCTAACTATTGATAAAAGTAATCTTCTGATAAACCTACCTTCATGAAGTTGCACCAGGAAGGTCTCCGGTAAGAGTTCCCTCCATATTGGGTCAAGTTCGCACATTCTGTGGTCCCGGCTGGCGCGTGTCTATCTGATGGTAGGCACGCGCTAAGTAGTATAGTTACAGACGTAGGGTTGGCAATCCTATCATGCAGTTATGATATATGATAGGTTTTATTATTTGACCTTCTGAGGTGACAATGCTGCAGTGGTTATAGGGATCTTTGGATCGAACATGAGACGGAACTACCTTTTTATGTAATTGTTTTATTTTGTTATGTTTTTGTCAACGATTTGTATTTGAAAATATTTAAATTTGTTACGATGATGTGAATACCTACAAAAGAAGCCGTTGCACGTGTATCGATGAAGTAACTTTGTGAAGAAAGCGTATTTATTAAGCGAATAGCCTATTAAAAATTAAAATCTTACTCAAGAGTAATCTATTTAGAAATAAAAATTAGAAGTAGGTACATTTTTAAATTTACTGTATGCCGTTTCACAATGTTGTGTCGTTCACGATGTTTTGTCGTTTTACTTTTTCGACGAAATATTATTTCCAAAACCCTTGTGATCATCATAATTAACAATGTTTTGTTGTCAACCAAGATTCGAATTCATTTTAATCCAATTTCTAACTACTGAGGTTATGCAAAGAAAATAGTTTTTGTGATAAAGTATTCTTAAAAAATATTTTACAACATACCTATGCGTTTCTTGCTATGTGTTTCTTGATTCTCACCACATAATGCCAACTTTTGCTTGCGTGTTGTCTATATGTGCAATTAAATATGACATTTTTTTAAATATTGTTGTGACAGCCCTAGTCGTCAGTCGTGTAGGTGCGGTTCCCACTAGCCGCAGGTCGCCGACCTCGGGGTCGCCGGTTCGGTGTTGTCCTTATGTCACCAACCAATACCAGTTTTCTTCCTTTTGAGACCAAATTCTAATATTTTTTTTTCTATATATATATGTATATATCACAAAGTCGGGTATGAATTAAGAATAATATGTTTATATCATTTTACCATGTCAACACATAGATAGTGATTTTTGGATAGTATTTATTAACAAAATAAAAAATATGACCACAGAAAAGTTTAAAATATTTACGTAATTTCTTGCAATTTATTTTAAAAAACCATAACCTATATACCTGTCTCATTTATTTATTTGACACCACTGAATGTTAGTTAAATAATAGGTATACAATCTATCTATATATACATAATCGAACGTAACTACTCAATTTTCGCGCGGCCGCTTTTTGTTTAGTTGTCTTTGTTATCTCTTGACTCGATATGTTAAAGTCATTATAGCCGTGTAATTTGACTTCAGTAAAAAAAAGCATCAAATTAGGAAGTGAATACTTGTGATGACGCTGGCAATATTTTCTTCCAGCCAATATCGCTATGTCCCATCTCCGAGGGACGTAAGCGTTCCAGTAATTAACTGTAATTAAGCCCACGGCTCAACGGAAAATGTTAAACAAGCGAATATATTGCGCACACGCACGCGCATGTGTCATGTGATGTTTCTTGTAAACTCATTTGCATTTCATCGCATAAAAATAGTTAAATTTCTTGGTGGCAGCCCTGAAATCTTCTTTTACCTTTACAGCGTCCATGAAGCTACAAACGTTTACAGGCATAACACTTTTACATTTATTTTCATTAATTCTGTAATGCTCCATAGTCTTTTCCAGGTCTTATCCCGTGATGCCAATAATTTAAAACAGAATCCTAACTAATATTATCTTAACTAATGCTAACTAATATTATAAATGCATAAGTAAGTTTGTTCGTTTGTTACCACTTCACGGTCTCTCTACTCAATCAATCTTATTGAAATTTTGCATACATATAGTTTGAAATATGAAGAAGGACATGGGGTACTTTCATTTTTTGTTCCGGAAAAATAACTGTTCTCGTGGAAAATGTACGCGAGCGAAATATTATATGTAGTTTTGAGGACCTCAGTGGGTCATAGCTTTATATATTCGTTAATCAAAAAGGAATTATGATAGCTCTTATAATTAATTACATGTTAGGTAGGTGTAACTTGAAAAACGTTACGTTTTTGGGTTCCACGTCGCGGATCGAGACGTCTGCATTCTCGCATTGCCTGCTTGAAGATATATCGCTCATAATGTTCATTATAAGCAAAAAGGAAAGTTTTATGACTAACGAGAATTAGCAATAAATCTACTACAAACCAAGGACCTAGCTTTACATATCTCGTGCTAAATCCTAATTATATGTAGATTCAGAGCAGTTTTATTTTGCAGTGATTTAAGAGGAAAACAAACAAACCTTTTCCATCTTGTTTGTGAATCTTATTCACATTTTTTCTGAAATGGACATGGAATTAGTAGGTACTCCGTACAAAGTACTTATTAAATCCATGGAGATGAATATCTGAAACGCCTATGGCCTTTTCGCATTGCTGCAGACACTAATTCGTTTAGTAATAAGTTATTTTGTAAATCTGCTTATTTTATTTTTCATTTTTGTATTAGTGTTTGTGGCTATTGCCGCAAAAAATGTCTACAAGTAAACTTAAAATTATAATAAATATATAAGTAAACTTTTATTAGTTCATATTTTTTTTTACTTTTAATCAACGAAAATAGTTTTCTCAAACACATTAACTGACAATCGCAGCTTGCACTGCTTCAGTCTTCCACGAATTCAATCGACACTAATTCGGATTGAGACTGTCACAATTATATGGAAACTCATCCTATTATTATCTTGTTGTCTTAATTTGATAATTACATGTTGTCTAATCAACCGAACAGCCGCAGACATCGCGTGATTAAAGATTTTCTTTTTTTTTGGGCGGCTGATACTCGAGCATTTCGATGGCGAATGTACGATTATTGTGTGATTATTTTTGCTTAATCGTTTCAATGCAAAGATAATGGGTCAAATCTTTGAGACACATATATGTTCTACCCGTGTACTAAATTTCATAACCATTTATCCAGTAGATTTTGCGTAACAAACACAAACTTTCGCATTTAGAGCAATATTAGTAGGATGCGCATTCGTGATCGTGACGTCGCAAGATCCCTCCACGAGGTACCTTTACCCGTGGAACGAACGTCACAAATAACAAATTAACTTTTCTAAAAACATTTAATTAACATTTAACTTTTTGCCAAGAGCGGACATTCCGTCTCATATCCGTGGAGGTAAACATCGCGGATATGTGAACTATGCCGCTCAGATTCCATAGGTACAGCACCATAGAAACCAGACCTAGAAATCCAAGACTCGTTTACCTACTCACGTCTAGAAATACCTGAAAAGCTTATATAATTTAGTCGTTTTTATTTAACTTACAATGCATGTAATAAGTAATGTATGGTCAGTTCGATTCTCGTAACTCCTGCTGAAATTTTGTACACACATTTTGTTTGGATGACAATACATTTTTATGAAAAGAATTGCCTAATCTTGCCAGGAACGGCTTTCGTCGAGAGATACTCCTCAATGGAGATGATTTTTTATCACGCTTTGAATGAAATAAGATCCCTCCGACAACAATAAAAGCTTGTATCAAAAATATAATTTTTGTACAAAACTTATATAAGTTTGCTAGCTAGTAAATGGTATTAGATTTTATCTTTATTTTGTAAGTCGTTACGAGAAGTTACGAGAAGTTATGAGAAGTTACGAGAAGTTACGAGAAGTTACGAGAAGTTACGAGAAGTTACGAGAAGTTACGAGAAGTTACGAGAAGTTACAAGAAGTTACGAGAAGTTACGAATAAGTTACGAGTATACATAAGATTGCGCCTTAATGTTGGCTACTGGGCAAAGACATACCCCTACTTCTTCAATATGGAAGGTAAAAACAAAGTATTTAATTGCTTAATTATTCAATCACGTGTTCTGTAACACGCTTCATCATAATTTAACATGAGTTTAACTAGTGTGTCGTTAAAATGGTCTGCAACGTTATTTCAAACAAATATGTATGTTTTGATATCTTTAGCTATTTACTATGAAAATTGTAACCAATTATTGTTTTTACCGACGAACAGACCATAACTGTATGTTTATATTTATGAACCAAATATAAGCAATTTTCACTATTTTGTGACAGGTGTAATTTGAATAAAACGCTACTTATGAAATATCTTGAGCAATAGACAAACGGTTTTACTTCTTAAACTAAATAAAGATACTTAAATTTAACATATAAAAAAGTAAGAATAACACTGGTCGAAAATTACGTCAGTAGAAATTTAAAATTAGAATCATCACATATAACGATCACCGCTGATCGTCTTCCCAAATTGAAAATGAAGTACTAAAGCTTAGAGTGAGTTGTACTTGCATCAGTCACTTTAACCTCTGTGTGTCGTCGCCGATGACGTTATGACAAATTGGTGTAGGTATTTGTGATTTTCTGCGCAGGTAACCCATTCTAAGTCGGGCGACTGGCGATGCGTCATTTTTATTTTCTCTTTCCTATGAAAGTTGGTAATCTTCCTAATTATAATAGTATCACGATTAAAATTACCGTGATAATAACTTCAGATAATAATCATTACAATACTCGCATGTTGCCAAGACGACCTAACATCAATCTAGAAAATGAATTGGACATGTCATTACATAATTAGCATAGCTGTCCCGTAATCTAAGCGGTTCAGACCAATATGTCCATGTCTAGAAATGCAATAAATAAACAACGTGATAATCGCCAGCGTTAAAGGTAATATGCGTGAGGACGGCTTCTTTGAACGATCTTCTTAAAAGGGAGATATTAGTTTGCAGTTTGCAGTTTGTCAGTCTGTGCATAATGTTACAGTGTAAGCACAATATAGGGTTACTAAATACCTATATACGAAGTAGTATACGGTACCTTGGGTAAGTCCTTCATGTCAACATTAACATGTCTAAAAAGGATACTCGCAAGAAGATTTTCGTGCTTATTCTTTACAATTAGACTACGTTAGAAAGGGACAAACGTTTAAACTCTAATCGCTTTACTAAAAATTTAGTTTTTCGATTAGGCTCTAAGTAGTTTTTCTTCCCCCTCTCTCTCTCTTTTCACTATTTGACATTGAAAGAACGAGACAAAGAATAACTATTCCGAGTTAATCAGAGGATAACGTTTTTATTAAAAAGGGGGTTTGGTTCTTTAGGTTTTATCTTTTTTCTTTATAAGAGGATTATATAACGTAATATACGCAATGCTCATTTATTCCCTCGTCTAGCTGATGTATTGAGGAATCATCGAGATATCTATCGATTATGCATGCACCCATCGAAAACTTCTTTACTCGGTAATAGTATAGTATGTATGGTGCTGCAAATTTACACATTCCAAATCAATATAAAAGCTTAAATTTAAATCTATTCAAAAAGCACTAACTATCTGATAAATGTTATTATACTTTTAATGATTTCTTTAATGATAGACTCGGATAGAATTTAATGCTAGTATACATTTTTTTTTTTGTTATTTGTAGTGGATAGCATGCTCCTCTTTATTTATTTATATTTGCATAACTATATTCGGTAAAACATGTAGGTTTAATTCAGTTTGACATCAATTTGTATATTTGTACTCATGTTTATCGCAAATAAATGTTTATTTTCTTTATTTCAAAATACTCATTATTATACAAGGTGTTATAAAATATCTCAAAATAATCAAAGTCGGATGAATTTTTATTTCTTTCTCTATCTCATCTGAGCGCACTCACTGTTCCTTCTTCAGCCATAAAATGTCGTAGCTAAAAGCCCGCTTTACTACCTTTATCTTCTTCACTTCTTCTTCATAGCGTGTCGACTCGGCGAATCACATTTGTCCAATGAAGACCAATAAAACGTCATCGTTACAACAGCATCTGTAACGCCATACAGATCCATCACCTTCTCCACCTCACACGATCTTCGGCTTCCATATGATCCTTGACAACAAGCCAGCACTTCTTGCTCGCTACGTAATGTTAAGCTCCAACTTGATGTACTGTTGACTGTACAGCCAGGAATGCTGTAAATGAATGCTTGTCTGGTCAGCAACAAATTGGTAGCAATTCCATAAACTATGTACATCCCTATGTACATTATTATCTTGATGGTGATGACAGCATAATTGTTTTTTGATCTCTCTCTCTCTCTCTCTCAACATCGCGTGTTTCCGGTTACATTCGGAGCTGTGACGCCCGGAGGGTTCGCGTAAAATTCAACCACTAAATTTTAAAGATTTGGCTATGGTTTTTGCAACCACCTGCCTGTCTGACGTCAACCCCTACGTTGTTAAGGCATGTGTCACTTATGAGGATTTGGTCCTATTCTAGGGCGGGACCACACGCCACTGGTTTTTTGATCTATCTATATTTTTGTTTATATAAACTTTAATCTACGTCTAAATAATAAACTTTTTATTAGTTTTGCATATTTTCAATTATCTGTAAAACTGGGTTCTGTCCTATATAAAAAAAAAAACACCAATTTCATTTTTTTTGCTTCTATCTACTCTCATCTTTGGCAGAAGAGATAAAAGTATTATAAAACACAAATTCATTAAACCGTAGCACAAAAATATCCTTACAAAATCAGTAATAGCATGCAATAGTGTCATGAACTATAAATTTATGCAATAATGTTAATGGACGCCATATACGAAGCTCATGTATCATAAACATCTAATAAGCTTGCAATCAAAAATGCTAATAAAGATTATCTTCCTTTCAACCGGAAAATACTAACCCCGTTTCTTTATATGGCAGATTGATAAGAACTTGATATGTTGACATGTATATTAATAAAAGAAATACTTATTATATACTTAAATATAATATTTAATTTACTAGTTTCTCCCTGCTGGAGCGTCGCCTCCGTGGCAATTTTCCTGTAAAATAGGTGCGGACTATGCCACACTTTGATACATTAGTGTGACACAGAAGATTCTTCTTCACTAAAGTAGCTATTCCAGGTGATTATTATACCAAACTTACTCACACACTCACACATCCTCATATATAAACTTCATCTCTTGCGGGGTAGACAGTTCCCGGTCAGGGGCCTTGGTTTGATTTCACAACCTGCGCAAGAAGCAAAACCAAGCAATATTTTCTCTCCAAATATAAATCATTCGAATATTTCCCGGTAAAAATAATTCATCCATATTTTATTAGTCCATCACTGTCACATGTTTACTTAGATTACGTTTATTCCCTGCTCGTATATTATCTTTTGATTTTATAAAAGTGTAAGTAATTAATTAATTCGGCATTCGCTGTTATCCGAGAAATTTATTAATTAATTACTTGAGAAGTATCGCAGACAAGTCAAATTGTTGGTTTCAATTGCATGCCGTCAAAAATGTTGGAACTGCGGGCAAAAACGAGCTAAAGAGAAATGTAATTTATTCAGTGCGTTTGGGAACGTGCATTGCGAGTGCATGCTTGGAACGATTGTTGACATTAACGGATAATTTTCCACTAAATTATTGACAGAATCATCAATCAGCCGTCAGTTAGCCGTACCTAAAGGCGAACAAGGATATTTGACCCGGTGATCAAAATTAAAACCTTCCAAACGTCATTTTGAAAATATTTTTTTTCGACAGCAGAGACTCCAGCGAAAACCTTGTCGAGACATTTATGTCTTTCGATGTCTTTTCCATGCTTTTCCATGGTTCCAATTAGCAGGTACTACGAACAACAGAGTACTTACTAATTCCATGGTCTTTTCACTATACATTGTTGAACTATGGAGTTATAAAAATAGGACTAAAGAGGCCTCGGTTCAGCTTTATGGCTCCTACCATCTCCTACACTCATGTTCATGATGATAGCAAGTCAAAGTACGTTGTTGGTTTTCAAGCTCACATATAAACCATGCAATGTACGTCGTCGATTCGCTGCATTATGCGTGTTGTTGACGTTACGAAAAGGTTACCTCATCATAAAGTTAATCATCTCGTCACAAATTTTACAACCCACTACATTGTTTCAAGATAAAACTACTATTTTCATAGCCTTAAAGGTCGTTGAATATGAAGGTATTGCTAATATAAAATCTGACTGACTTCGACGACCACTAAATCCATGGTGCACAGGCAGCTATTGACAGGACTCAGCAGCTTTTGACGTCAATAAGTGATGTATATCATCCTACAATGAATAAAGAACTTTGAATTTGAATTTGACTCGGTTGTTCTGTTTGGTCGGCCACGGGCGTGAAACTGGAACTAAACCCATCTGGGTTAAATTCCAGCTTAATGTTTATATGAAATGTTAATCTATGTGCTATTCCAAGTTATATATATATGCGTGAAAGAGTAACAAACATACACACATTCTCACAAACTTTCGCATTTATACTATACGATACTCTCGATTATAAATATTTATATTTATTTTTGCAATATTAGTAGCAAAAACAGTTAACAGATACTTAGTGGTATAGCCCAGAAATGTCAAACCACTTTTCGAAATCGGCGCACCAAGGGAGCTTGGTGACTGCTCGTTACTGAGTATGGTTTGTAGTTATCAGAATTGTGGAGACTTAACTGTTTTGTTAACTATGTTGATTCATAACGAAATAAAATTGATTTATTTAACTAAATATTTTCCCCTCTTCGAGAACGAAAAATGTATGATACGGTATTAATTAACGTGTGATAAGATTGATACTATTTGCGTCAAACACGTCAAATATTTTTGTCATAATTTGACATAGTTTCAAATAAACTGTGAATAAATTATGAGGTAGTGTGTTTCTTATTTCTCAATTCAAATTTGCAGTTCTGTCCATAAACAAAACTGATTTTCTTTATTAGTTTATGATCAAATCAAAAATCTACTACCACAAATAAAATTTATTTTACTTATTTTATTTTACTTTTACTTAATAATGTATTAGACTAGACTTCAGCAGGAATCACCATATGATGATGTATTTGTAGATATACACATGTGCATATATTAACAAAGATTGGTGATGTATGATTGATGTAAATCAATGAAAAATACATCGAAAATTGAATATATATACGTAATTTAATACGTATATAATTACATAATTACGTAATACGTAATTACGTAATTATATACGTAATTATATTCGAATACAAAAATGCCGTTTTATAAATAAAGTTTTATAATTATATTCGTATATTATATACGTAAGTATATACCTAAATAATCATACGATTCAATTTTCGAGGTAGTTTTCATTAAATGCCGTGTCACGGTTTTCTAATCAATAGAAATAGTCGTGTAGTATACAGGCGGGATCCATCGTATAAGCTATAAATCAAAATTATTCGAATACGATTCAAATACCACAATCGATATAAAATCGTGGTTTCTCGACTCACGGTGGTCACAATTCACATGCCGACGTCGTCGTGCGGTGTTCGGTGAAAAACTGCAATTGGTAGGAAATTACGACAAATTCACGTCGTTACAACATTTATACCCGAGAAGAATGCGAATTAAACCAGGATCATCATGCCAAATGGAGCTCATTTACAGCACTTAATAGTATTTTTTAGAAGTTAATATACTACTGAATATTGTTTCTCTCTTGGCAAAGAAAAAGTATCTAACTTTGTTTCATGTCAAATTAAAAGCGAGGCATAATTATTTTTGAACATATTATCCCTATAAAAAAGTTAAAAAATATATGGTAAGTTTTGATCTCGTTCTGTCAATAAAATATTATAAAGTGCAACAGTGACAAAGCATATATATCTCAATTTTCATATTTGGCATCGGCCCTCGGATTTGATAAAATGAACAAAATAAAAATAATATAGTAAACTCAAGTTTTTTGTAATTTGTCGATTAGTATAAGCTCCTTGTAATTTTACTATAAATTTGCGGTCGCACAGCGGAGGACATCGACCGGGCTGTGGTCACGGAAATGCATAAAAAGTTAAAAAAAATACTTACACTTAATGAAATTATTCAAGGAAAGTAATCTCGCGAAGTTGTCTGTATACCACCACAAATCATCCATTGTCTCTGGTCTTAATTAATTTATCTGTAATAATGGCAGCTACAGAAATATAAATACACTTGGACAAGTATTATACACAACTCTGTGGATCTATATGAACATTCTGGAATTTCTTAACCTCGATAAACATTCTAATACTTCAATACGAATTTTATGGCTGGCTAGAAATATTTGACAAAAAAATATATTGCTCTTAAATTAAAAAGAAAGTTTATCTTCTCTAGTTTGTAATTTTAATGTTACCTACATTAACTAAGTTAAAAGATTCGTTTCAGTTGGATTTCAGTTCCACTTCGAATCTTCAAACCACATTAAAATCACAGACTAAAGGGGTTGTATTTTCGTTAAATTTTACGAACTTGATAAAGGGATTCCTAGTTGGTAAAATGGTCCTCAAAATAACGTAAGTTATTTTCAGAAAGAAAAGGGATGAGTCATCTAGTTACAGCCTTCATTTTAAATTCCGTCTACATTAATCTCCGGAGTATGCATAATTAAATAACAAGATTATATTTCATGTGCCTCTATTATTAACGAGACAGTTTTTCTGTGCATTGAAAGTTCGTTCACATTTGTCTAGTAGATTGGCGAGTCGAGTGGTGAAACAAAAAGTGTATCATAGAAAATGTACCTAAAATTTTTGAATTTTTGTACACATGCAACTTTCTTGAACATGTGGTACTATTTTTAAATGTTGTGTTCCACTGCTAGGCAATAGCCTCCCCTTCACAACTCACGATACAATGCCAATTATATGGTAGGTACAAAATTACCACGGGAATAAAGCCCTCGCTGTGTATAATGTAATTGTGTATATAATTTTCACAGTGCCCTCGTTTAATTGCAGCAACACCAGGTCCCTTATGTTCGTCGCAATTACAGTGGCCTAAATATATTGAATTTCCTGTATTTATAGTGAACTAATTAATTACATGTATCTAATTTGTAAAATAGGTAAAGTCTCTTAAAACACACTGTATAAATAAGAAATAAATAATTTCTAGTTCCGTTTATCATACTCTCACTCGGCCTTAGCTCTCTCTCTCTCATTTTTTCTCCGTCCGATCGTTTTCTCGGTTGTTTTCCGCCGCCATAGAATTGCATATTTTCCTCCACTTGGCTTTAGCGCTCGACCAATGTGAATACTGGCATAGCTTCCAGCAATTCCTGGACACGCCGCGGCGCCAGCAAGCGTTAAGAAAAATGGCCACTAGAATTATAAATAATTGCAGTAATGTTACCTTTTAGTGTTGTCAGACATTTTTATAATGATCAACGTTTTTATTTATGACCCTTGTAATGCTTTATGTAGATAATTTTAGATATGAGCCAAAGATAGCTAGCTGGCAGATTAAAATGATCGCTTACTACCGTCGGGTATTATTTAAAAATTATATAATTAATTCCATACCCGAAAGAAACACAATTTTTGAATACAGAGTATGTTCATTTTCGTCCGAACGTGGCTTAATATAAATCATCTCGATGCACAGTCGACGGCATATCAAGTTACCCTGAATGGATTTTTCGCTGCGATAATAAGGGCACGTTAATGTTTAGTACACTATAATTCATAATTACTGACTACAAATAAAAATAACATCTATCAAAATCGAAACAAACGTAACAGCCGGAATTTTATTGTAAAAAAAAGGAAATTAAGGCGATGATAATAACCAAGGTAAGAATCGCAACCTGCGATTTAAAACTCACCTTAACATCACACCGAGCCATACTTACGGCTTGTGTAAATAATGAATGGCTGTAAAAACAATCCTTGATATTGAGGCAAATTAAAAAGAACATAGACTCACCATTCCTTGGTTATGATATATATTTAAGTGTCAAAATTGGATCCATGGTCTTGAGTGAATGTTCAAATTTGACGTAAAATATGTCTAATTTGTGAATTTGATTTTTTTATAATTTAAATCCGTTTTCAGCTGATTCCAAGTACTTAGATAAGCACTCAGCTACTTATATGTTATACTAAATTAAATAATTACCAAAGCTACAAACTAATAGCATTTTGGAACGACCATTGCAGAGAAAAAATAAGATTAGATGATTAGAATTTTAAAGTAGTAGATTGTGGTGTTTAAATAGAATGTTGTTTGACTGTTCAATTCTCTGGGAACAAGACGATCCTAGTTAATCCACATTTTTAATCTTTTTGAGCGCTATTACACTAGCATCCATTTTTTTTCAAATCTCCTATATATGATATGACAAGAAATACAGTGGACCCCATGTATTTAATAATTATCCATATTCTACATTCACTGAGATATCCTCAAAATCTTTTATTTCATCAGAAGCATCACGGATATCTAAAAATATGTGCACATTTCACATATGTTGTCCACTACAGTGAATGTTCTGTAATTTTTTTATGTTGTATTATTGATTTATCTAATTTGAAATGCACAGTCGTGGGAGCGTTCCATTTAATATGCTGTTACACGAAGCAATTGCTGTTTTTTTGTATGACTGCTCTTTAAGTTTTTCATTAATACAAAAAAGCTTACTATATACATATTTAAGATGTTCGCCATTCAGCTACAGAGTCCTCAAAATTGGTTTTCTAGGAACCTCTTTGTATTTGTTTGTTTTAAAAAATATATTTGAATACATGAGAGTCTGATAAAATCAGAAATCTAGAGTTTCATATTTTTTCCTTTTGGCTACGAAACCCTATGAAGTATATACCGTTATATAAGTCCATTATATACCGGAAACATTGAAACAGGTAAGTAATACAGCAAAATTAATAATAATATTAAGTTAAGCGGCAAGCAAGATAACTTTAGCATACAATTTATAATAAAATAGGTACATGATAAATTTTATGATGTAGTAGGTACATTATCACATCTTTATCCCGTATGAGCTTATGAGGAAACTTGAATTCCATATATGTCGTGTACCACATTTGCCGTACAATACTGCACAGTTACACCCTTCATGTACACAATTTCTCTTCACATAAACAAGTCCTTTTAAATCCGAGTGGGCTAACATCTCAAAACAATAAGGTCGTTCGAAATTCCAATCGTCAGGTCAAGCGTTAACAAAACGCGGGCGACATTGCGCAGGCGCTGCTAGTGCGATGACCGCACGCGGGTGGAGGTCATGCGGTCAGTCAGACCTAGTTCACATTGGGCAAGTGGAATGCTGGTTCGAAAATTAACAGCAGAGGAAAGTTTTTAATTTCGGCCAATGTTTTTTCAAAATCAAATCATTTATTCAGAAATTAGGCCTCTACAGGCACTTTTTCACGTCATATTCTAATTTAAATGATATTTTCCAAAGCTACAAACTACTAGCATTTCGGAATGACTACTGCTGAGAAGAAATGCCGATAGAATCTCATTCAACAGTGTTGGTCCCGATCATGCCAGAAATGCTTAGGTACAAATGTTATTTTACTTTGCTTTAATGTTAGGAGGTAAAATACTTCTGAAACCAACGATTTTTTAAACTTCAATAGGTATTATGAATGGCAAAGGTAACATTACTTTCAGCCAGTGTTTATTTTTTTTATTTTAGACAAAAAAATAATCTGGAATCAAAATTTGGTTTGAAATTTTAGATATATGTATGTAGATGAGCGCATGTCGAGTAGAATTCATGCCTTGCTTGCAATCAGGCCTTGCTTGCAATTTTCTTGACCCTTCTCCCATTTATGTGGAGGAAAAAGACTAAGCTGTTAAGGAGGTATGCGTTTTAATTGTGAAAGACGTAAAAACCTTCGACTTACAAAAATATATGACTGTTCATTATCAAATCTAATACAATATTATTATTTCCTATTTCTGTTCTTTTTTTAAATGAAAGTATTTTCGTTCAAAAATCAGATCGCTTCACGTTGAACAAGCTCAGAGTAATCTTTAATCTATTCAAATTCAAATTCAAAATTCAAATTCAAATCATTTATTCAGAAATTAGACCTTCACAGGCACTTTTTCTCGTCAATCTTTAAATTTATAGTTATTTCTCACAAGCTAGAAACTACTGGCATTTCGGAACGACCACTGCTGAGAAGAAATGCCGAAAGAAACTCATTTGAACAGTGTTGGTCCCTATCATGCCAGATCGGCTTACCATTATTGTTTCTTACAAAAAAATTTTTTTTTCTTTTCTTTCTAATAATATATAAAAGTACATAATGTACATAGTCAAAAGGTATATCAAAACAGGTTATGATTGTGATCCGAGTGCTGATTATAATATATATATATATATATATATATATATATATATATATCGATGTGAAACACAATTAACTTACATGAAAATATATGAGAAACGAGATGACCAGTTCCCTCTGGCAGCACCCGTTCACGAGTTGACGCATGGGACAGCCATCGCGTAGCTCAACCATAATAGAGGGAACCTCACGACCCGGCCCACGACGCCACCACCAGATTGACCATTTGAGTGAGCATGACACACTCGATTCCCATGACTTCATAATTACAATTCTTATTCGTCGAAATAGAAGTATAATTCAGACACTTGAAGATCACAAATCACGTACATGTTTTACAAATAAAATTTAAATGCCATACGAATTATTATAACAAAATTCAAAATTGTGAATAAAATAATAAAAAACAGTAAAATAAAAATTAGGAGATCATGTGTGGAGTGGCAAAGTTGTCGGGAGGATCCAAGCGTTTTTATCAGTCAAATAGGCGTTAATTGTGTAATACGCTTTATCCATTAAATTTTTCTTAACATAAATTTTAAAATTTTTCATTGGCAGATTAATAGCCTCTGCAGGGAGTTTATTGAATAATTTTACACTTTGACCCACGAAAGACCGCCGAACCTTTTTAAGCCTGAATCTATTCATACAAAGTTTGTGCTTATTTCTAGTGTTTACACTATTTACTTCGTTTAATTTTTTATATAAATGTAAATTTGATTTGACAAAAATAAGCACATCAAAGATATACTGACATACCACAGTGAGGATGTTAATTGATTTGAAGAGTTCTTGAAGAGAATCTCGAGGTTTTAACCCATAAATAAAACGGATAGCTCTTTTCTGTAATACAAAAATTTTTCCTATGTCAGCTGCATTACCCCAAACTAATAGTCCGTAGGACATAATGCTATGAAAGTAGCTGAAATACACAAGTCTAGCTGTATCTATGTTCGTACACTGTCTGATCCTTCTCACTGCAAAAGCTGCCGTACTAAGTTTTTTGGCCGTGATTTCAATATGTTTATCCCACTTTAATTTGTCGTCCACAGTAATGCCCAGGAATTTAGTACTATGTACCCATTCCAGAGCTTTACCATTTACTGTTAAAGGTATAACATTGTGCGAGTTATTTAAGAGAGAAAATTTAATACATTTTGTCTTCTCTGTATTTAGAGCTAAGTTGTTGGTTGTAAACCAGTTAAGCACTACCGACATGCTATTACTTATAAAGTTATAGTTTTCACTTTTTCTATCGACTTTAAATAATAAGGATGTATCGTCTGCAAATAGAACTACTTCGCATAAATGTTGGGCAAGGCATGGGAGGTCGTTAATATAAATCAAAAATAAAAAGGGACCGATAATGGAGCCTTGAGGTACGCCTATGTGAACAGGTGCACTATCGGAAATTGTTTTGTTAATTTCTACTCTCTGTGTTCTATTATCTAGGTAAGACGAAAGAACACTAAGAGCCGCGCCAGTGACACCATAATGTTGAAGTTTATTTTTGAGTATATTATGATCTACACATATGACATATGACTATGACAATTAAGGGCCCGTCTACACGGCCCGTAGCCCTAGGCAGAAGCCTGTGCTGAGCGTATGTGAGAACGGGAATTAGTATCGTGATTTACTCGTGTACGAATTATGCATTCGATAGAATGAGGTCGCTAGGCTCACGTCGATTCATCGATACAAAGCACTGTTACATAGTCTGTGTTGATACGGGCTTGGTCAAGATAGAGTAGAATTGAATAAATTAGTCATTACTCATAAAGTCCACACATAAAGGGCTGCACTCGACCAATACTATGTTGTGTGAATAACGAAATTCTATAAGTTGTTCAAAAGTTAGCTTTGGTTAGTTTCGCAGAGCGCATTTGGTCGAATTGCAGCCCAAAAATATTAAGTCAATAAAATACAAAAAACATATGCTTTAATTAAACTCAAGGCACGAGTTTTGAACCTGGGACCTTTGGATCACAGGCGGACGTCCAATTTTAACTGAATAATAAACCACTATCATTTCTAAAACTTGAAATACAATACAAACGCACATAATAAAACTTCAATACCAAATAATATTCCACATATCTTGTGTACAAATAGCTTGTCTTATTAACTTTGTTCAGGCAACACTTAGAAAATATAAATTATTATAAATTTATTTTAAATTCTGTGTGGCATCCCTAGCCCCTAACCTAACGTTAGTTAGACATTTATTTACGTCTGATCTTCGGTTCCCATTGCCAAGATAGCTGGCTGCAGCGTAATGAGGTGGCATGTCAACCATGTTATCCACTGCCCCAGGTCTTTAGGACACATTTGTTCTCATGAATATATATTTTCTGCCTATTAGGGTTTTTACTACGTTATTTATCTTGGATTCTTGTGACTTGGATAAATACATATTACCTACTTGCGGTGAATAGTGTCAGTGTTTTTCATAGAAGCTACTATAATGTATACCTAAGTATGTAACTTGTCTTTTATTATTATCCTTTACATCGACAAATCGGAAATGGAGATAACATTGAATAGCTAATTTTTTGTACTTAATTCAAAGTTCTAATCCTATATCAATAAAAATAAAAAAGTTTGGAATAAGAAAGTTATTCACGCTAAATCTACTGGACGAATATTGACTAAACATGAGTAGAACATATCCTAGAATTCTAAAATTCTAACCTAACCCACATAACATAGAGAATTTTAATCCCGAAATTCTCACAGGAACGATGCATAAATGCAAAAATGCATAAACTTTCGCATTTATAGGTAATATAAATGCGAAAGTTTGTGAGGATGCATGTGTGTGTTTGTTACTCTTTCACGCAAAATTTACTGAACGGATTGTTATGAAATTTGGTACACGGATAGAATATAACCTGGAATAACACATAGGGTACTTTTTATCCCGAAATCACACAGGACTGAAGCCCCGATGCGCAAAGGAAACACGAATATTATTCAGAAATTCTTGCTTAATCCGTTCATTTTTAATTTGTGTTATTGAAACGAAACATTTAACAAAACAGTTATTTCATATGCATAATGAATGTACACGTTCAGTTTAATGTTTCACTTCATTATTGCTGGTATCTCTACGAGATCTTTCACACGGCCGCTCTCTAATTGCGGCTTATGGTAATAAATACGTACAATTTTAATACAAATTGAAATATGACCTAGTTAGGTCCATTTTTCTTGTATATATATCAAGTACCCAGTCTAATAATCTAGTTAGGGTAGTAGAACTAGTAACTGAGCAAGTGAAACTGATGTATATGTATATGTTACGATGCACGACAAAAGGTACCTTATGGAGAGCAGTCGCTCAAGACGTTTTTTTTTTCTTTTTGTTTATCAACAACGATCAAATTTTCATAAAAATAAGCTAGTGCAACGTATTAAATGACTTCACTTTATAAGGTACCTTTTCTCGTGGATTACATTTATAGAAAACCATATAATTTTGATTTAAATCCTTCTTTGTATGACTTAGGAGAAAAAACTGTAATACGGATAGATATTATTAATTTACTATACGCACTTATTGAGATAAAGGTCTTGACAGACGGACAATCAAGTGATCCTACAATCGGGTTCTATTTTTAATTACTTTGACGAAACCCTAAATAAGACACCGTTACATGGAATAAGTCAGCCGTTGTGTATCTTTTATATATTATTTATTATGGACTTTCGTTCAATAAAGTTATTACAAACAAAGAAGAGATTTGGAGTCATCAGTACTTATAGAATTATAAATCTATGTTCCAATTTAAAGCATCAGTGTTTACGTCTAAATAAAAATGGGTATTAATGTAAAGGTTAAACATTTATCATAAAACCTATGAAATATATCAAGCGCAGTATCGCTGATGACTTCTCAGTATGATGACCATTTAATGATCAAATCACAAAAACATATTGTTACACTGACTTAACCCACTTTGTTGACAGTAATGAACACACTTTGTCACTTTCTCGAAACATTTTTGTAGAAAAATATTCAGCAGTTTGACAAGAAAGTGACGACATAAAATTATGGAAATGGTATCAATAAACATTGTAAGTATTTGGTATTGCAATGCCAATAAAATATAGTTCGTTGAAAATCCGTCTTCACTTTCTTGACAGACTGTACTTATATTTTATTCTCTAGAATATTTTTTATTTTTTATCAAAATTAATTAAAAATCTAACTGTCGTGCTTTTGCGACATGTCGTTATTTAAAACGAAATTGCTTTAGATAATTTTCGACAAATTTTAAAGAAGTTTTCACGAACAGATAATTTGACGACGGGACATCACTAACCGTGATTAATGCAGGTATTGACTATCCATTTTTTTTTAATTGCTTTATATGGAAAAAGGAAAATTATTTTTTATCATACAACCACAAATAAATTAATAAATATTAGGACAAATCACACAGATTGAGCTAGCCCCAAAGTAAGTTCGAGACTTGTGTTACGGGATACTAACTCAACGATACTATATTTTATAACAAATACATATATAGAAAAACATCCAAGACCCGGGCCAATCAGAAAAAGATCATTTTCCATCATGACCCGACTGGGGATCGAACCCGGGACCTCTCGGTTCAGGGGCAAGCACTGCGCCATGATACTTGCCTACCTAACGATGTATTTGCTTTCACAGACTATAAAGCGCACAGACATCCCATTCCGTGTTTTCCAAACGAGCTTTCGATAGAAAAAGCTCCCGATAGAAATGTCCGACACGTCCGCACTTTGTTAGTAAAACATTCGCATCGAGGAAGCCCTGGGTTTTTGTGAGCTTTGACACACTTAATTGATAATGATTTATAATCTTTGAGTATTAGACCACCCGGAGAGGCCGCGTGAACAAGCTCCTATATTCATACTAATCTGGCAAGTTCTATAAGGTACAGAATCTATACTTGTACCTAGAACAACAATGCGTACATCTATACTCTATTCAACATGGACTGATACAAAAGGTAAACAAAAAAAAATGAGAAATAAACAAGCCCAAATATTTAGCCCAAATATTTGTAAGCGACATGACTCCATAAAAGAACAACAAAAAATTTAAAACCAACAACAAAATTAACAAGTAAATGGAATATCCGCAGTTTTTAAATAGTAATACTAGCTAACTGCTTAGGTTATTTTCCTAAGAGATTTAAAAATAATAAATAAATATATATTTATATAAGGACAAATCACACAGATTGACCTAGCCCCAAAATAAGTTCGAAACTTGTATTATGGGATACTAACTCAATGATACTATATTCTATAATTCTATAATATATATATATCAGGTTCTATTACTATCAACTATATATCAACATGTCAAGTTATCTTACGGCCTTCATGACTTCAAAGCCGCTTCAAATTTGCTGTTATGCAAATTTGCCATAACTTTTCAGGCTGATGTGCTGTAGACAGTACCAGCCACGTAGGTCGCCAAACACGTGGAAAGCCATGGAATTAAGCCACTAACATAGAAAGCACTGATTACAGCAGCAATGCCATCATTACGCAGCTGGTCGAGCTGTGTCGTACGACCAGGTAATTGGTAGTGGCGTAGCTATTGTAGGGCTAGACGGACGAGCACCGGGGCCGCTCAAGCTTAGGAGGCTTCGAACCACGAATTTCCGTCGCACACTCATCGTTTTAGTTAGAGCATAACGCGCGCTTGTGTACTTTTTTGTATGGAAATGGGGCTGGCGACGTGTTTTCAACACCAGCTTCATCGTCGACGTGTCGTTTGTCGTTGACAGAGAGATTTCATGTTTTATTCAACGCGTGAATAAATCGTAAACGTGCAGTAAACCGTTGAGGAGTTTCCTCATTGGAAGCTGATTCAGGGTACACAGAAATATGGTAGTATTACAACTAGGTATGAAAACTGAAAAGACGTGAAAGTTTCACGTCTTTTCAGTTTCCAGTACAGCTTTGTAGAACTAGATGAACAACTCACAAAATTTGATTACATTACAGACAGACAGACAAACGGGACATGTGAAACTAAATAAAACCTTGCAAAAAGCGCACACAAACCTTCTTCAATCCTTTACTGTCCAGTATCGTGTATAGACGTGCAAAACAATTAAACTTCTTTTGCGACTCGTTTAGTATCCGCAAAACAGTTCAAGAGCTTAGTTGTGGCGGGGCTCCAAATATTGTATGCACCTGTGCCTATGACAGCATAGCTACGCCGCTGGTAATTGGCTACATTAGCGCGCTAAACCTGAGATTTTAATTAAAATTGACATGTTAGTATGGTGCTGGAATTTATACTACGCGTAATACATGCTGCTTTCAATTTTATTACTAACTGGCTTTCTGGACGAACAACAACATTAAGTGTATCTTATACTGTATACTTGTTAAAAATATTAAACTATTAGGTATTAAAATTTCCCCTCTCGAACCCCGCATTTACATGCGACGCGCATTGAGATCACACACGAGTTGTGTGTGATCTCAATGTCTTGTCATCCCAAAATTGCATTTCACAAGACGTACAAAAAGTAATTACTTAGGTATTAGAAGTATTATGTATTATATAATCTGTGCCATAGGGAAGGATATATTTATTTATTCATACACACAATATAAATAACATTAACATATATAAAGGTTATGACTTCCACTACGACTAACAATCACTCAAACAAGCCGCATGGCGTCGTGCAGCGTTCAGTCGCTCACCTAGGTTAGGAACCACCAGCGTTGATGTGACTAGAACTCGTAAATGGCACACCAAGCACCGTTATATATTAATTAAACATGTGCCATGATTGTCCTTTCATAGAGGAAATAGTGTCGAGAGGAAACTTCGTGTTATGCAGATTGGTAATATAAATTCCGTGATATTAAAATGATAAATGAATTACTTAATTATATTTATTAAGTAACCTCGTTAATTCCTACCATTATTCTACGACCCTAATAAAATATTACTAGGATAGTAAAGTCTTATTTCTAACTAGCCTTGCCGGCAACTTCGTACGCGTGTAAAGTTCCGATACCCGTTCTTGCTGCTTATACTCCCCATGAATCCTACATACCAAATTTCAGCTTTCTTCGTTCTTTCTTATTGAGACCATACCATATTACCATTATTGAGACATACCATGGCTTTTACGACTAGCTTTTACGATATCACGCGGCAAATGTCAACCGATGTGCAGGTTTTCTCAAGATATTTTCCTTCATCGTGAGCAATTGGTGGTCTATGAAAACTGCAGTTGCATAGGGTACATAATTTACATTACGAATTTCTCACGCAAACCCAGCCTGAGGCGCACTAGTGTTCCATAAAAGACTATCTAATTGCATGCGTTGCTTTCTTGTACCATTGACAGTTTCACGCAATCGTCTCACGTATATTTTATCTACACCTCGGTAGCCTAATTTAGAATTATGACTTCTGAGTAAACGTACGATATGCAACTATATGCAAGAAAGTGTCCGTTGATGCATTGAGTGTACAGAATACTAAACGCATCAACAGACATGGCCTCTTGACTAGACGTAATGGCGATAACTAAGATAATATATTTTTTATAAAGCAGTTTCTAGTATCAATCTAGTATTAATTACTATTGATTTTCTCACAGTTACTGGCCTACCATCAACTTGGATCGAATCCAATGGATGTCAATTTAGGAACATGAAAATAAACGCGTTAGTATTAAACATTCACTTGATGCAGATTTGCGGATGCAGTTCAGTTTAGGTCAAAAAGTGGATCGCATTACGAGGTGATAGTAAGCACTCAGATCGTTCCACGTTTTCTCTATAGTATTTTTTGCTTTTTCTGCACACTGACTGACAGTTTAGTTCAGTAAGTAGTGTGTATGTGACTGATTGCCACTAAATATCAGCATGCCAGATGCCTTTTAGTGACTTGAATATAATCTGACACCAGTTGTAGCAAAAACACACTCGATAAGAAAGAAATAAGCTTATTTTTGAAGTGACTTTGATCAACTTCATTGGTTTTTATTGTATCTATTTATGGATAATTGCAGACGTACCTAAAATTTTTATTTTTAGTTTAAACCGTGTAAAATCGACAAGATTTAGCGAAGATTATATTTAGCATATATATATATCTGTCATTACAATACTAAATCAATTTTCTTGTGGAAGGAATCATTTCCAAAATTAATTATTCATAAAATTTACATTACCATAGTCGGCACAGTCTTTAATACTTTTACTACTTGATTCATAAGGAAGAACAGAAATGAAAGAAAGTCATTCCGCATTCCGCATAAATCTACCAAAATCTCGGTATAATAAAGAGCAAAACCTTAGAGTAGATATGTCAGTGCCGTGTCATAATTCACTATAAAATATACATATTACATGTCATGCATTGCTATTGTTTCGAATTTCTCAGTAAAGGACATAGCTTGGTTAGATAAATTATGCAGATATGCGCAACGTCTTTATTTCCTTAGTGACAGGGCCTAATATGTCAGCGATATCTTCGCAAGAATTTATGAAATTGTGAATTGAGTTAGGGCCAGACTCGACCGCTGCACTATGCTGAGTCTTGCGTGGTGAATGTGCGATGCAGGGTGACTAACAAAATTCAATTATTTGTGCATAGCAGTACACTAGTCTATTTATTTTTATGCTGACCAAAGGCTTTGCGGCTTCATATCTCCGAATGAAACCGGGAATACGCAATACTGAGAGAGAAAAACGCAAAAAACTACTATAAAGATGCGAGCACAATAGATGAATAAAAGTACTAACAACAATAAAATATAGTCTATTAAATAAACTAGCTACACCCCGCGGTGTTACCCACGTAATTATCTAAAAAAATATTTAAGTTGTCATGCACAGTTGCGCCACCTACTTTATAAAGCGTCATTCACTAATAGAGTTTCGACCAAATCCTACGTGAATCGCGTACTTCACTATTATTATCATTACATAGTATAAAACAACTTCCCGCTGTCTGTCTGTCCCTATGTATATTTAGATCTTAAAATTACGCAACACATAATATAAACATGACATGAAATTCAAAGTAGTGAAAAAAAAAAACAACTTTTTGTTTAGCACGGACTAAATAAAAAGCGAAATAAACAATTACATACATTTGTCTATGATGGTCGTAACTTACAAACATACAAAATCCAGCCGCATACATACTTAATACCGTAAGGCCGAATACCACAGCAAAAATAAACCCATAGTTAAATGTTTCCATTCCAACAAACCGTTAGGAAAACCTTCAGAATCCATTGTAGAAGATACTATATGACTGTGTCGGTATTCCACACAAACGCATAACGAAGTCTATGCTAATTCTTGTCTAAACATTGAGCAAAATGTTGAGAGACTATCCCTGTTATTCATAAAAAAGTTAAAGCATACTTTAAGCTAAAATATGTTTTGTCCCTTTCTGCCAATTTCAAATGTTTTAAAGTGCTATAGTGACAAAACATAATTCAGCTGAAAGCATGTTTTAACTGTTTTATGAATAACGGCTGTTTCTCTGATTCATAAAAAAGTTGATGACTGTTTTAAGCTAAATGTTTTGTCACTGAAATTGACAAAACGATACAAAAAACATTTTTAAAGTATGTTTTATCCTATATTGAAAAAAGAAAGAGTAGATCATGTCATCACATCGAGACGAGGTAAAATATACTGTCTTATGAATGGTATGATATGAATGAGAAGTTTAGTAAATTATATTTATATTTAACGCGGCAATTCTTTCAAAATTAAGTTGTAGTTTTATAGTGTTTATATCTTGATTATGTGTATGGTCTACTGTATTGCATGATGCTCTAAATTCGTTTTTATCTAAGTACTTCTGTAATTACCAGCGGGAACCTATAATTGGCTCCTTGTAACCAATTGATATATATATCTAGTTTTTAAGATTGCAAGCAAGCTGTTGGTTCTCCTTGAATATGTTAAAATGAAATAAATAAATAAAATATTAATTTTAAAAATAAACACAGAATTTATTTGAAATACGGAGAAGGACAGGTACCCTACCTAACTGTTTCCGTGAGAAATACACGCGGGCGAAGCCGCGGGCAAAAACTTGTAAATTATAAATGTATCTAGCGTGTTTCAAAAACAATCCTAATTTCCAAGTCTAATTGTATCGTGTTCAGCCGGCTGAAACAGAACAACTCAGTTCAATAAATGGCGAGATGCGAAAAGCAATCTATTTACATCAGTTCTGGTCGCTAAGTTTTTACGGGAGATATTGATTTTTTTTTTCAATAAAATTAGAGAAATATAAGTTTTAAATCATTCGATGATTTAAAACTTATGATTCTCTAATGCGGACTAAGGACGGCTAAGTGCGGACAGTTACCTTGCAGATTACCTCTATAGATTATAGTGACAGGGTTTTGTCCATATTTTGAAATTACTGACTGTTGAAAACTGAAAACAATCGTTGTCTATAAACCAAATCAGCTGCATTGCAGTACAAACCAAATATAGGCATAAGACAACCTTGATAATAAGTTTTTTACAAAAAAAAACCATTTTGACACAAACATTTATTGTTGTCAGAGAGGTCTCATTGCATTCAATGTGTGTCAAAGAATCATGTCCGTTCAGAGTACTGAAACGGTTTACCGTTAAGTAGTTCCCACGTCTGGAACAGTTCCTGAATGCACCATCAGGTCATGCTTATCATAATAATACATTATCATCCAACTAAACGTTTGAACAAAATGTCAGCTCAATCGATTAAAGATATGTTCTTCAAATTGGAGTTGTAAGATTCCATCCGTTTAGACATAGGGACATACATAGTTGCATTGCAAGTGAAATAAAAGCTTATAAAAATATTGACTAAGGGCGTATTTTGAGAGCCATGCAAAGCAATTCAAAGCCAGCTAATTAATTTAAATAGATTTAGTTCCACTCGTGTTATGTGGTAAATGTTAGGAGTTAAAAAAGCGGAGGATCCTAGTCTAAAGTTTTTCGCAAAGGAGACTCGAACTAATTTATTATATTATTTTTGTTACCCAATAAATATAAATGTACTTTTATAACTTACCTCATAAGCATAAAAGTTGCACTGTGTGTGTTAAATGTATATTTTTATACCTAATCCAACAAAGGGCACTAACATAGAACTGTGTTTAGAGCCACTATTTGACCATTCAAGTCTCATGGTGAACAAACAAGCCGATGTCAATGCACTGGCCGAGACAGACATTGAAAGGTTTGAGAAATTCTACACATATTTGTAAGATGACTGTCCTTGACTTGTCTATTTAATGCATTTATTTGGTACTTTATACGCCCTAAACTCTGAAATTTGTTAAAAAAATATTTTTGGAAAATACGACTATAAAAAGAATAAAAAAGTTGTATATATAGACTTAATGGTCGATACAGTACAGGCATCCAAAATGCCAACAATAAATATATGCCAACAATAATTGTTCAATAGTCAATAGTATTTTGGTGTATAGTACACCAAAATAATTCACGTTACACATTCAATAAAAGGATCCTTGTCTTTAATTCCAGAACGATCGCTCTGCTGACAGCTGTCACTGTCACACTGTCCGCGCCCTCGGGCGGCGGCAATGAAATACAAGACAGCAAGAAAGACCCCACAACCCACGACCTTCTAGCTTCACTCGGCCTCAAGAAGCTGAGGATACCCGCGGCTCACCACCGCAAACGATTAGCTGAACAGGGACGCAGGCACGCCACGGGAGATTCTAGAATGTTCGTTATCAAATTACCTCCAAACACAAGCTATTACAACAACCCTGAACCCGCGCCTGCCGCTGCCAGAACGCTACCCTTACAGATGACTGGAAATGGAAAACCAGCCAGAGTCTACCACTGGAATATTCCCGTACTACGAAAACTCGCCAAGAACAGACCTCAAGCGAGATTTGACGACGACGTCGTCGATGTAGAAAGCACACCAACCTGGCCTAAAGGCATAAACGGCCATCCAAACGCCTTGGACGGCTTGGCGTACTACGTGCCCGCGAAGAAGACATCCTTCAGAAAATACTATTCCGGCAACGGGAAACCCAAGTCGTTCTACATCATTGAGAAGAACAAGAAAACCGCGGAGTATCATAGACTACTCCCGTAATTTATTTATTTGTTAGCATTAAGTAATCGTACAATTTTTGTAGGGAAACTTGTTCTTAAGCCTATGTAATTTGTCATTTAAAAAAAAAAAGCCAGCTATTTATTTAATTTATAACAATGTAACTTTTGACAACATACAAAACCATCCAAATCAGTTCCTAAATCAATTTATATAAATGTTGTTTTACATACTATTCACATGAGTAGATAATATTTCATTTTAATAATCAAACGAGTACATGCAACAATGAATAAAATACAATTTTCGTGGAAGAATTGGATGATCCTTGATCTTCTAAACATTTAAAACTTATCACATTGTACCCTGCTAAACCGAAAATTTACTAAAAAAAACATTTTATTACAATACTTACATGACCACATCACTAAATCACACTAATCTTAAAATTTCGTGCATTCCGAATTTTCAATAATTAAATACCTAGTTACTAATATCTTTGTCATATACACTCTAGAATAGCACTTTTAAATTAACTATAAAACTCATAAACAGTGACATTATATTTATTATAATTTAAAACGTAATTGACGATTACAATGCCTATAAATTATTGTAAATATCGCTTCGCCTTTAATGTAAGTAAACTAGGTGCTTAGAATTATTTTTAAGACTGCGGTTACGAATTTAAATGTAATAAGTAGGTATACGATCAGCATTTATAAATCTTATGTGAGCGATTACATATGTTATGACTTTGAGGCGACACTGCTTACGGCGAAAATATCTGCCACAAGAAAATACATACATTATTATTTGTATTGATATCACTCATTGCGCTGCGTAGCGCTGCCTTGCTCTTGACGCGCTTGTCTAAAAACGTCCAACTGCCTCAACCTATCTATACGTTAGGCCGATGTTGCAACCATCGATATACATTGCTTAATTTTGTCTTAAGCCAACGCGCTCATTGTTGACGATGTATACCGTAAGGGATAGGAGAAGGGAGAGGGAAGGGGCCGTGAAACTCTACCACCAACTGGATAGAAGACTAAATGAGAATTGAGATTCTATTCGTATAAATATTGTCCGTGAGAAGAGATCCCTTGATTTAATTTTGCAATCTGTGCCCAAGGACAATAGCTTGCAATTACTTGTTTTGTATTTCGCTTCCAAATGGGAGCGATGGAAAAACAAAATAAAAAGTAAACGTTAGTTTCAACGTGATGGAATACATAACACAGAAGAACTAAGCAACATACATACTGCAATTGGTTGCAAAATTAGGCTTCTTTAGGAATATCTAAGTATTTTAAAGTAATATATACTCTTTTTTTACAAACGAAATACATGCTTGAATAATCGAATTTGAACTACAATGTGTGCATCGTGGCGTGTACATTGATGGTTTTTTCTCGCGTTGATACAAAGCTAACATTAAATCTACGCAATGTACTTCGATCAACAGCAGTGCTTGTAACCTTGATTGAAACTAAGTGTACTTATAAGTAGGTCTTTATTAGTTAACTTATTTTGGTCATAATTAACTTTAAAGTTAAAGGTAATATACTGGCTGGGATGAAATAAATAAAAAACATGGTAGTGTGTACATACATTTCTAAGTATTTATGTTTCGAGTACTTTTTTTTTCGGGTCCATCTTCAAGTAGTTCCCTGTTGCATTTACTTATATCAGTAAATGTTACAAAAATGAAAATTTTACTAAATATTTAAAAATGTATAACAAACGAAACACTACGAAAACCACAACGAAACTTGTTGTCAATTGACAACTATATAATAATAATAATATTATTATACGTATCTATATTATTACCATTTGAAACTTAATATGATACAAAATATTAGGCGGTAATGTGTGTTATTAATGTTAACCTTAAATAAATCTTATAATTTTGATGTTTCATTTTTCATCTTATACATCATATATCTTAAATTCTGTGACAGTCACCACAACTAATAACTTCGCATGTAGATAATTACGTTTCTACTTTTGTACAACTATAAATAGATAAATAAATATTTTTGATTTATAAATATGATTTTTTTATTTTTCTCACAACCCATTTGAGGGATTATGCGATTTTGAAAACGCTGTCGATATCTCGGACAGAATCTTAATATTTTGCAGCAGATTTTTTCCGCTCCCCAAGAAATATTAATAACGAATAAATTTAAATATTAATTACAATTCTAAAAATGCGAATAGGGATGCTTTTCCCAGCAGTTATAGCTATTTAAAGTAAGTATTTAAGTTTAGGGTAAATAAAGTTTTTCATATGTTTTCAACTTACACAGGCGCTTCGTTCCCGTAAGAATTTCTTGATAAAATTTACTATAGAATACATATAGTACGTATAACCCTTGATAAAAAAATCGTCATTATCCGTCCAGTCAGTAGATTTGACGTAATTGAGTAATAAAAATCCACACACACAAATCCTCCTTATATTAAACTATCGCATTTATAATATTAGTAAGAGTATTAATTTATGATAATTACATACTAGCGGCCCATTCATTTTCTTTTGTCTATGGGCCCATTCCTTGCTTGAGTAAAACCATAATATACATCTAAACATTCCTTCAAAATCACACTATTGCGTTGATAAAAACATTGATGTACAAAATTCCGACTGATTGAATTTTTGAGTTTATCACGTTCATACATATACTACTTTTTATAATATGTAAGGATAGTAATGGAAAGATCGCCCTAGCTGTCATTGTAGATCAATCGTAGACCTTCTACGAAATATGCTACGCCGTAGCATAGTCATCATTCAGATAGCAATAAAAATTAAAAAGGAATTATAAATATTTGTGTTTTAAAACTTAAATAAATAGGTACCTAATTAGTAAAATATTATTGTCCTCCTACTTTAAGTAAAATAAACTGAAATCAATTGTTGTATTTGTTATCGATAGATAGAAAACAAAATTTAATGATATTTACGTAATTCTATATTCGTAGAGCACTCGTAGAACATCTACGAATGTGCTACAAAGTCTACGTCCTAAATAAATTTGACTTATTTATTAAACGAGAGGAAAATTCAGTTCAGAAGGTTAGAAAACAAGTATCTTTTTTTCCAATATGCGGTCATGGGTAGTATAAAACTTTTTCAGCATCATCTTCAATTAATGAAACGAATTACTTCGTAGACTATGGTGCATTATGCACATCCATTCTCATGTTGGCTGTACAGTATCGGCAAACAACTCGCCCAATTTCCCGTTTCAACGTATATTGCCGGTTTTTGCTTACGGTAAATAAGAGGACTCATACTAACTACGCAATGTACGTATGTAATTCGCGTTGACATCTGTCCGAGTTCGGCGATAATGTGTAGCCAGCATAAGAACTTGTTTCTACTGACACCATGACACTATGATAGTACTGTGTTTAAACACTAGATGGCGCTATGTCAAATGCTGTTTTACCGACTCCAGCTGTCACGCCATGCGCGGCAGTATGCGCGAATTATAAAATCCTACCAAATGCTCGGCGATACAAATCTATAATCGTCGCCCCTGCAAAAATGTCAGCGGCGCCTGAAACCGGCTCGATAAATATGACAAAAAATGTGAATAACCAAACAAATCGGACAAACAAACTTATTATGAATAGTTTAAGTACAAATAATGATAAGAAAAGCGAACACAGTGGTGACAGTTCTTCAGTTATAAAAGTGAAAAGTGTTATTCCTAGACGACGGTAAGTATAATAATATAATTAATTCCATAAATTAGATAAGTATTATTTAGTCACCTGTTCAATATAAGGCAAACAAGTAAGGAGGTGTATTGTTAAATAGTTATCTAGTGTTAAAATAAACTTAAACTCAATTAAAATAAGCGACGACCTGGTGCTCCACATTTTGTGATATAATTAACGATGCGTACTTCTAAAAATAAGGATATACATATTCCTACGAACCAACAAAACGTTTTATTTGTGTGGGAAAAACAAAAATAGAAATGCAATATTTTGCTTTTTGCCGCCAAAATATAATAATATCCGTTCACTACCAGAACTATACACATACATAATCATACTTTGAGTTTCAACATTTTTGTGCTTAGGTGGCCAAAAGCATTTCTATAATTTTTGGCATTATAAGATTAAAATGCCAAAAATTTGCGATTCCACCATAAATAAGTACAACATTCATAATGTACTCATCCACTTCAAATTAGATCAATCGATAAACCAAACATATAGGTAACACAACTTGTCACATGTTTAGCTACCTAGGTACTTACAATTAGAAAACAAGTAGGTATTTACGTATGTAAAAGTAGTTTTATTTTAATGGTTTTATTTCCATTATTTTATGATTTTTTTCACTCTTCATGTGATGATTATGGAAACATCCTTGTTGGTTGATAATTCAGGCAACCGTATTACTAAATAGATTGCTGTTCAACTAATAAACTTGACAACGTACACAAACTGCCATTTTTTGTATAAATATAAAAATAAGTATATTAGGTACATAATATTATTGTAAGTTTAGTATGTACGTATTATATCACGAAGTAATAAAAATGCCCATTTTTTACTAGATAGGTGAACAATTAAATTGAAAGAAAATTGTTTTCCAAAATTTTTTTTTACAATCTTGCGTCCCGGAAAAAAGGAAATATGGTTCGAGTTTTCATAATTTTTACCCCTACAGTAACATAAAAATCACTGTAGCCTAGCTTAATATCCAATAGTTACTCACCTATTACCTTATATTATTGCCTTTAATAGTTAATTTTTCGGATACAAAATATAGTATAAAAATTAGAAAGCGTGTTTTAAATATTGTCCATATAATAACTATTCGAAGCTAAGTACGATGTTGCCGAAAATAAATTAACTATGATATGAGTTTACTTTCATAAGTAACATTTTAACAACTTTATCTCAGCGTGCTACCTATCTACTTCCTATCAAAAACATCACCGAACTACTAGATAAGATAAATGTTGACCGATATTATTACAATTTTAAAATACTATTTAACTATAAAGTTTTATCAGATTTTTTTCAGACTCCTAACTAATAATTCTTGAAATCTGTCTCAAATATCCATCGCCTTACAGCGTGGCAATGCAGCTCGTATAATGGGTACTTTTGAGCCAGGTAATACCTGGCATACATACCTGGCAGGTATGATGCGGGGAGGCCTGTTACGATTATTAAAATATTTGACGCATGCTTCGTCAAATATTTTAATAATCGTAACAGGCCTCCCTGGCGGATATACTTCTATTTTGAAATAGAAAAAATCTCTTAAAAATAAATAAATTCTTTAAATTTTGCACCTCTATACATATAGTTTGAAGTACGGAGAAGTAAATAGGCTCCTCAAAATATACCGTCCTAGGTTCCAGCCTACTGACAAATCCATCACTGGAAGGTTACAGAAATATGCGTAACTAAAAATCGACCTTAAGGTAACCTTTACCTGTGATACGTCACATACTGGTCACATATATAGGTATAATGTGTGTACGGTACGTACGTAGTATAATAAAAGTAATATTTTCATGTCACTTTACATAGTCATAATCATGATTACTTAAATAACAAGACGTGAAATTTAGCACCCAATCACGTCAATAAATTAGAACCTACCTCAATTTAGATGCTGATTATTAATATGACATTATCACGGGCGTCAATTATATGACCGATTCAGTAATTCTCACGTCTTTGTCCTAAACGGGGTTGACCGAGTCAGAGTTGCGAAATTTGAAGACTACGTCTACTAAGATTTAAAGACTCGTCTTAGCGGTTTTTGGTGGAATTGAGATTGAGTATACTATAGTTTGCTATGATAGGTTGCTATCTTTCGCATATGAGAAGAATGTCGACTTTGCATCCCTTTCCCTTAATTGACTTTTAAAATCTGTGCGGGGGAGAACCAGCTGGCACATTCTATATTTTTCTTTTGCTCTCAAATCAGCTTGGAAGCAATAATTAAATATAAATAAGTTTATTTGTTAAATGTTTCTTAATATCAAGTCTCAGACACAATATATTGTGTCCCACAATCAGCAACCCACCATCATTTGATTTGCGAGAAGCATCATTAGAACTCAAGAAAGTGTAAATTACCCAAACACAGAGTGGTTAGCTATTTCGTCTTTATTTCTTACGGGGCAGACAGAACTAATTGTCCCAAGACTGAATAATCCTTTTCGGTTGAATTGAGGTCTTATTGATGGAAGAATCGGAAGAGTCCTCGCCTATTCCAATAATCCCTAATTGAAGTGACATTTGTAATCGGAGTAAGAAGGTACATCTGTGTCTGTGTTGTGACTTTATAAAAGCTTGACGAAAGTCTTGTAAATAATAATGAGAAATTTCTGGAATCGAGCGGAAATTGAACCCACCATGGTCTCGATAGCTCAGTTAAGAACACTGTCCCGGTGAAGCAGGAGCTCGATTTTAGATTTTTATCATCATTACACGTTACAAACATTGAAATAGATGAAGGTCTCTTAAAATTATACTACTTAGTGCTGCAATATGTGCTGTCATTGAATGTAAGTAGATAAGATAAACCTATATCCTAAATACTCGAGTGGATTTTCTATGCATTCGCACTGGACCGCACCTGTTCGATATTATTATGAAGTTTCACATCTTATCTATACTATGAGTCAAGTTTACTATATGAGGTGAACTCTTATGTACAGTATTGTAGCCCAAACGTCATGAAACATATGCCACAGTTACCTGAAAATTAGTGAAATTCCATACAAGGAATATTAAAATTTCACCAATTTTCTGCGCCTATAATTAGTTAGGAATTCTAGTATTGATTATGTTTAACAATAGTGTGTCATTTTGTCATTTGGCGAGTCAATTCTTTAATTTAGATATGCAGTATTTTATAGTTCTTACCGCTAGGATGTATATACTTTCTAAATGAATAATCGTTAGGCAATTAATACACCTTACAATTCCACCACCAATTTCAGTTGTACCTAGTAAATAATTATGATAAAATGCCAATTCTGAAGTCACTCATACATATTATGAGATAAGGGTTACATTGCTTGCGAAACGAAATAGTTCTTTTGTTTCTCAAATATAACAATAACCAATACCGTACTGTATAGGTCAATCACACAAGTATGTAATTGTGTGATTGACAATGTTTTTAAATAGGATAGGGGGGTAATCTTTGAAACTATTCAATCGGATCTCAAAATTCTTTCACTAGTCGCTAGCTACATTTTTTTCAGAGCGACATAGAGTACTTTTAGCCCAATATTCCCACGAGAGTGAAGCCCCGAGAAGCAGCTAGTCTCTCTCGCTGCAGAACTATTTCTGATAGTTCCCATGTATGTTCTTAATTCTTAACAGCGACACATCACTAATCGTGATTTAGATGGACCATAGAATAATTGGAATATAGTATCGCTTGACCATGAAACATAGGTAACTAAATTCCTTATCATTTCAGGCAAGATCTGCTCAAATGGTACGGATGGGGGTACAAGGACTCGATGTTTCAGCTAAATGGAGATTATGCCATGTTTACCGGAGACAGGTTAGTAACACAGAATTTAGAATACTACTTAACTAGTTACTAATTATACCATTTTCAATTTTAATCCTCGACGCAATAAGGGGAAATTTTCATCTCTAAACTTATTTGTCTGTTTTGTGATAATGTGGCCGTGTTTGTTGCGTCATAACTCCTAAATAGATTTGACCACTTCTGAAACATAAACATGAATGTTTTGTTGATTTTTTTCTTAGCATATCCATTAGGCTAGAATGGTGACGACTAATTTAATGAGTAAATCTAGATACTTATCTTCTGAAATATAACATTATCTGTGGACCAGTGTTATGACACTGGTAAGAGGTTTTGCAGTGGCGATTGGTTGGGAACGGGCAGGCCTGCTGTTGTAGTTGACCTTATAGATGACAATAAAGAAGCAGAAATACAAATCATTTCGGTTGCTCCAGAGATTAATTAGCTCGAACTTTTCAGACATAAAATTTTTTTATTGATTCTTATCCATAATCATTAAAATTTATCTTTACAGTTAAATTATAGCGTAGAGATATAGATAGATAGGAAGAAAGTGGAGATTACCTGATGCAATTGGTAGAATCTGCCAACAGTCATACGGTGGGCGGATCGTGCATGCGCTAAATTGACACTTCCCGTTTTCTGGCACATGGCATTCCGTGACGTAATGGGACGAACAAACAGATCCTCTTAGAGCTATTAATATTTTGGACATACGTATACACAGTAGTGCCTTAGTTTAGGCATAAGAACGATGATTTAGTATTGTAGAATAGGAATCTAAATATTTTTAAGCCAACGACAACAAACAGAACGAGAGGAGTAAAAGTACAAGTACACGCACGCGCAATATTAGGGTTCCAAAGTTATGTCCTACAAGGTCCTACACATGCATACAGTCTGTCAAGAAAGTGAAGAATATGAAGAAGTGCGCTATCTCCTGTTGGCTGGAAACACTTGGTTTTTATTAACCAGTGTTGACCATTCTATTTCATATCTTCATAGTCGTATTCCTCATGGCTCAGGATCGTGGTCATTACGTGGAATTAAACACACACGACAACTTTCTTGGCATTAGTAATGGAGTGGTTTACCATTGCCTTCTCCATTTCACACACAAATTAATAATCAACCAGTGTGCAGGTTTCCTCACGATGTTTTCCTTTACGGTTTTATACGGATGATGAATGATATGGCAAAAAATGTAGTTCGTTAAAAAACCCTTTTCTTTCAATTTTTTGACAGACTGTACAATAACATGAACATTTACTTTCAAATGTGTGAAACTATTGAAATCATAAATCATCTCTATTCCTTTACAAACATCTGCTTCTATGTAAAATCTTTCATGTTTTAAATGTGTTTTATAATAGATACTTAATATCCTGTTTGTTATATTATTATGATTAAAGTTCTAAAATAATCATAATGAATAAAGTAACCCGTAAAATATGAAGTACACGAAGTATTTATTGGCAATATTTACATCCATTGGCAATATTAGCATTTTAACACTAGCTTGATAGTCTATTGTTAAGCTAAATATCTACTTCATCTCAGGGGAACTATTCTCATTATAGCAATGAAATGTTTATTGTACGGTTACGTCATTATGTATGGTGGACTGAAGTAGGCCACACACAGTTTTTATGATTTTATATTTCATCTTGACCTGATCGGGGATCGAATCCGCGACATCCAGTGTCCGGCATGATGACCAAGCTACTGAAGTCTTCATGTAAATATTTACCACTAAGATATAATAAGTATTTTATTTGGGTACTAAAAATAGGAATAATATTATCCCGCCGCTGAAAAAAGCGCCATAACATAGTCAACTTTGTTGTAGTTTGCCCAAACATAGTCAACTACAGTAATTTGTAAGTATAAAGTTTTCTTTCATTAGCTTATTGATGCAATTGTCCCACTGCAACACCACAAGCAACCCCAACTTCTTTTTAAAAATAACTGTTGAACTTGTGTAGTAACTGGCAGTTACTACAGAAATCTCGCAGGGTTTATCTGTATTGTAGGTACATATTAGTACTTTTTGTTCGCACCCAACCTATTGCAAGGTGACGATGAGTCCTATTGAATGCCATAGGACTGCAATGTTTACAATATAAGTACTTAAATGCACTCAACCAACGTTTGGTTTAAACGTACGTAACAGCCATCTCCACTTTTATGCTACAATAATAGAGGCGAATTTATAATGAATTTGTGTCATTTGATGTGCAGTTGACAGTCGTTCGCATTCATGTGATAATTCTTAGTAGTGGCGGACATTTAACATATAAACTTGATTTATATATTTGCAAACGATTTAGAATAGTGTTCTCAACCATAACGTATATAATATTCATATCCCATATTGGGATGTGGGATATGAATATTATATACGTCGTAACCTCTAAAATTATATTAATTCATCCGTACTAATATTATATATACGGAAGTATATCTGTCTGTCAAATTTAGTATGATTGTAGTTAAAGACCTCCATTATTTTTCAAAAAACAGTGCCCAAAGGACTTTTATGGGCGTTGAAAGTTTGTATGAAAATTATATCCATTCCGCTTTCGCAGGGAAATTCACGCAGACGACGCTGCGGGCAAAAGCTAGTTTTCTGGTAACTAGTTAACAGTAATACGATCATGAATGTCCTAATGAAAACAGTAACGCACACTGTGTGTGTGTGTATTACCATAACAGTGAGTAAACTAGGTCTTACTATGTAGAGTGTAGGTATTCCTTATCTCGACCGCCTTATCAGATATGGGAAAGATTCGAACAAAACCAATCTTTTTTCAAAACGACCAAATATCAATACGTCCATTCTCTCTCTTATCACATTCGTTTTTCTACCATGATGCCCTGAATCGCGGGGCTCTCGTAAAAAAGAACTAAATTTTGATTGTTTTAAGATTCATGCTGTGATTTTATAGCCAGCCTAACGTCAACCTTGAGGAATGCTATTGTTTACTTTATCGAGACCTGTCAAGACTTAGTCGCTTCGAATAGAATTTCCAAGGCTGACATCAGGTGCAGGCCAGTTGAAAAATCACAGTCGAATTTTAAAATTTTTAACTTTTATTTTTACGTTACCCTATACTTCGCTGCGTCCCAGTCCGGAATGCAACCTACACGCAAAGATGAAAAAGAAATATATTCCTTCCCAATATCTTTATAATATCAGTCAATTGCTTTTTTGGGCTAACTGAAGACGACTTGATGAACTATAAAGTCCATCACCGCCCGGTACCGCTCCCCTTCACCCATAGAAAAATATATTAAGATATTGCGTAGGACAGAAACAAACAAACACACACGAGACTCGGCTTTGTGTAATGTTTGCATATTTACCTGACACAACAAACAAGGAGACCCAACTAATTATTTAAACAATGCTAGTTAGTTGGCAATTATTTGATCTTTTAACTGGGGTTAAAAGTTTTAAATGGAAATTAATGAACGTAAGTATTACCCGTATAAAAATTACGTTTATAATTATTGTTATGCATAAAGACACACACACTTTGTGACATAATCCGCCTTCGAACCCCATCTGGTTTCGTAGTCGGTTCAACGGGATTCAGTCTTATATCTAAGCCGGAATTTTGTATGTTTTTCATACAAAATATACCGCCTATTGCATCCTTTTATGGATGGAATACGTCAAAAACTGTTCACTTATTAATTTTAATAACAACAATATATAACAATTAATAACACATTGATACATAGAAAGCCCAACCATCTAATTCAATTACGCATTTCAAGTTGCCATCTCAATGACATCAATTAGTCCAAGTTTATCTTACCTCAAAGAGAAAAACCGAGAAAAATACTTGAATCCTCACTGTTCATTTATTATTTGTTACAGATATTCGATATGTGGCCAACCGCTCCCATACCTTCAACAATGGGCGTACGAGAACTTCAAACTGGACCTAACGAAACCACCCAACATCCCTGACCTACCCACATCATTCCCCGAGAGCCGTCTCCCTGAAAACATCAGACAAGAGTTGGAGAGCATAGCGCTGGTCAGCGTGGAAGGCATGGATAGACTCATCAGGGCTCACGGGCAAACTCTAAGAGACATAACGAACTTGAGAGGGAATAAGTTCGAAAGAATACCCGATGCCGTCATCTGGCCAGAGTCCCATGAACAGGTGTGTGTGTACGATCTATAATTCCCATCGAGTGTTATTACCATCGCTGTGTAAGATTTTACTCAAGTCACATTTCACATATAGTAGCAAATAGTCGCACAATGTACATTGCGTAGTTTATGAGTATTTTTATTTACGGTAATGAATAACCAGCAATGTATGCTGTTTCCACCAATTGGGCCGCGATAGTCTGGAGCCGACATCATCCCAATATCGATTACGTCTTTCACTTTTCAAAAATAACTGATCACAATGTTTGATTTCGAGAGAGAAAAATTTTTAGTTTGCCATACTTTTCTTTACAATGCAATATTTATGGGAATCTCGAAATTTTTCGATGTTTTATCGGTATAAAAATAAATGTGTTGTACGTAGGCAGATATACCGTAATATTCGTATTTTATGTAATTAACATCCGGTAAAAAATTAACAGATAATATTATCCTGAATACAACTGTTGGAGTTGACGCGAGAGCCTCACTTTAGTACCTTGTGTCATATTTACTTACTCTACTTTACACAATAGCTTCAGCTACGTAGAAATACGCGTAACTTGACATAAACTTAGCACGTTCTTGGAATTAACACAAACATATTTTTAGGATGGATGAAAAGAGTTTACATTGGACACAAATATTAGTATTGATATATTGCCACCTCGCACGTTTAAAACATCAAGGTTATTATAAAGAAGTCATTCGTTTCATCACGGATAATCAATATTTGTCGTAACGTCAATTCCTACTAATATTATGCGAAAGTAAGTTTGTTACCTCTTCACACATTATCTACTTGACCGATTGTTATAAAATTTGGCACACGGATATAAACTTTTTATCTGGATATTCCCACGGGAGCGAAGCCCTGGGGCGTAGCTAGTTTGTTATATTGTTTGAGGCCCTAATTTATTCTGTGTTGGCTCAATAATGTGGACAATCTCCGTATAAAGAGGACCATGAAGGGAAATGTAGTGTTATGTGAGGACATCAGCCATCAATCAATTGGTGATCAATATTCATTAATGTAATAGAATATTGGATATTGTGGCTATGGCCGCTGTGACATCAGTGTCAAAGCGTGTAACCTCAAATTCATATTGTTTTCCTTACATTATTATAAAACAAAGTGAGGACTTGGAGACTTGGAAACAAAGTGAGGACTCGGGAGAGGTCACGAGTCTGTCTATCTGTTCGCGATAAACTGAAAAACTACTGCACGGATTTTGATGCGATTTTCACCAATAGATAGTGTGGTTCCTGAGGAAGGTTTATGTGTATATTTTATTATGTTTTTACCCGGGCGAAGCCAAGACGGGCCGCTAGTATATCATAAAGCGATTATTCTTCTTTAAAGCCTATAGAACTTATCAGAAGACCAAAATATTGATTCTAATTTTGCAGGTTATTTTTTTCGTCGTGGTCGGATAAAAGAGCAATACTCTAATATACTCGTACTAGCTTTTGCCCGCGGCCTCGCTCACGTAATTTTCGCACGGGAACAGTTATTTTTCCGGGATGAAAAGTATCTTCTCCATAATTCAAACCTATATGTACGCGAAATTTCAAGAAGATTGATTCAAAAGGTAGAGCGTGAAGAATTAACAAACAAACTTACTTTCACATTTATCATGTTATGAGTCAAAATTTTTAGAGAAATTTAAAGAGTTATGAATTAATTTAAAGAGTTAAGACGTAAACGACACCTATATATAATACGTACAGAAGATGCTCATCAGGCTGAACAACTTTTGTAAAGACGCCATTTCTATATTTCCAATAGTTAAGCTGGACCATCATTGTTCTCCATCTGGTGTTCCAGTTTTCAAAATCATTTATACCCTATATGTTACTCAGGCTTAATAGCTATGTAACAAAAAAAAGTATTAAGACATACAACAGACAAAAAATAATTCTGTCTGTCTAGACAGAACTCTCCGTCAATCAAAGTTTCGCATTTTTTAACGGTTTTCACCAAGACAATGATACACTTAAATCTTCCTATCACACTATCTATATATTGGTATTAGAGTTTATCGTGTTCATACAGACATACAAGATGAGGAGACTTCTTTTTATAATATGTAAGAATGTTTTGAGTTCGAACCTAATAACAAAATTTATTTGTCACCAGGTAGAAAAGATAGTGCAGTGTGCATCGCGACACAACTTCGTGCTGATTCCGTTCGGCGGCGGCACCTCCGTGTCCGGAGCGGTGACCTGCCCCGCCAAAGAGATGAGGCCTATAGTGGCCCTGGACACCAGCGAGATGAACGCCATTTTGTGGCTCGACAAAGAACAACTGTTGGCCAGAGTGCAGGTTAGTGACTTTAAAGATATTATTCTGACTCCACACTATCGCGTACCTTCGCCATATACGCCATTGCTGTAAATATAAAATATATTTCATTTCATTGCGGTAAATATCATGATTTGCGACAACTGTCTGAGTTCGTGGATAGTTTGTAGCTGGCATAAGAATGGCGTATATCGAAACGACCCCCTGACTGACATTTTTCAAAAAATCTGTAATATTCATTCTGTCCGTATAGTTCTATAGTTCAAGTTCTATTAGTATGACTAAACGGAGCCATTGGATAAATATAACAACGAAAAACGCACATATACTTGGTTGAAGTAATTTCTCTTCACCTAATTCCAGGCTGGAATAGTAGGCCAGGATCTGGAGCGGGAGATGCGAGCGCGGGGCTTCACTGTGGGCCACGAGCCTGACTCCTACGAGTTCTCCACCCTGGGCGGATGGGTCGCCACACGAGCCAGCGGCATGAAGAAGAATACGTATGGCAATATTGAGGATATCATTGTGCAAACTAAGGTATGTGAAAAGTTTAATTTGGTTTTATCTATATATCTACTCTAGCTTTATTTTGTGCGTCCGCTTATAACTTATTGTCAATATATCAGGTTCTAAGCGAAGTATCGCGATGATAACTATGAAAACGTTCGAATTCCATCTATTAGTTTTGACGTGATGCGCGAAAAAAACGTACAGGCAAACGAGACTCGAAGACAAACTGACAAAAAAAAATTTTGGCTTCTATTAGTCAGTAGTCTGTATCCTGTCCCTTTTGCGCTATTTATCCAGGACTGCAGATACGACAGGGAACGAAAAGCCTCGTTTCTATACTGGATTGCAGGATGGTTTTATGCCTAGTTCAACCATTTTATAAATTTCCAGGTTGTGACAACTCAAGGAGTGATAGAAAAGGGTTGTCGTGTGCCTCGTATATCTTGCGGGCCCGAGTGGGAACATGTGGTCATGGGGTCCGAGGGGTGCCTGGGGGTTGTCACCGAGGTAATTGACCATGTTCATCTTCTATCAAACGTTGTGTGTAACCAGGCCGGACAATATTTTAGCCTGTCTATGAATATACCATTGAAGAATTGGTTATATTTTCCAATTAGTCAAATTAGACCATATTTTTCCAACGTCATTAACAAATATTTTTATGGAGCTTGTATGACAGTGATGTATTGTGATGTCACGGGATTTTTGAGTGCTTCTATTTATCACAACGAAAAACTGGCATACATTATGCCTTAATTCGTCACAGTTCGGCGAACTTCCCAGCGATAGTGTGGAGCCGACATTAATCTTTTAAATAACAAGCAATAAAGTAAAAGTAATTGAAGGAAAGTTGCTAAAACGTAATAGTACATACAGCACAGTACATAAAAAAGCAAATGGCTGGTATTGAGCTATTGGTAAGATAGTTTAATAGTTGGTTGATCATAATGGAATAAAAAAGAATAAACTTTATTCCCATTTATTGGGGAAAAAAAAAATTAAACTTACAAAAATCAAATTGTTGGGAAATAGACATTGTAAGTTTAAACTGTAAGAATTCTAGTTACTAAACATACACATGCAATTTTCTCACGTCGTGTACATGATTTAGAGACGTTTCTTGTACGAAGACTCTTTTTGCTCGCATCAATCGCAAATTGCCAATTTTCCACTGGTGTCTAGAATCTGTCCAATGGTACAGTACCTTTTTGCTTGGAAGACGACAAATGGAGAAACAAATTGCAGGTGACACTGAAGATCAGGCCGCAGCCGACGCTGACCCGCTACGGGTCGCTGGTGTTCCCGCGCTGGGCCGCGGCCGTGCGCTTCCAGCGCGCGGTCGCGCGCGCGCGTCTGCGGCCCGCCAGCATCCGGCTCATGGACAATCACCAGGTCTCCTCATGGCTGATTACGTGGAATGAAACACACACAACTACTTTCTTGGCATTATTAATGGAGTGGCCTTCTCCATTTCACACACAAGTTAATTAATTATAATCAACCAGTGTGCAGGTTTCCTCACGATGTTTTTCCTTCACCGGAAGCAAGTGGTGGTCGATGAAAACTACTATACATGAATCAGATTGGTATACAAACTCATGTGGCACGAGTAGGATTTGAACCTGTGACCTCTCGATCCACATCGTCTTAGGCGTCTTAACCATTACACCACCACCGCTTCTGAATAAGTAGCAAACAACAAACATGCTCATCTGATGAAAAGTAGTCACCGCAGTCTATGGACCGTCGTGTAACAACCAGGGTGTGTATATATGTGAATACTACATCCATATGGTGTAAAAAGTACCAAATTAATACGTAGTGGTATTACAGTAACTTGGGTAGATCGCACTTTTGCGAAGTTTCAAGTTTAAAACAAATCACTCTGCGTTGTCCTGTGGCGTTTACCGTTACGCATTATAAGTACGAGACGGGTACAGATTCAACTATCCAAACATTTATATTTACCCACTAAAAGAAATATCACCTTTACAGATCAAGCATCTAGATAGTTTATTTATAAATCACTGCCCAATTGTGTTTTCAAATCGAATTTGTAAAAAAAAATGCATGAGTTTTTTTTTTTTTTTACCGTGATCAAAAATATCTGTCTTAAAGACGTTCAACTTTAAATTTCCAATTCCAGTTTCGTTTCGGCCAGGCCCTCAAGACTGAGTCCTCGTGGGGCGGAGTATTCCTGGACGGCTTGAAAAAGCTGTACATCACAAAGATCAAAGGGTTCGACCCTGAGAAACTGTGCGTGGTGACACTGCTGATGGAGGGCAGCAGTGAAGAAGTGGCAGACATTGAGAAGAAGCTGAAGCGGACGGCGACGCAGTTCGGCGGCGTGCCGGCGGGCGCCGACAACGGCCGGCGCGGGTACACCTTGACCTTCGTCATTGCCTACCTCAGGGTGAGTCCATTACATTTTATATACATACCTATAATAAAACTGTAATAAAGCTGTCTGTACATTAGAGATATTAATTAAGTTATCTTTAATACATATAATAAAACTGTAAGCAGGCTATGTCTGTCTGTACATAGTAGATATTAAAGATAAATAAATATGGGGGGTCTTTATGGGCCTGATAAAAGCCACAACATTTGTTTTTGTCTCTGTCTGTTTGTATGTTTGTTCGCGCATCACGCGAAAACCAGGTACTGGATGGAATTAGACAGAAATCTATGGAATCTTGAGCGGTTTCTTGGTTTTAACATACGTGTCATATCGTATTTAAACGATTAGTTTTTGTTCCCAGGACGTGGCGATAGAATATGGCGTGGTGGCGGAATCCTTCGAGACCTCGGTCCCCTGGGATCGAACCCTGGCCCTCTGCCGTAACGTGAAGCAGAGGATCAGGGACGAGTGTGCCAGCAGAGGCATCGAACATTTCCTCATATCTTGTCGCCTCACACAAACGTGAGTATATTGGGATAAATACATTATTATACTAAATGTTGCCCGGGGCTTTTCTCCCGTGGGAATTTTGAGATAAAATATAGCTTACAGTAATCTTGGATAATGTACTTTTACAATGCTAAAAGAATTTTTTATATCGGTTCAGTAGTTTCGGAGATTACCCGCCACAAACATACAAACTCACAAACGCTTACCTCTTTATAATAATAGTATAGATCAATTAAAGAATATAAATAAAAATATATAAATGCCTGAAACACAGGATGATTTTTCTTGCTAGCTCAGGCGCCCTGTTTTATTTTATTTTAAATCTTAATTTGGATCTATTGTATAACTTTTATTTAAGTAACATGATTAAAGACATTATTATTATAAATAAAAATAAATATTTAAGTTTTAATTATATTTTTTAAATTAAGTACTAAAAGAATATTTTTAAATTAAGTCTTACTCCTCGGCATATACTTGACTTGACGGCCTCGGTGGTGCAGTGGTAAAGGGCTTGTTTGAGGTCCCGGGTTCGATCCCCGGTCGGGTCATGATGGAAAATGATATTTTTCTGATTGGCCCGGGTCTTGTATATATGTATATATGTTATAAAAATATAGTGAGTTAGTATCCCATAACACAAGTCTCGCACTTACTTTGGGGCTAGCTCAATCTGTGTGATTTGTCCTAATGTATTTACATTTATATATTTATAATTGAACGACTGTAGTTACGACGCGGGATGCTGCATATACTTCTACTTCGGGTTCCGGGCGTGCGGCCGCGACCCCGTGGCCGCGTACGAGGAGATTGAGGAGGCAGCCAGGGACGAGATCATCGCCTGCGGAGGTGCGTATGTCGAGGGTGTCTCGGGGCTGCGACGCCGCGAACCCGCCGTGATCGAGTCTGATATGACCTTCAACGCCTTTTTCGTCTAGTGACTGGCAAGTAATCGTATGCACACTGATGAGCTTAAACTGTCAACCAGTGTGCAGGTTTCCTCACGATGTTTACCTTCATCGAAATGCGAGTGGTCTATGAAAGTGCTACACATTAGTCAAGTTGGTGTACAAACTAATGTGATACTAGTAGGAATCTAACCTGGGACCTTTCGATCACAGAGGGCTTACCACTTGACCATCATCGCTTCAACAACAGGGTAAGTAGTTGCCATAAATATAAATAGAGTAGCTAAATCAGATACCTTTCTCTATGTGTCAAAAAATAACAAAAATTATATGGGCATAACAATGACGTCACAAATGTCGGTCAAAATTCGTTTTAATTATACTTTAATGACAACAAAAAATACTACCATTTGATTATCGTGTTTCATAATGTGATTGGATTTACACATTTTATTTTATATATATAATATATCTATATATATCGCAGGGTCGATATCCCACCACCACGGGGTAGGCAAGCTCCGCAAGAAGTGGTACTCGCAGACAGTGAGCGAACCCGGGAGGCAACTGCTACTGGCTGCCAAGGGCACTCTCGACCCGGGAAATGTGTTCGCTCTCGGCAACATGGCCTTCGGGGAAGGACCCGACCTTCGGAGTAAACTGTAGGATCGTCTATGGCGATTGCTGTGTCCAAGGAACTTATATGCTAACTGGAATGATTACGAATGACAAATGTCAAAATGATAACATTGAAAACTAGACCTATTTGCTTTGTAATAAAGATCATCAAATTTCCACAATGTCCGCGTGCCAATACCTAAAGTGCCTGAAATTGGGCACGAAATTTGTAGCCATCCCTTTCTGGCAAACTGCTATTGTCATATGCAAGAAAAAAATGTCAACAAATTTTAGACCCAAGTATAGTTGGGCTTTGCTTATTCGTAAGCATTCGAGTTTAGTATGATAAATTCTTTGGCTGTGTCGAGCCCTAGCTTGTTTATGACGATAGCTATATTTTCTTCGTCTACGATGTCAAGACCATTATTTGCGTGTCGATGGCAAACCTACAAACGCTCTCTTGGATACCAAATATTCGCCTGAACCGCCCCATTGCTGGCATCATCTCAAGCTGCCATCAAATCAGGCCGAGGCTTCTGGTGTTTGGGCACTCGGGACAGGGGAACAGACATCGATTGCGCAGTCGCACATGTTATGGTAGTATGCGATTGATTAAGCATACAATGTGGCTCCAGTATTACGTATAGTGGTCCTTCGTGGTCCAACTATGCCTTTTAACTAGACGGAAAAAACTATCGACCTCGTCAAAAACACAGCTTGGGAGAGTAAAGTCGTAGAACTATTATATTTCGTATGGACCACCTGTACTTTGTAACAACACAGTTAAAATATTTTCGAGTTTGTGACAGAGAAAACTAAGGATGATTTTTATAAAATGTCCGTCCAAAGCGGCGATATGTATAGTAAATACGCGGGGATAAAAAATATTCTTGGTGTCTGTCCCGTTTCTCGAATATTTCTAATACACAAAGTTTCTTAAAGATTTATTTCTGAAGAAATAATAAGCCAGTTCTTGTGTGAGCGATTTTGTCTATGACTATGATCTGATCTAGTCTTGAGCGAGAGATCTTATGTGATCTCTTTCTTGTATAAGCGACAAAGATATAGTCAATGTCTATAGTTTTCTCCGTCTACATCTCAAAATGTCCCGGGAAATATCTTCAAGGTTATGAAGAAGTTAGTTAATCGAAGAAGTTAGGAGTAAACTAAAAGTCATTTAATTTGTAGGCGTGTCGAATTGCCGCAAAATTCCTTTTTTTATGTAGTTAACATAACACTATGTTTTCATGAAATCGTAATATACGTATATTACGGTTAATACCAAAAACCCCAAATGAGTTTAACCCACCGATTGATAAATTAATTAAACGTTTGAAATGATGATCAAAATCGAATTCGCAGATGACAAGTCCGATACATGATGAGACAATACAAAAGATGTCAGCGCTCTGTCTCGTTTCTTCTCGTTCTAATACGCACTACATCTTGAGGTAAAAAATAAGCCACATACAAACTACACATTGTACTGTCGGGGGCAGCTTATACTGACAGTGTATATTCATTCGCGTCGGCATCTGTCCGAGTTCACTCGTAGTGTGGAGCCGGGATTTACTTATACTGCTATCCTCTGTGTGCTGTGTTATTTGGCATCAAGTTAGGCAAAATCATATTAAGATTTTTCTTTTTTTGCAATTTATGTCAAAGATACCAATGCAGTTTGACGCCACAAGATGGCACCACAAATGATAAAGTTGCTACTTCAAGCGAGGCCTTCAGTAAATATAGAAGATATAATTTTTTGGTATGGAGATGGAAATAGGTACATTTGCTTAAAATTGCTTTGGTCATTGATCAATGCCATAACTTTTGGGTGACAAATAGCATTTTAACTATGTATGGATTAGTTATTTATTATTTCATTTCTAGGTAACAGCGATCACATTGCCTGTATCTGTCAAGAAAGTGAAGAAAACGAATTTTCGACGAACTACATATTTTTGACGTTGCGATACAAATTAGAATGTTCAATTTAATTTTTCACTTTCTTGACATACCTACTGTATGTGGGTAGGTACTCGTATAGGAAACAAAACATAGATACTTTATTCACTATCTTTTTGAACACATGCTAAAACTGGATTAAGTATACCAATATGACCCACGAGAGCTGACAAATCTAGTAAGGGTAATAAAATGATAATTAAATTTATTTCTATGTAGGAATAACTTAAAATTTAGCTTATTAGTGTGAGGTGAAGGTCAATCTGACATATTTATTTCAAATCACCAACTAGTCCGCGCCACGAAAGTGGTACCATGGCAATATTGGGAACTATCAATAATAGATCGGCCACGGTGTTTTCAGCGGCTGCAGCGCCGCGCCTGCGGTACTCTACTCTCACTCTTTTTATAGTTCACAACTTTTCACTTAGAACAAATACGTTCACATAAATGTGGTTGTGGTCATTGTGTTAGAGCATTATTTATTTCTTAAAATCTTGCTTTCTTGTAATGCTTATTTAATTCGATCTATAGAACATTAAAATATAATAAGTTCTTTGCATGTTTGGATATTGCTCAATCTAGGAATAAATGACAAAATCTGATATTGTAAAAATAATTATTTTATTTTATTATGTACCTAACATTCCTTTGTGATTTTTATTTATTTATTGTTAAGATAGATTTAGGAGGGTATGTCGGTAATACTGTAACAAAATGACAAAAATTGTGTTCAAAGTTTTAATAAAAAAGTTGAAATTAACTAGCTATGTTTTATTTATGTTTACCGTAAAAGTATTAAAATGATGCTCTGAAATAATGTTTATTTCATAGGCAAGGATTGTATAATATTTACGGACAGCCTCAAAAGATACGATTCTTATCTAAGAAAAATATAAATTTTAATATTGACCGGAAATGATAACATGCTCTTTACTAGCCATATATCCGTTTCCATATTCATTCATAGACAAAATATTAATTTTGTCAAGTTGTCAGCATTCTTTTTTCTTCGATTCGAGTCGAGACCGTAGGTAGAAAATAGTGGTAGGAATTTTTGATTTGATTTGTTGAAGTTCAATGGCGGTATTTCTAGATTTTCAAACTAACGAAATATATAGTTTAGGGTAGTTACTTTGCTCATTATTAGTTATTGCGTGCTGTTTAGTGTTAGTAGTACAACATGATAGACCTATTTATGCCCTTTCGGGCTTTTCTTAAGTATGAGAACGTTTGTTCTGATAACAATGTGTTCCGCATGCATTACAAAGTCACTGTGATAATGCTGCTGGTCTTCACACTGCTGGTGTCTTCGAAGCAGTTCTTCGGGGAGCCGATCCACTGCATGTCTGATAGCGAGAAGGATTCTGATAAGGATGCCGTTAACAGTTATTGCTGGATTTACGGAACCTACACCTTGAAGAGTAGGCTTGGCGGTGAGTACCTACCTAACCATTATGCCATATACTATTACACTCAGCCCTATTGGGCAGGGAAGTGAGCATCCCAGTGGGCAGCACGAGTATGTAAATAGGTTACTCGCGCTGTCACTGCCACTGCCCGGCGCTCCCTCGATTGTCGGTTTTTCGCGCGGAAGACATTCAAAAGACGGGCACCGCGAGCACGAGCGAGTGTTTACATTCTTGCTTGTTGCCTCCCCAATTCGATCAAAATAGAACGTGCCACGCTACGTTTTGTTACCTGACTACAGCAATTCGTTTATTAATCTGTTAATTTGTAAAATTTGCAAGTTTATAAATAAAAAAAAGAGAGAGATAATAAGAATAAGCGGCACGAGAAGTGGCAGTGGGCTGAGTGTAAATGTGGGGTTAAATTTCATGCATAGTATTATAGCAATATTTATCTCTTTACAAGCCTCCCAGTAATTGAACTGCAGCATCAAAAATCCAAATAACAAAGATCCAAGCCATTATTATAAAATCAAAAGTGGCCATAATACATAGGTATATGCTAGGCAAATGTCAGGTAGATTTGAAAGTAAAATTGTGGATTAGGTAGGTAATCAAAATATTTTTTTGTCTGAATACTGACTGTTCATTATTATCCTTATAAATTTTAAGTTCAATTTTTACTTAAATATTTCAGGTAAAGAAGGCATCAACAATGCATATGTCGGTGTGGGTCCAGAATCCTACAATGATGAGCAGATCAAGCATACTTACTACCAGTGGGTTTGCTTCGTCTTACTCGGACAAGCTGTGATGTTCTACACTCCGCGTTACTTATGGAAGATTTGGGAAGGCGGCCGGTTGAAGGCTTTGGCTGCAGACTTAAGTAAATATATTTTTTCAGTAAATATAATTCTTTCTTTACCTATTCATAATTCATAGATATGATTCATAGATAAATAATGTGACAGAAACATTTTTTATGTAATAAATTTGTGATGGATCTATTTTTTGTAAATTTGTTTGCCAAATTACAAACTGACTGCGGATTTACAATGACGAAACGCCGCCACTGTTGATATATACTTTGTAGATAACTTAAAAAAACAGACAACCTTTAGTTTTGTACCAGTTCTTGGAATGGTAAAAGACAATCATTTAGAAACATATTATTACTATCATTATCACAGATTACTAACTAGTTACCTACTTCGTTCATAATTTACAGGCAGCCCAATTGTATCCAAGGACTGGTCAGAATTCCGTCGCGGAGAACTCATTTCCTACCTGACCTACACCAACATCTACACCCACAACACTTACGCCCTGAGATACGCCCTTTGCGAATTTTTGAACCTGGGAAATGTAGTGAGTTTATTTTTATTACTCCATGATTAAATATCACTATCTGTTTAGCTTGCAATGAAAATACTTGATGTGTGAAATGGGACTAGAATAGTTTGGCGGTCTAATACAGCCACAGGGTTAGAAGCATCATTTTTTAATACTTCTCTATTATTATACAAAAAAAAAAATACAAGCAATAAATAGTAGTCTTAAATAAAATTTGACATCTGGAGCTTCTAATTCTCATCAGTCTTTAATCATAAATTCATCACCTAATCATGGCCATCAAGTTTTGCTACTATATGTTGGGGAATTTGAAAATCCCCTATAGTTTTTAAAATACAGATCTGATTTTTCAGGTTGGCCAAATATTCCTACTAGATATATTCCTCGGTGGTGCTTTCCGGAACTATGGTGCTGCATTTGCTGCCTTCACACACACTCCTAAATTACCAGTCAATATGGAAGACTTTGACCTAATAAACCCCATGGATCAGTTCTTCCCGAAGCTCACCAAATGCTGGCTAAGGAAATACGGACCAACCGGTACACTGCAACTCAAGGATCGTCTGTGTGTGCTGCCTTTAAATATTGTTAATGAGAAGATATTTGTTATTTTGTGGTTTTGGTTGATCTTTCTTGCATTTGTTTCTGCTCTGGCTTTACTTTTCCGTTTACTGGTGTTCTCTCTATCACCATTGCGCACATTTATGATTATGGGACAATTGAGATATGTACGACGCAGTACAGTGTCGAAAATAGTAAACCGTTTTGGATATGGTGATTGGTTCATACTCTACTCTTTGGGCAAAAATGTGAATCCCCTTATTTATAAAGAGTTAATTATAGAGCTTGCTAAAGAATTAGATCACAAACCAATTGTTGTTTAAGATTAAATGTTGTAATATCCTAAGATATTGAATAATCTTTTATGGTTGTGATAAAATAACGATCTCCAGTGTTGAACACTAAGGGCTAAGACTGATAATTCATAAATAATTATAATTGTATGTTGATTACTTTAAAATAAGGTCTTTTGAAGCAACTTTTGGCTCTGAAATTTGACAATTTTCGTTTGGTACAAGATTAATGTGCATAGAAATCTATGATTATTTTTTTTGTAGAATATATTTCATGGACTTAGGAGGTACAACTCGACGGAGTACCTACTAATTCCATGATTACTATTCCAGTTACTATATATTTGGCTTCAAATGGAATCCCATTGACTTTATGACCTTAGATAGAGTAAGTAGTTAAGAGTGACGGTAGACCGCAAATCTTTTAAGCTATTCAATTGCAATCACAAAATAACATAGTTATATTTTTATTGATTCGAAATTTATGTTTAAAAAAAGAATTGGGGGTAGTCTACCCTCATTTCAAGCAATTAGAAGTCTAGTTTTTGTTTATGTTGATCCTGATTATGATTATTAAAATTTTAAGTGGATTTGTTATTTAATTAATTACTTTATCACTTTATATTTATCCAAATAATATTTGGAATATTGTGAGTTTATGCATAAATATTGTTTTAAACTTAACAATATTGTTTTCTAATTTGTCATTACATTAAGTCCTAATGGGATAGATAATGTCTATTCTAATATAAATACTGAATGATTATTACTTGTTGAAATATTTTGTTACTAATAATTATTACAATTGATGCCACTATGTGCAAAATAAATCTTGATTTTCAAATATCAATATTTAATTATTCTGTCCTGTTAGTTAGCATCCTTGTGTCTACTATTTTATGACCTTAAAATGGCAAAGCATGTTTTGAGTTACATACCTTTCAGAAAAAACTGAAATTAAATTTTATTTTATTATTGGTATACTAAGTATCAGCACACATAGCAGCAGTTAATAGAAATAAAATAATAATAACAAGATGGTTAAGATTTTGTATTTGGTATTGATTACTATTTTTCATAAATTAATAAGTGAAAAATGCAATATGTACAGACTTAAAATTATTTAATTACTAGCAATATGAACAAGTCACAATTTATTTTCATAGAAATTACACACTTCTGAATGTATGCTATTTACCTAAATTATTATCCCGAGCACCCCCTGCAGCCACAATGCACACACTCTACAATCCTGCCTTCCTCCAACTTGCTCTTTGGTACGCGACAAATACAATTTGTAGCAAAATTTGTGTCTCTAGTTTGGATACATCTTAAGCAACACAAATTTTCATATCCAGTCTTCTTCCATTTCGCTATAAGGTTTCCATCGGCAATCTTCTCATCTAAGCAGTATTGGTACAACTCCCTGCTTATTGCTCTACGTCTGTAGAACAGGTCATATATATATCTGGACTTCTGATGGTGAATTTTGAATATTGGCCAAAGTGACTCTTGTTTACGCTTCCCCTCATGAGGTTCAGTTTCAGCTGTAATCATAAATGTATATTTTAGAATAGACTAGCTGCTTCTTGGGGCTTTACTCTTGTGGATATTGGGATAGAAAGTATCCATGTCACTCCAGAATAATATATCTTCCTATTTGTGAAAAAAATAATGAATATATAGTATAGAATAGATATGCTAAGTGTATGGGATACTTGATTATTGATTAGTATTCAAAAATGAAATTGGTTAAATTTTTGTATTTGAACACTGTTTATCCCATTTTTGAATATTATTTGAACACCCAAGTTGGTGTGTATTTTTGTATTTACTTGAAGCTTATTTTTGTGGGAGCACACAAACTTCGTTGTAAAGCCAAATACGTAGGTATTTGGACATTCATAAAAGAAGACGAGATTGTTACCTTCTCGCATTTTTTGTTCCAATTCCTCTAGAGTTGGTTCAATGAGCTCCCAACCTTCTGGTGGTGGTTTCCGGCTACGACGTATTTTCGGCATTATTATGTAGTGTCTTGTACCGATAAAATTGTATTTTTATTTCGATTTACTTGTTTGTTTATTTGGAAAAATTAAGCTTTTGCTTTTACTTCTTCCTGCTCGGCGTCAGCATGTTGAGTGAGCGAAAAAATGTCAATGTCATAGAGACAGCAATAAGCGATCACTGTCAACTGTCACAAACGGAGAATACTTTGTTTTTGATTTTTTTTTTAATTTCGTGGCTCCATCGTTCGCCAAAACGATGATATTGCCAACGTCAAGGTTGAAATCGACACGGAATATAATATGTTATAATGATATTATAAACACGGATCAGTGTGTAACCTAAAATATAAAAGTATATAAATATATTATATATACATACGGATAAAGTAAAAAATTATAAGTAGATATTATTATTTTGTATAATTTTTGCCAATATAATTATAAATGGAGAGAAAACTAATAATTGACAACTTCGAATTAGACGATCTATACTACTAGACCGCTGATATTACTAAAAAAGCTGCCATTTTGGTACACGAGTTTTGATAGTTTTGATAGTAATAATAGATAGATTGTTATTTTCAGACTTATACCTAACCACATTAATTAGTTAGAGAATGTTACTTAACCTGCATTTTTAAAATGTTTCATATGAATATTGAAAGAAACTAATTACGTTCTTTAAAAAAGCGCCTCAAATTTTCGTATCATATTCATATTACCATTGAGAATGAGTGAACATATGAATGCAAATAATTGCTATTATTAAAGCATCAGGCACTTTAATATTTCGTTTCATTAGGTTTGTTTTCACCCCATTTGAAGTATATAAGAAAAGTAAAATGTTCGATTCAATTAACATTTTAAAACAAATAAAGTTATAACAACAAGGTTTTTCTTTTAGTAAATGATTTGTTGTACCTATTTAAGTTGTTTGTTGATGAAGGTCATGTAGGTAGGTAATAGGAAGATCCAAAGAGAGTTAGCTATCTCACAGCAATGTTATCAAGAAATAATAAATAGGTAGTTACATAGCTCTTAATTTTTGTCTTCATTGATATTTTGTTAATTAATAAAGCCTTTACCTGTGTTTGAATAACGGGCCCTACCTACAGTGCACGAGTTACATCTCCGTCTCTTACGCACTCGCCATTCTGTCGTAAGAGCAAACGGGACGGAGGCATTTTACGTGCCTCGATTAGAACTCGTGGAATGTGGTGTTGCGCTCGCTTCGCACAACCTCCAAGTCCGAACAACCAGTCTTTTTTTATTCGTTCGCGATAGCACTGGCGGTCGAGGGTTTGATACTTTTTAACACGGTGTTTTCAAAATATGTGTGTAAATTACTGTTTCACGAGTGTTTATTTGTTATCGATAAGTGAATAATATTGTGACAACTGTGTTCGATACTTGTGTTATGAAGTTTAGTGAAAGTTGACGGAAGTTTTCAAGGAACTTCGGTGTCTCGGGCGTATTTACCTGTAAGTCTGCCTACTTCTATAGCGTACGTGTCTCTGTGACGTTGAGGTTTTGTTATTGCCGAGTTTCTTCTTTTACAACTTATTTTTCTAAACAAAAGGTTATCCAAAATGTTTTTTGACTCCTTATATTTCCTATTATTTCAAAGAATACATGCGTAAAGACAGGATGGGTAATAAAATAAACTTACCTACATGACATTGATAACAATAATAGTATTATAAAAAAAAAAACTTTCTTATCACAGCACTAGCTTAAGCTAATAGGATCATCATTTTGCCACAACCACGACCGTCGTCTTGACCCCGGTCACTAACCTTGTGCTAAGGAAAGGGGTACACTTCGCTATAAATAGAACTCAAAATTTACATAAGTCATAAAAAGTAGGTACTTACCCACGTAGGTAGGTACCTACCTATTCAACACATAGTACCTAGGTGTATCATCTTAACAATCAAAAATCTTGCTCGATATTATTTTCTCTTCATAAGATTATGTTCGCGTGTAACTTGTTTCATTTCATGCTGTGACTCCGCGAAGCAAGGGGTCAGCGTAAATAGGTAATAGGTAGTTAACTCTTAAAATTTTGAACATTCAGCTGTGACTTTACAACCTATAAAGTAGGTAGGTACCTATACATACTACACTAACAGTGCGATACTCTGCCTAGTCAGTATGAATAGTTTCTCTACTGCTGCTGAAAAATCAGCTAAAACTCTACGTCTTACCAGCTAGATATGACACATACCTAACATACCTACCTACCTGCCTACAACTTGAGTCGTCAATCAAACTCGGAAAGTTGCGTGGTACCTACTTAGTTGACCTACTGAGGTAGTGAGGGTAGGTACCGTCACAGATTATACCACTGGATACGCAGTGTCGTCGTGAGTACCTATGATTCCAGAATGATTCATCTCATTAATTTTTAAATTCACGGATCGAAGGTTACTACTTTTGAAAAGTACGTAGGTACCTATAAACAGTTTCGATTGAAGCCCTTCAAACACTGTGAGAGAAATTTCCAAGATGCCAGTCCTGTGGTCTTGACGTCAACTGTTAAAGTTCACGGCCCGGTTACGGTTTTTAGCCGGCCAGACCGTGATGTAACGATTTCTGTCATGACGAATCAGACATTCGATAATACAACAATAATACTGAAAAAAAATGAAAAAAAAATATTTGATGCTTCTAAAATTGTATTCGTAGGTGTATTCACAAATGTATGCTTCTCAAAATATGAATATGATTACATAGGTAGGTAGATAAGTTTAAATTCAACTAGATTTCCAGAGTTTTTGTTCCTATATTTGAAAAGCTGTTTGGCTTCTAAGTTGTTAGCTATTTTCTTGGGGGCGTCACATAGAGACATCTCTGCTTCGTTTAACAAAACAACCCACATGATCGGTTTACAATCATGACGCTTTAACTAAACGCTAAATCGAGTTTACGTAACTTTTTAGAGGTGTGTATATGAAAATATTTTTGTGGGAACTATCTTGCTCAACATACTTATTAGTTTTGTAATTTTTTGAAATAAAGTAAGTCGTTACACAATTTAATGTAACACTTTATGTGTAGTCACCTAAATAGTAGAACTTATCTAATAACTTCAAAATTTCTTTAACAAAACTTTTGTTCTTTAATAAAAGTATTATTAGAATGTACCTATTGCCGACCTAACCTAACGCCGGACGGACCAGCCAGCTTGGCCGAATATTTGGGTAAAAAGGCTGGACACTACAAAAATGAGCATTTTGTGTCAGTATTAATAAGACAAAAAGATTGTATGCAAAATTCAAGCTTTTTTGGCTATTTACTTCTAACATTTTAGAAATAGGTAGTACTTATAAATAAAATCAAATGCCAAATCAGTCTAAGCACTTTATTATTAATCAGTCAAATTAAGTCATCAGTCAAAAATAAATTATATAGGTACCTACTTAGTTTGGCGCTCGAATCGAACGATTGAAAAAATAACAAAAGCCATATCAGTTGAACACCGTTTATTTTGGCCAGAGACGCAATCAAAAAGCCTAACTGTATCAGGCTTTATCCGGACGACTGGCATCCAAGAACCCTAAGTACAGGTAGGTATTTGGAAAATGAGTAGGTACTATAATAAAATTACTTGGGATCGTCGCGACGTTTTCAATCCAAAGCTCAAATTCCGATAAACATAAATTGATTACATAACTCGGAATTCCCAAAACGAGTTAGCTTCAAGTAAACGAGTATTTTCTATCAGTTTGGGTAGAAAGTGTCTAGAAACACGGCTTGCCCAGTTTCTCCAACAGTGGACGTATGTGTTAACACTTTCGTATGATTAAATTAACGTTATACACGCATATAAATGATTGATTTGCCAAAATATTCGCTTTCGATTGCGAGACTATTGCGATATGCATTTTGATCATCATCTTGTCTACTAGAACCGTTGAAACTGTCAATTTCTGAATGATAAGCGCAAACTGCCTTCTGTTATCCATTACTGGGGTAGGTTACCCATGTGTAATGAGTAAGAGAAGTCTGACGATATAGCTACTAGAAGTCTGCTACTGACCGAAATTGAAAGATCAACTAAGCTTCATATCCCGATGTGGGATGACCAAAATGTTTTCAATTTATTCCCAAGTTTCCTGACCTAGCTCGGGTAAAACTGCCTCAGGTTCAATACTATCTTTTGGTGAAAACCGTACAAAAATAAGTCCGATAGTTTCTGAGTTTATCGCGTAGATACAGAAGAGACAGGAGGACTTCTTTTTATAGAGGTAATTGTAAGAAAGCTAGCTTTGGGAAACAGGCGACTGCGGTCAATATTTACTCAATTTACGTTTCCAAAAGACGCAATTTACGGTTTTTGGCGTAAAATTATTTCTGTTCCTCGAGAAGCAAGGTTCAAATACCGTTTGTCGGGGAAGGTCTATGTCTATAAGTTTCAAATAAAATTACGCTCAACCTTCGGAATCTCAACTCATCAACAAAACCATTTGCTAATGCTAATAGTTGTTGTTTTTGCAAAGGCACTGATCGTGCCGTTCGCGGTCGTCCATGATGTCATCACGATTACTTCTATGTAGATATTTGATTTAATACAAAAACGAGGGTTCCGTAATAACTGTTTTTGCTATACCTATTCCGAATTTTTCTCTTATGTGTGGTGAGGATGTCCGACCCATTCGATCATGGCGACAACTTCAAACAATAATTGTACTCTCAAGTGTGTTAGACAATCTATCCCTTTGTATTGTATTGTAATCTGTATTGTAAACCCTTGTAAACTTATTGCCAAACATGATTCTGGGTCAGCGGTTCAAACAAAAATACAAAAATTAGTTTTCTTTTGAACTATGAATTGAATTCTATTGTAAACGTTTTAACACTTTTTGACACTTTTCTAAATTCACACTCATTGCCATGAAAGATATTTTTTCGTCGGAAGGCCATTATACATTAGTCATTTAAGAATATTAAATTTTATTATCGACCGGATTTTTTTTCCGATTAAAATTCCATGCCAAAATGAAGATCGTGCCTGCTGCAAACGATTTACTGAGAATTAATTTAGTAATTCATATTTTAACATACACAAGAAATGCAGTTAATTAGGTATAACTTTGTTTTGATATTTGAAATTCAGCTAGTTTTTTGTGCCTGTTCCAAATTACCAAACACCTGTACTCGGGCGACTTGTTGGCAGCTTCTGATGAAGCCATGGAAGTAGCTCGGCTCTGGTAATAAAAATATTGAAGGCTACCACATACCGAATGCGTCTGCGACACAACGCGTTGCATCTGCAGCACGCTGCGGCATAAAGCCTAATAGAGCGTTTGCAGATTTGCCATCGATAAGTAAATAAGATTTTTTCGATTTCTTCCGCAGCCGTTATGGGACGGAGCCCAGAATCCGCTTTCCTACTTTTTCGTCTCTATTTCACAGGGTCGTCGCGATTCCTAGTTGTCAGACCATTGGCACGCATATCATACTTGATGACATTTTATTATTGGTGGGCCCACGAGTCAAAAATCTACTTTTAGATTGATACTGCTTTAAAACTATGTGAAAGTGATGATGAATCAGCATGACAACAGATTCAGACAATTGGATTTTTTGAACAGCAAATACCTATATAAATTTCGGTCAGTAACACAGCATGTTTAGCAGTTTTTGTATTCTATTATACCTACTAGAATGTGCTACAATGGATAATAAAATCGAATAGCTTACTCAGTATTCTTGACATCTGAAATATTTTCACTTTTGAACGAAAAATGTTTTACATTTCGAAACTTGATAATTTTTGCTGCTTACTTCATCATCATCTGCCTTTATCTGTAGTCTGTGTAAGCAATCATTGAATTTTGTTGAAAATAAATTTTAAAAAATGTTAGTTAGATCAATAAATTCTAAAGTAAAACGTATATATTAGCCACGGAAGTAAATTTCTACAATCTCTATTGTAAAATAACTGTAAAATCATAAAAAGATCGTAAGATTCATTACATGATAAGACTATACATAATATATAGTATATGTACCTGTGACATTCCGTGCTAAGCACGGTGCGTAGTTGCCTGGTTGCAACACTGTCTGCTAGATGAAGGAAAGGCATTTGCCGGCATTCCTTAGCTGTTAGTAACGTGCCGTATCATATAATGATGGTAGAACAGAAATGATTTCGAAAAAACTTAAGATTTTGTCTAATTAATTATAATTATATTCTTATTTACCTTTTACACACGTTCAGTATCTTGAACTGAGCATGTAATATAAAACAAGTTTCTAAATAAGATTTATAAAATCTATTATAAAAACTAAATTGATATTTTAAAAAATGACTTATTTGGGGATAGTGTCATTAGAAAATAGTCTTCAACACCTAGGTTATTGTCCAAACAGCCATTGGAAGCTGTCCTGTCATCCAAAGATCCAAAGAAAATCAATGTGTCACCTGTAAAATAGTTTGCTACAAATAACAGAAACCGTGCCGCCATGCCATCGCCCGCTGCGATTCACTACGCGATGGAACGCGTCACATAAATATTGTATTAAATGGCCGACACCATTAATGCACACTGAACGGTAAAAGTGATGGAAATGTCGCTCTATCTACTTCGTCGTCGATAATACTTAGATTTAAATCACACTTATTCTGTACCGTATAAATAAATAAATAAATATAAATAAATATATTAGGACAAATCACACAGATTGAGCTAGCCCCAAAGTAAGTTCGAGACTTGTGTTATGGGATGCTAACTCAACGATACTATATTTTATAACAAATACATATATAGATAAACATCCAAGACCCGGGCCAATCAGAAAAAGATCATTTTCCATCATGACCCGACCGGGGATCGAACCCGGGACCTCTCGGTCCAGTGGCAAGAACCTTACCACTGCGCCACCGAGGTCGTCAAACCGTATGTTTATTTGCATTGAAAAAAGGAATGGAGTTCGTATACTTCCTTGAGGAATACCGGTAGTAAAAATAATACCTATCGGATTAAATATTTATCGATCTAAAAGAATCATTATTTGGAGGAGTTAAATATAGAAAACAGTTTATTTAAAAAGCATTAACCACACAGTATAATCATATGACGTTTGACATATGGAAGAACTTAAAAATCTTAAGCGTGTTCCAATTTATGTTTAGTTTGACTGATTTTATGATTTATGACAACCCAATTCGTCATTCAGTATAAGTGGTAGCATAGTGTCATACGTACTTAATCTGATGCCACCATCTAGTAAATGTCCGAATGGAAATACTGTCGTTAATTTAAAAGTCGCTAGTATTTGTGTTGAGATCGTTGACGTTGCAACATGATGTAGAAACAGGCTCGAAGATATTCAGGCCAGTCCACAGTAGGAAGTCTTAGATTGATCAATGATATAAGAAATTCTTTGCAGATTAAAAAAAAAATGTTAAAAACCTTATAGGTTTATATATTTTTACTACTATGCGTAGATTGGTCTTCACAAGATTTTTTAATCCAGTTTTGGCCATATAACATTTAAGCCAAGGGCTCAACGCAAAATTGACATTAAATGCTCAGCTGAATGAACTGAGAAACAAATATTATTTGAAGTAGAAAAGCTAGCAATAGTTTTCTATTAGGTATATAAGTATATTTATTCTGTGCAAATAGGGACTTCTCTAAATATTGACAATGTTTTCCAAATTGACAAGCCCTGCACTTCCAAGCGAATCCTACCTTTACGTATGACACTATAAGATCCATTTCAAGCGCTTTTAAACCTTCATTATGCAAGTAGGTCCTCGATTCACATCCACTCACACTTCGGAAGTACGTAGGTTGCTTGTTGTCGTTGATAGGAATGAGAAATTTACATATTCAAATTAACACTACTGCAGATTTGTCGTGGGTGCAACTTTAACTGTCACATGAAGCTTGCGATATTGAGAGAACAGTATATTATACCACTTATTATTCAGAAATCTGAAGCTACGTTTGTTTATGTACGTGTTCTTTTGTCTTCATTACCATTTCAGGTGTTGAATTTAATTTTTACCTGTGCTATCGTATCTTTAGGTAATCCTTATTGTAGGTTGTTCTTCATAACGTCATTCTGCCGTATGCTTGTTCTTAAATCTGATTTTTCTATTTCTATTGTCATGAAACTACGATTATATTTTCTGTCCGATATTAACACAAGTGCAGTGCCAATGTCAAGTGCGGTCAACTGAGCCTACCAACTTCTGATCAAGCAATAAAGTTCTTTATGATTATAATCTTAAGGTACTGTCGCTATCACGCAACGCAGGAGCATGCAATCAGAATTTTAAATTATGACTCATTCCAATGAGCAAACGTTTAGAGTTCGTTGCATTGGGACGTTATATTACCAGTACAAAAAAATACTCCTACCTTACTAATTTTTAACACAGAAATAAAAATGATAATTCTAGTTTACTAAACTGTAAAGTATCTGTAGACAGTATAGCTAAAATATTTTAACCAACAATTAAATGCTTTAAGAGCAGCAGACATTTGGGATGTTTGCAACCTTCGACGATACACATGTACCAGACAATAAGTTATGATTGGACACGCTTGAGGCACCTTCGATGAGTGTCTTGTTCCATTTTTTGCTGTCTACGCTACATTGTTTCGTGATAATGATTGATTTCTTTTTATTTTTGAATTCCAGTGAAGATTAATACGCACACACAGGAAAAACTATGCTTTCCTTCTGTTTTTTGAAATTAAACCTGCACTGTTCAGAAAATCGCAAACTTTCGCGGAATCCCGGGTGAATGCTAATCAGCTATTGAATATAATCTGTGGCAAGCCATAAAGGATCGTCCCAGTTGATCGCACGCGCATGCCTGCACGCGTGCCACTGACCAAATGTCAAAGAAAGCCTGTGGATTTCTCGCACGCAGCTTCCATTCTCAATTTGTCGGCCACTTATTACAAACGAAGTCAACAATTCGACACATACACAGTAAGGTTTGTAATTTTATTTGGTACTGCGAGTTCTTGTTCTTATCCATTTATTTCATAGAACTCACAGACAATATAACATTTAGAACTTGACTACAGGACTTCATGCTAGCATAATATCGGCTATTTGCCGAGGAGACCCGTGACTGTGACGGTCATTATTATGCTTATTGCTTGTTCGTCTTATTTTACAAATTTGCGTGCGTTTGACGTCAATCTAGCCAGATACCCAGCAAAGATGAGGTCATTATTATATTCCTTGCTCTCTGTGGCGCTACAATCCTAACCGTAGTTTTTGTGTTCTTGAATATGATCTCTGAAGTCAAGATCTTATTAAGAACATGATCTTTTGCTTTTGCCTGTTCTTTGACCAGCGTCTACATCTCTGCTCTGTTCGACATCCTCTGAAACAAGTTCTACTAGAATGCAAAGAGTTTTCCCGGTGTCTTCCCCGGCTGTTAAAAGACGGAGTCATTCCGCTTTCCTTCTTTTTCGTCTCCTCTTCACACGGACGTTGGTATTCCTAGTTGTTAGAATACAATCTCAATCTTCAAGTTGTTATAACGGATCATCCAGAAGGCGGTCCCTGACCACTTGACCGCTAGTCGGCGCCACCGTCACGGGCCGCTGCCCTCCGCCGAACATGTGAGACATGAGACATTGATAGTATACTAGAATTGTAATAACTGTTGCGAATAGTACGATCAGGACTTGATTATCAATCAATTTTGAATCAATCATTGTGATCCTGATATGCATCAAGGGAAGAAGGAAAACTCCTTGGTCGATACTTATTATTATCGTCTTGAATCCAGTCGTAAAACTATGATATTCCAATCTTGTGCTTCGGTTGTTTGGATTAGATTCAGGCAGAATTTGGGCATCAGCCGCATTCAGAAAAATGGCTGACATTCTCCAATGACTAGCAGAACTATTTCTATCGGTTTTTATTTGAGACAAAAGAAGACGAAGGAAGAAGATAATTTTAGAAACAATTATGCGATACATTCAGAGGTTTCTTCTTGTGTATACTGTATATTAAATTCACTCTGTACCACCACACTAATCAATGTTATCAAGTTTTCTCCATTATCTTTATTGTGGCAAAAGTCGCTAGCACTTTAATTAGACACACTCCATGTGTCGAGTTCTGGTCCATATACTCTGGACGGTGGAATTATGTCAATGTGTACAGTTACGTGTTGCCACTGCCGGCAAAAAGTGGAGAGATTACGGCTATCGAGTAGACGGATAGAAACGCAACACTATGGTTTACTGTGTGACAGAACTGGCAACATTTATTATTATGTTTTGTTTCATTTCACCATAGGGACACCTATGGTTGTTTGTTTTTATGTAACGAAATCTTGGAAGTAACTTGATGTTGCACCCAGGTTCGGTTCTCGATAAGGTACCTCTCCAACGTCTTACTATAATATTATATATTATATACTATAATATTATATATTGGCTTTTTTTTTAACGGGCGTCCCTTTTCCTATATTTCTCAATAATGATTACTGAGTAACAAACGTTTACCTATTCTGCGAAGAATTGCTCCTATAATCCTAAAAATATTTTTTACTGAAATTGACAGTTTTGTTTCTGAAAATTTATCAATATTCTGTGTTCGAAATATTAGTCTATCTCAGATGGTCGAAAATACACGCGTAGTGTACGCGCAAGTTTGTCGATACGTCCCAATTTTTTGGAGCACGTACTTGTGCAGAATATTGATGAAAATTTGACATTTTTTGCTGTAGAAATCTATTATGATCATTTTTCCTTATTAATCATTCTGAAAGTGATCATAATGTTATTAAATATTCATTAAACTCAGTGTTGAATCACATAAGTGTGGAAATGTACTTTCTCTACTCTCACTTAAATGTTGAAGGGACCGTAAATATGCATTTGAATATCACTTGTACCAAGCTGACTATTGACACGAAAAGTCTGAATTTGTAATAGGTACATAAACAGGGCCGTAATAGGCATAGTGCCAGTAGCCCGCAGGGGATTCCATTGTCAAGACCGAACTATTTTTTAACTTCTATAAATCTCTAACATCACTATTATAAACATGTACATCTCGATACTATTTAATATCTTACGCAACCAAAACCGTCTAACTTTTCCGTTATCCTTTGCCATCTGCCTGTTGCATCCATGTGAGTGGCTACAAAACAAAATAAAAGACCCACATTTCTTAATTGACGTCTTTAAGGAAAAGGCTGCGGTGCAGTTTGTTGCGCTGCTTCTTCTTCACCGAGTAGGTGAAGAAGTCGGGGGCAGATTTAGTTTTGAGCATGGAATTAGAAGTATCTATTAATTAATTAGTAGTACCTACTAAATACCTAGTAAATTTTCGACGTCATTAAAAAAAATTGAATTTGAACAGAGTCCAGCCCCGGCGGAACATATTCCAACGGCACCAATGATAGTGAACTAAATCGATTCTGCACAGAGACCCCATCGTCGCGGTACAATAGACGAGGTGTGTCTACAGACAGACCGACGCTGCCATTGTTCTTACTATTGTTATGGTAACGAGTGTGACATTGTCATGTACGGAACTCAAAAGCTGTTGATGAAAGTCCATATTTAGGGAGGTATTTAGGCCATGCAGAAAAATAGAATAGTTTTATAATGCTATCGGTAGTTTTCCTTGAAAAATATCTGGAACAGGTATTGGAACTTGTGGTGGAAATTTTATTAATAGTAATGTTATAGGTACTATATGATTCCTCCTTGATGCCTTTTTTAACTTATCCCCGCTGTTTCTATAGGTCTAGTACAATGTTAGCTCTCTTCAATTTGACATTCGTTTCTCTTATATCTTTGATGTAATCCGAACATTTCCTCTATTTTTGAACACTTCCATAATGAGAATATCAAAGTATTAGGAAAATAAATTGAAGCCAACAATCAACAACAAATTAAGTATTGATGAAAGAGAAAGAATTAAAAAAATATTGTAAACGAGTTCGTGTTGCTTAACAAATAGTCATTGATACTCAACTATTATATATCAGAGATGAATCTTAATTAAAAGTTTAAAACGAGAACGAGAGCTATTAAATCTAAAAGATGATGAAAAACAATTAAAATTAATCAACAACCCACACATTCCGTTCCACGCTATGAATCTAGCAGTCTATGTAATCGAGAGAGGAACACGATTAAAAAATACTTGCGGACTTTTATCTAGCACGGTATTGTAACATATATTTATTTATTTAAACTAAATTCAACATAAAACAAAAGTAAAAAAAAAAATAATTAATGAAATATTAACCTAATTAAACTAAAATAAAAATACAAACACTATATACATTAAAACTATAACTAAAACCCTACTAATACAATAATAAATCACTAAATAACAAACAAATAAACAAAAACATTAAAACATAGGTACGTAAGTTGGTCACATCAATAATGGCTAGTTGTTCGTTCTCACTGCAACATACGACCGGTCCTTTGTTCTCGTCCCCACATAAACGGGCGCGTAGCGGGCGATCGCGGAAAGCGATTTTGATCTTCATACAGCGGACACGTAAACGCTCATCTCAACGCAGTGTTCAAAAAATTTAAATACGCTGATAATTAATTCCTCCAGTTTTTTTTACACACTGTGACTAGAATTTCTAAAGTGTAAAATTTCTCTTCAGTTTAATTTCAAAGTTTTGTGTGTGCAATATTATTACCCGTGAATCGGGTCCGAGTTTAGGGCTGAGACGACAGCCATATCATTGCGCACCACCCTGCGACTGCTGAGTGCTGTCCGTACGACCGACCATCCCAGCGTAGTCATTGACCGAAGACTGGTCGCGATTAAGGGCAGTACCTCTTTGTCAGGATTTAGAACACGGCATAGGGCAGTAGGACTCAACCCTGTATTTATTTTCTTTAAATAAAATTATTATCTGTGGACTTGGTTGAACTTTTATTTACTTCACCCAAACGTCACACTGGCGCTCAACGTGTTTAAATTTATTATTTTCTTATGCCGTAGTTCTACTTCCTTTTAGTAGCTGCATGTTTGTGTGCTTTATTTTGTTTTTCTTTTGTTTTGTGAAACGTTTCATTTTACTTTTGGTTGCAAGCAGCTAAGGTGTAACACTAAACACGTCTATTCTTTTACATTCTATTTAGTCGTTATTATTATTGTTAAAAATTTCCGTTGTTTTGTTAACATTTTATCTTGCCAGAACAATTTTCTTAAACTACCGCCGCACTTTAAAATTGCTAATCTATGTTGTAGTCAGTAATTCGGTCATTTTGTAAACTGTCCAAATCGGTTTTTTTTATTTTGTGTTTGTGCTACACACTAGTTGCAATTTTATGTGCCTTTTTTTTTTTCTTTCTTTCTTTTTGGTTTTGTGTTGTGTGATTTAAATTTTTTTTTCTTTTGCCTATTTTTATTTTTATTTTTTCTTTGCATTTATTTAGCAACCTTAAACGTTCTTCGTGTCACAATTTTGTAAAGAACAGAGATTTTTTTTTACGGTTTTGGTTCACCATTTACTTATTGCCGGTATATATATATTTTTTTTTTTCTCTTTTAAATATGGCTTTTCCTATTAAATTTTTATCACTCCAGAAGTCTGAATTAGAGTACGAAGTGGCAATCAGAGGTTCTAACCCTGAAAGCACCGTACAAGAGCTTAGGAAGCAAATCGCTAAACTAGCTCCCATTTTTCCATCGGAAGACATTTTAGATTCGCCATTTGGTACAGCTGAGGACCTCGTAGGAGTTTCAAATGTTTTAACAAAGATTAAGTCATCGATCGAGGGTACCGAGCTCGATCGTAATAACGTTTTAAGAGTTAAAAATTTATTAAATCATCTGTATCATCGCTTAAATAGGATACATAGTAGTGGGACCGAATCAGCCATTTATGGTTCTTGCGTTGACCAATTTAAAATGTACACAAATAAAGTTCAATCTCTTAAAGATAAAGACATAATTGATCCATTGCTTTGTCAAGGTACCAGTGAATCATCCATATCAACCACCCCAATGAACATATCTGTAACTTGTGATCGATCTTCTCAAGATATTATTAAATTAAAATATGATGGCAAAACTTGCGTTCGATCTTTTGTTCAAAGGGCAATTGAGTTCAAACAGGCGCGAAATATTTCTGACAATAAGTTGCTTTCATTTGCAACCGAAATATTTACTGGAGACGCTTTACACTGGTTTCGCAGCAATAGAGATCTTATTTCAGATTGGGATAGCCTTTTAGTTCTTTTAAAAAATGATTTCGATAGGTCTGATTATGATTATAGACTTTTATCAGAAATTCGCTCGAGGACGCAGGGTGAATCAGAAAACATAGTTATTTATTTATCTATTATGTCTGGATTGTTTTCGCGTCTTTCGAAAACTCTCTCAGAAGATAGTAAACTGGAAATTATTCTGCATAACATCCGCCCTTGCTACTCAACTATATTAGCTTCTTCTCCCGAAATTAAATCAATTGATGAACTAAGATCTCTTTGCACTAATTTCGAAAAAGTTCAAGCACGCCTATTGCATTTTCGCGAACCACCAGCTCCTTCGTCAGATACTTTAGCACCCGAATTTGCCTACTCTAAATCCAAAGCAAAATTTAATCAAAATTACAATTTTTTTAACAAATTTAATAACAAAAATGCACATAATAATACGGATAATCAAAATTATAATCACAATAACAGAACATACACATATAACAATAATAAAAATTTCAATAATCATTCGGAAAATCAACTTAAACAAAACCATAAATTTATACATGCTATAGATACGCCTAAACGTCGTTATTGTCCAAGGTGTCGTACAGATTCTCATGGTTTACGCCAATGTACGGCTGACAAGAGTAACATCTTCTGCTTTGTTTGTGGCAAAAAAGATGTTAAAACCCCGCAATGCCCTGATTGTAACAAGGCAAAAGGTATTAAATCAGTCCAAAAAAACTGAATACCCGGAACTGTAGTATTAATCATTTTGATAAAAATGATTGGCAACGTTGGTTGCAAACCATCTCAAATTTTTTCAAGTCTTATAAGCTTACTGCAGTTCTGTCTAATAAACCAAATAACGATTCTAGGCCTTATGCCTCTATTAAAATATATGATTTGTGTATTGCGGGCTTACTGGACTCTGGTGCCGCTGTCACAATCATAGGTAACAAAGCTCATGAAACTTTGATAAGGAAGGGACTTCAATTAAGTAGTAACGAGGCCAACCCTACATTTATTATCGCTGCTGGAGGCCAAAAATTGCAAAGTGTTGGTTCTATGAATCTTCCCATTCATTTTGAGGACCAATTTCACATAATTGAAGCTCTTGTTGTTCCAGAAGTAGAAAATAATTTAATTCTGGGCATTGATTTCTGGCGTAAGTTCCACATTTGTCCTAAATACCTAAATTCTGTTAATATATGTACTGTTAATGACAACTTAACTTCTTTTCATGACCCTAAAGCCCATTTACAAGATTATGAGACCTTAGACGAGTCCCAAAGAGTTATGGCCGATAACGTCATAAGTCAGTTTGAACAGATCTCTTCAAAGGTCAAAGGTTTAGGCAATACGCATTTAATTACGCACCGCATCGATACTGGGGATACGCAACCCATTCGACAGCGTTATTACCGCTTATCACCGGAGAAGCAACGTATTCTCGCTGAACAAGTCGACGAAATGCTAGCACTTGACGTTGTGGAACCGTGTGAAAGCGCTTGGTCGTCCCCTGTTTTGATAGTGACGAAAAAGAACGGCGAACCTCGTTTCTGTCTCGACAGTCGAAAACTGAATTCAGTCACGAAAAAAGACGCGTATAATCTGCCCTATGTCTCAGAAATCTTGGATAATCTTCGAGATGCTCGCTATCTATCCAGCATCGATTTATCCAAGGCATTTTGGCAGATTAATATCCATCCCGATGACAGAGATAAGACGGCTTTCTATGTCCCAGGGCGAGGTACGTTCAGGTTCAAGCGCACCGCGTTTGGATTGACCAACGCCCCGGCTACACAACAGAGTCTTGTCGACATTCTCTTTGGAGAATTCGACCAAAAAGTGTTTGCTTATTTGGACGATATCATAATAGTAAGTAATGATTTTGACAGCCATGTTTCAACTTTAGTAAAAGTCCTGCAAAAGATTAAACATGCAAATCTCACAATAAATCTTGAGAAATGTCAATTTTTTAGATCCCGTCTCAAATACCTAGGCTATGTCGTTGACAATGATGGTCTGAGAACTGATCCAGAAAAAGTGCAGGCTATCCTCCAATACCCTACACCTTCAAATAAAAAGGATGTAAAAAGGTTTCTCGGAACAGCCACCTGGTACCGTCGTTTCGTTCCAAACTTCAGCACTATAGCCGCTCCCCTAAATAAACTGACGTCCAATAAAAAGAACGCGCCGCCTTTTAAGTGGACTAATGAAGCTGATGCTGCATTTCTTAAACTTAAAGAGTGTCTGGTATCAGCACCAGTACTATCCTGTCCTGACTATAACCTCCCTTTCGAAGTCCATACGGACGCCAGCAATGTAGGAGTTGGTGCTATGCTCACGCAAACCATTAATTCGAGGGAGCATCCAATAGCTTACATGAGTAGATCTTTGTCAGCCTCAGAACAGAATTACAGCATCACTGAGCGTGAGACGTTGGCCGTAATTACTGCTCTGGAGCATTGGAGGTGCTACCTTGAAAACGGAAAGCGGTTTATAGTATACACCGACCACAGTGCACTAAAGTGGTTCTTGTCCCTAAACAATCCGACAGGTAGACTGGCTCGTTGGGGTGTGCGCCTTTCCTCTTTCGATTTTGATATTAGACATCGTCGCGGTTCCGATAACGTTATTCCCGATGCCTTATCTCGTGCAATTCCCGTAAGTGCCATAAGTTCAAACAATTTAATCAGTACCACTTCTGATACTTGGTACAGAAATATTTATAATGGTTGCATAAACCACCCCCAAAATTATCAAAATTTCTTAGTCAAAAACAACACCCTATATCGTTTAAGTAAAGAAAAATTTAATTTAAATTCAGAATTTGCTTGGAAAGAAGTCATTCCCATTGAACTGCGTGAGCAAATTATTTTTGAAAATCATTCCGAGCCTACGGCCGGACATCTCGGTATATTTAAGACATATAAACGCCTTGCTTTGCGTTATTTTTGGCCGGGTATGCATGGTGACGTTGTCAAATTTATTTCCTCTTGCGACAAATGCCTAGCTTATAAAATACAAAATCACGCTACCTTGGGTGAAATGGGACGTCCCAAACAATGTTCTCGTCCATTTCAAGTAATTTCTATTGATCTGATGGGCCCTTTGCCAGTAACTCGCAGGCAAAATTCATATATTTTTGTAGTCACGTGTTGTTTTTCTAAATTTTGCCTTATTTTCCCTATTAGAAATGCCACATCGCAAAACATAATTAAAATTTTAGAAGATTCCGTTTTTCTTGTTCATGGCATACCGCAGACCATTTTCCTAGATAACGGTACTCAGTTTACTAGTAACCTCACAGACAATCTCTTTAAAAAGTATAAAATTCCGAACATATTTTTCACACCTAAATATACTCCCCAAATTAACACCGTTGAACGTTACAACCGGACAATTATCACTTCCCTATCAACGTTCGTTGATGATGATCATAGGTCCTGGGACACTAAAATACCATCTATCCAATTTGCCATCAACAACTCGGTCAACGAAGCAACTCACTACACTCCTTCATTCCTTGTTTTTGGAAGAGAGTTGGTCACTTGCGGCTCACATTACGTCGATAACGACATAGGTAATGAGTTGATATTTTTACCCCGCGATGCTTACGCCGAAAACTTGGGTTGTTTGTCTAAGATATTTGATGATGTCCAATTCAAACTTTTTCAGGCTCATACAAAAAACACCTCTCATTATAATTTAAGACGCAAATCAGCAGAATTTCATGTTGGCGATACTGTCATGAAAAGAGCTTATGTTCAGAGTGACAAGGACAAGTATTTTAGTAAAAAGTTAGCACCGAAATATATAAAGTGTCGGATAATAGGTAAAAAGTCTCCTTTAATTTACAATTTGGCTGATATGTCTGGTAAAGATATTGGGATTTGGCATATAAAAGATTTAAAATTAGTAACTGTAAATAAATAAATATATATAAATTATACCCAACCTCTTTCATATTGTATTAGAACTTAAATGAAGCGATGTACCTAACATTTTTTTTTAAGTTAGTCAGATAACAAAACACTGACTGAACTTAGTTTGTAACTGCCATAGTAACATAAATGAAATAGTCACTACGGCTGTTTGGACGGATGAAACATAAATGAAGATGTATGTATGTAGATGTATAAAAGAAAAAAAAAATAAAAAAAAATAAAAAAAACAATATAAAAGCTTCGTTTTTATAAAAAAAAAAAAACTCGCTTAGCGGATTTTATTATTTATATAAAATAAAATCCTTGAGGACGAGAGGGGGTATTGTAACATATATTTATTTATTTAAACTAAATTCAACATAAAACAAAAGTAAAAAAAAAAATAATTAATGAAATATTAACCTAATTAAACTAAAATAAAAATACAAACACTATATACATTAAAACTATAACTAAAACCCTACTAATACAATAATAAATCACTAAATAACAAACAAATAAACAAAAACATTAAAACATAGGTACGTAAGTTGGTCACATCAATAATGGCTAGTTGTTCGTTCTCACTGCAACATACGACCGGTCCTTTGTTCTCGTCCCCACATAAACGGGCGCGTAGCGGGCGATCGCGGAAAGCGATTTTGATCTTCATACAGCGGACACGTAAACGCTCATCTCAACGCAGTGTTCAAAAAATTTAAATACGCTGATAATTAATTCCTCCAGTTTTTTTTACACACTGTGACTAGAATTTCTAAAGTGTAAAATTTCTCTTCAGTTTAATTTCAAAGTTTTGTGTGTGCAATATTATTACCCGTGAATCGGGTCCGAGTTTAGGGCTGAGACGACAGCCATATCATTGCGCACCACCCTGCGACTGCTGAGTGCTGTCCGTACGACCGACCATCCCAGCGTAGTCATTGACCGAAGACTGGTCGCGATTAAGGGCAGTACCTCTTTGTCAGGATTTAGAACACGGCATAGGGCAGTAGGACTCAACCCTGTATTTATTTTCTTTAAATAAAATTATTATCTGTGGACTTGGTTGAACTTTTATTTACTTCACCCAAACGTCACAGTATGCTTGAGTTTACTTACGGAAATAACTTATTTCAGGTTTACTCAACTATAAATGGGCGCTAATATGTCATAAACTGCTGGCCTACCATCAACTATTACATAGCTATTCAAATACCAAGCAGTTCACTGTTTCCGATTCCTGTTTCTCTTCGTTATTTCTAACCCAAAATATATCGTAGTATTATTTCTTGAAGCTATCAGGGGAATATTATTTTACTATTCTGTTGAGTTGAAAATCTGGACGCTTCTAATGCTATCATATTTCCAAAATACCTATTGTCCAAACTGTCGAGGTGCAATGCGATGATTAAAAAAAGATTAATGCTTCTTTCTTCTTCATCAAATAAAACTACTTTCACACGCAATTCAGTTCTTCATTTGTTTAATTCACCGTTATCAGGGACCCCCGCTATGGCGTCATTATTTTTCTAGGCGTCAACCATGTCATTACCTACTCTAGTTTTTCTACTTTCGTTTTTTCCTCTTGCTCCAAAGATTCTACATTCTTTCGACGTTAATTACATTCAGAAACTAGAACTACACGTATGTTTCCTATCTATTGAAAAAAAATATAGCCTAGCCATCAACACTTACGTTATTGTTTCATTTGCAAACCTTTTTTTTACCTTTTACGAACTTTTTATTCAAATCCTATCTTAAGATATAATACAATGATTTCGGAAGTATCTCAAGAAACTATGCTTGCAATGTCTTAACCATTCTGAAATTTACGAAATTCTCAAGAGATCTCAAGAAATCGTATCAAAATACAAACAGACCAAACCACTGAACCACGGAGAATTTTCTTAAGAACAAAAAGCAACACAGGCTCAACCTGCCTATTTTCTTGATAGCTTGCAATTTTGCGTGTTTTTTATTGAATGTCTGTCTGTACTGTTACAGTTAATGCCGTCGTTATAATATAATAGGGAAATGGTTACGCAGTTAGCGACGGCCGGTTAGAAAGTCTGTGCGAACATCTGTCGTAATTTTCTAATTTGGTCGACATGAGATTCTGTTACCGCTTATGATATTTATTACGGTTTCGGAAATGATTCATCTTCCGGTGACAAATTTGATGGTGTAAAAAGTTTTATTTATTACAAGTCAGAAAGCGACATGATTGATTTATCATTGCCCCACATTGAGAATATGTTCAATCATGCACGTTTTTAGAAAAAAATTTTTTTTTTTTTTTTAGATCTTGTGGTTGACAAAATTATATTTCCCAGCGGTCCAAAATGTCATCCCTGCGTGACTCCTAGTCACCAGACGACTTTTGCTACTCGAAATACTTAATCAAAGGTCAGTTTCTTCATAAGTACCCGGTCTGGTGTCTCAATGTTGTTGTTATTAAGCAATACATGTCTCGTGTCGACATGTCTCAGGGCGCGGCATCAACTTTCTTCGCAACACCTCAAAATATTGATGAATAGAATGAATTCTTTATGCCTTGTCAATCAATTTAATTATTTACAAGATTATGTATACGTAATATGATGCAGAATAATTATTATATTTACTTGGAGTATTTTTACTTATGTGCTGATCAATTTATTATTTCCGCAACCATCTTTTTCTCCAACATTTATAAGTTGGCTTGATATCAGTTTTAGTTTGATAACATTGCTTATTTTATTATGTTTTAAATTGTCTATTTTATTTGTCCGTTTAAGTCACAGACATTGACCTAAATCTGTGGTTTAAGTGTAATATTTACGTTCGAGCATTTATTGTCTCCAATGGACAATCGTATAGTCGATATCGTTAATAGTTTAATCCACTTCAAACTATTAATCATTTTAGTATACAAACCGCACTATATCTGATTTCTTATATAAAAATTTTATGGTATGAGTTATACTTCCATCCTGGCAATATTTTGTGAAAACGCAGTCGATGGTACGTCAATAGTTTCGCGGAAGTTCGAGAAATACGGATGTAGGTGTGATGGATGGCATGTAGAAATGTATGTTGTACTTTAACCACTATAAGAAAGTTTTTCACTTTGTCTTGACTGTGTGGTCACTCGCTAATGGATAGGCAATCTCACATTCACAAGTTTAAAACTCAGGAAATGTTTCATTCTATTATTGATTTGAACGTAACGTAAAATCTGTCAAGAAAGTGAAGAAAACTGATTTTAAATGAACTACGTTTTTTGCCATTGCAATACCAAATAAAAAGATCAAGATTGGTTGATAAACACCCTCTTTTATTTCGCATCACTTTCTAGACTGTAACTATTGGGAGAAAAGAACAAATATTATATATTATTAAGACTTGTTAACTTTTTAACACTTGTTAAGGTGCTATTAAAGTGCTAGTGGTGCTTTTATTTGCTAGATTTGACGTATTGTGCAAATTATAAGCTTTTTACAGTAATAAGATTTTCAAAATGCAACACATGTATTTAGGTAAGTCGTAGAACAAATTTATTAAACAAGTTTTCCAGAAACTAGATTAGTTTCTTAATGCTAGCTAAATGTCACGTTCTAACGTAAATCCGGACAATATCTGTGAAAACGTGCAGATAAAGCTAAGAAAGGTGATAAAAATTCCTTTGTAATGATGCGATATGGAAAGACTTGGGTACAGAGATTGTTTATGGAGACAAATAGTGTCTGGTTACAAATAACTACCGTAGAAGATTTATCTATTCTAAAAACTTGATTTCTTTGATTTATCATAAGATTGGGTTCATGTTTTTATATTTTACACAAACTATTATGTAATTTGGTCATTAATTAAATTCTGTTTATTCCTGTCTTTCTCAAAAAAGGTTCTACCTGGAATCATATATTTCCGTCTGAACATGATCTGGCATTGCAATTCTCTTCTCAGTTCAAAGCTTCATGCATCTTAAATAGATATCTAATCGATAGGTCTGTAATTGTCTACTTGGTAGTGAGATGCTCTACAAACATTGCGTACAAGTGTCAACACTTTCTGCTAGGGAAATACACAATTACGAACAATGCTTCATAACTCGTCAAGGAAGCTTCTTGCATGCTTTATGTAACTTCCTCAAGTTGTCTCTCATCACCCTCCAACTTGTCAATACTGGCACCTTCTAACTCAACATTTGTAGCGAGCTGTGGATAGTTTTCAATCACTAAGGCTTATATGTTCTCTAAGACGCTTTAGGCAAATTGTTCTTTTTAGGAATTGCTTTTAAATGCTCCAGTTCAGTTCATTTAAATTACCTAAATTATATCTCTCCAAAAACTTTTTATGGAATATTTTAGTCTTAATGAAATTTAATTAATTTCAAAGATGATTCCCGTTATGACTTCATTCTACATATTTATCATCTGCGACAAGTGAATTGGATCTGTTTTATACCTCGTGTGAAACAGATCCTGCTGCAACCCGAGCCTAAGGTCGCTTTCCACTGTTTCTCACACTTGGACTGACCCTGTCCCCTTTGCATGCTTGCATTGTAAGTGCTAACTCAAGTTTACTCGTTTATGATACTGATATGTTTCGCAAATTATTAGCATGACAACGCGAATCTAGCCCAAATGTAAGTCTTATTTGAATTTTTTTAGGCAGGATATCATTTATGTATATTATAGAACAGAACGATTTTTCTAATTAGGATGGTTATGGAATTTTAACTACCCGAATTTCACCTACGTTTATTTAAATTTCATTTACTTATAGTTAATCTTGTTGCTATGTTAATTTTATCTTATTAATAAATTTATCAAAACTTGTATTATGTGGACAGCCTACTGTAATTATTGATTTTGGTTTGTTATCATACACCATGAACTTTGAGATTATTTCCTATTATATCCCAAATTCTTTTGCAGTCGGCCATTGACTCATTCATATTCACATACGAAAGCGATCTTCAATAACTTGACAATAAATTCTAGTCTCTAGAACAATGATAACAGCTGCAAAGTTCTACAATGCGATTAAAAAAACGTTCATTGTTGATCGGAATAAGGCAATGAAACGATCTGCAAGAACATTAACGACATTAAAACCTGATTAATAAAGAAAATCAACACGCACATCGTAGAACACGTAATAACTCCTATAAAACTGCCAAGATCCCCATTAATTATTGTCTTGGTCTTGAAACACGTGACTTTCGTCTGCACACCGTTAGGTTTGACCTTACTCACCTGCGTCGCAGAGGTCAATATTAACTGGCCAATACTCTTCGTATTATGTATTTAACTTAACGTTTTATCTCGTATCCTATCTTACATTTTATTACAATCATTATTATTTTGTTAAGGTATAAACTTACTCTATGCTCTAGGGATTGCGAGGTTCTGTCTTAACTAGCTAGCGAGTCTGACGGCATGAAACTCAAGGATATTTCTTTAAATACCTTTCAAAAAATCAACTGCATATCTTTGTAAAATGATGGAACATCTTGACGCTCATTATAAACAGCGAAATTATGATAACAATTTTCCATGACTAATAAGATCTTTAATTTTATAGATGCCATTGTGCATCTTAGTGTAAAATAATGTAATATATGCATGAGTTTCATCCCACAGTCTATTGTTGTGTCTAAGACATTTATTAAACCTACGCAGAACAATCGCAATTGCGTAATTTTAATTAATTGTGCGTCCCTTTCACGCATTACGTTGACTGTACTTTTGCTTGTCCTCGTTTTTTGCAATAAGTAACGTATATCTAATTTTTAGCTATCATTGTATCATTTTTAGCATTGCCAATAATTTTTATAGTAATTATTTCTAAACAAATGCAAAAAATTCATAATCTGTGATTAGTAATACTATTAATAGTACCTAGATACCAATAAGAAATTTGAGCCCTTCCACATGATATAAGATATTATTTAATGAAAATATAGAAATACCATATCCCACCATTGCTTCATTATTTGCGTTTAGTACTTATTCAAAGTACTCTATTTTATAATTAATAGTATAATTATTGTCCAGCCCATTATCATTTCACAAGGTATTTCGCAATCTATTGACATGTTGTATAACCGGTTCAAACTGGAGCTAACTGGACTTACTTGTGAAATGAACACCCAAATTAGTTGGCACGACTTGCTAATGACATATGCATAGTTAGTTGCTTTCTCGTGACGTTCATTGTAAAATATTATAAGCCAGTTTGTTCAATGGATGATTAATAAATTTGTTATTTATGATTTATGTTCGTTGTTTAGTGGCTGTTCGCGGTATGAAGATGTAGCATCGATAAATAATGTATTTCGATGACATGTAAATGTTTTGTTAGAATAGTTTTCTCAGCAAGTTTGCTTGTATGTTTGCTGACCTTGATCTCACCATCTTGGCCTTTGATGCTATTGTCGAAAATTATGTGCATTGTTGTCAGCTTTTTAAATTCTGTGCTATGGAAATTCTCTAATACAGGCTATGCGATACGGTTTTTGTGGCACTCTGACCGTAATCGCTGTTTTAACTGTTTTGAAACATTGAATATTTGAGAACAGTATTCAAAAGTGGAGTTTTATTATCGAGTGGCATTAACTGTATCAACTTCTTAATTTTCGAATCATGTGCATTTTCTGCCTCGTCATCCCTCCTACCATGACCTGCCTTAACATCAGTTTCGTCATAGACAAGGCCTGCGGAAACACGCCACTTTTCTACTTTACGACAATAACGTTCGTCACAACAACGATTTTACGCCACTTGCCCTCGCGCATTGTCAGCACTCATTGTTTTATTAACTATTTCAAAACCTTATCTGATTTTGGAAACAATATAGTTTATTTGCAAAGATTGATTGAAATAGACGTATGTAATGTCAAGCACACTGATTTGTCATCAACTAGATCTATAACTCCATAACATATGATACTTCTATGATCATCAGTAGTTGTTTTGAATTTGAATTTACATTTTTGTGTTAATTTAAAAAGATTTTAGCTGCTATGCTTTTCAATACTTAGTTGTCAATGTTCCAACTCAAATCACTCCAAGTTATTGTTCTAATGCTAATTACTTTATGCAATTTGGACCAGTTTGATTAGCATAATCTTTAGTACCAAGTCATTTGTTTGTTTTAATTATTCTATTATTAAACATATTCATAAATGTTCAAGGATTGGTCTTATGAAAGTCTTGCTCGCCATCCTTTCTCATTTTTTAGCAGTGATTTATTTTATTTTAATGCACAAAATACAATTTGTAAAAAAATTCAATATATTAGTTCTGCATTTATTTTAGCAGTGATTTATTTTATTTTAATGCACAAAATACAATTTGTAAAAAAATTCAATATATTAGTTCTGCATTTAGAACTCAATCAAATCAAATGTATCTTGATCTTTGGTGCTTATGTGTGCATTTCATTTCTTTTTTGTTCTTTACAACGTACCAAAATAACAGTTCACCTTCCTTCTCATATTGGTACGCATGTCACATATATACTTTTTAAACTAAATTAAAATAATGATATGAAAACATCTTATTTGCCACTCGAATCCTGAAATTTTCGCTTTGGTCCGTTTTCATAACACGCTACATAAAAGGAAATTTGATTCACCTTTTCTCATGTCATTATTTTAATTTAATTTATCTCTTCAAATACTGGTCAATTACAGTCAGTCATTTCAACTCATCAATTTTTATCGCAAAATTTACGGAAGCAAACCAACGAAACCATTCAGTTCAGAACCATTATTCTATCACACGTGTCGTTGTATTGGGAACCATCAAACCAAGCCCAACGTAAGTTTTCTCCATGAATGTTGTCCCACTGACACCGATGGTGGTCGGTTGCCCCCGATCCCAGAGCTCTCGCTTATGCAACTGTATCGTAGACATTGTTGCGCATGCACATGCAGAAATGTTCCTCCTATATCTTAACGGTTTCGATGCTAAAAGTTTTTAAAAAAGATTCATCTGAAATCTGTCTAATCTGCCGAGCATTATGAGAATCTGATTCTATCGATTTCATTGCTTCAACAATTATTTGATCTGAAAGATATCAGAGTTCTTTTTTTTCTTTTTCTTGAAGTTGCTCAGCCAGTATTAATTCTGAAAGCAAGTGTATAAAAAAGATCCCTATTTCTGAAAATAAGTATTTCACTCCAATCATCTCATGGTAGAGATATTTCTCTTTCCTGTATTTATTAAACCTCCATCTGCAAATAATATGTCTACTCAGGAATTTACTTGCACGTCTTTGTCATCCAATGCGATACCTTTGGCATTTTGCCGTTGATTGTATGACATTTGATTCTTATTTCCCACGAGGTTATGTAAGTCATACAAATATCTACCACTGGTTGCATTTGATACGGCCCCCAATTAGAGCATGTGAGGTAGGACGTGTTGAGTTTTTTTTTTTGTCATTTCGGAATGGCTATTCAGACCATAGATATCAGAATATATTCAGACGGTGTTCGACCAGCATGTGGCCACGCTGATCACTCTGTCGTTGGCATCGTCCAAGCCTTCAAGATTTTACATGGCTTTACTTTAAATTGATAACATTTTTAATGTCCAAGACGTGTGCACTCGTCTTTGCAACCTTTTACACGAATTGTTTTTTTTTATAATGTCCTTATTTCCCACGCGGTTATGTAAGTAATGCTATGTACAACAGTTGAATAATAAAACACAACGAAACAACATTTATAGTTGCGAATGTGACGAATTAATTGCTGGGTTGAGCAATGCTTAATGAGCCGAATAAGTTTTTGTACGTGTACCTACTTCAACTTTGATAAAAACAAAAGAAGAAATGCTCACTAGTTTGTAATATCTTTGTCGTACATACATTATATAAAAACTTGATTATAGTATAGGAAATAATGCGCAATATGGCGGGCTTTCCAGGGCTATCCCAGGAACTCTTCTAGTCAACGTTGTCAAGTTATCAAATTTATTGAACGGCTATTTTAACCAGTTGGCTGCGACATACACCTACAATACATACAATATTATAATTGTGCTTGTTGTAAAAGACGAGCTAGCGATTTCTTGTGACTGTGTTTCGGTTATAACGGGACTGAAGAAATACAGAACCATTGTGATGTGACTGACTCATTTAATACAATAGCCAAATGGACGGTAATGTGACAGGCATCAAAAAAGTAATTTTTGTAGAAAAAAAAAAACATTTCTTTTGAGTTTTCAGTCTATAGCGGTGATTTGCTAGATACTTTTGTTCTTCTTCTTCTCGACCTTTTTATTTTCTTTGCGTGGTCGGCAAATATATATTAACTCCTTTTATTTTGCCATTACACTTTGGATTATGTTATTGGCGACATAATTTCGCAGATTCTCTCAACCTCGTGATTTTACGACCGGCGCCTGCTTGACATCAACCCTTTTATTATGAAACGTTGCCTATCAGCTTTCAAGCTCTTTACCTTTTTCGGCTCGTACAAAATCCACGGAGGATATGGAGTAGTTATATTCTAAGGCGGGAACCACGTGAAAATAATTTACGAGTTACGACACACAGTAAATTTGGACTTGACAAAATAATATAAATTAAACTTTCATTGGAGGATACAACATAAATTCAACATTTTATGTTTACTTTAAGCATTGAATTACCTTACATAAAGTTTAATGACATCGATAATCTCCGAATTTGAAAGTGTTATATCTAAATCGCGAACATGCAGACTCCACATTGTTTTTCGTGCAAAAAGTGATTTTTAATCAAGTTCTCAAAATATGTGCATTATTTACACTATGTAGGAATTTGTCTCTTCAACCGTACAAAGAAACTGTCCGAGAGGAAAGTTGATCAATAGCGAAATCAAGACTTCGTCTGACGACGTCTTCTGAGCGACAGGAAGACATTTAGTATCCACTAATCTACGATAATTACCGCGCGGTGCGGCATGCAATACTTTAATGGAGAGAATTTCAATACTTCACTCACAACACAGGTATATTTTCTGGCCGAATATTAAATAGGCCACGATTTAATATTCGCTTTAGACGTCAATTAATATAGTTTTGATTTTTCAATAAAAAATCAGTCATAATTGTACCATTTGAAACTTTCGCTTTCGGCTGAAAATCACTTTTGCATTCGATAGTTTCGTTTGGACACAGATTCTTTTCTTTACGTTTTGTACTTATATGTTTATTTATGCCCTTCTATTGAGTGAAATCCTCTCATTTTGACGTAGGTCGAGGCATTTTCCAAACGTATTTATTACAGCTAATCTCATAGATGTATTAAAAAAGCCTAATCTATAATATTCTTGTATGTATATTCTTTTTGACAAATTCGGTGGCGCAGTGGTGAAGTCCTTGCCTCTGAACCGAGAGGTCCCGGGTTCGATCCCCGGTCAGCCATGATGGAAAATCCCATAGTAAGTATCCCACAAGTCTCGAACTTACTTTGAGGCTAGCTCAATCTGTGTGATTTGTCCTAATATTATATTAATATTATTTATTTATTTATTATTTTTACAAAGAAGTAAGCGTTTGTGAGTTTGTATGTTTGAGACGGGTAATGTCCGAAACTAACGAACTCATTTCAAAAAATTCTTTCACCATTAGAAAGGTACGTTATCCAAGATTGCTATAGGCTATATTTTATCTCAAATTTTTTACGAGAGCGAAGCCCCGGGCAACAACTAGTAATATATAAAAACGCAAATTACCTAATATTTAGTTCAATAGTTGTTTCGATCAAAAACACAATAACTAAATGTTAAAAATTTTAAATTACCAATGTCGTGTTTTTTTTTTCTTGCTTTGCGATTGCAAATCCAAAAAAGCGGGACAGAGCTGCCCCGCGCGGGACTGTAAATGCTGGAGTCAAAAATCGGGATGTCCTGCCAAAATCTGAACGTCTGGCAACGCTGACTTATCACTATCACTACATAGTATAAAACAAAGTCGCTTTCTCTGTCCCTATATCCCTATGTATGCTTAAATCTTTAAAACTACGCAACGGATTTTGATGCGGGTGTTATTTATATATATATATATAGTTTGATTCCTGAGGAAGGTAATTTATTAAGGTTTTACCCGAGCGAAGCAGGGACGAGCAGCAGGGATTGATCTTGATTGTCAATATATTACTTAAAACTAAGTCTACTGCCGTCTTCCAAAGTGCAGGTGAAGGAGAAGCAACGTAAGAAGTTTCACCGCATCCTTTTCTCCCAAGACGTCATAAGATTAACAAATGTAGGTAATATAATGAAAAATGAAAATTGCCTAAGTTAGAATCTTTTAATGTAAGCAGATATACTTATATGTACTAGGAGTCTTTATTAATCTAAGGTATAGTCATTAGAATATGTATAATAATATTAGGTTGATGGCCTGATGAAGACATTAAATTAACTTTCTACTGTAAAGACTTCCACTAAAGTTAGGAATCATTATTATATTGCATTATTGTTAGGAAGCAATTTCTAGCTGAGTATAATCGAGTCTTCTTTTCCCTTATTATAATGTTTTAGTGTCTAGATATAGTAGAAGGTAGCTATAGAAGTCACATAACAAGATTAAGATAATCAGACAACTTTCAAAGCATTTGACGAGGATCTTATATTATAGATGCGAAAGTCTATCTATTTCGCTTCCGCTTTCACGACTAAACCGCTGAACCGATTTTGATGAAATTTGGTATGCAGATAACTCTACCGTTCAAACAGGGTACTTTTTTCAAAAATCAACCCAACTTACTATTAAAGAGGGTGAAAGTTTGTGTTCCGCTTTTGCAGAGTGATCCGCACGCGTGCGAAGCCGCGGGCACAGGTTAGTTGATAATATAGAAATAATAATATAGAAATAAAAGATAGATTATAGGTATGGACGATTAGGGAATTGACAATAACACTCAACCAACGGCCCACACCACAATAAGCACTAAGCCTGTATTGCGGCGAGAACAGAGAAACGGGCACAACACACCCAGAAAATATTTGTGATCAAATAGGTACTTACTTTAATGTAAAAAAAAAAAACTTAAAAAGACACAGCAGTTTCTATTTGTAATCGTCTATTTCATTTAGCTGGCACGGCTGATTTTACTCGACACATTTCTATGTCAATAATATTTCCAGCCATCACCTATGTTATAGGTACATATTTTCTCTCTGCACTTGGGTTAGTTATTATCAACTCGTTGGGCATCCGAGAAAGCCCCTCAATGAGGTCGTGTGGACGTAAAGTGTGGAGTTCGCATACTGAATGACCCTGAATGAATAACCCGGCGGGTTTGAGAAGCTGTTAAAATTACCGAGGCTCTTAAGCAGCAGTGACTTTCGATTTTTATCGCATTATATTAATTCGTATGCAGTTTGCGTTCGTCTTGGAGTGACGGAAGTGATACTATTTAGACCAGGCGTCGTATATAATTACTGATATATATATACTCTATGTAATGTTATTGTATACTGTAATTGCGGACAACACCGACTTTGTTGTTTAAGTGACATGCAAATATTGAGTTCTTCAAAAAAGACGTCAAAAAATTAATTAACACCCCAGGCAGGCAGGCGTCCACAGGCTGCGGTGTCCACTACCCAGCCCTGTCTATCACTTTTTTATACTAATCAGTAGTATAAAAAAGTGATAGACAGGGCACTTAGCTGTCAGTTTAATACTGACATTAAAATTACGTTGTGAGTTGCGGAATGAAAAATATGTTTCATATAGCTGGAAAGGAGATACTGTTAAAATGCAAGAAGGCAACCACACGACCAAGGTTATCTTTATAGCTATGAGGCAAAGTAAACATGTATCTTATCCCGGTTTTATTAACTTAAAAGTCTATAAAATTAATTCAAAAACCGCCATCACCAATGCAAATTGCTCGCGCATTCTTGAACTTGACACAGAGTTTCGTAACACGACATATAAACGACTGGTTTTTGTTAGGTAGGTATTTACGATTTAATAGTTCCAGAATTGCTAATAATTTTTTACTTTCGATACATGTTTAATTAACAACTATGAATTTATTGACAATTATTTGGAAGTTGAGTAGAATAAAATCTGGAACATTAATTTATAGTCACACGTAATATGACAGAATTCAATGATTTTTCAAAAACGCCAAATCCCATTATACAAAATACTAATGAGACACGATTTTAAGTTTTGAAAACTTTAGAATAATCGATAAACTGAAAGTCCGCCCTTACGATAATTTTTTTTCATATTTTTGAAAAAAGAACTAAATAAGCTGTAGCCTGTCGCCTTTATCCTTTTTTATTATCCTTTTGTGTTTTTTACGAATGTTATTAACGGCCGGAATCGAAGCATTTTCTCTTCGGAGCGAATTAAAAATTAATTAACTACATGCAAATGTTAAGCCAGTAATTAACTCTTCACTAATTATTGTAGGAAATTAGGAAGAACATCCACAATAGGGAAAAAATATGAACAAAATGAATATGACACAGAAGCAAAAATTTTTAATGCATCAAAAAACTTTGCTACAAATAAGTTATTTTAAGAGAAATTTTTTTGTCTCTTATTCTAGTAAAAAGATTACAAATGCATGCATGTAAACATATGTCTGTACTTTACACTTGAACTTTGCCCGAGGTGCATTTGAACAGAATGCTAAATGTATGTTTTCATTAATTTATGTTAAGAACAGTTTAATTCCATCCTTTATTAAACCAGTTTTCACGAATTTTAAGCAAAATCATTCTAATTTATCATTGTATTTATCATTGATTGTGTTTAATATTTCTTAAATTATTATATTTCATAAGTACTTTTTGATATGGGTGAAAAATGTGATGGTCGGAAATTTGTAACACGCCAAAAATGCAAAACTTTAATATGTATTCAAGTCTTCACTTCTGCCGGTATTCCCGGAGTGCAACCCTTTTTTTATCTGTTTATACCACAGATATATTACATTGAATGTTCATATATCTGCGGATTATACAAGCCATTTGAAATTGATTCCCACTCCCTTGCAGACTAGCATCAGGTCTAGCCTGTGGTCAGTACATTGTACGTGATTGTATTGTTGAATCAAGTTATTGATTGCACTCAGTGGTTGCTAATTCTAGGTAATGCAAAAATACTAGATCCATGACTAGATCCTACTGTACAGTTATGGAAAGTAGTGTCATTATATACCTGTTTTAAGGCAATATTACTTGGGAGCCCTTCGTAGCATACCTTTAATTCAAGCTCTTTTGAAATCAACATTTCTACTTAAAATTGTTACTTATTAGACGTGATCTATCTTGCATTATTTTTATGCTATACGATTAAAAGATAAGAACTGTAACAACTGCAAAGCTATTCTATTAATCGATAAATATTTGGAAATCAATATTTCATTGTGCATTATTCACGATATTGCGACTTTATCTGGGGCAATATGCGATATTTTGCCCTATAAAGCTATGGGTCATGGCATCATCAGCTAGTGTCACTTGGTCACCGATGGAGACCACTAAATTCATCCTGCTGATACTGGCTGCTACAGCCCAGGTAAGAAATAAAAAAAATTTTTATGAGCATACTCGTAATAAAAATAAATAGTATTTTCCATTTTTAAACTTTCTTTTTTTTTTCCAGTACTCAGCAAATGCCCAGTATTATGCAGCATCACCTTATGCTTCACCATTAGGACTGCCCCCAGCGGCGGGCTACTTGCCCGCACCGGCCGCTCCAGGTTACCTTCCCGCCCCGCCAGCCCCTTACCTACCACCTGCTTTACCGCCCGCTTTACCGCCTGCTTTACCCCCTGCGTATTTACCAGCTCCTGCCCCCGTACCATCTGGATACCCTCCAGCGATTACCATACCGATGCCTCCACTACCTCCTCTTTATGTAAATTTACCACCACCAGCTCCCATGTACGTCACGCCTCCACCTTCAGCTCCACTACTCGTTGAGCTTCCAGCTCCTCCGCCAGTAACCGTCATGACTCCGCCGACACCTCCGATGCTCGTTTCCCCTCCGCCGCTGCCCCCTGTGACTGTCAACCCGCCGCCTTTTCCTCCACTCTGCGTTAATCCACCACCGTCTCCCCCTGTGTACGTAACACCCCCGCCTCTACCGCCAATGTTCGTGAACGCGCCTGCTCTTCCTCCAATACTGGTGGATATTCCTCTACCTCCGCCGATAGTAATTGAGTTGCCGCCGCCTCCTCCTATCGTGGTTCAGCCTCCTCCGTTAGGGCAAGTGATGGTGCAGCCACCGCCACTGCCCCCGATTCCTGTGGAGTTCCCGCCGCTGCCTCCTATGCTCGTGCAGCCTCCACCTTCGCCGCCGCTTTGCGTGCAACCTCCGCCATTGCCACCTATAAGCGTCCAACCTCCACCACCGCCGCCACTGACTATCCCAGGGTCTCCTCCCATGCCGGTCACCATCCAGCCCCCGGCACCAGAGCCCCTATACCTGGAAATTCCTCCATCACCTCCCGTGCTGGTCCAACCTCCTCCTCTGCCCCCATTCTGCGTGCAGCCTCCCCCGCCGCCCCCCATGTGCCTGCAGCCGCCCGCCCCGCCCCCCATCTGCTGCAACCACGCCGCTCCAAGTCCATACGATCCGTACGGTTTTCCGTTAGGACTGGGTTCACTATTCCTGTAAACTTAATATTTTTGTTATGTTAATCTAAACAAATGTTATTATTTTAAATTTGTATTATTTATCCATAATTTAATATGAAAAATAAAAAGTTGTATTAAATCCCAGTCTTTTATTTTGATTGAATATTCGTTCTCTTCCTACATGCTGAGATTTCCATGAATGAAGCGTAATACGTGAATAAACGTTATTCACCATGATTTTATTGAGATTATGATGACTCTTATAATATTTAATTCTTAGAGATTTTATCATCCAATTTGATGGGGCCACAGAAGCAAACACAAAACTATTGTACAACAAAATCACACTATCTACTGTTCGTTATACTACCTATTAATTAGTGATAATTAAAATAAGAGTTAACCTAATAAAAACACACGGTTATAGATTTCCCACTGTAATTTTGAACTACCACATAAACAATGAATGTCTTCGTTTATTTCCAGCATGGCGGGGTCTGGGGGGCTTACAGAATGGTCGGAGGGGGCGTCTGTGTGGTTCCAGCCAAGCGGAGCCTCCGCCCCGCTGCCCGGCCAGCTGCTGGAGGTGCACCGCGCCGCCAGGGTGCTGTTAGTGAGCGCCGTCGTCAATGGCCAGGTAACTTTGCTGATGTTGTCAGTATTGACCATGCCATATTTTAACATTACACAAGCCATATTGACTCATGGTAAGTTGTTTATTAATAAAAATACGACTTTTAGAGGTCTCTAACATAATTGCTTCAAAAAAGCAGCCTGATGCCAGAAATATTGAAGTTTCCATAGACACAACTGCTTAGAAGTGAAAGTGGTTTAATAAGTCATTCAGTCTTATTATTCTTTTGTCGCTGACAAAAATAATCTGTAAATAATATATTTTTATTAACCTAAAGAGATAAATGTTTATCTGCTTGATGATTCGACGTTTGCTGTTAAAATGCTTTTAAAAATCACGTGTCCATTTTTATACAACTTCTTCTCGGCCCATGAACCATAAAAATCAACAACGCTTCGCCTATTGTGACATAGTCGCTAGATGTCTATCTAGCTAGTCTAAAAGCTTTGTTAACACATAATTAAGCTGACACTGACACATACAAGTAGCACTTAAAGCCGATCATTGGACACCAACCGACTGAATAAAAGAAGTCATTATCCGATATTCATCCGAATTATCGTGTCAAGGGGCCTTTGTTGTAACTGCTGACCATAGAAAAGTTGTGGTGGCCTAATATTTGCTAACCGGTATCCAATCCTGACAATGTAATTATTAATTAATTTTAGTTATCCTCTGTCGCCTTGTCCCATACAGTTCTTATACAAGAATTGAGACAATTTTTTTTTATGGCGGTGATAAAGCGTCAGCTGGTAATATCAAGTGTCTACTTTTAGGCAACAGTTCACACATTTTTATAGCATAGGCTTCGCTCAGGTAAAACCATAATAAAAACTAGCATACGTCACTCCTGAAGGTTTCATCTATCTCTAACGTTTATTAAGTACTAGATTTGACCGCGGCTTCGCCCACGTTAATTTTCCGGGATAAAAGGTATCCTATGTCCTTCTCCATACTTCAAACATGTATGCAAAATTTCAAGAAGATTGGTTTAGTAGATAGCGTGAAGAGGTAACAAAGAAACGAACTTACTTTATAATATTAGTTAGGATAGGATTAGGATTGTATAATTTTCTCTTCGTCTTACCTTACCTCATCTCGCTTTGTTAAGTCAACAATATAATTGTAGCATGTCGATGTCGAATCACATGATAAAGGTCAAGAATTATTCTCACATTGTGGTCAACGCCTCGGTAGACCTTAACACGCAAGGTCGCGCCAACTAAACTTTTTATAATATTCATACTAGTAAAAGAGTACAATTCGTACGCAGTCTTGAGAGACAAGCTTAAAGCCACCCAGCACTTCGTTGTCTATAGGTTTTGACACTGACGTGCGTTGACGTACGTCGAAATTTATAAAATTTCTGCATTGTATTCTTCTGTATGAAACGGTCGTCAAGACGAATTTTGTCTAGAGTGTAGATGAACCCAGCCGACCCAAACTCGATAGGTTCGCGTCGTTTTATGTCTGTTCCAACCTTCCATGCCACCATCAAGTGACCACCAAAGAACATATCATATTTTAATCTCAATTCCACCACCCGACATGCAGCTACCTTAGGCAGCTACGTGGCCCTCGAGCAGAGGAGCGGGGAACCGATTCCTTACTCCTGTGCTTCTAGTCGCAACACTTGGTTCTCTCTACCCTCTATAGAATGATGATGTGATACTGTTTTTGTATTATAATAGGTAGTATATTTTATGTAAGTAATTAATCATTTATTGTTCAGCGTATAGCATCTTCCAGCCTAACTGTGCATTTTGTCACTTTGAGTTTATTCAATTGTATTCGTCCGTGAGAGAATTTTATAGCCTTGCTCCGCGGTTGTACTGTTTGTTTGTATTGTTTGTATTTTATTCATAACAAAACAACGTATTCTTTTGAGATGTAGCGCAATTCATCACTAAGTATAGTATAAGAACATGTACATAAGTCAATTAATTTCCAGTGTTTTTCCGATAATAAAAAATTAATACAAAATATAGTGTTTTATTTTTAAGATTCAGAGGTTAGATTACTAATTATTATTTTGGTGTCTGTTCAAAGGCTCTTATATTAATAGAAAGAAAAAAATAATAGAAAAAAAAACAGGTTTGTTGTCAAAACTAGTTAGCTTATATCCTCACTAGGGAGGCATTCGCCGAGGAAGGTTGTTGCAAGGTCGACGAATAGAATGCAAGCAATGTGAAGTGAAACACTACTAAAGGTATGCGAGCCTGGTATGGTCAATAACTTTCAATAATCAAATATCACACATTGCACATTCATTTATTTCTTTTTTCAATTTTTATTTATCTTTAATAACCCTTATGTACTTAATAATTTCTTTTAAAAAATAAAACTAATTAAAAATAATAAACTATAATTGTTAACACAAAGTATTGTTTTCTATAATCTAAGGGTTATCACCTACCATAATACAAAACTTTGATTGAGTATGAAAATACAAAAGTATGTATATGTATGTAGCATACCTGTATGGTATGGTATGTTGATTTTACTCCCATCCACAAACGACTTGTAAGTATGATGGTTATACTTACAAGTCGTGTGCGAATGTTAGCAAAATCAACATACCAGCCAGATGCTTTCGTATCTTTTATCTAAAATCTAAAGTGTTAAAGGTTGTGGTGACCGCTTTCCATCTGGTGGACCCTGATGGGGTTACGTCCAATATTTTCCAAATACACAAACAATTATCAACACAATTATCCTTTTAAAACAAATTATCCTTACGCCTTACATATTATAAAACAAAGTCCTCTGCCGCGTCTGTCTGTCTGTTCGCGATAAAAAAACTAAAAAACTACTGGTAGGATTTTCATGCGTTGTAATGTTTTTACCCGAGCGAAGCCCGGACGGGCCGCTAGTTACGAATAAACCTAATTCTAGAAGGACGACATCGCTTGTTGGCGTAAAAAGTGTAATGGCGCCTCCATGGGTAGGTTATTTTAGGTTACAAGCTATTTAAAAGAACGTGGAAGAAAATTAATTATGTAATGAATTCAGATCATTAACGCTTGCACTTTCCCCGCCCCTCAGTCCACTGCCAGAATCACTTGATGTGGTCAGCTACCCGTTATCCTCAGCGCATAACAGTTATAGCTTATTGAGTGCATTGCAATCTGCAATCAGTTGCACCGGGCTAGCGGCGCATGCGCACCGCTCACAGTGAAATTAGGAGAAATTATGCTGTACTAATTGTGAAAGTTACCGTGGTGTTACAACTCTAAAGGGATTAAGATTTGCTTTATGTGTGAAAATTTTGATTTCAATGTACATGTAATCTAATGTTGTTGTGATGATTTTGTACTCATAAATAATAAAACACATTTGTTAATTAGACAGATGAATCAGTTGCTTATTTATGAGGTTATTATGCAGACACGAACACACGCAATGAATCGATAAATTAATCAAGAGATCATAATTAATCAAGAAGAGATGCTGTTGATAAGTCCAGCGCCAAACATTTCAATAGCATTATTTAGGTGATATTCAGCAATGTATCATAACATCATATTTTTGTCACAAATGTCCAGCTTTTAATCGTCAAGACAGTAGGAAATTTGGATACGGCTTGATAAATAGGCTATAGTTTGAAGCAGTTTGAACATTGATCGTCAGGGCGAGTAGTTATGAAAGGCATTTAATGAGCGATTTTTTTAAATGCGCGTCCGTTTCGCGCCAACTCCGCGCAGTTCCCCCGAAGACTGTCAGTCCTCGGCTTCATGCTCGTCCTGCGACTGCCACGCCACCAGGCAGAGAACTAGGCACAGTGCCCCGGTCACCTTGAAGAAGAAGATGGCGATGGGGATACCTAGGTCCGCGAGTGCGAGACTGTATGGAGGCATGAAGACGAGAAAGAGACGGCAGATGTCTGTCCCCTGTTTGAAGGATTTGTGCTTGAACGTGCTTGTGAATAATGTAATTGATTTCATTTGTTTCCTAGTTAACTATGTACTTTCTTCTGTTATCATTCCGCTATTAGTTACTGATAATAAGAATCTATGATGAATTGATTTTTAAAGGAAAAACTGTATGAACCTATAGTTACCGACCGAATCTGTGAAATATTTTTTTAAATATCTCCAAGTGGTGGTTGTGACTCGATAAAATTAAATTCAACACATTTCGTAGGTATCCAAGTTTCGTATAATGCTATTTCAAACGCTACGATTTTTAGCAATAATAACGGCTATTTAATCTAATGAAACGAGTCGTTGACACATTTCGCTCAAAAAGATAGTTATGCGTAACGTAGGCGTACAAAATAATGTGTTTACTATTCAAATAAGCCCATTCAATTCAACATTCATCTTTACCCAGACCATTTGCATAATTAAAACATTTGCAGTATCGTCTTTAATGATGATTACAAATTATGTAAAATATTCACTATTGTTCACTTCATTTACTATTACAATTACAAAATCTGGCTTACTTCTCAAAGGTATAACGAAATGGCATAAAACTGCAACCACCGGAAAATTATTATAGTTGACGCGCAAGTCTGACATAACAAAACAATTGGTATCAGACCATCTTCTGTGACCTGCAATGGGAACATTTCACTATCGACACCACTTCTATTCATTCCATTTCATAGCTCGCTGACTTCGTGCAAATCTTTCGATGTTTTATTAACAATGCGCAATGGATTGGTCACTGTTTTTAATGGGTTCTAGTCGGTATTCGATTGAGTGATCGTGGTGAAAGGTTTTTGCATCTATTGCCTAGATTACACGAGTGTGATCGTGATCATACATATATTACACATATTAATGGCGTAAGATTAACTCGCCTGTACCCAATTTTAAAACAATAGTGACTGTCACTCATTTGTATTTGATTTGCAGAAAGATTAAGAACCCTGTGCTCATATAGCCAATATACAGGATAGTTAAGATAATCTAGCTTGAGTTTCTGCTATGCAAACCATTTTAGAAAGGGATACCGTTTCCAGCAGTGATCTTACGTGGCGTTAGCAAACATGAAATCAATCATTGACTCCACTCTAACTTACTGAACACAAATCTATTAATGATCAGAATTACTTTTCAATCTGTCGCTGGAACAGAGGCCTAACGCGGGTTTGCAATTCAATTTTCAATATCAAATTTTAGAGAGATGCATCCAACATCCACGTTGAGGTTGGCTGTGTCTTAAGCTTATTGATCTTAAAGAAAGAAAAGTTTTACTTATTTTTCTATTAAATGGCCTTTCTGTTGTAGCTTAGGAGGTTCATTCTCTTTTCCACTTCGCACAAACTCGACTTGTCAGAATGTTTTAACTGTAAGAGACGTCAAAAAACTCACGTCGGATTCCGCGCGGATATGGCTAATTTGCATTCTGTAAAACTCACTCGAACACTAGCGCTACACTTGCGGGAGCGTCGGCGAGTTGAACTAAACTCATTCCGGAATTTTGACAAATATGAGTATGAGATGACTTGCAAATTTGCATTCTGTAAGAAAAACGTCTACCAAAGATCCACTAGCGCTAGCCAAGTGATTGCGGGGCTGGTTTAAATTTCTGACTTATTTGTACCACTAGTATGAAGCAGTCAACCTCACCCGTGTAAGCTAGCCTAATCAGTTTCGTGTAACCGGCAATCACGCGTCGATTATCGAGATCCTGCTATGTGACCCTCATTAGCGCATGCGTTAACGAACAGATACGTGCAACGCATAGGAAAATCTATATACGTTGCTAATATATCACTTGGCATATATGATAGGATGTAACTTTGCATAGTATATCTGATATATAATAGTATCTTTTTCTACATACAATATATTCCAGATTCCATTAGGATTGGCTCTCCTCGTTCTACGGCAACAGGACTGTCCTGGTTTGTTAGGTTGTTGATTCGTGCTCGTTTGAGATCTTTTGAAGCCGTTGTATATCTTTGCTAAACTGATATACCATGCAAAGATATATTTTAATTTTCCTTTGCCCAACAGTGGGACATCACCAGACCAATAAAACATCTTTATTTTTATTCTAATTAATCAATTATTATTTTATTGCACAACTTCAGAAGTTAACAATATTCTATGCCTGTCAAAGACCAAACAGAAAAAGACAAAAAGTTTAATTGGTTCTAATAAACATTATTTCTATTGTTCCAGCAACAAACCTTTGCCCTCCAAATGGGCAATGGCGAAGAGGAAGGCGATCCAGTATGGCCGCGAGAGGAGCTCGGCCCCACTGGTGTGGACGACATGACCCGCCTCCACGACCTGCACGAGGCAGCCCTATTGTGGAACCTGAAACTGAGATACGAGCAGGGATTGATCTATACATACGCTGGTTCCATCCTGGTGGCTGTCAACCCTTACAGACCCGTCGATGCGTTGTATGGACTGCAGACTGCTAGGAGGTATGGTTCTTCATTGTTTTTGAACGGTTTGATTATCTTTTTCATGGGGCATATTTCCTTTATTTCCTCTTTTTGTTTACCCGCCTTTGAGTCTTCCACGAGGCAGCTCTGTTGTGGTATCTGAAACTGAGATACAAACAAGGGTAATGTTTGTGTATAAATATTCCAGTTTCATACTGGAAGCTGCCTAGTTGTAATAGACTAAAGAGGTAAAAGTCCTTTCATTCGGACCTTGTCATTGTCTTTCATCAGGGCAGTTATTTATTATATTTCTATTTCAACGAAAACAATTAATTTCGACTAGTGAGTCTTTCATAAAGCAAGGTAATTAAATTTTTATTAGACCTTCTGTTTCAGTACCCTTCTATTTTGACATTTTACTACCCTTTTAAAAGACAGATCAAGATGAACCTGGTTTTCCTTATAAATGAATTAACTATTTTCAATTAGTTATAAAGTTCATTTATTGACAAGTACTACTTTAAATTACTAGAAACACATTCAAAAAACACATTATAAAAAGAGTGTTGAAAACTTCTAAAAACAAATCTTGCAAAAAAAGTGAATAAAGAACTGTTTTTGTTGTTACCAAAAAGTTAATTCAATTACGTGAGTTTTTTCTGAAGTGATTCTTTCTAATTTCAGCGTATAATTATTTTAAATAACTGTTAGATAAAACCCAACTTTCAAATAAATATTATACATTTTAAATAGCAACACTTTCACTGATTTACGGATGATCCAGTAATCTAGGTTTCTAGCTAGTTTACCCGGGTATCGGTTCGAAGTCCAGGGCAAACTCATTTGTTTTTGTCTTTTTCCAGTTTTTGTTTACCCACGGATGAGATCACCTTACTCATATTATTCAAAGCTATCAAACCATTTATAAATTCATAACTTTTAATCAATTTTCCAGGTACCACGCAGCGGAAGCCCTGGGCGATCTTCCTCCCCACCTGTTTGCCATAGCCGCCGCTGCGCGCGCATCTCTACCTCAGCCTCAAGCCATACTCATCTCCGGCGAGTCAGGAGCAGGCAAAACAGAGTCCACGAAGCTAGCCGTCCAGTTTCTCGCCGCAGTGGCCCCAGCGCCCCCTGGGAGAGCTCCTGTCTCTGAACAAATCTTAGAAGCAGCCCCATTATTAGAAGCCTTTGGCAACGCCAGAACGCCAAAAAATCACAATTCTAGTCGCTTTGGTAAACTACTCGAACTTTACTTCAAAGATGGCGCTTTAGCTGGCGCGAGAGTTGCTCATTATCTTCTAGAAAAGTCCAGAATAGTCACACAGTCACCGGGCGAGAGGAATTATCACGTGTTTTATGAATTGCTCGCTGGGTTAGACGAGGAACAGAGACGGACTCGCGGTTTATTGACCGCGGAGCATTACTTCTACTTAAATCAAGGTGGTGATTCTGGAGGAGCCGGCGCTGGCGCCGATTGGTCAGCTTTATGTGGTGCCATGCAAGTCCTCGGGATAGGGGACTCGGAAAGAGAAGATATTATTAGAGTACTGGCTGCGGTGTTACACCTGGGCAATGTGTACTTTCACAGGAGGCAATTACGTCATGGTCAAGAGGGAGTGCAATTAGGAGGGGGTGCTGAGGTGCGTTGGGCGGCGCATTTATTGAAAGTGCCCGCAGAGGCATTAGCGAGAGCACTGACTACGAGAGTGACTGCCGCTAGAGCTGAAAGAATGAGGTCTCCACTGCCCATAGACCAGGCTTTAGACGCCCGAGATGCGTTTGCTAAGGCTTTATACTCTTCGCTATTCAACTGGCTGGTCCTTCGAATAAACTCGATAGTCCACCGCGCAGGACTACACGACGCTCACCGAATATCTCTCCTTGACATCTTCGGCTTCGAAGACTTGGAAGAGAATTCGTTCGAGCAGCTTTGTATTAATTACGCGAACGAAACTCTGCAGCATTACTTCAATAAGCACATCTTCAAGCTGGAGCAGCAGGAATACCAGAAAGAGAGACTGGAGTGGTCCAACTTAACATGGAATGATAACTCTCCGGGTAATTATTACTGGTTCTATTTATTTAGTTCTTAAATATAGTTTTTTTCTCAATCAAATTTATGTTAGTCAAATTAATATTGTAAAGTGAATCGTACCCAGTTCACCAGATTTCGAGAAAATACACACACACACCACATTATTTTAGACAACCCGAGAAAACGCTAGCATTTCACAGTTATATAAAAGTATTGTATCGAAATCTTATTTATCTAGCGCGGTGGCAGGTGGTAAAAATCATTCTGTAGAAGCGAAAACAGTAATTAAAAGTAAAAAAAAACTGTATCTTTACATATTCATTAGTATACAAAATACAGAGATGACTCAATTCTCCGGTCTCATTTACAGTGATCCAGTTGCTAAGCAAGAAGCCAGTGGGCATCCTGCACCTGCTGGACGACGAGAGCAACTTCCCGCGCGCGTCTGACGCCTCATTCCTGGAGAAGTGTCATTACAACCACGCCCTCAATGAGCTGTACTCCAGGCCCAGGCTCGGCGCCAGCGAGTTTGGAGTCAGTATCCACCACTACAGTTTGTAATGCTTGATCCATAGACAATGAACAGACAAAGACAACGAGCTAATTATAGCCAAATTAAAACATTTCCTCTAAAACATTTCTCAGTACTTTCTTGCCGATTTGTATATTTTTTTAAGAGTAAAACCTACAGACAGCTACACATAAATAAAAGGTCATCACAAAGTCTGATAACTAGGAAAGTCGACGAAAAAGTAGGAAAGCTGGCCCTGGGCTTCGACGCTAAATGGCTGGTAGGAAAAATGGAAAACATAAAATATACTATCGTTAAGTTAGTATCCCATAACACAAGTCTCGAACTTACTTTGGCGCTAGCTCAATCTGTGTGATTTGTCTGCTATGCCGTGTGTTTTTGTGAAGATATAAAGTAACTATTAAATTTAGTTTTTCTTTTTACAAAGCAGCAATTTAAATTTAGGTATTGTAAAACCGGACATACTAATTGAACAGAATCTTAACCTTCCAGATAAAACACTACGCAGGCCAAGTGTGGTACAACGTGGAGGGGTTCCTGGACAAGAACCGGGACGCTCTCCGCGGGGACGTGCTGGAACTACTCTGCAGCAGCGAGGTGCCCCTGGTGGCCGAGATGTCGGCGCAGTTGCGGGCCCAGCACGATGCCAACAAAACTTTACCCAGAGGAGCTAATGGCAGATTCGTCACTATGAAGCCGAGGACTCCCACGGTGGCAGCTAGGTAAGAAGATACAAGACAAGTGCCTTATAGAGGACTGGCCCTGTAGCTAAATAAAATAAAAACAAATTGTTTCAAACTGCAATAGTCAACTTATGAATTAGCCGACTGATCTCATGTGGGGATGGATTTGGCAAAATCAAAATGAGTTTACTATATGGCGATATATTACATTTATACTAGCGATCCGTCCCGCTTTCACTCAAGTAAAAACATAATAAATTTTACACCTACACCTTCCACAGGAATCACAATATCTATTGGTAAAAACCGCATGAAAATCCATACAGTAGTTTATTGTGAACAGACAGACAGGCGCGGCAGGGGACCTTGTCTTATAATATGTAAAGGAGTAATATAGCGGCCGTTTGCCGGCAAGCGCAGCGCTGGACACGCAGGAAGACAGGCAGAGACTTTATGTCCAGCTGTCAACTTATTGTGGCTGAACTGATGAATAATTATATGTGTACTTTGTATGTTTTGTAACGAAGAAGACGAGAAGAAACTGTAACCTACTTACATTCCACCAGGTTCTCGGACAGCCTGCACCAGCTCCTGGAGTCCATGTCGCGCTGCAACCCCTGGTTCGTGCGCTGCATCAAGCCCAACACGGACAAGTCTCCGCTCAAGTTCGACATGCCGTGCGTGCTGGCTCAGCTCCGTTACACTGGAATGTTAGACACCATCAAGATACGGCAAACCGGCTACCCGATCAGGATACCCTTCCATAACTTCGTTGATAGATACAGGTAACTTTTCCTCAATAGATTCCATAATTACATGTTCGAATTCTTTATTCAATTTAAAATGATATAACTCTTATAGATGTCAAAATATTACCTGAAACTAAGTCTACTGTCGACTTCCAAAGCGAAGGTGAAGAAGAAGCGTTTATAACCCAATTTAATTTAAAAAATCCTTGTTTAAAATGAATATATATATCTTTCAGATACTTGCTGAAATCGACTCCACCACGTTCGACTCCGTACAGAGAGATATGCAACTCCATATTAGCGGAAATGCCTCCCACAGGAGCGGGTAAGAATCATTTATTTGAATTTTAAAGCAATTAAAACGTATCTTCTTTTCGAGTCGAAATAGCAAACATATTATATTAATTTAGATCAGTAAATAGCCACAGCAATTACTTGTCAATACCGTCATGTCATAGGTTTTCTATGGAGCAGGAGAAGGCACAGTTTGAGCAAGCAAGACAACAGATGAGATATGGATTGGACTGATCCACTGTCACACAAAGCATCAGTTGCGAAACCCCACTTAACTCTGTGTTCTCGGCATCCAACCACCACCCAACACCATTAATACAAGTTTAAGACATACATCACTTGGTTTTGATTATGACAGCTTATTATTAAAATATGATATAACTATTTAGATGATATGACTATATGATATGACTTATGCTATCAATATGCTATTAACACATTGTCTCTCCTCGCGTCTTGGTATAATAGAAAGATCTGTCTGCTATTAATGTGTTTGGAATAGTTTTCTTTGATCATTTGTGTAGTCTAGGCAGTAAATTTAAGAAAAATATGGCTAAAATAACATTAATAAATACATTAAAAGCAATAACGAAGTGTATAAAAAATTGTATAGTTTTATTAAATGCTTTATATAATTGGACTAAAATATATAGACTTTGGCAGAATTTTTTTTTTTCAGCGCATTTTTTATATGTATGTAACGTCAACGTATTTTGTTGGCGGCTGTTTCGCTTTTTATAGCAACACCGTCGACCAAATGTATGAATCTAATTAAACTGTGGTGATGAGTTTGCGTATAAGTCTGGGGTTTACGACAACTTTGGCGGCTATTTTGCCTTCAGCACGGCCGTGAAAAAACTGTATAAATCTCATTAAACTGTCGTGTCCGCCTATATCGAAGTTAACCCGCTGTATTGTTGTAGTCGGCGCGGACTACCAGCTGGGCGCGGCGCGCGTGTTCGTGCGCGAGGCGCTGCACCGCGCGCTGGAGCGCGCGCGCGCCGACAAGCTGCGCGCCGCCGCCACCACACTGCAGGCGCGCGCGCGCGGGTTCCTCGCCAGGTAACACTGCCCACTGCTCGTTAAGTACCCACTATAACGCGGCCTTATATTTGTATCTGTCATACATATTTCCACACTAATATTAAAAAAGAGAAAAATTGTATTTTAGTTTCTTTTTGTTTTTGTTTGTAATGAATAAACTCAAACACAAAACATTACATATAAAACTACAGTTTCACAATCATTGTCTGGAATATACGTAAAGAAATAATTTCCCGTTGGCCAGGAAACGCTACCGCCAAATGCGTCAGTCGGCTGTGGCCATCCAGTCGTGGTGGCGCGGCGCACACGCGCGCCGCCGCTTCCTGACGGCGCGGCGCGGCGTGCTGCGCGCGCAGGCGCTGCTGCGCGGCCGCCGCGCTCGGCGACGCTTCTCCAAACTCAAGGAGCAGCATCAGAGGAGGCTCGAAGCGCAGCAAGCCGCCGCTAAGTGAGTGTACACACTTATTTATCATCCAAAATGCATGTAGATGAAATCATTCAACTGCTTAAGAATATGATTTTCGAATGGCCATTTTGTATCCGATTATGAATTGAAAGTTATGGAAACAAAATGGGAAGTTTTTGCTAAATCGTAATGAAATTGTTACAGACGTCGAGCAGCCGAACAAAAAGCACAGAAAGCGAAGGCAGAGAGCCTCCAAGTGCTAGAAGTGCCCGCGGAGCTTGCTTTCATATTGTCCAAAATCGATGAGTGGCAACCACCACATTCTGAGAGGAACCTGGCGAAGGTAATTTATTTTTCTGGTAACGTTGATAAAATAGCTTCATAAAACAATTTATTATTAAATGACATTTAGCGTTTAGTCACTTGTATCCCTTTTTTTATGACGGATTAGTGTATTTTGCAATTTTGTGCCAATTCAAGAATGTTAAATTTTCATGTATGTTAAACATGTGTGATATGCTCATCTGTACTAATATTATAAATGCGAAAGCCTGTCTTTCTGTCTGTCACGCTTTCAAGTATAAACCACTGGGCCCACTTTTATGAAATCGGTCCAATGGTTTAATGACCCGAAGTCAAACATAGGCACCTAGGGCGAGTGCGGGCTACAGTTTGTTAATGATTGATTATATTAATTTCAATAATAAAACTAGTTTATAATTCACCCACCAGGTGGCAGGCGACGTGTACTCAGAAGAGGAGTGCATCCAGCTCCCGCGTGACTTGCAGCAGTTCGCCTTCTCCAAGTTCAGCTCCGTGTACTTCGCGGACGGCGGCCAACTCAGCCCTAAGAAACATCCCATCACAAGACCATTCTTGTCTAAAGCTGCCGTCAGGTATGGTGTTTATAGATAGATCAACTATAGAGTGTCGATCCTTGACATATTATTTTGTCACATTATATAAATGGGTCAACTTTTTATTGTAGCATACATAAGTTAATACATGTTTAAGTTGTATGTCAAGAAAGGGCGAAAGAAATTATATGAGGGCGCTGTGTCCTGTTGGCTGACAACAAAGGGTGTTAATCAACCAATCTTAACTTGTATTGTCTCACCATTGAACGATACACTCTATAAGAAATTCTAGAAGATTTGCTTTGAGTTGCACCGTCAAAATTGACGTTGATTTTAACCGGCGCGCCGCTGACGTTTGTACAAAATGGCGTACTTTTCGTTTTTCTGTGCATGTTAACATAAAATTTAACGTTGCAACCCACCTTTAGTATTTGCAATTGCAACAAGAGACTGTAATCTATATAATGAGCAAAAAGGCGCACTTCTTGTAAATGCAATTTCTTCCAGCCTTTGTTTTTACTTCACTAGTGCTTTATAATTTGTGACTTTTACACTAAATACATATTGTATTTTATAGGGATCAAGATTTCAACGATGCAGTAGCTACATTCAAGCTGATTCTGAGATGGTGCGATGAATCTGCTGCTGGTGATGAAGCGAGACAGAAGGTAAAAACACAGATAATGAAATAAAATAGTGCTATCAAATATTCTGTACACCACTGCCTTACCATAATTTTGAAATCTTCAGTTTTTGTCATTGTCAAATTCACCGATATTTTTAGGCATTCTATTTTAAATAGACAAAAATAAATCTCTTCGTTGTTCATCTCTTTCTCCCGGTTTTCTTCCGCAACCGTTAATCATCGGAGCCCAAGGTCCACTAATACTGTAACATATTGTAGATTACTTGTAATTGGACCAATATTACATAACAGCATTGTCATATTAAGCAGTTCCTGGCAGGAAACCGAAAAAACACTAACATGAGAACGAGAAGAACATTGCCATATGTAATGTACGTTAACTTTTTTAATCGGGTCCCAGGTGCTAGCGGATTACATAGCGTCCCGCGGGCTTCAGTCCCGCTTGCTCCGGGACGAGATCCTGGTCCAGCTGTGCAACCAGGCCAGTGGGGCTGGACCTGCCGCTGACCGAGTGTGGCAGCTGATGGCGCACTGCTTGGCTGCGTTCCAGGCTCCGGTGCCGCTACACAAGTGAGTCTGATCCCAGCTACTGACGAACTACATAGAACCTTGAAATTTGGGAGTAGTTGTACGTACGCTAGTACGAGTACTATTTGTTGTGACCACATTTTACGGTAGACGTTGGCGGTTATCTTGTTAATATTGTTCTTGGACAAGTATTCTGCGTTGTTACTGTATCATTTTAAGATGAGATCCAGCAATATATTCGATGTATGTGGGATGTGCGATGGGTTATTTAGGGTAACGTTCTGAAATAGTTTTGAGAGGACCGTTAGCCCTTTCCCTGGCGACTCCGACCAGGAAGTAATAATAAGGGAACGTTATCTTTCAGATACCTAGTCCGCTTCGTGTCGGAGCGCGCGCCGAGCCGCTTCCGAGCTCAGCTGCTGCGGCTGCTAGGCGCGGCCGGCGCGGCCGAGGCGCGCGCGGCCGGCCTGCCGCGCCGCTGCGTGCCCACGCTGCTGGAGTGGCGCGCCGCCCGCACGCACGCCCGCCCCGCCCTGCCCCTCACACTCTACACAGGTAGCTGGTGTTGTTGTGATTGTGTCGCAGCTGCCGCGCCGCTGCGTGCCCACGCTGCTGGAGTGGCGCGCCGCCCGCACGCACGCCCGCCCCGCCCTGCCCCTCACACTCTACACAGGTAGCTGGTGTTGTTGTGATTGTGTCGCAGCTGCCGCGCCGCTGCGTGCCCACGCTGCTGGAGTGGCGCGCCGCCCGCACGCACGCCCGCCCCGCCCTGCCCCTCACACTCTACACAGGTAGCTGGTGTTGTTGTGATTGTGTCGCAGCTGCCGCGCCGCTGCGTGCCCACGCTGCTGGAGTGGCGCGCCGCCCGCACGCACGCCCGCCCCGCCCTGCCCCTCACACTCTACACAGGTAGCTGGTGTTGTTGTGATTGTGTCGCAGCTGCCGCGCCGCTGCGTGCCCACGCTGCTGGAGTGGCGCGCCGCCCGCACGCACGACTCACACTCTACACAGGTAGCTGGTGTTGTTGTGATTGTGTCGCAGCTGCCGCGCCGCTGCGTGCCCACGCTGCTGGAGTGGCGCGCCGCCCGCACGCACGCCCGCCCCGCCCTGCCCCTCACACTCTACACAGGTAGCTGGTGTTGTTGTGATTGTGTCGCAGCTGCCGCGCCGCTGCGTGCCCACGCTGCTGGAGTGGCGCGCCGCCCGCACGCACGCCCGCCCCGCCCTGCCCCTCACACTCTACACAGGTAGCTGGTGTTGTTGTGATTGTGTCGCAGCTGCCGCGCCGCTGCGTGCCCACGCTGCTGGAGTGGCGCGCCGCCCGCACGCACGACTCACACTCTACACAGGTAGCTGGTGTTGTTGTGATTGTGTCGCAGCTGCCGCGCCGCTGCGTGCCCACGCTGCTGGAGTGGCGCGCCGCCCGCACGCACGCCCGCCCCGCCCTGCCCCTCACACTCTACACAGGTAGCTGGTGTTGTTGTGATTGTGTCGCAGCTGCCGCGCCGCTGCGTGCCCACGCTGCTGGAGTGGCGCGCCGCCCGCACGCACGACTCACACTCTACACAGGTAGCTGGTGTTGTTGTGATTGTGTCGCAGCTGCCGCGCCGCTGCGTGCCCACGCTGCTGGAGTGGCGCGCCGCCCGCACGCACGCCCGCCCCGCCCTGCCCCTCACACTCTACACAGGTAGCTGGTGTTGTTGTGATTGTGTCGCAGCTGCCGCGCCGCTGCGTGCCCACGCTGCTGGAGTGGCGCGCCGCCCGCACGCACGACTCACACTCTACACAGGTAGCTGGTGTTGTTGTGATTGTGTCGCAGCTGCCGCGCCGCTGCGTGCCCACGCTGCTGGAGTGGCGCGCCGCCCGCACGCACGCCCGCCCCGCCCTGCCCCTCACACTCTACACAGGTAGCTGGTGTTGTTGTGATTGTGTCGCAGCTGCCGCGCCGCTGCGTGCCCACGCTGCTGGAGTGGCGCGCCGCCCGCACGCACGCCCGACCCGCCCTGCCCCTCACACTCTACACAGGTAGCTGGTGTTGTTGTGATTGTGTCGCAGCTGCCGCGCCGCTGCGTGCCCACGCTGCTGGAGTGGCGCGCCGCCCGCACGCACGCCCGCCCCGCCCTGCCCCTCACACTCTACACAGGTAGCTGGTGTTGTTGTGATTGTGTCGCAGCTGCCGCGCCGCTGCGTGCCCACGCTGCTGGAGTGGCGCGCCGCCCGCACGCACGCCCGCCCCGCCCTGCCCCTCACACTCTACACAGGTAGCTGGTGTTGTTGTGATTGTGTCGCAGCTGCCGCGCCGCTGCGTGCCCACGCTGCTGGAGTGGCGCGCCGCCCGCACGCACGCCCGCCCCGCCCTGCCCCTCACACTCTACACAGGTAGCTGGTGTTGTTGTGATTGTGTCGCAGCTGCCGCGCCGCTGCGTGCCCACGCTGCTGGAGTGGCGCGCCGCCCGCACGCACGCCCGCCCCGCCCTGCCCCTCACACTCTACACAGGTAGCTGGTGTTGTTGTGATTGTGTCGCAGCTGCCGCGCCGCTGCGTGCCCACGCTGCTGGAGTGGCGCGCCGCCCGCACGCACGACTCACACTCTACACAGGTAGCTGGTGTTGTTGTGATTGTGTCGCAGCTGCCGCGCCGCTGCGTGCCCACGCTGCTGGAGTGGCGCGCCGCCCGCACGCACGCCCGCCCCGCCCTGCCCCTCACACTCTACACAGGTAGCTGGTGTTGTTGTGATTGTGTCGCAGCTGCCGCGCCGCTGCGTGCCCACGCTGCTGGAGTGGCGCGCCGCCCGCACGCACGCCCGCCCCGCCCTGCCCCTCACACTCTACACAGGTAGCTGGTGTTGTTGTGATTGTGTCGCAGCTGCCGCGCCGCTGCGTGCCCACGCTGCTGGAGTGGCGCGCCGCCCGCACGCACGCCCGCCCCGCCCTGCCCCTCACACTCTACACAGGTAGCTGGTGTTGTTGTGATTGTGTCGCAGCTGCCGCGCCGCTGCGTGCCCACGCTGCTGGAGTGGCGCGCCGCCCGCACGCACGACTCACACTCTACACAGGTAGCTGGTGTTGTTGTGATTGTGTCGCAGCTGCCGCGCCGCTGCGTGCCCACGCTGCTGGAGTGGCGCGCCGCCCGCACGCACGCCCGCCCCGCCCTGCCCCTCACACTCCACACAGGTAGCTGGTGTTGTTGTGATTGTGTCGCAGCTGCCGCGCCGCTGCGTGCCCACGCTGAATAGTCCGCCATCTTGGATGTGAAAATAAATTTCATTAACAAATTCCGAACGATACCCATTTCGAAAGACATATAGACGTATGTTTGCAGTCTTGGATCCAAAAATAGTTGTCATTTTCATTTATAGCGCCCCTGTAAACTTGTTGCTTGCTGCCCAAGCTTGTCGTTTTCACAAATGTTTCCTGTTTAAATCCAGATGCAGTGCACCACGTGTGCGTAGAATCGTGGACGACGTGCGCCCGCGCAGCCAGCCAAGCGTTGTCAGCCGCCGGCATTGCACATGACGCGCAGGGGTGGACGCTTACGATGGAACACAACAATCAACTAACAGGTAAATTATGCTATCAAGTCTTCATCAAATACAGTGCAGTTCAATTTAGGAAATCAATCGCATTAGTGTTTATTATACTTCATGGTACGAATTTGTAATGCAGATCAGTTTAGGTACATAAAGTCGCAGTACCCAGGAAAGCGAAAGGAGGTCAACTGGATCGCATTTAAATAATAAAAATATATTTATTTTTTTATATAACAAGATATGCGTCTGCCTATTTGCAAGAAATGCTTTTGCCAAACAGACCTGCTAGATAGAAGATTTCCATATAACTCCCCGGGCCAATCTGGCTAATCTCATACAGAGTTGTTGATTGGGCCACGCACCTGCCCGGACCAATTTGCAAAGAGAAAGACGTCATCAGATGATGACGCTCTGTCTCGTTTCTTCTCATGTATTTCTAATACGCACTGTGATGTATCAAGAGTAATATTTGTGTATATTGACATATAGCAACACCGAGCGAAGGACACGTCCTTCTCTCTCTCGATCTTGTGCATGCCAAGGCGCTATATTTTTTATTAAACAACATTTAATTATACTTTTACTATACTTGTTTTGAGTGTATTGATAATGATATAGAACAATAAAAGTGTTGTGGTCACAAATTATTATTATTTTATTTAGTCCAGAAGGACTGGTCAGGTCACTTCACGCAACGCATATCACTTTCTTGTATGAGCGAAATGGCACATATACAGGGTTACCGCATAACCTACCAAAAGGCGCATAAGGTACATAGAGACTAACATCTTTTGTTCTACGACTTTTGTCTAAACGTAATAAATAATTATTTTTTTTTAGTTTTAATGTCTTTTCTATAAAACGTTAACTCTATGTTCGATTCCACTACATAACGTTACTGTACTGTTTGATACCAGTAACCCTGTATATAAATGAGGGTGTATAGCTGTCTCTGTCTACTTGCTAGAATGGGCGGGCTGCGAATACGCGTTAGACGCGGTGGGTGAGATCGAGATATGGAGCGCGATGCCCAGCGGCCGCAGCGAGGCGCTCCGCGCGACCGCGCCCCGCGTCTCCTCCCTGCAGCCGCCGGCGCCGCCGCCCCGCGCCTCCTCGGTTGACGACCGCGCTGCTAGGCCGCAGGTAACAATTACACTATTTTTTATTTCATTCCAAACTTTTACAATAAGTACATTATAATAATGCTTTCCACTACAATTTGCATACAATCGAAGTTATCAAACACAACATACAATAAAAAAATAGGCACATTTCGAAATTACTATTGTTCCTGCAAACATTACTTTTATAATTATAATACTGCACACGCTGCAGTTTATAAGTCTTTGTGTTTGTTTATACGCTGTAATTATTTTTATTGACTACGTTTTAGTTTTATGTACATACAGTATCGTTAGCTATTTTATAAAGTGCCACTTACTATCAGACTTCTTGACTAGTTCTTTCAGGAATCGCGTACTTTCCAAGGTATTAGCTAAAAGCCAAATTTCATACAAATTGGCGCAGCCGTTTGAGCGTGAAGAAATAACAAACATACTCACAAACTCTCGTCAGAGAGATACAATTTACATCGAATGAGATTTTTAAACCTCTGAATCTTAAGAGCAAAAATAAAACACAATTTCTATGAACAGTATTTGAACGAAACTACTGAGAGACAGCCAGATATGGCAAAACTAGAAAGTGTTCCCTGTTTACTTGAGCACTCTAAAAACGAGACCCATTGTCAACTATGCGTATTTTAAGAGTTAAAAATCATCAGAAGTTACGATGATAAATTAAATAATTTTCCAATGCATAAACATTCTTTCACCATCACTTTTTATCCTGAGCTGTACAAAAAAAAGTAAAAATTCTCAATTAACGGCTATAAACCGACTTAATTGAAGCGATAATGGCCAACCTTACATAACAGTATGCATTAAAGCACAGTTTACACAATGTGCAGTTCACGCTTCAATGATTGAGATTATAGAAATCCAGTTTCGCGGCAACACACGTGAGTTTCCATCCTCCAGTCGAAGACAGACCTACGCGGTGTGTTGGTCAATAGCCCGTTTTGTCGTTGTCAAGGTCCTAGATTGTAATTCTACCAGTGTTACAGACATCTGAAATAGTGATCAATTTTAAATTTGTATACGTTTTTTAAAATAGATTTTGGTAGTTGTGATTTAGATTTAGTTTGAAACAGAGAAAAAGACTATTTCATTTATGTTAGTTATATTTGTGATCGAAATTGTATAACAGAAGGTAATTTTTAAAATATCCATTATATTATCCCCTCAGGTACCACCTCCTGAACCGCCGAAATCCCGTTCACCAAGCATTCCACGCCTACTACAAGATTCCATCGATGAAGGCCTTTCAGAATACAACTGGAAGATAGAACGTGAAGAATCTCACGCCATTTCCAAACACAACGACTATTCTAGAAAAACCTCCCACGATATACTCTCAAGGGAATCGGCTCTCAACGAGCGATACTTCGATCAAAACAATGATAAAGTTAGAAGCAGATCTTTGGATAACCTGCTCGGAGACAACCCTGTGCCTCAGCAAACGAAGCTCGCTGATTTGGGGCTGTCGCAATCTCGTCTTAATGATCGCTATCACTCGGTGGAGAGGTTAGGCGGCGCGCCGAGTGTGACCAGTAGTAAAGGAGCAATGGAAATGGAATACGGGACGGGATCTCGAGCGGTGCCGTCCCGGTACATAAAGTCGCAGTACGCGGGCAAGCGGGCGCCGGCCGGCTCGCAATCTAGTCGCGCTTACATCGAAAAGAGCTCAGAATTCGGAGGTGTTAGGTAAGAAAATAACACGTTATAGTACATTTGTACCTATAACGTAAAGAAACATTTTTATTACTTGAAGTAAAATCATAATTATTGGTCAAAATTATTTATTTGAATACGCTAATATCTAAAACTATATTAACTATTTTGTTTTAAAGATGATATTGCATTATCACACGCTTACAAGTCGCAGTTTAGATGTTCAATAATAATTACACTTATTTTTTCCTTTACCAGATCATCAGCTATGTCAGACACTTCAGAAGCCCCAAGTTTGGCTTCGCATGTGCGTCGCGTACGAGTGCCATCGCAAGCTTCCGATGTCGACCAATTCTTAGATGACCTATTCTCACCAGTCCTAGACCCAAATATAGACGAACTATCAGACGCTCGTTCTTTGGCAGCCAGCATCAAGGGAGGGAAGAACTACGCAGCGTTTATCGACAGCATTCTAAGCTGTGATTTTAATGAACAAATCAATACACTCGACAGTGAAGATGTAGGTCGACTCATCAAAGGAGGCGGCAAAGATGAGAAAGATAAAACTAGCAGGAAAGAATCCAGCGTAGATTCTGTTGATGATTATATCACCAACCTTTTCGATCCAATTTTCATGAACGATAGCCTGAAGAGACTTACTGATGGAGAAGGTCTTTCGGAAGTTATTAAAGGCGGTGGTGCAACGCCAAGGGCAGCCTCTGCTAATACTTCGGCTCTAAGTTATGGAGGATTGGCGTTACCACCGACGATGCCGACCACTCCTGAAGCATTAGCGGCCGCATTAGGCCTCCATCTTCCTCCACCAGGAACTGTCGATATAAATGCGTACCACCAAAATCTACAACGAGCGTTCTTACAAAGCGCAATGGCACAAAATTTACAAATCCAGCAACAGTTATTAGCACAAAATCAAGCGCTGCAAACTCTATTGGCGGGACAAGTTGTGGAGCCAACTGAATCAGAACCAACTTCGCCAGTCAGATCATCTACCGTAGTACATGCACAAGTACACTCTCCGCCGAGAATATCAGTCAAATCACGTCGCGAGTCCAACGAAAGTTCATCGACCGGAGCACCCCCTCCTCCTCCTCCGCCGATGCCCCCACCACTACACGCAACAGATCCTTCTGAAGTCCGTCCTTTCATGGATCCTTATGGCCGAGCGAAAACAGTACGCATTGGCAAATGGAGATGGCCTCCGCCTAAAGACGCGACTGGACAAGACCAAACCCAAGATTTCACAAAATTTAAGATGCGTCAGATTCAACGAAGAATCACACCTCAAGCGCAAACGAATGGCGTTGAACACGAACCGCCTAGAGGTCGATCTCGGTCTGAAGCGTCTCCTGGGATCGAATGGGAGGAGTTTGAGGTCGACGGGCCCGTGTCTCCGAGTAGAGAACCTCCAAGTCAAAGAACTGCTAGAAGAAGCTTCGAAATCGGTGCGCAAAGGCCTTCTCCAGGCAGCGTTGGGAAACTTAAACTGAGTTCTGAAATGAGGCAGAGGTTGGAGCGAGTGACTGCCAACCACTCCGTCCGTAGCTCATCTTCCGCTGCGGAAACACCTCGAACTGTAAATAAACTGGAAGATACCAGAAAGTTAATGTTAGAACGACAATTAGGAGGTGGTGGCCGTTGGGATGCTCCACCTCCGCCTTTACCGCCAGCGCCACCGGGTCCTGCTCCTCCTCCCCCTAAATCTCCCCCAACACCTCCTGACAGACCAGCACCACCCCCACCAGCCCCTGATGCTTCAACTTTCGCTCAACTCAGACGTGACAGAGACACGTTTGGAGTACATCAAAACAGAGAAGCGGACGACCGTCACGCGTTCCTCGCCAACTGGAACTCGAGGAGAAAAGACGAGTCGGAAACTTCTCGCGACGACTTGGCTTCCCGTTTCCTGACGTCAGATCGACGGGACAGAAATTCCAGGAACCTTAGAGATGATTGGGGCGACGAATCCGAAATTGGGAGGAGTTACAATGAAGATAGACACCAAGGTCGGGACGAGTGGGATTCTGAGTCGGGTGTAGACAGTCGTCGGGATCGCGATAACTTCTCCGGCAGAGAAGCATCTGAGATTTACGAAATACATCCAGCAAGGGCTGAGAGGCGCAGAGATGAAAACGGTGTAGATGAGGCGTTCGAGAGCAAGCGATCGCCTTTCTATGACGATTTTGAGAGATTCGATGGGAGGAAAAATTCGAGAGACATGCTGGTCGGTCGGGCAAGAGATAGTCCGCGGTCTGATGTGGTGTTCCCACCGGAGAACGGGGACTTGAAGAGGACAGAAAGAGCCACGTTCAAAACACACATGCAACAAAAGGAAAGAGACAGAAAGATTGAAGCGGAAAGGAGACATTCTGTGTCCACGCATGTAACGGACCGAACTGAACATATCGAGCGTAAGTGTCATTATATTTTTAGTTTTTTTATATCGATATCTTTATATTTAAGAACATTGTCGGTATTAATGGAATGAATTTGTCTTCTCCATTTTACAACCATTATAACAAATGTACCACTACGGCCTTTGCCCGTATGTGTATTGAGAAGGAGTACCAATAAAAGAAGTGATAGCTTTACGTAATTATATTATTCACACCATTTTTGCGAATGAATCATTCTATTCTATGCCTAGGTGACGTGCCGGCGCCGGCGGCCCTGCTGCCGTCGGACCGGTCGTTCCTGACGTACAGCCGCGTGCCGTGGAAGCTGCGCGTGCGCAAGGAGCTCTTTACGCCCGTGGAGACCTACAACGACCCCGCCATATTGGATTTACTCTATTTACAGGTATTTATGCTTCCGACCTCTTGTCTCCCCTGATGGATTGATTGGAATTGCTCTGAGGTGTAAAAATAGTATTTGGGTATTTATAATGCCAGCTCTCTCTATATAATGCAAAAAAACATTTGCACCGTGAACGAAAGTTCTGGTGCATTGGAGACATTCACAATAAATTTCTATAGAAACAAGAAGCACCTTTGTATTTGGTCGCCTATTTTATATTTACGTGTACATAAACAAATAAACGAAAATAATAACATATGATTTTAACAACAGATAGTGCACGACATCAATTCTTCCATGCCGTCACTCCGGATGTCAACGAGTGAGAAGCGCGCAGGCGCCGCGTGGCTGCGATCACAAAATGGCGCCACGCCGCGCACGCAAACCAAAAGACAAGCCGTAGAAATGGCCAGGTCTTGGCCGTTTTACTTCGCGAGATTATTCGCGGCGAGGGTACCGCCTGGCGAAAGTGCGGTGCTTGCCGTTTCGCATAGTGCTGTTACTATTGGAGTTAAAGGTATGAAACTTCTAATATTTTGTGAGTCTGGGAATCAAACCTAGGTCTTCTAGCGAATAATTTTTAGACGCCACATAAGTTTTACGCCAATTTTTTTTAAATGATAACCGGCGAGAATGTTTAAGGAGAGTGATAAGTATAGAAGAAGCGAGTTTTAGCAAGACTGTGTCAAGTTTACCTCATAAGGGAAAATACTTGTAGTATTTATATCTAACTTCTGTCTACCCCCATAGGAAATGGGAGTTATAATATGAATTAATGAGTGAAGATTTTTTCCCCACAGTATACATAGTACCGTTCAGTACCTAACTTGAAGCTATACTTCCGTAGGTCCGGCGGGTCTGGCCGTGCGGCGCTCGCTGCCGCTGGGCGGGCTGCGTGCGACGTCGCCGGCGCCGCAGTCGCTGCAGCTGACGGCGGCGCGCGAGCCCCCGCTCACACTGCACGTGCCCAGCGCGCACCACGCGCAGCAGCTCATCGCCGAGTTCGCGCTGCACGCTCAGGTATGTAAACCTCACAGGACCCTGCCGAAGATGCCCCGATTATTTACCCACAAATTGCGCTTGTTACTTCATTATTTTCTGTTGCTCCATCTCTCTCTCTCTCTCATCTGAGCATTTTACAGTTTATTTTAAGCGAAACCCATCCGCTTTGCTACTTTTTCTTTTACATTTTGCACGGTCTTCGGCATCTCTAGTTATCAGATCATTGACACACATATCTGTCAAAATTCTATAGCTCCATCGTACAGCCTAAATAAACCTGTGAAAGAAGAAACTACGAACAGACATATCTGATTGTTGTCGTAACTGTCATAACGATTGATTTAGAAAGTACTTCGTACGGAGTACCTACTAATCCCATGGTCATAACATGAAACATGTGAAACAAGAAACTACGAACATCTGATTGTATGGCGTGAACTGTCAACTAATTTATATATTTATCATAATTTTCCACGTGTCATTACAAGTTTAACCACAATGAGACTACGCTAAACACGAGTTTATATGTGGTTAATACAAAATGACATAGATGTGTTCAAATTTTTTCTTCGATTTTTCTTCTTCTGGCCTTATCCTATCAGTCCACTCCTAACCACTGTTTAATCCACTCGTACGACTGGATGTGTTGGGTTGTGTCAAATGTGTATAGCCTTTCGGAATTAAACCAGAATAATATTTTTTAAATCCGCAATGGCGGTAAATATTATTTAATTTAGAATAAGACGTGTGAAAGACCGATTTCTGAATAAATGATTTTTGAATACCCATTACCACCAATTAAAATACAATTTCCAATTCTATTTCAATTTCCAATCCAGCATCTTCAGTTACTAACAATAATTACGTAACTTAAAAGCTTATGAGACAGTTATAGTCATGCTCATCAAAATTATATGCATAAAAAATGTTGGATTTGAAGAAACAATTTACATAATCAATAGTTATTATGGGATAGATTAAATCAAATACGGTATCTTGCTCATTTTTTCAAATTGATATTATTATCTCTCTTCCTTTTGAACGTATTCCTAGTTTCTTCCTCAGCCGTTGTTGAGCCTCGGAGCCCAAGGTAGCTATCCTATTTTTATCCTGTATTTTCTAATTTTATCTATTGTCCTAAAATAATTCTATATAATATAATAATTTTCAATTAAAGAAACAATGCATATGCGTATCTTATTTATTCTTATAGTTAAGTTAGTCCTTTAAGAACGGAAAATAGCCAAATCACAAAATTAATTATCAATTTACGCATATTTTATGGCCAATCGAATACAAGTAGTTACCTTTCACTGCACGTATAAATTAAGGAAAGATCAGAAGAACAGCTAATATTGAATTAATTTGCCTCCATGTGACTCGAATGTTTTCAAATCACAAAAATATTTTTTAAAGAATTTCTCTCAATAATTCGAAAATTAAACAAATCATTCAAACTGGTTGTCGAAATATTAACGAATATCAATGATTAATGAATTAGATCAATTAGGCTGATTTTCATTGCAATACTAGTAACACGAATAGTTACGTCATGTTAATTTTGTAAAAAATTACATGAACTATTAAATGACAGGTTAGAAATGTCAAAACTAGCTTTTTCTCGCGGCTTCGCCCACTTATATTATTACCCTCCATTATATTCATGTGGCGATTGATTTTTTAAAAACAAACTAGCTTGTTTTTACATGTATACCAAGTTTCATTATAATCGGTCTAGCGGTTTAGCCGTGAATCGGAACAGACAGACTGACTTTCGCATTCATACTATTAGTATGGAAGTATGGATATAAATTAGTGATATGACTGCATTCTCTATATTTTAGTCGTACATTGAAACTCGCGCGTCATGCTCTTGAGTTCGCCATAATTTCTATGTTATTATTCGTGCTTTGTGTGATTCTACTTGCAGTGTGTGATTATATTTGCATAGCACATTGCGAACATTTCACTTCAGGTGAAAGATTACGATTTTAGATGCGTGATTGTTTTTGACTGTATTCTATGAAGGCATTCATTTTCTCTATTATTTATTTGTTAAAGAATCAATATCATGCCAAGTTAATGTAATTAATGAGTAATTAATTAATCACGTTCTATTTTTGTATAGGTATATTTATAGGTAAAATTAATAGCTTTATTTTCCAGTATTTATTTATTTAATTTACTCGTAATATTTATACTCTTATTATCCGACATCGGAAAAGTATATTTAAAATCTAATATAGATAGATACTTTACCAAAAAGTATTAATTAATATTGTCGGAACGTTACGTCATAACACCGCGGTGTTTATGACGTAAGACTAATATTATACCTGCTGTAAATTTTATGATTATGATAATTATTATAGTAGTAACATAATCTTGGGATTCTGGCTTCTAATTTATAAACTAATGTCATAAAATTAATCTAGCGGTTTTAGCACTCTGCTCTACTTTTTAAAGAATGGGATAGTGCATGCTTTTTTTTTATACAAATTTGATACTCTTTCTCTGTTTCACCTGAGATTTGACCCGGTTCCTTCTCCTAGCGTAGCGTATGTGTTCCTTAATCGCCTCGTACTACATTCACTGGAGGTTATGCAGTAGTCATATTCTAGGACGGAGCCTCACGCCCAACTGTTTTATAATTTAACGTACCATAGACAACGTAACAAAGTGATAAAAAGGCTTCATACATGTCAAAATGTCAAAAACCGAATACGTAATGCACTTGACAATATGGAAACCACATCGACCGATGACCACAGATATTCGATACCTTGCATAATGCATTCGGTTACGGTTAGGCAACTTCGGAAGTAAACGAGTTTTGGCCGACTTTATTAATGTCCCGATGTGTCATGCGCGGGAGATGATTTGTAGGAAATATCAACGCCATGGTAAACTTTTCCTAATCAACCAATTTTGTACTGTCATCGTTTTGAAACACACTTGTATGCGTAAGGCTATGTAGTATAGGTTATAAAAATTTGCTAAAATATTTGTAAAATAATTGTCTTATACAAATAGTTTGGGTGTTTTAGTCCTAATTATAATTTATGACAGAACAGAAAATACATAAAAAGGACTATTAATTTCCTATAACTAAATTAATATTAATCGTGGAGCCACGGTAAAAAATATAATCCAAACCATATGCAAGTATTAATTTATATAAATGTATATAAGTGTAACATTTAATTGCCGGATTACTTTTTTATTTTTTTTGTTCTACGTATGAGAATAATATCTTATGCAATCGCGCATTTTGAAACTGTAATTGTAAATTATATAAAAACTTCAAGTCGATCGTTTCAGTTCCTCTATTGACAATTCTTAAAATACCATGTGTGTAAATGCATATCACAATTTCAAGATCTAGATTACCAAGCTTTTATACCTTATTATTTATTGTTTATTTGTTCGTCTGTGTTCATGATTATCTTCTCATAAATTGGCCATTAAAAAGTCATCTAAGAAGCAAATTGATTCTGCCTTTCGCTTTAACTGTAATTATTTGATGGACCATAATAAATAATAACACGTTGAAGCCCGAATGATACAATTCACTCATTATAGTGTTACACAATAATATAATTCTGTTATCGGATGGGAAGAGCACGAATTAGACACTGTAGTTTTGTTTCAGATGTTAAGTACTTCGCGGAAGTGAATATTACTTTAACTTTTTATCTTACTTGCTCGCGGCTTCGTATACGTGTAAAAATTCATTTTTATCCCAAAAATATCTCTAACTGATTGAGAGAGTATGTCTGCCTGTCACGCTTTCACGGCTGGGCCGATTCTCCGAATACGTGAAATTTATACTAGGGTTTTTACGAGTATATTAAATTGTTCCGTTCCGTACGTCTTCGTCTATGGATCTGGAACATTGCAGGCCATATACTCTCGTCCTCGCCACATTAATTTCAGTTTAGTAAATAGCGTTTCAAATTCGACTAGTCTTCTATATAATTAGCACATTCAAACTTTTCAGCAATATTGTAGATGTTCCATCTTCATCATAAACTTCTGTATAGATAAAATATGAAACAATTTAACACCATTTTTATATAATGAGCTACATAAGCTTCAACACTATGGCTGTCGGACAGCTGCGTACAAATATTACGCAACTATAAATTCGCATAAGCATTAAAACGGATTCAGGTCGCGAATCCAGTTTGTTGATTCGATTCATGTCTTCGGATGTCTGAATTGAACTAAACAAAATAATTTCCGAACTGCTATTAGTTCGTAGTTTAGCTTTACTGAATTCAAAACAATTGATGAGCATTAACCTTATTTGTATTAATGAAACATTGTATTAATCGTTAGTAAATAAAAAAACAGTGAAAATAAATTGAATAAAGACGAGACTTTGACATAAAGTGGTTAAAATCATTGGCAAAATCATCTATGGCTAAACGAGCCGTAAATTTAAAAAGTGAAGTAAAGAATAATATTTCCTTAAATGTTGAGTGGTCAATTTATGTAAATCAAGTCATTGTATATTTTTATCAAACCTAATTAATTTCCACAATTATCGACTTCAAGGTTAATTTATATCAATTTCGCAACAAAACTACAGCTCGCAATAGACTGTAGTACTTACTCAACATAAAAGCTATTAATTTGCCAAGTATGGCGAAACACTTACATACAAAATGTATTTTATCGTTATTTTGTTCAATAAGGTTCATTCTCTTACTCAAGGATCAAGTAATGTTAGTATACAAATTGGGTTGTCATATTGTCTCATTTATACGGGTCACTGTATAAATGGGACGTCTTCTCCCTTCTCCCTCTCTTATCTCTGCATATTCCCGGTTGCGTATAGGCTCTGACGCTGCGAAGCGAACATAGATAAAATACGTGTCTTATCTAGTAGCTCTACGAGTAAATTTCCCGCTCTCTCCCGTTCTCCCGTTTTCTCTTAATAGCGGGAAATTTAGAACCTTAACGTTCAGTGAACGTTTGATCTCATACTATTTTTACCCTAGACAAAAAAATATACTTTTTCGAACTTAACCTCAAAAAAGTTATTATACTATTTTAGAAAATTGGATTTCTGGAAAACAGACAAACTAAAGCAAGTAAATTACAACTTTTTCGTAATATCATCCGAAGATATTGGTTTTAGTGTGATGATTATTGTGAATTAATTGTTAGATTGTAAACCGTAATTGATAGAAATTTTTAATTGTACGTATAACAATAGACCTGAAAGTCATCAGAATTACATGGAAGTGGAATATATACATTGATCGTTAACCTAGTGCACATTGTATGTTTACGTTTTTCCTGGTTTTTCTGTATGTATATATAAATACCAACCGTAGTATATATAAATAAATATACATATAAGGACAAATCACACAGATTGTGCTAGCCCCAAAGTAAATTCGAGACTTTGTGTTATGGGATACTAACTTAACGATACTATTTATAACATATACATATATAGATAAACATCCAAGAGCCGGGCTATCATGACCCTACCGGGGATCGAACCCGGGACCTCTCAGTTCAGGGGCAAGCTTTACCACTGCGCCACCGAAGTCGTCAATGTTAAAAGTTGTAACTATATATATATATATATATAGAACTCGAATACATGTATTTTATTTCTCTTCTAGCTGTTACATACATATAGTAGTTAATTACTTAAACATATTTCAATCCATAATCTATTTTCATTGTGGATCAATGTTTAAAGGCACATATAAAGTTATCTTTGTCTTACCAGGGTTTTTTAAAGATGTTAATTTTTTAATATTCTATTTTACATATTCTATGTTTTAATACTATTTAATGTTTATTTTAAGGTATTGAAATAAACAAATTATTCTATTCCTATTATATTTTTATTATATTATATGCCTATTACTTTAAAATTCAAATAGGTAGGTACATAATTTAAATCAAATTATAAAAAAAGTGTGGTGGTTGATACGAGTTGTAATTTTGTAACTTGAAAATGTATAATTAAGAAATATTATGCAAAAAATATATTTTTTCAATGATCTTATTTAATAAACATATTATTTGTATTGATATTATTTCTCTAGTTAAAAATGTATTTAATAAAGCGCGCTACCACATATAAAGAGCGGCTATCTCTACATTACTCTTTCTACATGAAACTCTACAATAATACCGTATCTCTACGTAGAGGTACTTTTCAGAGGAAATTGCTGTAAAATGGCGAACGTCCGTCACATTCATCGTAAATCAAGAAAAGACGCGGAAATATATCTCCGTTTGTTTATCTAGGGAATTGTTGGAGCTTTTTATAATATTAGTAGCGGCCCGTCCCGGCTTCGCTCGATAAAGACATAAATAGTAATCTACGTTACTTCTGAAGGTTTTGTCTGTCTCTGCCAAATTTCATTAAAATTGGTCCATTAGAGTTTATTCGTTACGAACGAAATACAAATATTTCTCTTTATAATATTTAGTATGGATTATATTATAACTCATATTGTTGTGTTGCCAAGTCAGTCGCATCTAAATTTCTATTTCTCAGGAAATGTTGTTTTTTTTTGTTAAAAGTTATAATAGGCTGGTAATTTATTGTTACAGAAGTAATGTATTCAATTCAATTCAAATGTAGTTGCTTAATATTATCCTCATAGTTCATCAACAAATCTTTTCTCAAATGTGGAGTTCTCCATGCATGCGGAAGTTTAGCCTCGTAGAGTCAACACACTGGTCGCGTGAGTTCTGGACGTTAAGCTAACGTGCGTCGTGATAACACAGTATAATGATAACTCTTCAGTTTTATTATTAACTCAAACGAACTATTATTTTTAGTATTATTTATTTCTCACTGTAGAGAATTATATACGATGATGTTAGGTGTTTGTCCATAACGTATTAAATAGCTGTTTTAAAAAAGAAAAATAACAACAATTAAAATGATCGATCACGAAAAGCAAGGTCAATGTATTATTTTTATTGACACATTACTTACGCATAGGAAGAAAATGCGTATCATCTTTCACCTGCGAAGACCAATTCGTAAACAAATGATTTCAATAAACTATTGATACACCTTACAAACAAAACAGTTGAAGTGGACAAACTAAACAAACAGACAGGGCGCATCGCGACCTCAACCCGAGATACCGGGGACAGTGCGCGTGCGCCGCGCGGCCCCAGTCCGCCCGAGACTGCGCTCCCGCGCGCACCATGCAGCGCCCGCGCCTCTCGCTCGCCATGCGCGACAACTGGCGACATCTCCAACGCCTCTACGGCCTCGACCTCGACTGCGAAGACTACTCACCCCCTAGAAGAGCCCCCAGCCTGGACTCCCTCATAAACTCGTCAGAAGGAGCCGCGTCCAGCGCTGACGCATCAGGCCCCGAGGATTCCGACTCTGGCGCCGACACAAGAGCTGATCCTGATTACAATGATCCTCCGAGACAACGAAAATACTCCAACAATGACCGGAAGAAATGCCCTCAAAGTTACTCGTCATCGTCTAGCGGCCACATGGAGACGATACACGAGGAGACCACCGAACCCAAAGTGTCAGTGAAGGAAATACTAGCCAGGTTCGAGAACCTCACGGAGAAGCCTGAGACTACGCAGGTAAATGTGATTGTGAGTGATTTTGCTGATGCAGTTTTCATGTATTGAGGTCAGAACTCGTGAGTGTTGAGAAAACTAAGGTTTGGTGTGAAGATACATTTTGATCACTATATATTGTAAATAAGTATTTAAAAAACCCCAGATAAACCTAGGAAAGATAAGAATCTTTAAAACAAATAATCAAAATCGTTCCTTCCGTTTGGAACTACAATGCCACAGACAGATACACAGACACGTTAAACACCCCCGAATTATGAACCCTAAAATGAACCAGTGTTCGGCGATGATGAAGGTTGTTAAAATACAACTGTATTTGTTTATCTTCTCATTGCAGTGTTCTTTGCAATCATAATTTGGTAGAATCTACGGCACAATTGCAAGTAATTTCGAATCGATTTGTTTTTGCCGACTCGATCGCTTTCCAACGCGACCGATGCTCTCGGTATAATCGATATTACATCGATGTATTCATGAGCTCTACCTGCGGCACCATTGCATTCATTATGCATTCATGATACTGAATATATTTATACCTTTTATATTATTTACTTTTTGATTAAGTCAATTCGCAATTATAGTTAAACTGAGATATAGTCTAACAGAGATCTAGTCCAATTATATCGATATATATATCATATCGATATATAATATCGATTTAATTTGTCTACCCAGTCTTAATGAGATGTAGTCGTTAAGTTTCAAACCCTGTCCTTATTTTATTACATGTCCTATGGTATCTGATTATTTGCTGGCACTGTGATGTACAAAATATTTTAATTTGCTTTGCAATATAAACGATGTTGATGCGCAGAGAAATAATTCCGAACATTTTATTTAATAAGAGAGGAAATCTTTACCAAGTAAGGTTTGAAAGTAAGTTTGTATTCTCAACAAGCTACGAATTCTACGAACCAATCATACTTACTCATAGAGTCAGTTAATTTATTTCTTTCTTATAGAGTGTGTTATAACACTGGCTGGAGATTATATTAATATATGATTGTATTCAAGACTTTTCTGACATCTGACATGATTTTACACCTTCACAATTTATGCTGTTTTCCTTCACCGGAACCAAGTGTTTCGAGATTGGAGTACAACATCAATTAGAATTGAGGATTTGAACATGCGCCATTTGAATCACAAGTAGAGTTAACCACGTGACCATAGTCGCTTCAGGCAGCTAATATTAAAACACAATTATGGATGGATGAGCACACAATTAAAGGGCTTGGCAGGTGCTATTTGAGTTTGGGGTCAAGAACAAAGAGGAGCTATTACGCGCATCGACGATTCTGATGCAGTAAAAAAATGGTCAAGCGCGAGCGTGGTTATCATTAAGAGTTCCATTAAATACTTGCTTGTATATCAGAAATCATAGCTTTTTAAATCAATAGTCACAAAAATTTGTAGCGCCTAGTATCTTTGTTTATTACGTATAAAGCTTTGTAATGTATTAACGGCCCGTCCCAGCTTCGCTCGGGGAATTAACCATAATAAATTACACACCATCTATTGGAGAAACATGCAAACCTTCCTTAGGAATAACACTATCTATTGGAGAAAACCGTACATAAATCCGTACGGTAGTTTTTGAGTTTATCGCGTTCATACAGACATACGCGTCGGGAGAACTTCTTGTAAGGATTATTTTTGTAATTTAATGCATTATCAAAGCCTTATAAACTTTGTGCCCTAAAATAATAGGCCTAAAAAGTGATCAGATATCGATACAGATATCTGATAGTGGAGATTTGGAATTTTAAAAACTTATTTCTATATAAACACTCCATGCCGTTCACACAGTCTGTGAAGCAAGTTTTTGTGGGATTTGGATAAAAAATCACCTTGAAATAGACGTAACAGCCATAGATCTTCTGCAATCGGCATTGTGACAATTGGACAATGCGACTGGGACATTAGCTCTTTGTAGTGTCAGGTATTTGGAGATTTCAGATACTTATTCATAACTTAGGTATAAACTACGTAGTTAGGAAGTGGGTAACCAGTTCAAATTTACATTCACAATAAGTTAAAATCTTTGCAAAATTACCGGTGCTTTAGTTTGGAGATTTATATAGTCAAAATAACTTGTTTGGCGTGTCCTCTTTCCGTGAATATCGATAGACGGGCTATAGTTGATAGGCAACAGAATTCTCAAGAAGAGTTCACGTCAGACAGGCGGCCGGATGTAAAATCACAGCCGAATCTTAAAAATTGTAAAGCAACCCAGACGAGATAGATTTCTATAATCAATTAAACCTAATTTTACCTTAAGTTTCTTGTTCACACCACCACCAGTTCTTCGTTAAAATGACATCAGTCACTCTTATAAAACTGCGTCATTATACTTGATTAAAATCACGTAGTCATCATTTCAGCAAATTAGAAACTATGTGTCCACATTGCAACTTTCAGTCTATTACGAGCAATACTAATTATCTACATTTATGGGCATTATCATTGCTTCACAAATGATGGGTGTACAGAACACTTCGTAAATTAACAGTCAAGGTCATTGAACAGTCACGCGAAAGTGCATCTGAGGTTCGCGATAACTAATAAATAAATAGAAGCCCAAACTGTGACTTCTTGCATATTATGCATTCGTAAGACATTACAATATTCGCCGTCTGGGACAAACGTCGTTATAGGCTCTAAAATATTTTTTTCAGTCATCTCTCTCTAGTCGGAATTTCGTATATCGCCTGTTAACGCACGCCACCTAGCAAAATTGGGGAAGAAAACTAACACAATAATAACATGAACATGTAAGAGTACAGTCAATAGCACATCAATTTACCCAAAATCATTGTAAATTTCATCCTTATTACCGCGACATAAATCAAAATCTTGAATTTTTTTTTTAGGAAATTCCAGTCTTCGTCCAGGTAACTTGATATGCAGACTGTACACTATTCTAGAGGTATTTTCCCATCAGCTCGTTAATTTGTGACTGCTAGCTGTACACCACTCTCCTGGCATACTTTCAAATAGCTATTACAATAAACCTACGAACCAAATTAATTATGACTGCTATAACTCGGTCATAAGTTCCGCTTATTTACTGTTGGAATATAATCAGGTAATTTATTTATATGAGACGTAATGTAGGTACGAAAATTTAAATCCGGCTAACCGTACTCGTTACTCGTTATAATATAATTATGATTTTTAAGAGAGGTTATTAAGAGCCTCCTGATCTAGTATTTTTATTCGAACTTCAGTAAAATAAGCATTTCTAAGCTGATAACTAACTATAAAGTTGATTATGTTAAAACGCTATTATAAACCGGTTATTCTCAGTTCAAATTTAAAATTATTTATCCAACTTAAGATTTAAGTAAATCAAACCTATTAACGTCAAATTGCAGTGACAAGTTAGTTATTGCACAGGATCAGAATTGGTCACCCCTGTGACTTTCACATGAAAGAAGAAGGTATGAAATTGCATGAATTAACAAATACTCGACATTGACACCACAAGAACCTTTTGGCACTTGGACGACATAAGGGGGCTTTTGTTTAAACCTTTCACATTTTGTAAATTTAACAACTTTTAATTGGCGTTAAGTCCTCCATTTATTCATATTTTAGTTGGAGATTTTATGCTATAAAGTTTCAAATAAATAACTAATTCCGATTTTACTACCCGCGAAAAGATCCTTTTCGCATTGTGAACTAGACTAGCTTATAGTTAAAATAAATTAATCGAAATAGTTAAAATAAATTAATAAAAAAACTGTAAATAATTTTCATTTAACACGATTGGACTAACAGTCGCCATAATCATTTTAGTCTTATTAAATTTATTACTCACATCACGCAAAGTTTCGTGAATGGCTCAAAACTAATACTAAACACACTGTAATTCGTTTTTGCAACATTCCATCATAAATTATTACACATTAATGTATTCACTATTTTAATCTGTTGTTAATGCACGCTGCATAGAATTGTCTGCGGATCTGGGTATGGGTCCACACAAGCTTAGAGCTCACGTGGTGCCGTTGTTTTGATCATATAATTGGAAAGGTTTCCATTTATATTAAAGAAATCCTATAAAGAATTTTATGAGGCTCGTTTTGTCTAAATCACTTTCGGTACATCATGCAATTGAGCTTAACTTCATATCATCTAATATTACGGCATCGAGAAGGTATCTAGGCGTGAACCTGCCTCAAGGTAAACCAGCCAGTTATAGACCGCTTTCCTGTAACATTGTTTTTCTAACAGTACATTCTCTGGCGATGACTTTGTGCACTGCTGTTAACCTTTTGTTGCATCATTTCTGTAACGCACCTTATTGCGGCAAGTCATTTCATTCAATTTATAGATTTCTAGGCTTTGTCCTAGTTGATTGACCTCCCAGAAAAATAATCGAAGTAAAATGTCGAAAGTTAACCTTAGAACCCGTAATTCGCCCTCTTAGGGCTGGAATTTCCAAGCCCTCTCTAAGCGGACATCCTAGACCGACTTTCCTGCCAAATTTCATCTTTATTAGACTGTGTTATTAGATTAGTAATTTTCAAAATTTCGTTATTAGCGAATGAATGTTTTTCGCTTTCGGCTAAACTCCGAAGTAGGGCTACACCTAGTTTTAGCCGGCCCAAGTGTAGCGATCGGTATTTGTTAGCTACGCCTAAGTGTAGTCTGCTTTAGCCTAACGTAACACCTTAGTTTAGCTTTATTATTTCGGCTAAACCTGAAATAAACATTAAAAAAATCTTTAAAAAAAAAATCTTAAAAATCTTAGTGTCTATTATCTGTTATCTATAACATACGAATGTTATAGATAACAGATAATAGACACTCCGGTGTAAGAAATTTACATTCCTTCATATGAAATAGTAGACTTTCAGCCCGCGTGGCCCGATCGATTGCGATCTTATTGTTTTTATGTAATCTCCAGGATCGAAAGGTTAAAATCAGACACAACTGATCATTTGAACTTCCGTATTATATCAGTTGATAATATATTCATATACTAGACTTTAAAGATGTATACTTGAACCGTACTCATATTGTCCATCTTACGTGTTATTACGTCATAAAAATTTGATCTGCGTGATTTATGCAAAGGGCATATTTAATTTACATACGAAATTGTAAGATTGCCTACTTTTTACAAATATTCTACATTCGCTTGTAAACTTATCGTGGTTGATATATTTATAAAATAAACATTTGTAAAGAAATATTACGACATATAGGTTATGTTGCGTGAATGATAGAGATTCTTAGATATATATAGCTAAATAAATGACGGTACGTTACAGTTGATGAATGTGTGTGTCTGATGATGACAGTTGAAGAAGAAAACGTTGCCTAATATAATAAGATGGTTCTGACAAAAATGCCGTACATAAAATATATGAAAGATGGAGTGTTAAATTTTGTTACATAAGGATGAGAAAGCATATCTGTTACACTCAATAGCATACTACACAAATCCATAGCAAATTCGCTATAACTAATTCTTCTTCTTTCGTTTTATGGCTACATTGAAATGGAATTACATTAACAATCATTATCCGGCTACAAAGTATCGTCGAACTCGGACAGATTCCGACGCGAATGCATGAACATAGTGTAGTTTGTATAAGTGCCTTTATTTACCGCAATGAAAAACCAGCAATGTATGTATACCGAATCCGCCAAGTATTTAAAAACCAATGTACTATCAAATTTACTTGTCAATGTGACATTTGTATATAAGATTGTGCCTCATGTTACTACTATCTATTATTTCGTGCCTGAAGGCAGAATTAAGCCAAAAAAGACTCGATAGCTGTGGTCAATAACCAATACGTTTTCACTTAATTATTTTGCAGCATCATATTAATACTTATTGTGTCTCATGTGACTCATTAGATTGTAAATATAAAGTTGTGTTTATGAAAGGGAATTAGTTTAACATAATTCTGGATTGTATGGGCTGTGTTAGCTATTCAAAATATGTTCCTTTATTTTATTTAGATTTTATTACTTGAATCTTCTCCTCCATCCATATGGAAACCAAATGATAGTATTTGATCTTGTAACTTGTGAAAATTATCTTAAAGGTAATTTAATCATTACAATTTAATTATTCATTGCACACACGGTTACTCCACATTTTAATTATCTACTACGCCACCTTCCTGAATAACGCAGACATTTTGAAACTTCACACAAATCTCTTTTGGCGACACAAATGACTCTCTCCCATGACAGTTGCACAACCTTTGTCATTCCGTCGGTAATTGCAAAATGGCCGACATCAATAACACATTTCCCCGCGTGCGATTTAAAAAAAGAACAATGGTTATAGGAAATATTGGTGTTTGAAAAGTGAAAAAGTCACAATGACAGGCGCTGGTGCAGCGAAAGTTTATAAGTACACGTGTGCGCAGTGATGCGAAGGGTATCTTGTTATTATACTATAATGTGTCATTTTCCGCTTTAAATTTTCATAAGTATCGTACTTAATCTAATGGTAGCTTTTCGTGTACTTGATAACTTGCTAATTCAATTTTATGCGTACAATTTTGTGGTTGATTATATTGTTTGATGTAAGATTTGATGTTTTTTAAATATTATCTTCAGTTGTTCATTGTAAATTAATCAATCAAAGTAAATTGACTGAGTTAACCTAACATATTATCGCACTGCACTTAGAATTACGGTTAGTCCATATTAAACATAATTTCATGGTGTCATTGCATGGATATTTACGTGTCAATAAAGCAACGAATTCATAATCAAACATTAACTAAGGACCTTTCACACCATGGCAGTAATCACCAAACAATGCAGCATGCACCTCATCAATAGTCACCAAGGTTCCTCATTACGTAACTGTCATTCAGAATTCGCCATGTGTCGGCCTCGCGACGCTTGTGTCAAACGGAGCGGAATTCCGTTTCCGAATTCACACACGTTGCCCGTCCGTGTGAAATAAATGAAAAAATACAAACCAAACTGAGTAAAGGTTAAATCATCTTTTTGCGTATTGATGGCAGAATCATAACGCTATAAATATGTGTTTTTTTGCCATAAACGTTTTTTACGTTGGCCGCGGCGTCACAACCCCGAACACAACCGATAACATGCGGAGATGAGTGAGAGCCATCTTTAGTAGTAATATGAAGTAAAAGCCATCTTTAGTAGTAATATGTATCTAAAAAATAAGATTCAGCAACACTGTGTTTTCGTCTTGTACATAGTTTTCCCTTCGCGTGCAGAAATTTTCCGGTTCGGATTACGCGAGAATCAACGAAATATTTATCTGTTTTCCGGCGTTTGATATCATTTGCAGTTGTCGGTTATAAATGTTTATATGTTTATAAATAATCCAAGATTTTTTTTTGCTTTAGGTGTAGGAAAGAGTTTACAATATTTCTTCTACTTCGTATATTATGTTGATCACTACGATCCCATAACAATGGATACAGATCGATTCGATCATTTTCGTTCCTAATCGACGTAGCGGCTGCTCCGGTAAGCTAAATTATATCTCACTGTGCTAACCATAGATTTGTATTATTGTAAATCTATGGTGCTAACGACCTGGCCAATGACAGAAAAGCTTATCATGCTGTTTCAATAATGCGCTAATCTTTATATACTAAAAGCATTATGATTAAGAAATTTATTTCACGCAGTTAGTTTTAGCACGCATTTAGTTGGTAACATTAATAAGACTGGCTTACGAGTATGTACGACGTCCTCGGTGGCGCAGTGGCAATGTGCTTGCCTCTGAATCGAGAGGTCCCGGCTTCGATCCCCGGTCAGGTCATGATGGAAAATTATCTTTTTCTAATTGGCTCGGGTCTTGGATGTTTATCTATATATGTATTTGTTATAAAATATAGTATCGTTGAGTTAGTATCTCATAACACAAGTCTCGAACTTACTTTGGGCTAGCTCAATCTGTGTGATTTGTCCGTATATATTTATTTATTTATGTGTATTGTCGCAACCAACAAAAATATGTAAAATTTATAAATAACATCTATACTGTAACTAAACTTATGTTATTAATTATCACAATAGTGTAGTAAGTCGTTCACGTCACGACTACTGTTGATTATTTATTTATTTATTTATATATTTTTATATGAAATTGCTCGCAGTCTCGTATGACACGTTGAGACATTCAGTTTTTCTTTTTCATCTAAATATAATTTAGACTTAATTGGGTGTTTTTTACTTCTTATGTACTTCGTCGATGATTCGAAGATTCGTGATCAGCAATCTAAGAAAAACATGCTACAAAATATTTTATGTAATTAAAAAAGACTGACTGCGCACCAGGCACTCATTAACACATACGAAGAATACTATTTTTGTGGTTAATTAAACAAACCCTTGACCCTTATAAAGTAAAAGATATGCGTTCTTATGACCCACACGCAGTTCACAGTATAACCTTTATACAACCTGCTCAGCATTACAATTATACGTAGTACGAACTCTGTTAATAGACTGTGGTACAATACAACATGTTTTGCATATTATGTATATACAGGATATGGAGTATTTTAAGTTTAAATAATCCTTTTTATTTTATGTACGGGTTTTAAAAGGAAATCTCTTATTTCTAAATCAATTGATCTGCAAACAATTTTGCTAGCATTGATATCTGTATATGTAGCCAGGTTGAAGGTCTATTTTTTTTATTAGATAACATATAAATTGCTTTTCCGGCGGTACTACCATTTATCTAGATTTGTATAAACTGGCTAAGTTAATGATTGACAGGATGTTATGTACTTCGTTTGCCTTGTGAGGTACCGCTAAAGTGAAAGTTTCAGAAAACAATGTTTACATCCCTCTCTCTCTCCGTCTAACTGTCATCTGGGCTTTTTACCGGTTCCTACGCCTCCATAGAGACCCGAAGTCCAGCTGCCTTGATTGAATTTTTTAGATTAAGGCCCAACTGATGAGCCAAGAACGGTTGTAAAATTTATAAACTGTATAGCTTTTACGTCCCAGTTCTTTATCTCCACTTTCACTATGTTATTATCTTGTTTTATTAATTTAATCTTTAAATCATCAAAAGTTAAAGCAGTTAATGTCTGAAATTGTTTAATTTACCGTGTCATTAAGTTAATGTTTATTGAAGTTTCCGAATATAACATAAATTGTCGGTGTTTGGAATCAGATTCCTAAATTACATGAGTACAGTGTCATTATTCTCTTATTTCTGTCGATTATCATTATTTTTTTTATCATTATACAAAAATAACTTGCAGTGTAATGATTTTTCGTGTGTGTTTACGTACAGTCGACCGCATGTCAAGTTACCCTATGTACAAAAATAGATCTTTTTGCCGCGGTGAAAGGGGCGAGTTTACACAACGACAAGTTGTTGTTATATGTTATCATTGTCACATTGTCCAAATTTTTTACTAAATATTTTATTTATTTTTCACATCAACTTTTATCCATATCAGCAGCTTGAAAAGTTGTATGGTATCTATATACCATACAACTTTTCGTCAAAATCGGTTCAATAGCCAAAATGATATTCTGATCACGAGTTTAACCTGACATGCACCGACTATGTCGGGTTCTTCGTAATCTTGCGGTCGACACCATGCTATCATTGGGGCTCTGTGCACTCATCCGTATATCCCTTGTAACGTTGTGTCGTCTTTTATAGCCCAATACACTCTTTTTTTAAGTTAGAATAGCACGGTAATTTAGGGTTAGGTGTGTAACGAACGACGTGAGAAAGAAAGGCCGTTATTTTATTACGACTTACGTATATTCTTTCTATGTATTTACAAGCGTTTATTTGATTGTTATTATTGTTAATCTTTCTCAAAATGATATTTAAATTTCCTAATTCTTGGCTCTGTCCACCCTTTAGGAATAAAGACGTGATACCGGTATCTATATCTAGTCTGTTTATAAGCTGATTCGAATGAACTGATTCGTACGAATATGTCTAAACCATCCACTTATTACTGTCAGTTCGTTTGTTTACGTCATGAGACTTCAATTCCAACCACAGTGTAATTAACTTGCGCTTCCTTTTTTACGGATTTTATGTTATAAATAAGTGAAGGACCTCAGTCGCCAGAGGCGCCTACTGGTGACCAAAAATGATATTTTTTTATTGTATTCATTTTTGATGCCGAACCATACAAGTATAAAGATTCCTTTGGTCCATTTCGATAACTGTTTGTTTGTAATAAGGAATTTGTCCCATGAAGTGATCTCCTCCAAATTTTCATAAGTGGTTATAAAAAAAGGATATTTCAATCACTGTTTCGTACCTTAGTTATCGCAAAGGACTGTTTTATAATATATAGTATGGTTCAGCTACCCGTACAGATTATCAAGCAATTAGTGTTCTTATATCTTCATAATTACATCTAAGAGTGATTTCCTCAAACGTAATACAAGACAATACGGTTTGAGTTGATTTTCTCACGATGTTTTAACAACTTGTTCTATGTATAAATTTTATTCATGGTAATGTTATTTTTTCTATGTGTTTCCTTATTCGTCATTAGCAATACGATGATATCTTGACTTTTATCTGATAAAATTCGTTATGTTCCTAAAAATACAATTAAACTTAAATTTAAGCATCTAAAATCATTCATTAAAAATACGTAATGCTTGAAAGTTAAAGTGTTTTAAAATTAATTTCAAATGACAATTTGGTAATTCTATAAATCGAACCTTGAACTTTTAGCTCTAACTAACCGATGCGCAGACGTCGTGGTCGGCTCCCATGAAGTGACATTTGTCCGCCATTTGTGTAACATCCGACTTCCGGTGCGATCGGTCACAATGAGCCTGTCGTGACTAAAGCATTTACGTTTGAATTCGAATTATATTCTAGCAGGTTTTGTGATATGTAAATGATAAGCTATTTTATATAACTAGACTCCTCCAAAGGCATGCCCACATCAACATCAATAGCGATTAAATCCAAATCCAGACAATGCATAGTCCAATGTTCATTGAGTGTAATAAATTAACAAAAAATATAATAACGAGGCTCCAAATTTACTTTAAATGTATCCTAGATCACTTTCATTAAATTTACGGAGATACTTTGCCCAAAACATTTTGAATTGGTTGGCGTTAGTCGTGACGTCCATAATTCATTCACATTTCACGCTTTGCACAGATCCACAGATAAGCATGTGAAAGCAGCTTCTATTTCGGTGGCCTCGACACGTCACACGTGTGCTATGCTATTAGCCGCACATATAACTTTTATTGTTGAAAAAATACTGAAATTAATGGCGAAAGAATAATACCGCTTAAGGTTGTTTGGATACGTTTGTATTGTTGGCCGACCACCTGATCTTTATACTTACAATCTCTTAAATGTTATGTGACGTTTCATTCAAAAAAAATATTTCATTCAAAGCACTATTTTTATGTGTTGGCAACTGTATTTGATACATAAAAAAAATATGTGATCGAATAGTGAATGCCGAATAGCTATTTGACCATACTCTTATTCAGCTCCGTGTGGTCTTATAGTGAATAACAGGTATAATTATTTAGATCGGTTATCATTTATTAGTTTCGGCTCTCTACTTTATCTTTTGTATTAAAATAAATTATTACATTATGTCAAACACGAACCGAGCCGGAATTGAATCCACGTCCCTGTCTATCCGGGACAGTGCTCTTAACCACTGTGCTATCGAGACCATGCCAGTACTTCCGAATTACCTATTTCATCTTCCCGTCTTATGCCGACGTATAGTATTTTCATTAGAGTGCAGTAGGTACTCTTAACTTTTTCTTAAATTCTTCAACTCGTTAAAATATAAATTACACGTTAAACAGATGAAAGCAGTAACATAACCACAACGCGTGACGCTATGCAAATTGATTCCTCAAATCTGAAGCTAAATAAAAACTGCTATCATGTCGCAAAGACCCTTCATATTTCTGTCGAAATCAATTCACAGTTGGGCGACCATATCGAGAACATAATAAAATAAAACGTCAAACAAGGTGACGGCAACTGGCAATGTGGGTCGAACAGAGTAGAAAAGTAGAAAACTGTCATCGTGTTGTTAACAATGATAAAATAATCAAAAGCATAAATCATTGCTTCGTTAGTTACTACATATCGGAGATACACAAAGTGGATTTACTTATGTAAGGTTGATGACCCAAGATCTCCAAATTCATTAACATCACACATATTTAAGCTGTTCGTACAACTTTCCTCTCTTCTCCTAGTCATTATAAATAAATAAATATAAATATATTAGGACAAATTACACAAATTGAGCTAGCCCCAAAGTTCTAAACTTGTGTTATGGGATACTAAGTCAACGATATTATATTTAATAACATGTACATATTATACATAAGCATCCAAGACCCGGGCCAATCAGAAAAAGATCATCTCTCGAACCAAGCACACTTCACTTCAGAGGCAAGCACTTTACCAATGCGCCACCGAGGTTGTCAGATTAATTATTAGTTAACAAATTCTGTAGCTAGATGACCGCAAAGAATTATTACTTAGTTTACTAAACTATTTGCAATGAATTAAAAATAATTGAAGTAAAATGTATTTTAACCCCACAGGTCGAGACATTTTGTATCAATTATCTCAAAAAATATCTTAGCAGATAGGTGTAAACTGCTTGACACATGAGTTGTAAACCACTTGGTGCAACTGGGCCACAGAGCAAACCTGCTAATCAGGTGGTAACGACTATTGTAGGCCAAACCACAGGCACATAGACAAATATATTGCGTTGAAATCCTACTATGATACTTACTCTTTCACGCAAAATCTACTTGGCGGATTTAAGAATAATAAAGATAAGAGAGGTAAAATACGATATGAAATATGTGGAAGCCCTGATGTTGTAATGGTTAAGCCCGCCTGTGGATCTAAAGGTCCCAGGTTCGAATCCTACTCTCATGCCACATGAGTTTGTATACCAATCTGATTCATGTTTAGTAGTTTTCGTAGACCTGATTCCGGTGAAGGAAAACATCGTGAGCAAACCTGCATACTGGTTGATTATTAATTTGTGTGTAAAATGGAGAAGGCAATGGCAAACCACTACAAAGAAAATTATTCATTCCACGTAATGACCACGACCCTCAGCCATGAAAAAATATGTACTAACGTCTAAGAAGAGAAGAGTGACGAAATACCTATATATAAATTATTTTACACCACAAATAATTTTCGTTACATGCTAAAATAGATTTTCTATAATGATTACTTACTTGTTTACAATCATATTTATCATGTAACTGTTTACATACAAGTTTTGTGATCACATACATTGTAACACAACTTTCACTATGTCCCCAACCTGTACTTAACCTGTCATTACTAGTTGCGTACCGCAGACGTGTCTATTATGTGAGCGTTATCGGAAAATTCGCGTCCACTTTCGAAGCAAAGCTGCTATTTACGTGTCGTCATGGTGCGGAACCCATAGGCGCTGTAGGAGTACGCATTTGTAACGCAGAAACCGTTAAATCGGGGGCTGTGTCGTAACTGATTTGTCGATGTAATTTGTTTTGCTGTAAATACGACCCTTTTCGCTCTCCTTCCTTAGAAAAGGCGCATATCGAAGTTCTAACTAAGAAATCTTCATATTTTCTTGTTTTGTGTTGACTATTTTTGTCATACTTTAATATCTCTTTCTTTTTTTTAATATCCATCATAATCCTACGTCATTTTTTTCTACTTATTTTCCTAAACCCATTTTGAAGTGGAAAGACAGAAACGAAGAAAAGTTAAATACTGTGTTAGCTCTGTCATTTCGTCGATGTTTCACCTGTTTTTCTGAGTGTTTTCCCGGTTCTTCCTCAGCCGTTACACGTTGTAGCCCAGGATCCAATATTACCCAGGATAACCTACTTTTTCTTCCAGTATTCAGACCATGGGCACGCATAACCTCCTTGATAACATTCGTTATTTCTTATCCCATCTCATCATCTGTCTCAATATTGTCTACACATCTATTTCTATCGTCATCTATAAAGATAACAGTTATAAGCAAATTCCCCAGCTTCCTCCACCACACGTCCTACCTCAGTACCGGTGCGGAAGGCCGCTATGTAGGAAGTGCAGGTGAATGCACTCGCTGCATCTGGTCCGGTGCACACCATCTTGCTGATCGCATGACACGTGCGAAACATGTCTGTGCACTTCAGGGTTCCGTAAGGGCGCCACCGGAGCCCTATTGTTACCTACCTCTCAACCATATAGCTGTCCCCTATATAGCGAACACTAAACGGGACGCAAAATAAGTATAATTGTTATCACGTTTATACGCGATAAGTGTCCGGCAAACGCTTATCCTAATCCTAACTAATATTATAAATCCGAAAGCAAGTGTGTTTGTTACCTCATCACGCTCTACCTACTCAACCAATCTTCTTGAAATTGCAAACATGTAATTTGAAGTATGGAAAAGAACATAGGGTACTTTCATCCCGGAAAATTAAGGCGGGCGAAACCGCGGGCAAAAGCCCGTAATGTTTAAATAATAGTTGGTTAAAAAGAAGCAGGCACCAACGGAGCCATTTTGTTCACTATTGTTCTTGTCCGTTACAAAAACCTATTCACGACATATTCCATTTATTTTTCACTATAAATGTATGTAGTTTCGAAGATCACCCCCTACTCGCTTACAATCGTCTTTATAATATTAGTGTAGATTAAAGCCTACTTTTGTGTCATCTGCAGGTCTACCATCAACGTTTACGGAACGATTCCTATGCAACTCAGTTCAATTCAGGAACATGAATCGCATTAATTTATACTAAAAATTAAGTCGATGGTAACAATTTGCCATGCCGTTCAGTTAGGTCGCAAAGTGGAACGCTTTAAGAGATGATGGTAAGACCCCTGATTTATTAACAAACCGTTATCGTGATAGAAGAGAAGCCAGATAAAACAAGCCGATATATCAGCAACGCCCTAACCGCTTCCTGGCGGTCGTAATGAAGCGGTGGTCGAGTCAGCTGGCGCGTGCTCGCGGCATTCAACCTGTCAGTGTTCTGTTTATTTCTATCTGGAAGCCCCGGTCTGAACAGTTAGGGTTGCCAGTGTAGAGGGAAGATTGCCATTTCAATAGCCGCTATTTTCGATTATTTTTAATACTTTTACCAGATCGGGCGTAGTGAATATAAAAACTTAATGCTACCTTTTTAACACACATAATATTGTTACAATATGTACGTTGAAAAATAATTATATAATCATTTGTTTCAGAAATATATCCACATACGATTTAATCGTACTAATATTATAAATGCAAAAGTATATGAGGACGTATGTGTGTATGTTTGTTACTCTTTCAGGCAAAATCTACTGGACCGATTGTTATGAAATTTGCTGCACGGTACAGGGTAGGTTTTTATCCCGAAATTCCCACGGGAGCGAAGCATCGGGCCGCAGTTAGTGATAAATAATGCCAATAATATTACTAAAATACAGAAATATAACATTTATGAGATTAAACTTAAATGATAACATAAAGCTTTCTAATCTTAATGTAGATAGTTGATACTATATGCTTTTATACATATAGAGCCCTCATACGTTCCATTGCACTAAATGCACTCGTGCGCAGCTCATAAATACTAACGGTGAATGGAGCGGACATAGCGTCCCTTTCCCAACACCGAATAATTTCACAATTTGTTTATTATTGTCAGTTAAATTTGTTTATTATTGTCAGTTGTCTCATAGGCATAGGCTTAGAAGCTATAAGCCAATCAATAGAAGCTATATTGTTTAGGCTGGGCATTGATTAGTAAAAAATGCTTGTTCTTTTATATATATATAGATTGCAAGACATGTAACAAACATGCTCACTATAAAGTTGTATTTCTCAAAACCAGAGCGAAAATGTATTCTCAAACAGAACACGTCTGTAACACGTCTATGGTTAGCCTCTTCCTGGACCCGCGAGCTGGATTCCTCGAAGGTCTGTCCTCATCTATCTGGTTGTAGTCTGGTTTAAAAACGCCCCGACATAAACTGGACATTTTTAAAAGGATAGTAGAATGTTGGCTGAGGTTAACAATATATTGAGTAAGATAAATATTGAATCGCGTTTTCATCGATAAATTGTGTTCATTACATGATTTTCTGTCACTTTGTGCTAATTAAAGTATATTAATGACATACAAGTCTTATACATAAATTCTTGATTATGACAAATGCCAAAACAAGTGAGCGTCGCTATTGTTAAAAAAAAAAAACAAAAAATCAGCAAAAAAATTTTTCGCCGAGTCTTAATTCTATGTAAATGAATGTTTGACAACCTCGGTGACGCAGTGGTAAGGTTCTTGCCACTGAACCGAGAGGTCCCGGGTTCGATCCCCGGTCGGGTCATGATGGAAAACGATCTTTTTCTGATTGGCCCGAGTCTTGGATGTTTATTTATATATGTATTTATTATAAAATATAGTATCGTTGAGTTAGTATCCCATAACACAAATCTCGAACTTACTTTGGGACTAGCTCAATCTGTGTGATTTGTCCCAATATATTTATTTATTTATTTATTTATTCTTTAGTATCTTGGACTTGTTCAGACCCATAGCAATTTATAAAGGCTATTATCATAATAAGGTCAATTATATTCGATTCTACAGCTTTATAAGGATTTTCCACACGTCAAAAATGTAGACGTTTTGAAAGGGTCCAATGGTTGGACTAGTCTGGCTGTGGTACATCCGCGAGCGCGATCCAGATCTCGTCTTGTGCTGATTGCACACAGCGTCATCCTAGTATTAGTGGGTTAATGTTTTCGTATCTCATTACGTATTTACTTGAAGCGGCTTGTGTTTATCCGGAGAGGATGCTTCGACTGTTGCTTTGATGTTGCTTAAATATGTTTACAATTTTTTTACATAGAAATAATATTACATATAATATATTATGTATATTACAGAGATAATTGTGGTATTAAAATGACCAAATGTATTTGGATATTTAAAAAAATAATAAAATCTAATTGTCAATAGTTATTGTTTTTCACAAGTATTGGATAAGGCTAACCGGCTAATTAAATCAAGAAGTTAGTTTTGTTTGTCAGATAGGTATATGAATTTTTTTAGAAAGTGATGAAACAGACCCTTCATTAGATAAAAAAATACGATATAATACACTACTGTTACATCAATAATAATATTTTTTATATATTATTAGAAAAGAAAACATTGTAAGAAACAATAATGGTAAGCCCTTCTGGCATGATAGGAACCAACACTGTTCAAATTAGTTTCTTTCGGCATTTCTTCTCAGCAGTGGTCGTTCCGAAATGTCAGTACTTTGTAGCTTGTGAGAAATAACTATAAATATAAAAATTTACGAGAAAAAGTGCCTGTGTAGGTCTAATTTCTGAATAAATGATTTGAATATGAATTTCAAAAAGTCAAAACTTGTTACATAATCCAATATTTGAAGTTGTAACAATGTATTACGTATTCCACTTTCACGGTCTTCACCTTGACTGAAACAACTTTCATCATAATTTACTATAAATAAATGCATAAATATGTCTAAGGTCGGCCACGGACACGGCTAGGACACGGGCCCTATCGAACTTTACATATATTTTATTACTTTTAACCGTTTAATGGAAGATTATGTGCGTGTGGTCTGAGGGCCCACTTCTTGAAATTTTGAGACAAACAGACGATAATATTTTTTTCACGGTATAATAATTTATTATTAAGTATAGTCTAAGATTTTATTTGCAAAATAGATTATTTACTCTCTTTAAAAATAATTGAAATATTATCAAAATGGAAAACTTTACGAAGACCCATAAAAGACCAGATAAACTTTATGAAAAATGCCAATGATGCTTCTGCAAAAATCATTTTTATTTTTGCGCTGTCCACCTATATTAGATTTTTTACGGACAATAAATTAAAAATAAAACTCAATTAATATAAATAAAATGTATTAAAAATCATATTACAAATGGACCCCCTTATGTATTAGCAGCGTCGCAAGAGCAGCAGCTTAGCCCGAAAAGACCGATCCACGATCACGATTTTCTTCAGCCTTTGAGCGTCAGAGCTCAAGGTCCGCTAATTTAGTAAAAACAAATATCATATTAATATTTCTTCCAAATCTCCACTGATTTGTCCAAGTCTGCACATAGCAAGCGTGAAAATGAAATAAAAACCCACACGCAACGGTTAGCGCAGTTTCAGTTGCGAAAGAAATGGGCTATGGATCGGCGCGCGCGTCGATATTGATAAAGGTGCGGCGTGATCTAATGCTTTTTTATTTATATAAGTATATATTTACGGAAATATATTGCTTTTATTAATTATATGTATAACCTATGAAACAGAATAAAAAAAAAATAATAAAACAGAATAAAAAAATTCATAATCAGAATAAAAAAATATTTAACTACTTACTGAAAACCGCAACTTATCTACCATCTCACACTTTGATCGGGTCAATTGAACACGTGCGCCTTGATTGGGTGATCAATGGACCTCCTGCGCCTTGGTTGCACTCTGTGGTTGTGTCAAAACGATCATGCGCGCCATGACTATGGTCAGAGATGACGATTACTTCTCTTTATAACATTGATTGGTTTTAGGTTGTCATTCTCGGCTTTATTATTGCGCTCGGCTTCGTGGAAATTCCGTGTAGAATGCAATGTCCAACTTGTTACATAATATAGACCATCATAGTCATTTTAATATACACTTCATGTATTTTTGTCCAATATATTGCTCAAGTCACATTCAGTTAATTTATATTTTAAGGAAATGTAAAATTTCCTTAAATATAAATCAATCAAGGTGTCGATTTGTCAGTGTACATGCCCCTTTATGATATCCGCCTGCACATACCGTCGGCGATGCATACTCGACTGCACTTCGCTTTTGCAGTTGCAACAATAGCCACTATGTCGAACTATACCAATAGTAGTCCTATAATGAATTGAAAAAAAGTTAAAAGTTAAAAAAATAGATAGTCATATTTATATATATAACTAGGTTGTTCATGGTTGTGTAGTGTTGTGTTTTGTGTGAGTCAATTATGGAAAACATATACGGAGTTATAAGGACGTTAAGCAGGAAAACTTTGAAGCGAAAACAAAAGGTACATACCGAGCGAAGTTAGCAAACATACACGAAATTTTTGAAAAAGGGACGTTTTGAACCCCCAATGGCTTTTTCATTCCTTGATTTCCAATACAGTTTATGGGAGCTATTTCAGAAACACAATATCGTCGCGTCCTTAATTTGTAATTGATTGGCCCACAATCAATTACAAATTATTATTTTTTTTCATTTAAAAGCCTATTCGGATTATCTTTTTAAATGAATTAAAAAAAAAATTGTCCCATTGGTTTTTTATTCTTTAGTGATTAGTATCTTAAATTACCAATTATAATACATATATACGGCCATTTAACACATATATGATAAGAATTGCCAATTAATTGTATTGTTAAGCGTAAATATAATGCGCAAAACACGATTCTAGTGTGATGTATATTTTTATTACAATAGATAATTTGCTTTCCTTTAGACCCGGTTTCTTGGAGAAATTATTATTTCTAATAAATAATATAAGCGGAAATGTTTGTAAGTCAGTATGTTACTAACTCAAACTAATTCTATTGATTCTACAGCATTAGTGTAGAAGATACGTGGATTTAATTAAGCTTGTTAGTAGTTTGTGTTTCTAATCCTGTTATTATTTTGTTAAGTATAAATAAAATAAATAATAACAAAATTAAAAGTAAGTATGGATGTGTTGATAAAGTTTTTTTCTTATACGTCGAGTCGTAGTAAAATGCAACACACAGACTTTCATGGCAATTTTAATGGAGTGGTTATTGGCATTGCCTTCTCCATTAGGTTCTCGTTGATAAAGTTTCTATACGAAGAAATATCATTTGAAATTAGATAATCCTAAAGGTTTATGTTGTAAAATCGCAGACGAATCTTAAAGGTAATTTTTGACGCTGATCCTCGCTTCGTAGCGTCACAGCTCCGGATGCAACCGGGAACACAGAGATTATAGACATATTATATCGTTATTGCTCAGAGTTTATTTATTGGAACATTTGGTATCTAGTTCCAGCCAATTTAAGAATGATCTTAAAATTTATATATAAATTTATATTTAAAAATGGTAAGCCTGGCATAATAGGGACCAACACTGTTTGAATGAGTTTCTTTCGGCATTTCTTCTCAGCAGTGGTCGTTCCGAAATTCTAGTAGTTTGTAGCTTTGGTAAATATCATTTAATTTAGAATATGACGTGAAAAAGTGCCTGTGTAGGCCTAATTTCTGAATAAATGATTTGATTTTGATTCTTTAAATTGTTTTATCAAGTGAACTCAACGTCTGAATTGGATTTCGTATTATGCTATAAAATATATCATTATGTGCACTAGAGCGTACTAGCGTTGGGTTGATACAGTTTATTTTCCATTCCAAATTGGAAATATAAATTTAAAATTCAATTTATGAACGCGCCTGCGATAAATTGTATATACACTTGGCCATTTACTACGAACAACACTTGAAAGGGAATCACAGAAGCGCACTACTTTTTTTCGCGAATAACTAAATTTCAATTGAAACACTGAGACTGAACATGCCATATACGAGTACATATATATGTAGAACATCATAAACAAGAAAATAAAATAAAAATTATGGCGCTTTATGCGCGCACCTTCCAGCGCCACCTTTTTATCAATCTCTTTTATTTTTTCGCAAAAAAAATTATTATTATTATTATTTAATTGCTATTATCGTATTAGGTAGGTATTGTTGCAATCCTTTCCATTGTAGTTGCACAGATTACATATGTCCTACACTGGCAACACTAGTAGCCGCGCCACGGTCCGCTCGGCACAGCGTGGAAGTAATTCATTTAGCCGTAATTCACGCTTTCCTGCGCGCTGTCTCCGCGGATACCGAGCTAATTGTTCGTGGGTGTGTGTACTCGTTTGGGAAATTTGGGAATATGTTATATGTGATAAATAAATATGCTCTGGGCCATAATAGGCCTTGCTCTCTGTGAAAGTTGAATAAATAAACAAAATTACTTTATTGTGTTGTTGTATTGTATTTTCAGAAGATATGTTGTAATTTTTTTTATTCATTAATATATTAATTTAAAATTGACATCTTGTTCTAGATTCAACAAAAACCAACTACAAACGGAGTGGCGAAAGAACGCGTGACAGAACGTGACAGCAGGGAAACTAGGGAATCCCGGGAAACCCGGGACTCGCGGGAAATTCGAGAAATCCGGGAATCGAGAGAATCTAGAGACGAGACAGAACACATAGAGAGAAGAGCACAGACCTCCTCGCCCATACCCAGGGAACGCGACAGAGAAAGAGAGAGAGATAGGGAGAGGGACGTGCGGGAAAGGGACGAAAGGAGAGACCAGTCAACGCCGCAGCATGATGGAAGACATCCACTACTCCAGTTTGCTGTGGACCACTTCAGACAGAGTCCAGAGTGAGTAATCTTCGTTTTATCAAAAGTTTGCGATTAGAAATGTCTGTACCTTGACTGAACATAGACAAAACAAGACCCAACGAATCATAATCGAAAGTGAACTACGAGTTTTGCACTTTGTTTTTTTTTTTTTTTCAAAATAAACAAAACAGACCAGTGTGAATTTTGAAGCAGATATCTTATATCGATTGAGCTGAAATTTTGTACACATGTTTTGTTTGGGTCATAATAATATGATAACAGGCACAGGGACGACGAGGGATTTCCTCAACGGTTTACTGCACGGACATAATATTTTTGTCACGTATTGAATGCAATTATATGTCTCTGACGATAATGAAGCTTCTTAATTTTTTGTAAAAAATCTTACTTAACATCTAATTATTTTTGTAACATCACCTAATTGATCATGCACTGCTCAAAGGCGGTCAAACCATAGCTCATATATCGCGGTGGTCACCGACGCGTGCAGTCACGGTGAGGCTTTTTGTAATAAAATTAACATTATCAAATGTGGGCCGTGGGCCGCTCTGGATGCAACAGTTATTGTTAACATTGCCCGGCTCCGACACGCTCCGTCGGACTATTTTGTATTTATTACCATTTATACTTTCTAATCTTTCTACGTTCTTACATACATAATTCGACGTCATCTATATATACGTAACTTCATGTGCGTATTTATCCCTTACGGGATAGACAGAGCCAAGGTTGGCAAATATTTTTTTCTGTTTATGCAAAATTATAGTTATGTTACCATGCTAGTTTTTGGGATATGTCAGTCCAGATTATGTTGTTGAAGTCTGTATTTAGTCAAATATTCAATGGATAGCCTTATTAATGCCCACTAAACTTATGTGTTTCCATTCTAAATCTACATTTGTTATTTTTGAGAGAAAAAAAACAACCTCCCATATGTATAGTATTCCTAAAAAATATTATTATATCTGTTAAGTATCACAATATATAAATAATTATAATTAAATATTATTATTAGTTAATTGTGTGTATGTGACTAGGTACATTTGAATCTAAAAATAGTTACATTCAGTGCTATGGATGAGTTGTCACGACTTGAGCAATCTTGTTAGCTGTTATAAATTACCAAAATATTGCAACAGCGAAATGATTGCCAGGCGTCAAAAATAATGAGGTGCAAAATACCCTAGCCAACATAATCCACTAAATATCTTACTTCCACGCTCAAATTGCCCGCGAACAAAAGAATTAGAGATCAAACTTGTACAATTCGGCGGGAAATCGGTACACTAATGACGTAATTTTTCCCTTTCGATAATGATAGGCTTATGTCGTATATTTTACGATTGAAACATATCACAAATTACTTCTAAACATCATTATAAACCTTACAATGATAATATAAAACTCGCGTAATACCTTTCTTTTGATCACAATATATTGACTCCTCCAACGGTGTTTTTCCTTTGTACAATTTTAGGTTATGCAAAGCTGTATGGTTGGATTACCTAATTATCCTATTTTGTTGAGATTTCTGTGACCTAAATTGATTTATGTATCTATTTTTATTGTCAATATGTACTTAGGTCTAATTCAGTCAGATCTGCTAATGGTTTTTAGTCAGCGTCAGCGGAAGGGATAATTCTTGATTTTACAGAAGTTGACCCCAACGCCATCTATATTTTGCTCGTGCAACAGTTAAAACTCGCTGATGGCTCGCACTTACATTCACGTTCCCGCGCTTTACTATGCGTGGCATAGTCGACATTGATCATATTTTCTTTTAAGTACGACGTAAAAGTAGATGGCGTTACTGTACTTATTCATCTTATTTTGTATTTCATAAATGATCACATCATAAATTTTAAAATTATACTTAGTTCCTATCCAACTCATACTGTAATAGTAACAGTATCTTGCAGTTAAAAAAGTATTTAATAATTTATTTTAAAAAATACTTAAATTACATAGGGAAAATAAGTCTTGGTGCACTATAATACTGGGTGAGATAATTTTTATTGTTAATTAAAAGTGTTCCTCATCCTATCCTATCTAGTCTTGCGATTTATATGAACATCATGCTTCATTATTTTGCCTCTTGATAAACGTTCACAGATTCCAAGCGATACCGAATTACTCCCAAAATATCGCAATTATTAATTACTTACAAACGAGACAACTTTTACGCAAAGCTCGATGTCAAACGCTTGTGAAGATTTTAACTTACATCTATTGTTACTCGTCTTGCAATACCGTGCAATCTCAAGAACTTTAATTGCCCTGTCAGAACGAGAAATAAATTTAAAATTTGGAATAAAATATTCTCAGTGACTTAGGTAACTTAGTACTTATATATTTATTTAAATTTCTACATTGTAAAAGGGATACAAAATACATTTTTTTTAAAATATATTACTTATATGCGTTGCTATTTCTCAGAAACAGGTTAAGTATTTGATTATAAAATATAACTATTATTGCTAATTCTGTTCTGTGGGTTTTGGTATGAGTATAAAATGGAAGACCAACCAAACATGGAAATAATCCCATCCCAAGCACACTATGTGAAAGTAAATGTGATAAATGAGCAGTAATTACGTATTTCCTATGTAATTTTTAGTGTTTACATACAATTAACTTGACAACTCGCTAATAGTGACATAGATAATGTGAGTGCTAACAATCTTAAATTAGCTATAAAAAGATACAAAAAACTATGGCTATTTTATTATATTGGCTATTTTATATTCGAAAATATGCCTATTTTCTAACAAGTGAAATCATACATTTTTCTGATGCCAATTCAATAATTTATCCATATAAATTATTGAATTGGCATCAGAAAAATGATATGCATCACTGTCATACAGAGTCCATACTCTGTATGACAGTGATGCCCAATCATTGTCACGAGTCAAAAAGCGTTCCTTTAACATAAATAGTAAATTACGTAATTCATAATTTATACAATTAAAGTCATATAAAATTAACGTGTTCGGTGTTTTAAACACTTTTATGCATTTTATTTATTGGGTAGGTACCCAATGTAATCTATCTCATTTCGTCGATCAATCTCTCTCTCTCTTAAATAACCTATTAACTTTGAGGCTTGAGGTGATCCAAAGTCTACATTATAGCTTACGTTTATATAATTAGTAAATACGCAATGATTAGAATATCATTTACAAAAAGTACAGCGTCTCCGCTACATACAGTCAACTGCTTCTCAAATCACCACGCATGGCCTCTATATCGCGGTAATAGCGACCAATTTGCAATACATTTTCGTATATCTATGTGTATCGAGTGTACCCACAAAGTTATAATTTTTATTGTGCGATATATAATTGAGGGGAATGATGTTTCCACGATACACAATAGATCGCAACGGACCAGAATTAACATTGAATGAAGTCCTGTGTTTTACAAATGCTCGCTGTAGTTTTTATTCGCTAATTACAAATATTTCTGTAGGGTTACGTTTCCTTTTTATTTTGCTTTCTTTTGATTTTTCTGGATGATCCGTAAGATTTACTAATTTCTTTTAACAACTGAAGTTCACTACTTTGTTCTTCTTCATCATGACTATATTAAATACTTGTGTTTGTATTAGGTACATATTTTTCCATTTTTTAATTCCGCGCATTAAGTTTGTGTCTTTCATATTTCTATATCTTTACCCTATCTGTACCCTTTGAATGTGGGGTTTCAAACATGACTTTAGATGTCTTCATTTGAGACTGAGAATCAAGACTGAATCAAGACTCTGAGACTGAGAAATTAAATTACATCATATCATCTCAACCATAGACTTAAAATACATACGTGTTAATTTGTATAAATACAATGCCATTGCATATGACATATAATTAATTAACGCTGATTCTTGAGGTCATTTTCTTTGTGACGCGATGACCCAAATGGTTCGGAAAGAAAAGGCATTTTTTCGTAACAACGCTGTTGAGCAACTGTGTTGTCAGTTGCAAAAAACAATGCACCATAAATGTGTTTGGGAAATATGTGGGGCAGCCCTGGCGGCGGTGGTGCGGAACCTCTGTGTGTTGACTGTGAGATGTCGCAGTCGTAGTCTTCTTGCGGATTCCTGCCATGCCGTGCGCCGCCGCGTCACGGCTCAAGCATAGAGTGCAAGTATCCCATAGACAACCCTCTTGAAGTGTTGCCAGTCCTAAATTCGGAATTTCCGGTTTCCTATTTGTTTTTTTTTGTATCTAGTCATTTTGAAGACGAACTTAATATCTAGTTTCTTTTGGGGTTGTTTGGTAATTGTTTGATATTCTTACGTTTTTAGATGGTAGGATTTATAAATTTATGAATACGTATATTACCTAGAGCGCGTGTGTTGGTTAATGTGTTGTGATGTGATACAATAATGTGTATACATAATTTCGAGTGTTCGTAATGTGGAGAGAGCCGACAGCAACTCTCTTCCATTGTTTTGTGCAAAAATGTGTTTGTGGTGTCGCCGAGCGTTTTTGCCGATAACGCAACTGCAGATCGTATAAATAGGCCTTATTACAAGGGCTGTAAAGCTGTATATTTTGTAATTGATACTGCTTGTAACAGCTTTTGTTAGAATGAATGAATTAATTACTTGTTTTAATTTGAACGGTTCAACAATGCAAAAACAATGGATTTACACATAATGGATATCATGTAAATTTTAAAAACATTACCGATCTATAAATACTTTAATTATCATCTTTTTTGGGCAAAGTATTTGAATACAACTAAAATTATTTCGGCACCAAACAATATAAATATTCAAGCTTAAAAGTAGCTTTTCTATGCACAACCATAATACATAAAACACACGATATTTCCGTAAGATTTATTAAATAATAAAATAAAAAAACTAATTGCTTGCCTATATTTAAAGAATTGTGTATCTGATTGCAAATTAAAAGAACCTTGTAAAAACATATTACGACACGCGCATATCGCTTCGATAACACTATTACCTCCATAACTTACTTAACAGTGATACACCTAATAGAAAATTAGACGCGCATAATCGTCGAAATTCGTAAAGAAAGCAATGAAGTGGCTCATTCGAATGCTTTCGCCGCGGGCAGACGCACGTGTCCGGGGAGTCTCAATCGGTCGGAGGTCGCGGTCTGTCGGTCGGATGTCGGACTGGTCGCTAAGTCCAGGGACCAGCAGCGGGACAGACATGTCCGGGGACAGCCTGTCGGATGTCGGGGAAAACAGTGACGATGAAAATTCCATACTGTGAGATTTATTACCTATGTAAATTAGTTTAGTCGATCGCTTAGTGTGTTTGTGATGCTTTATTATGTACGATATTGATTGAAGTTATCTTCAAACAAATTTGGTAAGAGCTCTTATACATAAAGCTAAATATTATGATGATTTCCAAAATATACTTAAGTAGCTAATCGAATATAAGTTTAACTGTGTGAATCTTTTTCAAATCAAATAATTTATTTCGTGAACAAAAATGAATAGTAGATGTTATACATAAGAAAGAACTAAAGTTCTTTCTAACTACCCTACTATACAAAATCATATTAGATGAATTTATTTTGTAAGTAATTTGTCAACTTGTTGCCCTCATGTTTGCTGTGTCCTTGCAGGGCGTCACTTGTACTTATATATTTATGTAACAACTACGAACTTGTGGCTTGCAATTAATCTGAATCTAAGTATGGCTCGCCAAGGCATATGAAATTTATTTAAGTATGTCAAAGTTACAATATAAATTTAATAACACGGGAAAATTTAACTGTGTGCCATCATGTTAAACCGTTTCCACCAACCGTACCTATTAAACCGTCATAGTACATGGAAATTCGCGACTCAATTTATACATTAGCTTCCCAAATATCGTCATCACTCCGATTTTTTAAATCAAATTGCGATATTATTTTTCGTTATGAATAATAATAATATGTCCATATGTTATGAATAATAATATTATACCTATTACAATCGAATTTATAGTATAGAAATAAAATATAAACATAGAATTACTAGAGGCGCGCCATGAAAAATATATTCCTATCCTAGCGATGCTAATTTTATTATTTTATATTTTATTACACTATTTACCTTATTGCTTGTAAGACAATCTATATACCTAGTCTAGCCATAAATATTGTAAATATTTTATCAGTATTTATGGCCAGACTAAGTATATAAAACTCTTGCGTTACTGAGTGACTGACTGACAGACAACGCACAGCCGAAACTACCGGGCGTAGAAAGCTGAAATTTGGTGTGTTGTGTAGGGGATAGTGTATAGGAGCACTAAGAATTCCTGAAATTCCCACGCGAAACGGATTTTACTCACATAGAAAGTTGTGGGCAAAAGCTAGTCTTTTATAAGATTACACTTTGCCATCGGCGACCGAAGACAAGTGGCCGCTGAAAATATATCACGAATCATTCATTCATAAATGCGACAGTCTTACTTTCATGACTAAACCGCTCGACCGATTTTGATGAAAGTATTAGAATAGATTTTCTAATAGATAGCGGACGAAGCTACGGGCTGTGTTAACATGTATGATTTAAACAACTATTAATTATAATAAATCGGTTTTTACGCAATTTATTAATAACAATATTAAAATATTGGATTTTTATAAAGTATATTTTTATATCTCTATTTGCCTTATACGACGGGACAGGAGGATATGGAATGGTCTTATTCCAGAACGGGAACCCGAAACCACTCTTATTAATTTCTACTGCCCGTACAAAATTCTAAGACATTCAGTAGCTATATGGCTGTTGTAATAGTTACAAAACCCAGCTGGGATGTGGTTGCACACAAAAAATCGTCAGTACCTCCCAATCGTAACGATTTCCTCAAATATGGCTTCCGAGAAATCGATAACTTATAAAGTCAAATTAATTGCATCAAATTTACATCAACAATGTAACATACTTAATCGGTTTTATGAAATTGGTTAATAACTTATTAGTTCAATGAGTTGACATTGTATTATTGCCCATCATTTGATATGTAGCTACTATTGTTACTGTAGCTATAATAGCCTTAAAACTAAACTAAAATATTTAAAACTTTAATAAATACTTTTCGCGTCCAATAGTAATTTTGTTGTAGAAAGGCGACATTCTTCTTTCTAATTTAATATAACTAAAACTATACTAAGTTTATGAAAGTTGGACTTTATCGAATTAATAGAGTACTCGGATCGAAAAATATCTGATAGGAATCGAAATACAATGCACCTTCTATGACAATATATTTTCTTTATGAAACGGCAACATCCTGTTGCGGAAATCATTTGTGTATTGCACTACAATGGCGACTGACAGACGGACAAACTAAACGCATGTTAGCGCAACGCACTGCTGAACCCGACGTTGCATCGCAACACAAAATTGAACGCAATGCGCTTCCGCACTCGCGCGTTGTCGCGTTTTTTCGAATTACGCTCATTTTAATTGGCGCGTATTGTAGACAATGGAATTTGTGTGAATGGGATCTGTGGTAATGAAGTTTTGTTCCATTTGGTGCCCTTTTCACATTTTACAATTACAAAACACTCTGATTTTGTTAGTAATTAAGTTTTTAACGATGAACACTACGATGATATATCTATAAAAGAGTTTAACCAACTTACGTAATAATCCATAAAATTGTTTATTCAAACTTTACCAAATTTGTACAGAGGGCGTTTTTGTATTCAAGAAAATCTGAAAGATAAAGTACAGTACCACATATAAACTTTGGATCATCGAATCAGAACTTACTTACAGCATACAGAAATATTGCGGCCTTTGGAATGTTATATCTGTTTGCGATAAACGCAAAAACTATGGCACGTTAACACACAAAACTTTCATAAGGTTTTCACCAATAGATAGTGTGATTCCTGAGGAAGGTTTATGTATATAATTTATATATTTTTTTTACCCGAGCGAAGCCGGAATGGGCCGCTAGTCAAATATATGATAACTATTCTAAATACAAAATGGTATGGATATTCTTTTGTTTTTCTTCCTCGTCTCGCTCGTGCCTAAGTTATGGTTAAAGGAATTCAGTTTTCCGCACTCTTACGAAACATTGCGACGCACGAGTCCAATAAACGAGACACGCCAAAAGCAACAGCTTTCTAATTTTTTCCACCTGGTCATGAGGATTTGCAACAATTTAAGTAGATTAGCATGAGTGCACTTTAAATATTGGTTTCAATAATGCTGACAAATGGTCTAGACGGGGTCTAGACTCATATGTTAATCAGGTAGAAAAGTTGTTGACTTGAAATATATCAGATCTCGGAACAGAGGCAGATAAAGTAATGCTGTGGTTATTCATTTCACTATAATTACCGCGGCAAAGGACGTATAAATAAATAACGGATTTACCGCCACATTGTCTATCAGTCAGACCAAACAGAGATAGCAAGATGGTGCCGTAAAGGAAAAAAAAGGAATTTACTCAAAGCTGACATTGGCACGTTCATAGACAACCAAATTATAATGTTTTTTTTTTTCAATTTCCAGACTAGAGATCCTAAAAGCGGATTCGTCATTGAAGAGCAAAGCGAAGCGTAACGAATGGACATGGAAGGCACAGACGGACGTCGTCAAATGGCAGGCGTCGCCTCTGCGCGCGCCACTACTGCGTCTCCCCGCTGCGCTTGCGCCGCCCGCGCTGGAGTGCTTCACGTGCGTGCGGGCGTACTGCGGGGACCTGCCCCCGGCGGAGAGGGCCATGCATCAAGACCTGACTGAAGTTAAATGTGTTTACACTGTGTTGATGGTGAGTTGAGTTACTTTGAGAAAGTGTCAAATTAAACCAGTCTGTTTATTAGCTAAGTTTTTTAATGATAAAGTTAAAATCACTATCGGGAACCATTCCGATCATTACTATAATTATTCCAAATTTCATCAAATCTGCTTAGAAGTGGAAGCGTGACAGACGGACAAACATTTCATATTTTTCCATATTATAAAAACAAATTTCCCGTTGTCGCGTCAGTCTGTCTGATAAATCCGATATCCCATAAACTTAAAAACTACTGGACGCATTTTTGTACGGTTTTCACCAATGTATAATGTGATTCCTGAGGAAGGTTTAAGTGTATATAATTTTATAAGACCATCATAGTCTTACCCGAGCGAAGTTAGGACAGGCTTGTTTATAACATCAGTATTTATCGATGGATTCTCTTACGCGAAGGCAGGCTTATGCTAAACAGTGGGCGGAAGATGGCTTTTCATTCTAAATAGTTGAAAAAAACCTAACCTACCGCTTTCCCCAGCATTGCCACGCGGTGCCTGAGCTCCGCGACGAGGTGTACTGTCAGCTGATGAAGCAGACCACGTCCAACCGCTCCCCCTCTCCGGACTCCTGCCAGCGCGCCTGGCGGCTCATGTCCATACTGGCGGCGTACTTCACATGCTCAGACACGCTCAGGTATGTGGAAAACATCGCGAGGAAATCTGCACACTGGTTCACTATTTAGTTTACTAGTGTGTGTGTGGCTACTTACCGCAAGATGGCGGTAAGTTGTCGTAAAAGTCATGTCAGACGCTTTTTGCGACTGGATAAAAATCTGACTCTAGTGTATAAGAAAAAAGAAACAGATTTGGATACAAACGTCATTTGGATAGGTACTATGATAAGGGGCTGTTTTCCAACTATTCAATTTAGTTTATATACTGTTTTCTTATTATCAGAAATAAAAATTTGAATGGAGCTTGTATGGCAGTGACGTCACAAAACAGAAAACTATAAAACACCGTCATATATTTCATTTCGCTCGAATAAGCAAGAGATATATATGAGATAGAAATGTACGAAAAGAAACTGAATACTGTGCTTAACATGTGTGTATCTCATCTTGTGCACACTTTTACACCTATCTTGCTGCATTTTGTATCTCATTTAGCTACGCCAGCTCGTTACCTTTATTTTCTTTGTCTTCCTTTACGACAGAGGACAATAAAAGTCATTAATTTGTATATATTTTGTATCATTTCGCAGGCCGTTCCTAGTGGAATACCTGTCAGCGGCGGCGGCGGACCGGCGCCGGCCGTGCCAGGGCACGGCGGCCGTGTGCCTCGCCAACCTGAGGAAGACGCTGCGCTGCGGCGGCAGGAAGAACGTGCCCAGCGTCGAGGAGGTCAGTTACTATACATCCACTCCAAGGGACACACACTTTCTTGCTAACACTTTCGCCTATCCATCTGACCACTAAATTGAATATAAACCGTGTCATTTATTCTCACTACGATGCGACACATAATTTTAGATCGGGATGGATAGCCGTAGTGCGGTTAACTCTTACTTATATAATCTATGGACTAAACGGACAATGCGTTGGAGCTCTAAAATTATTAAGAGCATGACACGCCGACCAACACGTAGTTGATCGGACAAGCATAAATAAAAATTATTTTCATCCACGGACCAACTGAGTATCTGTAGGAGAGAATCTGTAATTAACATTGAGATTATTAAGAAAAAGATTAGCTACTTATATTTTTTACATTGATTCACTGTCAAATATTGTTTGAAATTATTATAATATGGTAATCAATCGGAATACTAATAATAAATCTATAATTTTCACACTTCGATCACCACTTCCATTCTGAAGGGAACACGTCGCTATTGATGGCGGTATTGAACAATTGTCTTTAATTATTTGTGAACAAAATAAAAGAAGAGAATATTGTATGACGACCGTCAGGTGACGGCGGTGTCGGCGGGGCGGTCGGCGCGCCGCCAGCTGTACCGGCTGCCGGGCGGCGCCGAGCGCGTCGTCAACACGCGCTGCGCCACCGTCGTGCAGGACATCGTCAACGAACTCGCTGATCTGGTAACTATACCTAGCTAACTCGCTCTCTCTCTCTCGCTCGTCTGAGCGTGTGCGGGGTGGTTGCAAGTGCATAAAACCCGAGAGCACCGTTAAAAATTCTTACTTCGGTGTTACCGCACTCATGTGTGACCTAAAAAGAGTTTTGACCGACGACACACAAGCACACCACCGTCTCGTACAAAATAAACCTTAAAATTATAAAGCGGGCTGTGGTTTTACAACCGACCGTCTGCTTTAAGAACGCTATTGTCGACTGTCAAGCGCCGCTCATGGCTTGTATAAACTGTTTTATGAGATTCATTTAATGAAAACTCTAAGCTTAGTAATCAATCTAAGTCATATGGCTGAGATATATTTTCCACCCACCAAATGTCAAGAAACGGACACTCTGTATAATTCAGTCATTAAAATTAGTAATAACAATAAATAAAGACTTATCAAAAGAAAATATACATTACACCGACATCAAACGATGACCAGTATAATTATGATTCCTCTCAGAACCACAGTCCCTCATATTCTTTTACATACTCTTCATTTCCATGACGACCTCGGTGGCGCAGTGGTAAAGTTCTTGCCACTGAACCGAGAGGTCACGGGTTCAATTCCCAATCGGGTCATGATTGGCCCGGGTCTTGGATGTTTATCTATATATGTATTTGTTATAAAATATAGTATCGTTGAGTTAGTATCCCATAACACAAGTCCCGAACTTACTTTGGAGCTAGCTCAATCTGTGTCATTTGTCCTGATATATTTATTTATACTTTCTTTCGTCAATTAATTCCCGATTTCCCTTTTTCCCAAAGATCGGCGTGACAAGCGAAGCGGAGCGGGCAGAGTTCTCCCTCTACTGCATAGTGGCCGGCGACGCCCTCACCATGCCGCTAGCCAGCGACGAATACGTGCTAGATGTCACCACTGAGCTGCAGAGGGCGCACCATCCCTTCTACCTCATATTCTGCAGATCTGTGTGGCACCACCCCCTGAGGACTGACGCCCCACCTCTTTATACTGAAGTTCTATTCAACCAGGTTAGTATTTACCAAGCTATGACGTCATAATTGATTCTGATCAGAGTCGCGACATTAAAATGGAATTGGGCTGGGCACCTGGCTAGAAGGAATGATGGAAGGTGGAGTAAAGCTGCAACTAAGTGGTACCCCAGAACTGGAAAACGGAGCGTAGGACATCCGGCAGCTAGATGTGGATCGATGATGTAAGGGAAATTGCTGGCAACAACTGGATAAGGATTGCCCAGGACAGAGATGGTTGGCGGAGACGGAAGGAGGCCTATGGCACCCCGTACCTCAGTTATTTACATTGTTGTCATTTAAACCCATAAAGTGCGTCAATGTTATTCAAAATTGTGCTGTGTTCCACAAGTTCCAGTAACCAAGGAAAAGGTTAAGGGTTCTCAAAATTGTCTACAATTGTAAAACAGTCACATTTCAAATGTCTAACCTAATATGGAATCCCCAGGTGGCGCCAGATTACTTGGAAGGCCTACTCCTAGTGCTCCCCGGGGGCGGAGCGCCCGGCAGCGCGGTGCTGCGCGACGCCGCGCTGGTCGCCGCGCTGCTGCACCGCGCGGCTGCGTTGCCCGAGGCCCCACACCCACGAGACTTGAAGTTCTTACTGCCAAAGCCGCTGTTGGCCTTGAGAGAGCCCAGGCCTAACAAGTGGGCCTCCTGGGTGGCGGCCGAATGGCCCGCTGCTAGGGCGTTGACCCCAGCAATGGCGAAATCTAAAGTGTTGCAGGTAAGAGCTTTATAGTCGTCATCATATCGAGTGTGTTATTGCTAACACTGGTGTCAGATTTTATCAAGTCTCCTAAAGGCATCTGACATGACTTACGATTACTTACCTCCATCCTCCTATCTAGTGGCAGGTGTGGCAGTTACATACACACTAGTGAACTAAACTTTCCACTAGTCTGCAGGTTTCCTCATGATGTTTTCCTTCACTGGAAGCAAGTGGTGGTCTATGAAAACTACTATATATGAATCAGATTGGTATACAAACTCATATGGCACGAGTAGGATACGAACCTGTGACCTTTCGATCCACAGGCAGGCGTTTTAACAATTAAACTACCACCGCTTCAGTGCAGCCTTGTAGTGATATTATACGAGCGGAAGTTTGCAATAATAATTTTATTATTCTTTGGCGCAAAAAATCCTGAACAAATTATCATTTAGTTATCTCTATTGTTATAGTACTGAACGAATTTCGATCTTTAGTTATCCTATTGTTATAGTAATATCGTTTGCACCGCAGGTGCTGTCCCGCTGGCCACTGTTCGGGTCGTCGTTCTTCGCGGTGCGGCGCGTGAGCGCGCCCAGCCTGGGCGAGTGCCGCGAACACGTGCTGGCGCTCAACCGCCGCGGCGTGCATCTGCTGCATCCCGCCACGCACGAGACCGACACGCACTGGCCTTACAGCGAACTCATCTCCACCAGGAAGGTGACTAAAACGTTTCATTATATTCTACGAAACGTAGGATAGGATACGCGTAAAACTTATTCTAGGGGAACATTTGTAATATATGATTAACTGATTGTTGAAAAGTCGAAAAATCTAAGTATTGTTATTGTATTGTTTCATGAAAAGAAGATAACTTGGTGAAACTAAAATATATATACATTCACATAAATACCTAAAACTACAAAATTTAGTTTCACAAAGTTCCAATTTTGAAATTGGATAACGCAAGAGTGTAATTTTATCAGCCAGCCAATGTATTCATTAGATTTAGTAAAATTATACGCTGACGAATAAAATTTGATATAATTAATTTGTTCCTTCTATGTAATGTGTAATTTCTGTGCCTATGTAATTTTACGACAAATCATTGCGTCAATTTTGCCCGTATTAAATTTATTAACTTTCTCATGTATCGATTTCCTCATTTAGCGTGGCAAATGGCGGATTCCGGAATACTGAATTAGGAAACGTCAAAATGAAAAGAAGTCTCTTGACTCGATGAAAATTTTACAGTTATTGTGATTCAAAATTGACATTCGAATATCTATTATCTCGCAGGTGCGGTCGGAAGACGGCACCCTGTTCCTGGACGTGAAGTGCGGGTCGCTGCTGCAGCAGCGCGTGACGCGGCTGCAGGCGGAGCAGGCGCACGAGGTGGCGCGTCTCGTGCGCCAGTACGTGGCGCTGCAGCGCGACCAGCGCCACGACGAGGGTGGGTAGTGTTCTATTCTTCCTATCGACTGTGTGTAAAGTGTATACAACTCGGGTATTATATTTCATTCAAGTCGTCAAAATGCATCTGACATGAATTTTACAACCACCACTATGTAGCAGCTACAGGTATTAATTGTATGTATATAAATAAAAGCTAAAAACACTCATTAGCGACCCGTCCCGGTTTAGCTCGAGTAAATTATACATATAACCCTTACTCAGGAATCTCATTATTGTGAACACCGCATGAAAATCCAATAACACTGATTAGTAGGTGATTTGATTCGTTTTGTTCGCGATTATTCTAATTCTATAAATAAATAACAATATCTATTGTTGCAGGATTCACCGGTTGAGCCACCAGGATGTGAACAGTAGTGCCTCAAAAAGAACTTAATGTGCAGTGTGATTATACTCCCATTTATACAACTTTACCTCATACTCCAACATATCCGTCCACTGAATCTCCAATACATCTTAGGATTGTTAAAATATATTTGATTAAAATGAGAATAGGATTGCTAGGGCTCAAAAAAACGCGCGTTCCTTTTTACCGAACCGTGTCGCATGTTATTATACTTCTATTTTCATTTTGGTCATAACCTGTTTGTAAGGAGATCATTTAGCTGTAGTTGCGAGAACATTCCAAGATTGTAGAAATATTATTCATATTCATTTTGTATTGTAATTTATATGATTTATTTTATTAAATTGGAAAATGTCATGTATTAAATTATCAATTTATTTACATAAACATGTATGTTATTTTATTGTATAAGTACTTTTATAATTTAAATAAAAAAATATATAATTAAAGAAAATGCAAAGAAAGTACTTAAAAACTTAAATGAAATAGTATTAAGTTTTATTTAAAATTAATTGTAATGCAGCATGCTCTAAACATATTTACACCGATATTATTATGGTCTTTTGTATAATGTAATGTTATTATAATCGAAACATTGTATGGAATGCGTATTATGTTATAAATAGTATCGTTTTTTCCATCATTTTTTTTTGTTAACATTCATAAAAACTTAATAATTACCACACTTCTTAATTCAGAAGTAAGTAACTAAGTATTATGTGGTAGTACTAATAAAGAAGTACACGTATTAAAAATACATATTTTATCCCTCCTTATTTTAGAATAAATATGTAATGGAGAAATTCAGTTAGGTTTTGTATACAGCAGACTTAACAATAGTAACCAAACTGCTTATTTCTTCATTTATGTATACGATATTTTCATCGCATATTTATTTGTCAAGCTACATTATTTTTGAATTGTATTTCTGTGTGCCTTACTAAGAGTCTGTCTTCCACAAATTCTATATGGAGGTGCTATTTAGTAGTAAATCATAATAATAATAATGCATAATTGATTTTATTGAATACATTCCTTAATGTAGTTGTCCAAAGACCGTAAGGTTGGAGTCATATTATAATAATTAAAGTTATGTCATTCATGTAATATATTTAAAACAATATTCGATGAAACATAATGTAGATACCAATAAAATAAAAGTTATATTTTTTATATGTTGATTTATTTGTATTTATGTCCATATATCTAACCATTACAATAAACTTCCGCTATGATAAGAATAATTCCCCGAAACTGGTATTTGGAAGGTAAGCCATAAAGTAGCTTAGCTTTAGCTAACTATCCGAAGTCGGGTAGAAGGTATATTTGAGGAGGCACATTTTGGGAAAGGGACATTATGAACCTGAAAGCAAAAAAAGTATTTTATTAAAATTGATCCCATTTAAAAGGTTCTGAAACAAAGAATACATTTTAATAATTCATACTGTAAGTTATTATATAATAATTACCCAGGTAATTTTTTTTTCGTTGATCTATGGGAATTACTTAGTATAAGTATATACTGCCTTAAAACAGCCAAGTAAAATTATATCAATACAGATACCATTTTTAATAATAGGTACATAACCATGGTACATATGTAAATTAAATGTTATTATTGTGGTTGACTTCAAGACCAAATCAAATATATAAAAAAAGTGTTCATTCATCGCACGCTTAAAAAAATGTTTTTACTACGAAGTTAATTGTCTATTTCGGTGATAATATCTGCTAATTTAATAACACGGATCCGCTTGTACGTGGGTAAACGTTTTTTACGGTTATTATTCGGTGTCCGCGTCGACTGATTTCCCGTATCTCCGGCAAATTGCATTCAATGCAAAGTCAGGGCTGCTATTAACTTGCATAATTGTTACGTCCTCATTAATGAACTATCAAACACAGAGACAAAATAATTTTAATTAAGAGAACTGCTATGGCAGTCGTCTGCCTACCAACATGTTACTCATGCTAAAGTAGGTAAAGCACCAAGCAGAAAAATGAAACATTGTTACATATAAATAAGGAAAAAAATTGGTGTATTGAATGAATTATAATAAAAAAGTAACCATTACCATATCTAACTTACCATATATATCTATCTTTTCAGCATGAAAAACTGTCTATTCCGCATCTAACATTCTTAGTTTCGATGAATACTAAAATATATCCAAGCTTAGACACTCATTAGTGATTTAAATAAATATTTTATTACCGTTTATTGTTATCGCTGTAGTACTTTCTGAAACAGGAAACACAATAATAAATGTAATACAAGAAGACAAGTACTAGAAATTTTCCCACCATAGACAACCCTAGCCCGAAGACGAGTGAATCAGCTGGCGTCAACCCGCGAAGGTTGGTGGTGGCTGGCGTTCTCACGGCATCCGCAAAATGTCCTTTGTTTACCCAAGGCTGCTGCTTAACATACCTACGTGACCCCGCGCCGAAAGCCTCTGACCAACTACCTAAGTAATACTGCCTTGAGTTCTACGAACATGTGTGGGGACGAGTCACAGACGAGCTATCGATCTGGGTACCCGAAGAAATCTTCTGCGTCAAAAATATTAGAAAGAAAAATAATCTTCAATACATACAAATAGTAACGTTCTTGCGTCTTCAATCTGCTTCTGAGAGACATACAATAAACCAAAGTTGTATTTTTTATATAATCTAAAAAGATTTAAAGAGATTTATTTATCGTGTAGTCTCAGTTGTCTTCAGAAATAACAAAAAATATTGTAATATTGTAAAACCCCACACCAATTAAACGTAAAAATTAAAAGGATATAATTCGAAAACTATTTTACGGAAACAGAATTGCGAGGACAATAATAAGCACTGCCGTGGGAAGCAAGCAGTATAGTAATAAAATGTAGCTTGAAGTTGTATCATTTACATTATGTGCAGATAACCATAAATCGTGCCGAGATAACGTATTTATAAGCAATATAAAATCAAGAAATCACTGCTTTAATTACCATGACCATATCTACATGGCTTGGACTCGATATCTATCTATCTATATCTATCCCGGTTAGGTGTAGGTATATACCTACCTAGATATATACCTACAACCGGGATATCTATAGGTACGAGTATCCCGGCGTGAGTTCGATTATCGCTCGAGTTCTGATTTTTGTCATCTCACCATTATTTTCAAAATTAGTTAATAAACATGTGTGACATGTTATAACAAAATCTTTTTAAAATGGTGTAAGAAACGAATTCCCTAAGTAAATTTCAAATCTATTTAATCAATTTCTTACAATTCAAGGCACTTTCTCTGGCAATAGACCGAACAGCCGCACCTAATAAAAGAAAACAAAAGTTTAATTCGCCGTGTCTTTCACAGATAGTGGCGAATACTGTTTGGTGACCTAACACTAATCTTTCTTGCAACAGTGAACGTAACACATACACAAAAGTGTGAAACTAAGTAGGAAATCTTTCATCATGCAAAGAGGATTTAAAACAATTTTTGAAACTCGCTATAGTGTAACCAAACTTCGTTAATGATGACCCATTAAGTTACAAACTACCTACAAAATTGTCGCAAGGACATTTGTTGTTGTACTGCGTTGTATGAATATTGTCTGGACAAATTACTCAACGCAATCCATTAAAACTATGACACTACCGGCCTGAGAACCCGTGTAAAGATTTTTATAATCTATCTTGCTGACAATTAATCATTTTAAGTTGCGTATGAAGCAAAAACTGATGTAATGTGTTTAAATTAAAAAGCAAATGTCCTCTGCCATCCTTAATCCAGAGCCAGCAATTTGCATCACGTCGTTAAATATTTATCATAAAATATTTTGTTATAAAACTTTTTTCGTATCTTCTTATCTTACTCAATATTGTGGACATATTATTAGATAGTGCATTGATTTTTCGCCCTTGACCTCAGAGTTCGCTAATTATTCCCAAACTGTGCATCCATTGAACCATGCCAGCCATTTAGCGCAGCGGCACCAATGCGTTTAGTACAAATTGCGAAATTCATTCACGCGTACTAGTAGTGATGAAGAGTACGCAAGGTTACTCCTGGTGAATTCCGATCTCTATTGTATATAGGTAGTTGTAGCTATTTTTTTCGTGGTTATTACTTTTCTGTTCAATAATAATACCGTAGGTATCAAGTTTTTTTCCAAAAAAGAAAATCTGATATCAATACATTATTACGCTAGAATATTAAGTACATGCGATCTATCGTTCTCACTTATTGTCCATTTTTTGTTGTCCTGGCGTTATTAGTCTGGTTTTTCGTAATTTACCATGAGTCAAAATTCCGGGGAACAATGTAATCTGTTCCGTGTCGAGTATTAAGTATGTGTGTGTCACACAACTCATTATTTTAAAATTAACTCTAATCTGCCACTTAAACGCTGGAGCAACGAACTTCCTACAAATTAAAAGTCAAAGTCGTTTGCGTCTTCGCCTTGTGCTTTGGTCATCAATTCTTTTGTCTTAAAAACAACAACAAGCAAAAAATACGTGTTGAGTGTAATTAAAAGACTCGAATCGTTAAATTAGTATATTATGTCGAAGGTAACTTCAAAAATATTAGTCTTTACTCAACTTAATTAAACTGCTATTTATAAAAAATATTCACACGCATTCACGCAAGCACACTTGTATACACACTTGTGGTTACTTAGGGCTATGTCTCGGTGTCCGTACTTCTCGTTTGTCCGGCCACTTCCCGGCCGTGTACTGGACGTAGCCGGGGTCTGTGGGCGTCCCCGAAGCCCTGCCCTCAACTTCTGGCGCCTCTTTCTCCACAATGGGCTCCATAGGGAACAATGCGGGAGTATCCCCTCGCTTCGATCTATTAGACGACCGCAAGTAGTCTTCCAGTTGCTGCAATGTAGGCGTCGTCACGGTCTTAGCTCTGGACGGCGACCTCGACTGCCGCTTTTGTTCGTACGTCGGCGAAACATCATCGTACAAACTTTTCAATCGACCGCTCTTCACTTTAGCGAATACAGGCGTCTGCGGCTCTGGCAAATAATCCTCTCTGACCGGCAGGCCTCTATCGACCATGTCCAAATAGTTCTTTAAATACTTTTCATTGAATTTCGCCAGTTCCTGCTCGTAGTGGAATCTGTCGTATTCGAACAATGGGTCGGATAGATGTACGTAGTTCCCGCCTTCGAGTCCGTTGCGCAGCGATCCAAATTTGGACGTTTCCAATTCATCCTTTTCTATTTCATCTTCGAATTTCGTGTAGCCTTGCGGCGAATCAAATAGTGAAGAATTGTCTTTCTTTGTCATTTTTTCGTCACTTTTTTCTAAATCTAGGTCCTTTGGTCTTTCAGGTACATGTCCGTTCTTTTTGGCGTTGGACAGTTGTCCGTTGCTAACGGTTTGAATTTGTTGGGATTGTATGGGCAAGGTGGCTATGGAGACCTTCTTGTCAGCTTTCGGGGATGAGAAGGGGTCAGTCTGCGAGTGCTGGACGCTGGTGTAGATCCTGGGCCCCATGAGGTCCACCAGGAACAGAGCCGCGACGATGAGAGAGAAACTGCCCAGCACTGAAGCGTTCGTCACCAGCTTGTACGGAACAGAGTCCAGCGATGCCAGCTCCAGGCCACCTGTGGAAAGAAAAACAATGTTAAATTCCGATATAACAATATTACGATTCTGGGTCCTTACTAATTAAACAGGATTGCCAATGACGCGTCAATGTGGATTTATGTAATTTTGTACACAATTTTAATTGACCATAAAATATGGTAAAGCCAGTTAGTTGACAGTAATGTTCACGACGAACGTTTATAATCTTATTGTATATTTCTGAAGTCTTTCAATAAATTACAAAATCGATAGTGGCCGGGCTACGAGTGTGTTGGATGACACAGTGAACTTATTTATCTGCATACCGCAACACACCACGGGAAGTCATCGGTAAGCGTATGGTATTGTCGTCACTGATTTTTAAAAATAACTTTTTAAATTAACTTACCCAAAATAAGGAAAAACAGCATCCCAAATCCGAGGAAGAAGCCTTCGAGAATGCGGCGGCCGCGCGGGATCTCTTGGAAAATGCGCGCCAAAATCAGCCCGAAGGTTATGATCACGTAGCCTGTACAACAAACCTTATTTATCATAGCTGTAATATATTATGACGAAACAGGAATCTGATAAATGTGTCTTAAAATGTATTTCACGGCATTACCGGTATGATTAATTAGAGGTAAGCCAGGGTTTATGTCTTTCGTTCAATTGTACTTAGAAAACATTAGCTGGAAAAAATCTTCTTGGTGAGTGGTTCACAACTCTTCGAGCCCGGAGATAATAATCACAGTCCTATCGGGCCGTGCGAGAACTGAGGGGTCAACACCTACTTAATTTACTAAAAATAGTTTTATCTGATTACATTTTTAAGTTGACTAGCAGGTATCTTATCAGAAAAACTAACTGAAACTAGTGACCTTGTGTTTGTTCCATTTTTCTGTGTGATATCATCCAGGTTCACAATGTGGGATTTGGAGATTAATCAGGTGATACGCCTCAGGTGATTAGAGTCGACTTTTCAGTCTCCTTAGTTCGTGTAGACTTTTTTTTATTATAAATACGAAAGTATGTTTGTTACCTCTTCACCCTCAACTATTCAACCAATCAACTATTCTTGAAATTTTGCATACATGTAGTTTGAAGTATGGAGAAGGACATAAGGTACCATTCATCCCGGAAAAATTCACGCGGGCTAAGCCGCACGCTAGTAACTATACCATAGTTAATGCCTCACCTCCATACACAGCGTCGGCGAAAGCCCCACCAACGTTGTCCCACGTGATCGAGTTCAACAGAGACCACTCTCTGGACAGCTTCTGCAAGAGAAGCGCCAGTCTAGCCTCGTCGTCTGCAGACACTCGCTTCGTCACCAGGCATGCTACACACATAAGCTGTGGAAGATAATTCACTTTTTAAGCCCTTCGCGAAATACTATATATTTTTGGCTAAATACTTATCTACTTCATAATTAATTGTAACTACAATTCTATGACTATTATTTAAAGTACATTTTTTTCATTGCTTAATCACTACATTACATAGTATAAAACAAAGGCGCCCTACGCGTCCATCTGTTTCTAAGCTTCTTATAAAACACACAACCGATTTTGATGAGTACCTAGGCATTGTTATTTAGACAATTACAGAAGGTTGATACATTAATAACACCGTACAAAGACGGGCCTCTATCGTTTAAATTTTTAATAATTTTTACGAGTAGTACTGGTATAATAAATACGGGTAGGTTAAGGCAGAGCTGATAACGAATTTTTAGAGGTTGAAATTTTATGGACACTGATCCTTGATATTCATCAATCGATAACGTTTACAAATAAGACGCGCCTAAACACGTTTATATCATTAGCTGAGCTAATGCTACCATTGGGTGGGACTATCTGATAGCAACTTACTTCCATTGGGTGGGCCAACTAGCTTCCATTGGGTGGGACTATCTGATAGCAACTTCCTTACATTGTCATTATTGGAACAAACTGAAACCTACGCTGCTACAACGCTAAATCTAAACCCTTACAATGCTTATAATCGGCGTGTGGTTCCCGTCTTAGAATAAACCTACTTTACAATTTTCCCGTGGATATCGTGCCAGGCGACTAAAATATAAAGTCTTGGCAGGGAATAAAGCAGCAACAGCATTACCAAATAGGGTTGGCGACAGGCACGCGACCGACCATAAAATCAGAGTCAATGTTCAGAGTAAAAGGTTTATTTTAAGAATTCGCGCTGCTCAATCGAGTTAGAGGATACAACTGGACAAATGATACGAAGAGAGAGGAAGGAGCCTATAGGACTTGTCAGTGAATTCAGACAATTTGGAGCAAGCAATATAGTGCCCTGAGAATAAGGTGTGTCTGCCACAAAAACTGCTAAATATCAAATTAAATAACAAAGACAAATCTAAAGTGTCTTATTCAAATTCAAATTCAAATCATTTATTCAGAAATTAGACCTTCACAGGCACTTTTTCTCGTCAATCTTTAAATTTATAGTTATTTCTCACAAGCTAGAAACTACTGGCATTTCGGAACGACCACTGCTGAGAAGAAATGCCGAAAGAAACTCATTTGAACAGTGTTGGTCCCTATCATGCCAGATCGGCTTACCATTATTGTTTCTTACAAAAAATTTTTTTTTTCTTTTCTTTCTAATAATATATAAAAGTACATAATGTACATAGTCAAAAGGTATATCAAAACAGGTTATGATTGTGATCCGAGTGCTGATTATTATATATATATATATATATATATATATATATATCGATGTGAAACACAATTAACTTACATGAAAATATATGAGAAACGAGATGACCAGTTCCCTCTGGCAGCACCCGTTCACGAGTTGACGCATGGGACAGCCATCGCGTAGCTCAACCATAATAGAGGGAACCTCACGACCCGGCCCACGACGCCACCACCAGATTGACCATTTGAGTGAGCATGACACACTCGATTCCCATGACTTCATAATTACAATTCTTATTCGTCGAAATAGAAGTATAATTCAGACACTTGAAGATCACAAATCACGTACATGTTTTACAAATAAAATTTAAATGCCATACGAATTATTATAACAAAATTCAAAATTGTGAATAAAATAATAAAAAACAGTAAAATAAAAATTAGGAGATCATGTGTGGAGTGGCAAAGTTGTCGGGAGGATCCAAGCGTTTTTATCAGTCAAATAGGCGTTAATTGTGTAATACGCTTTATCCATTAAATTTTTCTTAACATAAATTTTAAAATTTTTCATTGGCAGATTAATAGCCTCTGCAGGGAGTTTATTGAATAATTTTACACTTTGACCCACGAAAGACCGCCGAACCTTTTTAAGCCTGAATCTATTCATACAAAGTTTGTGCTTATTTCTAGTGTTTACACTATTTACTTCGTTTAATTTTTTATATAAATGTAAATTTGATTTGACAAAAATAAGCACATCAAAGATATACTGACATACCACAGTGAGGATGTTAATTGATTTGAAGAGTTCTTGAAGAGAATCTCGAGGTTTTAACCCATAAATAAAACGGATAGCTCTTTTCTGTAATACAAAAATTTTTCCTATGTCAGCTGCATTACCCCAAACTAATAGTCCGTAGGACATAATGCTATGAAAGTAGCTGAAATACACAAGTCTAGCTGTATCTATGTTCGTACACTGTCTGATCCTTCTCACTGCAAAAGCTGCCGTACTAAGTTTTTTGGCCGTGATTTCAATATGTTTATCCCACTTTAATTTGTCGTCCACAGTAATGCCCAGGAATTTAGTACTATGTACCCATTCCAGAGCTTTACCATTTACTGTTAAAGGTATAACATTGTGCGAGTTATTTAAGAGAGAGAATTTAATACATTTTGTCTTCTCTGTATTTAGAGCTAAGTTGTTGGTTGTAAACCAGTTAAGCACTACCGACATGCTATTACTTATAAAGTTATAGTTTTCACTTTTTCTATCGACTTTAAATAATAAGGATGTATCGTCTGCAAATAGAACTACTTCGCATAAATGTTGGGCAAGGCATGGGAGGTCGTTAATATAAATCAAAAATAAAAAGGGACCGATAATGGAGCCTTGAGGTACGCCTATGTGAACAGGTGCACTATCGGAAATTGTTTTGTTAATTTCTACTCTCTGTGTTCTATTATCTAGGTAAGACGAAAGAACACTAAGAGCCGCGCCAGTGACACCATAATGTTGAAGTTTATTTTTGAGTATATTATGATCTACACAGTCAAAAGCTTTCGATAAGTCACAGAAAATACCTACGACATCTTGCTTGGATTCCCAAGCTTCATTAATTATTTCGACTAAAGTGGCTGCTGCATCAGTAGTTGAACGACCTTTGGTGAAACCGTATTGACGATTATGTAAAATTTTATTTATATTAAAATACGACACAAGTTGACTGAAAATAATTTTTTCAAATATTTTACTTAGAGTGGGTAATATAGAAATAGGTCTATAGTTTGTGGGATCATGTTTAACGCCTTGTTTAAATAGAGGAATTACTTTACTTATTTTCATTAAGTCTGGGAACACGCCTTCAGATATACATTTATTGAATATTATGGTTAGGTGAGGAGCAATCAGGTCAATAATGCTGCTCAATACTGAGACGGAAAACCCCCACAGGTCCTCAGTGTTTTTAACATTTAGGGCTTTAAAAGCAGATATAATTTCATCTGGTGTAATATGTCTGAATGTAAAAGTGGACTTAGGGTCCGGAGCATTTCTTTTTAATAGATCATCTGCCGCATAGGAGCAAGAGAAAAGGGATCCTGTGATATTCTTAGAAATGTTGGAAAAGAAATTATTAAATTCGTTGGAAACTTCGTCATCTGCACTTATGGTTTTACCGTCAAGTTTTAATACAAAATTTACGTCGCGCGTGTTAATTTTACCAGTCTCTTTATTTATGATGGACCAGGCGGTCTTTATCTTATCACTCGAATTTTTTATTTTATTAGTTAAATACAAAGATTTCGCGACAGAACATACTTTTTTAAAAGTTTTAGAATAGCGTTTAACATATGTTATGAATTCCGCATTAAGATTGTACTGTTTTTGGCCATAAAGTTCATAAAGTCTGTTTCTACTAATATAGATACCGTTTGAGGCCCAATCACAAAAGTTAAGTTTATCTTTCTTGATGAAAGTTTTGATAGGAAAAGATTTTTTGAATTCTTTTTCTACTATATTGAACACCTCATTGTATTGGTCATTCGGGTTTTTTGTGAGGTCTACATCTGGCAATTTGTTATAAACGGATTCGCGAAAACGCATTTTACGTTGCTTAGTTAGAGGCCTACAAGTTACAGGAGCGGTGCTTAGGTCAGACTCTCCGTCACGTATAAGTGATACCTGTTGACCCAGGTGGTCAGACCCCAGACAGGCGAACAGTTTTTGATTATAAACAGCGCAATCGCAGAAAACGTTATCTATACATCTGGCTGAGGTCGAGGTTATTCTAGTGGGTTCAAAGAATGTGTGCTTTAAGTTAAATGAGTCTAGTAGATTTTTAAATCCATTGGTTTCCGAACATGAAACTAAAATGTCTATATTAAAATCACCGCATAAAATTATATGCTTATTGTTAGATGTAACTCGCCTGAGTGCTTCCTCCAAAACGTCTAAAAGAGTTTCGCAACAAGCTGATGGAGGTCTATAAGCAGAAATAATAATATATTTATCCAACTCCACACAAGAAAGTTCTATAGTACATTCAACTGATAGACTTACTATGTCTTTCCTTTCTTTATACTTATAACTCTTATTTAATAGTATTAATGATCCTCCGTGTTCGGCATTTTGTCTTACAAATGCACTTGCTAATATATACTTATCGGGAAAATTTAATTTAATTTCATTTCTAAAAAAGTGTTCAGTTACACAGAAAATATCAATACTTAGTATATACAATAACAACCTGAGATAATCGGATTCATACATTCCTACTTCCATAACGACAAAATTGCATTGCGTCGACCATTGTGCATCCCTAAGAAAACACAACAATAGGTGGTAGGATCCTCGTCATTGTCTACGATGTTAGCGGCGCGTGGGAGCGACATTGGTGCGCGTCAAAAATGTGTCACATGCTGCGTACTATTGCATAAAAATACGTGTGAAGTTGAAGAATTAACGCAAAGTTCAAAATGCCTACGTGATTTTAATTTTAGTCATCTATTATTAGTCGAGTCCATGGCATGAATAATTGCAAAAAAAGGCACTGTATAAAATTTTACCAGAATTGAGACTACTTGGGTAAAATGTTAAAAACTTGATAAATCACAAACAATACGATTGCTAATCGCAAAGAAGTTGCTCATGACAAGATTTACATAAATAAACATCAGCGCTGAGTAACATTGAGCTAAAATCATTAGAAAACATTTCCCACGAAGCCTTTACAGAATACACAGTGTTTAATTTTCCTCGTTTACCCATTTTCCCAGATAATAAATAATAATGCAAGTTGCGCAGACGCAGCCATAGCCTTGCATCTCTTAGCTAAATGGGGTAACTCAGGCGTGGCATGAATATGAATGGATATTATAATGTATGTCATTTATTTGTAAATTATTTCTGCGACGGTTAGATGAATACTGTAGTATTCCACACTACAGCATACGTTCTTCCATAATATGGAAAAATAAAATAACATTGTCATTAATAAAAAAAAAATGAAGCATACTTTGAGCTAAAGTAGTTTTGTCTAATATTACAAAGTGTGTGATGGTGACAAAACTTACTTTAGCTAAGTTACGCTTAACTTTTTTTATATACCTTGGTTAATATTTATTTATTTGTACTTATGTATAAGTAAATAATGTGTACATTATCAACATCAAATATCACCAAAGAACCTACTCAGTTATTCAAACGAATTCAGTGTAAACTAAAAGTGCAAGTCAGATCCGACAGTTTCGTAAAAATAAGATTACTCTCCTGTGGTTAGACGATTTATAGACTTTCATCCTAGACTGTTGCAAAAACCACAGCCAACGCCTTGGTTTGCTTTAAAAAAAAAACTATCTTAACATCACATGTTGGTATTACTAAATAACTTTTGGTAGTGGGTTATCATTAGTCAGTATTAAAAATGTGTTATTATTTTGTAAATGTGAACTTAAATTTTATAGGGTTAACATCATGAAAATTACAGTAAACAGTTAACAGTTTAGAAACTTAAGAATTTCTGGTACTAATTGATCCGTTTGGGCAAAATATTTTAACCATGGTGTTTTATCTGTGGGTTTAATCCTATTGTGGTCTCTAAACAAAAATAAACAGTTCAGGTCCTACAATTCTCCTTGATCTATTTTACTGTGTACAAAACAGTCATAAAATCTAGATTACAATATGACAATTCTCACGGTACCTAATGATCTTGAATCGTTCAATACCTATAACCAAGTGCAATGACAGTGATTTCAACGGCGTGAGATCAGTAATTACTTTACGATCGCATGGCCGCGCCTTTAATGACAATGATTCACAATATAACTAATTCTATAAATTAGATAATTCTAGTAACATAAATGAAGAGGAAACTGTTAGACAACCACATACTATGTTTTATTTGCCTCTAGATATATTCTAGTTAAGTGTAATCTATATTACTTTGTCACATGACAAAGTAATATATTCCATCTATTATAAATAGGTCTATTTCATCCGCCTAAATTTTCCCACTGTATGTGGAGTCGATCGTCAGTCAGTCAGTTTCCTCCACTTTTCCCTGTCTGATGTTAAACAATCTGTTACTTCAGTCTTCCCCTACATCTTTTCCCATTAATTCGTTTTTCTTCCCATTTATTCCCATTCTTACGTTATTCTTCTCATAATATGACGACACTATCAAAGCCTACTTACTACTTTCCAATGATAGTCAATTTACATGTATACTTTGGTGGTCATCCGATCTATTCAACCAACCATATTGATTATTCCGCACGCATTGTACCTACCTTAAAAGCTATTTTTAAAACTTAAGAGTATAACAAAGGTAAACTATAGTTTAGCAACCATTACTAACCACCCGCTGCCCTTAATTCATCAATTTATCAATAAAGTTGTCAATGGAACGTCATCAAATTTAACCGAATTCACCAGTACAAATTGCCAGGGTCGCACCAGGTCGGAGTCAACTATATCTGCGGCGCGAGTCAACTGCAATTATGCAACACTGGGTCAGTGTTGCGCGTATCGTGTATCGTTCGATATACCGCCCCGCTGGTCTATGACAATAGCTTTATTACCAGTTTTATTTTACTTAGACCTGATTGCAGGTGTTATTTGGAGTATCCGTAAAGTTCGAGCGTGGACTATGATCGTGAACCTAGAGTCATGCAGAATAAAAAGTATACTTGATCCGGAAACCAAAAAGTTTAAAACACCAAATTTTAAAAGCAGCAACGCACTCCCTCACTATAAAATTGCAATATGGAAACCCATGTGATATTTTTTACGCCCATGTCAATATTTTGATTATCCCAGAGACTTGCCATAATCACTAATGAACGAACTGTCGTAATGTCGTAAACTCAAACACTAATGAATTGGAAAATTTATTTCCACGATATCACGTCCATTTTAAGAATTTTTAAGAAGAAAATTTAAATTATTTTTTTCTTAAAACATGTCTAAAAACCCCATCCCTTCATTAATACTATTATTATAAAGAGTAAGCGTTGGTGAGTTTGTATGTTTGAGGATAATCTCCGAAACTGCCGAACTGATTTCAAAAATTCTTTCACCATTAGAAAGGTACATTATCAAAGATTGCTATAGGCTATATTTTATATCAAAATTCACGGGAGCGAAGCCCCGAGCAACATCTAGTACTTAATATGGTGGCTCATATCTCACTTAGGAGTAGTATAGTGTTTCTTTGTGACAGCTGTTTTATTATCATTTAGGTAATTACTAGAAAGAACTAGATAAGACTACATACGGAAAAATCTACGACTACATAAGGAATCAACACGGAATGCAAAGGAACTCAAATATGCTATAACGTGCGCAACAACCTGCAGCTAAAAAAACTTGTTTCGCTATTAATAAATACAGTCCGCTGCTCGTCATGAATCTATATGTCGGTGATACCGTCGAATTTGTAATAAATTTGGGTAGCTTGATGTGCTGTAGACTGTACTCGACGCATGTTGCAATCGCCAGGTATCGCATAAGGTCACGCTGTACTTCGTTAGTTCGGACTGTACTAAATAAAGCACATCAAAATTAGCACATGAAAGCTTGTTAATGAAGACCCTATATTTATGGCAACGTATTTAGCGCTGGAAGGTTAAGATGATGAGTGACAAAAAACCAAGGTCCAACGGATAAATACATAAAGTATAAGAATATCTAAACACTACCCCTTATAACTCACTATTTATAATGATAAGCAGACACTTTCGTTTTCGCACGGTTGAAATATTGTTACGGTAACACGGTTGAAATGTTATACTTAGGTGCCAGAATATTTTACAATTAAATTCTATTTGTTATCTATACTATTATTATAAAGAGGTAAGCGTTTGTGAGTTTGTATGTTTGAGGCGGGTAATCTCCAAAACTACAGAACCTATTTCAAAAATTCTTTCACCATTTGAAAAGTACATTATCCAAGATTGCTATAAAGGCTATATTTTATCTCAAAATTCCCACGGGAGCGAAACCTCGGCCAACATCTAATAGATAGATAAAATAAATATGAAAAATTTATTCGAAGACCCTAAACTTACTGTGAGTTCAGTATCTAACTACCTATGGGCATAAAGTGGATACATCACAGAAGGCTGTGAATACTTGGAATAGGAGAAACTTCGACATGAATTATTTATACTAATTAATTACAAAACAATGAGCCCTCCCAAGGAGCACCATAGAAAAAGGAAAGTTAACGATACCTCAAGACCGTAAATTGTTTGACTGAGCTTCTCTTCTACATACAATTAAAATATCACAAATAAACCTTCACACGACCACTTGACGTTTCTCGTATAAAATCGAAATAAGATTTTTCTGAGTCATCGAAAAAGGCTTAAAGGCATCGTCGTCTAAAGTCATCTGACACGACAGCTACAGGCATCTAGTGGAAAACATGATGAGTAATGTAATGTTAAGAATGATTGAACCGCGTAAATCAAAGCATTTTTGTCATTATTTCTTCGCACTCGTCTGCAATTCAAAATCGACGGATTTTTTAAAGGCAAAAACAAACCCATGTTTAAGCGCTAAAGTCTCTCTATTTGTCTGTCATACGACTCTGTCAGCTAAATCCCTGCGCAGGGACGATCGAACATATCCCGAGGTCAAACAACAGCTAGTGGACACAACTCTAATGTAAAAAAGAAGTAGAAAGTATATGCACCAAAACCTGTTATAACATTAATTATCACAAATAACGTTACTTCAAAATCGATATTTGTTTTACGCAATAGCCCAAACACTTTCGCTAAGGTGGAGGCCCAGAGGCGAAGCCCTATCGTACAAGTATGTACCAAACAAACATATAGTATGCAGGCATGTTACGTCACGGTTGGCGCAATATGGCCAGTGACACTTTCATAATAGAGACGCAAGATAAGGAACACCATTAGTTGATAAGAGATAGCAATAGAAAGAATGGGATGAGCATCTTAAATATTTGGAACAGATTTGAGATAACGAAAATAAGAACAGTCTGTATAATTATTAATCTACAGAAATTATTAAATGCTTAAAATTTGAATTGCACATCCAACTGCAACTCTTACGAAAAATTGCTTCAATTTCACAAGTTCATGTTGATCTAATAAACAGGTCAAACCTGATTATTTATAACTACGTGTATTAGTTGGTCAAACCACAAATCTTTAAAAGCAATTTAATTACTTCTGATGATTGCATCAAATAATATAGAGCAATGGAGCTAAAGTAAAGTGATTTTAAAGAAACGATTGAGGGATTGAGATATATATGGTTTCGAATATAAAATTCAACAGTTTGGACATATTTTACTTTTATAAATCAAATTCTAAGGTTTGGTTAAAACATTACATAAACATCTTTGTAAACAATAATAAATAATATGCGCGTCGTGCACAGCTAAGAGGACACAAATATTATCTTGTACTTAACATGCAACAACTAATAAACTACAACAATGGCACATATCTAAATACAATTATAAATCAATCACAAATATGTGCTGCACGACATAAACACTGCAACTACCACATGCGTTACTATAAAAGCGTACATAAAAAGGCCAACTCACAAATTCCACTATCTTTAGCGCGACCCATTTGTCGCACACCGCCATCGCCCGTAAATGCACTTCCTTCCAGATATCACACTATAAGTTCCAATACTTCCATGTGTTTACGTTTTGTTTACTATGACATTATGCGCAAGACACGGGTGCGCTGCGCGGGCGCACAATTTCGTTTGAACACTAGTACAGTCAACATTTTCACGGTACGGCAGCGGCGTCGCGGCATTGAAGGAAAACATTGTCCCACATAAGCTAGGGCTCCGGTGCGGTAATCGCCAAGCTTGTGATACGCATGCGGGAAAATCAAACTGGTTTCTTATTTAGACTAGAGCCGGAAGAAAAACATTTTATGTAAAGTACTAAGTGACTACTATAGTGTCACACAGTTGCGCCTGAAATAAGTAGCTGCAATGGTAACAGCTACCGTGCTCTGATGATTGATAATTATTGGTCTTTAGGCTTTACCAGTAACTGGTAGGGTAACCGTTAACCTTGTAATCCACCCAGGTGAATTTATCACGTGGATGTAGTTCCAGATGATAAATTTACCTGGGTGGATTACAAACAGTAGTTAGGTATTATAGAAAATTACTTCCAAAAATATATCCATTCATTAATAAGAAATATATATATATAAGGACAAATCACACAGATTATGTCACTTTAATTGATCAATTTTATATACATAATAATTATCAACAATATATTATAACATTATTTATTATTATAAAATAAACAATAGGTAATCATTTACTAATAAACACCATTCATTTAGTTTGTAAAATATGAAAAATTGTAATGGAATGAGACCCAAGAATTTAATGTGATAATTATTACTTTACGAGGACCAAATTTTCCAGTAACCTTTGACATACTTTCGTTAAACCAGTTTAGTGAAATGGTGTGCACAGAAGCATGCAGAGAGAGCAGTGACAATGAGTGTACATGTACACAGAACCAAAAACAACAAAATAAAACGCCAAGCTTAAACCATTGTACTTAAATTTATTAATCAATACTGGCATGCAATATTATATTCCTTAAAACTCTTAAAATACGAGAGATAAATTCATATTGTCTCTCTACAAAATGTCTAGATTTTGTTATTAATTAGATAATTTCATAATGCTGGTTAATTCAATGCTGAGAAAACAGATCCAAATTGATTTACGTAAAACCTGATTTTAAATAGACATATTCACACAGATATAGTAAACTACGATAACATGAATATTTCGTTGAAAAAACATCAAAAAATGCAGATTGCCAGTAATGCAATAATACTAAATAATTGGCAAGCGTCGGCACTGGACGTCGAGTCTGCAAAAAAATATATGGTGCTATTATGACGGAGACATGGAGGTATAGAATAGATAAATATATATATTAAGAAGCGGTAATAGAACATAAATAACGATGAAACAGATATGCCAAAATATGTAGTGAAAAGCACAGGATATAGCGATCGAAATTGATGTTTTTCACCTGTAAATCTCACATGAGAAGCATCTCACTTCAATTATTACGGTCACTGAACCAGGTCTACGAAATCGCACATTTCCCCGTCGTTAAAGACATCATAATAGTTTAGCAGACTCGACGCCCCAAAAACCAGTAACAAGCGCCAACACCCGCCGCATTCCCCTTAATTCATATTCTATAACATTAAAATTGTAGACACATGCTTAAATATATCGATGTTGCCTTATAAAAGCTTCGAATTTTAATACATTAATAATTACGCCATTCAATTGGATTCTTAATTAAAATACATTTAGGATTAAATTAAAAGAATGTCAAAAATTAAAAATTTTCCTCTCTTATATATTATATGGAGCGCGAGAGGAGGTCTGCTATAGGGGAAAAATATATAATAATAATAATAATAAATCAAAACAATTACTCCGAAAAAAAAACGCGATTGATAAAATCTCCAATGAAAACGTATTGTTCCCCGATGCAAAGAAAGCACGCAAGACTCGCACAATATGTTGTGGGATTATGTTAGTTCAAGCATTACAATTAGTTGTCCACACCAAGTATAGTTGGCCAGTGTTTTTTTAGTAACACCAATGTGCCAGCTCTTGCAGCTTTATAATCATTTAATTGATTCAAAATCACAATTACCAATATAGATTCAAAAATGGTAGCATGCAATTGCTGTTACTGGAATAATTCACAAAACTTATTTGCAAGAGATCACAAAGACATAGCTGCAAAAGTTTTAATTCTAATGATGGAAAAACGTACGTCGCACCTAAAGAACCAATTGCACCACCCTTAAAAGCTATAAGGCAATAAGGTGTAAAATAAATTAAAAACAAACTTACAGCTACGCCCATGTGAAAAACATTTGATTCATCAACACAATAAATAGTGGGCCAATGTCACCGCGGCTCTGTCCCCCCCCGCACTCCACAAAAGCTGCCGAGCGCACAACGGCACAAGACACAAACGCCTACATTCTTAATTAAACACGTGCAATAAATAATCAACAAAACAAATCAAATAAATGCAGAATATCGCTGGCCAGTTACACAACATATATGAAAATTACAATCATTATGAGAAAAAATAAAATTTAACCTTTTAAACACCTCTACCATAAACAATTATCAGGGTAGGAAAAGCAAAGGTTCTCGACAAATAGATAACTACTTCTTTTAGTTTTCAGTATACAATGATTTCATTGGTTATTAACTATAGCTATAGTATCTCTAATTTCAATAAAGCAAATATCAAAATTTCGATTACCACGATTGTATTGTTATGTATTCCACCTACGCGTAAACCATATTGTCTGTTGCCCATTAATATTCTCGCTCATTGTCGCTTAAATTGAAGGGCACAATTAGACTGACGTGGTCAAACATAACATTGTAAACAATTTATATTGCTAATGGTGGGAATTCACTACTACAATATTTGCATGATAATGTAGCCACTAAATGTGTGATCTCAGCAAATTAGTTCATACATATGTAGAACGCTCACAACTTGCAAAAGTTTACAAAGCATATATTTGCTTCATAGCAGATTCGCAATATTTTTTGCACAAAATCCACTTGAATAAAATATATGTCACAAGTGTTCAAGTTCAATACAAATATCTTCCATTTCATTTCAACTGAATTAAGAGAAAAAAAACAATGATACTTCTAAATGACACGAGCGTTTGTTTAAAACAAACAGTTCCATTTTCAACAACTATGAAAAAGAATGCGTGCGTAACTGGCCAGTAAGAAAAGCGACTCACTCGTCATTCTTGTTGGGCGCGATGAAGCCGAGCGGGTGTCGTGCGGTCCAGGGGTTGAAGTCGGGCGGCGCGGCGCGCGGCTCGTGCGGGCCCGCGCTGGGCGGCGCCCACACCGCGCGCTCCGCCTCCAGCCCCAGCCCCAACCCCAGCCCCATGCCCACGCTCAGCGACGCCATCGACGACACTAGGGACTCCGCGCTCGGGATGCGGTTAGACCACCTGTAGAGTTACGAAATCATCAGAGACCAATCGGATCAGCTGTAGGAACATATGTGAGCATCATTAACCATTTATTTACTCGATTCAAACTATGGGCTGAAAGACGTCGAGGAGAAAAGAGGGGCAGGTGTGACAGAAGAGTTTAGATAAAATTGTTTTTATTTTACTACACTTAAAACAGGGGTTTCCAACATAGCTGGGCGAACTTGACGGAAAACATGCACCACATCACAGCCTATAAACGGCGTGGCATGTGCACGTTACCAACCTTGAATAAGATGTGGGGTGGGAACCTTAGATAAGACTGTTTCATATCCTATCGCATCCACCCACGGGGAATATGATGTGAAAAACCTTACCAGCTGATAGAAAACAACAATATTTCCAATGAGAAATCACAGCCTATAATCTTATACAGACTTCTAACATTGTCCCTGGGCATCACAACCGCCATTAAACCAGGAAAACGGCATACTGCTATTTAGGAAACTGACATTCGAGGTTGTTCTCATTTTCAGAAAATACCATTTTAGGAAGAGGTCGTTCGTATAGGTCGTGGTGCTAAAATCATGAAGTTTCTTACTCAGCAGCGGCGGCGGCGTTGCGCTGCGCCTCGTGTATCATGCGCAGACGGCGGGCCTGCGACCACGGCTCCAGCGTGTAGGTGGGCGCGGCGGCGGCCAGCGGCGGGGAGCTGGCGCTGCCGTCCTCCGGCGCGCGCGTCAGCTCCACGCCGCGCTCCGGCGACCAGCGACCGATCTGGACATTCACATTTTAGGGTGAAGACCACACAAACAAATACAATTTATGTGTCATGATATGATTTTCATGGAATTTCCAGTGTAAAGTTATGGCCTAAAGGCCTTGGCAGCTAGGCAACAAACGGCCAACAATAAAATCACAGCCAAAGCTTTAAAAAATTAAGGCTTATATTTTAACTTCCAAAAATTTATAAGCGTTACATTTTCAGATGTAAGAGAGAGATCTAGAAGAATTCCTATTCTGAATCCTACTCTTAGTCAATTCTTAACATGGACAGTAGATACCGAGGTGGATCTAAGTAGGAACCTAAAGAATCTAATGGCAAAGCTTTAAACATACTTCGCGATATTGCTTCAACAGCTGCGGCGACTGCGGCAGCGACCAATCAACAGCGGGCCTGGCCCCGCAGCCCCATGCAGCAGCCGCGGCCGCCACCAGCGCTTTCCTGGCCATCGCCGCGCCGCGATGAGACTTGTACTCCACGATCGCTGCACAAGACGCAATGGAGCGCCTGATGCGGACCTCCTGCACTTCGTCCGTCAGAGCATACAGGAGGCGCACTATCTCGGCAGATGGCGTCGTCGGCGGAATGCGAGATATGAAGATGCGGCAGTTGTTGATCGATGGGCAAACACCTGATTGAAATACATTTTCTCTTCACTTCTTAGCTTGTCGACGTAGCGAATCAGATTTGTGAAGACCAATAGCCGAAGCCCGAGACCACTAAGCATCAGTATGACGCCACAGCTAATGCTGTATATATATATACAGATATGGTGTCATACAGGTCCTTCAGCGCGGAGACAAGAAGGACATGACAGTATATGTACCATGGCTTCAGTAAGTGTACCACGGTTGCAGTATATGTACTGTGGCATGACAGTATATGTACCACACCATAACTACAACTTTTCGCGTTCCTATTTTTGGCATACTGTCATGTGTTGTAGTCAATTATTTTCCTAGCACGGAAGTGTATATGTAGAATTGGGTAGTGAGTCAACGGAAATAAAAATAATATACTCGTTACTTTTCATCTGCGTCGTTGTTTAAATATTAATATTGTGATTGTGATAACATCGTATGCTTTTATAAGCATACTAGCCGCACCATACTACATATTTCCTGTGGCTCCCGCATACGAAAAAATTAACCCGACATTTATTGCCATCAAATTTTATACATTATAGGCAGTTTAGTTGGACATTAAAAACAGGCAAGCTTACCCAACTGCCAAGACGGCCGGATCATGTAGTTGTTGAACATTCTAATCGCGTTGCTCGCTTCAGCATCTGTAGTGTACATCGCGAATGCATACCTATTGACCAAAACAAACGGAAATAAATGGAAAATTAACGTGTTGATTTTTTAAGGTTCATACAAAATATACCTACCTACTATCTATAGCGAGATTCGACCTTCGGTAGTAAACATTTATGATCATCAATGAATGCTACAATGATTTCATACTATGAAATACTACCGATGCGATGGTCGAATCTCCCTATAGATAGTAAAATATCTTTCAGAGCATGATAGTAAGTTTGCTTTTTCCTATCAGGAGTTAATATAACTGGGGCATCTTCTCTTGTGTGTCTAGCTAGACACAAAACTATGAACTGCGAAAGAAAAGGGCGGTGTAGCGCTCATGTGCAATCAATAAACTGACGCCCCTTGTTTCAAAATGGAATAGGTAGACTATTTATGCTCTGCGTAAATCTGCCCCTGAAAAAATATTTTTTTAAAAGGAGCTAATTTCCAATGAATTTATTTGGGTTCATTTCATGTGCTGTTGACCATACTATACTAAGCAGGTGATTCATTACCAACCGAAACTCGCCAACTAACTCACCCTCTATTCCAACCGGAAAAGTTGATCATGAGCCGGAACTCAAACAGTTCGCCAGCCTGCCGGAACAGCGGCACCAAGGTGTCTTCGAAACAATCGTGAGGGATCCGCCCAATGAACACCTGGAAATACCTCCACATCAGATTCTGCTACTCTCGTCTAAACTTCGTTTTTTCTTGGTCTTATTATGTATACAATCTCACCATGTTTTTTTTATTATTTTACAGCAATATGATTATCAAAATAGACTTCATAGGAAATTACCATCATGGTTAATAAAATAAATTCTTCACTTTAGAATGTGCATATATATTAGATATGTTTATGGATAGGTATATATTAGATATGTTTTCAACAACCATTACTATGAAGATCACACACAAAGATTGTTTACATGACAAAAGAAAACAAGACTAACTATAACACTTAGGTAGACACCTTCCTCACGTGCGACACAGGCAGCTTGTTTCCGACGACGGATAGTTGTTGCCATGCACATGAGGACCACAAACAGAGCGGGATTCACGAAGACGCACAGTACTTATACCTCCGGTTTATTCTCCAATAGTCGGGTGCAAACCCAACTACATGGCAAAATACTGTGCATAAATGAATCTATGCTTGTGGTGACTGTGGTGAGTGTGGCTGAAGCGTGCAATGCAATGAGTTTGTGGCAACACAAACGTTTTCTATGTCCATGTCAACGTTAAACTCCGCGCCACGAAGGAAATCCTGCAGAGGGCGGTGCTACTTTCTCTGATAACTACGTGTCGATTGCGGCGGGAAATTTCGTGGCGTGGACTCAACGCGTCCTACAAGCCTTGCAGCTGACGCAGCAGCGATAAAAACATAGCGCGCTTCTGGTGTATTTCCCTAGATTTAGGGTAATCATTACTGGATAGGTACATGATTGGCAATTTGATTACCGTACAAAAAAAACTAGGCACCTAAAGGCACCCAGTTAGCTACGTAACTGGGTGCCTAAGTAGTATGAGTGTCACAGTGTCATAGTACCTACCTATACAGAGTTTAGCATTCGTCATACACATTGGTAGGTAAAGGTAAAAGGTAAATATACCTTCGTGCAGATAACTAGGTATTCTTCATAAATAGGTGTAGTGGATTTAAAATTTTATGTAAGCTCCACACTATTCCCGAACTCGGGCAGATGGCGACGCAAATCCATGAACATTGCGTCGTTTTTCATTCAAGATTTTATTTACCGCAATGAAAAACCAGCCATACCAAATCCGTCAAATTCGAACGCGAACTGTTCCATAACAGTGTATGGAGTAAAGGATGTAGGGCAATATCAAAATCACAACCTACACTGGCAAGATCGCACCGTTTGTGGACTGCATCTGCATATCAAGTTACCCAACCCAACATGAATCTTTCTTTATGACACGTTAATTTTATAGATACCTAATTAGAGAGGTTAGGAGAGGTTGAAGCTTATAATGGTACCTATTACCTACATAAGTGGAACCAAAGATAATCCACTAAACCAATTTTGATAAAATTTCGTACCTAACGCATAGTTTCATAGCCTGCTTCTAACGCTTAAGTGCCGTAGCATTTAAAGAGGTTCTATCCTAAGCATTCCTAAGATCCTAACCAAGAAATGGCGTTGGCGCCAAAAATTGTACTCACGGAAAACACAATAGGTATCTAGACTCGCTCTACTTCAACTAGGTAAGTACTCAACAACAGGTGACACGATAAGAGGTATAGGATAGGTCTATCTAATACACCATGTGTACCTGCCTACCTATACCTACTTAAAGAAATACAGCGACGGACATTTGGTTATTCTTTGCCAACTGCACTATTTTTAGTCAAATTGTTCCAGACTTACCTCACAATTTCTTGAAGGCTCTGGTCCGCTCCATGCATGTGGGGCTTTCCTATAGATTCTCTGTCCATTTATTTGTGTTAGTGTATATGAGGTATTTTCTGTTAGTGTTAATAATCTAGACGATAATTCATACTGATTCACTTCACTAGACGAAAAATGCTTAACAGGAGGCATTTTAGCCAATAAAAAATATTTTCTTATAATAATAATATTCGCAAATGATTCGGAAAGGTGTAGATCACCGCGATTGACTCCCAAAAAAGAAAGAATCTAGAATTGTTTTGCGGCTTCGCTGATTGAGAAAATGAATATGGCGATTGTAAACAAAATGGCAAATGACCTTGAAAATGTCCGAAAATACTACAACTAATATCCACTATTAATTTGAAACAAAGCTATGATTGACTTAAATTATTAAACAAATAATCATTTAATTAAAATTGTTTATATTATTTTAAATATTACATAAAAAAGTAATTAATAATTTAAAAGACCATTAAAAGAGAACCGGATATTGTAACAATTTAAATTTCAAATTTAGATCAAAATATTTGACATCCTTCTCTTGGTTCTATTGTCATAATGGGTTCTGTATGTGCTTTTTTTTAGTTTACTGATATTTGATAACTCTTGTCCAGCCGATTTGTTGATTGCTATGATTTTGAATAATCAATGGTGTTTTCTTGAATATTCACATTTTTATATGTCTTAATTTATGCCATTTTTTTGTACATTTTGTTGTTGTAATAAAATATGTACAATCAAATATAATATTGGTACCTCCATTTTTCTATTACATGTAAAGCCAGTTCCTGTGTATTACTAAGTCATTTGAATGTCTACACAACGATTTAAGACGCATTGGTCAGATTCCTTTTCTGTCAATAGTAATAAAGTAGCAGATAAAATAAAAATAATTACTCAACAAATTCTTTATTTTCCGTGCAAACAAAACATTTAATATAAATATAACTTCAATTAAGTTAACAGAAAAATAAGACAAACTACAAATTTTAAAATAGTAACGAAACCCAGTACAGGTCCTCGGTTTGTTATCAAATTCATATCGAGACTGACACTCAACTGCATTCTTAAAATAAAAATACGTCTTGTTTTAGGATGCATACGTTGTATTTGTTCTTTCGTAAAATAATCTAACTTTTCTTGTTTCATCGATTTCATCACTGCAGGAGATATAGCTGATATTGCTTCTAGTTGTAAGGACCCAATATCTTCCTCTGGAATGCCTGCGAATATGAATATAGATAGGTAAGTCCATGGTAAATCGTAAAAATATGATGATTTTGCTATGAATACTTTAGCTTTGGTATTGGAGGACATCTGCGACTGCGCAATCGTTTATGTACAAAAAAATCTCTTGAATCACTCTTTTGGATTATTCTACACCAAAATTAATCGTCTCTACTTATTGTTGCTCTCTTTACATTTATTGTTTCGTAGTTAAGTTGAGAGTTTTTGAGAGAGAAAGAACCAATTAATGATAATAAATTATAATGAACATCCAATGATTGACTCCTCTTTAATGTTTAAGAGTATTCTAACAATACTTACAATTGAACAAGTTATCAAGTCTTATAATTTCATGTGATGACCATTTATATGGCTCTCCATAAGCTAATGGATGCGTTGCTATGTTATAAAGTGTCTGTAATAATGTATATGTTTGGTTTTTATTATTTTATCTAATTGTAAAAAAAAAAATATAATAAATGAGCTCTATTGAGCTTGCCGCAAGTAAAATATAAACTTTTTTACAAACCTTCATTTGGCCAGGGTTACATCTCCGTAGTCTACTTAGAACATCAACGGTTATCTCTTTGAATATTACAGGACTAATATTTTGAAGATCAAAAGATGGAAAACCGCATATCATGTAGCCTAGTTTATTTATAATTGTACTGTTATCATACCACATATCCCCATAATATCTTCTAAATGCAGCTACTAGAACACCAAACTGTAATTACAGGGATAGTTATAGAAACTGCAATTGTAGGTACCTACAATACAAGCTCATCTTGACCGAGGCACTGCCGTGCCCCTAAATACTTAATTCAATGAGCATGTTTTGTACCTTGCGATTGTTCAAATCCACGAAAGTACTGGAAAAATAATTAAGTACAGTATTGTCCCCAAAGTTAGCATAATACAAATCTTCCTCTGGGACTACATTTAGAAGACTTGAAAACGCTACATATTCACGACCTTGCAAAAAGGCTGCAGTTTTTCCATCTGAAAAAACCGATCATTTTTTAAAACACCTTATAACTACAATTGAATGATGACTTTTAACTTTTTTACTTGCCTGTAACAATATCCCATGCTAATAAAGCTCTAGAAACAGGTATCAAATGTCTTTTAGTATACATTAAAATATGAAGGATTGTTTCTGGATCGATCCTCATGAAAGAAATAGGCGGACCAAAGAATATCATGTTCATAGACTGCTGCTGATTACTTCGAGGGTCAAATTCATCATAAAAATCATCGTAGAAATGTACATTTTCTGAAACGAACATCATGCATTTGCTTTCATGTATAAAGTATCAATTTGCCTTGTTTGATCTTTCAAGGGATCTGCATAAAAAATATCCCATGCAATTCTAGTGATTCGGCTGTGATTTTACAACCGACCGCTTGCCTGACGTTAACCTTCCTTGGAAATATTATTTCTACCTATCAGCCAGACCATGTCTCTTTGTTTCATGACGCTACCATGTCTATCAAACTACCCTTGTTACTTTAAAAAGATGCATCTTTTTAAAGTAACATGCAAAGACTACGGAACGCAAAAAGATTTACGATTTTAGATACTGCATGCCTTTTGTTTCTAGAGCTAACATAGCATTTTTGTCATCGTCATAGTCGATCGCCATTTCTTCTATGGATTTCGTGACAATTTCATGCATGCCTTTGTTGATGCTGTAACATTTAACTGGTTTTAAAGTTAGTAGGCATTTCATGAGCCTTGATATCGAAAAATTATAGCTAAGACGTCATTCAATTAAACAGAAATACGTTACCTTGCTGAGACTAAGCGAAGGCATACTATTAACACATTTAAAATAGTAATATGAATTGCAGACATTTTTATAACAACAAGTGTATTTAACAATTTCTAGTTGGTTTCGATATTATTCCCACAATGTCATAAAAAATGGTCCACAAGTCTGTATTTATGAAACAAAAATAATTGAATTGAAAAATAAAATGTTAGGCCGTTCCTGTGGGGTATACCTGCAACGAACCCAAAAAATTTGCGGAAGCGCCGGAAGAAGTGAAATAAATTTTTGTTTTTCAAAATGCACATTACACAATATAATAATTTCAAAACTACTTATTATAGACTCTTAATAGTTGTAAAATAGGGAGTATTACTGCGCATTTATCCCGCCAGAGTGCAGCACTCTATGGTAAGTAAACAAAAGCATTGCCGCCTTTTGCTAAGTTGATGAAAACGTTTATTTTACAGTACTTTATTAATCCTTTCATTATGTAAGCATTCGTTTCTGAAAATATACAACACTGTAGTATATTCGGGTGCCGAAATATTGGGAAAATCGTTTTCCATAACATAATAAAACTTCGAAAACTATGGGATACGCCTCACGCTGTAGCGCCATCTGCGCTGAATTTTGCGTAATATGCCTTATTATTAAAATTGAATTATACAAGGTATTTGTTTAAGTTTATCTCAGGTCAAGAACCTACTTGATCTGAGAAGTTTACAATTCCATCCACCTGGCCTGCCATTGTCTGTCCTCCACAACAGGCAGCCCTCTCTGTTTTCTAAACTTATATTTAATATAGTTATAAAAATTGCGGTGTTATTTCTTTTGTTTTTCATATACGAATGTGGTGGGCTTTTTAACTAAAATTGATGAAGCTGTCTGTCATAACATCTTCGACCACGTAAATTTTTTGGTGACGTTACCTTTCTGTCAACCAACGTTGACAATCAATTTATAAACCTAAGCTAAGATATATACGTATAGTTAACCTAACCTTACTTTTAATTTAACATTCATTTACTAAAAATAAATAACGATAAAAATACGCAGAAATCTAGAATTCATTTGATTAATTAACGCGAAATGCGTAGCGTTTTAATGTACTGATAAGTCAATATAATTTAGTAGTTCACAACTGGTTTGTAAGGACGAAGGTGCAGAAATATGGGAATTTTGGAAAAGATATCTGAAATTGAAAAAGAAATTGCTAGAACTCAGAAAAATAAAGGTAATCATCGATATGTAGTAGTGTATTTTCGTCATAAACAACTGTGAATATTCTTTTTGATATACTACCGTAGTATTGGTATTTTTCGCCGCTCGTGGTATTTTAAGCAATCGCAATGTAATTTATACTTATTACAAAAAGTTTACTTTTCATCAGCCATTTGATAGTCCTTCTCTACGGATGGCTAAGGAGATTTTTAGTTGCTTATAAATACTTAGTTACTTATTGACAAATAATTGTAAAGAGCCACTGAAAGAATAGTAGAATAAATTTTGTGTTTCAGCTACTGAATACCACTTGGGCCTACTAAAAGCTAAGTTAGCAAAATATCGCTCGCAGTTATTGGAGCCTTCTAAAAAGGGGGGAGATAAAGGGGAAGGCTTCGATGTGCTCAAATCTGGAGATGCACGCGTTGCATTGATTGGGTTTCCATCTGTTGGTAAGGTGAGTACACATTAATATTTTATTGTAGTTGTGAAGAGTTTTTTAAATGCTTTTATTATGCATTGGCTTTAAATAAGAAAACTTATTGTGATTTCTTATAATCCAGTCAACTCTGTTGTCAACACTGACACACACACACTCTGAAGCTGCAAGTTACGAGTTTACCACATTGACATGCATCCCAGGAGTGATAGAATACAAAGGTGCCAACATACAGCTTCTGGACTTACCTGGTATCATTGAAGGGGCCGCACAGGGAAAGGGCAGAGGGAGACAAGTAAGTTCTTTTTCACGTTCCGAGTTTCAAAATTTGTGTGTGAAGACCATATAACTTTGAATCTGCTCAACTTTGGCTTAAGACCCTGTGGAATTAACAGGTTAGATGTATGCTTTTTACGTACCTTTTTTGATTGATTTCCAAAGAACCAACTGTAATTTTACGGTCTGCCTGATGTCAACCTTTTTGATTAATGCCGTTTCAAGAATTTTAACTATCAGCCACCTCTCACCACATCCACAGGCTATGGAGTGGTCCTACTCTAGGGCGATAGACTCCTACCAATGTGCTTTTTAGTTATTTATTCCTTCATAAATTTTATATTCAAAAATCTAACAACAAGTACTTATTAATAAGAACTTACAGATAAAGAAATTGGTAGACTTAATTTTATGTAAATTTTAGACGTCACTAAGTGATTATATCATCCTAAGGTGCATGAAGAATTTTGAATTTGAACAGCCAATTACAGAATTCCTTGGAACAACTGCTGTAAGACTTTACTAAGAGTTTGTATCATAACAGGAGAAACATTACAGGTGATAGCAGTCGCTCGCACAGCAGACCTTGTGCTCATGATGTTGGATGCCACTAAACCCTATGTGCACCGGCAGCTGCTGGAGAAAGAATTGGAAAGTGTTGGCATCCGGCTCAATAAGAACAAACCTAATATATATTTTAAGGTAATCTAGATAAATATTTTGTTGCCAATTTCACCAGGTACAATGGCCATCAGCCACATTACAAAAGGCCTGAAATAAAATATGCCACATTTGCATAATGCGGCATATTTTATTTCAGGCGTTGTGCCGCCAATTGGCTTCTTGACTGGCTATAAAATAAAATGCATATATGTATAGGTAGATATTTTAATAACCAAATACAACAATGAAATATCACAGCATGAATTAAATTTTTGATGTCAGTAAGTGATGTAATTAAAAGTTGTAATTCTAATCATTACCTCTCAAGCAGCACTGCTTGATATTTATAAAGATGGATGGCATCGAAAATTTTACCATATATCATAATTTTTCCTGAGTTATGTTTGGTATAATTGTTTTGTATTTTGTTGAAAAACAAACCATGTTTGATCGGAATTTGTCAGATGAATTATAATGAAGTAAATATTTTGTACGCAGGTAAAGAAAGGTGGTGGACTTTCGTTCAACTCGACGTGCCAGCTCACCAAGGTGGATGAGAAGATGGTGCAGATGATTCTGCATGAATATAAAATATTTAATGCTGAGGTAAATTATAGTTTTCATTTATTTATTTCAAAACTTTATTGCACAAAAAAGAATTATGGATTATTATATGCTCACAAGAGCCACCATCAAATGTTTATCAATTTCTTTTAATTAGTAGAGGAAACTAGAAAAATATGTCAAGGAATTATGCTACATAGATAAAATAAAGTATTTTATTAGATAGTATTATAGCTTTCTGTTATACAAAATTTAGGCACAATTTAAAACAAAGATTTTTGTGGTAATTGTGTCCAAAAGTTTACAGAATTAGTTTCATGAAATTGTTTTAAGAAATAGAACAAATTCCCAGGTGCTATTCCGCGAAGACTGCACGGCGGACGAGCTGATCGACGTGATCCTGGCTAACCGAGTGTACCTGCCCTGTATGTACGTGTACAACAAGATTGACCAGATCTCAATACAGGAGGTCGACAGGATAGCCAGGGAGCCCAACTCCGTTGTGGTCAGGTTGGTGACATATCTCATGGTATCATATAACGTCGCAATTTTGAAGTCAAAAAGCAGTTCTTAATAGACTCGTATTTGTAAACTGCATTTAATTAACGTGTTTGATTATTTTAATACCTTCATGCATTTTATTTTTTACCCAGGCATTTTATTTTTTTATAGGTGCTGAAAAGTCGCAAAATTTTACTAGTAAAATTGTATAATCACAGAGTTATATATTAACCTCAAGTGTATAATATTAATAATGATTATACCTTGTCAGTTGAGGTAAAGAACCGTAAAAATTATAAAGACAGGTAGCTAATTATTTAAGACCCATAATTTTCAATTGACGTATTGGAAGTCGGCAGTAGACTTAGTTTTAAAATAGTAAATTTTTGACGTCAATAAGTGAATAAAGAAGTCTCCGAAGTTGAATAAAGAACTAGAATTTTAATTATTTGTGAAAATGTGTGTTGCCAGTTGCAACATGAAGCTGAACTTGGACTATCTTCTGGACACACTGTGGGAGTACCTCTCGCTGATCAGAGTGTACACCAAGAAGCCCGGCCAGCCCCCGGACTTCGACGACGGACTTATCCTCAGGAGGGTACGATATTTTTATTTCTGTGTTACATTTATTTCTTTATCCAAAACCAGGGACGTGACCCGTAATGAGTCATGAGAGTATGTATAAACCTTCGGGAATTTACCAATTGTCTAAATAAGCGTGAAAACTGCATCAAAATAATTTAATTTTGATTCCTGCGCACACTAAACCAAATCTACAAATTTGTGTTAAAGAGCAAGGATATACTTATCTAATTTTTAGCTCAAAGTGTTATATTTCCATGTACAAGTATAGTAATGAACAATATAAATTTCAGGGCGTGACAATCGAACACGTGTGCCACGCGATCCACCGCACCCTCGCGGCGCAGCTGAAGTACGCCCTCGTGTGGGGCACCAGCACCAAGTATAGTCCGCAGCGCGTCGGACTCTCGCACACCGTCAACGACGAGGACGTCGTGCAGCTCATCAAGAAATAACACCCGCCCTCACTGTGAGCCTTCTTCATATTCGTATCTCCTCATGGCTGAGGGTCGTGGTGGAATGAAACACACGCAACAATTTTCTTGGCACAATTAATGGAGTGGTTTGCCATTGCCTTGTCCTTTTCACACACAAGTTAATAATCAAGCAGTGTTTGTGCAGGTTTCCTCACGATGTTTTCCTTGACCGGAACGAGGTCTATAAAACTGCTACAGTCAGATTTTATTGCAAACTCATGTGGCACGTGTAGGATTCGAACCTGAGACCTTTCGAGCCGTAGGCGGGCGTCTTAACCATTACACCAGCACCGCTTCATTGCGAAAACAGGTAGTTGACGATATTTGAATATCCTTTTCCTGAATATACAAATAACCGCTTCTCATTACTGTGTAAACTAAAATGGATATTACTTTGTTACAGAGAAAAACGACGTAACGTCATTATATTAAGTATGGAAGCAGCAGGAACTGAAAAAAAAAACAAATAAAAAATAATCATATTTGATTATTTAACATTTTCAACAGGCTGGCAACCTTAAAAAAATGTATTATTTTTTGTATGCGCTAGAACCATTATATCAATTTTAATTTCCTATTATTTGAAGTTTTTTCTATATATCATTTTGTTCTGTCCTATTGTATAGATGTACAATATGTGTAAGGGTGCGGTCGTACAAGTAGTATTTATTTAAATCTCAAAGAAAAGGAAGGAACGTAATTCTTGTAACATACAAATAAGCCTATAATTTAGCTATTATGTGCTTAAAACAGGCGTATGTATTTCCTACAAAAGTCGTTAGGAATGTGTACTACATTTAAACAAAAGCCCTTTTAATGTAATTCTTTGATAAGACTTATTCTCTTTTTTTCGTCTCTCTTTTCAGTATAAGACATTGAAGGACAGAGACAACAAAAAGGTTATATTCCGGGCTTAATCAAAAAATAACATTAACATATAAGGGACTGAAATATATGACAATATTCTAGAAAATTTTAAACTGGCAGTTCAATTATTTTTTTCTTTGTTCCTAAACCGTGTTTCAAACAAAATCTACAAAATGTTGCACATAGTTTGCACTGTGCTGTGATGAAAAATCTTCATGTAACTAAATATTGTTGAGAAAAATGCTGCTGCAGAGGCCTGTATGGCATTCCCGCTCACTAATCAGTTATAACATTTAAACATCATAATTTTATTTTTACATGTAGCTTTTGCTCTTCAATAATATTATACTTTGACATGTTCATGGGAAATAAAAAAAGATAAATAAGGCTTACGTAAGCGTGAGAGCACTAAAGAAAAAACGCCATATTAATAACCCGATATGCATACAGAGTGCCTCGGAGTGGTGATAGGTTCGAAGTTGTGGACCTGGTTCACTCCAGCTTAGACCTATTGTTACAGCTTTTGTGTAGTAAGTCATTGTATATACTCAATAATTTTGCATTGAATAAATACTTTTTGAATGCCAACATTGTTTTTTATTTTTTATCTGGGGGCACGGCAGTGTCCCTCCCTGCCAAGTCGAGCATTATAATTTGCTCGCGAGAATCAAACCAAGGACCTTCAGACAGCGAACGGGGTGACCACTGACGCCACGGAGGTCACAAAATAAATCTTGTAAATTACATACTTATCACATTGTATTAACTTAAATAAATCCTTCACAGTTACACAACAAAATTCATCTATAGCCCCCGAACACCCCCACACTAATATTAGGGCTTAGCCTCAGCGCTCGCGAGTAAATCCGCCTCAGCCGTCGCGACGGCCCACTTGTGTTCGGTGATCTCGAGCGCCTCCCACTCGGCCTTGAAGGCGGCCTTCGGGTCGGGCGGCATGGCCATCGCTGCCCCCGACATCTGCTCCTGCATTATCTTTGATTGGTCAGCAGCTGTATACAAACAAAAAAAATTATAATATAGGTACGCACAAGATCAACTACGAAAAATATAATGGACAAATATAAACGAATAAGATAGAAAATTTGCCTGAAATGAAAATATGACAGGGTCTATAGCTTTCTCTTTATGTATACTAGCGGCCCGCCCGGCTTCGGTCAGATAAAACCTTAAAAAGAAATTAGCCAATGTCACCTCAAATTTCATCAAAATCGACCCAATAGTTTTTGAGTTACAAATCTTTACTCTATAATATTATTATGGATTGTTTTTACTTATATGTAGTTTTGTTTTGCAAATGAGTGTTTCTTTTGGCGAAGGATAAGATTTCATTGTCATAATCATGATAAAATAAGGAAGTATGTATAAATATATTATAATATTTATTAAATTTGATTGTAGAACAATTGTCTCTTTACCATTATTTTCCCCAAGAACTAATGTATAAATGGTGCGCAGTCCAAACACATTGAGGAAGTACCAGGAAGCGGAGGACACCCAGGAAGCGTCCAGGTATGCTAACTCCACACCTCGCTGCAACATTGGCTTGAAGCGGAGCGTCAACGGGAATGGCACCTTGGCTGCAAACATACACCAAAATTTTCATTATCAATTTGTGACCAAATATTTAATAATTTTCGCAGTCAAGCAAGTTATATAATATTATTATATTATATTATTTATATGACTATGGAAAATTATAGATTGGCTTCATGGTCAATCAAACCAATCCACCAAAATAAATTTTAAAAAACAAGAAAAAGTGTAAAAATGTTATAGTTTATTTTGTGAGACTTACAAATTTGTCAAGACTACTCTCTGTTCTATGCAACAAACTTGGAAAACTGCAGCCATAAAAACTTGTAACCCAAATAGTATAGCTCATAGATAATCACTTTCAAAATGCAAATGAGTATATGACTACTTGCCACTGGTGTCTACAGCCTAAAGACATCCATCTGACATTTACACCACCTACAAACTGGAGATAGTTGTAAAAGTCACATCAGATGCCTTTAGATAACTTGAATAAAATCTGACACCAGTGATAGAAATAACTCACTTGAAAAGAAAGAATAAAAGACTTTCAAATCTACTTACTTGTTAAAAAACCACTGAACATCCAGTTGATCCATCCTCCTATAACAATCATGGGCAGGACATTTGTTACATTGCCTTTCAACATGTCGGTCATCATGACTGGGTCTGTCATTGGATTCTGTAAAACATTTTTTTGGGTTTTAATAAATACTGTTGTTCACTTGTAGAGAACTATGTGAAATATGAGACCAGTGGCAGCATAACATAAGTAAATTTTGTAAGGCCTTAAGTTTTCTAAAAGACATTTTACCTATATATGAGCATTTTAAACATAACATTGAAAAATGTACAAAGACTTAACAATTTCATGGGTTTAGTTGTTGTTTTAACTAAATTGTATGTATATAAATTAAATAAAATGGTGACCACAAACATAAAATAAAAAGTTTTTTTTTTAAAACATTTTGAACTTTGAGCACACAACATCATTCAAACATTTCTGTAGCTCATTAAATAAAATGAGGTGTCAGCTACATTAAATAGAAAATGCAGTAAAAGATCATTTGCATTTGCAATTTACCGGAGATGCAGCAGCTCTTTTCTGGACTTTGAAATAGCCTGTCTCTTCATTATTGAACCAGTGACGTCGCATAGCGAAGGACTGCCGGGGGAGGTACTTGCCATTCTCACGCAGCAAACGAGCTCGTATCATCACTTGGCTGCAATATATGTATATTATGATACAAGAAGACTGTCTATGTCATTTGATAAATTCATCAGATACTTTATATCCAAAGCTTTGTAAGAGGAACAATTGGTATGTAATGCAGTAGAATGGTTAAGGACTTGGATCCATCTACCATTTTTTCTGATATAAAGATACATATACGAATAAAACCAGTGAGAAAATATTTAATGCGAATTAATAACAAGTACATACCTGTCCTGCATCTGCAGTAACTCAATTTTCTTTTGAGAAGATAAAATCAGGGATACATAGTGTCTCACTATCCCAACCAAGAAGGTGATGATTACAATGGGTAGAAACACCCATAAACGAATATTTGGATCTAAAAGTAATTCAGCCATTAGGGCTGTGTTTTTATATGTATTTTTTCAGAAAATAGTAGATAAATAAACGTATCAAGAAAATTTATTATTTCCTGACAAAATATCCTAGGTAAGTAGGTAGCACAGAGTACTTTCTACTTATAATGAAAGTAGGTAGGTACCTAGTAGGTAGGTAACGTCACGGCAAAACGAAATTATTTTAACGATATGACATTTTATATGAAATTACATATTTGCCATCGCGAGGCAATAGGGCTTACGCAAAGCTCAGCGCAGATGGCGCTACTGGTACAACTAAGGTACACAAACATTGGTGGCGCAGTGGTAAAGTTCTTGCCACTGAACCGAGGGGTCCCGGGTTCGATCTCCAGTCGGGTCATGATGGAAAATGATGTTTTTCTGATTGGCCCGGGTCTTGGATGTTTATCTATATATGTATTTGTTATAAAATATAGTATCGTTGAGTTAGTATCCCATAACACTAGTCTCGAACTTACTTTGGGGCTAGCTCAATCTGTGTGATTTGTCCTAATATATATATATATATATATATTTATTTATTTATTGCCAATGGAGGCAAAAAACCCCAATTTTCAATCGTGGTGCGAATTTAAAGGAAAAAGGAAGGATTTAGTGGATTATCTTGAAAATAATAACACTATTTTAGGTTATGTTCTGTATTATTTGGTCAACTTTGGTCATAAACTGATATAAACTAGATTTTCACTGAAGATCTTACCTGTATGAAATCCATATTTTAATAAGACATAGCAGCCATAAAAAAAGGTTTTAATTTAAAGTTATAAAACGGATTGTCAAAATGTCAAATTTTGATAACAAAAGTCGAAACTAAACGAGCAAAGCAAAATAAAAACAAACAAAAATTCGTACCTAATGCCTACCTAGATAAATAATTTCAGTTACAAGGTTATTCTTTAAGTCAGTAAGTGGATAAAAAACATCGCTTTATAGGTATTTACGTATTCGCTTACGATTTTTATAAGAAATATTTTGAAAATGCCTCGCGGCAAACCAAAGCCATCTGCCGCCAAGGCGAAAAATTCAAACTCTGGTAAAAAGATTGAAGAGCTAAAATCTAAACCAGTGGAAGATAATTCTAGCTTTAGTATACCAGATTTGAACAGGTACAAATTTGAAAAGAAACCACACGTTAAAATCGAATTTGAAAAGGCTTCTCCTGAAAAACAAGTAAGTGCTATTAGCCTTATGCCGGCTTACATTATCGCGGTACAATTTACTGAAATAGGGCGGATTTGGTGTACATTGCTGGGTTTTAATTGCTTTAAATAAAAGCTCTCATACAAACTACGTAATGTTCATGCATTCGCGTCGGCATCTGTCCGATTTGGCGACATTTAAATTTTTACAAGTAGCAATAATAGCATGTGAAATAAACTTCTTGTAAAATGAAAATTCTCAGTTTAAAATAATCTTCTACAATAGGAATCAAAAGGATCATGGGAACCATCAAACTGGACAGATTTTCTGGTGAATTTGAGAATAATGAGGGCCAACAATGATGCTCCTGTCGACTCCATGGGTTGTAAAAGTTCCATAGATGAAACTGCAGCACCAGAGGTAACTAAATTTTGATTTTATTTTTAGGAACCTGAAGGTTTATGGGAACCTACAAACTGGAAAGAATTCTTGGTTAATCTCAGGATCATGAGGGCCAATAAGGATGCACCAGTTGATTCCATGGGCTGCCACATGAATATGGATGAGACAGCACCACCTAAGGTACCTTTATTGTAGTGCCTGCAGTATTAAAGCATGTGTGCTAACATCCCTACCATGTATATAATTTACATTACTTCAGTACTTAAACTGAACCTGACAGAAATTGCAGTCTAGGTTGCAGAGTAGGTTATACTGAGAGCTAGATTGTTACAGAAATTAGTTATTTTCAATTTAGTTTTCATGCAAGGTTAGGATCTGTTGCTGTTTTTAGTTGATCTGTGATTGTTTTCACAATTATTTTACAACTCAGAAAGAGTAATGATTCATTTAAATGTTTTTCTACAGGTCTACAGGTACCAAAGTCTGATTTCACTGATGCTGTCCAGTCAGACAAAAGATCAGGTCACATTTGCGGCCATGGAGAAGCTGAGGGCTCGCGGTTTGACCATAGACAATGTCTTGAAAATGAGTGATGAGGAGCTTGGCCAGTTGATATATCCTGTGGGATTTTGGAAGGTTAGTGTTTTGTTATATATATATATATATATATATATATATATATATATATATATATATATATATATATATATATATATATATATATATATATATATATATATATATATATATATATATATATATATATATGTATATGTATATATTAAAAACACACTACATATTTCATCTAGTGAAATCTTTACAGAAAATTATGTTTACACCATGTTTTTGCAAATAAGTTTAGAAATGCACTGGAAGTTAATCCATCACTGCTTATTATTACATTGTTTACCTAGCAAGTTAAGAAACATACTGACAAACAGATCTCTTTTTCTAGACCAAAGTGAAATACATAAAGAAGACTACACAAACACTGAAGGAGCAGTACAATGGTGACATTCCAGATTCAGTGGAGAAGCTCTGCAAACTGACTGGTGTTGGCCCTAAAATGGCTCACATTTGTATGAAAGTTGCTTGGAACAAAGTCACGGGAATTGGTCAGATGTTGATATTTTTTAATGGATTATTTTATCAAATATTTATGAAACTGAGAAAGCTACTTTTCTATATCACAATATTAATATGTGTATATTATTTCTAGGAGTCGACACTCATGTTCACAGAATCAGTAATAGGATTGGTTGGGTAAAAAAACCTACAGCAACCCCTGAAGACACCAGGAAAGCTTTAGAATCGTGGTTACCAGTAGAACTTTGGAGTGAAGTTAACCATCTCATGGTGGGTTTCGGACAGACAATATGCACACCAATAAGTCCATTTTGCAATGAGTGTCTCAATAAAGACATTTGCCCATCAAGTGGGAAAGGTAGGAAGTCACCAAGCAAAAGAACTCCCATCAAACTGGAAGTGAAAGATGAAGTGAATTCAGAAGATGAATTTGTTGAAAATACAACTGGTAAAAGTCAAAAGACATCCAGAAAGGTACAATCACTTCAACTTGATGAGAAATTAGAAGAGGATGTAAAACAAAAAGGTAAAAAATCTGTTTCACCCAAACCAACAAAGAAAGAGTTACTTGAAGCCAATGGAGAAATGAAAGGAAGAATATCCCCCAAACAGAAAGCACTCTTAAAAGATCTATACAATAGTGATGTTGAAATGGAAAATTTGTTAACATCACATAAAAATGTGAAGAATAGTGGAAAATCACCTAAACAAAAGACTCAAAAAAAAGATGTGCTGGAAAGTGATAGTGAAGGAAAATTGAAATATGGAAAATCAAACCCAATAATTGCATCTACAAAAGAAGATAAAGGTGCAGCTTTAGATATAGTTAAAAAGACTGTGAAGAAGTCACCATTGAAAAGATCACCTCGAAATAAATGTGGTAAAAATGAACAAAATAATGAAAATAGCAGTGATGAAGTGTGTAAGAAAAAGAAAATTTGAATCCATGAATATTTAGATATTAAGTTTAATAAGCATTTGTTTTGTTTTCAAGAAAATTTTAATTGTTATGATCATGTTACCTCATATTGCATTAAATTTTTTCAATAAAAGATTCAAATAATATTTTAATGGTGTATTCAGTTTTATTTTACAGATCCCACATTTGTTGTCTTAGTCCTAATAGAACTAAAATATTTCTAAAATATAGAATTTTATTTTGCTATGCAAATTTCTTAGTTGTGAAACTTTAGTATAACTGCATATTACGGAAATCTCTAAAAGGAAACAAAAAAACAGCAATATGTAATGCATAAATTAATTACTATCATAAATTTATATATAAAAATTTCAATGGTCAATGTTTTTTTCTTCCAACTTTTTTCTTAGATTTTTTGTGATCCATGTTGCCATTACTGTGCCCTTTCTTTTTCATAGACTTCTTTTTATTTTGCACTCTATCCAATTTACTCTTCATTTGGAAAACTTTACTCTTCTGTATTTTCTTAGTAGCTTGTTTTTTAAGCATTCTCTTCACTTCTTTCTTTGTTTTAATTTTGTCTTCTGAAGGATCCTCTGGCGACAAATCTTCTGCTTCACTTTCCAATTCAGAGCCCATGCCTGGAATCTCATGTGTGTGAACACCATTTTCTTTCTTTTTGGTCAATGTTTTATTGGATTCTTCTTTTACTTTAGGTCTATTTTCGCCAATAACTAAATCTTTCTTTTGCAGAGTGTCAGTAGATAACTCCACTATCTTCACATTAACATCCTCATCTTCATATTCTTCTTGTAATAATTGTTCTATATCTGGAATAGGTCTGCTCGATACTACAAGCTTTTTGTATGCTTCCTTGTTCTGAAAATTAAAATAAGATTTTAGATTTTATTAACATGAAAAAAATTGTGTTTGTTTTTTCTTTATCATACCTCTTGTTTTATTCTCTTCTTTTCCTCTTTTAATAATCTCTGTAGTTCCTCTTGTGCTTTTTTCTTTCGTTCTAATTTTCGTTTACGAAAACCGCACAGAAACTCTCTGAAATATATTTGATAAAGACAAGTTTAATAAATCAATAATTTAAGTATAATTATAAAAATACTGATAAACGATCATACATACTTCCTCTTATTCTCATCGAATACCAGAGTTATTTTCTTCTTTTTCTCTTGGGTTTTTCGCTTCCCCATGATGATTAACAAAATTAGAAAAAATAATAAATTAATATCATAACACGCGGATAACCTGGAACTTCCAAGGAAATTCACACGATTTGTTTACTTACTTTCTTGCATGAAAGATGACATTGACAGTGTTACTTGTGTTATCTTTACCGAACTCAAAATGTCCCAAGTTCTTATTTACACTGATCCACGGGCGAGCAAAGCAGAGGTTTTATTATTTTGTCGGTGTTTGTCAGTAACAGAATGGCACTAATAGCTCGCCAGTGGATAATTACAAAGCCACGTCCTTGTTGAACGGTGTTGGTTTTAGCGTCAGTCAAAAATCTATATTATTATAATTTTTAAGTTCATTAAAACCAAAGTAACATAGTATCATGTTAACAATTTAATCAATTAAAATCACAAAATATGTATGTACTCGCAGTACAAGAACTTTTTGATTAAAAGTACATGATTGTACTGTCTTTATCATCGGTAATCTTTTTATTGCACGCCATGCACCATACCATGAAGAGTAGAAATTAATCAAAGTAGTACTAAACATTATCCATATAAAATGTTGCCATTACGTCAATAATGTGACAGCTACGAAGAAGCGCCTTCATTTTTTGTCATCTCTTTATGGTCAAGCTGTACTTATACAGTGACTAGGGCTACTTACTACTCGTTATATTATATCTATGTATGTATATACCTCGCATTACATAAAAAGAGAGGTCGGTCACCTGAAAAAATATAAATTATGTAATGTAATGTAATATAATATATAATATTTATTGCAATACACAAATATAAAGGAGTACCTACCTATATCAAAGAAAAGACCACGGTCTTTGCTCATAGGTTGGTCACCGGTGTAAATATTCCATGATTTTCTGTAAATAATTCATTTCTGGCAATATATTTCTGTCATTTGCGTTTTGTTACAACATTGAAGTTTAATGGAAATAAGTTATTACTTGTTGTGGTATCTGTAAACTTAATTGAGCTTTTTGAATATTAGTATCTGTAGTAATTTAGTCCATAAACATACTATATTATTGAAAATATTGGACCCGAAGATTATAATAAAACGTCAACGATATTGCATTTCAGTTTTCCAATTTTTGGCAGATGATCAAGAATTTTTGAATTCCTTTGTTGTGATTGGTTGATCTCAGTCGTTATTATTTTTTATGGGCTTAATCTCCACCAATCAGCGCGCAACTCTACAATAAAGACGAACTCATCAGCAGCATGGCTGTCAGTATATATTTGAAGCTTGAACGATGCGTTTCCTCTCGTCGCGTTGGTTTTTTTTGTTTGTGCAATTTGTCGAAAATGATTTCGTGTGTGATATTGTGTGGCACAAAATATGGAGAGATTTAGGTGCAGTGACCTGATATCTGCCTTGTTACGCAAGGTGAGTCTAAAGAAATATGATGTGACTATGGAATAAAGCGTTTAAATTTGTTGTTGTTGGATTGGAAAATACTTTCTAGAGCAAAAATAATTGTGGTTCTCAATCGATCTGAAATATCCTACGTATGTGCCTCTCGCAGTTATTTAATTTGGGCAATTCAAGGTCGTTTAAAACGTCTCGAATGTGATTGCAATTCAACAATAATTTAATTAGATTAATCAATACGATTGTGGCTCGGCCATATGTTAACATGCGTGAAAGGGTCGTTCGGCATTTCATACCGTTAGCTACTGTTCTATGACCACGGCTATCGCATTCTTGTTTGCAGACTAGCTGTCTAGTTATTACACCTAGCTAACCCAACTAGTTGCTGCTGTATTGGTCTACTTTTTCCAGTTTGCTATTTAATTTATAATCTATGGAATAGTAATAAATCGGAAACCAATACTTTAAACTTATTATATATGACATATTTATATATGACTAGGTCAGGCATGCACAGCTTTCAAATGTACATTTTCTGTCCTACATTGTTGTATAAACAGGGTGTTTACAGGAGTTATGTTTCCTTAAAATTATAGTTTCATATGTTTTGGGTATTTGGTTGGTAAACCAACATATCTATCTCAGTATTTCTATTTTAGGTAGTTTGTTGTATATCTGTTACCCAATCTATAGGGAAATGGGCAAATAGAAACTTATGTCTCTAGATAAAAAAATTATGACAAACTATATTTTACTTCAAATTATTTTCTTCAATTTAGATGAACATGGATGAAGCCCTATATCTTGTGCTGATTTATCCTTACCGTTTCTTACCTTTTATTCTGGAAAAAATATGAAAACTAACTATCTATTTAATTTAACATGAATTCTGCTTGTATTCAATTTAATAAATTGTGACCCTTATATCATACCAATTCAATTCATCATACCAAAAAGCCATCCAGAAGATTTTATCAAAATTATTTTGAAAATAACATGGAAATCCATAGCATGAATCAAAAGATGTGTACAGAACTCCAGCAAATACAATAAGACATTTTATATGTTGACTACATTAAGTACTTAGTTATGAGAGTATCACATTATTGTTATCTGTGTGCATAGTGTGACTATGCTATTTATGTCTCATGTTTGAGTAGATTCGCATTGAGATGCAGCGAACCAACCACAGTGCACCATTGTGACGCAACAACAACTACACCACGATGTGATTGGTGGTTCGGTACATCTCACTTCAAATCGACTCTACGTTGAGAAGTGAAATGCAAAACCAAACTTCACCCTCTGATCTCTGAATGAGAGTTAATTTGTTCAATCTTTTGTTGAAGTTGTTACGGCTAAACCCTGAAGTGCGGCTAGACCCAGGTTCAGCTTAAGTATAGGCTAGAGCTAGGATCAAGCCAGACTTAGCAGAGCTACTTTCACCATCCAACTGCCTATGACCAGTTGCACCTAGATCTAGCCATCTGTGTAGCCACACTTCGGAGTTTAACCTTCAGAGTCATAGTAAATGAAGTTTGATTTTATTATTACTTTATGATTTAGGCCATCCACATCGCTAGTACTTTCGGTATTTTCGCCACGAAATATGATTGATAATGATAAGTGACGAGGTTTACTAGACATAGCGACCTCAAAACGGTGTCTGTAGGGAGTAGGGATGGGCCAATACCATATCTAATCACTACTAAGTCAAATAATCCCCGTGCTGAAATGTCATGGATAGTTATCTATCATGCCGGCTACACACTAACATCGAACACTGAGTCTCGGACAGATTCCGACGAAAATGCACGAACATTGCGTAGTTAGTATGAGAGCACTGAGAGTAATTATTTACCGCAATGATAAATCAGCAATGTATATCGAATATGCCAAATTTCTGCGATAAATGTTCACACCACGAAAAAAGTCCCATGACAATAATATGGAAAATCAGTAACATATTGGCTACAGTAAAAGTCCGTTTACAATATGTTGAACTGTGGAACTATCTTTTGATTGCTAGCTGATATGTTAATTACATAATGTCCACGTTGTTGTTGTCAGCGAATGTGGCGCCGCATTTGCGGGACTTCATTAGTGGCGCGGAGGCTTTTTTGTCACTATCCCACTTTATAATGTTTGAAATTGACGGAAAGAGACACAACGTACTTTAGCTTGAAGTATTCTTAACATTTTTATGATTAACAGGGTAAGCAAGCAGACACTGGTGTTTCGTCAGTATCGCACTTTACAATTTGACATTGAAAGAACGAGACAAAACATATCTTGCTTAAAGTATAAATAAATAGTCATTTGGCGCCAATTTTAATACAATCGTAGTTACCAGTTACCCATTGATAAGTTCTTACAACTGACTTGTAAGGCAAGCATGTGCAGTTCGAAGTTCACTAGACACTAAAGATATGAATTATTGTTATCTGTAATGTCTCTTAGTGCGATTGTAATTGTTTGATTGTAGATTGGCTTGATCTGCATTCAGTTAAGGTACATACCTACATACAGTAGGCAAAAAAACAAACTTACCTCATGGCATGACATGGCAACCTTCGTCCTCATACAACACAAATCAAAAAGGTCGTCTACATAACCATGCAGACGACCTTTTAAATTAATAACCTTTTAAATTTAAATTAATTACTAATTATTAAGCTGATTATTTCTGCCACCTAACAGCAGATTATGATGAAATTTGGCCTAGGTATAGACTAGATCTTCAGGAATAAGTAAATAGTACTAATAGGCAAGAGCTGCGGCCAAGGCCCACGGTTAGTTAAATATATTTATTTAAATAACCTTCTATGTCCCAATACTGGGTTAACGCTAGGTTAATCTATCCATGCATATTATAGTTACTTAAAATTAATAAAATGCTATGCTACGTCACTATACTGTGGCGTGTGTAAAAATTGGAACACTATATCCCCCAGTGTCGTACAGGAACAATAGCATTCCTATGTAAGGTGGACGTCAGGGAGACCTGATGTAAAATCACAGCCGAAACTTCTTACTCTTCTTCTAACGTTTACATTGCAGATAGAGGATCATGTTATTTATTATTGACATGTATTTTGCTTGTTGCAGGAAGAAATAGCTGATCTTCGCTGATCACCGACCGCCAAGATGACCTCTCGGTAAATACCTTTCTCTCGCATCATAAGTCTTCAATTATAGGCAGGTGCAGGCCTAATGCTTACCGGTTTTGTATGGAATTGTAACGCACGCATAGATTATATGCGTACAGTGCTCGCCATGAAAGGTGAGAACTGACGTATGATGTAGACGGGTCTGCCTTCGCAGTAGACGACTTATAGGCCATTTTGCTATTGCGCGCATTCATACCAGGTCTCAACTTTCGTGGCGCGTATTGTACGTTACGTAGCCAGCCATAATACAATAACCAGCACCGCTACGCATACAGTCTGTACCTTTTTAGAGTCTTATTCTTCATGCCTAAGGGCCGTGGCCATTACGCGGAATGTAACACACACATCGACTGCCTGGTGGTTGATCTGGTCATTGCGGGTTTCCTCACGATGTCTTTAAAATATAAAATATTAGGACAAATAGGACACGGATTGAGCTAGCCCCAAATTAAGTTCGAGACTTGTGTTATGGGATACTAACTCAACGATACCATATTTTATAACAAATACATATGTAGATAAACATCCAAAACCCGGGCCAATCAGAAACAGATAATTTTCCATCATGACCCGACCGGGGATCGAACCCGAGACCCCTCGGTTCAGGTGCAATCACTTTACCACTGCGCCACCGAGGTCGTCACGACCTTTCTCGTCTTGTTTCTCCACCGGAGGCAAATTAGTGGTCTATTGGCCACGAGTTAGACTTGCATGAGTATACAACTTGGCACGAATGTGATCCTATCCTTGGAACTTTAGGTGCACAAGCGGCTTAACCACTGTGCCATCACCATTTCAATGGTCCAGCTATGTGCAAGCTGGATTCCTTTCGAAAAATATCCTGAATGTCTAGTTATTGCTTCACAGATGGATGTCTAATTCGTTTAATGTGCATCAACAGGGCAGAGGGCAATAGGGTCATTATGGGGGGACCCCTGACATGATGCCAGTATAATTACAAACTACAATCGCACGGGAATCACAAGCGGTATGGGTTTGAGCTATTATAATCCCACTAAATCAAATACGGTGCTGAATTTATTTCTACCAGTTTTAGAAATACGATAAAAGTTAGCTTCACGTTATGTAGGTAATACAGACAATGGCGGGCATAAAATCAAATGATAACAATAATCAATTAGGTATAGGTACCATGATAATATTTTTTTTTCATAAATTTTCCTTGTAGGTATATCTGTTCGCACTGGACATCGTTTCTTCGTTGTATTTTCTTAATTTTTTTTTGTATAAGTGTAATGTGGAAATTCTATTGTTTATTTTCTTTGCTCGCAGAGCCGTAGTTCCTATTGGCAACATTGGTATTGATAAAGAGCGAAATCCGAAGCTCGAATACATAAATACTTTCGGGGACAGATTAAGATCCAACCAGTCCACAAGTTACTAACACAAGATCTTGTTTATCCATCTACGATTGAGTGTTTTGTTTCATTTAATTAGAAAATGGTAGTTAATATTTATTACAGTAGAAATAAGTAGTTGTGATTGTTATGTTATGAACATTGGACCTATGAATTCAAATATCGGCATAGCATTTTTTTTTCATGTCGTTTATTTTATTGATTTGTGCTCCTATTTTAGACTTTACGAGATTTTTAATTGGTCAATTAAAACTCAACGTGAAATTGTAAAATCGGAGTATCGGATCGACAAGACTTTATCGGTTTGTCGCACTTAATCGATTTCAATTTATTCCAATGAACGAGTGTATAATTGTACAAAGTAATGGCTCAGTGCGAATTCGCTGTATATTTCTTAATTTAAAAGACCCGGCTGGATGCCGAAGTAATGTATTTTAAAAAGAGAAACATGACTCTTCTTCAGAAAACATGCATGTTATTTTTTCTTGCTTTCAGTATAAAAGCATGTTTTCCTGACATGAATATTACTGCATAAGAATCCCAATCCCCGAGATTCCCAAATTTCTTTAAATATTATAAACAAGAAAATATTCATTATATCGCAGTTAGTATTGACATTAGGACTAATTGGCATTGTGGTAACAAAAATATCCCTATTTGCACTCCGATATTCTACCCCATAAGAAGCTCACATCGGGTAGGGCCTTCCTGTGCAGCCCAGAAGTCTCTGAGGGTGGTTCGCAGAGCGTTACGACCGCTGCGGTCGCGGTATCATTACAATTTTTCAAAATTTAACAAAGACAAGAATAAGTTTTACTATATGACTGTACATTAATTACTCTGTACTGTAGTAGCCCTGAGACTCCGGGCTGTTGTAGGGAGATGCCACGAAAACTGAGTCAAGTTGGGCTTTTTCGACCATAGCCATAGTGACGGCAGTGCCATCCAGTTTATGGATCATCTGTTGTCGTTCCCCAACTGCTCCAAACATAAAGCGTAGAGGGTATGGCTATTATATAACTTTCGTTATTGGTCGACTTGACTTGACAAGAAAATTTACATTAGTGATGATGATGATGATTGGCATATGTAACTCACAGGTTAGACCGGCTGTTCGTGTTGTTGGAGGCCGGCGCCGGCGCAGCGACTAGGCGGGCGGCGGCGCGGCAGTTGGGGGAAGTGCAGCGCGCGCATCCCGAGGAGCTGCATAAGCTGCTCGGTCGGCTGATGAAGCATCTGCGATCACAAGCTTGGGAAACCAGGGTCGCTGCGGCGCAGGTAAAAAACGGGACATTACTTTTATCACAGAGAATTTCTTCGAACAACGAGGCAATTAGGGTTAGCCCTCATAGCCGAATGAACAGTTCAGATTTTCGTTAGAAAAGTTTTAATTTCAGACCAAACAACTTTAAGACTTGATTACGAGTATGCTTAAAACTCCGTTACCTTACTAAAGCCATAAGAAGAAAAAAACGGAACCATTATTTTTTTATACAGCCTAAAAATATGCCCGATACACGATTGGTATTTACATAGTATTATGAAATTACCAATTGTATTTTATCTGACAGGAATTGATGCAAGGATGCAGGAAATGGTTGTATGTGTTAACAATACTTATGTTACATCACGTGCGCACATCCTGCGCTAGGATATCGGTCAGAGCTACTGTAAGGTCAGAGTATCTACGAAACTTTATGGATTTTTATTATACTAAATCTACACATTATGTGTAAAAAATATACGTGTAAGTATATCTCGTAGCTATATGCTATATGTATATACATATATTTTGTATATTATACTTTTCTATGAAAGCTACCTCTACACGTAATAGTTTCGCACTGGTTCCGGACTAAAGACCACTAGGGCCTGAATCTGGAGCCCTCCGATCACTTGACCATCAGTGTCTGATCATTACAGAACAGAATCGACTTGTCACATTCAACTGCTAGTCTATTGACTATAACTACGATAATGAGAATGTTTTTTTTCACTAGTTATGTGATAAAGTGCTACAACCGAGAAACGATTGTTGCGCTTGCTCACTAACTTCCGAGAACAATGTGTAATAGTTGTGTTGAACAGCAAACTCCATGTCGAGATAACCTACAACTTCTATTCGACGGTAATAGGTGTGAATTTGCAATGCACTGTGATAGGTTCATGTGCTGTTAAATAGTTCGCATTAACCTCCCGTTTTTAAGATAAACATTGTGTGTTTATCTTGTGAAACAATTTCATAACAAACTGTTGAATCGATGAAGCTGAATTTCAACATCGTAACTTTGTCCCTCATCCTCATAATGTTCTCAGTTGAATTCGTGAATGTGTAAAAATATTGATTATTCTACTGTGATTTTAATTAAGTTACAGACAGACAAGTTTTTTAATTTAATTATATCTCTAGTCTTGATTCACAGCTCACAGTTCTTTATTGCTTACGTTTGGTGTACATTAGATCTTATTGTAAGTAACATTTTAAGTGCACAAATGAGCCCCGGAAGGGTGTTGCAATTTAATTACCGTTACCTCTACATACAAATTAATCCTTGATAATATTATTATAATGTATCTAGGTAAATGCCCTTTTAGCTATCGTGCATGTCAGCAGCAAATTAACTTGGCTAACACAATTACTCTTGCGTCAATGTATTATTTGTTCAGATGTACATGTACAGTCGAGCCGTAAAATTATGATACCGTATTTGTGCCATAATGCCCAGGCATAAAGTTTAAGGGCTCTGTTGGAATTTCTGTGGTAAGCTAATGTACCTACCTAATGTTATAGTTAATTACTGGATAATTCTTTTTAAATAAAAATATATAATATGAGTTTGAGTGTGGATGTTATTCCATTAAGTTTTCATTAGGAAAAATAAATAAATTGTAATCTGTAAAAAATCTAAGAGTATTAATTCCTGCTACCTGCGCTGCGCTGTGCTACGCCTTTTCTTGGGAAAGAAATTAATTTCTAAGCAACCAAATTATCTTTTCCATAAAAAAATATCAGGGCTTATTCCAGTGCATTGTATTCAAAATGAGACCACACAATTTCATCGGCCGTTTGAATTCAGCTCACGTCTTTGACAGATCATAGCTTGTTGATTTGTTTGTTTGTTATCGCATAATTGTACACATTGTTTGCATCGATCGCGGTTTTTTCCTCACAGGACAGAGTAACTGGTTGCGGGACTAAAATACCATGTTTAGCTGAATAGTGTACTTAAGAATCGATGAAAAATTTAAATGCTTGAATATTTCTCTGTTGAAAGGAATAACAGAAAAAAGTTTCAGGTTTCCCGGCCCACGAACCTATTCAAAGTCCAAATAATTTATTTTACAGACACTTTTTATAGTTTGTAACATTTTTCTTAAAATGCCAAGCCTTTCGGAACGACCACTGCTGAGAAGAAATGCCGAAGGAAACTCATTTAAACAGTGTTGGTCCCTATCGTGCGATTTAATTTTCGTCCAAGGACCCATCATGCAGACTTGTAATCGTATTCAGTTCACTGCAGCTACCAGCAAGTAACCAGTTACGGGCTATTATGAGTTTATTGACATGATTCATCAGTTATCTGAGTGTAAAACACCAACCTAGAAGTGTTCTTGATTCACACAAATATGAATGAGTGATTGTCTAAAGACCAGCCAATGCTCGTGAGTATCACTGCTGTCCTATCATCGTCGTCGTAAAAGTCATAATTATCAATTTTTAAAGGTGGATAGGTTATATATGAATGTATACTTAAGTATATATTTAAAACAAGCTTCGCCCGCGGCAATTTTCCACTGAGCATATATTTTTCCGAGATGAAAGGTATTTGTACTTCTATCAACATTATGTAAAATTTCAAGAAGATTAGTTGAGTAAATAGCGAAGAAGTAGCAAACAAACATACTATCGCATCTATAATATTAGTTGGTATTGTTGAAACTTGAAACACATATTGTTTAACATGTTTCCATAAATATAAATAGTTTTTATTAATTTGAAACATACGAGCATTAAATAAAAACAATTCTCATTGGTTACAGCGTACCATATCAGATGATTGATGCCACTTTCGTTGTTCTTTTTTAGAAGTTGTGTAATTTACATAGGTATGTTGTTTTGAATGGAATAATTTTATGATATATCTGGCCACGGTAATATACATCTATTTACTGCGATCAAGCCTAATTCATGACTATTATTATATTTTCATTTTACATATTTAATATGTAAGTTTATATTCATTTTCCATAATTTGTTCGTCAGCGCGGAAAATTACCTTATTCTATTGCGTACGGTTTTATGTAATATTCATGATAGGTTTAATATGTAGTCGTTTCTATATTTTTCCTTATAATTAGAATTTAGGTTCTAAGAACGATCGGAAGAACGTACGGTTCTTAGAATGTGGTTTCAAATCTTGTAATCTTTACATATTATAAAAATAAGTCCCCTGTCTCCTCTTTTGTATTTTCACCAATGATAACGTCATTCCTGGGGGAAATTTAGGTGTATAAATTTATTATGGTTTTACCCGAGCGAAGCCGGGACAGACTGCTTCTAATCAAATGAATATTTATCTACAATAATACTGTATGAATATGAAGTGAATCAAATACTTGGATTATAATCGATGCTATGACTTCCAGTTACTATTACCTGTTAATTTTAACCTTTAATATTTCATTTTATACGCGCAAGAACGCAGATAAGATTCGTTATCGTATAATATAACAAGTGTATCTGTTAGACAAATTAAAAAACCCCCGACTTTCAATATTCATTTCAATATTCACTACAACTTTGAACGGCTATACCGATTTTGATCAAACATATCTAAGAACCACTGCATAAAAATTTGCTATCAAATTTAAAAATAAAACTCGTCCAAATCGGTTCAACCGTTGATGAGCTACGGCTATGACACGTACACAGACAGACAAACTTATAACACTCCTCTTTTTGCGTCGGGGGTTAAAAATGCTGGCTTGTGTCAACCTCTTAATGAAGTGTCAACCTCTTGATGAAGTGCTGGTTTCACTACCATGAAGTGCTGGTTTCACGCTGGTTAGATGTCATCAAAGATATACGTGCCAGCGGGATAACGCTATCGAGCAGACGAGACAATTTTTCGTAATCAGATACAATCGAAGACCAGTAACCAGTTTTAATGGAGTTATTTAGTGAGTGAGATCGTATATACATAAATAATACAAATATATCGTGTACCTACTGTTTTATTTTTAAAAGACAATATATGAGATATATTCACAAGCCATGAAGGCAATATCATTGAGATGTGCTGTGTATTGATTAAATTGCAACGCTTGCATTTACATCATTGACATGGATACAAATTGATGCACTTCATTTGCGGCAATTGTTAAAGTTCGTCGTAGATCATTTGCTATATATCGTGCAAATATTAAAAGCATTTTCCCTCAGTAGACTAAGCTTATTAAAACTATCTTATTTTGCACTCTTATTTTATATGTCTTCAAAAATAAATAGTACTGGTGCAATGACTCCGCCCTGTGGAATCCCACATGGGGTAATTTTCTTCTTTTCTCAAAATTCGCACGGGAGCATAGTCGTAGGGTTGCTAGCGCATAAATACGAAACATGTATATTATAAATGCTATCTAGTCAGCTTTTACGATTTTAATACAATTTGATATGTAGATATAGTTCATATCTCCTTTCTTCGAGGTAGCTTGGAAAATATTGTTCCTTTTTTAATTATATTATGTATCTTGTTTTGGTGCATTGTTTTTACTTTTTGTTTAAGTTAATAATAACCTGAGATAATTGACAACATGAGCTACCACAGGCAGACCTGCGGGCAACAGCTAAGCTATCCCGCAATATACATATGGAAACATGCATGACAGAGACACATTATGGTTCCTGTGCTTATAAATGAGGAGTCGCAAGCGAGTCTGTTTGTTCTGAATATAAAGTATGTAATGTTTTATTTATTTGCAGGCTGTGGAAGCTATACTGTCCAATGTGCCCGAATGGCGGCCCACACCGTTCACTGGCAAAAAAGGTGAGATATGGATTCAGAAATCAGTTTTTTTTTTTCATTTCTAGGTTTTGTACTTATCGAGATCTATCTATGCTATTTACTTGGAATAAAAGCGAAAAGAATCCAAAATTTCTAGTTCCAGATTCCAGTTTCCTAAAGAAGTTTTTAAAATATTTTAGTCAAAAGTTTCTGTATTAGCGTTACTTCGCCTGCAATCAATTTTTCCCCGTACAACGGTACACCATATGTATATTGTCTTGTGTGATATTATATATCACCTTTTCTCTGTAGAGTCTATACTCTACAGAGGATGAAGCAATAGAAAAGTGACTAATTGCTAATTGCCCTACTCACTTTTACTTCACAACTTAATTTAAAAACATCGCAACAATGACTGAAGCAATGCAAGAAAACCTGTTTGCAGTTTAGTGAACAAGTCAAGTTGGTAGTAGCCAATCGGCGACCCAGATCCGAAATAGACTCAGATCATTCGAAATAGACGGGAGACACCGACCTTGCCGTTATTGTTACAATAGCTTAATAGAGAACGATTTTATTTAGCGGTCGGATGTATGATTTAGGTTGTAATAGATCCTATTTCCACACATGATTCCCAGTTCCGTTTGGGAAATTCATGAACATACATTTCTCACTCTCTCTCTCTCTCTCTCTCTCATTTCCTGGTTCTTCCTCAGTTGTTAAGCGGAGGAGGAGGAGCATGCTTCCCTATTCTTCATCACTTTGTACAGTCTCCGATAACATTGATTACGAGACGCGGAACGTGTATCCACGTAATCAAGTCGGCGTTCTTGAGGCCAGTCATATGTCCTACACCTGACCCATAGCGGAAGGATCGAGTTTCAATTGCGATCCAGCTAAACATATTAGCGCGACCTCGGTGCCCCCAGGCCCAAAGATAAAATTGTAACTGAAACTGAAAAATCCGAAAAAATCTTACTTCAATAAAAAACTTTAAAATGTTATGTCACAGAGGAGAAATGCGATCCAGAAGACAACGGTTGGTTGAAGTGCGAAACGTTCGACTTGGAGCGGGTTCTCCAAAATGGCGCGCATCTCATGGGCTCCGAGGGCAACGAGTATGATGATGAAGAGTCTCTCAGTGCTGCAGGTACGTGCCACGTAGCCACGGCTACATGACTTTCCCACTTTCCATATATTCATAACTAATGCAAGCGAAATTTTAATAAGATTGGATATGTAAATAAAGCTTGAAGAGGTAACAGTTAAATTTACTTTCGCTTAATTATAATATTAGACAGGACTAGCTGAATCCCGGAGCTTCGCTACCGTGGGAATGTCGGGATAATATTTCACTCACAATTATGTAGCTTCCTCTCTTAGTGTAGGATTTTTGGAAAGGTTGAGTAGCACCCAAGATTATAATATGTAGTATGGGGCAGTGGAGATTATTTATGTGGTACAAAAGATATTCTTTTGTGGAACGGATTTGGTTCAGATCACCTTTCTTCTTCCGAGGTCTTCTTTTGTAAATCTTTGTACAATTTTTTAAGGTTTATATTTGGTTTATAGTTACTTATCTTAGTGCTACAGAATAGTTTCCGTTGCAGTTACCATAAAGCTAATAATAATATTTAACTTTAGGACAAAACAAATTCGCAATTCTTTTTTTTAAATCGGTAGTCGTGGGCGTTATTTCAACTAACCGTTTTATTCAACTGTTTTCTATGCTCAACGATTCAACTGGTTTAGTCATAACTGCAAATGTAGTTGGAATGCCCAACTGGTTTGCTTCCAACGTAGCTGCGGCGCGAGACATGGCGCGTCACGGAAACAACCGAACGTAGAACTTGTAGTGTAAAAGAAAAAACCTGAATATTTTTCTAACTTATTATTGTTCTCAACTGTTTTGCCTACGTGCAATGCGTTGAGCCAAAAACGCTACGAATCAGATGAAAAGACAAAGCCACGTTGTTATATAGAACTTAGAGTTATATAGTTACTAAACCTGCTCGTTGATCAAAAACAGTTGAGTTTCGTTGGCTCGAAAAACTTCAACGACCTACCACTATAAATCAGTGCATTTCCTGCTAAAGTTAACCAAGGATAAAATATTTTACATTGCCTACATATTATTGATGTATAATACCTACGCGTTTACTTGAAATATGCAAGTAATACGAAGTGTGCTAATAATTATCACTCAGCTGAGCTTCACACGCCACGTCACAACAGCAAACATTAGTGGCATTTACTTATATTATATTGACTTTTGCTCACAACATGCGTGGAAAAATGTTTTCTCGTAGGTATTTCGTGACATATTCTTAGTGCTCTCCCCAAGGATTCCTACATAACAGACTTCACCTTTATACGCCCAATAGTTTTGTTCTTCCTCGTAGTAATTTTTATCTCGAGTTCGAAGTTTATTTTATTTTATTTTTTTAACAATAAAATTTTCGCCCTCAAAACACCTACCACCATATTTTTTTTACAACTCCTAATGCATTGACATTGATCAATTACAAGCCTTACGAAATTTTCTAAATACTCATGCAATGTTTATTAACAAAATCTCGTAAAACGCGCATGTAGGTATCATAGATATTTGTAACTTGTTACATCTACAGTTAATGTAACAAACGCGGAAGTATTTTTTAATTTTTTGTATACATAGTTGCAAAATTAGTGAGAAATCCTTTATTACCGTACTTTTTTGTTTAATGTAAAACAAAGATCGAACGTTAACTCTAAGACTAACTACGGTATTAATGACTATATACATATAATACTCTACGTATAATTATCTCACCTGAACTCTCTCTTTTCCCCATTTCCTTCCTCAACCGCAGAGTGGCGGAGCTCACGCATACTCGGCGTTACAACATATTTAATTTTAGTACACCTTTAGCATATTAATGGTCTTTTAAACAAATACATTAAAATAAAGAGACAAAAGATTTTTTTCATCTCATTATTTAAATTTAGTTTAGTTAAAAGTTTAAGAGGAATGCGTATACCAATGTAAAATCAACAGATTCATATTAATTTTCGCAGACATGAAAGAGAAATTAGCGAAACAACGTCAACAACTGAACGCGCGGCTTGGTTTGGACGTGGGCGCTCACCTAGGGGTTGATCTCAGTTCCTTATACTCCAACGAAGACCTGTGTCCCGTCAAGCCGCAACCCAGCAAGACTGAAGTAGTTAGAGTGAGTTTATTTATTCTTTATTCTTTACATAGTATACAATAAATTCGCCCTTCGCGTTTAATTCAAAATATCTCGGGCGGTTTCTCAGCTTTCTTTAAATCACGCAACTGATTTTGGTGCAGTTTTCATTGTTATTTAGACATTTATTCGCGAAGAGATCTCGTGCGAAGCCGGTCCGGGTCGCTAGTTACTTTTAACATGGTTGGATATCAATAGAAATAACAATCTGATTGAGAATGAACTGAGAATTAGCCTAAGTTATATTATTTTTGGTTTAAAATCTTATATAAATCTTATGTCAGTAAGGTCGTTATTCCTATGATATGTTATTCAGTACTTATAAACATGGTGCATAACGATGAGAGAGAATACCTTATTAAATATTGTTTATCCTACACAGGAGAAGATATAGTGATACGATGTAATATTTGAATTTTAGTAATGTATTCAAACTGGTACTGATTTTATCTTAAGCCTTCGAAATCGATAAAATGCAGAACTATAAAACACGCCCGTGTAACTTTAAATTAAAATGGTTTAAATAACCGTAAATGTTACGGCTGTCTAAATTCATGATTACATTTAACTTCCTTATGTTACTATGTACTACGTTATGTACTAATTCGAACAGGATATCACTTTAAATTATAAGAACTTTACTTTAAAATAGAATAAAAAATATTTATTTGCATTGTGATCATGTACAACATTGTTTAAACAACAAGCCTATCAAGCATGCAATTTTTTATCCATCTTCCTAAATTATCTATCTTTATTGTTGAATGATAAATACACTATCAATAAATGGTTAGTTAATTCAAATTAATTGAAAGTTATGTTTATGAGTCCCATCTAATTAGCCATTTTAATGACTGAACGGATAAAGAGGGTCACGATCCAACGTGGACCTAATGCGGATTTGATAAAGGCCTTACAACTCAACACAGAATGTTAATAGTTACTGTGACGTGTAGTCCACCGCCCTAGAATAGGACCACGCCATATCGTCTCATGGATCTCGTAAGAGGCAACTAGGGACACGTAACCTCTATATTCAGTCCATAATACTGTATTAGACTCCCCACAAATAATAGAATTTTCATGTCAGATGCCTTTACGCGCAATATCACACATGAAAAGAAGAGAAAAATATAATTTTCCCACTGGATGCTGTAAAGTTGGACAACTATTCAGATATGAGTTTTATTTCCATTTTCACTCACTGCATTATTATAACTTTTTATTTCCACCAATCAGAGGCCAGTACAAGAGCTAGTTCTAGCGTCGAAGCACCTCAGTTCCCGGGAGATGAACCTCGCCAAACGCAAAGCGCGTCTCGCGTTCAGCAAGCAGAAGTCCCGCGATTGCGAGGACCCCCCCTCGGCGCCTCCCACACCCCCCGTGGAGCCTGACAGGAAGAAGATCAAGTTGGAGCATGAAGATTTAGTTGGTGAGTGGTGGCCAAACCCCTCTCTTCATAGTCGTATTCCTCATGGCTGAGGGTCGTGGTCATTACGTGGAATAAAACACACACAACAACTTTCTTGGCATTAAAATGGAGAATGGAGAAGGCAATGGCAAACCATTGCCTTCTCCATTTTACACACAAGTTAATAATAATAATTAACCAGTGTGCAGGTTTCGTCACGATGTTTTCCTTCACCGGAAGCAAGTGGTGGTCGATGAAAACTACTATACATGAGTCAGATTGGTATACAAACTCTTGTGGCACGAGTAGAATACGAACCTAGGACCTTTCGATCCACAGGCGGGCGTCGTAACCACCTTTCACCACCATTCTTTCTCTTTGCCTAGTCTTGTCCTATTTAATTTATTTTGAGTCTCCTCGTAATTGTGCGCCATGTACAGTCTTTGTAGAGCATGATAAGCCGGATTTTGAATTGAACCGATTACGTTTTTTGTCATTGCAATACCAAGTAGAATGGTTATACGATTGGTTGATAAACAATGTTCTGTTTTTAGTTCGACCGTACTTCCATTTTGGTCTTGTCTTCAATCACTACTTGCTTTACTTCAGGTAAACGATTCTGGGCGATATGAGTACGAGGGTACCTTATTGTTTTTTCTGCTTATATCTATCATCTTTCTATTGTGGAACCAAGATCAGGATCTTGATCTTTTAAGTTATGCTGTAGTAAAATATTAAAGGTACTCGTAATAGCGTAATAACTACTGCGCACTCGGAATATAGGTCTCCTTATCGATACTCCTTATCGATAGTGTAATTCTTTGCTATTAAATTGCCCCACGGAACCTTTGATGTTAACCAACGAAAAGTAAAAAGATCAAGATACGGTTTAATTGACTATAAGGTAAAGTCATCTATTTTCAATTGTTCAGAGTATGAGACAGAAATATGTTCATCGATTCACAACAGACATGGGTTTACTCCCGGGTAATTTGTTTAGGTAAGTAGATTTATACTTATTGGGGTTTACTGCAACTTGTATGGTTTATTACATTGGAACGAGGTTGGAAAAAGGTTAACAATATATATTTGCGATTATAGAAATAATATGTTATGCATAATATTATATGAGAATGTAATTGGATTTTTGTACCTTTCATAGCGACTACGTTGATATTTTAAATGTTGTATATGTCATTGTAATTAAATTACCTTTGATATCATATATTAAAAGTAAATTATTTCTACAAAATCTATATTTGCATCTATAGCGTATGTCCTCACGTCTCTTATGAGTAATTTGGAATTCCGAATAATAGATAAAAACATTACTTTTTTGTTTTTCAAGTTATATTGTGTAAGTGATATTTCTCGAACGAATGTGTTCCAGTTGAATTAATAAAGAAAAATTGGTCGACATCCAAATTAAAACGACTACACGACTTTATTATTTTCTAATGACTGACCTGTTATCGTCAGGACTCGCCAGGATGTGACTCGATTCGCGAAGGTTCTCGATGTGAAGACATCGAGTGCGTAATCCGAAAATGCGTCTATGGGTACTTTTTACAGTACCATTGAGCTCAAGAACTGAAACTGAATTATTTTTTTTATCTATTTTCATTATTGTACAGTCGACCGCACCGTCAAGCAACTCTGCATGGAAATTGAACTCTATTCAAACTTAATAGGGGTAAATTTGCAATGGTTTTCTATAACTTGATGTTCTGTTGACTGTACTGCTGTCAAAGAATCTAAATGCTCAGGTATAGGACTCAATTCGCGATGGTTCCCGTCTTCACATTGAGTTACTTACTTCTTCAAATGATTATTATCCAATATATGGAAGTTTGTTATATAAATGCCTTTATACATTGACCCAGGAAATATATCCTTATTGTATGTAAAACCAGGGCAGAGTTGAACGAACCCCACGCTCCATTTTGATATGAACGTAAATACCGAGAAAACTTTTTCCTCAAACATTATGTATTTTAACTAGTTGTCGTTGTTGTGGAATAAAAATTTTGTCGGCTGTTTTTAAGTACTGCTCGTTGTTTTATTAATAGTATACAAGATGATGAAATGAGATAATGAAAGGAATGCATGAAGAATGGAAGTGCGAGAGGCAAAAGAGAGAACTATCATGAAAGAGACAAAGTTAGAAAAAGGGACCGATCATGTCGGAGGAGTAAGTCATTACTTATTATAAAAACAAAGTCGCCCGCCGCATTTGTTTCTAAGCATTCTTAATTTAAACTACGCAACGGATTTTGATGCAGATTTCAGTGTATTTTAAACAATTTATTAACAAAGGTTTTATACATACAAAACAGCTTATTTGATTCGCGACGCGGGACCGGGACGCTATGTTAATTAAAACGCTATGTTCAATTTTCAACCTTATGTACTGTCGAGACAAAGATCCTAATAATCCTATTCTACTAAAATTATAAACGCGAAAGTTTGTGAGGTTGTATGTATGTATGTTTGTTTGTTTGTTTGTTTGTTTGTTTGTTTGTTTGTTTGTTTGTTTGTTTGTTTGTTTGTTTGTTTGTTTGTTTGTTTGTTTGTTTGTTTGTTTGTTACTCTTTCACGGAAAATCTACTGGACCGATTGTTATGAAATTTAGTACACTGGTAGAATATAACCTGGAATAACAAATAAGGTATTTTTATCCCGAAATTCCCACGGGAGCGAAGCCGCAGCTAGTATTTATATATTTTTTCACAGTGGACAGCAGTCTGCCCGTACCTGACTGCTCGGGCAACTGGGGCGAATGCAACCGATGGCCCCTAGAGGGGTGGTGCGGGGCGCTCCAAGCGCAGCTGTTCGTGAGCTCGTGGGAGTCCCGGCACGGCGCCGCCAGCGCTCTGCGGCAGCTGCTGCTGGCCAGGGTGGCTGCCGGGGCCGGGATGACGACTCACATGACCAAGCAGGAGGTAACTACTGAACTGAAAGAAAAAAAGACTATTCTATTGAGTCTCCTCGCAGTGGTACGCAGCTAAACCAATCACATTGTGATTGTGTGATTGTCGTCGCGTAGCGTGATTGGTTAGCTACGTTTACAGTGAGATGTGAATTGCAAACCCACACTAAGCCCTCAGGGTATAAGCATATATGTATTTGTATATACTACTATATTACTGTATATAATACTGTTCACAATCACAATATTAAATAGGAATAAAACACAAAAAGGATCGGGTGCATTTATCTTACTTGCTTTTGTCATTCATACATATGTAATGTATGTATGACAAAATAAAAAAACAACTATTTCTAGTACAAACATATCTCATAGGAGTTATATACAGGTAAATTGCTTTAGAATATTTAGTTTAATTTGATTTCAGATGGAAGAAGCCCATCAAGGGTGGCTGGAAGACATGGCCCTGAGGTTGCTGTGTGTCCTAGCGTTAGATCGATTTGGGGACTTCGTTTCTGATCAGGTATAAACCTCTACACTGCATCCTTGTTCTTATTATTATTTTACTAGCTTTTGCCCGCGGCTCGCCCGTGTGAATTCCCCACGGGAATATTATTTTTTCTTTGATGAAAGGAACCTTATGGCCTTATCCTTACTTCAAATTATATTTACGCAAAATTTGAAGAAGATTGGTTAAGTAGATAAAGCGTGAAGAGGTAACAAACAAACAAACTTACTTTCGCAATTACAAGTTAGGATTGTATAGCAAAGTATAGATAATAGTGTTGTTTGTTACATACTATCCGCCCGTCCCGGCTTCGCTCGGGTATAATAAAAAGTAGCCTATGTCACTCCTGAATGTTTCGCCTATCTCTGTGCCAAATTAAATCAAATCTGCCTAGTACACCCTACATGTCGTAGTTTGATTTGTGACATATATATATATATAACACTACTGACTCGTCCTGACTTCACTCGGGTACAACTTGAGATAAAAGTCCTGAAGGTGTGCCAAATTTCATCAAAATCGGCCCAGTAGTTTTTGAGTTTATTCATAACAAACAAAAATGCAAATTGGAGGTGGTGGCGCCGGTGCGCGAGACGTGCGCGCAGACGCTGGGCGCGTGCGCGGCGCAGCTGTGCGCGGCGCGCGCGGCGCGCGTGGCGCGGCTGCTGGCGCGGCTGTGCGCGCAGCCGCACTGGGAGGCGCGCCACGGGGCGCTGCTGGGCTTCAAGTATCTGCTGGCCGCCAGGGAGGTAATGTGATCTTCTCTTGCGTATATTATTTTCTTGTCTGTTTACGGGAAATAAGAAACAACGGATATAGTGTTAACAAGGCTGAACTGATTGGGGGGACATGGAGATCTCTCCTCCCATGGGATTTCGAGGATTTCGAGTCCGTTTTTCGAGGTCGCATTTTGGGGTCAATTTGCCATTTTAATCGATAAATTTTTGTGTTTCTTATGCAATAATGAAATAAATGCGTCGTCCTTACTATTTACAGAAGTGCCTACATAGTGTGTATGTGGGGTTCATACATAAGAATAGTATTTCTAGATTCCTTACATTATCTGGGCAATATAGGCTATGTGATAATATAATGCATAAATATACAAATCTGCAGACGTATTTTTGGTGAAGTTAGTTATTTTGTTAGCCATCAATTGACACTCTACCTGTTGCAATTTGGTTTGTGACTGATTTATATAACACTACTGGCCCGTCCTGACTTCACTCGGGTAAAATTTGAGATAAAAAAAAAGTCCTGAAGGCGTGCCAAGTTTCATCAAAATTGGCCCAGTAGTTTATGAGTTTATTTATTACAAACAAAAATACAAATTCTTTATAATATTAGTATGAAAGTGTGAGTTGTATGGACTAGTACGGATTGTTGCGATGAAAGGTTAAATTTCAAACAAAATTGCAATAATTTAATAAAAAAAAATACAGGAACTAGCGACCTCTTGCAACGCGATCGAGTACTTGATCGCCGGGCTCGAAGACTCCGCGGAAGACGTGTCCGCGGTGGCCGCCGGAGCCCTAGTCCCGGCCGCCAGAGTCCTATCCGCCCAGAGAGAGAGAGTCCCGCATGTGGCAGGGAGATTATGGAAATTGTTAAGGGAACAAGATGATTTAGCTGCGCCCGCGCATTCGTATATGGCGCTGCTGGCCGCTCTGTGCGCTTTGCCGCAAGCAGCTAAGATGTTGCAGTGAGTATTTGAATTTGAGTGTATTCCCTGTTTCATTCGCAGCCGTTTAGCATTGGAGCCAAGGTTCCGCTATGTAACTAATATTCAACATACTCGCGCTAGGTTTTTTGAAATCTATCGCCGAATTTATTACAGTCAGATGATTTGCAAATAAAATGTATTTAGTCTTTGATTCTTAATTTTTTTTTCAACAGTCCAATCGACCTAACCGACGTACTACCTCGCCTCTGGCCTTACCTCGACCACTCCACCAGCTCAGTAAGAAAAGCGACCCTGCAAACACTATGCACGCTAACACGCCCGCTCATCACCACGGAAGAAAACGGTGAAACAAACGGAGAAACGACGGGTGAGGAAAAGGGGAAGAATGAGGAAGCGGGGAAGAATGAGGAAGCGAAGAAGAATGAGGAAACGGGGAAGGATGAGGAAGTGAAGACTGAACAGTTCTTGAATTGGACTCCTGAGTTGCTGCAAGAAGCGATGAGGCATATCTATCAAAGGGTGCTGTTTGAGCATGTTGGGGAGATCCAGGAGATTGCTTTGAAGGTATGGAGGGTTTGAATGGACCAGTACCATTATTTTTGTATTAATTAATTTATTAGAACTACAGTTCCGAAGACAAACTTCTTTATAAGAATGCTCTGTAAAAATGTTGCTGTTCACATTTACAAAATCCATCACGTAAATCAACATAAATTCCAAAATCTATTTTTTCAATTTGCAATCAATGACTCAAATACATTCATACTAAAATTATAAATGGGTAAGTCTTGTCTGTCTGTTTGTTCCATTTTCACGACTAATCCGCTGGACCGATTTTGATGAAATTTAGTATGCATATCGTTAAAAACCCAATTCAAACATAGGCTTTTCTTTTTTCAAAAATCAACCCCCAAATGACTATCATGGGGGGGGGTGAAACTTTGTATGAACAACATGTCTGTTGCGTTTTCGCAGAGAAATTCACGCGGGTGAAACCGCGGCTTAAGTCGCGGGCAAAAGCTAGTTAGATATACATTTTTATAGGTGTGGCAGAATCTACTGCGTCACGCGCGACTAGAAGTGATCCTGCTGGCGGCGTGCCCGCTGCTGGCCGCGTGGCTGTGTCTGGCGATGCAGCCGCCGCGCCTGCCCGTGGACCCCGCTTTGCTGCTGCAAACGCCGCTCAAGGTGAGCATAATTTATTGTATTATTTATTCTTACGAGAACCAACAGCTATATTTACAGAATAGACACTTATAGTAAATAAATAGTTCGTAGTTCGAGACTTGTGTTATGGGATACTAACTCAACGATACTATATTTTATAACAAATACATATATAGATAAACATCCAAGACCCGGGCCAATCAGAAAAAGATCATTTTCCATCATGACCCAACCGGGGATCGAACTCGGGACCTCTCTGTTCAGTGGCAAGAACTTTACCACTGCACAACCGAGGTCGTCAAATATAACTCAACTTAAAATTTGAATTTTGACTTGTGTATGAAATGGAGAAGGCAATGGCAAACCACTCCATTTATAGTGCCAAGGAAGTTGTTGTGTGTATTTCATTCCGCGTCGTGGTCATTAGACCACGACCCTCAGCCATGAGGAAATAAATATATAAAAAAGATATTGACCACTTCCCACTATAATATTATAAAAGCGAAAGTATGTTTGTTAATTGTTGACGCTCCAACGCCTGATCAAATTTTTATGAAATTTGGTAATTAGATAACTGATACCATTGGACTAACACAGGGTAAAAAAAAGTTTGATAGTCAATGGCGCTTTATAAAGTAGAAGTAGAAAGTAGATGACGCTAGTAATTGCGTCTTTGAATTGAAGTGAGACCTCTGAAAATCTAACCTATATATGTATATATACCTATATAGCAAAGTTACTATACTATTTATTTTATACGACAGCAAGAACGACGTCCCCGCACCACCTCCACATCATCAGAAGGCAGTTCCACCAACAACGAGCTGCGGAACCAGAAGTGGCTGATTGGCGGCAGCGAGTCCCTCCCACAGAACCAGAGGGAGCACAACGTCATGAGGGCCAGGACCAGGGCCGCTGATATACTGGGTAGGCACATCTCTATCTCGTCTGAGCTTATTGTGGTTACTTCCTCACCTTCGGAACGTCTGAGGCCAGGGTCTATTGTTTCTTCTCCACGTCATCAGAAGGCAATTCCATCAACAAGGAGCTGCGGAACGGAGGCCGCTGTTATACTGGGTATTGGCCGCTGGTATATGGTTTTATATTGTCCTCGGAGAAATCTTGTATTGAATGCATGACGAAAAAATTCATGTCAATAAATTTATGAAAGTGTGTTTCGTCATTCACATCAAAATGAAGTGATGAATTATTGTGATTTTTATATACATTATTATTATATAGAGGTAAGAGTTTGTGAATTTGTATGTTTGACGCGGGTAATCTCCGAAACTACCAAACCGATTTCTAACATTCGTTCATCATTAGAAAGGTACATTATCCAAGTTTGCTATAGGCTATATTTTATCTCAAATTCCCACGGGAGCGAAGCCCCGGGCAACATCTAGTTTTATATAAATTTATTTTCAGGCTACCTCTCGTGTTACCTGGTCCAGCCAGCGCCTGGTATAGAGTACAAGGCTGAGGATGAGAGCCCAATAGACTGTTATGTTAAGGTTTGTAGCACAAATACACACAATTTCGAAAAACAGATGCATCATTTATCCGTATGGCATTTTTTCACTGGTGTTTCTATTAATATTAGTGTTCCGTGGCCTAAGGTCATCATACCGGACTGCTACACTGGAGGTCCCGGGTTCGATCCCCGGTCAGGTCAAGATGGAAAACGATCTTTTTCAGATTGATCTGGGTCATGTATATGTTATAGTATATATACTATATAGCGTTGAGTCAGCATCCCATAACACAAGTTTCGAATTTACTATGGGGCTAACTCGATCTGTGTGATTTGACCCTATTTATTTATTTATAATAATATCAAAACTAAAAATTGACAATCTATGTTATTGTGCAGGTTATAATAGTGTACCTGCGTTCGGGCAGCGCCTTGCAGCGATTAGTGTCGGGGCTTGTGGTGGCGGCGTGGGCGCGACACACCGCCGCTCACGGGTTATATCCTCCGAAGATCATCACCAATGGGGTGCACAAGGTAAATGCTTGCTTTTTACACCGACTCTCTCTTTCACTCTCGCGTGTTCCAGGCGGCTTGCGGGACTGTGATGCTGCGAAGTGTCAGCGTGAAGATAAACGTTAACATTTTGAAGATGTTACAAAGACTCCCTCTCTGACGTCAATATTCTTGGAAATGTTATTGTTGCCAATTAGTTGCCAAGGCTTTAGTCGCCACGTGTAACATGACAAAAGGATATGGAATGGACCTTTTCTAAGGACGACGCCACAATTTAAATGTAATGAAAACTAACGTGATTAATATACTGGGTTGCCTGGTGTCAAACGCAAAACCTAAAGTCTACTAGGGTACAACAAAATCAAGCAACTTTTATTATACGATTTTTCGTGATTCGTATTTTTTTTTCATATAATAAAAATATAGTCTTATTTGCTATTCTACACATCTTAACTCTATGTAATAGCCAAGCAACACGAGGCAGTACAGAAGCGTTATGTAGCGGAATTGAACATAGAGTTAACATTTTATAGAAACGACATTAAAACTAAAAAAGGAAAATGTATTTATTACGTTTAGACAAAAGACGTAGAACAAAAGATGTTAGTCTCTACTTACTAACTTATGGGCCTTTGGAAGGTTATGCGGTTAAGATACCAGTAACCCTGTACATTGTAATTAACTATAAGTGTTTACACAGGAAAACGAGACAGATGGATCAGAAACAGAGACTCAGAGCAAAGTTAGAGAAGGAGACAGCGATATATCTCAACTAGCGCCACCGCTTCTAGTCAACACGCTTCATACGGCTTTGAATCAAACGCTTTATTACGACGAAGTCGCTCTTAGCTGTAATAGGTGAGTGAGCGAGACGGGAGATATGCATGTATATCTTTTTTACTATGTACATTATGTACTTTTATATATTATTAGAAAAAAAAACATTATAACAACGAAGTGGTACGCCCTTCTAGCATAATAGGGACCAACACTGTTCAAATAAGTTTCTTTCGACATTTCTTCTCAGCAGTAGTCGTTCCGAAATACCAGTAGTTTGTAGCTTGTGAGAAATAACTATTTCTGAATAATATGGAGAAGAACATAGGGTACCTTTCATCCCGTAAAATTTACGTCGGCAAAACCGCGAGCAAAAGCTATATTCTATATTTTATAAACTGTATTACTTTAATTTCAGGATATTACAAGAGGCGCGCGATCTGCACGCACTAATGAAACACTACAAACTGCCAGTTGACGGGGAGGAGTTCAACAACATACTGAGATTAGAACAGGTGAGTTTAATAGGCCCATATTATTTATTTATTTATTTATTTCTTAACAAACATGTACATTATAGTCAATCGTTTGCATATTATTATAACACAATTTCAACTTTTAAACTTTTTTTTTATTTTAACTTTTTAATTTTCGAAACTGTGACCCTTGGGAGGAAAAATGTTGAGACTTTTTATTCTTAATAATAAACCTCTGTGCAATATTTGGCAAAATATGTAATTTATGAGGATCTTTCACACTTCATTTAAAGGTGTCACGTAACATACAATTGCTATATGTAAGTTTATGTAACCTTTACCCTATTTTTGGGCTTGTCACCTGTGTATACCGTCTCTGCATGGTCTTCCCTCGTCAAAATTGCCCGAATTATTAGTGTGTCTATCGGCAGGTGATACACCTGACGACGGTGACACAAGCGATGGTGGCCGCAATGAAGACCAAACGTGTCTCCGTGACACTCGAGGACCGCCGCCGCGCGCTGCTGAGCTGTGTGACGCAGTGCTCCAGCGAACAGACCACCTTGACTCTGTGGTTAGTGTACATTATATTTATTTATTTAATTTTATTACAAAATAAGAAATTGGCGGACTTAAAGCCTGAGGCTTTTTTTATATATGCTATTATTATAAAGATATAAGCGTTTGTGACTTTGTATGTTTGAGGCGGGTTATATCCGAAACTGCCGAACCGATTTCAATAATTCTTTCACCATTACAAAGGTACATTATCTATATTACAGTAGGCTGTATTTTATCTCAAAATGATCACGGGAGCGAAGCCCCGGGCAATATCTAATGTAATATAAATTAACGTGTGTAAGATGTATCCTAAATTAACACTTCGGTCCTCGATGTCATGGAGCACTCGACGACGACCGAAGTGTAATTTAGGATACCGTCATATACATAGCTTTTCAAAGAGTTTCCAATCTTTTTCAAAGTTGGAGAAACGTTGGTATAGACCATTAATATTACCATTATTATACATTATTATAGACCATTGAGTTAAACGCTGATTTTGTCTCTCAAATGTTGCTCATTGAAGAGTTTCTAACGTCGGCTATGCACTGTCGCTGAACTCGGACAGATGCCGACGCGAATAAACGTACATTGCCTACTTTGTATTGAATATTAATATAATAATAGTTTGATAAAGCAACAAAGTTCTGTCTCTGCTTGAGATAATACATTTTCGGTCATTCATCCGATGACCATTGCAGAAATTGACAGAATTTTAAATATAAATAAATAGCTGTGCTTAACAGATGCCGCATGCTTGTTTGTTTGCTTAATAGTATAAAAATAGATACTTTTAAACTTTCACGTTTTATAATTATATACTAAATAACAGGTATTAAACGTCTGGGAAATATAAGAAGTATGTACGCGTTTAATACCTGTTATTTAAGAGCTATGCTCTTGTCGGTGGAGTATACGCCGCGCCTCAAATTGTAAAATATTATTTAGTACCTATATAAGTATAAAAATTGTTTTCTTTTACATTAAACTTTTTTTTACTGTACCACTGTTGTGTAAATGAACATGATTCATAACAATAAAATGAGAACAATACAACTCGATCGCAGCGTGCAAGCGGCGCTAGCGAGCGCATGCGCACACCTGCACTGCCTGCCGCACAAGCTGAACCCCGTGGTGCGCCCGCTCATGGACAGCATCAAGCGCGCCTGCAGCGAGGAGTTGCAGCAGCTGTCCGCCGCGGCGTTGGCGGCGCTGCTGTCGCAGCTGGCCGATAGAGAACCGTCGCCTAATAATAAAGTGCTCGTTAATCTCAAGGCTTTCCTTAGGTATTACTTTCTTTTTAGTTTTACTTCGAAAATATGTTGCGTAGTTTTAAAGATCTAAGCGTAGCTATTATACTATGTAGTGATAATGATAAAATCCAACAATGATACCAAAAATAAATTTACTTAAACATTTTCCCCATATCGGTTTGTTTTGCCCACAGATGTGACCCAGAGCATACCCCACGCGTGGGGCTGGAGGGCACGGAGGAGACGAACGGGGATTCGGGGAGCGGCGACAGCGGCGCCGAGGGCAAGTCTGAGGCCGGCTCAGCGTTACATCGCGATCGTAAGTGTCGAAATAAAATGTGTACTCACAAATTTTAAAAAGGTTATGGGCCCGGCTCCGTTGCTTCTTGCCGCGCCTAAAAAAAATATAGAAAATACTTTCTATATTTTTTCGTCCGTACTAATCTCTGTACATTTTCTGCGTTATCTGTTGACGGACGTCGAAATAACGGAGGATGAAGATGGTGCAATTGGCCCGCAGCCTTAGTTCATTTGCCCACTATGCTATTAAAGAGAATTAATTCTTTGATTTATAAGCTTTTTCAGTTATTAGCGTTGTGTCAATAAAACCTCTTTATAATATTTACTTTGCGATATGTACACGCTACAAAGAATAAATAAAGAAGTAAATAAAGCGCCTTTATTTCTTTATTTCAGTGGTCACTTAGCCCGCAACTCTCGGTGTTTACCATAACCAATCATGGCCATATTTATTTCGATGTAAACATAGGCTACTTTTACGGGGGTCTTTTAATACATGCGTATCAAATTCATCAAAATTGGTCCAGCGGTTTAGCCGTGAAAGCGGAAGAGACAGACAGACAGACTTTCGCATTTATGATATAAGTATGGATTGCAATGGGAAAAAAATATTTAAATTTTCTTTTCTACTCCTTATAGACTGTAATAGGACTTTCTGTAATTAATAATAATATTTTTCACGTTCTCCCAGTGGACAAATACAACGGAATCCTGACTCTGTGGGAGCAGCAGCGCAGCGCGGAGCTCTATGCCCCCAAACGGGGCAGACCCCCCTCGCACGCCAACACCACCCCCCTCACCCCGCAAGTGGTCAATCTAGACCAGCTGTTCTCCACTGAGGATGAAGTAAGTTCATGTTAATATACCAGTGTATTTACAAGATACAACCTGTCGAGAAAATGTCATGAAAAGTATGTAAGTACTAACTGGATCTGGACAAAACCATCGCTCCGTACTAAATGTCACTAAAACGTGACGTCTTAATAAAGATAATATATTCACAAAATAAAAACTAAATAAAACACCTCGCTTCGAGTAATTTACATTTAATATGTACATTATTGAAAAAAATGTGTTTTCTTACCCTTATTTGGTGGTCCTCAGTGCGCTTCGACCGCTGCGGGCGTGCTGTCATAACAATATTTCAAATGTAAATTGTATGAATTATTGATTTTAGAAATAATTCCTTCCTCGAGAAAAATTGACGGATTGTAATGACAGCGCGGCCGCAGCGGTCGAGAATCGCCAATTAATGACACGAGTGTGCCGCGGTACACACTTTGTGGAACATTGGTAGTGTATGTGTTTTTTACAATTTCCCATATTCCATAAATAATATTATTGATAATGTTTCAGAGTCGCAAGCTGGTGAGGATCCAACGTCGCGGCGCCACCATAGCGCTGATCAACTTGACAGAGTATTTCTCGGACGAGCTGCCGGAGAAGCTGCCCAAACTGTGGGAGTTCATCACGGAGCCCTTCTCCAAAGTCATGACTGACGCCGGTCAGTAATTATATCTTTTTTATTTATTCGTTTACTGGTAGTGTTCCAGTCCGGCTTCATCATTGACAGCCCTCTTTTCCCCACTGCTGGGAATAGGTCTTTATAATTAACACTATCCTTCTTGGTCTTCATCATTATCGGCTTTGCATTGTTTTGTATGTACCTTCGGGAATAAATTGTTTAAATAATAGTGAAAATTAAAATCCGTTGCGTGGCTTAAAAATGGAAAGCTTAGAAATAGGTGGACAAAACTTGCAAATATCTCCAAAATCATTTAACAGACTGTTATATATGTATAATCTTTGGTTGACCTGAATTAAACCGACGATTCATAGAGTTCTAAAGTACTCCCATTAATTCTGTAATACAGAGTCAATAATATCTTCTGAAATTAAGGGAATTTATCTGTCTGTACAGCAATTCATTTGTTTCAATTGCATTTTCTAAGATAGATAAGTAGATGCGCTAAGAAGAAAAATAATATATAAACGTTTCGTTAAAGAGCTAGAAGCGCAAACCGTCGACGCGGCGGAGGAAATAATATCCCGCCTGCAAGTGTTCGAAGCGGTGTGCGGGTCGCTGCACGGCGCGCTGTGGCGGCGCCTGCGCGCGCGCGAGTGCGCACGCGCGGCGAGTGCACTGACGCGCGCGCGCTACACCGCGCTGCGACACATGGCCGCGCGCGCGCTCGCCGCCATGGCTCTCTGCGACGTCGCGCTCGTCGTGCACGCGCTCATGCACCAGGTATACACACACCGTCTGACGCTTCACGTTATACATGTACCTTCATTATATATTGATTGATTGAATTTGTATTTGCATCAAAGTTATAATAAGATAAAATTTCCAGCTGATTCCGACACTAAACGAATGCGTGTGTACCCGCGCGCGCTGCGGCGCGGCGGAGGCGGTGGCGCGGGTGGTGGACGCGCTGCAGCTGAGAATGGTTCCCTACATCGCACTATTCGTGTTACCGTTGCTCGGTGAGTTAAACACCGTATTTTCTTGAAAACGTTAAGTGCTTATATTATTAGGAACGCTGTATCATGAAACGAACAGCGGAATGAAACGGAGCGGTTCCATAGTGTGATTGTGTCCATAATAATTTCATACATATTTTTTTTATGATTCTACAGCGATATAGTAAATTGAAATTGACTTTAGGAAATTATTGTCATGGTCAATATATGTTTTACTTTAAAATGTATAGGTTTTCCCATCAATGGGACATCTAATAAGACTACGGAAAATACTATAAACTTATATTTTTTGGTAGTAAATCAATTGAACATTTTCATTTTTACATTACAAATTAGCCTAATATTATAAATGAAAATAATATACCAGAACGACGCCGCGAGGAAGGGTTCCAAGAAGGCGGGCAGCATAACCTCCTCATTACCGAAATGGCAATACTCTGTGCAAGGAAATAGTACAAAAAAGGCGCTTTGAGTCGCCCATTACGTCACTGATACACGCCGATTTCAGTCGCAACTGAAGCAAGCAACTTAACCCTTAAATAAAAATGTAAAACAAATTTATTTTTGGCGACCTCCATGGCCACCATGCCAGACTGCTACACTGGAGGTCCCGGGTTCGTCGAACCCCGGTCTTGGATGTTTATCTATTTATGTATTATGTTATAGAATATAGTATCGCTGAGTTATTCCACAAGTCTCAAACTTACTTTGGGGCTAACTCCAATCAGTGTGATTTGTTCTTATATATTTATTGATTGATATTTATTTTCCCCGCAGGCCGCATGAGCGACCACTGCGAAGCAGTACGAGTGATGTCCACCCGGTGTTTCGCCTCGCTCATACAACTGATGCCGCTAGATGGCGCTATACCAGAGCCCGAGGGTCTTTCTGTGGAACTGAAGGAGAGACGGGCGAGGGACAAGGACTTCCTGGAACAGCTGTTCAATCCTAAAATGATCAAGGATTACAAGATTCCGATTAAAGTGTCCACAGAGTTGAGGAGTTATCAGCAGGTAAATAAACAAAAGTGTTGATTTTGAAATAGGATGCCTTTAGATTTTGACTCGGGAAGGGTGAAAACTGTACTGGGAGGCTTATCCTCAGAAGAGGGTGAAGAGTAAAAAAATGTTTATTTTGGGAGGTGCATTCACGTTTTATTATGTGGAAAAAATGGCGGTTTTCCTATTAATTTATTTTTATGATGTAGCTAGCATGCAGGTCGCCTGATGGTAAGCAAAAACGCAGCCCATGAACACCGGCAACCCGGTAAGGGTCACTGGTGCGTTGCCGACTTTTTAAGAAAGCGATAAACTCTCTTCTTAAAAGACCCAATGTCGAAACTATTAGGGAACACTGCTGAGGGAAGTCTGTTCCATAGTTAAGTACCACGAGGGAAGAGGTTACGTCTAATGTTTTTAATGAAAGCAAAAATACTGTGAAAGTTGTTAGAATTCCGAGCCAAATTTGTTTACAAAATGAACCACAATTATTTATGATATTTTATTGCGTAGGTACTAGCTCCTGCAATTTCGGGTTGAAAATTAAACTATGTGCTATTCGAAACTATATTTACTACTATAATTTTATCGAAATTGGTTTATTCGTCCATATACAATACATGCCTCTATGCGTATATCTTTTGGATATAGGTAGAAGCCATTTTTTTTTGTTTTCCGAAAATTGTTGAGTGTACCACGACCCTCAGCCATGAGGAATACGACTGAATGAATTTTTTTTATTTATTGCAATTATGATTTTTGTTTTTTACATTTTTTTTCCTACCAGGCAGGCGTGAACTGGCTCCGATTCCTCTACACGTACAAACTTCACGGCGTACTGTGCGACGACATGGGCTTGGGGAAGACGCTGCAGTCTATCGTGGTAGTTGCCGGCGCGCACTACGAGCGCCAGCAGCAGAACAGGCCGGAGCTGCCGTCGCTGGTGGTGTGCCCCCCCACTCTCACAGGTAACCGTTTCTTTATTCTTCACAGTTTTCTACATAATAATATTTAGGAAATTTTGAGAGAATTCGAAAAATAAATCGAAACTCTTTTTTTCAACTTCGGATTATATACATCACTTATTGACGTCAAAAATTACTTACTACTGCCGACTTCGAAAGCACATGTGAAGAATAAGCGGCTCAACCAACTTTACCACATCATTTTTTCCAAAGACATCAATTGACAAATATAGTCTTTATTTATAAGAGAATGGTGGTCGAGATAGGTTTCAGAAGAAATCTATAATGAGTTTATTTTCAGCGACTTTTGCCCAGCAATAGGCCCTGATAGCTACATATTTTTTTCATTTCAGGCCACTGGGTGTTCGAAGTGAACAAATTCATCCCCTCCCAATACCTAAAGCCCCTCCAATACGTCGGCCCACCTGTAGAGCGAGAGAGATTACGGTCGCGAGTGAGACACCACAACCTCATTGTAGCGTCATACGACATCGTTAGAAAGGACATAGATTTCTTCAGTAGTATACGATGGAACTATTGTATATTGGACGAAGGACACGTCATCAAGAATGGGAAGACAAAGGCGTTTAAGGCTATTAAACAGTTGATTGCGAATCATCGGCTGATATTGTCTGGAACGCCTATTCAGGTGAGATATTTGCCATGTTTATTAGACATGACTTTTGTAACTATTTCCCGTAGCTGGCAGGTAGTCTCATATACAGACCGGTGTGAAAGTTTCCTCACGATGTTTCCGTTCACCGGAAGCAAGTGGTGGTCTATGAGTCAGATCGGTATACCAACTCGTATGGCACGAGTAGGATACGAACCTTTCGATCCACATTACACCACCACCACCACCGCTTCATGGACATGTGTTTGTAGAACAACGTGCTGGAGCTGTGGTCGCTGTTCGACTTCCTGATGCCGGGACTGCTGGGCACGGAGCGGCAGTTCACGGCGCGGTACTCGCGGCCGCTGCTGGCGGCGCGCGAAGCCAAGGCTACGCCGCACCAGCTGCAGGCGGGCGCGCTGGCCTGCGAGGCGCTGCACAGACAGGTCATTTATTTATTTACTAGCGGCCCGTTATGTCACTCCTGAAGGTTTCGTCTACGCCTGTGCCAAATTTCGTCAAAGTCGGCTTAGTCGTTTTTGAGTTGCAAACAAAAATACAAATCTTTTTTCTTTGTAATATTAGTATGGATTTAGAACTAGGTGTGGCATCCGGCTTTGTAAGCTGAAGTAATTTGGTATCTTAGAATATAAATATGTTACCTACCTTAGCGTTGAAAAAAAAAACTGATAATCTGACAATTAGGGGTGCCGATGACCGTGCGAAGTGAAGACGAAAAAGTAGAAATTTGACACAGACCTTCGACACTCAACAGCTGAGTTAGCAACTAGGAAAACGTTCAGAGGAGATATTTTTCTACGTTTAAACTTTTTGCTTTTATTATATTTATTTTTAATTTTTGAAAATTTTCTGATAGGTAGTTTGTTATATTTTTATGAGATTAAAAAAACATCTGATATTTTGTAGTATACATTGAATGAAAACCGAAAAAACATGTCTTATTTTTCTGAACTTTCAACGCTAGTGTTGACAGATGTCATATTACTTCAGGTGCTACCCTTCATGCTGCGTAGAGTGAAAGAAGACGTGGTCAAAGAGCTCCCGCCGAAGATAACACAGGACTACTACTGCGAACTGAGTCCACTGCAGAGGAAGCTATACGAGCAGCTGTCTAAGGAACACATGCCGCAGGGACTCACCAATCATACACACGCGTTCCAAGTAATTAATCAATCTACATCTATTTATAACTAGCTGCGCCCCGGGGCTTCGCTCCCATGGGAATTTCGGGATAAAAAATGTGTTATGCAAACCCTATGTGTTATTCCCGGTTATATTCCACCCGTGTACCAAAAGTCATAGCAATTATCCAGTAGATTTTCCATGAAAGAGTAACAAACATACACAAACACGTACATCCTCACAAACTCTCGTATTTATGTTAGTAGGAAGTAGGATAATTCAGTGTAAACCGTAGACAGAGAAAGTTATAGACTTCGTCATATCTTTTATTTTGATCATTCAAGAAAGAGGTGCGCGAACTACATGAGATGAAACGAGCCAAAGCGCTTACATATTTTGTCCCTCATCACGATCCCCGCTCGGGTCATGATGGAAAATGATCTCTTTCTGATTGGCCTGGGACTTGGATGTTTATCTATATATGTATTTGTTATAAAATATATTATCGTTGAGTTAGTATACCATAACACGAGTTTGGAACTTACTTTGGGGATAGCTCAATCTGTGTGATCGGTACTAATATATATATTATTATAAGAGATATGTGATGCAATATTAGAGTTATGCACGTTGCGACAGGCGCTGCACTACCTGCAGAACGTGTGCAACCACCCGAAGCTGGTGCTGACGGCGGAGCACCCCGAGGCTCTGCTGCTGCAGCGCTCCGCTCTGGACGACATCGACCACTCGGCCAAGTTGCCCGCTCTCAAGTCAGTTTGCCACTAGTTTGTGAAATTACTATATATAGTATAAAATTTGACCTGAAAAATTGCATGCGAAGGTCTAATTTCTGAATTTGAATTCTTGACAATTATCTTTATAGTCGAGTAGACATGACAGGGTAAAAAATAAACTTAAAAGTGAATATTCAAAGTAACGATCCGTCCCGAGTTCGCTCGGGTAAATCCATTATAAATACACACCTAAACCTTCCTCGGGAATCACTATAACTATTGGTGAAAACCGTACAAAAATCCGTTCGGTAGTTTCGGAGTTTATCGTGGTCATACAAACACGACACGGGGAGACTTCATTTTGTAATGTGTAAAGATAAGGGTTTTTCTGGACTAAAAAAATAGGTGTCAAATAAGAGCTCCTACCAGAAGAATTTCGAAAAGACATAACCTATTCAAAAACCCTTTACCTTGAAAAAACACAAAAATCTTCAATAGTCAATTAACCATGTAAATTGTCCTTCCAGACAACTCCTCCTCGACTGCGGCATCGGCACCACAGCCTCCGAGGTGGAGGCCGAGGCGGTCGTGTCGCAGCACAGAGCGCTCATTTTCTGCCAGCTGAAGAAGATGCTGGACATCGTGGAACAAGACTTGCTGAAGAAGCACCTCCCAGCCGTGACGTACCTGCGGCTGGACGGCTCCGTGCCGCCGCATCAGAGGCACGCCATCGTCACCAGATTTAACAATGACGTCTCCATTGATTTGTTGCTCTTGACTACTGCGGTATGTACCTAGGTCATGTGTATGATAATATAGCAGCGGCTCGTCCCGGCTTCGTTAGTGTTTAAAGTATAATAAAAAGTAACATAATCATGTCACTCCTGTCATTTCATCAAAATCTGCCTTTTTGAGGTTATTCAATAGAAACAAAAATTCAAATCTTTACTCTTTATAATATTAGTATGGATATCATAAAATGTTATAATTTTTATTCTGGAGTCGATCTAGGGTCATGCCCACAATTACATTTTAAAGTGTGTTCTAGAGTATAAGGTAAGTTCTCCGTCTGTGCATTTATTTTTTGCTCAATGGCGTCAAATTAAAAATGTTCTAGAGCAGAAAATCCTTCGTCTAATCAACTTATACGTGGCCAGTATCTCATCTAGCCAAGACAAACGAGCGCGCACATCTACGAACATTAGAATTCATTTTTAAATTGTTATTAATTTCCACGCAATAGTACAGTATATACTTCGATCGTTAAACGACATTTCACCATCGGCGTCACTATCCTCCACTATATAAACTCCTCGCTCAAAATTTTCGATTTTGATTTATAAACTCTAATCTTTTTACATCGCATTTATTTACTTTACCCAGGTCGGCGGGCTGGGCCTGAACCTGACGGGGGCGGACACGGTGATCTTCGTTGAGCACGACTGGAACCCCATGAAGGACCTGCAGGCGATGGACCGCGCGCACCGCATCGGCCAGAAGAAGGTCGTCAATGTATACCGGCTCATCACCAGGGGCACGCTCGAGGAGAAGATCATGGGGTAACTATTCACAACTTATCACTACCACAGGTCGGACCACAGCCGTATTGTCATTTCTTTATCAATAGTTGTGAGATGATACGCGGGGCTGAGGCAGTCTAGTACGGTATTTTTTTTATGTACGGTGCAGAAAATTGACATGACACAGTAACAAATCTGTAAAAGTGACAATGCTCAGCTTAGACGATAAATGCAACACGCTATTACAAAAATATTAGTTATGCAAACAATCGAAACTATCTTTTGAAATTTTCAGACTACAAAAATTCAAGCTGGGCACAGCCAACACGGTGATAAGCAGCGAGAATGCGGCCATGGAGACGATGGGCACCGACCAGCTGCTCGATCTGTTCCAGCTGTCCGGAGCCCCTCCCGGCGACCCATCCCGCCCCGGGTCCAGCAAGTCCGTGCTTGACTCGCTGCCCGACCTCTGGGACGATCAGCTGTACGAAGAAGAGTATGACATGTCCAATTTTATTAAGGGATTGAAGAAAATGGCCGCGTAGTGATGCTTGAATAATAGTCTGAAAAACAGTAATTTTGACTGACGCTTTTAAAAAAACAGAACTTTGAAAAACAGTAATTTTTACGCACACGTCATATTGACAGCAATATGACGTGTGCAGATAACCACACTGATATGTGTGTTGTGGTTTTAAATAAACTTTATTGATGTGACGCCTCGTTTTAGAGACCAAAAAATCAGGCGTAAAGACGACAGATATTGAATTTTTATGGTAAAGTTAAAAATTAAAATTATTTATTGATAAACCAAATTATGTCATACAGTGCAATTATGTTACGGCAAAATTTTGTTATGATTTGAATTTGGATTGTGCGTGTGTGAGCACACTTCTGGCATCCTGGCAGGATCGCCATGTGAGGTTGGGTGTTGAGGAGGATAAGTGATACAACTGAATGCTGGGATACTAGTGACTTATTTCAATATTATATATATTCTACCACTGCAATACTAAGTAGAATATAGAATCAGTTGAATGAGATTCATACAGATGTTCGACGGCCTTGCCAAAGAACAAAACCGTCGCCAGCGTTGTCAATGCAGTAAGGGTTGTCACAAAATAAACACGTGATATTGTATTTGTATTAATTTAGTTTTCCAAAAATTACAGCCCTTGATTTCAGTTTTTATTACCAACGCGTCATATGGAACGTTGGTATGCTAAAAATTATGTTTAAAAAATGTAAAGTATTTTAATAACTGTACAAGTATGACAAATGTGATTAGTGGCCAATAAACATGTTATGTCAAAGAGTAGCACGGAACCTATAGAGGCTTTTTGTTACCAATGGTTTATAGAGGTTTTTACTATGCTCTTTCCAAAATTAATTGTGAATTTTATAAATATCTTTTTATATTATAAAACACATCGTTTTTTTTTTCGTTCGTTGCGATAAGCATTGAAGGTAACAAAGGAACATATTTTTTTTTATATGAATGTAATAAAAATTGGTGTATCGCGCGCCACGAGAATTGGAACTATTTGTTTTTCTGCGCAATATCAAAATGGCTTATAGAACCTCTAAATCTCGTGGCGCGAAATATATAGCTTGAACCATTTTCTTACTATAATTCACATTATTTGGTATTATGTAAATTTTAGTCTCTTTTTTGTAAGAATGTATACTGTACTTGGATGGGAAATAATATAATTACGGAATATATCAATTACAGTTCCACTTATAGGTGTAGTAACAGACAGCTTTAGAAATTTGCCTTATCTTTGAGCTTTTAATCAAATAAAATAATCTACAGATTTCTTCGATTATAAACGCCTTCGACGATTCTGAATCTTTTCCATATTTTTAATTAAGTGATTAGAATTAGTAGTAATTTATCTATCAATATTATAATAGAGCATACGAGTCGTTATGCAAACTGTTTGCGTGGTGGCTTCTAAAACCCAATTCAAATTATCGGAACATGCGAAAAAAATGTTTGCCCTATCATACAAACTATTTGTACTATTTGGTAAAGTCAGTGTTTTGGCTCGTGTTTAAGAAGCCACTAGTTTGAAGTTTAAGAACGTTATAATACATTTGTCAAGCTCTTCCTACAAGCTGACAAAATAATTTTGATCACATTATAAGCACAACATTGTCAATTATCCACTTTAATAAATAGAAGCTTTAATTTTAAAATCACCGTTGCTAGAAAGTATAAATATATAAATAAAATATATATGGACAAACAAACAGATTGAGTATGTCATGATATGGAATAATTAGGTGTAATTAATATCTGTAATGGTAATATTTTAATTTTTTTTAAATAAATTATTGTTTGCCTGCCAGCTAAAGTGCTGCAACAAGTATTCGCGTGTGTAAACACTACAAAACACTAGTTAAATTTAAGTAATTTTAAATTCTTATGTAACCAAACCAAAACCTTTAACTTAAAATCACGGACCTACATTTGCAACTATATTTTTATATATTCTTTTATTCATAAAAAAGATTAAATCTGCTTTAAAAAAGTTTTCGTGCCAATCACATTTTACAATATTTGACATTGACAGAACGAGACAGAACATTTTAACGTAATTGTTTTTTTATTAATAAGTTCGTTATTGTTTAGCATTTGTCTTACTATTTAAATTCATTTAGTGTAGACATGTTTTTGGCAACTAAAGTCTATATTGATATTACTTTCGCGAATCAGGATGGGTTCCTTATTTAGTAATTAAATACCTCATTGTTTCACCTTCTTCGTCGATAATGGATTATTTATTGTAGTTCGTAAGATGACAGTCATCGCTTTAGTCATTTTTGTAGTTTTAGAAGCGCCATAACGGCGCCCTATCGTTTTTACTTGCTCTTTTGTACCTGCTAAAGTGAAACGAAAATAGCAAATATTAATACATAAGTTACTTTTATATTAAATACGGTTACGATTTAAATATTGTATTTTGTGTTTTTATTTCCTGCCTGTCTTACGAATATTGATTTTTTAAATCTAGTATGCGAGTGCTAAGCGCGGTTTCAAACATTGGTGGACATCTGCTAAGATATGGCAAAGGCACATAAATTAGTAGTAGTTTTTCAAGTATTTTATTTATTGTGGCGTGTATCACAACTCTCCTTTATTTTTGTTTTATTTGATTCAGCAAAAGAATTTCAAGCTATATTATAGCATTGTAACGTACTTTCATTTATTTTTTTTGTATATTATGTGCTCGTTTCTATGTGGACCATTGCGTATTGTTAGATTAAAAAACATCACTTTACCCTTTTTTCGTGTTTATTCGTTAATTGTATTGATGTGAATTTGTTTCGATCCAAATAAAGCGTGTTTTCTTCTAAATGTTGTTTTTATTTTGACTACCCCAATAACAATTTTCTTTTTGTAACTTGTTAAAAAAAAAATTTGTCGGAAAAAATGACGCTTTCACACTACTGCAAAAGAAAATCAAATCGTGTGAGAAAGGAAAATTTTCTGTAATCTTATATAGATTAAAATTAAGTAGCCCCCAGATCCCAGCTATGTTAGTAATTTTAGCTTAGCTTAGCTAGCTCAGAGCTCAGGCTCTGCTTAGAGGCTCTGTGGACTGAGGTAGAGGCATGGATTTAGTAATACCTATTAATTAATAGGGGTACATAGTTTTCTATAGGTAGTAGATAATTTTTCTAGAATATTTATGCACCTACTAGGTTGTACAAACATAACTAAGGAAATCTTCCATAATCCGAAAGGATAGGTAGCTGTATGATAATATCCATGGAAGTTATCGTTATTACATTACCTACGGAACCCATGATACGACATCACGACAGCACTATTTTTTATTTAAATTATTTGTTGAATCAGCGATGACACTAAGTACCTATATATTTTTGACATTCAAAAAACGATATAGGTATATCGTAGGTATGAATGATTGGTAATGATTGATATGATTCAGGTAATATACCTGACTGATTGCTATATATATCTCAAAGAAAAAGTACGCACCAAAATTTTGCAGATATAAACAGTTAAAATATGTTATTGAGTTTCTAAACAATTGTATTTTTTTAAAACTGTATCATACCATTTAGTTTGCGTAAAATGAATTAGTGTAGTACCCAAAAAATCCAACAGATTTCGCTAATGTGCGTCAACACCATGGCGAAGCGACGTCAATCGTGTGAATAAAATTTTGTTTTCTATGTGAAAACATTGTTTTCTGTTCATTTATACCTTAAAAGACTGGACTTCAAGTTATAGAAAGTGTCAAAGTATTATTGAATTCGAAAAGTTATTGTTGAAAGTTACAAGTTTTGTGAGTGAAGTTCCAACGAACTCTGGGATCACTCGGGAATTCAGGTGTCAACGAGGTAAGAAAACGAAGCTTATTCCAAGATTACACTTCTATATTTATATAAATTTAGATACTAATGTGTAATTTTGTGATCGTAAACTTCATAATTAGCCTAATGAATTTGGTAAGATGCAGATGAGAATGGTCCGGTAATGGTTATAAATAATCCACATTCATGGAAAGGTTAGGATGCTGTCTGTCTGTGAGCTGTAGCATTATGTTCTTGACTATTGCTCGTAATTTAATGGAGGATGGAACGTCGATGGCGGGAATGTTTTGTTTAATTTCAAGTTGATCAAAACTTTCCAAAAGTTTTATTGTTTACCAAACTTCTTAGCACATGCTTCACTTTTTGGGTCTTTTTACTTTATATATTGTAACAAGTTCAAGCTGTTTTTTTGTATAATCTGTTTTTGTTTTTCTTCTCAGGCAAATATGTATATTACAATTCAAAAGATGGACATTTTATAGGTATTAGTGTTGTGTTGCAGAATCATACTTATTCTCTGACATAATCAACATTTGAAAGTAAACATGTAAAAATAAGTGAATTATTCAAAATATAAGTATCTTAAATCATTCATATTTCAATCAATCAATCAAATGATATTTTGGTAATTTAATCATATATAATTAAAAGTATATTTATGTCACATACTACTAAATCATTGTAGATCATAAACCAAAAGGATTCAGTAATGTCAGATGCCTTTATGTTACTTTAACTAAATCTAACACCTAGTTATGTTAGCAATAACATACTCAATAAGATGATAAAAAGAATAATGATCTTTATCAGTATTACATTTTTGTTACTTTTTTTTAAGAATTTCATGGCAATAGTATCCTAAGTGCATATAATATACTAAGTGCATATAATGTACTTATATTAATTTACAAGAGGTCTGTCCCGGCATTACTTAGGTAAAACCATAATATAATAAAAAAGGCTATGTTACTCCTAAAGGTTTCATCTGTCTACATGTCAAATTTTATCACAATTGGTCCATTTGTTTTTCAGTTTATTAATTACAAACAAAAATACAAATCTTTTCTGTTTATAATATTAGTATCAATAGTATATCTTTATAATATTCATATCAATACGTAAATTGGCTTGACATTGGCCCTCTTTGCGTAAACAGTCTGCACTGCTGCTTAGTTGAGCTAGCCCAGCGCAGTAGTTGAGAATAAATGAAAGTATCAAAATTTTATTTTATATGTCTATTTTTAGCAAATTTATCCACGAGTATTTTAACATTAGTACCAGGATTGTAGAGAAAACATTTTATTAAATTTGAAACTACCATTACTTTGGTTTTTATGTACTCAGGTTATGCCCATGCTCTCAGTATAGTGTACATACTGATTCCTGAAAATAAGTGTACAAAACACTTTTTGAAATTTCCTTTGCGTGTGGCAGTTTTACTTTGTTCCATTAAATTAGGTTATTGATGAAACAATATCCAATCTGTCTGTTATAGCAACACATGTATAGAAAATTATTCAGCTTCCAAGAATAGAAAATGTATTCATTGAAGCATCTGCCTAGTTTAATTACCTCTAGTCATGTATTGTGTAGGTACATCAAGTGTTGGCAATCTCTTCCAACAAATAAAAATATAAAAGGTATTCCTCCCTATCCTAGAAAGTCTCGCAAAATAAATACATATATTCTCTAAAGAGGTAATGTATGTTATAAATTTAGCAATATCATAGACAAAGTAAACAAAAAAAGAAACATAATAAAAAAGCAGATGTGTAATCAATCCCTATCTTTAAAAAGAGAGGTTTGCAACAATCAATTCCCTTTGTGCCAACATCAATGGGCGCGGTGGCGTGTCGTACCTTTGATCTCGCCGCCCTAGGAAGATGCGACAGAGCTCACAGGGTTTCACTATATAGAAAGTACAGATCTTTATCCGCATTATTGTTTTAGTATTTGGTTTCCAGCAAAAAAAAAATAGAAAACATCTTTAAGGTCACAATTTGTACGTCTCAGGCAAAGGGTCACCATTTAAATTGAAAAAAGAAATCGAAATACAAATAAAAATAAACTAAAACAAATTGTATGTAATTGTATTTTCGTAGTATTGGTTAGTTCATATTTCCTATGAGTGAATATTGATGATTTATATTTATTTAATTAGGAAAATTATTTCCCCAATTCAACTTTGTATCGTTTCGAAATTATATAAAGTTCATTTCCAATACAAATAAGTTAGTGCTATTTTAGATAATATATTTAGCAAAATGTACAAGTCTTACCCCTGTATTGTCATGAATTTTTTTATCAAAGCGTCCTATAATGCCTGCCCACAACGTACTGGGCTTAGGCACCTACCTACCTTTTTGATCTCAAAAAGATACAAATTTGTAATTTTTTTTCTTTGATTGATAGATACACCTACGTAGACTTTGGCCAGAAAAATGCTAAGTGATTGACTCCAAAACAAAATTACATAATGCATACCATTATATTGAAAATATTAGTCAATATTTTTTTATCTTATCATCAATAATTTGTTTCGATTCCATTCTGATCTGGAGAGGAAAGAAAAACATAGAATCTGTCAGGCGCAGATTATAAAAGTCAATTAAGGGAAAGAACTGTATACACTAGGGCGGCTACTCGACATTTTTCTCATTGGCGATGGGCTAACAATGTGTCACTGATACTATTTCTAAACTCCCAAAAAGGTGTCGTAATTATAGTAATTATATAGTAGTATTGTTATATGTCAAAAAAAGATTCCTTTAGCATAGCCAAATTATGACTGATCAGGCAGGTAGTTAGCTATTTTAATGAGTAATACTTAAAGAATACTAGTCGCCCGTCCCGACTTCGCCCGGGTAAAAATATAATAAATTATACACCCAACCTTCCTCAGGAATCATAGTGAAAACCACATGAAATTCCGTGCAGTAGTACCTATTTAAGTATATCGCGAACAGACAGACAGACGCCGCAGATGATTTTGTTTTATATGTAAGGAAGTATAATATGTAGGAGGAATAGTATAAAGGTTATAGGTACTTTATTTTCAGAACTTATTAATGAGTGCCTTTGAAGGCTCTCGCCAAAAAACACGATTGTCTTTTTATGTTTATTCTATTTTTTTTCATGTCATGGTGTCCCGTAAGTATTTCGTGGAAGCTGCGCGATATAAACAGGATGATCTAAATATTGGTCCGTGTAACCATTGGATGCCTAAACATCCGGTAATAAGAAATATTATTGCGCATCAACCATTAAAATGTTAACGGTAAATTAATACGATACCGCTGACTACTAAATTACTCTCGAATATTTTGGTTGCGCAAAAATTAAAGGACTTTTTGTGTAAACATATTTGGCAGAAAGTCATCTGATAAATCAAATTAAACGTATCAATAAAATATTCCTCTCGATATATTTTGTTTTAATTGCTGAATAAAGTTTTTTAGCTGTGCTTCCTGCCTTACCTATCATAAAAACGTAGACTAAACCCATATTGTTAGGAACACTGTAAATGACTGGGAATCGAACCCAGAATCTCCAGATAGGTACGACTATAATGAAAAAGTAAAAAAAAAAATTCACAATTAGCTACTTTAACATTGCAAAAGAAACATCTTAAATTTTCAATTGGCAAAACTCAATGGCCCACACTTCGTACGCTTGTGACTTGGATCCGATGCACACAAATATAAATGAGCACAACACACCCAGAACCGCAGACAAATATCCGTTATTACAAGTACAAATATTTGTCATAGAATTTCAGATACGAATATAATACTAGCACTACAACTTTACTACGCTACGGAGAACTTCAGAGGAAAATTGTACCCGAGCACAGTACCCGAGGCTTTTACACTGGAAAAGGCTGAGCAGTCAGATGAAAAAAAAAGAAAACAAATTTTAATGTTCTCTTTGTCTCATAATCCATTTGAACACTGCGCCCAGCACCATAAGCCCACGAGAGTGGACTTACTGCCCTTCAGTACAGCCGATAAGGGGTAGGCTTGGGGGTGGGTCAAGTGGCAGCAGTTGCGGCCGTCTGCATAGCTTCCTTTGCATAAGCCGATAAGTGCGATTTGATACAATACTTTTCCTTTTTCATCTTCCCTTTTGTTGTTGAGTGTCACTTGAAGTAGAAAGTTTATTTCAGCCCACGTTGTGACGATCGGGCATGTATGTAATTGTTCAATAATTTAATTTGTACCAGCACATGTAGCAAATAGAATTGAGTTGGAGTTGTAAAATGTATGTACACTGAATCCAGTGTCCAATTTCACCAAAAGTCCAGAAGTGACCAGAAGAGCACCTGGGATGTACAGAATGGACACTAGAGACTTATTTGTATTCTATTCAGAGTTAATGTATGTCTTGAAATAAAAATATCCCGCTGTCACAAAATTTAAATGTCCAAGTAAACAAGAAGAAAGTTGAAGTAAACCTTCGGCCGGATCCCAATCACGATATATAAAAGTTGCAACGATGCGATGCGGGCGCCTACACTTACAGTTGCGCAAAGTTTGTGATCTTTTCCGTGAGCAAGTTGGCAACACAAATAGCAACTTGACGAGGTTGATTGGATTAATGCTTTACAATATGTATTTTTAATTACAAACGAAGAATATTTGGCCCTCCTGATAGGATAGTGCAAGACAGTAACTTCCATTTTTACCCACTTTACTTTTTTTAGTTCGTTCCTCGATATTTTATTCCAACTATTTAAACATTCCCCTAACAAAATAATTAGTGCACATTGAATGTGGCAAATATCTATAAGGGAAATTCGGGAACTGTCGTGATTGACAATGAAAGCAAACCAACCATGTTTATGATAAATTAATTAGACATCGAGCACGATCACGCATCGCTTTGTGCAAACCGGAACGTAGGGACCATAGACAAATTGCTGGAGCACAATTACTGGTCACCTGGCTCGTCGTTAATCGACCGATAGAATTAAATGAACGGACTGACTAATTGCCGGTAAGACAAAGGGGCAAACAGTCGCCTTTGAGCCCGGCTTCTAGTGTCACTCGAAGTGTTCTGTGCGTCGACAAAGCTCAATCTGATACTTCATCCGCCATGATATTGAATCCAACTGGGCCAGATTTAGGGGAAGCTACAGCAAGAGGGGGACTAGATGAACAAAACAAAACCGGTCAGCAACTTTACTTTAATCATTCTATCTTTCTTCTCAATTTTACTGTCAATTCTGCTTGAATCAAATTGGTGTTAGAATTCGACAACGTCATTGCTTGCACATACCCTTTGTACCTATTGAAAAAAATAATTAGGAGTTTCCGATCTTTTGCTCTATGATAACACTTTTGTAACAATTTGTTGAAGAAAAGAGATAATAAACGTTACACTTATAATATTTTGTAACACGCTGTGTTGCATCTTTAGATTGTCCCACAGTCTGCAAACTTCTAAATCCGGCCCTTGTATCGGGACAATCGAGCACGAGTCTGCGACGTTTGGTAATGAATTGATGGGTGTATGCTGTGCTTGGTTGTCTTTGGCTGTCTTGATTGTTGTTATACGGTTATTGTAGCTAAGTCCAACTACAGTTTCTATTTAGCACTTACTTAATGACTAGTGGCAGAATACTCAATATTCAGTATTCAATATTTTTATTGCATACCATAAAGAAAGAAAAAAAAAGAAAAAAATATAAATATTGTTGGTAATTTAATTTTAATATCTCAATTTTAGTCTAGAGAAATAATCTATTTGCACTATAAATGCATATATATGTATAGTGATTTCCAATTTCAATAATTACGTTGTTTGCAAATTAGTAGCAACATTTTTTTTATACTTTTGGCTGTTTAGTTTAGTTACTTTGCTATTCATTCAAGTTACTTAATCGCGCATACTCCCGGAGGGTTGAAGGGATATTTATTGTATCTTGGCACGTTCAGGTATTTTAGATAAAGTATTTCGCTTTGGTTTGTTATACGTGTATTTTGTGGTGAATGCCTTGGAATACCGCAACGTTCCTTTCCATCCATTTCTTCAGTATTGCCCTGTCATTCCACTGTAATTAAATATCTGATGACCTAACATTGCCGCAGTTGCTGCCATTCGAAGTGGCCGGACTGTAAACTATTTCATTCACGACTTCATGACTTTTTTGCTTTCTTTTCTTCACAATTAACCAACCAATTCAATTCAAGATTGTAGATCTTATTGCAAGTGAATACAATCTACCATTTTTTATATAGTTTAAGTCAGTTGGTAGACTTCTGTCTGACCTCTTTGGTTAGCGTCTTATAGGGTTATTGATTTCTGACGCACATGGTTGACTGCTCTAATTAGATAAATATTTCACGCAATCAAAGGCATGATAGAATACTGATGATGAGAATAATCATTTTTACACAATCGTCTGCAGCTAAATCAGAATTTAAGATCAGATTAAGACGCTTGCGGACTGCTACTCGTGGCCCAAAATGGACTTTCCATATAAATTTAATACCAAAATAATATTCAAAGCATAAATATTTCAATCACAAATATATAAGTGTGTGATTTTATCATATGTGCCTGTTATATGGATTAAGATAATATTAACCCAGGTTTCGATTGAAGCATATTTTCACAAAATTTTCCTCAAAACAACTCACCACAATTGTATCAAACGAATTTTTTTTATATGCTTATGTTATTTGTCGAAAAGCAAATTTTGATTAGTGTTAATCAACGCTAACATTTTGAAAACTCACGGCTGACAAATCAGATGGGTGCCGGGTGGTGTGATCTCAAATAGCGCGCTTAGTGAGGGCCCGCGGCGCCGCTCGAGCACTTGTAGAGGCTCGTTACCGGCTCGCCGACACCTCGACACTGCTCGAGGACCCCCAACTATTTTGATTGCAATGCAACTCATGATTTTGTTCCCTGCGAAGCGGAGGCTGCAGTGGCGGTGACATTTCAGATTCCAATTTTATATATTGTTATTTTGACTACCTAACACAGATTTCGAATGTGTAAATGAAAAGAAAAAAAGGATCTGTCCAATAGATTATCTATGAAAAGTAACAAACATTTGGCTTTGTCCTTATATGTATATAAAAATATATATATTTGGAAAACTGAAGTGCTTACATACTGGGGAAACCGCACAAGAGTGAAACATCAAGAGAAATAGTATGCAAAATTGCAGACATGATAATATGATAAATTAGTTATGCGGAAAGTTTCGACCGTAACATTTATTTTATCGTATTTGGAACGTTTTAGATAACAAGATTCTTGGTACTAAGCCAAATTTACAACCAGGATTAACCAAGAATTGATTTAGGATTAACTTGTCCGACCTTGTCTGTTGGTCAAATGCTATCAGATTGCGTTACAGGAACAAAGGTAAGAATTGTTGGCCGTCTGTGGGGCATTCTAATCCGAACTAATATTATACCAGTTGTTCGCCGCGAATTTGGGCCTCGCGAACACAATAAGCGAAATAAATTTTTGATGAGTTTTTACAAAATTGTGACTATTTCAATAACGACTTAACCGATTTTGATGCCCCACGAACTTAAAAATTCTATTGACAGTTCCTACATTCCTTTTAATTTTCATCAAAATCAGACCAACTAACGGTTCCAAAGCTATCGCGTTACAAACATACATACATACATACGAAAAATGTATTTTTGCCCCAATTGGACTTGTAGACTTCGCTTCCTTCGCTCGCTCGGCCAAAAAGCGAAATTAAGTTTCTTACCTCTTCACGCTTTACCTCCATATCCAATCTTGTTGAACTTTGCATGTAGTTAAAGAAGGACTTAGGGTAACTTTTATAACGGAAATATAAGTGTTCCCGTGGGAAACTGACGCGGGCGAAGCCGTAGACAAAAGCTAGTGAAGAATTAATAAAGAACATTGGTGAGGACCCTAACGGGGACGTTAAACGAAGCGCGCGGATATTATTTTCTCACGTGTTCAAATGAAAGTTCAATGCACAAACTTTAATATATAAGTCTGTGTCTCCATTTTGTTTGTATTGCATTTGTTTTTGAACGGTTTAGTTTTCTACGTCGCAGGTCGCTGTCAAAGTATAAATTGTGATAAGTATACAGTTACGATAACATCACACATCTGATACGCAAATACGTATTATACCAGAGTAGTTTAAATTTCGTAACGTTGCGACTATGTGATGCGGGGATACTACGAAACATAAAACACGTTGCTCGTCATTGCGTCCACACGCTCTATCTTTTTTTTTACACGATGCTGTGCTGCGTACACGATATGGGAAAAAGAGACAGCATGTAAACGTTATAGTAATGTGCTAACGTGGTATGCTGCCAGGTGGTTTTGAAAAGAAAAGTCTATAGTGTCAAGTAGTCACACACACACTAGTGAACTCGAACTGTCAACCAATGCGCAGGTTTCCTCACGAAGTCTTTCTCCACCTGAATCAAGTGGTATTCAATGAAATCACTACACTTAAGTTAGATAGTTATACAAACTCATGGGGCAATAATAGTAGGATTCGAACCTGGGACCTTTAGTTCTCTGGCCTGTATTTACATTCTGTAGTAGTGTAGCCCTTATCAGTTCATATTTCACTGCTGTTTAAAATAATACATGTTTATATTTGGATTTTAATCTAAAATAGTATAATCCTATACGATAACAATTAAATTAAATTCATGTAGTAATTTTTAGACACGTGTTGTATTTTTAATACTTTTTAACAAAGTAAAATGTTTTAAGTTTATCGTGACTTTGCAGGGGCACCGTTGTTTTAATACAAAGTGGAAAATGCACTTTGATCGGCCTTTGTGGAGTGCTAATATCCGATAGTTGAGCGATGCGAATGCAACCTCTGGCACAAAGGTCTGTCTAGACTTAGTCAAGTCAATGGGAATTCCTCTTTATTTTAATTTTATTATTTTAAATCTAAAGAAACACCATCTTATCTGTTCTACTTTTGAGTTGAAGTGGAATTATAGTAGGTAAATAATTCTAAACTTTTTTTTTTTCACGTTTGAAATCAAAGTGGTAACATTGTATGGACCGAAACAATTTTGAGAACAGTGGCTTGGAGTTAAAGTAGCATAATCCCTGTTATCGTTTCTGTGTTTGTGTCCATCGGAGCCGCTATACACGTTTAGTGTTGGCCGTTGATTGTACCGTAATTAATTCGCTTCATCACCATCCATTACTAAAAATAAATTATTCTGTAATATCTGTTAATAGATCCCCTTAAAAACGTTTATTTAATACTGTACTTACATTCTTTAAATTGACATGTTCTTGTAAAGCGACAGCGACGCCTATTATCATACATTGCGGCCACTATTCTTAACAATAGTTTCCATCGGGGGTTGAACGTTAATTCATCACGGTCAACTCAGATTTAGAATAGACAGGAAGCATCAGCTGTCAAAAAGCGTCAGTCTAATAGACTGCGGATTGATTGATATCAGTCGGAATCGCGGACGAGCGCGGGGCCGGGGGTTTGCGGGGCGGGCGCGGGGGTGTGGGAGTGTCGGCTCGGTCAAAGGGCTCTTTGATGTTTGCCGCCGGCTTAATGCACCGCCCGCGGCCCCCGCCGCCGCCGCGATCATTAGTTATTTCCCTGTAATTTATTTTATCATCTTTACTGCTTATTTGTTGCGACTTGCGATTGTCATTTCACGCGTCGCGACCGCACTGTGCGTATTGCAAGTTTTGGTGAGATCCGTGATATTTTGCCCAATGTTATCGATTTTTTATATCTTATCCGTAACCAGGATTTATTGTACGATGCTGTATTTTTGACACATAAATGATTTAGTTATAAAGTTTAACAAAATAAACCATTAATCTTTCTTTCTTATTGAGTGTGTTATTGCTGATAGATTTTGTTCAAGTCGCCTTAAGGCAACTGACATTACTTTTACGCACCTGCCAACATCTAGTTGCATCATTACTCTATTTCAATAAAATTTTTCTATTCGTGGTTCATTTTGCTTTGGAAGTTGGAACACCTTTGAAATAATGTTACCAAAATTGAGTAAAACCCACGGATGTCTTTAGATGATAGTTGTTAAATATAATGTTAAACTATTTAAACTACTTCAACCTTTAACACACTATCAATTTACCTATTTCTTAATTTGAACCAATAATCTTTTTTCTAGCTTTATAAAGAAAAATTACAATTTACACCTTAAACCTAATTATTATCTGCCCTACCTAACATAATAATCTAGCTAGAAACCTGACATTTCTCAGAAACCTATCTTTTCAATGTAAGACATCAATAGCAATTTTCTCCTGAAAATATTGCCAAATTAAGTCTCAGCTAGAATATGCCTGGAATATCCCATTCATAAGTAATTAAATATTTACAGTAAATTTATCAAATTGCAATCTTTACGCCGACTGTAAATAGTAGCGAAATTACAATGTATTTGGGTATGTTGTTGTTTAAATAGTTGATCTATAATAAATTAAAACTAGCGTGTAGTGGTAATGAAAATAATTATATTGATCTTCCAAAATGACAAATTTTAATTTTACATATAAAAAAGACCATCGGCGGCAATCTTATCTGTCAATATGAGAAAATATTTAAACCTAGAATACATTTTGATTTATTCTTTTATTAGTGGCCAGTGTACTGAATATAAAACCTGGACAGTTGTTGTATTGAGTTGACTGTATCCTTTATGAATGAATGTACAACACTACGGAGTTCAAAACTCAAGGCTAATCTTGGGTCGCTGACTTCTTCATATTTTGAATCCTGTCACTTTCACGCTCAAATGCACACTGACCCAAAACCGAGATATTCGGCGTCTCGGATGAAGCCGTATAGGCAGTGTCTACGAGGCTCCCAGGAGGCGGGGATATCCCGCGAAAACCCTAATTCGTTGCCACACTGCCGCGCACGTGCAGTAATAAAAATTAAAAATTTTTTTCTTATTTAAAAATGTAAAACATGAAAAAAAAATGGAATAATAACAATAATATCCACATCGAGAATATTTTGTTAGCTATAATCAAAAGTATTAGCCGATTAATATAATACACCCAGAAGCCATAAGACCGCCACAAAAAGTTCACACGTGCTACCGTCAGCATAATTAACAAAACGTGAAATCAATCAAAGGCGCGAGCGCGTGAAGGCGCGACTTCAAAGCGGCGCGGCGGCGCGAGTTGCTGACCTTACCGCCACTTATCATCTGCTTATAGCTCCATTCGCGCTAGGGTGTATGCATACAGAAGGAAAACTATATAGTATACAGTCAAACTCGTAGATTTCTCACATGATTTTACAAGCTTATTATATGTATATTCAGTTTCACCTGCCCTTATTGCAAGTTAAATTTCACCTAATTTACGCTTGTCCTACAAAGTTGAAGATTCTACGTTGCTTTAGTTTCCATGAATATTTATTAATATGATGAACATGACATGTTGGTGCAATCAGATCGGCTGTGTTCCCTCGTTGTGAGCTGATCCTCAACGATTTACTGCACGGATCCGATTTTTTGTTATACAATGCAAGAGTGACATTTTTGTAAAAAAAAATATGTTTTTTTTAATTAAACGTAAAATCAATCAGAGGCGTGAGAACTTGCGCGACTGACTTTTGTGTCTGATACTGATAACTGAAATCACTAAACTTGATAATGTTTAATATTATGCGCATATCATAAACGACGCATTTCATTTCATGTATAACGTTATACTTCTTTGTATAAACTGACTAGAAAAAATTGCCTGTATCAATATCTATTTCCAAAAAGAATCAAATCGTCGCTCAAAGCGCAGAATCTAAAAACGAGTGAAAAACGTTCCCGACATAAACGAACTGCATCAATACGCGAAGCTTTGTGTCAAAGGTTTACACTTACCCGGCGTCCTAGCTGCTTTTCGGCTACATGACGCACGCTACGACGCTGTTTGTCTGTAAAGGTTACGGCGAAAATCATCAGTCACAAAAACAACAGGGTATCATCATCCACAAATGTTTCTAGAAATCCAGACGAGAGATAAAAACCACAAACTTTGTGAATTCCAAGTAATGTCGAAAAATGCAAGCTGTTGGTACTCCTTGAACATGTTAACATAAAAAAATAAATAAATAAAATAACTCGTTCATTCCAGTATTTTACATTACAGGATCCCTTAAACTCACACTCAAATCCAAACTTTCGCATTATAACTGAGCTTGCCGTTCAAGAATCTGACATGTTTGCCGATAATTGGGTATCATCAACAAATATCGGATTCTATCCAACACAAACCAAAGAAGACAAGACAGACAGTGAGTAAATGAATTGAATACAAAGATTCGGCGGATCGATTGCCTTGTCGCAAATGTAGCTGAGCTAGGACCAAGTTAGGTTAGATCATAACGATTGTCGAGTGGCGTTTCAGCCTCAAAGAGAAACCGCCCCGCGATATTTGAGCAAGCCACCTTTGCAGAAACATTCGAGTTTGCCGCCTGAAGAAGTAGGGTTAGGGGTTAGTAAGTAGAACAGTACGACAAATCCGAATCACGATCATACTGTGTTGTAGTAAAATGTACCTCAGAAAAAAAGTTTTGCCATAACTTAAGCCAAAGTCATAGGTTGAGTTGGGAGTTTTTTCATTGACTTCGATGCTGTTATAATATAATAAAGAGACCGACGGGTCTCTTTATTATATTATAATGCTGTTCTGGTATCGAAAGAAAGTAGCTACCCACTGGTTCGCTTCTCAAAAGATTGCAAGTCATGGGAAAGAGCTATGAGCTAAGGATTTTACTTCCAAGCTATAGCGATATTCAGCTCGACGTGGCATAAAAGATTAAGACGCTGAAACTGGATGCACCACCAAATCATGTTATCATTAATGTAAATAGATGTTGTAAAAGATGTTAACTTTGAATCGGAAATAGTTCGGAATCGGAATAATCCGAAGTAATATTTACTTTGCATTATTTGACCCGGACAAGGCAAGTTTCAAGCTTCTTATTACATGTTCTTTGTAAAGACAAATGCTTATAAATATTATATTAGACCAGTTCTTTGCATGTTGCATAACTTCCGCTAAGTAACTTCTATCACTCACTATTCATAGCCCTGTATATTGATTTTGCAATTATTGAGAAAATTAACACCACGTGAAGAGTACCTGTTGTTTGAGTTATGTTACTATTGAGTAATGAGTTAAAACATATGTGTATGTTAATACATTGAGACAAATTCAGTCTTTATGTTTATGATATGTTGAGAGCTACAAATTTTATTTTGTTTTTTCTTTTGAAGCCGAAGCTTCGCCATTACTCCGCTTTGGAATTAAATGCAGTAATGAGTTGCCTCTTTATGATATTCCGTAAGATGCTATTTCCACATGCGTACTTTTATTTAGCATTTTTCAGCAAAAGCTGGCTTTTCTAATTCCCTTTCACTTTGAGTTAGTGTTTTATTTACGCTGCGCGGTTACGTCATGGTTGTGGATATCATCATGTTCTTCGCAGTTTAGTAAATATTTTCTTTTATAAAGTTAAGTTTTTATATAATTTGTATAAAATCTTGGATATATGGAATAGATCGTTGACATAAATTAAGTGAATTTTGTTCTGAACTGGGTACAATTCGAACCAGTCTGATGATTGTTTTATGCTATACAAGCGTGCCCCTGGCAACTTGTGTGATTTCAACAGTAATATTTTATGCTTCCAAATGCATCTATATCATTCAGATGTGTATACTAAAGATCAAAAAACATCTTGTGACCAAAACATATTTTTTTCTCAGTTGACGATATTCTTTATAAAGCTTACTATTTGTTTAACCATATTTGTATTGCATAGCCAGTGTGCTGTTGATGGCATAGTGCTCAATTTGTGATGCGGGCCAGGTTTGTTGGTAACATTGGTAATTAGTTTAATATCCGAGGGCGGGCGATGGAATTAACGAAATTGCATTGTCAGCGGAAATGCGCTCGGATGCAGCCCAAACTTGGCTAATGATGTTAAAACGTTGGCCATTTAGCTTAAAACTTGATTGGGTGGACTGTGGGACAGTTTGAAAAACTTCGCATTTGTATAATGTTTTACGTTTCTTAATTATTTTAGTGTGATGAATGAAATCTTAGTAATGGCACAGATTAAATAATTAATGGCTTCAATATACGGTTATTCGTTACGTCTTTTTATTAAAGACATTACACATAAACAACATAATATATATCTGTATAAATCAAACAATATGGAATAAAATAAATATTATTCAAAACTTCAGTCAAAGCTTTAAAAATATCATAAATTAAAGCTGTAAACAACTGCATTCATGGAAGAATAGTAAACCGTATGACAGATTAAATTAAAAATGTACTATCTATGAAGGAAAAAACGTAAGGAAACATGCACATTGGTTGTATGTTCAATTCACTTGTAATACCGCTGTCGCAAGATGAAGGTATTCGTCAAACTTAGCCTTTAGAAAGACACATCTAAAAAGAATGAAAATGTTTTGAGTATTCCTTACAATAGTCTAGGAAATATGAGACCGCTATTACAATCTTGGGCTGGTCGTCAGTTCGTCACGCATCGATAGCGTCTCGTGCTGATCTTCTGGCAAACAAAGACTGGCGTCAAAGGCTGGGTAAAAAGGAATCCAGCGATAGAGGCAGTCAACAATGGGCCAGATAAGCGAATGGTTCAAACGAAACGCGCAGAGCGATACTCTCCATTTTATCATGGAATGCAGTATACAGATACGCAAGTTAATAATTTTTTACTGTTATTATGCGTGTTATAAATAAATAGAATCTAATTATATTGTATACTATCGGCCCGCCCTGGCTTCGCTCGGGTAAAATCTTAATACCTATGCCTATATTACTCCTGTTACGCCTATGGTTTCGTCTATCTCTGTGCCAAATTTCACCAAAATCGACTCAGTATTTTTTTTAAGTTTATTCTTTACAAACAAAATCATTTCTCTTTATAATATTAGTATGGATTAGATAGGATTTCACCAACTAATCATAACATGAAAATTAGATTGTAAAATAAGATGGCTGGTGAACCGCCATGCTTTATAACTCAGAAGTTCCAGAATGGGCCACAAGACTTCAGTAATTGATTTCCAGAACGTCGATGAGTTAAATCGATAAAATTTAACAAAAAAATCCTATGTAGATTATGTGATATCTATATCTCATGTCTTGCGCCAGCCAGAACCGTCGCGGCACGCCGCCGAGGTGGGCTTCCGGCGTCGCTTTGTGTCACATTGATACAGCCGCCGATAAATATTGTGGCCGCTTTGAACCCGCCCGCCTACGGTTTACAACGGTTACTCAAACTTAATTCTACGGCAAACGTAAAATCTTAAAAAAAAAAGTTATGCCTAATTGTGATTATTCAAACATATTGCATAGAGCAAGGTTGTGAATGTTGTTATAGCTGGTTTATTTTTTATTGGCAATTTCATAATATACCGGAATTAACGAATGTGTCTCTAATCGAATATTATTGTCTATTTTTATCTTTTCAGAAGTTGAAAATCATGGATCCGCTCAATATATTCCAAATAAAAAAAACAAGCAAATTCCAAATCAGTATGACATTTATGTACATAAATATTTCCACTATTTGTAAATTGTAATTAATATCCCGGTATAATCCAATAAAATACCTTAAAGCAGTCAGCTTCGGCTGTTCAAAGGAGAATTTATTATTTAAAGTGAAAGTTATTGAGTTTCGCTAAGGTTAAGTGAGCCCTTTGACGGAACCGGGAAGTACCCAGGTTGCCCTTTGTATGTCTATAACATTTGATTATTTGTTTTATTACCACTTGAAACGATTATATTGGTGCTTTTTCTCTGCAATTTAAATAAATAAAAGCCATTGTTTAAATATATATATCATGACACGAATCTCTTTGTTTTTTGGTTGGCTCAAAATAAATAGGCATAAAGCCAAGATTTGACAATAATCAATAACAATAATTACAACACAGCTACAAAAGCTTTTATAAATAGTACAAATCCTTATTTAAAACGGAACTTCCACTGCCTTCTTCCAATGATATAGTTACCGTCAACATGCAATCAATAAGGCAGTTCTAAGCCCACCGCGCCGCGATGCGGCTACCGGCGGTTCAGCTAACTTGTATTAGTTTCGATCCATCGCGTCCTGGACTTTGATAATATCTAGATCTAGCTTGTATTGCTCCCTGGACAACAAAGCTGGTTGTAGGTTTTGCTATTTTAAACTGTATTTTGTTCCCTCGAAATCTCTTGTTTTATGATTTTATCTAAAAGTTTCTTTTTGTGAAAAAAATGTGATTTTGTTAAAAAATGATGGTTTTGTTACAATTGTTCTGTTCTGTTGCATAATCATAGATGCGACCTCGTTACCTTCGCGAAGCAAAGTGCAGTCAGACTCCTGAAGTTTTAGACAAAAATCATAGTACAGTCATACAAATAATGTATAGAACGCAGGCGTAGGCAGAGCAATAAATTGAAACAATGCAATTTGCCGGAAAACAGCACAATAAAACGTATCCATCTCGAAGATAATAAAGTTTTATACGTCCCGGGCCATCCATCAAGTCTCCATGCTGTAAGTAAATATTCTGCAGGAATGTCAAGCCTTGTAGGTTGACAAGGTTTGATATAGTAATTTTATATCGGAGTGCACTCAGATAGAAAATTGTGATTAAACTTGTGCAGGTGCAATGCTGGACGTCTATTTCTGTGGAAGTATCATTATTTCAATAAAATAAACTTGCGAACACTACACAACATTTAATAACTGCCATAGTTGACTAGGTTTGAACACCGTAAATTATTTAATTCCTTTTATGTAGGCATCTGCATGAAATGCTAGATCTTACTCGTATATTCGTCAGTCAGAGATCCACAAAATTTTCGTTTTCCGACATGTAAATTTTAAATTTAATATGTCAACAGTAAAAGCTTATGAAAGAAAAGTACAACAATCTTTTCCCAAATGTGGACGCGATGAAATTGAAATAAGTCTCGGATTGTCTCCGGCGAGTGGTTTACTCAGTATACGATTGGAATAGTAATTTGGGCGGGCTGAGATGCTGAACTGAGTCAATTCTATTTGTATTTGCTAAGATCGAGCGCGGCTCGGCTGGCGTAACCACAATTTAGGGGGTTCCCATCATTTATTTTATAATTGCTTACATTGTATAACATAACAACAGAAATAAATTTGTTATACATTAAATCTTGTTCCACTATGTAACATTAATTGACAAACAGATCTCTTCTCATACCTATAATTTGATCTATCTGACTGATAAAATTCCATAAGTGATAATTTTATCATCACTTGTAAATAAAAAAAAATTGAATCAGAATTTATCAATTATGTCGTAATTATTGACAGAATCACTTGGACCAAATACGGGTGCACGTTTTTTAAGTTTGTGTCGTTGTCAGTTTCGCGCACTGTAATCTTCCTTAAACATACATTTCAAACTTTTTCTCCTCCAAAAAATATCAGTGACTGCCAGTATCCTCAAATCAGAAAATCTCAGGTCCACCAGCACATTTTTCCCGGCAGATGTAGCCTCGGATTGAATAGGCAATGCGCGGCGATAAATTCGGTTTGGTCGGAGACGCGAGACGGCGCGGCGCCACAATCTGCATAATGCGCGAGACGGCAGCGCCAGATTGCATTGTGCTGTTGCCATTTAATATTAAATTCAGATTACGAATAAAAATGTGGAATTCCTAGTTGACAGAGTACTCTCTCTCTTCGCTTAGATAGAAGTTACCCAAAAAGTAATAGGTAAAAAAGATTGTAAGCAACGAGAAATTATCCGGTAGCTGATAATGATGCTGATTAATTTGTATGCGATTTTATTCTGTAGTTTTAATTAAATAATAACTAAAATTAAATTTTCGACTATACATGCGACCCAAGGGTGGTGTTTTGTATGTGATTTTAAAATATACAGCAAAGAGAAACTTCTTATTGAAGTTGACATTCGAGTAAGTTCACATTTCTGGGCAAGCTTCCCACATCGTCTTACTTATTATTATTTATGACATTTCTACGTCACCAAAGCTGGATGGCGCTGGTAGTAATGCAGTTTCACAAATGTCATAAGAGCTTTACTAAAGCTTCTTGAAGCGTATTAGAATTTACATGGGTATGTCAAATATTTGTGGTGCGAGAAAATTTTATGATTTTATTCAATAAGTACTTTTAGAAATAAATTCTAAAATTACTTTTGTCTTTGTACGACTGACCTTTGAAATAAAATGTTATTTTAAACAACTTTTCCTTAATATTATTTTCCACAGTTAAAAACGTTGATAGTCATATTAAATTCATAACTTTTATTGGTACAGATATGCGTTTTACCCCATATTATGCATGTTAGTGTATTCGTAAAATAAAAAAGATATTAACAAATGCAAATACGCTACAGACAGACATCAAAGGGATTATACCGGGAATCCGCAGTCGATTTGCAGATATGATGTCACCTTACATAATATATGCTGCGAAAGTAAGCGATATTTACATTAAATTCACGGACAAGTTGATAATAAGAAAAGCGTCTCGCCTGAAGGATACTCTTTTACATCAAACGGAATGCACTAACGACACTAGGGTTGTCGATGATGGGAGCAAGGTTTTCTAACGAAAGATTGTCAAATACCAAAAATAATTACAAGTCAGATCAGATCACATTTTTATCAATTTCTTTTGTTTATTGGCGAAAACAAAAAAAATAATGTTAACAAATTATGCTAAATTAGACGCAGGGTTTAATTAGACGGTGGCCACCAAAATCCATGTAGTTAAACTGTTACTGATACTGAATTGGATTGTATAATTGAAAATGCTCAATAAAAATCACGATTTAAAATTAAATTACGCATTTCATTAAAAACAGTTTTTTAAAGACAGGAATGGAAGTAGCTGGCTGTTGAGGGAATCGACATGAGAATAGATTAAACATAGTTGCATAATTGTAGGTATGCATAAAATGCTCATCATGAGAATTTAAGCTCAACATCGACACATCTACGTCTGTCGTATCAAGTGATAAATTTGAAATGAAGGTGCAGGAAGCAGCCCTGTCGTGTGACAGCTGGGCTGAAGGACGCCGGAAGATGAAAGGCTACGGCCTGTGTTCGGCACAACAAAGAGCTTTGTCTCCTCACGCCCCGCGCGTTAAGTTCGACTCTGGCTGGCGCGGGCCGGACTTCGCTCAGAGGTTTTCGAGGACGTTTAAGTTTCACCACGCCTACGTTATTATGGAGTTTGTTCTCAACTTTTATAACTACCCGCGTATGATTATTTTCGTTACAATAATACCTTCGAAATGTTACTAAAGGTCTAAAGTACTAAAAAAGTTATTCTATTTTATTTACTATCTTAGTAACTCTTCAAAGTAATAAAAAAATGTATAATTCGTTCGAGCTGTGCAGCGGTGAATTATTTTATGTATTCTCCTGTATAATGAGAATTTTAATTACCCTCGATGCTTGTTATGCGCCACAATTATTGACTTCCGCGACAAAGGAAGGATTAAGTCTATATAAATTGTCAACGTTATTCCAATCTCTTCATGCCAATTACTTATTTTCCTGCGGCATAGAATTTAAAAATCCTCCGTTTGATCTCAGAATGTTGTCTGCGTGATGTCGCCACGCTTTGCTTTACCTCTAATACAAACGGCGCAAATTCCCTTTTTGTCCTGTCCTCCTTTGCAGGGCTTTATTTAAAACGTCTTTGCGTTGTTCTCTTATTATAGCAGCCTTGTGATAACTCGTCTAGAATATCTGTGCTCTCTGTTCTTTGGTGCTTGTCGTCAAGGTATTATAAATTATTAAATGAAAATACAGCTTCAGTATTTCTATTACGTATGGAAGACGTCGGGCGCCTAAGTACCTATTGTCCCATGTTGGGCGCCAAAATAAGTACAGCGTTCGAGCGTTAAAATGGTGATGTATAAAGTTTTAATTCGACTCATATGTTTGATCACTTCACTTTGTCTCGGCGACAATTCCCGTCCATCCACCCCTGTTACATTTTATAAATAACCGCTTTCGTCCATTTTTAGTGTCATCGTTTACAATATGCCTGATGTGTGGAGCTAGCCTTTGACTGACGTGATATCTTCGACCAAACGGTTAAAGCGCCTGGAAAGCTCTATAATCGCAAAGAGACAACTCAAAGTGGAGCGTGCAAATTTGGGGCAAAGCGAGAACAATAAAAGTGCAGGTGGACCGCGGCCGCCCGCGCCCTCTCACATCAAAGGGGAGCCGCGATACCATACAAAAGCCCTAATGAGACAAACCCGTGGCGTAATCGAGGCGACGGAAAAAGATGAGGCCCGAGAGGTACGAGGCAAATTTTAATAATTGTCAAAGCGGCGGCGCCGATCAAACGCTCGGGGGGCGGCCGCGGTGTGGGGATTCCCCCGGTCGCACCTGTGACGTGTGCTCACCGCGAGCCTCATTAGCGCTACTGATCTAATGCGACTTCGAACTTCCAGCGACGTCTAATTAAACTTAAACAGAATTTCAATTTTACGACTGAAATTTTAATACTTAAAGCCGGAGCCGCGGAGGTTCCGCAAAGGAGACACGTTCAAAGGCGACGCCGTGCACGTTTTCGCAGATATTAAATGTGTTGACAATTTAATTTTTCATTTCCTCTAGGCGGCATGGGCGGGGGGCGGCTCCCCTCCCCCCGGCCACGGGACACCGCGCCTTTGACGTCGCGATATTGTCTTTGTGAACGCGGTGGGGTGAGGGGGGCCGCGCCGACGGAGACTTTGTCGCAATACAATGTGTATCAATAAAACTTAGGATTGGCTTTTAGTGGTTGCACTTACGCTTTGTGAGGCGGCGGGTTCACCCTTTGACATTATATGTGGGGCGCTGGGTGTGTGGGTGTGTTTGTGTGAGGCAGTAATAATGCAGGCGCAGACGGGCCGGCGCACACTGGTTCGAAAATCGTATATGGTGGACTTAGGGATCAAAGTGCAGCTATCACGCTGATTTTTTTTTTACATACTCCTTTTAACAATAGCTTTGACTTTTGTTAATAAGGTTTTTGCTAAAAAGTGCATTTTCATATTTAAAAAAAATACTGTTTATTTTTTTGTATGGAGAAAAAGTAATAATCATAAAAATCTTTGAAATGGTAATACTGTTAGGCAGGGCGGCTAGTAGGCGTTATAGTCCGCACAATTCTCAACATTTTATACCTTGAAGTCATATTCATATGTCTGCCGCTTTGGCGTCCACAGCGCTTGGAAATTTTCCTTATTAAATATATAGGCATCATAAACTAAATTACCGTACCCATACTACGTGACCCGTTCAGAGGCGGATGGGGAGTCTTTTAAAATACCCGTACTTGATCATACGAAGGCTGGGGGGGAGGTCAGGATTACGATGAAATTTTTGATTGAGATGAAATTTCATACTATTAATGATGAAACGATTATCTTTTTAAAGCAAGACCTTTGCGACAAGCACACAAAATTTATACCGTGCGAGAATTTTATACATTAGATATTGACTATGTTGCCCAAGAAATATGAAGATATAGATGGTAGCCCTGAAAAGAGCTTTTGTAGAGCTCTGAAAAGAGCTGTTGTAAAGCTAAGAAATATGAAGATATATATGGTAGCCCTGAAAAGAGCTTTTGTAGAGCTCTGAAAAGAGCTTTTGTAGAGCTCTGAAAAGAGCTTTTGTAGAGCTCTGGAGAGAGCTGTTGTAAAGCTCTGAAAAGAGCTGTGATATTGTGCACACTAAAGAGATGATTATTCCAAAGGATTTGTCTTATCCACTGAAACTTCGTCGATCTCCATTTCTGCTTCTTCCTCTACCGCTGATTCTAATAAGTCAATAGCTTCTGAAAATAATTTTAATTTATTGAATTTTGCATACTTTGGCCTGATGTGTGATATATATGGATCCGAAGTTATTAAAAAGTTATGAAGAATGTCTTCATTATTCTGAATCCTTCCCATTTTCCGAGTGTGTTGCTCCCTTGTATTTCTAAATTCCTTATTTCTTGCTTCGGATGCTTCTTCCGACATTATTCCAATAGGCAGACAAGAGAAATGTCGGCAAATATCAGCCCCATGTATGAGCAGCTTGTGCACACTTGCTGGCATATTGTACCATGGATAGAGGTGTACAAAAAGTTCAGCTGTCTCTCTGCAATATTCCCGGAATTTCTCGATGTTGATGGCATTCCCAGAGGATATGACCTGCAAGATCACAGCGAAATGCCTAATGAGATTCTCATCAATCTTCGTAATCTGTGCACTCTTCTGGTATTCTCTGAAAAATTTTCTTGCAGTGTTGCCATCGTTCGTAGTTCCGAAGCCCTGTTTAACAATATCTATCAAGAGTCCCATCTGCTCTTTGAATTGTTGTTGCGTGAAATCCTTCCTTGCTTTCTTGAGGTTTTTATTTTCACCTCGTGCACACCACATCTCGAAGTCCATATTGTACGATATGTGCAATAGACACTCCATGCTTCTGATCCACATGTGAAGTGTAGAGAGTCCGTACTGGTACACCTCATCCCGAACTGGTCTTGAGAATACTTCTGGTAAGTTATTCATTTCACTGGGTTTTGCCAGACATATATTGCAAGTCGCTGCAGATGGAGTATCGGTGATGATTGTAGCTATCTTGCCATCAATCATCGTCATGTGCAGATCATGACTGATCTCGACTTCCCCGCATCTTGACACAGTCAGGTTTCGGATTTCTTCTTTCATCGCAGCTTCTTCTTGTTTGATGAATTCGCTGGTTTCCTTTGCGAACTGAAACTTCACTGGTCTACAGTAAAACGTGGAAGAAGGTTTTGGATTTTCCCAGATCAGCACATTGTCAGACTCAAGCTTTAATGGCACAAGACTCGTCATGAATACTGATGAATCATCGAAGTCAGGTTGCCCGCTTTTCTGTCTGTAATTACTTTGTGCTGAAGATCCGTCGAATCCCCATTTGCTGGTCATTTTTAGATGTCCATCTGGGAGATTTAGAGGTTCGCCAACAACTTGCAGGATCCTCTGTACAGTCAAATTCAGTAATGACTGCAATTTCACCTTTGCTCCATCTTCAGTTACTTCAATATCAGACGTATCCGGATAGCATTTCTTCTTAGCTTTCAACAGTTTGTAGTACGAAGGAAGCTGTGCAGAACCTTCGTAGTTTGTCAAGAAAGCCCTTAGCGTCAAATATCTCCATTTTGACAAATCCAGTGAAGTAGCAAGGGCCAAAGCTTGATCTTCCTCGAGAGTTTCCTTCTTCTCCTTGTGAAACAAATATGTTTGAACTTCGTGTGCTCGTTCTGGGTTTTTCATAAGGTGCCCAATCACTTGGGCAAGGTCGATTTTTCCTTCCGATTTCAGGTTAGAGACGAGAGCAAAAGACAACTCATCTGCTGTATAGTCAGTTAATGTACCTGACCGTCTTTTTTTTTGCTTGTTTCCCAGGTCAGAAAATGGTTTTCTGACCGGACTTTCTGTAGAAGTGCTCATATCCTTTGTAACAGAAGATGTGGATGGAGTGACGTAATCTGTAGGCTCTGGTAGCTGATTTTCTTCCTCTATGGTATCTTCAAAAATCTTCGCGAGATTCAGGTTATTGCACACAGGCCACTTGATTCTTTCCTCTAACCAGCCCATATGTTTATTCATAAATGTTTTCTGAGTTCTGTTTGCCGCGGTCCATCTGCGATTCAAGTTGACAGTGATGGATCTTGAAAACTTTAATATTTCTTCAGAATCTTGGTCACAAACACTGAGTGGAATACCAGCCAAAATCGCTTGATGGAGCCTTTTATAATCCTTGAGGTCGCCTTCTCGTAGAAATATGTAGAAGTCCAAGTTGGTTCCAAATCGAGTCATGGTATGTAGATGATAATAGAGCGTCACTGATTTTATGGAGATGTATCTTCTTCAACAGTTCAATTGGTAGTGATTTTTTTATCGTACGCGCCTCTTTTATATAATTTCTACCTGTTCATGCATCACACTTTGGACGAGATTACGGGCTCGACCAATGAGAGTCGAGTATTTTTTTAGTGGAGGGGATGGAAGAGCGCTATGGAATCTAAGTAGTATAATTTTCAGTGGAGGGGAGGGCTCTGGTAATCTGTCTGGCATTCAGTCACTTTTAATGTATGGTACTAAATAATAGACGTATAAGAATATTAAAAGTGGCCGAAGTTCTCTGTTGCATTTTTAATAATTTTTCTGTGACGATATATTATTAAAACATGCAAACATTTTTGTTTTGTCCATTTTTGTTTGAAATCTAGACAGTTTAACTAATATACTTGATCTACAAAATATAAAACAATGTTTCCTGTCTAGACTATTTTTATTATACTCGATCTAGAATATTTATATTTAATATATATATTATATTAATAAGATAAGGGAACGTACCCATACTACGTATAAAAGGATCCATTTTGTTATCCCCGCCCCTCCTCCTTTTCTGTGATCCTCTGATTCTCTCTGCGATATTGTGTACGTGATGATGAAATCCCCCCCCCCCCCCTCCTATGATCAAGTGCGGTATTTTAAAAGACTGACCCATCCGCCTCTGAACGGGTCACGTAGTATGGGTACGGTAATTTAGTTTATGATGCCTATATATTTAATAAGGAAAATTTCCAAGCGCTGTGGACGCCAAAGCGGCAGACATATGAATATGACTTCAAGGTATAAAATGTTGAGAATTGTGCGGACTATAACGCCTACTAGCCGCCCTGCCTAACAGTATTACCATTTCAAAGATTTTTATGATTATTACTTTTTCTCCATACAAAAAAATAAACAGTATTTTTTTTAAATATGAAAATGCACTTTTTAGCAAAAACCTTATTAACAAAAGTCAAAGCTATTGTTAAAAGGAGTATGTAAAAAAAAAATCAGCGTGATAGCTGCACTTTGATCCCTAAGTCCACCATATACGATTTTCGAACCAGTGTGCGGCGCCGGCGGCTGCACCGGTTTATTAATATCAGAACGATGGAGTTCGAGTATTGCGTCGCGACACCGCAGCTACTGCGCCTAAGGCTCTTTATGAGACTATCGCGTGCTTACTTGATGATAGTTGCGCACTGTTTGCATTGGCTTTCGTCATTTATTACACGTGTGTTTAATATTCTAGGGAATATTTATATTTCACGTCAATATACTTCGATGGCTTTAATAAAGCCTTGTTGATAGCTTGTAGTACTCTATATTTAAATCTACGGAAAAACATTTACAAAAGAAATGGTCCATCAAGGGTTATGCACCCATTGTCATATTTCTGTTTACTTCAACATATTGGTTACTTCAACATCCATGGATAGTACAAGTTACAGTCTATATTACGCCTATATTTAAACAAAGAGATATCATAACTGTGACCGATTGATATTAACATAGATTCAAGCCAGCACTGATAATTTGACAGAGCTAAGATATTACATGATATTCATGTATATTTGCGATTGTGAATCCCAATAAACCCATGTAATTATTAATAATAAATTCTGTTGGTGATTTTATTGCACACACTATCGGAATTTATATGAATCTCTTGTCCCTGAGTTCAAAAATATTAATCAATCTCACACCTCATCACAACACGCAAATTAAATATTGCATGTAAGATATTCAACATCGACTTCTATTGGTATTAATTAGTGAATTATTTCTTTCTTATCGAATTCATATTGTTAACACAGATTCAGATTCAGACAGGTCAGATTTTACTCAACTCGCTTTGGCATCTCACATGACTTTTCTGACTTTCGTCTATTAGTGGCAGCGGTTGCATATAAGAGAGAGAGCAAGAGAAATAACAGGTAGAACTGGTTCTGGTGATCTAAACAGTACAATAAGATAAAAAAATCATTTTTAATTGATTAAATTGCTGTTTGTATAACTTGTAAAAAACAACAACAACAACTAGAATGTTAATTAATCAACGTTCATTAGTTGAACCGAGCTGAACTGGTTAAAGAACAAAGTTTCCAGCAGTTACACAAAACTCATCAACACGGCAAGCATCCGTGAAGACGAACCAACGAAATGCAACTATTTTAATTGAATGCTCACAGCCAACTGACTGCAATGGCGAGGGCAGATAACTCTTCTTTGATGTATTAAAAACGCTTTAACAAGTAAAAAAAAAAGTCCTGTTACTTTATCCTTTGAGGCTTTGACTGTAACTGCGTAACTGACCCGACATCGTATTATCGGGATTGCATTCATACCGCTGGCAGTGCACGCGGAAAATATCATCCGCCCGAATCTGGGGGTCCTTTGGCGACTGGCCCCACGCTTGCTTGACTGACCATAAAAAGTATCCACATTTTTGTAATAAAATTACCTGTTTTAAAAGGACGTTACTACCGAGATTAAGGCGCAGAGCGATGTAGTTAGTCGTCGGCGGCTGATCAAAGGGCTCGCTGTGCCAATCAAAGAGCCAGGATTTGCTTCGCCCCGCCCACTTTTAATGCCACGTGCGGCGTGCGCACGCGGGACGCTGCCAACTGTCAGTTGCTGCCGGGCGGTCCTCGGTGACGCGTTCTCGTCGGATTTCCAAAGATTTCCCGCGTCGCGATCGCCAAGTTTGTTGTTTGGAAAAACTATTGAAACTTTCTCTATTAGCATTCCATTTGTATTTTAGTGTCAGTGCAATCATTAATCAGTCAAAAAAACATTACTCTCGTGTCTGTGACGTCGTTTCTTGTTGTATTAAATAAATATAAGTGTGTGAAAAACTCCCGTGTTTATTGGATTACTATAAAATTGGATGTTTCGCTAAAACTATCAGGTATTTAACTGTAACCAAGGTTGAGTGTTTGCTGACTAACAAAGGGCTGCCGAGAGTCGGCACCTCCTCAGTGGTATGGGCAAGTTTTTTGTTACACTGTGTAGAGAGCCCTTATTTCAAATTTGTTTGAATGTGCTATTGTTTTAATATTATTGTTTCAACGTGCTTGTTCTCGTGTTCGTTATTCGTTTCTTTATTTTTTTTTGTGTGTGCGTTTTATTTTGGAGTTGTGTTTTTGTTCGTCTGCCTCTTTTAATTATATTTCAATAACCTTTCGTTTTATACAAACAAGTAAAACAATATAACATTGTTTGTAGAATATGTTTGTTGTACTTTATTTCTGTAACATAAATATTTATTAATAATATTTAAGATTATGTAGAAAAAAAAAGTATGTTTAATGTTCATCTGTTAAACAAATATTTATTGATCTGTTCGTAATAACGTAGTATGCAAAATAAGTTACAAATGAACATCAAACATACTTTTTTTTCTACATAATCTTAAATGTTTAGTATTAGTATTATAAGTACTAGCTTTTACCGCCGATCGAATTTCCCACGGAAAATGTACTTTTTCTCGGAATCAAAAGTAGCCTATGTCCTTTGCCGTACACTTAAAATTACACGTACATGATTTCAAGTAGATTGCTTGAGTAGATATAGTAGTGTAAAGAGGTAAAAATAAAGATTGCCACACAAACAAACTTACTATCGCATTTATAATATTAGTTGGGCTATATTGTAAGATATGATCGCACGCTATGTGCACAAGGAACACGGCACACGCACGAACAAACTGATAAAGGAAAGACATCAACGCGTTCGGAAAAACGAACGTCTCAAGACGTAAAGTGCGTGCGTCGTGCATTGATGTGCGTCATTATTATATACTAGCGACCCGCCCCGGCTACGCACGGGTGCTATAAACCTTCTTCAATCGCTCTAACTATTTAAAAAAACCTGCGTCAAATTCCGTTGCGTAATTTTAGAGATCTAGGCGTCGTAGGGACAGACAGCGAAAATATGTTGTGATTAAAACCAGCTGTTATCTAAAACGTAGTGAATTATATATACTCTTTGTGTTAAATATTAATATATTATTCTCCAGCTAAAACCTATCTGCACAAAAAATATAACATTAATTGCTCCGTGAGATAAAGAAGCTATGGATAACTAGACATTCTCTTTACGGGTGATGTACGCCTTATGAACCATTAAATATTTCAAGTTAAAACAGTACCTTATTATATTATTTCAATAGGTCCAAATTGCGGCAATGAAATCAGATTATCATGTAACATTTATTCAAATTACTTTGCTAACAGCACATAAATTTTACGACCCAAAATATGAGTATTGAAATTCAAATGTGTAACTCTTATTGAAATCGCGGAATTAGCATAGAGAATTTTTAATGTCTTGCACCGTAAAGCGACCGGAAGCACAAATTACTCAGAATGTAGATGGAGCCCAGCAAGCCAGCCAATATATATCCTTGTTTCAGCCTACGACGATTATAAAAAAATAGATTAAAATACAATTTCTAATGCATAATTGCAACAGCGTCCATCAAATCGTCCTATTCGCATTCGCTGTCTGCCAATGCGAATAAAAAAAAATAGAATCATATTTTCTGCCTGTCTGCATTATAAATACTTATTTTAAAAAAGAATAGGGATGAGCAAAAAAATCGATATATCAAAATATCGTTATTTTTTCAGAAAAATATCGATATGAATCAACGATATTTTTTCCAGCGATATATCGATATTTATTTTCAGATATCAAATTCGTAAAGAAAAAGAAAAGAGTAAAATCAATATATATTTTCAAACCGATATCGATATATCAAAATATCGATATATATCGATACATTTGAAAAATATCGATTCGATATATATCGATATTTTATTCCCATCCAGTAAAAAAGAATACTTAAAAATCCATCCCTGTCCAAATCCATCCTAGCCCATCCTTAAAAAAGAATACTCATTGCTGTCATTAAATATCGCTGTAACACGACGGAATTGTGTTTGTAAAATTTTCTCTTTTTGTTCGACTACATAATTCGTGTAGTCGAACAAAAACAGAACAGAAACACGGTTTTATTATTAATATTAGGTACGTACTTTCACCTAAGTTCAAACATGGAATTTAATTTTCTGAGCAGTTGTCGTATAAAATAATTTCCACAATATTGAAGGGGAAATAAAACTTACATCACCGCGCTACTTTTCTGTACTTGATATAATTTTTACCTGTGAGCTGTGAATTAAGCGAAGCAGCGCTGAAAAGTCCGAAAGATGTCATTAGCTTCATTATGTCCAACAAATTATACAAAAACAGTCTGATGAAAGCGTAATGCTAAAAGCAACTGAAAGGGTGCGCAAGCGGCGCGTCTTTGAGCCAGGATCTGTGCTAATTTCCAAACTCGGTTCCACAGATAAGGATAGAAAGGTGTCTTTGATGTAGCCCGCCCCTGACTTGGGATGAGAGCTTTCAATGAAAGGATTTTTTTTCATCTTCTTTCCCTTTGTACTTAATTTAAATTTCGTTTATATCAATGCTCCGAGTTTCCTTTTCGTGTGTTTTCTCTTTTACTTTGTCGCGTTTATCCTCTCCAATTTGTTGTATTCGAGTTCGCTTTGTAATTAAATTTAGTGTTTGTAATCTGTTGGCTGTAATTTTTTTCCCGGTAGTATAATTGCAATTTATAAATTAGGTGCCCCTTTGATTTCGAGTGTTTCTTAGAAGAGATTATATTTTTCAAGATTATATTGTTTCCCTTTGTAGTTTGCGCTCTTTGACAGTGTTCCCGGTACGACCGCTTTTAATATTCTCACTCGCCGTCGCTTTAAACTTTATTGTTGTTTAACGGCTCCATCAATAAGATTAAGAGTAATTGCACGTTGTATTATTTGGAGTTAAAATTGTAGTCAACTAAAAGCATGGTCAATTCTTTTATCTTAACATATTAAATGTGTAATTTTTAGGGTTAGTAGGGTAGGGCTCCGTAGTCTTACAGACAAGGTATTATAGTTTTGTCTGTCTGTCCGTCCGAGGTCTAGCTCAAAAACTATTAGAAACTACTAGAAAAATGTAACTTGGCATGGGTATACACATTAATCACATTAATTAGGGTACCTCCCCTACATGTGAAGTGGGAATGATTTTTTTATTTTGATTTTTCCTATAGGTAGTGTGGGGTGTTGTCGGATAGGTCTTTCAAAAATATTAGACGTGTGGGAAGACCGTTTTTGGATTTAGTGAATCGTTCGTAAATTATTAGGCTTTTGCCTCTACTAACGAAAACTATAACAACTCAGTTGGCTTTATAAGTTTTCGAGTAATAGTCGACCTGTTTTCTACTATAAAACTTGGAACAACTCCAAAGAAAATATTTAGACCTACTTTTTGTTATCCGTAAGTTATCAAAATTTAAACTTATATACAAATAATAATAATAATAATAATGTTTGGTTGTTGTAGTAAACTACGGAACCCTAAACTGTTCGTGGCCGGTCACGCACTTGGCCGGTTATTTTAAATAAATTATTAAGCTAAATTAACTCATATAACTGAAAAGCTTAACCCATTTCAAAGATATAACAATGTCATAATTGAAGAAAATGCCTCAAACTCCTCTAAAATGCTTCTTATAAATTAATAAACACATTATGCAAGTGTTTGTGAGCGCTCGTTAGTTTTTCATCAGCTGCATCGCGTCCGTCCTTTGTCCCAAGTTCGTCGTGTTAAGAGCCCGGCACAAAGTCGTCTCTAACTAAAGCACACAACCCATCATACCTCGAATTTCCATCACAAGGACACCATTTTGAGTCTTTTTATGTTTAAACATCAAAGTCCATCAATCGCGTTTGATCTCAAACAGGTCATCGATATAAGAAAACCGAGTATCATTATATGTCACTCTTTGATGCTTACATGTTGTTGTTTGCCAAAGGGATCCTTCCAAGCTCTATTATGACGTTATTTATCATTCAATTAGATCAAAAAGGAAATGATTAATTTAACGCTTATTTGATGAAAAGCGTGAATGAAGTCGAGGACGGTATAGTCTTTGACGTAATTCTGTTTGTATTTGAACGACGCTATTAGAAAAGCGGTGCAATGTAAAGGCATCACAAGACAAAGAGTTTGTCGCGAAGAGCGAGTTGAACACACGGAGTTTCCCGCGGCGACGGCGGCGAAGGCGCTCACAAAGGCGCCACTTTGCAGACTCGTCTTTGACTCACAGGAGTGTGTGACCCGACATTAATAACCTTCTAATAGCTCTTGGAGTCGGAGCTAAAAGACTTTATACATCGAAACTTGTCCCGAGATTGATTTAGTTTCGTATAACCCGCCTCGACTATATTAATATCTTCAGCTTGACGGTACTTAGATCCGTTTGAGCAAAACTAACAGTATCTACAAAGTAATCTAATTTTATGGAGCTTCAGTCGTGAACAAAACACTCGTAGATTCAATTTTTCACATAATTTTATTAGCGACAGTTTAATTAGCGTACCTTTCATCGAAGCCGCTTTGAGATTGTGAACGTTTCAAATAGATTTCACAAGAAGCACTTTCAAAGAGAGCACCCCTAATAAGTACTGAAGAGTCCTCGCACGTGTTTATCAAAGACAGCCTTTCGTTACTCACCGTCTGAATGGCCTCAAAAGAAACTCGTGTAAAATGCTCCACAAAGTGCCGTATCAAAGGAAAGGCGGGCGCAAATATCTGTTTCGTAAACTAGTAAAAACGGTGCTCTCAAAGGTACTGCGTACTCGCGGCAAATTAGGCGGAGTTAAATACAAACGCCACTCTCACAAATGTATAACTTTGAAAGTGACTCCTCGCTCATTATTTATGTAAGTCGTCGTAATCGACATACGTCCCGGTTTTATTCCTTCGCTCGCATCACCCGTTCGTCCGAGCGGCGACCTGCCAGTGTTCTCATCACGAGCTCACATGTATGCCTCGCATGTGTATCCATTTAATGCTCAATTCCCATATAATTTAACTTTGCGATCAAAGCGAAATTTTGCAAAGAGCTTCCCGGCGGCGGCGGGCCGGGAGGCGGGTGCGAGCGGGACGCAGCCATCGGAGTTCTCGAGATCAAATGCTGGGCCAAATTAGTCACTCTCCGTCTCTCTATCTCAAAGCCGATCCGTAGCAAAGTTTGCGCGAAGATGACATCAAAAGGAAACCACACACTGGGGTGGTGCCGCCCGTCGCCCCCGGCCCCATACTTAAATCTGCCGTGTCTCGCTGTCTTATTGACACTCGAGTGACAACTCGCAAGTCGCCAACGTCGACTGTTTCTGACGTCGCTTCGCTTTGCCTGACTTATTTAGTTAATTAATACGGAATGTCCTATAAACTTTCAACTCCCGCAAGGCAGCTACACTTACACGGGTGAACTGTAGAGTAACTTTAATCCCCTAAGCATGTGTGTTGGGCCTACACATGTAATATTAGCAGCCGGTTTCACCGTTGAAAATAATCGCGATTAGTCAAAGCTAATCGTTCGTAAAATAAGAGTAATTAAATTAATACTGTCTTTGGTAAAATTTAATAGACAATAATGACAGCCCGCGGCGGAGTTCAAAACGCTCGTGAAATTCACCCTGATATTCTATCTCATTTGGTTTCACTCGTCGGTCGTCTATACATATAGTTTTCGCATGGTCTTTGAACAGCTTTGATTGTAATGCGACACATCGTGACAGTGGGGTCGTTTCGATACAAAAAAAAATTAAAAGCGCGCTACTGGCTATATTATGTTTTGTTCATATTGTTTATGTGTGCTTGTAAAGCATATATCATTTTAGTTATAATTTCTATTAAATTCCAGTATGTAAATGAATAAATTACAAAACAAAACGCATCGCATTTATTTGTCGAAATGTCATTTATTAATCGAACTTTACGTTTCCGTAAACAGCGTTTTAATAAACGCGATACAAATTACGCTGGTGAAATGAATTGGTCAGATCGATTTCAACTTTTAACCTCGTTTAAATAAAACTTGGTTTCCCTAGACTCTGATTTTGACAAGACCGGTGAAATCAGTCCTTAGTAATGGCGCACATACACAAGTTCTATCCCTTTGATTAAGGCTTCTAGATATTACCCGGTATCGTATTGAAATCTAGCCTGTGGCAAAGCGAACGATATAGATATCTCCAGAAAATTAATTAATAGCTTAATAAATTTAAATATTTGATAATTATCAAATAGTTTAATTTACTCGATAAAGTAATAATGTTTTAACTATTTATACTTTTAGTCCGGGCGTAAACGCGAAAGTAAACTTATAAACTTAAAAAAATAATGTTCGTGGTTTAAAATAGAATCAGTAGAGATGAAAGAGCCCTCTATTAGGTTTCCCAAACTTGTGAAGAAGCCTTAAAACGGGTTCCAACTTGAAAACTCAAATTTCGCAACACAAAGCTACATTTTGCATTCTTATTTGTTCATTTAATTGCGTATATTTTACAACTAAGTATTGCCGCCATAAAAATATTGTTGTTTGTTCTGAAACAGGTAAATAATGTTTAGAAACGAACCAAACTTTCGGAGATGATAAGGTTTATGGAGGTCGGATGTAGTACAAGTTTCTTATGTAAAGGACAACTTTTTGTAAGTTGATGGTGGTATTTTGTACTATATTAGAAAATTCTTAATGGGATATTTAGCTTTTGCTTTAGATGGTGTAATCTTATCTTTATGTAATACTGATTAAAATAATTAAGGAAACTTATTACTGTTGTATTCTAAGTGTTTTATTTATTTTCCTATTGAATTAGTCAACTTGTTTGTTTTTATTCCATTCTATCCGTGCTAGATATATTTTCAACAACTTTGAAATAAAAAAAAACTATTAGAGATTGGAAAGGTCTATGTCGTGTCGGCCTTATGCGCAGGAGTCCGAGATTCCGAGAAACGGGCCCGCGCCGCCTACCTACGTCTTGGCCCTTTGTGCCCCGACCCGAGCCGATGTTTGCCCCTCGGCTCGCCCTAATTGAAGTTTTGTGTATTCCTCTTGTTTAGCTTTCGTTATACGATCTACTTTAACTGCCTCATGAGCATATTCAGTTATCCGTTAGGTTAACATTATTGCCTTTTATTGTTTGTTAAGCTTTAACTTTTAAAATTCCGAACTCTATACAATATTATCTCTATAAGATATTAAATAGCGGCGCTACTTTAGACATAAGCGCGCTCTTAGCTGTCGATTCCAGCGCGTTTTTATTTAGTTTCCCTTTCGTTTCCGATACGACCGTCACATCCATCATTTGATACGTCATAAAATTCAGCTTCATTTGGTATTCTGTGCCGTTCGCCATCATTCAACTTTTTGTACGTAACTCCGGTAATATGATTATAATTTTCTCGCATCTGTTGCACCTTTTGATGATTGAAATCAATATTGATCTTAATGCTGTTGGTGTTAGAGTTTTAATTTGGTTGGGGTGGGGTTTAGATCGGCGACCATTGAGCTCGGACCGGTTCGATGTGGAATGCCGCAGTGCGAGCGGCTTTTTGCTTCGGCTTCAGCCCACGCGGGCGACACAGCCCGCCGGCGCCGGCGCCGCTTCCCGCCGTCCTCCATGTCTGATAAAGGATATGTCGCAAATATTTGATGTTTTTTCAGCTTTTATAGCCTGGGTATGGTTACAGACTTATATTATAATACATGTTGAAATAAGAGCAAGTGTCCCGAACCGTATTATTGATGAATTGCCATGTTAATGTTTTATATCTTAGTCTGGCTTATATAATGTGAAACCACAATTTAATTGCATATTTACATATACATTGATAGGTTGAAAATCACAACTGATGTCCCTTACATAACAACATATATACTTTATATACTAAAAAAAATCTGGATCACATCACAGATTAAAATCCTAGGAACCCGTAGTGGATGACGCTAGACACTAGAGATGTCCCTAAGTTGATATTGTGAAGCGGATCATGAAGCAGGCAATATAAATTTAGTTGTTTTAATCCGCACCGCGAAGGACCCGTCTGGAGCATCCCGCAAACAAACCCAACCGGCTCAGCTAGTTATTAGCTGATTGCTTGATGCAACTACATTGTAAACAAAATTAAAATGTCTATTATTACCAGTATGAATGATGTTTGAACTATATGTATTTTATGGTGTCCTACCGTTGTTATACTCATTTCGTGCCATTCATGTGGTATGCAATGTGCGTAAGCTCTATGCTAAACTGGGATTCGTAATCAATTTCAGGAAACAGACCTGCATATATAAATAATAACACTTGATTTAAAATAAATTCAAATGATGCGAAAATAGTAAAAAATAAAACTAATCAAGTGATAATGACTAATTGTATATTTTCCTTGTTTCAGGATGATTTTGTCCTCAATTTCGTCGCCATTCAGCTGAGTTTGAAGGTATGTAATAAATGTATTAATAGAGTGTGATTTATAAAACGCACAGAAAACTATATTCTTAGAACACGCAATAATGAACTTTCTCGGAAAATGTAACTTTGTATCATCAAAATAGAATTCCATTGCTCGAACCAAGATTTGGGATTATATCGTGAGTTATAATGACGAACAGGCTTTGCTTGGTCAGCTTTGGCAGTTCCACCTCTCTGTATTATCGGGAATTCGGTTAATAGAAGTTGCTGATCATGCTCTACTGCTCTTACGATTGTACAGGTATTTTATTTCATTATTATAACCATTTCGCTAGTGAACCATATTAGGGTTTTATTGAGAGGTTTCTATTTTTGTATTTTAGACAACAATAACATAAACATTCAAAATTGGTATTTTTATCATTCTGAAACAAAAAAAAATAATTTTGCGACTTGATTATCAAAACCGTAAAGAAATACATTAATGATTTACTTGTTAAAACAAATTACAGCCGTTTAAAATAGAAGTAAGGTAACCTATGCGGAGAAGAAATACGAAAATTTAAATAATATTCTGAACTATGACAATTACATACCTGAATTCCAAAATTATCATCCACGCCTTCAAAGCTCAAAGGGAACGCCAGAGGAATACCCAAAAAAAAAAAACCATGTAACTCGCGTAATTTAATTTCCTTTTCGACTTTGCCCGCGAAACCATAACTACCGATTTCATAATCCCATTACTTCTACGCGCTTACTCTCAAAAGAGGCAACAGTTTAACGTTAAATCTCGCATCAGAGGAAAACGAGCAAATTTTTATATTAAACCGGCTCTCGGCTGCATTCACGTGAGGGGCCCTAGACGGCAAATTAAGTGACATTAGAGGCATAATGCCGACGGAACCCGTGAAAGCAGAGAGCTGTTCTGAGGCACGCAACGATAAGCGCTGTAGCACCAAGCAGGCTCGCTCTACGGAAATATTGCAGCAGCTGAATGAAAAGAAACGTTATGTTTAAAGCGCTTTGTTGTTCACGTGGAGGAGCGTTTCTTAAAAGTCATAAAACGGGCTGCCCCGAGCCTGAGCCCGGAGCAGCCTTTCATTCTAAAGGTAATTTCTATGCTAAAGCTGATCGTATTAACAACTTGTTAATTTTAAGTCACGTATTCGCATTCGAATTACAATGGCACGTAATGCTCAAACTCAACTTTATGAATAAACCTTGTTACCCGTTGAATGATCTTCATGAGTTTTCCCAACATATTCAATTATTTCCTACAAAATTCTTTTATTGAGATGTCGTTTACTGTAACCACTTGCTGGAAAATCATTTTTTTATATGGCAGACCTCCAAGAGCCGGAGACAGCTGCAATTCATTCGTCTTACAAATCGTTCTGATTTAATTATACTTCCATTTCTTTTCGATTTATATCGTTCATGGTAAAATGGCAATTTGTGCTACAATTTTTATTCGTTACGATCGTCTGGTTTTCATGGCTTAGCAGTTTGTTTCGACCGGCTTTTATGGCACCATTCTTCATCATTTATAAATATAATAGATTTATTGACCAACAGTAAAAGTATGTCTTATGGCTGACAAAATAATTAACTAAAAAATAAAGATGTAAACAAAGCGATGATAACATCATAACACATAACCTGTGCACATAACTCTGTTTTCACAGGTTTCAGTGAAGTAATAATGCTGATGCATTACTTCACCTGACATAAAGTTATATCAACTCTATCCACAAGCAAGAGACGAATAACTTTTAATCATAAGTGCAAGGAGTATCGTGAATCCTCCACGAGTCAGGGAATGCGAGCATGTGAAAGCAATCACGGTAATCGTATTGCTGCCTCGATATGTGAGAGTACATTTATTTTCCTGTCTTACGAACTCACTAATGCTGGCTGGATGGAGTCTCGCCGAGCAGGAATCAAATAAAAATATACTTGTTCTGTTCATATTGGAATGGATTTCTTTTGGAGCAAGTTATCCATCTTGGTTATTTAAGTTTTCTGCAATCAGTCTTCATATTAGATTTGGTTTGTTTCTATCGTAGCATGTGGAAATATATAGTCTTATTATAGTTATGTTTCTATAGTTGAGTTGTGTTAAATTTATTGTAATGGCATTCCATTGTTTTACAAGTTATTTATATCCCATTGCTGGGCAGAAGCCTCCCCTAACTTCTTGCATGCATCCCTGTTTTTCCATACAACATGTATATGTAGCCTAGATCTTCCGTCAACATTTTTCCCTCATAATTATCAAAACGGAATTATCAGAATTAAAAGTGGGATTATCAGTTAAGTATTTACATCACACGCCAAATTATAATAATAAATTCAATTCAGATACTCAATAGTCTTAAGACTTACTACGAGTACTTAAGACTCTTGCAATTAATCTAATCAATCTAAGCCAAGAAGCCTTACCTGGCATTGTTAGCGACAATATCGTGGCTCCAATAGTTGCGAATCTCGTCCACGGCTATTATAACCCTTAATAAGATATCCTCAGTTCTGCTATATAAAAGACTTGCAATTGTGTGGAATACAATGCTTTAATGTACCACACATGTGTCCCCGTACAGGGCAGCTTCTATTTTGAAGGACAATGTGGAAATTTGTAAGATGATAGTTCCAGAGATGATAGTTCCAGAGCTTCATTGTGAATATAGAAAGATAAAATGTTTATCTGATACTAGCTGTTTACTCACGGCTTCGGCCGTTTACATGCCCTCGGGAACAGTATTTTCTTCGTATTAAAATAGGATTGGGGTAGTTGAAATAAAATATCGAAAGCGCATTTAAAATACACACAGCGCTATCTAGTGTTATTGTTGCAAAGTTTATTTTATTAGCATTTAGCGCCACCTACAATAAAATACAGGTTTTTCGCAAATCCACGGGAACTTTACTTCCATCTCAAATGTCTTTATCAACTTTGTCAAAAATTTTCGCATATGAATAATCACCACCCAATGTCTATCCTTTTGCATGCCCCAACAATAAGCACGCTCAATTGGCTAGTTCGCTGCGGGTATCCCAGCAACCCTTCTGCAGACGTGCGTCAGAATTGTCAGAAACAAAGCGTCTCGGCCGCGTGCCTCGGACACATTCAAATGAGCGGTATTGTTATTGTTTATGGCACAGGTTGGCTCGACATGTCTGCAGCTGGCAACATTGCGCGGCTGGGAATTGAATTGTTTAATGTTTTTTTTTTGCTCTGTTCTTGAATGATCTGATGCCATTTTGGAAATGTGTTTTTCTCAATGGACAGGATTGAGATTTTCTTAGTGGTGGTGCAAAGTTAACGAAATCAAAGCATTTTGTCATGCGTTCCGATAAGTTTTTAAGGCCGGTGCACATGAAGTCTAGCTAAGCTAGAACTAGAGCGATGTATGCATGCAACTCAAGATTTTTGCGTTGCGGCCCTTTATCAATTTTTTGTCAATTAAACATTTCGGTACAATCTGGCCTGGCAAGACAACAGACAGATAATTAAAACCGCATAATTTTCACCGCATTACACAAATTGCCGATGTTTTATTCATAAATCCAATCGTCCAAAACGAGAGCTGTTGAAAGGCGTCTGCGACTATCAAAATAAGAAATCCATTATTGACGTCCATCCCTTTTCCACGTTCGTCCTCCAATAATATAGAGGGAGATGCGCAATTTGGAGCACTGTAACCGCAAGTTATTGGCTTAGTTAACCACTGTTTTCATTTCACTTGACGTTTACGAGGTATTTGGGAGATCGTGAAGCCGCATCGAATTTGAATATTCGTTCATGATCTGTCTGTCTTCCTTTTGTAAATCGCATCGTTAGAAGATATTTGGGGATAATTCCTATTGATATAAGTGCTTGTTATCTTTATTAAATTCCGGCAGTTTATCAAAGTTATTTTTGTTTATGCGAGGAGAATTGGTTATAAATAGAAATTTGGTTGTTTTGTGCAAAAAATATGAATGATTGGTCTGGCTATATGAGTCTGTCGGGCGGTCGTATCTGTCGATATGTCACGTCTAGTCTCTCGGACGAGCATTAACCGCCAACCGCCTATCAGTCACCGCTGCTCTGGCCTTAACCACACTGCTGTGGTCGACAAAAACTATTTGGATTAGGGCTGAGAAATGTTCTTTTATCCATATTTTCCCCGCGGTTATTTGATGAGCACACATACAAAGCGAAGAAAGATTAGTGTAAATTAGTTATAATGAACTCTTGTCATTATATTCTAGATGATTAAAATGAATTATTTTGACGATCTCTATGACTTAAAAATTATCATCACGCAAGGGTTTTGGAAAGTTCTAAAAATATAGTATCGTTAAGTTAGTGCCTTCAAGTTTCGAACTTACTTCGGAGCTATTGTTGAAACCACATTTTTTTTTACTTTAATGTTTATTTAGTATCAGCACTAATCTTGAAAATTCGATAGGAATACTGTTACTGTGTTTATAAACAATGCGTATTTATATCTATGACAGTATATATTGAAGCGAAGCTATTTCAGCTGACAGCCCTAATCTGCTGCATCAATGTAACCGATCCCCATCGACAGCTGCGATTCGGTTGCCATTGCCACTATCCATTCTATGCAATATTTGTGTGACGGTCCCAATTATTTTCCGATGGCCCGTTCATTTACAAAACTGTTTTCATTTCCATTTTTTTGTTAATACTTTTGTTTGCTGTTGTTGAAATTTTATGATGATTCGTTTACCGTCTATCTGTATTCTGTTACTTTTGATTAACTTATTGCTGGGGCTTTTTTCATTGTCAAAATCAATGGCAGGTATGCAGCTGTATCCATACTTTTCATATTGATTGATGAATCATGCCGAACTGCTTATATTGGAGATCCTACGTCCTAACTCCGGTCCGGTCAGGTCAAGATAGAAAATTATATTTTTCAGATTGACATAGGTCTTGGATATTTTTCTGTAATATCTATATACGTATGACATAATACTATAGCATCGTTATATCCCACAATACTCATTGGAACTAATGTCTCCCCAACCGACATTACTGGCCAATGAAACGTGAAATTGAACCTAATCGAAAAGAGACGTCTGAAAAACAGAACGCAACGTCCCTAGCCCATTGCGGGACGGTCTGTATGCAAAACGTCGCAAGCAGACATCCATTGTTCCCTAAGATTGCTTTGCCCATTATGTTGAGCCTGGGGCTACCAGCCCGACTGATTGCACTTCTCATCACCACACCTGTGACAGTTGGGATGTTTAATCAAGCAAACAAACGCTAGATTGAAAGTCTCCACCAGGTAAGGAATATTTAAAGGTTTCAGTGATTTTACTCATTGGTGTACCAGAAAGTGGAACCGAGTAACTGATTGATAATGTTGAAATGTGTAATTTATTTGCAAGAATCTTCAAAAATTTATGTCTAGACATGTAAAACAAATGTTATTCTTTTTAATTGGTTTTTGTTCGAAAGCAAACGTAAAGTATTTGAACCAGATTCCACCATAATTCTCATGATTTGAGAATCACACAATGTCCTCCCAACTTTCCATTGTGTAAATTCCGTCGAGTGCAATGGTGAGAAACTAACATTCTTCGGTAACAATTTGCCTACTCCTAAGACTTTTCGCACGAGCGGTCTCCTATCGCATTTGCGACTACCTGCGTGCATTCCACGTGACTTTCCATTATCACCTCAACACATCAGCCTACTTTAGACCTTATTACATCCAATCAAAACTCAATATATTTTGCTACTTGACTCGTTTGGGTTACCGGATTCCCAATCTTATTTGGACCTTATCGCACGGTGTTAGGTCGCTTTTTTTGCCTTGTAAGTCTCACACTAATGTATGTCACGTGCGATGGTCAATTTCCCCTGGGCGAATTTTCGGAACTACGTAAGGGCAGCTATTGGAGACACTCGGATGCACCCAATCTTGTTTCTGCCTTTGACTTGGAATCCCTCTTGGTCTAATCAGCATATTCCTCTTTTTGATAAGGAAAAAGTCAAACTAAAACGTAAAGTCCATCCTTCGACCAATAGAGGATTTCACTGAGGTGTTTGGTTTTAATTCAACCGTTGTAAATCTTGATTGGTATCCAAATATACCAATAACAGGTACACCTGTCACACATATATTGTCTACAGAAATATGAATAAGAAATGTTACATATTGAATTTGCGATCATGCCTTTTTAGATCGCGTATTCGTGCTATTTCACAATATGCGACATATTTTCAAAATATTGGGGTGGTGTGGTGGTCAAGGATCGTCCAAAAATCACGCTACACCGAGCGTCTTGACTGGGTTCTCGCTCTTGACTGCACAGTAGCGATTTGAGGATAGTCCGGTCTAAACCAAGCTATAGATGTATGTATTTCATCTGTATGATATGAGTGCAGTTACGCGGGCACGAATTGCAGAATGCGGTTCAACGATATCAAATTTGGGTTTATATTTTATTTCTGACAAATAGCCATATATTCATCGGTGGTAATGGTGTTCTTTTCTCCTTTTTGGACCAATTGTGTCACGTTGATCCATTTGATTTAGATTTAATGATATTACTTTAAGAATTTTACTTTTTTTGCAAGCCAGCCTAAATCATTGTTTGAGAACATATCACGTGTTATCTGGAAATTTATCGCGTTACGTTTAAATATGTGGGTTCTAGGGGTCCTCAGCACGGTTCCAAGCAGGCTGTATTGAAACATAATTTCCATTAACATAGTTAGGCGCCACAAAGAAGCCTGCCTTGGTATGCGACGCGGCGTCTACGCAAAACGTCGTGATTGGCTTGCGCACAAATCGTGTTACACCTACACTTGATTTAGTTTGCGAGCCTGCTCATGTGTTGCCAGGTATTATTTTGATTGAAGGGTTTGTTATTATGGTAAGCGCGCATTCATCAATTTGCTTCAAATTTACAAGTGCTAATTTTAAGTGGAACCTCTATATTCTGTTTATTTACTGTGCTTCTATGTGAAGTTGATGTATTAGTTTCTTAGTAGTTTTATTAGAATCATAAAAAAAGGCTAAAAAGCTCACGTATCCTACCAATCCAAGAAAAAATAATTTGCACAAAGCTTAAAAACTGTCAGTAAAGTGTTATAAAAGTAGAAGCGCTCAGTCGACGCGTCGAATCATCGCGACCTACAAAGGATCGCTTGCCTTTATCCAGCAACGCTCTGCGACCTTCTGGTCAAATAAATTACCTTTCTGCCCTTTACGAATTTGATTCTTTTGATCATGGCGAAATCAATTCCGCCGCCCTCCAAGTTACGTGCACTAGCCGAGGAGAAATTAAAAAGATGGCTTTTAGATCTTCCTAGCCGTCCGCTTTTACTGAATTAGGATGCTTTAATTTATGTCTTTAGGTTTTGAATTAAAAATCTCTGCTTCCATCAAAAGTATTTCACAAAGGTGCTTTTAATCTTTGAAGATTCCTCCTAGTGGAATTATTTTATTTTCTCTTTATGTAAGATCTAGTATATTTAATCCTGCTATAAGTTTGACCCGTGGCCTCTTTACGTTAATATTTTGTACGAGTAATACTTTGAAATCACTGCTTGAAAAACACGAGTTTTTAGATTTAGTTCAGTCAGGCGTTAGAATTGACTCCACAATACCAGGTGAAAACAAAGTTATTTACTTTCAAAATAAAGATAAATCGCATCACTGAAGCTCAAAAGGGAATGAACGTGCAATTAAACAAAAAATGCGCTGCAAAACAAAGGCACACATTAGGGTAGTAGCAGAACATAGGTAATGTTAGTGGGGCTAATTCGTCAAAGGGTACGCGCGCCCTTTGTGCGAGCTTATGGTAATCAGGGAGGAGGGTGGGCACGGGATTTGTAAGTGATTCATTATCGTTTGTTTTAAGATTTGTCTCGCTGTTTATTGGGTTATGCTCGTGTCTTTGTGTTATTACGCCGCAACGCAAATGTACTAGAATTGAGAATTTCGTAATGTTCGAATTCATGCATGCGTCTTCTTACATTTCCCCTTGCGTTGTTCCGTAATCTGTAACTGGAAATGTTTTCAAATGGAATCTTATCAAAACTGCGAAAAATATCTAGCTGAGAACATTCTTCAATTTGTTCGTATTCAATAGGTATTCATATTTAATAAACGAAGTAAATACCTACATAAGTATGTATTTTCGCAAATGGGTTTGTTACATTTCATTTTGTCACAGATCAAAGTTTACTAATTTAAATTGCTATGGGTTGTCAGGTTTGGACAAAAAGCTTTAACAATATCGACCTTCTTGCACCCGCTCTTGCATGGACAAAGCTTTTATGCCGCCGATTGGGTGCATTGTTCCGCGCGTGCACTATGCATGACCTGACGCATTGTCGATGGCGGATTTATTGTCCGACGCGAGGTGGCATATCATCCCAGGTACAAAATAAGGAGGTCCCGGGTCATCTTGCTTATTATTGTATATTGTCCGTAGTATATGTAGGTGGTAATAGTTAAATGGACAGTCGGAGCATTACCCCTTTTGCAGTCCTATTACTCCTAATATTTGAAATGTGAAAGTTTGTGACCGATTTTTATTATATTTGGTAGGTACACCAGTATAATCTGGAATATAACCTGGAATAAAACATGTTAAGTTTTTTATTGTAACACCAACACCATCCATCATAGACGACCGCGCCAGGATATAAAGTTATTAGGCTAAGTTTCAGTTTTTACTACCAGTTTTCGCTACTAAATAAAGCAATCTCAACTTGACAAGTCAAATAAGATGTCCAACTAGACGCACGAGACACAACCAAAAACTATGGTCTTTACACCGTACTAGCTTCATATCATCAAAGACATATGTGCAATACAAATGTCCATTGAATATAGAGGACAAGACATGATGATATGAAGCTAGTACGGTGGAAAGACCTAGGCTTCGATGGTATGGTCACGTTATGAGAAGAGAGGATATTAATATAGGAGGATATAAAGAATATAAATAATATTGTAAGATTATGGGTTTGAAATTGAATGGGAAAAGAAGTAGGGGCAGGCGGAAGAAGAGGTGGATTGAGTGCATGACTAAAAAGGAAGTAACAGATCGGTTAACATCAGACAGGGAGAAGTGGAGGAGACTGACATGCTGTACCGACCCCACATAAAGTGGGATAAGGGTAGGCTGATGATGATTTGTGTTGCTCATATCATGTAAATTTAAGTATCTGTGTTCTGTACTCTTCCTTATTTTACGCAGCGAGCTCAAAGGGCGCCGACAAAGGGTACCGCGGCGCGGTGCGGGCGGTATTAGCGGCCCGTTTGATGCCAGGGTGGGGGTAGGGTTGACAAATATAGCCGTGACCTGGGGTAATGTTTAATTAATTCACTGATATTATATTGTCTTATCCAACTTCGAGGATTATGTTTTAACGCCTTGTTGGCGGTGCAATCTACATTGAATTAGAGCGTTCAGTTGTAGCTGAACTCAATGTACGCGATTAATAAAAAAATATACTAATTAACTTGAAAAAATATTTCTTTTGTTTTATTATTTTCAAATTAACTTTAACTAAAAAGAAAATAAGTAAAAATTTTCTTCTAATACTTTTTGATTCAAAGTTGAAAGCTTGATTTCTTCTTGTCATTTGAGCCTTAGGTATACAGTTTAAGATTCATAGATAGATGGGAATTTCTATTTAATTTGTTAAAATCCTTGTGAAATCGCAAACAGCGAATAAAAGCAAAAGCATATATATATTACTTAATAGTTAGAATTACGTAATTCTCGCGGTCTGTACCTATCTAGCTCAAAATCAAAATATTTGAAAGCATGCCTCCGTCCACCGTTGGGCACACAACACAATATAATTGGCACTAATTGATCGCCAGCGTCCCGGGAGAATTGGCGACATGGCGGCCCTACCCGGCTCAAAGTGAGTGTGTTACTCTTTAACCTGGCCGATTCGCGACCGGCTAAACTTACCACTCCGCTAAATAAAGTTAAAAGGCTCTCCTAGCTTTGTCTCGGCTCGCCTTTGATGTACGGCGAGAACATCCCCCGCACCCCCCACTTGTCCGACCACCCCCGCCCCCTTCTCGCAAACAGTTTACCGCAAGCTGAAACTATTGCCTTTAATGCCTTTTCCGATTGGATATACCCCACGATTGATTAGTATGTTATATAGTGCCAAAGGAATTTATCAGGAAGTGGCCGATCAAAGTGCTCTGCCCTTTGATGATTGTACGCTAATACCGTACCCTTATCATTTTGATCTTGTTACTGTAATCATATCGACTGGCTGTATGTGGGATGAGCTCGCTATTAGAGTAGTGGCTCTGCTCTTAGATTGTACTAATATTAAGTAATGGATTGCTTGTATCGACTATAACTTGTAAAGCGAATAAAACAAAAAAGGATTTAGGTACATAACTTACCTGTGCGAAGTTGTTATTTTATCAGCTTTTATTGAATTAAACGGGCAACTGTACGACAATTCAATTAGCACGATTGAATGACAATAGCACTGAAAATCCCAAATGAAAATTGATTTTTTTTTTGCAGAGTTTGCATACATTCGGAATAACAGCTGAAAGGGGATGGCAGGGCGGCAGGACCAAAATAACGGGCCAAATCCGTCCTCGTAATGCTTGGACTTTGGGGAAATTCAATTAGTATAATAACAGCGCACAGTTCCATTATACCAATCAAAGGAAAACGGAAAGTTTGTGCACATCAAAGAGTCGCTTAGTGCGTGGTCGGCTAATGGCGATTAGTGACGTACCACGCAGCGATATCGATGCCCAAACGTCGGCATCGATAAAATACTCGAGATATCATCTTTTGCGACGTGTTCAAGACAGAATTTCGCACGAATAAAGTAATTCGAGAATGCATGCTAATTGCACGCGTAGGCAAGCTTGTTGCAATGTTCAATGAGCGATATTTATTAACGTTGTGTTTGTTAAACAAGGTTTTAGGTTGCCTAAATAATTTTCTTCACAACAAAATTCAACATCCAACAAAATAAATAGTTTTATTTATTTTGTTGGATTTATGAATCAACGGAATAATGTTCTCTAAGTTTTATTAGAGTGACGAAGATTTTGATGGGTAGAAGCGTAGACAGGGAGAAGAGAAAGTCGTTTCTGCCTATTAAAAATACAGGAGGAGTAGAGTAGCGGAATGGAGCGCTGCATCTTTTGTCCCACATCGTTTCATCATGGGCCAAGAAATATAAATGTTCTATACTAGATGGCGCCCGGGCTTTCGCACCCGTGTGAATTTTGAGATAAAATGTAGCCTATAGCAATCTTGGATAATGTAAATTTCTAATGGTGAAAGAGTTTTTGGAATCGGTTCAGTAGTTTCGCAGATTACCCGCCTCGTCTTCGGTACTAATATCACTTTTCAGCTATTTTTCGTCGACGCTGGATACGTCCACCTCGTGTCTGTACTCGTCGCTCCCATTGCCTCTCCTCATATCTGTGATCATCGCGAAATCAAATATCAATGCCGTGCGCGTAGTCAAACGTCTTTGATATCTATTCATTTCATTTGTAAATCGAATTGGAATCTTCAAATTAATTCTCCCTCAAAGGTAAATGACACGTCTACTATGGCTAAATAATGAAATTTCTATTCAGATATTTATTCCGAGTGCCTTAGTCAAATTGCCTGCTGTCTTTTGATAATGTGATATGTTAAATTGTGCAAGTAGGTAGGTAACTTTATTTGATTTATTTTACACGGCATCGATCTATATCACATATGTTTTTATAAATATCCTCCCTTAGATTTCCATAAATATATAAAAATAAATATATTAGGACAAATCACACAGATTGAGCTAGCCCCAAAGAAAGTTCGAGACTTATTATTCCTTAGGTTTTCTTTCACCAAATCCAACAACTGGTAGCAGCAGTAACAGCAACAACACAATCTCAAAAGGATAGACATCAGGTAGGTCATAAAATCAGAGCCGAATCTTCAAACTGTCAATATTATTCGCTGATTCTGGGCTTAGGGCAATGCAACTGAAAACACGCGAGGATGATAGAAAGGAAAACTACAATGTGCTGAGGATCAAAAGGTGAGACGCACGATATGATATGGATTATGGATGGACGTTGCTATTATTGTAACAAAGTATGTGACAAGTATCAACCTCTACATATAGAAGGCCATTACGATAGTTTACTGTGGCAAATAATAATAAACAGTGCATTATGGTTAGTGCAACGTCTTTGATCTTTCAAGTCTTTCATGTTGTCTTAATAATCGCAAGTGGCTATTAGAACACGTGTTCAGTTATACCGGTACGTATTTTGAGGCGATGTGGTTAGAAGCATTTTTGTGGTTAGAAGTAAACAAATTAATTTCATTTTGGAAAAAATAGAATACCTACATAATAGTTAACATATTGAATGCTTACTGGATATTTTCTTTTAGTAACAACCATAAACGAGTCTTCTTTCTTACCTTTTTACTTACCCCAAAAATGTTATCTTTGTCTCTGTACATCACCACTTGGAAGATAGAGAACTCGTCAGAGTGAGAGTGAAAGTAAGAGTTTCTGGGTAACCAATATATATCATCTGGATTATCTAGATAATCACTATAATAATACTAAAATAAAAGATTAGATATAATTCACGCGCGACTTTGTACTTGCGTATATTTATTTTTATACCAGGATCCAAGTTTCTATAAGACCTTCAGAAAAACAACCGTATAAACCACATCAAATAAAATATCTTAAATATGTTTATCTTGTTTCAGATAATCTCCAAAAAATAACAACTGCACAAAGACGAAAATGCAGCGGCGATAAGCTGCAAACAGGTAGGCCTCAATCTTCGTCGCTCCGCTCGCTCCTGTTCCCCTATTACCATAAAAAATTAACAGCACACGAAATCTGAGAGAAAATTTAATAAATAATAGATAAATCGATGCGCTCCGGTCCTCTGTGACCTCTTTCAAAATTTCGCGCCAAAATTACTAATACCAATCACAACACAAGTCACGCCTGCTGTCATCTAGCGAAAAAGTTCAGCATCTATGCAAATGAGCCACTGCGTGTCAGTAAATCGAGCCGTCGACGATAGGTGGCGTTGTATGTCGGCTGTCGAATGATGGCTGGTCTGTCAAACATGTGTCAAACAAAACGCGCCCGCTGTTGTGTACAAAACCGAGCCAAGCTAATTTATTATTTACTTCTAAGAAACTTTTCAATTAATGTCTCCTGTTTATAAAAGCAGCAGCCGTGGTTACTACAGTGATAAGTAAGATTATTAACTCTCTTATTACGTTTCAGTCATTTAACGTGCTTAATATGGCCCTTCCGGGTCTGGCCTAGGTTTTGGGATTTGTATCATTTATTGCCGTCCGGCCCATTTTGGGATTGCTTCGTTAGCTTGATGCAGATTGTGGAGACCTCGTGGTGTTAATAAAGTGAATGTCACGTTTACATGTCCAGATTGAGTCGGGATTGTCATTTTTATGATCTCTGCTTTGTTTACAATTTGTTTCCTGTCCGTGTCCCCTCATCGTCACTCAAGTTTTGTCAAAGTTTATCCCAAACAACACTTCCTGGCGTTGCTTGAACAATTTCAGTATTTTTACTGTTTGTGTTTATAAAAGTTTACCTAATTTTTTTTAAGAAAGTTTACTTTTACTTACTTAACTCAAAATTTACACATTCTTTTATTCTCAACTTAAATCAGAATTATAAAATCATAATAAATGTAATATATTATTTATTAACTATACTGCAAAAGTTACAGATTATGTATGCCATGACATATTGAATGCACATGGATCTTCTTTATGGTAACCGTTATTGATTTCCCGATTATATTATAATCCCTATCATAACTACAAATATAATGTGATGCATAGAACTGGGCAGAGTTCGATCCAACCCCATTGTGTCCAACATTCAGTACCCGTCTACGAACCTTTCACTCGAACCATTGCCGCTGTGCTGCGCAGTTGTGCTATTCATATTTTAAAGTTTTTTATTGAAATTAAATATTAATAAAAGCTTATACTCATATTGAGCATAATCTAAATAACTGGTGTATTACTGAAGTGCATTGTTTGCTCAACACACAATGAACATGGTAAGATCCATTATAATTTTTTTAGCCCATCACAACTTTTTTTCATAACTTGTTCATTGAAGCATGAAGTTATGATTTAATTTGTTCTGACATGTTCTTATTATAATCTATCCCTATTGTATGGATTGTTGAAAAATATGATTAATTTTTTTCAAATTTATTCTATGTGGTTTGTAGTTTTTATATTCATTATTTTGTAACATGATACACTATTTCTTCCCTATTATTAGCAGATTATTGGTCATGGTAAACTCAAAATATGATTCCGAATAGTACAGAGTATGGAACGGTGTTTGGCATCCAACGCCGATCGATGATGGAGACTCTTGACTTTGGCATGTCGTCTCATTTTTTACATGCTATCCCTGTCCAACTCATAGAAATCAAATATAGAGCTGGGTATGATCCTTATTGTTTGCCGTATTGATTTTTTACGGTGGCTTGGTGCGTTCTTGTTACGCAACCGTTTGGCTGATGATGTGTGAATGTTGATTGGAAAGTAAGATTTTTTTTGTAATATGATACTGCTAAATATATTTGTATGTGATAAACTTTTAGATTCAAGTAGTGTAATAATAAAGATAAAATCATTTCTTTTTATTATTTAATTAATAACTATATAATGACATAATGACAACCAACTATAGGAAATGTATGCATCATCATTATATTTTTTGTGTAGAAAAGTATATGTATACATCCCATGAATGAGGTTACTATTGTGACTCATGATTGTTTCTAAAAATTAAAGTATAATGTTTATATAGATATTATAATTTAATTTTTGTCTGAAAATATAGCATCATAAATCATCTCACCTATTAAGTATTGCCACCACAACAAGGTTTTGTCTAACAATCCAAGAGGGGTATTCTGCTTCAGACTTGTAATGTGTCTGTTTGTTCCCAAGGTGGTGACTCGCCATGCAGCGCGCGGGTGGGAGCACGGGCTGTGCGCCATGAGCCACACTCCTGTAGGCGGCCACCCGCAAGGTACCTGCCATCTATGATTGTTAATGTTTTTTTTATGTCATTAATGCCACGTGTTCTTGGTTCACCATCCCTGCGCTAATCCAGAACAATTGGTTACTTTCCAATCAGATACTTTTGTCTAATATCATAAACCAAAAAAAAAAAATAGTTTGTATGTCAGTTATATCTTGTGACGTCATAATTGTGGATTCAAAAAGCAGCCTAATATACATACTTTGATCATAAGAAAAAACAAATACTAAGTGGCCTTTAATTATTATTTTTGATTATTTATAATACCTTGTGTGCATTTTATTTTTTACTCAGTCAAATGCCCAATAATTTTAGATCCTCTTTGTTTTTCGCACTATACGATGCATGCATCACGAAACAGCTCGCCGAACTTTGTTGGATTCGACATACATTGCTGGTTTTTCATTGCGGTATACAAACTACAATGCTATGCATCTGCAATGTTATGTATAATAAAAACACAAGAAGTATGTTTAAAATGTTATCTTTCACGTTTTTGTGCTAAGTCAAATAATTATTTTATTCATAGGTGAATTTAATCCTATAAGAGTGGTTATTATGTCAGGTTGGGAGCACAAGCTTGCTGACAGGTCGTCGCTGCCGCCGGCTTCCGGAGAGGAGAAAAGTAAATCTCAACCTAAAAATGTGTTCTCACAACCCTATCCACCTAATAAGTGAGTATACTCCTTTCCATATATTCAAACATTGTTTTAATTTCTTCTGCAACTGTATTTCTTTGTAATTAATATAATAGTCTCTATTTGTTATGTCTCACTGCTGGGCTAAAGTCCATTTTTTTTCGTTCTGTCTAATGCTTAAACTTATTTCCTAGTGAAGGTATAAGTAAAGGTTACATTTTTATAGCTATTGACTACAAAAATACTATATCTAAAGAAAAAGTTGGTAATTTTAAATACCATAAATACCTCAAAAGGAAAAATACAGAACCTTTGGCAAAAATCAATTTTATATTTCACAGGAGTACTATATTGAACATGTATTCAAAGTTTTAATCAAATTAAGTTTAATCAAATTTTTTAAACCGGGTAATACGACCTAAATACCAAAAACTACATATTTGTGTCATGAAATAATCCACTTCTCCTGGGAGACCAAATTTCACATTTTTTTTTCTTTTCAAATGACGGGTAATAAAAATCCGTGTACATACACCATTATTTTTTAATTATGCAGAAAAGTTCAAGGCTTAATACTATAGATCCTATTAATACATGTGAATAATCAAAATTTAATATTATCGTTTATCACCAAAGTTATTGAGGTTTGAGTTTATCCCAAAATATCGATGAATTAATGGACGTAGTTTGCCACTCCAATTATTCCAGTTTATAGTTTATCGTGTTCTCTCGCTCTCGCGTGCAATGACCTGGCATAGGCAAAAAATATATAAATAAAAAAGAATTTCCACAATTTATCAATGAAAATCGACTTTGTGTGAACCGCTACACTAAACCTACCTATGAAGCGTAGTAGTCAGGTGGCACACTCTTATAACCAATTATAATAGACTTTTTATTGATAAATTTTGGATTTCGATTTTTTATGTTTTGACTATGCACATATTATCAGTAATAGGTACTGATAGCCCCATTTTATTTTTTGGCTTAATTAAAAATGTATGGTGTATAATTTAGTAATGTGTGTGTGTGTGTGTGTGTGTGCAGAATGGGTATGCCAGGTCGCGGCCAGACGGAAGGCTCGTCGGGCAGCTCCGCGCGCTCGGCCGCCTCGCCGCCTTACATGCGCTGGGCCCGCAGTCTGCACGACTTGCTCGAGGTCATTCACACATCAAAACATTTCACCACAATTTGTGACGAGTCAAATTCAAAATTCTTTATTCAATTCAGGATGATATACATCACTTATTGACGTCAAAAAATTACTTAAACTAAGTCTACTGCCGACTTCCAAAGCGCAGATGAAGAAAGCGGCGCAACGAACTTCACTGCGGCCTTTTCTCCAAAGGCGTCAATTAACAAATGTAGGTCTTATATAAACAATTAAGAGGACAACAAGTTATACAATAATGTACTTTTGTTATGTATATTTTTTTATTAAGCCTATTCGATGTGTTTCACAAAGGTCTTTCGTCTTTATTTATTTATCGCGTAAAAGAAAAAAATGTTCGTCCAGTAAACCGTTGAGGAATTCCCTTGTCGGGAAACTAGCTCCGGTCATGCTTATCATAACAATGCATTGTCATGGAAACTATTGTTGAATTTAACTTGCATAATTTGATATTAGACAAGCAAATTTCGAGGGTCGTCAATGAAATCGACGAGGAATCGATCAATAATAATGATATAATATACCTGGCGTGTGGTATCAGGACGCGGAGGGCGTGCGTCAGTTCCGCAAGTTCGTGTGCGGCGCGGGCGGGCTGCACGTGGACCGCCTCAACTTCTACTTCGCGGTGCACGGGCTCCGCCAGGAGGCCGAGCCCGCCAAGATCCGGCAGGTCGTCTCCGCTATATATAAGTGAGTAGCTCACAGGATTGCGTGTTCTCCATGCACGTCTATCCTACCATCCCTTGATTTGGAAACTAGATTGCCCCTGCGGCAGGACAAAAAATATCAAAAGTAATTTCGGAATTTCAGCAAAGGTATAAAATAAAAAGCAATGAAAACTTATATATACTGTGCCGCAGGTGTGTTGAGTAGCCCGCTTGAACGTTGTCGTTTCGTTTCAGATTCCTCCGCAAGTCTCAGCTAGCGATGCCCGAGGAGCTGAAGCAGTATGTGAAGCAGAGTCTCAAGGATGGAGTCGACATCGAACGCACTATCTTTGATAACATGGAGCAAGAGGTACCTACATATTATTACAAATGCGGAATTTTGATTCGAAAATTGTCACGTGCACAATTTACTGAACGCGGTTTTTTATAAAATTTTATGGGTTGGTGGAATATAACCTAGAATAGCACAAAGTGAAAATAAATAAATAACATATCGGGGCATAAGTACAGTCAACAGCACATAAAGCTACCCTGCATGAACCATGGGCTGGAAAATTGTATGGAAATCTTCTATCTCATTTGGGTATGCTAGCTCGTTGTTTAGTTTTCTTTGTCTTTGAAGACTCGCGGACGTCCATCATAGCCTAATGGTCATCATGCCGGACTGCTGCACTGTAAATCCCGGGATCGGTCACCAGTCAGGTCATGGAAATTGATCTTTTTCGGATTGACGTCGAGTCTTGCACATATAGATATATTTTAAAAACATAGTATCTTTGAGTCAGTATCCCCTAACACAAGTCTCTAACTTACTTTGGGTCTAACTGAATCTGTGTGATCCACATGGATCATCCTACTAATATTACATTGTGAGGATGTGTGATGTTTGTTATCCTTTCACGTGAAATCTACTTGACCGATTGTTATGAAATTTGTTATATAAATAAATAAATAAGAACAAATCACACAGATCAAGTTAGCCCCAAAGTAAGTTCGAAACTTGTGGGTAGAATATAACCTGGAATAACACATAGGGTGCTTTTTATCCCGCAATTCGCACGGGAACGATGCCCCGGGGTGAAGCTAGTAAATCCATATAGTGAATGTTTGTGTGGTGTACGTCAGGTGACGCGGGCGATCACGGAGTCGACGTACCAGGCGTTCCTGCGCTCGGAGGCGTACGTGTCGTACGTGAGCGCGGCCACGCAGCCGCTGTCCTCGCCCGACTCCCCGCCGCCGCAGCGGGAGGTAACGTATCGCAGCATTTTCTTCACATATAGTATAAAAAGAAGTCGCTCTGTCTCGTATGTTTGTATGAACGCGATGATATGAACCTGTGTGATTCCTGAGTATGGTTTAGGTTTTATCCGAGCGAGGCCGGGACTGGCCATTAGTTTTATATATTGACATATTTATTGTATATTAGACAGGCAGCTAAGTTTATATTAAGCTGCGTTGAAAGTTTTATTGGCTACGTGTCCTGTAGTTCTAGTTCCATATTCATACTTAGGATTATAAATGTGAAAGGGTGTTTTTGTCCTTTTTTACGTCAAAACGGAACATTAGGTTTAGTTGGTATTTGGTATATTAAGAAAAGAGGAGCTTACGCTCCTACTAAGATCGGAGCATTTCCACTAATGAACTACCTTTAACGCGGTTGGAGTCGCGGACAACAGTGCTAATTAACGTGTTTGTGCGAATAGGTAGCGGTGCCGCTGTCGTCGGGCCTGGCGACGCTGCACGAGGAGCAGGAGCTGGGTGCGGGTGTGGGGGCGGGGGCGGGGGCGGGGGCGGGGGCGCGGCTCACGCACGACGCGCTGCTGGCCACGCAGGGCCGCCGGCTGCACTCCGAGGCGCCGTATGTCACTTGTTATATTCTGAATAGGGTTACATGCTGCGCCGGCGCAGACCTAATGCGTAGCGGTGACCATGTCAAACAAAAATCTTAATTCAACTTAGGTTGACCTACTTCACTTAAACGAGATCTAGCCTATACTCTCGGTATAGGCTAGATCTCGTTTTAAGCCGTACATTATAATCATTACTATCGCTACGCATTACTTATTCGGTCTAAACTGGCTTTTACTATTATACTTACTTACTTTTATTTATTCTTGATGTAGACAGAGAAAGCTATAGATATTGTCTTATCTTTCATTTCGCTTTTGCAGTGAGAAACTATTTTAAAAAATAAAAATATAGAAGGAGAAACGGGACAGAGCGTTAATACATTTTGTCCCTATTCGTATGTCTTTCGACTTTTACAAAGGCAGCCTTCAGATACTTGACGAATCGACGTATTGAATAGTTCTATCTCATGTGGTTACGCTAACCCAACATCTATAGTTTCCGTTGTCTTAAGTTCTTGAGATTTGGAGGGTCCGTTTTCTTCTCTTGTGTTTGTCAACTTTGACATTGATAGCTGTCAATTATATACAATTTTTAAATTGACATTTTTACCCGTATTCCCGATGAGTCGTCCCATTGCGGAGTAAAGAGCGTCTGCTTCAGATTTTTTCTAACGTCTTTTTTCAAAAAGGTACCCATTGAATCTCGTGGACTGTATAATTTGTATTCAGAATTTAGAAAAACTATTCTAGAGTTGTATTATTCGCTTATTTGTAGAACTTTGATTTATTTAGTTTTTGTAAATGTAAAATTAGTTTGTCAGAATAAACATATCGGTCAAAAATCTTGCATATGAGTGTGACCCCCCAACATTGCATGCAGTTTATATTCACTATATGATAAAACAAAGCATTCACAAAAAAAAAACTTCCAAATATCATATACGGCCACATTGCAGTCCAAATCAAAAGGGACCTTATGGCGCCCGGCACTTACGCCATTATTGCCGTTGTTTTGTATTCGAACAGCGGCAATAAAGGCCCAAACGCCATAAGGTCCATTTTGATTTGGACGGCCACATACTGATCAATTAGAATTGATCATTTAAAACAGTACAATGCTCAGCTTTATCATTAAATATGTTTACGTTATTACCCCAGCTTATTACTCATCAGTCGTTTTATTTTTTTATATTTTAGTTCATCCCCTAGCTTACTGATATTCTGTTTGTTTTGCCCCCATGTTTTGTCCCGCGCCTGCATGTTTGCCGCCCTGCCGCACTCTACCCGCTAACGCACTGTGTTGCCACCGCCATTTAAAAAAATCCACACTTGTCCTTTCCTATCTTGTATATTCCTTGTACAACCTTGTACAATAATATACTAAAATAATAAAATTGTACCATAAATAATGTATTTAAAAAAACAACAATTTGTCATATGAAAATAATGTCACGATATATGTATCTATAATTTAAAAATAAATTTACTCATTCCATATTTAAATTAATCCTATCCAAACCTTCAATATTCTTTTTACAAATTGAAAATGAAATTCCATATTCGAATACCTCTGTACCTATAACATTACGTCCCGTATCCTCCGCCTCCCATCCATTGCCCGTTGTGGTACGGTGGGTGCGCGTGCAGTCACCGCAAGCGGTCAGTGTACAGCGCACACGTGACGTACGCGGGCTACTGTCCGACCTCGCGCCAGGATTCGGAGCGCGCCAGCCTCAGCTCCGGACGGACCGATAGCGATGCGGTTTCGCTCTCCGGAAGCAGCGTGTGAGTATCATCATATTTTCTCTGGTGGCCTTGTAAACAACGACGCCAGTGCCAATTTAATGCAGGAGATTCTTATTCGCGGTCACACGCCTCGCGTCTCCTCACATGTTTCGTACCGATAATTTTTAGCAATCAACGTGTAAGTCCGCTTTTGATCGGAATGTCCCGGGTTCGAATACTACTTGTGCCACAAGTTGTGTCTGTTGAAACTGCACACTGGTGTTAAGTGGTCGTGGAACTATTGATGGTGTTAAGTGGTCGTGTCAGATGCCCTTAGGCGATAAATGTGACACTAGTGTTAACAATTACACACTCAATAAGAAAGAAGAATTCACTTTAGATATTTTTTTACGATATTACCAACAAGGATTTCTTTTCGAAGTATATTCTGGTAAGTAAAAATGTTAATATAAGAAGTAATTTGTTCAACAATTTTTCCAATTTTGTTTCACTGTTGTTTTAAGTTGCAGTTTTTATTTGGTTTAGAATTGTCATTGTGTTGTCGTAGATAAAATAGTAGTGTAGTATTATGATGATATGACATGATATGCGACTTAGAGTCACACAAAGAAGAATTAACTCATATATATACATCAATCTTCTCCTAGTAATAAAACAAGTTTGCAACCTCGCCATTATGAATTCTGTCTATAAAGAGTAGAAAATAAATAAATAAATGAGGGTCCTGTGTTTTTTTGGTTGGCAACACTGGGAGTATCAACCAATCTTGACCTTTCTATTGGGTGTTGCAATGACACAAAATGTAGCTCTGTCAAAATTCATTTTCTACTCTTTTTAGACAGTATACAAATCAATCGAGAATCAAGTAAGTATTGTTAAACTTTCTGATATCATGTTGATGTGTCATTCATACAAATACTTGCATTAGTTTGCCCCTGCGGACCCAACCCCACTAACTCGCACTGTCAGTAATTCCCAAGAATGCTGAATGCTGCCACATTTTTTCATGTTTACATTTTACAATATCTCATGATGAATAAATGTACTTAATAAATGTAATGAAATTATGTTCATTCATAAAAAAATTAACGTGTAAACGTCAAGTTTTACAATGCATTGTCCTGACGTGGCGTTTGCGAAAAATGTAAAAAACAACTTCACTAAACTGTTTCCGCGATACTACAATAGTTAGTGCTTAAATTGCAAAGGTTACAATTTTAACCTGTTTTATATTAGTTTTCCTGTAATTGGCTTTCCGATTTATATTCAAGTGATCATTTCGTAAACAGAGCTGTTGGATCCTCCTATAAGTAAATAAATAAAAATTAAACTAAAGCCTATAATGGTGCAGGGACGGCATGTCGATGCGCGGAGGGCGGGAGCCGCGCGAGCGCCTCCGCTCGCGGCCGCACGGGGTCGACAGAAACGCTGTCATCAACAAGGAGCAGGACACTGCTATGGTTAGTAAGCACGTGTCAACTGAATACGTAATACTTTCTTTTATTGACCTGTGGTGCTGCAGTGGTGTGGTCATTTTATTGTTCGAGATTGACCTGTCAATCTGTGAATCTGTCATTTCGCGAATCTGTCGTTATGCAACACCTGGCATTATGGGTTTCTCACAAATCGGTGAAATGACATTTTGCATTTGTGACGTTCTTCGTCAAAGCAGTTTAATTCCATTTTCATGGCCACGACCCAGGTTTACGACTATAGAAAGAGTGAAATTTGTTCTATTTGCGTGTTCAGGTGATCCCTCGCACGCAGCGCATGCAGTCGTCGCAGCTGCGGGTGCTGCCGCCAGCCAAGTTCGCGCCGCTGCTCATTGAGAAGCTGGAGCGAGTGCGGCGCGACCAGGAGACCAAGGAGAGGCTGGAGCGCCGACTCACAGAGGTTACTGCTCTCTCTTTCTCTCCTCTCTCATGTCCACTGCTATGACGCCGCAAAGCCTGTAGTAAAGTATATTAAAAAAAAGTTTTTCTTTAATTTAAATACAATGGTAATAATTTTCTTCCCTTGTTCTTTTGTATATAATTTTAGCGTAATTGTGAATATAAATATATTAGGACAAATCACACAGATCGAGCTAGCCCCAGAGTAAGTTTTAGACTTGTGTTATGACTAATTTTATAACAAATACATATATAGATAAACATCAAAGACCCGGGCCAATCAGAAAAAGATCATTTACCATCATGACCCGACCGGGGATCGAGCCCGGGACCTCTCGGTTCAGAAGCAAGCATTTACCACTGCGCCACCGAGGTCGTCGTGTAACCTAATTTCTCCTTGTCTGTTCGTAGGGCGTAGGAGAAGAGGCTATGTGCGGGCAGGCGCTGCCGCCGGCGCTGGTGGCGGCCGCCATCCGGGAGAAGCTGCAGCTTGATGACGACAACGACCAAGATATACTCGGTAACTATACTATTACGTTTGTTGTTCTTCTATTTAACGCAGGTCTAGTTTTAAAACATATAACGTGCACTGTGAATTCCAAGACAGCATCATTTATATATTTGAATAACTGTCATAATTTGTAACATACACACACGTGTGAGAAGTTGTAGTCTAAGTCTGAGACTTTGATATTATCCGCCCATTTTGTAGCTGCGTTCGATATTGTGATACTTATCTGTCTATTGATTTAATGTATCTAGTCCTGTTGTTTGTTTTATAAATATATTTTTATTTGATTTTGTTTGACTTAAGTCACACGTGCACGTTTTGTAAAACTTGCTGTTAAGCCACGAATATTTTTTTAATATTTTTTATTAACTGTTTAAGTCCCACTGCTGGGCAAAAGCCTCCCTCAGCTTTCTTCACGCATTTCTATCGAGTATACAAGTAGGTTTTTTGGTCGCAAATTCAGTGTCCAAAAATCACTAAGCAATTTTTACTCGTTACTTATCGCTCTCTACGATGGATGATAACATTTACAATGGATTTTGTCTTAAATAAATAATGACAATGATACATCGGTGTGTGCAGACCAGCACGTGTCGCGCGTGTGGTCGGAGCGCACGCCGGGCGCGTCGCCGCCGGGCGCGCGGCGTCGCGTCGCGTCGCGTCGAGCGCACTCCGCGCTCTCCGCTGACTCCGGACACTACGACGCGCCCGACGCGCACCACGCTCACCACGACCTGCAGCGCAGGTATGCACTGCCCCATACTGATACATATAAACGTTATGACTAAAAAAAATTACTTTTAAAACACAATTCAACACTGTTAAATTGTTAGTATGATCTGTAGTCCATAGTTCATAATTTAAGCTAAGGTACGTTCTGTCAATGTCAAATATAAACTGCGATAGTGACAAAACTTTATTTTAACCTTTTTATAAATAATGGGGTAAATGTCTAAGTATGTAGTATTTATAAGTACCAAGTTGTTTAGCTTAGCAACCCATCATCGAACTAGCATTAAACCTATACTTCAAGTGATGGCAACACCGCGGACATATTTATGTGAACAAAATAAGTTTCGAAAAATTACATTTTAACACAAATTACTATGGTCAACATAAAATCATACTCAGATGTCGCATTTACACATTGTAAAATTAAATTAAGTTTAATTAAATAATAACCTAAATCGATCGAAATCTAAAAATTCACTCAAAAAATGAATAGAGTTCATTATTTGAGTGCATTTTTAGATTTCACATTTAATGCTTGCGAAAAATTGTAATTAGTAACTTTCTCGACACCTCTTTATTATCTACCAAAAATAAATAAAATGTCCACAGGTTCTCGAAGAAAACAGTGACGGAACTGACGGACAGCGGCGTGTCCGTGGTGAGCGAGGGCACCAGCGCGGCCGGCGTGGAGCCCCGCATCCTGCTGTGGATCGCCGCCAGCGAGGGCCGCAACCACTCCTCCAGGGGCTCCTCCGCGGACAGGGACGACCATCGCCGCAGGGACAAGGCTCAGAGGGCTAGGTAACACCCACATATCCCATGTCCCACGAGTGGATCGACCAGATTTTTTTTTTTTAATTTTTATTTACAACTAGCTGTTGTCCGTGGCTTCGTCCGCATGAATTTCCCACGAGAACATTTATTTTTTCCGGGATGCACTAAATTTTGTAGTGATCTCACAATTTCTATTTAGAGATCGACCTAATTGGTTCCTACTGTCGAACTTTGAACGCCTCCACGTAGCGCAATTTTTGGGTGCTAAATCTAGCTGAGCAGCTAAAGCTGTGACTTCTGTATGAATCTCATCAAAATGTGCTATTAACACGAAAACTTATAACAGTTTCCAAGTTTCTCCAGTAAGGCTATCTTTCAAATTCAAAATTCTTTATTCAATTTAGGATGATATACATCACTTACTGACGTCAAAAAATTACTTAAACTAAGTCTACTGCCGGCTTCCAAAGCGCAGGTGAAGAAGAAGCGGCGCAATAAACTTCACCGCAACCTTTTCTCCAAGGACGTCAATTAACAAATATAGGTCTTATACATATATTAAAAATTAGGAGGACGAATTTACATCATTATTAAAAATGACAAAATTTGAACTCAAAAGTTGTACCTTCATCGGCACTTTTTACGTCAAATTTTTAATGAAAAAGCTACAAACTACTGAACTACTGAACCAAAAGCCTGTTGACCGTGGCAGGGGCAGCGGCAGCAAGTCCAGCAGCACCAGCGGCGGCGGGGAGCACACGGTGGTGGTGGTGTCGTTCCTGGACGAGCAGCTGCCGTACCGCTTCAAGGTGCCCGCTGCGCCGCTCACGCTCAAGCTGTTCAAGGAGTACCTGCCCAGGAAGGGGAACTACAGGTGTGTGTGCCGGTGACCTGGGGCCTGGTGCCCCCGCGGCTTAGCACGCGTGAATTTCTATATATCAATAATGACAAAGTTGCATACAAACTGGCAACCCCTTAGGGATGAATTTCGAAATATCCTTTCTTAGCGGAAGTCTCCTAGTCACAATCTACCCTACTGCCAAATTTCATTGAGCTCAGTAGTTTTCGATATTTCGTCATACGTGAGTATTATATATATTTTTATTTTAAATTATGATATGCGTACCAATGTTCTAATAACTTCTTAGTTAGTTAGTTAGTTTCCAATTCTTTCACCGGGTCTCCGAGAGAAAGTTTGTGTTTTCTTTCTCAGTTGAAACTACTACATATTAATTACTATGTCATATATTAGTTAAGGTACGTACGGTTTGTTTCCATAGAATTGGTTTTGAAAATTAATTTATTTGACCCAAACTTGGAAAAAAAATGGTAGATACCATTAAAATATGTCACCAGAAGTTTACATCAGAATCAATTTGTCAATATGCATCTGTCTGCAGATATTTCTTCAAGACGAACTGCGTGGACCTGGACACGGTGATCCAGGAGGAGGTTAGCAACGACAACGACACGCTGCCCATGTTCGAGGGCAAGGTCATGGCCCGGGTCAAGAGCATCGAGTAGGTCCACCCCCTACTGACGGCGGCAGGGTGCGTTAGCGTAAAAAATATCATTTTTTAATAGATGTTGACTGGATTATAATTTAAACTAAAGGTCATTTGCAAAGCACGTCTATTGGTATTTCTTTCATTTGATGTCCGACCTCTCCTTCTTACGCGGTGAAAGATACTATACGTTATACATATGTATATTCCTCGCAATATATGAGATTTTGGGCCATAGCTGAAAGAGATAGCAATATTTGTACTTTCAGCAAAAAGTTCCGTTTTGCGGGCTTCAATACTATTCTATAGCATCATGGTTACACTTGATCCGACAAATATTAATTCATTTCAAAATTAAATTTGTTATATGAAAGACAAATCCATCATGTTATGTATTACCATGAAGCTACAGATAATACTGGAGACAGCGCTTTAAATGTATCGGCAAAATCATATACAATCGACCATAACAATTTTTAGCTTGTGAATCCTGCGCCGTCAGTGTGGAAAGAACTCAGTGACGAATTGGCCATGCGCCGCCGCGCCGCCCTGTCCCCAAAAGTACATTGTTGTACTGCGTTTATTTGAAGAAATGCCAAATTTGACTTTTTTAACATTTGTGAAATAATTCTAAAATGAATTTTTATTTAGTGAATAAGACATAGATGCAAGTTCGGAGTTGTAGACGGAGAAAACCATAGGCGTCTTCGTATCTTTGGTTTTGCTCATATAAAAAAAGAAAACGCGTATTTGAAATACACAAGAAATGGGACAGAGCGCTGGAGAACACATTTTAAAAGAATTATAATTAGTATATGAATTATCTCTGATACTTGCTTCTTTGTCTTATTTATTGAATGTTTTTACGTCTTCGATTATATTTGTATTCGAGACAGGGCGGCACTAGAATAATAAATTATTTATTTAAAATGACTGCGTCGGGCGCGCGCGACTGCGCCGTTAAAAAGATTCGGTTCCTCGACATTAACTTTTTTATTTTAATTATTTTTTTACTTGAGCTAGTTGAGTACGCTTACTATTGTACGATATTTTTTTTAATTCGAACATTGACAGTACGCGACTTTTATTCTAATATTCCTAGTGTTATATGAATGACTGCTTAGTTTGTATATTTTTAAATTAATGTTCTAGGTATAAATGATGTGTTCTGTTTCAAAAGATATAATTCGTTGATAAATCTGAGATTCGGAAAATTATTCACATGTTTATGAAATTTTATACTGTTCGATACAGGTGTACCAATTATGGGTATGCTATTTTTTTCTTACTATTTTAAAATCTTATTTTTAATAAAGTATTGTGAGCATTTCAACAACAATATCGATAAATGTTACACTCTGTATCGGACAAACGCTTCATTCGAAATTGGCAACAAAATCAATACACGATGGGATCTCAATCAAATACATAAGAATAACGCTCTAAGTCGACAGTTTACAAATGATTTCCGTTCTGCAGCTGTGAATAGGGGTAATTAGCGAGATTGTAAGAATAAATTGATCACTCTATCCTCGTACAGACATGCACAGATAGGCATTATATTACTACAAATTTATTTGTAATCTGCAGCACTTCAACCATCTTTCTCTCAAGAGAAAGACATTACTTGTAACTGCCGATTATGATTCAATATTTGTAGAAGTACAATCGCCATCAATATGCTTCCGAAGTGTAGTAATGTCCTGAATATATTTTTTATTTCCAGACTTTCGTGACTTGCTTAACTTTCAATGCTATTTTCAATTAATTTCTTAAATTTCTATATCGGGGTGTTGCTACATATAAAAGTACATACTGTGTTTGTCTAAAAACAAACGAATAAATGATTGCCAGACTGAGTTTCCCTAAGTCAGTTAGTTCCAACTAGTCTACCCCCGCGGCGTGACGTCACGCGGACACATGCCCGTTAGTACTTATTACTTCGCATATTGTAACATATAGTAAGTTAGATTGTCATGTCCGATCCAATGTACCGTCCGCGACGCAAACTCTGTGTACCTGCTTATCTATGAAATTTATTGACAGATCCAGTGATTTTCTAATTTTGCATATGATTGCGCTGCGGACTGTACATGAAGTGTTGCCAGCTAATCGAGTGCACTAAAACGAATGCACGATTGTGAATCGGGTGCGAAATCATGTGCCTTCAATGTTGATACATTTTTCATAGTTGATGCTTCTAATTAGACGTAAGTTAACACATGTAAATATAGACATAATTACTTTGATTCGAACTCTTTATTTTTTATTAATTTAATGAATACGTTTTATTTATTGCCTAATGTTGCGTAAGTGCGCCACGCCGTCTCAGACGTCAGCTTAACTTTCCATTTTCCTTCAGCGTCGTTAGTTCTCCGGCCATTTGTTGCGGGCATTGTGAAAGGGTACGAAAGGGAAATAATGTACGATTTTGCCAAATAGGTACATGGATTAATTAACAAAGAAAGTTATTGCATAAATTGATTGCCGCAAATCGCGATGTTTGTAACAAATGGGCGCGTGTTGATTATAAATAAAAGAGCGCAGAAATAAACATTGTGTAATTCTAAATTAATTTCTGTCACTGCCAAAATCTCTCCATTATCTCTAAGGATTGCATATTATTTATTTAATGCATAACAATTCTTCCTTAAATAAATGTTAATTTAGTGAGTACGTAAGGTATAAAGATTTATTGAGTATATGGTTTTAACTTTAATGGACGCTGAGAAAAATCGAAAATATTCCTTTCCTCCACAACCTAGAAAAGGAGACGAATGTATTTTTTGACTCCAAACGTCGTTTATTTTTTGTTCTAAAGTACAACGTTGTATGAGGATTTTTTATTATAAATTGTGTCTGAGACGCCGCCATCTTTTGTTACTATCACAGGTCGCCGCCACAACATTGTATAAATAGATGAAGTATATAATTGTAAATATCGCAGGCACTTTCAGTCGTCTCAAGGTACCTTATGATATCGCCATAAACGGGCTCAAATGTACACGCTCAAATTCCAGGTATCTCTAGTATCAGAACGCAAAATGCCAGATTATTTCCTTTTGGTTTTATGGTTCTATATAAAGAATTATGTTGTTGGACATTTTGCGTTGTCTGATACAATATCTGGCATTTTGCGAATCTCCAAAAAACGTCGAAAGTTAAAATTACTTGTTAAATTGTAAAAAAATATAATGTTTTCCAATTTAGAGTGTATACGAATGTGGAAGTTAAGTAAACGATGATTTGTAATAAATATATTGACGTACTAAAGTATTACTTTCTGCGATGTAACTATCGTTAGTAAAAGAATTTCACTAATCGGACTGTATTATTTTTTTATCTAGCACATGTAACATTTAAAAAAATAAAACCGGAACTGTGCCATATACTTATGATTTTTATTTGCCTTCTAGATAATTTTAAAAAATCTTGTTTTAATCTATTCAAGTGGTTTTGAGTTGAAAAATAGAAGTATAATTTTGTCAGTCATTTATTTCCACACACACCATTTAAATTTTCAATATATACATACTTGTTGTCTTACCCGCAAGAACAGAAATATTTTGGATATACTTTTATATCTTGTAATACTGATATATATTGCACAGATACTATGGATTAGGTTTTTTTTAATAACAGTAATAAACACGCACACGAATGCGCACACCCGATCAATCATTAGATCCTTTAAATTCTCATAATATATCAACCTAGACCTCATTTGTTTAGGTATTTATAAAAAGGATTTAACCAAAACAGAACCTTACGAAAATCGGCACAGTCATACAACGAACATGGTAATAGCACCAAGGTCTAGGTCACCAAGGAATGACTACAAATCACTATGGTCTGTCCTACAGCATTATGAACCTAGTTATAGTCTAAGCTGGTCTCGCACCAGTGACCGTTGAGCATTGTTTGTGATCCATCAGCTAGGACGGCGGGCATCATCTGAAGATGTCGCGGATGCCTTGCAGCAGTCTTGGCACCACTGGGTCGTGGTCGGCATATCCCGCCGAACGAAGGTGATGTGACACGCTCGATATACACTGGAACATGTTCAAATATATCTCGATGTTACCTGGGTAATTATAAAAAAAAATCAAGTTTCAATACACAGTAGCGTTAGCTTGCGACTCTTTTTCATGATAAACGGTAACAAAAATCCTCATGCAATTTTCAAAAATATTGGTTGAGTAGATATAGACTGAAGAGGTAGCAGGTAGGTTCGTATGTATAATATTGAGACAGTACATACTTTATCTAAATACGACATATTGGCCTGCGGACAGCGGTCGCGGGCCATGTCCACAGTATACGCGTTTCGCTCGCACTCGCGCAGTAGGGCCGCCAGCTCCTCTAGATAGAGAGGGAGAGAGTCCGCCGTGATGTCTGCCACCAGTTTGACGTTCAGCTGGAAGCCAGTCGGCACTTCCGGTTCTATGTCGTCTTCATCTTCCACGCGAATGCATCTGCGATTGGGAATAAAATATCAGTAAGTTTGTTTGACGGAAAACATGTTAATTTCGCAATGAATAAAACTGATTAACTAAAGTGCATTTTATGTAACAGTCAAGTAGCTATTTCAGTGATCTCGACCTGAGTTCGTTTTGACGGAAAAAATAATAAATCTAGTAATTAATAAAACTGATTAATTAAAATGAAATTTAATTGTATTTGGTTATTTAAATACCTAATAATAGCCAGTCAAATAGCCAATTGAGTGACCTTGACCAAATAATTGGCGTAATGGTCGAAGCTAGAGAACGAGAAAAACAGGTGTGACATAGAGAAGTGTCAAGTGGTGAAACACAAGATCAGGCTGACCGGTACTGCGAGGCGCGGCGGCCGGCGGGCCAGCGCTGCGAGGAGATGAGCCCCAGCAGCGGCGCCCCGCGCTCGAGCGCGCGCTGCAGCGCCCGCTGCGTCGCGAGGTCGAGCGCGGACGGCGCGCACGCGCACGCGGGGTGCGAGTGGTGCCACGCGCACACCGACAGTCCTTGCGCTAGCAGGCTCTCGGCCGCCACGGACTGTGACACTGGACCAACACTTTTTTGTTATTTTTTCTATCTCAATAGTTTATGAGCCAATTTGAAAAATTTACTTTTGCCGAAGAATGAATGCGCATTAAAAACTTCGTCAATCTCGCTCTCATCCTATTGTTTTCCTGGTTGTTTCTAGCCATCGAGCGTCGGATTGTATAACATTCTAAGTTGGAAAACATTCAGATGACAGTACGCGTACACGCATAGTAAGTATTCTTACCAGGCTCCATATCGCAGTGTGTGGAGGAGGAGGCCGCCCTGGCACAGCGGTAGCCGATGCAGGTGACGGCGGGGGCAGAGCCCCACAGCCCCGCGCTGTAGGTCCCGCCCAGCAGCCCCATCACCTCCGCGCGGGACGTGTGCGCGTGCACGTCCATGCTGATCAGCGCGGACACGTATATGTACACCTCGAATGGCGCCTGGTAACATATCAGAAATTGGTCTATGTAGTGGTAATTAAATGAAATTATATTGACTTTCCAAATTAACAATGAATTTATCAAAAATCACATACAAGCAATTGGCGGGAATATTTGTATGTCATTTGTGAAAAAATATTTAAATCAAGAATAAAACAATGTCTTTCTTTTTTATCGGTGGCCAGTAAAACATTAATCCTGGACAGAAATGGACTAAGTTGTGCTACGTCTTTCAAAGACTCGAACGGAGATTTTATTTATGAAGGCTATTATTTCTTCTTTTTTATTATGTAAGCGAGTACTCAGGAGTGATCGTTCTGAAATGCTAGTGGTTTTTAGCTTTTTGAGAAATAAATATGTTACACAAACTATTATTTATTTGAAAATTGATTCCAAATTTCCAAATTGTGTCCGGATCCTTGGAACTCGTTGAATTCCCGACAAGTCAATAATATACAATATTGAATGTTGGTTTCATTTTAGCCAATATTATTTATTACCGCCAATCAATCGCCAGAAAACCGCCCGCAGGGTAAGACAACAGGCCCGACAATATATAACTACCAACGGCTTTCAAACACACAAAAAAAAACAAAATTAACGATCAATCAAAATATTTTTACAATAAAAGCGTTAGTCTTTGACGGCCTAATTCCTGAATGAAAAAAATGAGGTTTCAGGTCTTACCGGCTTGTCGGTGTTGTAGACCCGACACGGCAGCAGCGGCACGGACTTGCGGAGCACACGCTCCTTCTTGGGCTCCGCGCTCTGCTCCAGCAGGTCGCCCGTCTCAGTGTGCATGATCGTGTAGCCGCCGCCGCCGTCCTGGCGACAATAATATTGCTCTAATACTAATGTCAAAAACCGTCTAAAACAATAATTAAGTTTGTCAGTAATGATTATTGTTTTATTTTGCAAAGTTTCATATTTTATTACAAGCTTTTATTTAGTTTCAGCTGTCCCGATGTTTGTCTGTCTGTAATCAAATTTTGCAAGTTAAATTTCACCTACTTCAATTTCTCATACAGAATTGAAATTTGCCAGGTCGCTTCAGTTTCCATGACAATCCATTATTATGATAAGAAAAAAGAAGATAATATTGATATTGGCATTTTTATATAAAAAAAAACTTAAAATTATCAGCGCGTCGCGGGGGATTGCTTCCGTCAATTTCGCGATAAAAAGCACCCTATGTGTTATGTGTATGAAATTTGGTACACGGGTAGAATATAACCTGGATTAACACAGAGTATTTTTTATCGCGAAATTCCCACGGGAGCGAAGCCCCGGGGACATCTAGCAATAATAATAAATCATTTATTTCGGATAAATCCATAATTGTTAGTAAGATCGATTTACTTGCTATATGACAAAACATCGTAATTTGAAAATAAGAAAAATTTTAATTTTAATTTTTTGTAAATCAATTTATTTATTTACATACCAGAATGATCTTCTTGGCTCTTTTCCTCATGGGTTCAAACTTCCTGCCCTCAAGAGGCACAGCAATCGGCGCCTCCTCTCCACTAGCCTTCACCGCCTGACTCTCCTCCCTGAAGTTATTCTTGGTGGACCCACCCTCGTTGTCGCTGTCTATGTCCACCTCTATGTCACTCTCTTCTGAGTCTTTCTTCTTCTCTATTTTTATCTGTAACATAACTCTTATGTAACTGGTTTGTTTAGGAGATATTTAAGAAAAAATGGAATCCAAAATCCAATAGATTAATAACATATCACACAAGTTTTAGAATCTTTTTCTGATGGGGCCCGGGTCTTGGATGTTTAACTATATATGTATTTGTTATAAAATATAGTACCGTTGAGTTAGTATGCCATAACACAAGTCTCGAACTTACTTTGGCGCTAGCTCAATCTGTGTAATTTGACCTAATATATTTATTTATATTTAATATTTTTGTATAAATATATCGCATAAATTTGATAATCGCATCAAATTTGATTTATCATTGAAGGTCAAGCTCAAAATCTCAGATTACCTAGTTATAAAAGACCTAGTTCAAAAAGTGATTCCTCGCGGACGAAGTAGCGTGCAAAATTACTATGTAGTTGATTTTTGCAATGAACTAGCCTCTGTCAACTCTCATATATCCACCATATTAAAGCTAATCAACAAATGATGTCTGGTCTGGTGTAGGGTCAAATGGTTTTAGCAGTGTCAGGTTTCAATGATAAACGACTATCATGTGTTTATCACAGTGACTATGTTTCACACATCACGTAGAGATTTATCTGAAAACCAGTTGCGTGCAGCACTTTCTAATCTCTGTACGCTGTCAATCAAACAAATTACTTAGGTTTTAAAGTAATCTATTAAAGATTTATCAGTTTACTTCGATTGTCGGAATCGAAACCAGTGTGTATAGTACATAGAAATTAGTCTCAGATAATTATGAAGTTTATTCTTATTTTTGCCTGTATGTTAACGGGGGCTTTAGCCCTCGACGAGTGCTACCAAGACGTGTCATTGGACTGCAGCCAATCGTCGGACGGTCTAATCCTCCAACGGTGCAACGCGAAATACGCTGATTACACCCGCTACGGTAACGTTGCAACAGAAATGCAAGCGTACGCCAACTTGCACTTGGAGAGATCGTACGAATACATGCTATCCGCTTCATACTTCAACAACTACCAGACAAACAGAGTCGGATTCAACAAGCTGTTCAAGAAACTGTCCGACGAAGCTTGGGAACGCAGCATTGCGATCATCAAACACGTGACAATGAGAGGCGATGAGATGAATTTCGCTCAGCGCAGTATACTGAAGCCTGTTGTACGGAGAAACTTCATCGCTGAGGTGAATGAACTGGAGTCGCTGGCTAAGGCTTTGGATACACAGAAGGAGCTCGCCGAAAGAGCCTTCTACATCCACCGTGAAGCTACCAGGAACAGTCCACATTTGCACGAGCCCGAGATCGCTCAATACTTAGAAGAGGAGTTTATAGAATCGCAGGCGCAGGCGGTCCGCAATTTGGCCGGTCACACGTCTGACCTCAAGAACTTCATCGCTAGCAACAATGGCCAAGACCTGTCCCTATCTTTGTATATGTTCGACCAGTATTTGCAGAAAACGGTCTAAATCTATGTGATGTAACTGTGGTAGTGATGTTGTAGCCAATACTCATTTAGGTATTCCAAAAACAATTTTTGTAGATTCAAGATTTTTTTGTTTACTACATCACTAGTACAAATATAGGATGATAGAAAATATTATGTTTAATTATAGTACTTGCATTCTATGTTTGTTTTAAAACCAGCAGCTAGTAATGTAGTTTATGTCACACTCTACCCTTCCCACTATCTCCATAATTTTGTTTGAACTAATCAATGGCACTGTTAAACATAACCAAACGGAACAATAACATATTAAGTAACAAGGTTCATTATACATAAATGTATGGCACCTTTATTCTCTAGTCTTTCATATATCACATACAATCCTAACTGCATTGTCAACACTGGCAGCCATATCTCCTTTAGTCAGGCCTCACATTTTAATAAAATTATACTGTAAATACAGTATAATTTTATAGGCTTATCTTATTATTGTCACAAAAACAATCAACATCAACGCACAGCCGAAACTAGTGGATCACTGAATTTGGTATACCAAAAAATGATTCCTAAAAATCGAGGGAAAAAGGGAAATACGGTATTATCACACGCGCACGAAGACGCAAGCAAGTGCTTATTGCAAATGTTATCTTTTTTCTTCCAATCTTAATTCTATTAAAAGATTATAAATACTAAAGGAAATATATTTGTTGCATATTGAAATATTCAGTTTTCAAATTTAGAAGAACATAGGGTAGGAAATCACGTAAGTGAAGCTGCGCTAAAGCTAATTTAAAAAAAAATTCTTACCACTTGCTCCCCTTCAGAAACAGGCAATGTATGTCCAGTACCCAATACAATATGCATCTTTGGGCTCCTCAAACTGTCTTCCGACAAACTGGAGTCCTTCCTCTGCCTTCCCTGAGGTGACTTTAACAGATCCTTACTTTTATTCCTAGGTCTACCTTTCTCGGAACCAGAAGTTTTTCTCCTATGATTGCCCATTTTTCTACCAGCTTTGGCTCTCTGAAACTTCTCTATATTCCTAGAAACTATATCGGTCAAATCTAAATCTGAGCCTATGGATTCCGTTGACCCCAACATCAAATCGTCTTCATACACCAGGTCTCCAGGGTCTATGTCCATCGCAACACTTTTATTATTCGCAATTTCTGACTTTAGTAAACTATTTTTCGACTTTGTGTACTTTCTCTTTGTCTTTTTCGCACTTGTCATATTTGGAGTGTCATCTGTAACAATTTCTTCCTGAACGACAGCGGGTACATCCTCATGATCTACGTTCTTCTCCAGACCAAATGTGGGGGTGTCCAAATTGATCCCATGTTCAGCCTCAATCAATGCCTGGATTTCAGCTTCAGTCTTTGTTTTCAATGTTTGTGAGATTTTGCGTATGTTTCTTCCATATTTTTCCTGAGACATGACATGACAGTTTTATAAAAAGGTGCATGAAGTTTGTAAGGGAAATACACAAATAAATAAAATCTTAATAACTATCCATTAAAAAAACAATATTTTTTCAGAATTTTTTTCTGTTATTCAGGGTAATCTTTGGAACTCCTTATATGAAATATCAATATTATACTGAATAAATACATGTCACAGCTGCAATACAACTGGGAGGATGCTCATCATGCACTATTTTTGAAATAAAATTATTGTAAAATAAGTCAGATGTAAGCGACTCACCATTTCCTTAACTAATATGTCCCTTTCATCACGAGTCCACTCTGTACAAATGATATTGTTATCTCTGTCTATTGATTTACTTTTAGGCACTTTTTCAGGTTGCATTTTTTTGCCACTGCAATAATTTGAAAAGTTTTTAATTTGAATTATAATAATACTGCAAAAAGTTTTACAACAGAACCACTGCTGAAGCAAAAGTATTAAGATATATCAAACTATAATCCAAGAGAAAAAAGTTTTTGAGAATGGTTGGATATTTTATACTTGAGTAAGGCTTTAAATCTGGAATAAAACATCAACACACACATTTGAAATAGTCACTAAACTATATGCCTTACATTTAAACCTAAGGCTTACCTAAGCAGATTTTTATTCTGGATATCATACCAGTTAGTGGCAGTAGAGTCCAGAAGCCATTGTGGATGAACTGTATCCTCTCTGTTGGAGCAAGATGGACTGAAAAGTTACAAAAAATACTTAGAATTTGTTAGGATGAATTGAAACTATGGGATTGGTTTTATAAACAAAAACCATGGATCACGAGGATTTCTATTTCATGCTAGATTAAGTACTTTTGAATGTATCAGATAATGTGAACATGTAACCTGTTGGTGTACCTTAAATAAATAAATTAAAATTAAAAATTTCTAGCATAGATTATGTCTGTTTACACTAGTTTCGCAGAAATTCATACAGATATAGTATCGAAATTATGGATATTTATTGTTTTGGTATTGAAAAAAGGGTGAATGATGTCAACAAAACTGTGTCATCATGAATGTCAACAATACTAATAATAATAAAAACCATTCCAAATAAGAAATGAAATATTACTTCCTAGTATAAAAATTATTTCTATTAACACTCACATTCCTTGACTATTTTGAGCAAAGCAAGAGTTAAAAGTAAATTCTCCAAGAACGTCTATTTCGTCGTCGTCCGCCATTTTTATTTGTGTCGTAATATTTTTTTTTTTTGATTGGATCTTTGACATTGACAATGTAGCTCTGTAAAAATGCTGTCGAAGAGTAGCGTAGCGACTAGAGAGAGTGAGAGAGCAGATACTATAAGTGGAGGCGTGGAGAGGCACATGCTACGTAAATTTATCGAGTTCCGAGATCAATTATCGATATTGACGATTTATTTCGACCTGCCCAGGCGCATCGTATGTCATCAAGTGATGACGACTTGTGACTGCCACCCATTTATAAATTGCCCACTGCCCATATTATAGTATTGTCAATGTCAACTGTCATAATTTGCTCTTGACCATCTTCTGACAGACGTGTGACATTTCATGTCACTCGCTTTGTTATTATTGTGTTAATTTATAGGTATTGGTTTTAGTATTTCATTGCTTGCTAAATCAAGAAGATTACGACAGAGCTAACTGCACTTATGCAGTTTTGTTATTCCTCGCTGTTGTATCTATTCGTTTCTTGTAGCTCCGTGTAATCAAACCAAATAAATTGATAATTCAGGCGTCAACCGTACTAGAATCTGCTGGCAAGTGTAAATGGCTAAATATTGATCTTTAAAACTTCTTTATTAAAATAATACGTACCAAATTAAATATGAATATAATTCGAAAGTTAAGCTCAATATCGTCCGCGGGGATTCACAGAAACTTTTCTGTATCTTCGGTAAACAACGCTAAGCATTCGTAAGTTTAAAATTTTGTTAAAGTATTCTGTCTCGTTTGAAGAAGCCTTTTTTCTTTCCTATTCCTTTCCTTAGTTTTGAAGGTGTGTTATTAAGTTGTCTTGTGCATGTTAGGATAATTAAAATTTTCCTCAAATGATGTTCCTGTATTGGAGCATTAAATGTATAATTATTAACGAAAACTGACATAATAACTGATAATGCCTTGAGATTTTTGGTATCAGTACACCACAGTTAAGTATTCACTCTTTATTCATACTTCTTTAATTAGTTATAACTAGCTTCTTTAATTAACTCCTGATAAGGTAGATGACAAGGTCAAAAAATTGTATAATTTTATCAAGAGATACATCTAAGATCATTGTTATAATTCATAGACTGTAACAATGCTGCTGGATCATTATATGGACATTTAAAGTTGGTTAGAAAGTCCATAAAAAAAAAATTCAAACAATTTTTGTTAAGAATCATCAATCATCAGCATAAACAGAACCTATGTCACTCCAGAAGGTATCTAGTCTATCTCTGTGCCAAATTTTATCAAAATCATACAAAAATACAAACCTCTCCTTTTTTTGATATTACTTTCTATAATAGAATATGCATTTTGCATTTTACCTACTGAAACAATATATGCTTAAGTCATTAAAATAAAGCATTATAAGGCAAACAATAGTTTATAATAGCAACACTGTGGAAAGTTAATAACTGTGTCAGACAATTATTGTTTTTAATGATTATGATAAAAAAAAACACTCTTAAATCCCAATTCTAACTTTTATAAATAAGTAAGCAAGTTTGTTCATTTTTCTTTACACTTATCTGCTCAAGTAATATTGAAATTTTGCATACATAGCATAGGAAAGGACATAGCATACTTTTCATCCAGTTACATATAATCTTATGAAATATTTACGTGAACAGAGTCGCAAGCAAAATTCTGTAACAATATATTATATTGCGAATTATGTATATTTTTGCAGCTGCAAGTTACTGGTGATTGGTGGTGGGTCGGGGGGATGCACAATTGCCGCTAAGTTTGTGAGGAGGTTGAAAGCAAAACACTCTGTAATAGTGTTAGAACCAAACACAGTAAGTATTTTTTGTTATTCATAGTCTTATATTACCTTTTAAAAACATGCTAGGCTAGGGCACCTCCAAGGCACCAGCTGAAAATCAGTTGTTACTCCCAATAGGTAGCATTTACCCCTTTTGTCCACTGTGCAAATGCATGTTTATTTTCAGTTTAATTTGCGATTTTTTTTGTAATATTTTATATGTAAATTTTGTGTAACAGACAAGTAATTTATTTAACTATCATATCTGATCTATAGAAAATATAGCATACCTATTTGTAAAATAGAAACTAGGTTAGGTTTCTTCTAACAACTAAAACTTAAAAAACTGTTATATAAGTGATAATTTTGTAAAAAATTTCGCACTCCATGATAAACTATACCATCTTGTCTTTACCCTGCCATAAAACGTACTGTACACAGGTAAAGTGCCTACAAATACCTACAACGGCTGTGGATAGTGATATCATCATGTTTATCAGTGTTTTTTACTCTTGACAAGTGTTATATAAATACATGAGTTTATGTATGTCATGTTTCATTTGATGATTTGTTTTGTTGTCATGAGTTAAAAATGATTATGATATATTTTGATTTTGCCTGTCTTATTCTGCACGCAAATATCGGGAAATATCAGTGTTATAAGAGGTTTAAAAAATATATATTTTTTAATTTTTCTTCAAAATTAAAAAAAATATATTGAAAATTCTTTTTTCAAGGATATGACAAAAATAAAATAATGAATACATTTTTCGACTCGTCTATTCACATATATCACGTAGCACGTTAATCACGTCCACATGCTGTCTCTTTTTCACATATCGTGTAAAAAGCCCCGACGCAAAAAGAGGGGTTTGATAGATATAAGTTTGACCGCTAAGTGTGTCTGTCTGTGTACGTGGCACCGTGGCTCATCAACGGGTGAACCAATTTGCATATTTTTTATTTGATTGCATTTTTTTTTGCCGTGGTTCTTTTATATGTTTGATCAAAATTGGTTCAGCCGTTCAAAAGTTGTAGCGAAATCAATAGTGAAAGTCGGGTTTTTTTTATTGGTCTAACAAATAAACTTGTTTTATCATGACCTGGGGTTCGAGGCATCATAGCCGAAAATCTGTTACACACTTACATGAGAGAGAGATTGCTTAGTAAATGACAAGTAGGTTATGACTCTAATTTATAACATACATAAGCCCTGTAAAACACGCCGCGGTGCGCGACTGTTATCTAGAAGTCAATCAATCTAATAATCAGTTGAAACATTTGTTTGAACAATGGGAAAAGCGATTCTGATAAAATAGTGTTTCAAATTGAACGAAATTCCAAATAACTGCATTATTAGATTAGTTTAATACATGTTTGTTGTAGACATGCGCACAATGGTCTATAAATAAAAAATGTATTTATATAAGTTATTGAAGGTTATTGTGAAATAGCTACTAAATAGCTAATAAACCTATGTGTAACTGGAAGAACAGAATATAAATATATTTCAGGAAATCTTTAGAACAATTCAATTAGATACCTTTTAGGCTTTTACGTTGTGTTTATATACTACCGTAGGTACACCTACGGTAGTATATAATAGTAAACGTCCGCTTTGGTAAACATCATTTAATTTAGAATATGACGTGAAAAGTGCCTGTGAAGGCCTAATTTCTGAATAAATGATTTGATTTTGATTTTGATTTTGATTTCGGCGTTTCTTCTCAGAAATGCTAGTAGGTAGTTTGTAGCTTGTTGAAGTGTTCTTTAATTAACAAGACACGAAAAAGTGCCTCTGAAGTAGGTACTATTCTGAATAAACGCTTTGAATATAAATTGGCACCATAGCGGAGATTAGCGTTAGCATTAGGGTAAGTACTTTTTATCCCGATTCCCGGCTTCGCTCGGGTAAAACCATAATAGGTATATTATGTACCAAAACCTTCCTCTTAAAGCACTCTATCTATTAAAATAACTCTGATCAAAAGGGACAGACAGCAGGAAGCGACTTTGTTTTACTATGTAGTGATTTCCACGTAAGCGAAGCCCCGGCCACAGGATTCCAGTGGCAAAATTGTCTCCGAAAATAGGTACCTATTTCCTTTTCTATGCGCAGAGCCACATCATAGATTTTATTACACCAGTGGCAAAGTTATCTTCGCAAATATTTCCTTTTCAAGTCTCAGTGCTGTGTAGCATGTAAGCAAATAATTATATTTATTGCTAATAACACTAATCACGTTTGCACTTGACCAATGTCACCATATTAGTACAGTCAACAGCACATCAACCTACCCATATACATTGCAAACTCGTCGCTATTGCCGCGCCATAGAGGTTCATGCAGGGTAATTTGATGTTCTGTTAACTATACACATACATTTGTATAGGTATATGCCTATTTAGTTGGGGACATTACATGTTTGTGTGTCTTTTTAGCATGTTTAAGTCTTATGCCGTTTGTCTTGGCAGACGTTACATAAATCGTGGCTGTTGGACGGTTTAGAAATTCCGACCAAAAACATAACGAGCCAGCGTAACCAAATGAGATAGCACATTTCCATACAACTTCTCGGCCTATTTCAACAACCTTAGAATAATAACCTCAAAGTAATAAATATTATTATTATTTATTTATAAAAATACAGGACCACTATTACCAACCATTATGGACGTTAGTGGGGGCGGGGGTGAAGCCGCTGTGCAGCACCCGCCGGCCGGAGGGGCTCTGCTTGCCGGAGAAGGCCAAGTGGCTGCGGGACTCCGCCGAGTGCATCAACCCCAAGGAGAACTTTGTGAAGACTGCAAAGGGTGACACCATCGAGTATGAGTTCCTGGTCGTCGCTGTCGGTATCGAGAATGACTATGAGAAGGTTAGTGGTAATATTTTCAACCACGCCGAAAGAAATTTCTTGTTATCGAGTGTGCTATTGCTACCGGTGTCAGATTAAAGTCGCCTAAAGGCATCTGATATGACTTTTTACACTATCTACCGTTTGTCCGTTACGTGAGGAAACCTTTACACTGTTTGACTATTTGGTTTACTCCAGTTGCTTTCGGTGAAGGAAAGCAACGCGTTGTTTTCCTGCACCGAAAGCAACTGGTCGATGAAAACTACTAAACGCGAATCGGATTGGTATACAAACTCATGTGGCACGTGTAGGATTCGGACCTGGGACATTTCGATCCACAGTCTTAACCACGGAACCACTACGGCTTCTTAAGCTAAGCTGAAAACAGATAGTTCCCTACAATGCCAAAAGGACTTATTATCTATATTGTTAACATGTATAGTCTTTTTTGATATTTTTTTCTAGATTCCGTATCCTAACTTATATTATAAATGCGAAAGTAAGTTTGTTTGTTCATTACCTCTTCACGCTGCATCTATACTCAACCAATCTTCTTGAAATTTTGCATGGATGTAGTTTATTGTGTGGAGAAGGACATAGGATTTCATCACGGAAAAAGTAACTTTTCCTGTGGAAAATTTACGCGAAGCCGCAGGCAATAACTAGTCTATATACAAATACTTACCTACTCCATTAGATCCCTGGTCTATGCGAAGCCCTACTGGACCGGGACAGCAGCGTGTCCACGATATTCTCGTGGGAGTTCGCGGAGAAGACAGCGAGCGACCTGAAGAAGTTCAGGGGCGGAGACGCCATTTTCACGTACCCGGACACGCTGATCAAGTGCCCCGGCGCGCCGCAGAAGATTGCCTATTTGGCTGAATCTTTCTTTACTAAGGTTTTTAAATTAAACATAAAATCAAAATCTATTTATCAATACTAATATTATAAAGAGAAAAGATTTGTATTTTTGTTTTTGATTAAATTTGGCACAAATATAGTCAGCTATATACATACATTATATAATATAAAAAGTAACTTATGTTACTCCTGAAGGTATCGTTACCTTCAGGAGTAACATAAGCTACTTTTTTATAGTGGATTTACCCGAGCGAAGCCGGGGTCAGCTGCTAGTATACTATAAATGGACCAATGGATAATACTCAACGGTCCACACTATAAGCATGCTTGTGTCGCGGGTCCGGCGGACACAAACACAGAAACGGGCACAACACATCCAGAACCGCAGACTGAATATTTATGATGAGAGGTACAAATATTTGCCCGCCCTGGTAATCGAATCCAGGACCTCCAGATAGCGGGCAAGCGTTGTGACCACTACGCCACGAAGGTCATCCTACTAATATTATAAAATATTAAAGTTGCTGAGGAAATGTGTGTATGTTTGTTACGGTTTTCCTGAGTAATGTTTAGGTGCATAATTTATTATGGTTTCAACCGAGCGAAGTCGGGACGGCCGCTAGTTGTCTATAAGATCTAATTTCCTCTGTATGGTGTCTGTTGAAGGAAACAGTAAAAACATGCGATATTGTTTTGGAAACTAATTGAGTCTAGTCAAAGCATGACCTAAACTTCATTCAGACTAAACAATATGAAAAGTATATCAATTTTGAGAGCGAATTAACAATAGCGATGATCATTGCTTAATTTAAACATAATAAATACGGTACATATTTGTACGGTACACGGTATAATGGTGAGATGTGACACTTTTAAATTGTGTAGTCTGAACTTACATACCTACATATAACCCGAAATATGTTAGAATTCGAATGTATATTTGTACAGTTTGTCTATTACAATAGACAATAAATAAGGGCGGACTAATCTTGATTATTTTTCGATTATTAATGAAATAGTTCGTTAATATTTTTTTTTACTCTTAATATTATTACTTTCTATCTTTCTTGACGATGATCTGATGATCGTCATACCGGACTGCTACACTGAAGATCCCAGGTTCGATCCCGGTCACGTCAGATTGACCTGGGTCTTGGATATTTATCTATACATGTATAATAAAAAAATATTGTATCGTTGAGTTAGTATCCCATAACACAAGTCTGTTGTCTATTTTCTTCATCATTGCTTTCAATCAGTTTTATCTTTATCGTACCCTCTTTTTACAGTCGGGGGTGCGTCCAAAGACGAACGTAATGTACAACACGTCTCTACCTGTGATATTCGGCGTGAAGAAATACGCGGATGCACTAATGCATGTGGTGAGGCGCAAGAATATCAGAGTCAACTACAAGATGTGTCTCACGCAGGTCATACACGACAGGAAACAGGCGGTGTTCGTCAACAAGGCTAATAATCAGGTATCACGTTTTTTGCTCCCTGGTGTTAGACGAGAAAATCGCAAGACTGTACTATCTTTACAAGTCCCATCCCTACGTAAAATCGAGAGCCCGCGCTGTGGTTGGTTAACAGAAATAATGCCGCGCTGTGGTTGGTCAACAACGCTAGTGCTGCGCTGTGGTTGGTCGACAACACTAGTGCCGCGCTGTGGTTGGTTAACAGAAATAATGCCGCGCTGTGGTTGGTCAACAACACTAGTGCCGCGCTGTGGTTGGTCGACAACACTAGTGCCGCGCTGTGGTTGGTCGATGACACGCGGTGTTAGTTTAGTTGACGTTCAAACTCTGTAATGAATTTTCTATTGCGTTATTATTGTTTTAAAATTATTATTTGATTTATTATATCCAAGGTTAATCTAAGTAGATATATCACAGCGATAGTCCCAGTTTCATTTGTAGCTCCCTAATAATAGTTTATCTCATAGCTGTCAATGTTTTATATCGAACAAATGGTTGCGAAACTCAAATGTTTACAAACTTTTATTTATCCCGATGTTTGTTTGCTATAATCCTCAAATCCTCCAAGTTTTTCATCCACTTCCGCTCGAGTTGAAGTTTTCCAAGTCGCAAATCTAGGATTGGCTCCCGACGAGGGACCTCCTCAGAGGCTCGCTGCACACACATTTTTTTTGTCACGCGTTGAATACAACAAGATCTCTTACACGAGAATAAAAGTTTATAGCAAAAATTTTATTTTTGTAAAAAAAAATATTTTTACTACTGTTTCGACTTTAAATGTTACGTGTTTACGAACCAACAGGAAACCACAGTGAAGTACGATCTCCTGCACGTCGCCCCTCCAATGAGGGCGCCCACGTGCATCCGATGCAACAAGGAGCTGACGGACGACCAGGGCTACCTCAGCGTGGACAAATATACGCTGCAACACACCAGCTTTAAGAATATATACGGCATTGGCGACTGCACTAATACGCCTAATAGCAAAACAGCCGCTGCTGTCGGTGAGTTGTTTTGGTGCAGAATTTATTTATTACTAGCTTCACCACGGGGCTTCGCTCCCGTGGGAATTTCGGGAATGTTATTTATAATGTGTGTAAATGTATGTTTTCAAGTAAAATTCCAAGCGTATCATCACAAAACTTGATAGCCGTTTCCATAATTCCTAAAATTAAACCCGTTCACTGAAATGGACTGGGGCTTCCCCGTCAATCATAGACACAGATGAATTAAAATTGATAAATTGCAGCGAAACAAAGCTACGTGCTGGAGCAGAATCTCCTGAACACGATGAACAAGAGCACGCCCAAGGAGAGATACAACGGGTACGGCGCGTGTCCGCTGCTGACGTCATACAGCACGTGCATCCTGGCGGAGTTCCTGTATGACGGCGTCGTGCACGAAACTATGCCCTTCGATCAGGTAACAGGAGTAACAGTTTTTGTAATATATACTTACTAGATATTATAGATGTTGCCCGGGGCTTCGCTCCCGTCCTATCCCCTGATTTTTGAGATATAATATAGGCTATAGCCATCTTGGATAATGTACCATTCTAATGGTGAAGGAACTTTTGAAATCGGTTCGGTACTTTCGGAGATTACCCGGCTCAAACTCACAAACTCACAAACGCTTACCACTTTATAATAATAGTATAGATAAAACTTATTAATGCTAATATTTTATTTCAAAATTCCAACGGGAGCGAAGCCCCGGGCATCATCTAGTATTATTATAAAGAGGTAAGTGCCTCAAACATAAACTCATAAAGTTACAAAGATTTTGTGAGTTTATGTTTGAGGCGGGTAATCTTCGAAACTACGATTTCAAAAATTATTTCACCATTAGAAAGGTACGTTATCCAAGATTGCTATAGGCTATATTTTATCACAAAATTCCAACGGGAGCAAAGCCCCAGGCAACATCTAGTATATAATAAATGTAAAATGTATTTAATGAATCAAATAAAACGCATTCAATAAAAATTAATTCAGTGATGTATCTAATAATATAACGCAGTTAAGCCTCTCTATCGACCATAGACTAAACTGAAAAACATTTCATTTTGAATTTTCGACTTTACTACAATATAATTTATTTATTGCCAAAAGTGACTTTTGACTTTTGGTCGTATATTAATTTTTATTCGTGATTTCTTTATTTTTTTGTTACAGGCTCGGGAAAGCACCATAGCATTTTATATGAAAAAGGACCTCTTCCCATTCCTTTACTGGAACATGATGCTGAAAGGATACTACCACGGGCCTGAGTTCGTGAGGCGAATTGTCAACCCTTTGGCGAAAAACTGAACTAGAGGACGCTACTGTACACTGAAAATACGAATAATGTTTAGCTTATTCCTCTTTAATATATAAGAGAAATGAAGTTATTTTTTTAGAGATTTATAACGTCTGTGATCTGCGGTTTTAACGAATAAGTAATGGTTTGATTACACTTAGTGTAGAGCTAGTGGAATACGGCGGCGATATCCTTGACGGTGAGATGACAAAATACCTTTTTTTTTCACTATTTTACATATAAAAAAAATATATTTTGATGGGTTTTTTTTAAAATAATTTACAAGTTTTGTTTTTAAAACTTTTAGCACATTTTTGACTGCGAATTTGGTTTTAAATGATGCATATTCATTTTATATTTTCAATAATGAAATTAGGTTCACCAGAGGCACGGATTACGACAACTTTTACTCAAAAGAACAAAAGAAATGTTGTGTTATGTTATAGAAAATAATATTTTATTGTTTAAATAGGACAAACTGTTGTTTTTCAGACAATCGCAGCACAAATGTGTATTATAATGATTAGGGTTGGGCAAAATATCTGCTTTGCTGTAATTAAAATACGCTTTACAAAATGATATTTCACTTGTATTTAAAATACGAAATACATAATCTTTTTCAGCTCTGTATTTAAAATATAAGATATACAATACATACATAATATTAATTGTTTTTATTCTAAACAATATATACATTCATTATACTATATGGAATAGAACTAACGATGCACAGTATATTAAACCCAAATATGACTGACAGTTGCACACATTTTATGGTGGCCATTTTGTTTTTAAGTTGTCAAGCTGTATTTTATGCAGTATAACTAAACTTATTAAACAAATATATTTTAAAACCATAAATACCTAATAGTCACCAACACCATAAATTTTAACAACATAAATTCTTCCATGCCAGGGGTGTTTGAAATATCAATTACTAATTTTATTTTTAAGAAATAATTGAATTACAAATACGTATTTGTATTACAAGTAATTTAAATAGTGCCCAGCCCTACCAATGTCTAGTTTTAGTTGCAAAAAATCATTAGGTGCATGTTTTTTTTTTTTAATTTAAATGTTTCGATTCGATCATGTCCTTCCTCGATTTTGTAAATAAATGTCGGCAAATATTTATAATTTCTATTTCATTCTCATCATGTTATAGTTACTAATCTACGAAGGTTGTTTTTAAAAGAGTTTATGTATATTGTGTATTGACCATTTTATAAATATACAATTTTAATGTTACTTTAGTTTTAATAATCCGTACCAAATCTAGTAGGCGGACATGTCAAAATTGCACCAAATGTGTTTGACATGGGATAATTTATGTAAATATAAAAAAAATATGTAACAGAAGACCAAATGGGATTAAATTCACGGTGTTTGGTCAGTCAGTTAGTGTTAGCAAGATGCTGTAGCAGTGTAGCTAAGACGGCGGCGGCGCCTGCGCCATGCGTTAAAAATGAATACAGGTATGTATGCATTATCACTGTCCATACTTATCACGCTGGCTAGAAGGCCAAACCGCAGGGCCATTTTAATGACATTTGCATTTTTATTATATTTGCATTTATATTTGAAGCGATGGTGGTGTAAATTTGGTTAAGTGTGTGTGTGGATCGAAAGGTCTCAGGTTCGTATCCTACTCGTGTCATATGAGTTTGTATACCAATCTGATTCATATAAGGTATAGTAGTTTTCGTAGACCACCACTTGCTTCCGGTGATGGAAAACATCGTGAGGAAACCTGCACACTGGTTGACAGTTTAGTTCCCCAGTGTGTATGCGACCACCCGCCACTAGATGGCGGTAAGTAGTCGTAAAAGTCATGTCAGGTGCCTTTAGACGACTTGAATAAAATCTGGCAACAGTGTTAGTAATAACACACTCGATATGATGATGAATGACATTTGGAATCGATATAGTTAAACTCGAGATTAAACAAAATAGGCTACGGGCAACTTTCACTTCTATCGCTTCAATGACCTTTTTGGTCAACATGTTGCCCCACCGGATTTTGTCCCTGGTCAATTCCAGGTGGACATTATATATTTTTTGAATTGACCAGAATCACAATATAGTTTAAAACATAGTAGCTTCCCCCCACAGTCATGTCTGTCTGTCCATATGTATGCTCGTTGATGATGCGCTGCAAAATGTAATGATAATAGAATAATCTAAAGTATTCGTTTGCCATGGTACCAGATGCAAGGTGCTGGTGGTGGGGGGAGGCACGGGGGGGTGCAGCGTGGCGGCGCGGCTCGCGCGCAGGATGGACCCCAAAGAAATCATGGTGTTGGAGCCCTCCAGGGTTTGTGAAGATTTAGGCCCACGAATATACTAGGGAACATTTGTCGCGCAACATATCGTTCCTTCATCTTCATTGCAATTTACGTGAGTGAAATCGACGATGTCCTTTAATTCGACTCTATGGCAATTAGTGAGAAAACGCGATGTTTGCGCGTCAAACATTCCCTAGGGTTTTCGTGACTATAAACATTTACATAATATAACACATTTCATATAATTGTATGCAAGCAAAAAGGTCCTCAGCTTGTTGACACAAGATCAAGACGCTGGTTTTTACAGAGATGTGATGTGGTAGATGGCACTTACCAATATTCCCAAGTAGGTTCCAAGCTATTAACGCGTCGATCGCGCAGAATCGAGATACAATACATGATTGTTTGTCCGGCGCATTTGCACCGGTTCGTAAGGTAGATGGCTCAATGGTCATCATGCCGGACTGCTACACTGGAGGTCCCAGGTGCGATAGCCGGCTAGGTCAAGATGGAAAACGATATTTTTTCAGATTGACCTGGATTTTGAATGTGTATCTATTATATGTCATAAACTATTTGTTGATTTAGTATAACCCATTCCCATAACACAAGTCATGAATATGGCTAACACAATCAATAAAAGTGTAATTTGTCCACATTTAATCCTCAGGTACATTACTACCAGCCCATGTTCGCCCTGATCGCAGCCGGCATCCGTCCCTCATCTAGCAGCCAGAAACCCATGAAGTCAGTGTTACCCCAAGCCGTCTCATGGCTCCAAGACGAAGCCCTGGAATTCCAACCTGCATTCAACTCCGTACGCACCAAACACCGGAAGACTATTGAATATGAATACATGGTCATCGCTTTAGGCGTCAAAAATGATTATGAGAAGGTAATATTATTACAGATACGATATCACGTCTTTATTCCTAACTGGGTAGACAGAGCCAATAGTGGCTAAACTCCTCGTAGGCGACGTTTAGCAAACGCTGAGAGGATTTTGAATATCCAATCGTTTTCCTTAAAATTTCAGATTGTAGGTCTGAAGCAAGCTTTAAACTACCCCTCTAGTGGCGTGTGCACGATCTACTCGGACGGGTACTGTGTGAAGGCGTGGTCCTGTATCAAGAACTTCCGTGGTGGCCACGCCATCTTCACCTTCCCGAAGACCACGGGCAAATGTCCTGGTGCTGCGCAGAAGATCATGTATTTGGCTGACGATTTCTGGAGGCAGCATGTTTGTTAACAATTTTTTAAATGTTGTATTTTAACCCCCGACGACAGAAGGAGAGTTATAAGTTTAACTTGTCTGTGTATCTGTATGTCTGTTCGTGGCATCGTAGCAGCCAAACGGCTGAACCTATTGTTATATATATATATAGTTTGTTTTATTTCAAAGAGAATTTAATCGGGATTGTTTATAGATATATTTGGAAAATGTGTTTAGCCGTTTGGAAACCATCAAGTCTTTTTCTACTAGCAGATGAGATGATGCAAGCAATTTCATAGGGGTTTCTTAAATTTAGTTTTAATTAATATTTTCATCTTTCGCAGAACAAACTGCGCAGTGTGGCCAACATTACATACAACACTGGCGGCGTTTCCCTCTTCGGCATCGAGAAGTACGCGAAGGAACTGCAGCGCGTGGTGAAGAGCAGAGGCATTGCTGTCAACTGCAGCACTGACTTGATCGCGCTCGAGGACGGGAAGGCTATCTTTGAAGATGACAAGGGGACGGTGAGGAAAATTTCAAAAAATACTTAAAAACTAGCCTCACTGTATGCAATTTAAATGCTCAAGTGCATGTATCGCTGCGCAAAGATCTCTTCTTCATCCATTGGATATCGTGACGTCATTTCTAATAATCTTCTTTCCTAGTCCTGGGTCTGGGGTCGGCATTTCGATTTATCGCTCCTGTGATCCTTAATACAGTATATCCATCTTTTTTCACATCACGCGTTTGACGATCGCGAACAAAAATTTGCTACAAAATTCAAATCGGCACTGCCGTTGCGTCGTTTCTAGGCGGGTAGTTAGCGTGTTTTCTCCCTCGTTTCAGAAAGTGGCACTGCCATACAACTTCCTGCACGTTACGCCTCCCATGTCACCTCCATGCAGCCTCAAGACCTGCCCCTGTCTGGTGAACGAGGCGGGGTTCCTCAAGGTGGACCCTCACACACTGCAGCACACCGCCTTCCCTAATGTGTACGGCATTGGGGATTGTATGGACACGCCTAACAGCAAGACTGCCGCCGCCGTTGGTAAGTTGATGTATCTAGAACGCGCAATTGAAATAATTTCCAGATTCAATTCATATAAGTAGACGGAGAAAGTTATTGATCCCGTCATATCTTCCATTTTGCTCATACAAAATTATCTTCTTCTTTGTGTGTCGATGGCAAATCTAATAAACAAGATGATACGAATTAGAAATTCATGAGAAGAAACGAGATAGAACGCTGAAATTTTTCGACCCTATCATCATGTGCCCGGCCGAATCTGCCACTTTTTATGAAATTAGACGTATTGGGCCAGAAAGTTGTATGGAATTCTTCTATTTTATTTGGTTACACTCTTCTGTCGTGTATAGAGTGTTCTTGGTCTTTGTCATTATATACGTATATGCTCATAAAATCTATGCAGTGTAAAAATACAGTATTTTCAGCGGTCCAAAGCGCGGTGCTGGAGCAGAACCTGCTCGGCGCCATCGAGGGGGAGCCCCCTAGATACAAGTACAACGGGTACTCCGCCTGCCCCATGATGACGTCATACACCACCGGCATCATATCCGAGTTCCTGTACGACAAGAAGATCTGCGAGACCTTCCCCTTTGACCAGGTATCTGTGATCTTTTGAATTGACAGTTTATGGTAATTGTAATGGTAATCGTACCTATATTAATATTATAAATGCGAAAGTAGGTTTGTTTGTTACCTCTTCACGCTCTATCTACTCAACCAATCTTCTTGAATTTTTGCATACATGTAGTTTGAAGTGTGGAGAAGGACATAGGGTACCTTTCATCCCGGAAAAATAATTGTTTCTGTGGGAAATTTACGCGGGCGGAGCCGCGGGCAAATGATAGTAGTAATAAAAATCTGTACAAAAATATTTATTTATTATTACAGAGTAAAGAGGGACGTCTAGTGGTCTACTTGAACAAATACGTGTTCCCGTATTTATACTGGAACAGGTTACTGACAGGTAAGTACAGCGGTCCGGCCGCCGTTCGCAGGTTCATCAATCCACTGGGAAGATAGCAAGTATATTAATAAATAAATTTGATAAACACTCAACGGCCCATAGATAAAAGATGCAACGGCCCATACTAAGTTTGTATCGAGTCCCATGAACAAACATATGTCTGTGAAAACGAGTACAATTCATGCCACTAAAGAAGTTTGACTGCACGCACACCACATTAGCAAAATAGCATTTTCAATCGGCTAATAAGCTGCGCAGGCAAATATACATGACAGGTCTCTTATTTTGTAACGCCACGCAGATACGCTAAGCTATCCCTGTCTCGCTGTGTAAGTTTAGACAGAGACAACATAATAGTTATTCGTCTACCTTCAATTTTCAAATGCCCCGGTCAAACAATTGTTTTCACAGATTGATTATCTAGATTCTGCTCGATCGACGGGTTAATTAATTAAATTAACTGCAGACATTTAAAGCCACGATTACAACATAAAGGGACATTTGACGCGCAATTTATCGCTCCTTCTCACTCAATCTTAAGTGAAAAAACACAACATCCACCTCACTCATTGAAATTGTAATGAAAAGGAAAGGACGATATGTATACTTATTTGACGCGCAAATTGTTCCATCATCGTGAGTCGAAGCTGATTTTGATGTGCAAACGTAAAATTTTTATAACCAGGAGTAAATATTGAAACAACGAAATATAATATTTATAAAAATTTAATAGCAACTTTCATAAATTATGATTTATACAAATGTTGAAAAAATAATTTATCCTACTTAATGTACTTTGGTAACTGCACGAGATAAAAATGTGCAAGCAATAAAATTGTTCGTAACTTATGCTTAACTTTTAGGCGTTGTAAATTAATATGAAATTTGTAAACGACTATTGTTATAAATTGTAACATTAAAAGTTAGAAATATTATTTACAATAAAAATATAATGCAAAGGACAGTTTAATTATGTTTTACTACATTATTTTAAAACATACTTCTACACCCCTATATATATGTTGGTGAAAAATACTGGTAACTTTTTTTACTCCTCTATGATTGGATTACATTATAAATGTATGGATAGGGACAAATTAAATAAAAAAATACATTTCCATATAAATGAAATACTTTAAAATATAAAACAACAATTATTTACTATATAATTGTTGTTTTATATTTTAAAGTATTTAATTTATATGGAAATGTATTATTAACTATATAATTGTTGTTTTGTATTTTAAAGTATTTAATTTATATGGAAATGTATTTAAAAAAAAATTAATTTGTCCCTATCTATAATCTAAAAATATGTATCAATACAATCGCTTTTTTATATCTTGACATTTGTATACGAGTAACACTTTCAAACTAATAGAAAACTTTACCGCACCGCTCCCACCTGGTAATATGCCATCCATTGTAAAGTGAGCTTTAAGACGTCCTCTATAGACATACTTTACATTGACAAACAATTATAGGAATGCTCGCTGCCAGCTCTCGTCTTGTCAATGTAAAATATGTCTACAGAGAAAGCTTTAAAGCTCACTTTTCAATGAATAACTTGCCGGGTGAAGCGGTGCGGTGGAAGTGAGTGTGCCACAAAACTTTCGCCTTATGTACCTTATTAAACTAATAAATTAAGTTAAACTCCACATTATTTATGTTTACGCAATTAATTAATCCCTTAATCTAGGTAGACATTGGTAAAAATGGCTCTTATAACTTAACCTAAACAATATATTGTAAACAGTTCTAAATAAATCTGCGTAAACCTAATGACTTGATACCTAAAGAAATATTTGGTATAATGACACATTGTTTTGTATATTCGACATTTTGTGTGGATCTTGAATCTGTTAAATTTGGTCGAGTCGAGGTGGAACATAAAAAATTAATAATATTCCACTGAAACTGATTTTGTACATAATTATTAGCAAAATATAATAACCGATCAAGTGGGTGTCGATCCACGGTTAATGTTAGGGTTCCGAAGATATGTCCTACACAGGTAAGTATAATTACACAAATATCTATTTACATCTTACATCTATAACGACTTCGGTGGCGTAGGGTAAAGTTGCCTGTGAACCGAGAGGTCCCGGGTTCGATCTCCGGTCGAGTCATGATGAAAAATGATCTTTTTCTTTGGAGATTGGTACACAAACTAATGTGGCACGTGACGCGTGTGGAGTAGGATACGAAACTGGGACCTTTATAATCACTGGACCACCATTGCTCCATATATACCTAAACCTATAAATTTTGAAAAATAGTCTCCACTCTCACGCTTTATTCAAAGCCGAAAACTGTTCCTTATCTGCTCCATTGATGTGCTTAGCGTCGATAGCGCTCTGTCTCTTTCTGTTCATAGCAGCCTGTCTCGCTCTGTGCCTCTTCCGGGTCCTAATGAGGTAGACTATGAGCACCACAGCCACCACTAGGAAGGTGACGATGCAAGTTCCCAGAATTATTGTCAGTGTGTTCACTTTGGGCGTGTACGTTGATGTTGATTCCATCTGAAAATTTCGTTTAATTTGACTTAAATTATAACAATTGAGTATGTTGTTAAATATAACAAGGTTTAAATAAAATACCGAACGAAAATCTCTGATACACTTTTGTACAAGAAAAGATTTATTTGATGAAATTCTGAAAATTAGGCTATGACTTTACAAATTTCTGCCTGTCTGACTTATATTTAAAAGCCATTCACTGGAGGATATGGAGTGATTCTATTCTAGGGTGGAACCACACGCTACAGTATTGATCTATAAGCCAGGTATTGCGAAAATTTTTAAATACAGAACAAAGTAAAAACACTTGATTGCCTTAGTTTACGATGTCTCTACGTGTTAAGCAATTAAATTAATTTGAATTATGACTGGCCTATTAGTTATTAGTAATAAAAAGTAACTCACCACGTAAGTATTGTGTGGGCCAGCCCTGGGGTAGACATCGTACTCGTCCGCGCACAGCGGGCGCTCGGTCCAGTTGTACCAGTGCGCCAGCCGCAGCCCGCGCAGCGCGCGCGGCGACGCGCATCTGTGCGAACGAGATAGATATATAGACATCTACCTTGCGGAACTCCAAAGATCAATTTCATAGTAAAAAAACTGTGATGCTCCTAGAATTCTACCTTGCGGAACACCGAAGATTCGTTTCAAGTTAAAACCTGTGGTGCGCCTAGAACTCTCCCTTGCGGAACACCAAAGATTAGTTTCATAGTAGAAGCCTTTTGTACTATTACAGGGGTAACCCTGTAATAGTACAAATACCAGTAATGGTATACACTGGTAACAAAACCTCCTAAAGACTACTTGGGTACATCAAAACAAGCAACTTTTAACCTACGACTCTTCGTGATTCGTAGTTTTTTTGTCATATAAAAAAACAATCTACTTTGCGATTCTACACATCTTAACTCTAATCGCCAAATAACACAGTAGCGTTATGTAGTGGAATATGAATGGATTTGTTCAGTAACTGTCTTGACACAATGTCGTACCTGAGGTCCAGAAGCAGGTTAGCGTTGTTATCGTACATCCTGGCGAGGACGTCGTCCAGCATCCACTCCATGTCGCAGGAGCAGGCCCAGGGGTTGCCCTGCAGGTTGACGCCCTCCGGCACGGCCGCCCAGGGCAACAGCGACCGGGGAAGACGCGTCAGGTTGTTCTTGCTCAAGTCCAGCTGAAATGGAGAACCTCTTCTTTAAGTTACACATATGTGGCGTGTGGTCTCTAGAATAGGGCCAATCTGTATTCTCCCGTGGATGTCGTTCGCGATTAAGGGACTCATAGCCTTGGTAGCTAATAGGCAACAATAACATTCTCATAGAGGATCTTACAATTTTTAAAGCTTATACCCTGTGCCCAATGCAACCGCGAACATGATGAAATAGAAAAATTACATCACATCTTTGTGATGTAATTTTTCTATTTCTACTACTGACTAAACTATTAAGTGTTTGGTTATATTTAAATACCTAAAATTTATCTAGTTAAATAATCAACAGTCAAGCCAGTTGTAAAGATAGCTGTGAGCAGATCAAATGTACAGTCAACAGCCACATCAGGTTACCCTGCATGAACCCCTATGAACCGCGGTAATAGCGGCGATTTTGCAATGAATGTGGGTAGGTTAATGCGCTGTTGACGTACATGCTGTGTTCGTTCCAAGAAGACTATCAAATTGCATAATAAGTTTATATAAGGTATAGGTAATCTCGTATGCGGCTTCACCCAGTTAGCGAACAACGCAACAGAACAAAATAACTTACCATACACAAAGAAGTTCCATCAAACGCTCGACTCCTGATCTCCATCAGTGACCGGCAGTTGCTCAGAGATAACGAAAAACAACTTAAATCCATCATCTCATGTCCATCAGTCTCGTCTCTCCCGACCACGTTACTAAACGCCTTATCATCAACCACTTTCAGCTTTTCCAGATCATTCAAGTACAAATTCTTCAGTGCTAGAATGTTCTTGAAGTAAATTGTTTCTAAAGGATTGCCGTCCAGTCTTAGGACTTTCAAACTTGGTAGTAGCTCTGCGTTAAGGGTTTTTGGTATCTCTTTCAGGGCGTTGAAGGATAAATCTAGATTTATTAGGTTGCTTAGCTTCTTCTCCACGGTCCAATCTGTTATTTGGTTTCCGCTTATGTCCAAAACCTGAAAATAGAAAATACAGAATACTTTATGGTACCAAAACGTATTTTACTTATTGTAAATGATCACGATCGAAATTCCTCATGGCATGGTCGTAATGTTGAATGAAACACCAAGGATCGGTATGCCATTACATTTCTATAAAGTCGAGATAAGGCCGGGTTATTGCTTGTTTTTTTTTATTAATCATTGAGATAATATGTCGAAAAGTGATAAGCATAACCTCTTAGTTTTATTTATACGTCAAATTTTAGTATAGAGTAGAGCAGTAGTGGATCTAAAACACTGCCTTGTGGCACACCAAGTTTTAAAATAAGATTTTGAAAAAATATGTTATTAAATTAATGGAACTTACTTCAAGATTGTCGAATTCGGCTCTGCTCTCATCATATACATCAGACAATCGATTATAAGATAAATCGATCAACTTAATGCTGGCTGGGAATTGTGGCCAATGGTATAGGGTGTTGGTTTTCAAAATGGCGATCTGCACCAGCGATGGCAGTTGGAAGACGAATGTAATGTTGTTGTTACCGAGGTTAAGCTCCTGGAGGTTCGCGCAAGTCAAGAATGCGTCTTCATCAATGTTCTGGATGAGGTTATAGGAAAGGTCCAACAATTCACTGGAATTTCAAAAGTCCGGTAACAATTAATTCGATAAAAAAATAAGTTTGAGATGAATCGAATCACGACTTTATGATCCATTACAACTTCATTTAAAACAAATTGTAATTAGGTAAAAAACATCGAGTAATTAACAAAAATGTTCCCATACGTAAAGATGCGTATGCGCGACCAATAATAGTGATAGAATATTACAAGCATGTTGTCTACTTACATGTTATTGTCATCTTGAAATGAATCTTTAGTCACTGTCGTAATCCTATTGGCACTTAACAACAACCTCTTTACACTCTTCAACGGTTCTCCATCCAAGGTTCTCAACACGACTTCACCAGATAAGCTGTTCCTGCTTAAGTCCAGCTCTTCCAATGCAACCAGAGGCCTAAATGCTTCCAATGGAACATACTGAATATGATTACTCTGTAAATTCAATCTTTTTAGACGTTTCAAGGTTTTGAAATCTCTCGGACTGAAGATGGAAAGTTTATTGTATGAGAGATCGAGGTCCTCGAGCATGTTGAGTTTGGTGAACAGGTCTGAGGAGACGCTGGAGAGCTCGTTCTGGTAGAAAGAGAGGGTGCGAAGGTTGGGCAAGTCGCTGAAGGGGTCGGGCCAGTACGTGTTGATAGCATTGCTGTTAAACGTTAGAGTCTCCAGTTGGGAGTTTGGTGGTAACCTGAAATTGAAAAAAAATCTTATTGAGATAAGCAGATTCAGCTATTTATGTTGTTGTTGGATCACTTTCCCAATAGGTGTTGGCACGGGCATCTGGGTAATAAAGCCCAGGCAGCGCCGGCTGTCTGTCTTTCTCAGCTGAACCGTTTCTTCCTCAGCCGTTAAGCGCTGAGCCCGCATTCTCTTTTCTAAATTTTTTATCCACTTCGCACGGTCTTCGGCATTCTTAGTTGTCAGACTGTTGGCACATTAGCCAGATTCGTGCCCACGTTTTGCCGGTGGGTTACTGACACAGCAGTTTCGAAGCTATTATACCCTTATATTGTAACCCAGAGTCATAAACAGATAGGTACTTCCTTATTGCGACTGTTAGATCACTGGTAAATATAGTTCAAACTGTCGTCAGGTTAACTAGGAAGAAGGTAATTCGTCTTCATGACATGATTTGCTCATGGATACGAGTAACTGTAGGTGTGATTATCAATGTAGTCACCCTTGATTATCTAATAAATAAGTATCATAACAGGTATGCATTGTTCTAATATGAAACGGGTTTATAGTTCACTATCGGCTGGACTCGGCTTGAGTAATGCCATAAAAAAAGGTAGCCTACGTTACTCTTGATGGTTTCGTCTGTCTCTGTGCCAAATTTCATCCAAATCGGTCTGATAGTTTATTCATTACAAACAAAAAAATTATACAAATATTTTCTCATTATAATATTAGTGTGGATAGATGACATGTCCTGCTATACCTAATTATTACAGCCTATTGTGCCGCCTTCTAACTAACCATGCATAACTGAAGTATTAGCTGTGGTTAGTTACCTCTATCATCAGAAGTAGGTCGGGAGGAAGCAGCGATCCTCGTGGGAGCAAACTCTGATAAAGATTGGCAAAGATAACGGAGATAATTCGGATAAATCAGCACACACACCTGATTGATGTGGCGGAGTGTAAACTTGATGTTCGTGAGCCGATAACGTGGTTGTTGACCTTAGTAAATTGGGATTGTTTTGTTAATCTACATGACTTCGTGTTTTACGATGAAATTGCTCTCCTATGTAGTGTGTGGATCAATATAATGAGTTGATTTTTGGGACCTTAAATTGTTTCCTATTTCTGAATAAAAGTTACAACTTAGATTCATATATCTTGCATGCTTTGCTTTAAACATGTAGTTAATAATTTTGACTCGTTACCAAAAATTGTTCGGCCACGCGAACGAAGTCGCGGTCATCAGCTAGTACCAGATATACACTTGATTTGTGTCATTCCTCTAACTCGGAGCAAAGATAACCAAGTTCGTGTGCCTTATCGAGCAAAACAATAGGTTGACTAAAGCCATTTGTTCTTGTAGCTAATTACAAGATAATAGTTGGTGAACAGGCATACGGCCCATGTGCTGGAGTAGGAACCACATACCACAGCAATCGGTAACGGCTGTGCACTCTTACAAATTTAAGACAGACTTTCGGCCACGCGAACGAAGTCGCGGTCATCAGCTAGTACCAGATATACACTTGATTTGGCCAAAGTCATGTCCTACGATAGATGATAGTCATTGTTAGTCACTAGCAGTGCAGAGTACCTAGGTATTTATGCGATAGGTACTCAGAATTATCATTACTCAAGTGTTCTGGTGTTACTCTGTTTAGATAAGACGTTGCACTACGTACTATGTCGACACAATCACTTACTACTTCATATGATTTTGAGGAAAAAATTTACTAATCCATACTAATATTATAAAAGTTAAATGTGTCTGTGTGCCCTTCTCGTGTCGGAACGAAAGACGATTTTGAAAAAGTGTACATATTTGTGATAGTTGGAAGGGGACAAGGTCACCATTTAATTACCAAATAGTCACCATTTTTTCAACATCTAGTTGGGAATAAGGCAGTCAACATTTTCTTAAATTGGGTAATTTCCATTTAAACATGATTACATCTTCAATACGTTAACACAATAAAGTGTAACTAAATAGGTAATTACACTAATAATAATTATACTACAAAGTTTATAAAGCTAGGCTAGATAACTGTGCCACAGACATTAATAAGGTTTATAAAAATATACCGGGTTCTTGAAAACCCCAAGCAATTAGAATGACGTTACATACAAACAGACGGGCCCTTGAATGTTAAAATTGTTGTGTACATTTCTATATCACGGTGCCTGCCTTAAGTTCTGATAAGCAGAGAAGATTAATTACTTATATCATCAAGGTGTACTAAAAGACCCAATTTATGGTTAATCATAGTGACGTCATGAGCATTTTTAGATTTTTTTTTTTTTGTATCAAATGTCCAAGTGAACACTAAGTCCATAGTTTTGGGGCTACGTTAGCTGTGCCACGGTTTGTCACCATAAGTCGTAAACGTTATGGAATATTTTAACGCACTGCATATTTATAAAGACCTTCACCTTCATCCACCTTATTGCCAGATCGGATTGATTTCGACCACAAGACAACCTACTTTCGAATAAACCGCATTAATTGTGAGACATCTTATGTTGTTAGTAATATTGTTGAATTTGACTCAAGTAAAACAATATTTATGAAATGCTTACAGAAGTCTCAGAACTCGTCAATTGAGGTAAACAATAAAAAATCCTAGAATAAATAAACAAATCATGATAATAATAATAATAAGTACTTACTTAGCTAAAATAGTGATTCCCACTGCTTGAAAATTAGCTTCAATTTTCAGTCCGTGAGGGTTTGGCGGCCATTCCACTTTGTCTAAATCTTGAAAGTCCTCTATCCTGTCCACTGAGGAGCACAAGATATTGAGCACAAAATGAGTTCCCGAGGCATCATGAATTTCACTGCAAGTGCAAATGTCCCCTAGTTTCACGCGTTCAATTTCTGTTTCACTGATCATGTCTTGGCCACTTGTGTAATTCGAAATTAAAAATAGAAATGTCAAAATAACGGCGCGCATTTTTGCTTATATTTTCTTAATTGCAGATACATACAACTACGCCCAGTGCGCAATCAAGGAGGAATGATAAAGTTTTATCATTTCGTTATCGCTTATCGGTCTTCGGTGCTGAAAGTGACGCAGATTGGACTGCGGATTAGAAATTAACTCCCACCATGAATCACTCGGACCCACATTTTTGTGTCATTCCTCTAACTCGGAGCAAAGATAACCAAGTTCGTGTGCCTTATCGAGCAAAACAATAGGTTGACTAAAGCCATTTGTTCTTGTAGCTAATTACAAGATAATAGTTGGTGAACAGGCATACGGCCCATGTGCTGGAGTACGTACCACATACCACAGCAATCGGTAACGGCTGTGCACTCTTACAAATTTAAGACAGACTTATTATTAAATTATTTTACCTACCTACTTATTTTTTATAGTTTACAAAACAGATGACTTTGAGGTACCTACAGACGGATAAAGTGTTCACATGCAGGGCACCGATCCTTGTTTGGTCACAAGATTAGATAATCTGATCTGAATTACACTCAAATTTGTACAAAATATGTGGGATCAGATTACGCGAGGTCATACTTAAACTAATTAATAAATCACTACGATTACAATTCTACTGAGATATGGCGAACAAACGATCCTAGTATAGTTAAAAATCATCAATATAAATACTTTGTTGCGATATAGTAGCGATTGTATTACATGACAATAACCGATCTCGTGTTTATTACAGCGAAACCCGAGCGCTCGCGTGCTCTGCGCGGTGTAAACTAAGTAACTTGCATTTGCATCGTTAGCTACCAACTTGGATGCATTGAACTTGTAAACGTGATTTTACATCGTCCTAGTTTTTATTTTCTCATGATGACAAAACTATGTATAATGTCCATATAATCTTGGCATTGTGACCATCAGTAGCCAGATGCACTTAACAGGTACCTACTTACTACCTAAACTGGATAACGGTTGTTTTTCCATCTTGACATACACTAGATACCTACTTGTGTAGTTTAGGTAGGTATCTACTTAGCTGAAATGCAATGCTATGGCTCCTAAATCATTGTAAAAGCTGCGTTGAACCTTTTCAACACGATGTCACAGGATTTAAAAATAATATTATTTATCTCGCTCGGTGTGACAATCTTTTGATGCGCGAAAAAGTACATGATAGTCTGTGATAAGCTGCGGAATAGGGGCGATAGAACATAGGGCGATCACACATCAGTACGATTGGTAGAACAACAGACCACGTGGCCAGAGCGCACATAGACAATCGAAGAAATATATAGAAATTTGGGACATTGTGAAACAGTTGCAACGACAAAGTAATAAAACTACAACGTTTAGTTAATCGCACGACTGAATTGGTCCGATAGTGGCGTGGGTGGTAATTGTTGACCATCAGACTACACTGCCGCCACAGTAACTCCATCACGTGCTGATACCATTACCCTCTTTTAAACGCATCTAGATAATGCTTTAGCAAGACATGTTATTAACATTTATATGTAATATATTTTCTCGTATAAATAGTAACATTTATACTTCTGACATTTTATTGCAAGGGCAAGATTGGATTTTTTAAAATTTATTTATCAAATTTCCAATTTTGGATGTGTAAATTAAATCGCTTACAATTTTCTAGATATTTTTTAAAGTTCTGAATAGGAATTTGAAGAAACAGCAGATGTACAAAAATAAACCTTTTATTGGAATACAACAATGCAAGTATAAATTTATTTTGATAATAACAACATTTATTACAATCATACAACAGCATTCCTACCTCTATACTATAGGCATAAAATTATAGCACACTTCGACTGCACTGTTCCCACCCGGCAAAATGACGTTAATTAAAAAGTGAGCTTTAAAACGTCCTATATAGTAAGCATACTTTACGTTGACAAATCAAAACTATATAAATCTGTGAGATAACTATATAAAGCTGCGGCGAGCATTCCGCTAATTTGCGTCAATGTAAAGTATGTCTACAGAGGAAGGCTTAAAGCTTACTTTTCAATAACATCTTGCCATACTTATGAGCGGTGTGGTAGAAGTGTTTACCTTTAATTAGTTTTCCATGTATGAAAGCAGAGATTAAAACGTACTTATCAATGAACGGTCAAACCTAATTTTGTAGTTGATGTGATAAATTAGACAAAGAAATGGGAAAGATATAAAATAAATATCTTTCCGTTGGTTTCGCTTCGTTTCTCATTGAACTCTAATGAGAAACTTAAGATTTCATTTATTGTAAATATATTAATCAAACTAGGAATGTAAGTAAGCAGAAATTAGCGCAATTTTTAAATAAGTATATACTTACACTTTTCATACTTTTTCTCATTACATGAGATGATTTTTTCACCGAGTTTTAAAACTAGGACTTTAGGTGTAACTAAAATGATGTAGGCAATCCCATCAAGATTTTATTTAGCTTTTAAATATTCATGTCGATTCGAAATATTTCTACTAGACTAGAAAATAAGCCTGTAAATACTTGTTCCGTAAAAATAGAAATAAAACTATTATACCTATACTTAAATTACTATGTCTCATTTTAGAAGCGATGCGATCTGTTATTTTTTGCCAAAATGCCGTTTTAGATATATCCATACATTTAAGTATGTTTGAAACAGACATTTTATGCTCCTTCGAAACCCATATATTTATGTATCACAGACAATTAAATATTATGCTCAATTTCATCCTCTATATACTAAAAAAAATGTAAGCACCTCCCAATACGATATCATAAGACATATTAAAAACACAAAGTTTAGAAATAGAAATGCAACAAAAAAGATTTTTCTTATGAAGAATTATGAGACAGAATCTAAGGGAGAAATAAACTTAGTATAGTCTGTCTAATATTTTTTTGCCATGACGAGCTTAAGAATTTTTGGGTAACACGGCAGGTGTTCAGAATGACGGTCTTCTGAATCAGGGTATGTGTGATGGCATTTCAAGTTATTACTGAAATCACTATATTTTGTAAATAAAAGCGATAGCGTGTGAAGTAAGTAGTTTTATAATGTGATCAAGGAATTTATGGGAAAAGTCGTCGTTTTTGGCATATTTTTCTCATTGTTGCAACTTGTCGAGAGTTTTTTCAAAAAGTACAAGTACATATTGCACTTTTTTTAACAAACACAATTTTGTTGAGTATGATTGAACATGACATGACACCAGACGAAATTGGTTTAACCAATGAGCACGCGCGTTAACATTTTAAAATACGCTAACGCGCGTAATACCGCTTCCGGCATGAGATCCCTTATTTTTGCATACATTTTTTATCCTAATTTAATTTAACGAGTTAGACATTTTATTGACATAATAAAATTTTGATACACTTGTTTTTTGGCATACCTTTTCAAAAAGCATAATTATAGTTTAGGCTAATGTATTTTACCATAATTTTGATTTGCATAAAGCTATAGTGTAGCAGTAGGTTAGGGTGCGGCGGGGTGGCCCTTGGGCCACCCATAAGCCGCCAATATGGTTTAGAATATTATGCTTAAAAATTGTTATGCTTATGGTAGGTATGCGCAAAAAAATTGTGCCTAAAACATTATGCCAAAATAATATTATGCGTAACTGTTTTTATGATAAGTAAAAGTACGCCATGTTTAATTATAACATTGTTTGCATAAAAATACGGAAACCTTCCGGCATACTGTTACATAGGTACTCCACGTTCATAATCAAGAAATTAATTTTAATTTTTTAAATTAATAGTTATCCGAAGAAAATGATAATTTTACCTCGAACAGATTTTCAACGCTTTACGTCGACATAATCTACAAATAAGTATAAATTCGACATTACAATCGCATCGCTTCGCCTCCAGGGTTCGCCCGTCACAGCGCATCGTGTTCTTTGAGCAAAAAATGTCCGATGAGACGTTTCTGTATGTCTGTCACTCCGCCGTAAATTTGCGTGCCCCGGGCGTCCCTGTTGAAAACAAATAGTGGATTATACATCAAAATCGGCATTTTAAGTGAGGCGTATATATATATATATATATAAACCTAGCGGCCCGTCCTGGTTTCGCCCGGTTAAAACTATAATAAGTTATACCCGTAAACGTAACTTAGGTCTGGTAATTTGTAAATTTTTGCAACACGGGAAACTTAATTTTATATCATTTAATAACATGTAAAGGTATTTAATAACGTGCGAAGGTTTGATAAGGATTTATAAGGACAATCCTACATAATATTATAAACATCAATCCTACATCCATACTAATATTATAATTGCGAAAGTCTGTCTGTCTGTTCGCTAAACCGTTGAGACTGATTTTGTGAAATTTGGTATACATATAGTTAGTAAAGGCTCCCGTTCAAACATACGGTTCAATTTTTTCAAAAATCAAAAATCGGGTTATAGCTTGTGTTCCGTTTTCGGGCGAAGCCGCGGGCTAAAGCTAGTGTTGTATATACCTGTAATGTCTCTCGGCGTCGTATTTGGTGGAGAGCCCGCGGCCGCCCAGTATCTGCACGCAGTGGTCGCAGACGGCGGCCGCGTTGCGCCCGGCCACGTACTTGGCCATCGCGCTGTTCTTGGTGGTCACGTTGCTGGCCGCGCGGTACGTCAGTAACCGAGACGTTTCTATCAGCACGCTCATGTCCGTCAGGCGGTCCTTAGAAAAATATGTAATATAGTTTTCATCCCGACTAATATTATAAACTAACGGTTCGTTACACAGGTGTGTAACGAACCGTTAGTTTGAAGAAGGTTTAGGTAAACCTTCTTCAGGAACCACATTATCTATTGGTTTTCACCAATGAAAATCCGTGCAGTAGTTTTTTGAGTTTACCGCGAACAGACAGACAGACAGACGCGACTGAGGACTTTATTTTATAATATGTAAGGATGCGAAAGTAAGCTTGTTTGTTAACTCCTCACGCATTATCTAGTGGACCGATTGTTATGAAATTTGGTACACGGGTAGAAAATAACCTGGAATAACACAGAGTGCTTTTTATTCCGAAATTCCCATGGGAACGAAGTCCCGGGGCGCAGCTATAGTGACATATAATTGACAAAATCATCATTTTCGTCTTCAGGGATTCTGAAACAGTGTGGTGTACATATATCACAATAAATGTAACACATTTCACAAGTAATATAAGTAAGTAGCTTTTGCCCGCAGCTTCGCCCGCGTTCTTTTTCCGGGATGAAAGGTCCTTATATACATACAGTAAGCACCCTATACCCTATGTCCTTCTTCAAATGTATGTTACATTTGAAGAAGGACATAGGGTACCTTTCATCCCGGAAAAAGAACAAATTTTGTATGCAAAATTTCAAGAAGATTGGTTGACAAGACAGAGCATGAAGATCTAACAAACTTACTTTCGCATTTATATCTATACTTATAATAAAACTGTAACTGGACTATGTCTGTACATAGGAGATATTTACGAAAAAAAATAGGAGAGGACTATTTAGGGTCAATACAACCAAACAACGTGTTTTAGAATGTTTGTCTGTCTGTCTGTATGTTTGTACGCGCATCACACAAAATCTACTGGAGGGATCTAAATGAAATTCGGCACAAAGATAGATTGTGACCTGGATTAGAATATAGGCTGATCCCGAAAGGGGAGAAACAGGGAGAGTAAGTTAGTATGAAACTTCGTTATTTTTGAAGCAAGACATGTATATGATGTATAATATTAGGATAAGTAACGTAAGGTAATAAATTCATATGTGCAACACATTAAACCTGTTACATAATAATTTCTGTAACACCTATTTAGATGGTTTGGACACTGAAAGACTGAGACAAAACATACTTTAGCAATGCTATATGCCAAAGTATGTTTTGTCTCGGCTTTTTTTAAAATAACAGGGTTAATTATAAATGTTTAAACATACCTTAACAGAGGGTAATCTGGTGAGACTCTTGCCAAAAGCCATTCTTTCCTTAGCGTAATTAATCGCTGTGTCTAGAGCTGCTTGTGAGATACCTGAAGTAAAAAAAAACATTCCCCTATATTATAATAAGTACTAAACTATACATTCTATATTATATACATATAATATAACAGTAAACAGGCTATGTCTGTATGTATATAGCAGATATTAAATAACGGTATGTGTCACAGACGTCTGTGTCACAGACGACACGTAAAGGAGGGCCATAGAAAATCTTTTTGGCTTCTATATTAGACCCATAAAGACTCCCATAATTACTGTTATTTAATATTTGCTATATACACAGACATAGCCTGCTTACAGTTTTATTATATGTATAGAATGTATAGATTTGTACATACAAGGATTTGATTTGATTAGTACTTAAGGTACACATACTCTTTGTACCTTTAATTATAGATGCGTACAAGTTGATAAGGTTCTTCTCTACATATATTTGGTCTGTGGGATAAAAACATGTCATGATTGTGATCCGAGTGCTGATAAATATATCAGCATATTTTTATATACTTTTTGACTTTGTACATAATGTACTTTGTTATACTATTAGAAAAAAAATGTAAGAAACAATAATGGTAAGCCCTTCGGGCATGATAGGGACCAACACTGTTCAAATGAGTTTCGGCATTTCTTCTCAGCAGTGGTCGTTCCGAAATGCCAGTAGTTTGTATCTTGTGAGAAATTACCATTTAATATAAAATTTGACGTGAAAATGTGCCTGTGAAGGTCTAATTTCTGAATCAATGATTTGATTTGATTAATTTCAGAATAAATGATTTGACCGCCGCGAGTGGCAACTCACCCACAGCATGCGCCGCGATGCCCACCCTGGCCTGGTCCAGCTGTGCCATGGCAATGCGGAAGCCGTCCCCGGCGCGGCCCACGAGGCCGCTGCCGGGGACCCGCACGTGCTCCAGCGTCAGGTCGCAGGCCGTGGCCGCCCTGTCGACGTCGCTTCACAGCTCATTTACAAGCCCCGTTCGAAGGGTGATTTCGGTATATGCTATGGACATGCACTATAGAATGACGGAACTAAGAATTTCCTGAATATCTTCCCGGTTGCGTTCGGGGCTGTGACGCCGCGAAGCCCGGTCGATTAGGTATTAGGATTAGGCCGAATATTCCAAAATTTAAAGTTAGGACCCTACTTTAAATTTTTGAAGATTCGGCGGTCATTTTTTTATATGCAACATGGAACAAGTTAGGGAATTCAATTACACATAAACCAGCACCACATTTGAATAAGAATAACAAAAAAAACACATAAGTTATAAATGCATTTGATACCTGATCCCCATTATGGGTTCCTTCTTGCCTCTGAAGACCCCTTCGGCATCCAACGGCACCAGGAAACCTGAAAAATCAAACAAATGGTTCGTATTCATGGATCTACTAACAAAACATGGGTTTCTATTGTGCCAAGAAACTGCGAATAAATGCTTTATTATCATTCATCATTATAAATTTCTTTTGGCATCTTGTGTTCTGATCCACCAGTGGATCAAAGAGGAAAACAAATATCCTTAGTTCGAGTGGTGGATCAAAGAGAATTTACTAGTGGATTTTATTCGGTGGATCTAATTGTAAATAAATAAATAAATATAAATATACTAGGACAAATCACACAGATTGAGCTAGCCCCAAAGTAAGTTCGAGACTTGTGTTATGGGATACTAACTCAACGATACTATATTTTATAACAAATACATATATAGATAAACATCCAAGACCCGGGCCAATCAGAAAAAGATAATTTTCCATCATGACCCAACCGAGGATCGAACCCGGGACCTCTCGGTTCACTGGTAAGAACTTTAACACTGCGCCACCGAGGTCGTCAATCAAATTGGAATGTACAATCTGCCTATAAGAGTGATTTATAACGAAATTTTTTTTGCCATTGCAATAAATCGAGTGCGCAAGAAGATTGGTTGATAAGCTCTCAGTGTTGCCTGCCTATATGCGACACTTTAGATTCATTTTCACACTACACTGTATTTATTAGTTTGTTTATGAATATTAGTGCGTTACAGTAACAAACATACTTAATTTGGTAAATAAATGTTTGCCCTCGGATAGCAAGAGTCGGATCACCATGCAGCTCCTGCGTCCTTTGATGTGTTCCAGTGGCCGCCATGTTGTTTCTACAAAACCCACTTACAGGCCAGCCCCTTGTGTCTCAAGGCAGGGTCGAAGGTCGCGAACACGACAGCCGCGTGGCCCTCGATGCAGCTAGTGACCCAGCTCTTGCGCCCGTTGAGGATCCAATGGTCGCCATCTTGTTTCGCTGTCACTTGGATGCTGGCCACGTCGCTGCCCGCACCTGGAGGAAACCGCATCAAAATCCGTTGCGTAGTTTTTAAGTTCTAAGCATACATAGGGACAGACAGACAACGGCATGTGACTATGTTTTATACTATGTAATTACTTCAGCGAGGAACTTAATGAGGCTGAAGTTAATTAAGTCTGTGGAAGGAAAAATATAAAGATGATAAAGATTTTACTGCAACTCACTGTACCTAATTGATAAACACAAATGATGAGATATCAAGTAACATTTTATCAAATGTAGCTGTGTTTTATCTTATCATTAGTATTGTTTCTGAATGCTAAGGATAAATAAATTGTTGATAAATAAACTTGACAGTGAAGTCACATAGTTTTATATGGTTTTATTTATTTGTCTGTCCTATATTTTATGAAATAGCGGCCCAAAGCCGCGAGGGTTTCCGTATGCTGTCCTCCAAACTTCATTTCGAAGATGGCACCCCATGATAATGATATTTTATGAACATTTTTTATGAACTTATTTGACTTCCTAATTCATAACGTATCACACATGAACACACGCAAACGAAACTAGATATCATTATTTAATCCAATAACGGCCCGTCCCGGTCTCTTTTGGGTAAAACCATAATGAATTATACACATAAACCTTCTAAGGTTCTTGAATTACTCTATCTATTAAAAATACCCGCATCAAAAACTGTCACGTAGTATTAAAGATATAAGCATACATAAGGACAGACAGCGGGAAGCGATTTTGTTTTATTATGTAGTATAGCGAACTCTAGGTTTCGGGACGTTAGAGCCGAAAATGTAACCATAACTTATATATAGAGAGAAACACTTGAAAAATCAAGCCTTCATAATGCAATAATGTCAACATACACGCTAAGCTACATAAGGTAATCACACTAAACATGCTTACCTACTTGTATACTAATGAGCCATCATTACAGGTATAGACAACATTATAATGGACAAAGAACTTGCGTGTGATAAGACAATAAGAAACAAAAATTGCTATAATCAATTTTACAACTTGCTACTCTGTAATAAGAATGAATTTGCAATAAAGTGTTGTTGTCTTTTTTACTCTTTTATAAATTTAAATACTGCATTTACGATTTCAATATCTACCTATCCATGGAAAATATCAAGCGAGATAAGGCTGTAAAGCCCACTGTTATAAAATGGCCAATATAAAAATTATAAATTAGAACTTTTTAATATGTTTCCATACATGCGTGTGCATGTTTCCGTAAAAATGATAAAAGCCGACCAAGTCTTAACTAAATAAGACAATGACTGATACAAATGTTCTTATAACCAGATTCTGTTTGAAAATTTTCTATATCTTATATTATCGGATCAATCATCACTACATAAAATAAAAAAGTCGCCCTCAACTTATGTCGTGTTCCTGTGGTTGTTTCTTTTAAACCTAAAGTAAGTTAAGTAGTTTGTAGCTTGTGACAAATAACTAATACATAATAATATAAAAATTAACGAGAAAATGTGTGTGAAATTCTGAATAATTGATTTGAATTTGAACCACGCAACGGATTTTTATACACTTTTCACTGTTATTTAGACAATTTATTCTCGAAGATTTGCGAACCTCGTGGAAAGCCTGGCCAAGTCTCTAGTAACTACTTAAAATAAAATTTCAATTATTATATCACGGATGAACCTTCGATCAAATCTCCCATCCGACCGATATTTTTTATATAATATGCGCCCTGGGGCTTCGCTCCCGTGGGAATTTCAGGATAAGATGTACCCTATGTGTTATTTCAGTTTTGTACCCTAAGTATATTTCCGTGTACCACATAACAATTGGTCCAGTAGATTATGCGTGAAAGAGTAACAAACAGACACACATAATATACATCCTCACAAACTTTCACATTTATAATATTAGTAGGATAGTAAGCAAACCATAGATTTAGAGGGGGCGGGGCGCTGAAGCAAACACCACAGTCCATGGACACTCAACTTTATCGTAACTTGATTTCATACTTATCATGACTCATATGACTAAGTAAAAATAGTGGTATTACCAGGCTCGCTCAAAGCGAAGCACCCGATGGACCCCTTTGTGAAATCCCTCAAAAACAGCTCCTTCTGCTCCGGCGTTCCTTTCTCATTAACCAGGTTCGCGTAGAGGAAGTTATGTATTGATAGCGTCATTCCCGTGCTGGCGCAACCTCGGGACAGCTCCTCTACGATGATGGCCAGGGACAAATAGTCCAGTCCTAGACCGCCGTATTCTTTGGAGACGTTGGCTCCCATGTACCCCATATTCGTTAGTTTCTTTATCTGTAAGGTGGCAACAAGATTTTTTAAACTACCAACTTTTTCTTTGTACACTAAATATATTACAAACAAAATTTATATGGACTATGAAATTTATAGCTAGTCAATAAGTATAAATTATGCTCGCGACTTTGTAAGACCTTAAAAATTAAGTTTTATCTCGTTCTCGGGGGATTTCGAGAAATCCTTTCTTATGTTTCGCTCAAAAGTCGCAACTTCGCTCAACTTTAGGGGTTGATATTTTAATAAAAATAAAAAATATATTTCTTTAATATACAATATGCTTAGGTCTTGTTAAGTACCAAATTCTGTATTCATATTTTTTTAGTATAAGTAGAACACATTGTTTGTGTATTCAGAGGTATTGAGGATAAGGACAAATTATAAGAACAAAACATAAGAATTTTTAATACAGTTTGTGCTACTATGTGGAAAACTTTATATTTGTTAAAAAACAGTTGTTTATTATGTAAAGATACAATAAAAATACCTTAGTAGGTATAATAATAGCAGTGTGTATCATACATGTACATATATATACCTATGATATAGGTAGATCTCTTATTTATCGGTTTCTGCACACAAAAAGATTATTCTCTTAAATATCAATAACATATTGAGTTATTGAACTGCACAGTGGACAATAATGCTGTTGAAAAATACTCTTCTTCTTCAAATAAGTAATTAAGATATCTTAGTATTGAGAACTAATTTTATGTTCCAATAAAAATATCAAAATGATGATTTTTTAAAACAATGGTATGAATTAATATCATTTTAATGATAATCAACTGTAACCATGTCGTATGAGGCGACTAAGGCCCTAATAGCCCAGGCAAATGTTAGGAAACAATAGCATTTCCAAGGAGGGTTAACTTCAGGCGGGCGGCCGGTTGTAAAATCACGGATGAATCTTCAAAATGTTTATTTTTTACAATGACGCCTGGTATCACAGCATCACAGCCCCAAACTTAACAAGAAACATATGAAGATGAGAGAGAATTTTGACCCATGTCGTGCCCTGTCTGCATACAAAATTTTTGGTCAGCTATAAAGTGTCATAAAGGGACTGATTACCTCTCCATGAGGGAAGCGCCCTTCAATGTCAAGCTTGGCAGCCTTTGGCTTCAAATGTTCGATGCTGAACAGTCGTGCCTGGTCCTGGATGTACTGCTGCTGCTCTGTCAGCTGGGTGGTGAAGCTGCGGCATTGTGATAAGGTCTTGGTACTGTGGCGGCACACTTTTAAAATATAAATTAAACAGTTAATTTTTTTTGTTATGTTAAAAAAATGGTCAGAAAGTCAAAGGTAGCTTTGAATTGAGAGAGTTGGAAGGTGTGGGGAGCCTTACCCAGCAATGTGAAAAAATTGTTCATTAAATAGGTTATCAAAAATATTATAAAATACGTGATCAAAGATAAATTAAATTAAATTAATACGAAATAAATAATAATTCAGGTACCTACATATAAATCATTACAAAAAGACAAATCAAGATTTTATAATGGACAAAATCTTTACTATATTATAATTTGTTGATTTAAAAGTTACTTACAGCCCGTAGCCAATTTCACAAGCGCGCCAGTTGACATGATAAGTTCAGATAAAACTGAGTGCTCTATAGTGCAAAAGCATACGGTTGTGATCCACATAAAACCGACATTCGAATTCGATAGGTAAATGTATGTTATATGATAATGGGACAAGGTCACACAAAACTTGATTTAAAAACTTGTTTATTTTCCAATATTTACAATTATTGTTGTAATTATATTATTTATCCTAGTGTCGTATATAAACAATTTTCCACTATAGAACGCTCTGCCACAAATAACTCAAATATAATAAAATTCTTTCACAAAAATACCGAAAAATAAATCCGAAAAAGTTAGCACAAAATCGTGATAAACATTTTCTGATAGTTTACTCACATCGCAAATCGAATCAATATAATATCATTCTTATTGCCTTTTAATAAATACCAAAATTCCATGCTATTTATTCTAAACATCAAAAACGATAAACTTCAAAAACACATGTTTGACACTTTTGACTCTTTGACATTTAACATTGCGAATGAATATCAATCAATCAATATAGTAGGTGGTAGGTACCTATTACTACCTTTTGATCCTCTTGGTAATTTGGATACAACTAGAAAAATACGTATATTATTCCATATCACCACGATTCCATACTTACAGTTGCTAAGCTAAGGTTTTTTTTTTCTATAGGTTTTTCCTTGGTTAGTTTTATATTTTTGTGATATTTCTTTAAACATGGTAACTCTACAAATGACATAAAATAACGTTTAAATTGTACATGAAGGATGAGCTTCTATATAAGATAATTAGAAAATCATATTAAAGAAAATGGAAAGTAACTAAATTATTTTTCGGGTTTGACATTGACGTTATTTTATTGACAGATTTTGTTGAGAATCAGGGAGAATTAGTCGAGCAAAGCTGTGAAGCAAAGCAAAGCATTTCAATCAAAGCAATTCACTGAAAATTTTATATAAACTAGGTATACCTACTAGTACGTATGGTGCGTTTATTAATTGTTTAGGTTCTCTCAACGATTTGTAATTCTCAATTTGTGTAACGTGAAATGTGTGCCTAAAACAAATTTAATAAGGGCGTAACACGTATCACCAAAAAGATATCAACATGACTTCTATCCTAGATCAGTACGAACAAGCTTCTCAGGTTTCCCAGCGGCCCAAGCCTGTGGAAGAAGCCATGACTTCATCGGGCTACATTAACATGCAACTGGAAGACAATACGCCGATATTCTCTAAACAGAAGATGAATTTCAACCCATCAGATGTGATTACCCACGGTGCTGTTGCCAGTGACTATCTGGTGCTCGCTATGGCAAATGGAAATCTATTCAGAATGGACTTGAAGATGCCAAGTCATTTTGAAGGTAAATTAACTTGACAAATAGTTTACAAGCATTTATATACTTAGGTGGTAGGTTATCATCATCAATAAAATTAAGAATTTAGTGAGTCTACTTTTAATTAAAATGTTGTTATTATTGATGGATTGAATCAAGATCTCTTACAAAATATTTTTTTTTTTCAGAAATAAAGTACACTAAGTACATCCAGTCAAACACCAAGCTCACTGGTTTATATCTCGATCCGCTTGGCTGTCATCTCCTTATGGCTTTCGCACCAAGAACCAAAGACGGCAACCCTGAGTTAGTCTACCTTCACCGTAAAAGCTCCAAGTTGAAATCTGTTACTAAATCTAGATCTTATGAGGTAACCGAAGTTGGTTGGAACAATGAGAATACGTCAGAGATCACAACTGGTCCTATTTTACTGGGTTCTTCTCAAGGACATATTATAGAAACGGAATTAGTAGCTGATAATGATAAGATGTTCACAGCTAACCAGCAATATTGGAGACAGGTACATAGAGAAAATTTTTTTGTTTGTTTTCTAACCTAACTAATTCTTGTAATATATGTCAATTTTGTAGTGATAGTAAATTACATTCAGATTTTCTGCTACACACATACTTGATAAAAGACTCCTTTATCATACAACACATTTACACACTTATAAAAATGAAATTTCTTCCACAAGCTGCCAAATTACCTGCCACTCTATGGAAGCAAAGAAATTGAAGGATTGGTAACCACTTTTCTAATATTCTACTTATTGTTTTTTTATTTTTAACAATGCTAAATTTATGTGAATGTTTCTGTGTGTGTGTGTGTATATTTATTTTAAATGGGTTTCTATTTTTTTTTGCTATTTTTTATAAACACACCAGCCTTCAGCTATACCACTTCTCTTCTCACAGGTCTACTGGGAGTGATTTCTTTGCAAATAAGTAGAACTCTTGTACTTGTTGCCTGCTCAGTAGTATAAATAAATGAAGTTTATGGGAGAGAAACACACACCTAAAACACCACACTTCAGTGATAGTGGTAGGTAGTAAGGTGAACAGAGGCTAAGCTTTCTAAGGAACATTTATTTATTTATTTATTATTTATACATCCTCACAAACTTTCACATTTATATATTAGTAGGATTGCTTGGAACAATTTATATATGTTACTGCAAAACTCCCTTGCAATTTTTGGTGAAGGTAAGTAATTTATGCTTTTTACTGAAGTAAGATTATACAATTTGGTTGCTTTACATAAGCCTTGTGGTTTAAGGCAGGGCTTGATATACTGTTATAAATTTCGTAACGTTACCGCTGTCAAATATAGTTAATGTTACCGGCTAAGGTAATGTTATGCTGGGTAACGATACTTTTTCAAAAAAATGCCGGTAAACTCAAATATCGTTACCAATGGTGATAACGATATAAGTATGGGACCACTCGCTACACTATGTTTTTATTTTCGAAGAAATCACTCTCTTCGCTTTATTCTTGAGCTTGTGTATGATACACAGGCAGAGTATAGCGAATTATTACAGACCACAATTGCTTGATTGGTGTAAAATGGTAAGTACATTTTGAATATGTATGTGTATAAAATATATTCTATTATGGGAAATGCTTTTATTTAACTTCCGAAGTACTTGTGTTTGTTAGGGTAGAATCTTGCAACTCAATAAAACTAAATTGAAATAAGTAACGATACTTTTAATGTTAATTGGTTATGTTATTGAATTTTAATGTTTAATTTAAGGTTTTTGAATTGTAGTATTAATTATCGTAGAATTGTAGTATCGATTACCAGTTTAAACTTTAGGGAAATAACGTTAATTAACGATACTTTAAGTGTGAATTTGGTAACGTTAACATGCCCTGGTATAAGAGATGAAGATAAATTTCCATACCTATATTTCTATATTTATTTTTTTCTGCAGATTTTTGACATCGGACAAGGCACAGACATGCCAATAACAGGCATCCAATTCCACCGCGTGTCTAACACATCGAAGTACTTCATCTTCATAACGACCCCCACTAGACTGTACCAATTCATTGGCAACGCAGTCACAACTGATGGCAGACCCAGTCTCCAGTCTATATTCTACCAATACCTCACCATGCCTGACACAGGATTCCAGGAAATTCCATCATCTTTGAAATACTCTAGATTGCAGTTCCATTTTGATAGGGATGAGGTACCGAAGAGTTTTGCCTGGCTCACTGAACCTGGTATATTTTATGGACAAGTTAGTACAATATTTTGTATACTATTATATTATTTTATTGTTTATTGTTACTATTTTATTGTGCTTGTGCATTGTATTTTAATAACACTTGAGTTCCGTCCCGCTTCATAGGGCGATCGCCTTCATATAACCATAGCTGACATTTAGACGACCTCGGTGGCGCAGTGGTAAAGTGCTTGCCTCTGAACCGTGAGATCCCGGGTTCGATCCCCGGTCGGGTCATTATGGAAAATAATATTTGTTTGATTGGCCCGGGTCTTGGATGTTTATCTATATATGTATTTGTTATAAAATATAGTATCGTTGATTTAGTATCCCGTAACACAAGTCTCGAACTTACTTTGGGACTAACTCAATCTGTGTAATTTGTCCTTATATATTTATTTATAGCCGACCGACCAATTTACTGTTGAATTTCGAACGCCTCCACGCAGGGAAATTGTGGGGGGCTGACAGGTGCGGGGAGGGAGGGCCGATAAATCAAGGGTTTTTTCAACTTTTGGAAAACAGAAAAACAGTATTATTATACGTCGTTTTTATTTTATGACAACCCTGACTACATTGTTAACGCTCACGGCTATTACGCCTTTAGAAAGGCTATCGTGTCGGTCGACTGTATGAATCGTATTAAACTTGGATATAACAGAAATTTGCTCTGCCATTTATTTTCTTATTTATATTTTGGAAGTTGTCCACTTACCTTTTATTTTATTTTCAAGCTGGACCCGTCATCTCAACAGAATTCCAATACTCTGTTCACTCAAGGAGAACTAATAAACTACCCTCCAGATTTTGAGTCAGAAATTGATTCTAAAGAAAAGGCACCACTCTCCTTTGTTTTGACGGAATTCCACGCACTTCTCATGTACTCCGACAGAGTCAAGGCAGTTTCCCTTCTCAACCAGGAATGTGTGTACGAAGACAGGTTTTCCGAAGCTCACGGCAAACTCAAGAATATCGTCAAAGATGTCAAACGGAGGACTGTATGGGCTATTACTGAAAAAACTGTGTTCCGATACAAAATTGTCAGAGAAGAGCGAAATGTCTGGAGGATTTACATGGAGAAGGAACAGTTTGATTTAGCGAAACTATATTGCTTACAAAACCCTGTTTACCTGGACATTGTAAATGTAAAACAAGCGGAACTTCTTTTTTCGAAAGGAAAGTATGAGGATAGTGCTAATGTGTATGCTGACACCCAAAGCAGCTTCGAAACTGTATGCCTTAAATTTTTAGAACAAGACCAGATAAACGCACTACAAATATATCTGTGCAAGCGATTAGACACTCTAGATGAAGACGATAAGACTTTAATCTCAATGGTGGTTATATGGATGACTGAACTGTATCTGTCTCAATTGGGTCTTCTAAGGCGGACAGGGAAGTTGAATACGGATGAGTACAATCGCATACAGAGTGATTTCGATGTGTTTTTAGTGCATCCAAAAGTGTCGAAGTGTATGCAGCATGTTAAGAAGGTGATATACGATTTGATGTCTTCACACGGAGACAAGCAGAACTTGATTAAGTTGACGTTGATGAATGAAGATTATGAGAACGTTGTCGCGCAGAATATCTACAGGAAGTCTTATACAGAGGCTTTGAAAACTCTACAGGATTTGAAGAAACCCGAATTGTTTTATCAGTTTGCTCCTGTGTTGATGGAAGAAGATCCAAAGAGAACAGTCAACACTTTGATTTCTCAAGGTATTTTAATTTTATAAATACTAATTGGACCTCGGAAGTAATCTGGAGTGACTTGGAATGCGCTCAGATGAGAGGGAGAAGATAGACTATATCGTACATATGTGTGTGTTAAAATATATGAGGTCAAACGGCAGCGCTTTCTCATCGCGAATGTTTTTTATACCATTTTTTGTAATAAATGGTAACACAGGTTGAATATCGAGTGACACTTATATGGAAAACGATAGATACACGCCAACGTTGGAAACTTTTTTACGAAGGGAAACAGTTGTAAAAGAATTGTTTTGGTCAACTTGAAAATGGGTATGCTTTTAATAATTGATACATTGACGAACATCTTTTTTGAAAAACTGTTTTATTATATTGAACTAGCGACCCGCTCCGGTTTAGCACGGGTGCTTTAAACCATCCTCTTGAAGTACTTTATCGATTAAAAAACCCGCATCAAAATCCGTTGCGTAGTTTTAAAGATCTAAGCGCACTGACAGAAATGCGACTTTGTTTTATTTATACTATATATAGTGATTCCGGTGTTATTATTTTGTTCTAGGTCCTAGACTATCACCATCAAAGCTACTACCAGCGTTCCTGTCCTGTGAGAACGATGAAAAACACATCTCAGAAATAATCCGCTACCTCGAGTTCATGGTACAGAACTACAACGTCAAAGAGCGAGCCATACACAACTATCTTCTGACTTTGTACTGTGAATATGACCAGCAGGCGTTGATGAGGTATCTGGAGAGGCAGGGAACAGACGCTGTGTTGGTCAACTATGATGTGCACTACGCTAAAAGGTAATTTCAATTTATTGCCTTTTGTTTTTCATAGATGGAAATGGGAAAATCGCGAACGGAGTTAATTCTAAATGAAAATTATTATTAAGAAAATAAAAAGGTACTGAATATTATTAGTGTTTATATGTGTATAGTGTGTATTACACGAAATAACATACGGGTTTTAATGATACTGCTAGATCTGCATGGATGGATTTAATATTCAAATTAATAAAACTGCACTATTTCTTTCATACTCATTGTATAGTCTGCACATCAACTTACTCGAATTCATTGCAAACTCGCCGCTATTACCGCGCCATAGAGGTTCATGCGGGGTAACTTTATGTGCTGTTGACTGGACCTGCTTATTTTTAAATATTATTATTATTTGTGCATTATACTTTTTTAGTATATTGCCCAATGAGTCATGCTGACCCGAGAAACGAATCATAAAAATTGGAAAAAAAATGCTATATCGTAAATCATAGTACATTAGTTATTTATGAATTAATTATTTTAGATCAAGTATAATTTAATTTTAGACTGTGTCACGAGAAGGACCTTCCAGAAGCGTGTGTAAAGTTATCGGCTCTCCTGGGACTGTGGGAGGCGGCTGTCTCGCTCGCACTGCAGGTCTCGCTCCCTCTCGCCAAGTCGATCGCCAATATGCCCGATGATGTGCAGCTCCAGCGGTCCCTGTGGCTTAACATCGGTGAGTTTTACTAGTGACACGCCAGGATAATTTTATGCGGGCTAAATATGCGTTGACACGCTAACTGTTGAAAAATGGTCCTCACGTGTCAAGAACCGAAGCGAGACAAAATAAAATAAACTTTATTTAAATCACTTAGATGCTAATTTACAGTACTTAGATTTAGGTGATAAAAATAGCTATGCGTACGCTAGGATAAAATCTGATAAACACCTTGAGATTGTCAATTATTTAATTATGCCAATCCCAACTAATATTATAAATGCGAAAGTTTGTTTGTTTGTTACCTCTTCACGCATTATCTACTGGACTAATTGTTATGAAATTTGGTATACGGGTAGAAAATAACCTGGAATAAACTAGGGTACTTTTTATCCTGAAATTCCCACGGCAGCGAAGCCACGGGGCGCAGTTAGTTTTGTATATTTTAGACACCATGTCAGTTTTATCTATTTGCATTGATAAAATATACACATTAACCGCGATTTACAAAAAATATTATATATTTCCGTGTGTGTATGTGTGCCAACCGTTTGCTTACAAAACATATGATCAGTTAAAATTTTGATTATTGGATTCTATTTTAAACCGTCCTGTTCCAGCCGAGAACGTGATCACGAAGAACCAGAATGTGGCGGAAGCAATGGGCTTCCTGGACGAGTGTCCGCTCATCAAGATCGAGGACTTGCTGCCGTTCTTCAGCGACGTCGTCACCATTGACCACTTCCGGGAGCCCATCTGTCAGTCGCTACAGGTAAGCGATACGAGCGGTGAATAAAAGCTTTTATTATTATTATTATTAAATGGAGAAGGCAATGGCAAACCACTCCATTAATAATGCCAAGAAAGTTGTTGTGTGTGTGTTTCATTCCACGTAATGACCACGACGATCAGCCATGAGGAATACGACTATGAAGGAAGGATTATTATTATTATACTTTTATAAATGTATTCTCCTTTTTTTAAATAAAAATTATTATTATTATACCGGTAACCGAGATACGTCTCGACTACGCTCGGGAAAAAATATAATAAATTACACATCTCAACCTTCACAGGAATCACACTATCTACTGGCGAAAACCGCATTAAAATCCGTGCAGTAGTGTTTTGAGTTTATCGCGAACAGACAGACGCGGCAGAGGACATTGTTTTATAATATGTATCACACAAACACTAAGCATGTGTAGCTGACCTTGAATAACAACGTTTCTCCACAAATCTCTCTCTCCCTTTCCATTCCAGTGTCCATATTTTAAAAATATTGATAATTTCTTTTACACGGTTGATTTTAGGAATACAACAATCAAATCGAAGAATTGAAAGCTGAAATGGAAGAGGCTACAAAATCAGCTGAATTGGTAAGAACAAAATAACATACATTTTACCTTTTTTTTAAATATTCCATGTCATTTTTGAATGGTTGATAAATGTTTATGAAAATCTGACCGAAAAGTCTACTTGATCAGTATGTAAATTTTTCAGCCTATCAGATTGCAGTGTGGATGTCGTCGCGAGACAAAGCCACACTATGATTGGTGGTTGGCAACGTCTCACTGCGTTTCGACAGTGAAAATTAAACTGCAAACTCGTTTAAACAACTTATTTAGTTAAAGAAAAATATTTAGTATATTTATTTATTCACTGCACAAATTTTCACAATGTGCTCGCTCAGTACATGAAATACAAACTTCCTTGAAATAAACTGTGCAAGAATAATACCTAATTTCGACATTCCCTACTAGATCCTATCAACTAATTAGCCAATTTGTATAAGAGACCCATCGATTTATCTATACTATTATTATAAAGAGGTAAGCGTTTGTGAGCCCACTTCAAACATACAAAATGTTTGAGGTGGGTAATCTCCGAAACTACCGAACCGATTTCAAAAATTCTTTCACCATTAGAAATGTACATTATCCAAGATTGCTTTAGGCTATATTTTATCAAAATTCCCACGGGAGCGAAACCCCGGGCAACATCTAGTGTAGAATAAAGAGAAGACCAATAAAATCATCGATTACTTTGTGTTAGTTAGTTTCATCATCTGTATCTACTCACAAAATTTGCGCAGTGTAAAAAAAATACAAATTGAAGCGAATCACCACGTTTCCTTTGCAGGTCCGTTCAGAAATCCAATCGTTCCGCAACCGCAGTGTGCACGTGTCGGTGACGGACGAGTGTTGTCTGTGCGAGATCACGCTGCTGCTGAGACCCTTCTACCTGTTCCCGTGCGGACACAAGTTCCACAGCGACTGTCTGCAGACTGAGATACAGCCTACACTCGGTAATGCATACTTATGACACGTCATAATTAATAGCCTTTTATAGGTCTCCACTGTTAGGGCACAGAATGAATGATTTATTTGAACAACTCAAGGTACACAAACTTATTATTAAATAATGATAAGGAGTCCTTGCTAATATAACATTCTAATGAGAGTCATACAATTGTTCGACGACCTAATAACGAAACAGTCGCCAGCGTCTATAATGCGGTCAGGGTTGTCACAAAATACCAATGTTTTTTTAAACTCTCGACGCAAAAAGCGTGGTATAACACCACGCTGCAGTTTAACGTGTCTGTCTGATCTGTGATTTTCGTTTAGTTTTTTTTGTGCCATAGATAATTTTATCCCGAGTGTTCTTAGCAATGTTTCATGAAAATCTAAAGTTCAGCCGTTCAAAAGTTGTTAGCAAAGTATTCACTTTGCTAGTATTTTTTTATTTTGGAGTTTTTTTTTATTTGTGTAACAAATAAACTTGTTTTTACAAAAGTTACATCCCTTGACGAGTTTTGTTTGAGCGACATCATTCAACCTGTTCTCGTGTGGGCACAAGTTCCACAGCGACTACACTCGATCATTAATCCTAATATCACAGTATAGGGAGATTCATACAATTCGTCGGCATTCCTAATGGCGGAGCAGTACAACCCTTGATTTATCTCCTCAGATTCACGATTGTACTACGTGGAGGAACAAAAATCGGTCGGCTGTGCTTCTATATAATATATTACTTATTTTATTTGGCAGTATACAACTCTATAGTTCACATGTAAACTGTGTGGGTGAATTTCACGAGCGTTTTGAACGCCGCCGTGGGCTGTCATTAGTGTTTATTAAATTGTACGATACACAGTCATCAATTTAACTATACTATTTTATAAATAAGTAAAGTACTGGTACAATGTTAATTTTATAAATGTTTAATTTAAAGAAAATGATTCTTTTAAAAAAAATATGCGACACTAATGAAACGCTACACGCCGCGTTTAAATAGTCGTGAAATTCACCCGTGTTTGAATAGAAGTAAGGATTTTCAACGCGATTAATTTAGTTGTATTGTGTATATATAATAGGCTAAACGTAAGCTAATATTTTCTCCCAGGTCCCGCTCGCCGCAACAAACTCCAAGACGTACAAACCCGCCTCTCAGTTCTGTCCAGCATAGAGCTGAACACGCGGACATCGAGCGGACTCCCTCTACGAGAGCTACTCAAGAACGAGATAGACGATATCGTGGCCAGCGAATGCTTGTATTGCGGAGAGTACATGATCAATTGTATTGATAAACCGTTTATTTCCGATGAAGATTGGGACAGAGTTATGAAGGAGTGGGAGTGAGAAATGAGTCCTGATTATTTGTAAAATCTTGGATTTTTTTATATTGCAAGCAAACAGGCGGATGAATTTCACGAGCGTTTTGAACTCCGCCGCGGGCTCTCATTAGTGTTTATTAAATTTTACCAATGACAGAAATCTATTTAATTGCCCTATTTTATAAATAAGTACTGCTACAATGTTAATTTTATAGATGTTTAATTAAAAAAAAAAAAAAAGATTCTTTATTCACACAAATTGTCGGAAACTAATGAAACGCTACACGCCGCGTTCAAACGTTCGTGAAATTGCGGCTCACCTGATGGTAAGTGGTCACCACAGCCTATTAACTTCTGCCACACCAGAGGTGTCTCACGTACGTACGAGTGTGGCGGCCCCGAATAATTTAATTTATAAATTATAAACAGCGCGCCCGCGGCTTCGCTCGCTAGTATATTCTTACACGGCTGACATTTTACAACATTACAGTCTTATTCATAAAAAAGTTAATGTATATGAAACAATGTTTAAAACTGTATTTTAGTTATATAAATACTTAGTTACGAAAATTACATAGTTATAGGTTAGGCTGGTTCGGGCATATTTTAAGAAGAGATGAAAATCACGTCACTCAAAGGGCATTAAAGATGGAAGTAAAGGGTTCCAGGAATAGAGGAAGACCTAAGAAGAAATGGATGGAGTGTGTCAAGGATAGTGTGAACAGGCAAGGAGTGTCAATGGATATGGCAAATGACAGAACGAAATGGAAGGAACTTACATACTGTGCCGACCCCACATGAGTGGTATAAGGTCGAGAAGAAATATTAGTTACGAAAGTGCACTTCGTGCACAATCATACTTTTTATGAATAAGAGCATTAGTGTTTTCAACATTTTTCGTTACTGTTGTAGCGTGTTGAAAAACTTGTGCTATTGAAAAAAAAATTTATTTAGCCAATGTAAATTAAGGTTATTTCTGTGATAAGATGCTTGAGGATTTTTGTAAATTTAACCAAATAGGTATATTTTATAAATTTAAACTTATATATTCCTTTTTGGTTGATCTTAGATTTAAGTTTGCATGTTTTTATAGTATATAATGGAACTGAGTAGTGTTTACTGTAAACCAAATAAATTATATTTACTATTTATTCCTTCTTGTTTTGAGAATTTTGGCATTGACTTCCTCAAAATAAAAACACACATTGTGGATTTATAATTTATTGAGAAAATTGTGTTATCAAGTTGATAAACAATAAATTAAATAGTATTAGGATCTTAAAAAGACAAAAATCATAGACAACAAATCGCTTTACATATTTATTTAATATTAAAAACGTAGCTGTACAAACATAAATACTAAATACGTATAGTTAACACCAGTGTTATGCACAATATAACAACACAAACAAGGCCAGTAAGTTTAGGCCCCATGCGAGGGATGACAACAGTGTATCTACAATATTCACTAACGTCGCCTTAATTATTGACTAGTAGCACTGTCTACGTCCATAGTTTGTGAGTTCGTCTTATCCCCTTTGTCGTCTACTTGCATCACTTCTACATTATCTTGCTTATTGCTATCTACAGACTTATTATCTTTGCTCTTGTCTCTTTTCTTTACATTTTTTGCTTTAGTTTTCTTAGTCTCCTCATTTTTCGGCTCGTCTGTCTTCGTGTCCTCCGGGGCCTTATCTTCAGGTCGCGTGTCGACCGCTTGAGGTTGTTCACTCTCATTTGCCGGTGCAGGCTCAGCCTTCTGCTCTTCTGCTTTGGGTTGTTCCTTCTGTTCAACTTGTGACGCACTGTTTACTTCTTTGGTCTCCTTCATTTCAATTACGCCGTTTTCAGCGACAGGCGCTTCTTCCTTCGGCGCTTCCGAATTCTCATTCATTTCCACGTCGAGAGGAGACGCCTGCTGCTCCTGCGGCTGTGGCGTGCTGAGGCTCTTGTTATCCGCCTTCGCTTCTAGCACCGCTATACACTTTTGTATACATTTAATCGCCTCCTTCCTAGCCTGCCGTATATTTTCTTTGCCTTCGGTTTCAATAGTATCTAATTTAATGAGATTTCTAGTCAGCATCTCATCCAAAAACATGTATTTTTTGTCTTTTTTGGTACCAGTGAAGTTTTCGACATCAGTCATCAGGTTCAGAACGTCAGTCTGGATGCTGAGGATCTGGGAGATAGGGTCATTGGCGGCCGGCTGTGGTTTGGGCTGTGGAGGAGCTTGCTCCTGTTGGGGCGGTTCGGGTGTTCGTCGGGGCGGAGTCTGTTGCTTCTGTTGCGGCGGGGGCTGCTGAGCGCGCGGCGGCTGCGTCTGCTGCTGCTGCTGCGGCGGCTTCGGCTTGGACGGAGCACCTTTAGAAAACTCATGATGCACGGGCACCTTCACGAATTTCTCTTCGGGGAAATTAGGTTTCGGAGACTGAGATCTCTGCGGGGAAGCACCCCGAGCGAAAGCGGTTTGCGGATACACTTTCTGCTGTGCAAACGGCTGCGGGCCTTGTCTGAACGTGTTAAAGGGGGTTCCGAACGCCCTAGAGAAGTTTGGCGGCGCGTGGAATCCGACGGGACCGTCGTCAGCGAAATACTGCTCTCTGTCCACGTGCGGGTGAGGATGAGGATGAGGCTGCGGCGGCGGCGCGTAGGCCGGCTTGGGCTCGCCGTGGTCCACATTCTTGTTGATGACGGGCTCGTCCCTGCCCTCCACAAATATCGGTATGTGTCGGACGTTGGACGACTCGTTGTGTGGCTGCTCGTGGTGGTTCTGTTCGCTCATTTTGCTGGGATTTTGATTCGCCCGGTTGTCGGGCGGCGCTGACATGGACCGCTGGCCTCGCTCTTCAGCATCAACCAGGCTGGGATCTGCTGGGCTTTTCTGTCCTAGATCTACTGTGTTTCTTAGTCCGTACTGTGGTAAGTATGTGTGGTCGTGTGAAGGTCCTGGGGTTTGTTCTGTTTGTGTGGAAGTGGCCTGTTGATGCGGGGACGGCGGTTCTGGTGGCGTATGTGGCTGCGGAGGGTGAGGTTGGGGCTCGGCCTCGTCGCGGGAACCGAACCTGCGGTTCCAACGTGACGGGAAGTGCTCGCGGAACTCTGGCGGGATATCGTCAAAGGGAAATCTGTCGAAGCCACCGAAGTCGTCTCCAAAATCTGCAATAACGAAACGCTTTTTTATAAAACCTGCAAAGGAATAAATTAAATTCAGTGTTTGTGTACTATTTTGTTTTACAAAGAGTGCACAAGACTGAATTTCATAGTCTATTCTCTACTAGATTGGTTATTGACAAATTAATTGCTGACGATTTATATAATTTTCGATATTACAACTTATACATGCAAATATGAATTCAAACAACTGAACTGAATTTGGGCTCGTTTCAAGAGTTAGGATATAAACGAAAATACAATATTCTTTATTTAATCGACTTACCGTCTGAGGGGTCCTGGCTGGAGGGGCGGCGCTTCCTGGCCCAGGCGGCGGGCCGCTGTCGCAGGCGCGCCGCGATGTCGGGGTGTCGCGCCGCGAGCGAGCTCCAAGCACCCGGAGACTCCTCCTCCTCGAACGGGAAGCCGCGCTGTTGACAAAAAGTCAGGACTTTGAGTGAACTGCTTCTATACACCATAATTTTTTAATTTAGCCAAAAAAGAAAATGGGGCTATCAGTACCTATTACTGATAATATGTGCATAGTCAAAACATAAAAAATCCGAAACGGTTCTCCGACAATTTCTTCGTCTACAGAATGTTTCGACACCGGGCGTTTGAACGACAGAACCCTTCATCTACGAACGATTCGCCGACAGAATAGAGGAGACATTCTGCTTAATAAGAGGAAAAAGGGCATTCCCTAAAATGAATTATTTGCGGTAAAGCTTATTGAGTATCAACTGAACTTCCACACAATCCTTATATCCTTTTCTTACGTATTATAAAACAAATTCTCTGCCGCGTCTGTTTGTTCGTGATGAACTCGTAAACTACTTCAGAAATTTTTCACCAATAGATAAGTTTGATTCCTAAAGAAGGGGTTTACGTGTATGATTTATTATGTTTTTACCCAAGCGAAGCCGGGGAGAACTGCGAGTAATATAATATGAAAAACCAATGGTAATTGAGATCCGGGTAGTTGTGAAACAAAAATAAGATAAATTGAGGAAACAGTCGAAGGATCATAAATATAAAAATATATAGCTACTGAAAAGACAAGGATGTCGCTTGATTCGCTTTTAATAAAAAGCGAATGGCATTCGTAATACAGGAAGCTGTCGATCGGTTATCACTATTTCTCGTAAACGTTGCACATGCAATCGGCAGGTGATATAGGTAGCTATACTATGTGACGAAGAAGCTACCAAATATGGCAAGGTCGGTGGATACGGCCTTACTGTCGCGACTTTCGTATTCGGTAGCGGGGCTTTGGTGTTGAGTGGACAATCACTTGTTGAATAGATAACTTACTATGGAATAATGTATAGGAAGTGACTAACTTGTTAAATTTATTGAAATTATAGATACAACAGCCTAATCACTACAAATTATAAAACAAAGTTGGTCATCGTCTGTCTGTTTATATGCTTTCTTCTTTTAAAACACTCAACGGATTTTGATGCAGTGTTCACTGTTATTTAGACTATTCCCGAAGGTTTATACATACATAAATGCGAAGCCAGGTCAGGTCTCCAGGGCGAAATAAATATCAGTAATGATTGAAATCTATAACTTCAATTTAAATAAACTGGATTTTATTATAATTCAATAATGACAAGCGCACTCAATCATTGCCCAGCAATTAATCAACAAATTGCAAATCAAACGTGCGACGTTTGAATGCAAATCTACAGCATTATGCGCACTGACACCTACGCACGAGTAATGAGTTGTTTTGTGGGCTGTGGTCGTCCGTGGAAGGAATATATTTGATGCTGGAGCTACGTGGGAGGTTGTATTTGAAAATTTTACTAAAAAAAATATGATAAATATTGTTGGCGGAACGTTCAACTCAGACGTTACTAATGTGGACGTAGAATTGTCATGAAATATCTAAAACGCGATTTTTCGCAACTTTAAAAAAAATAAGAAATATCCGCAGCAATCAAATACTGGACACGTAATTTGCAATATAAACGATGATGTCTAACCAATCGGCTATAAATCCATTATAAAAAATATACCAAAACCTATTTTCATGCAAAGAATTAGCATAGATAAATGACCGCAAATAAATCTACACATTGAAAGAATTAAAGATAATAGTTTAATAGACAAGGAAATATTTTAAACACCCAATAATAGCATAACGAATATTCATTTTCTAGCAAAAGCGTCATGCGTCAAACGTTGATGTATGTAAAGTTAATAATGCTAAAAGATCCAATGCGCGAAATGATTATGCATATAATACTCAAGATTCGCGAGTAAAAATCGAAGTGGAAAAAAAAAGTTAACCCTTTCGCATGTCGCACTCGAAACCCGTTTGATGATGTCGATGACATCACCGAGTGGGCAGTCGAACAAAAAGCGAGGTTGCGTCATTTGCAGCGAAAGATTGGAGACGATAATGTTGATTTGTTAACATTGTGGAAGCACGTGGATGGTATCGTGACCTAGCGGTGCACGCAAGCGCAAGCGATTTCAAATAAATTTTATATGGACTTAAGTTTAATAACATGACATATTCGATTCGTTATACATAAAACTGCATAGACGAGAGAGCATTAACGATTATCTCACCTCAAAAGCAATTATCGAATCCTAAATTATCATGACAATCTAATTAAAAGGGCAACAACAACATTAAAGCAGTTTATGACGCAAAGTTAACGATGCCGGATTATTAATTGCCAAAAGATTTCTAAAGATCTAGAAAGTATAATAGAATATACTTAACATACAAAATTCAGATCACGTCTAAATTGTCGTTAATTAAAATAAAGCTGATCGATTTGAATGCGAAATATAACCAAAGTCTGACGCAATAGAGTTCATTGACCTTACTGCAGCTAACCATCACCATCCGGACAGAGTGATTAAATATTAAGATAGGTACAGTTACACTAGCAAATTGAAAAGTTACAAAAACGGCTACACATATCTTGAGATATCCAATAAAGACTTATATGGTGAATGTGGCAATGATGACCCATATAATCTTACTACTTGACTCATTTAATCCCACGACATTACCATAAAAGGTTTACTAGAACATTCGGTAATCAGTTCTCTAATAAAGACACTATCTCAGTCGAACATTCAACCAAATTTGAATAGAGTGGGCGTCCTGTTTCTACGACTGTTAAATCGTCAATTCTTAATCCTCTCGATAAGTCGAATAGAAATATCTTACATAAACATCGATGAGATCAGCTTCTAAGTTGGTTCCACTTAGGTAAATATTTACAAGTCGTGGATTTGCAATATTACGTCCCTCAGCTATTAGCAGCCATCCGTGAACTTGGACTTGTAAAAAGAGTCTTGTATTTGTTAACGTGATGATATGAAAATCATTTGTAAAAGGTATAAATCCTCAGTTTAACATAATGTCAATAAAACTATTGTTTAAAATCGGAGTAGCTTGGTTCAAATCTGTGGAATTAAAAGCAATTATGACGGTGTGTGCACTAAAGCAGTTCTGAACTTCTTTCAAACACAAGTTTAAATATCATAGTTAACCAAGAAGATAACGAAACAGAAACTCTAGATAAGTTAGTGGCTCATCATATGAACAGACAGAAATAAATCAAAAGCTTCAGATTACAGAGAGGAACGACCGATACTACAACAGGTATTAAGAACAGAGAGGATGAGATACGAACCGCATTTAGATCAGAATGCACTTAGATGTAGGAAGCGAACTGTGGATTGGTTACCGGGCACGAAAATATAATGCTGATGTGTTACATATACAATTTAAATAAGTTTGTACCTGTAATAAATGTATATAATTAATAAAACAGTACAAGTATTAAAGAACAGGTGATAAAAGTGAACAAGACTGACTGAGAGACACTGAGACAAATTAATAAAGTATAGAATTTATTCAACTCAACAGAAATTTTAGAGGTAAAGGTGGTGTTTAATATTTTTGCTAAACTTGTTTCTTTTCAAACGCTATTAAAGGCGTTATACTAACAGCTGTGCGGCCAACCGCAGGTCGTCTGACTCACGGCACGAGACGCGCATGACGTCAGCTGTTGTGATTGTCGCAGCTAGCTCGTACTTATTATGTATTAGCTATTCATAATCCAATTTAGGTACCACTATTTAGAAATGCCTCAATATTTTTTGTTGGTGATTTTTTTTTTTTTATTTGCAACTTAATTACGAATCTTTGTCGAATTTTTAACAGAACTTTTTATATCATCTGTATTTTAGATACTACGAATTTACGAAACAAAAATTGTGCTACACTCAGATATTCAGCTTAAATCTCAGAATATAGATAATTTATTTACTGAGGCGTAAATATTGCACGATAATAAAAAAAAAATATATTTTTAGAAATCCTAAATAATGATACGTTTAACAAACAATTGCCATGTTGGCTATTGGAAGCGAGCCAAAGTGTTCGGTGTCGACAAGGTTTCCATGTTTTGAAAGTGATACATTGTACTCCTGACACTGTTAACCTGAATATGGTGTAAATTCAAAAGGTATCCAAAATAAACAGTAATACTGATAAAAGTATTAGACATAAACTATTACGTTATTTCAGGAAAAACTGTGACTTTTCTATTTTTTATAATTGGAAGGTAAAATTTTGCTAAAAACAAAAAATACATTATCGCTTAAAAAGTAAATAAAAATAAGTCTACCATTGATTGCGTTGTTGCCAATAATCCTAAAACTGAAATAAAAAAAAAAGTCATTGTTAAATACAAAAGTAAACCAAATTAAAATAAAGGAAAGTGCGGCGAAGAAATGTGTATAAATAAGATAATTTAAAGGACAAATCACACAGTTGAGTGAGCCCCATGTAAGTAAATGTAATATAATCGAACGTAACCAAAAATCTGCAGAAGATCAGCAGGATTACAGCGCTCGACTAAATATTAAACCCTTTAATTCGTGTAGATTTCGAAGTAAATATTAATTTAAAAACAACAAACGCAATGACTAACCGTGAAATTCGGACTGTGGTGACCGTTTTTGGCAATATTCCAATGGCCAAGAAGGTATAATATTTACTGTACGGGTCATTCATTCCGCTTTTGCTAAATGCGATAAGATTAGCTCATCGCACAATTTTAAACATTGTTCGCGAATATTTGTTAAACAGACGGCGAAACTACATGACGTTTCCAAACAAAAGAAAATGTTAAGCGAGCTAATTAAAATGTGTCCACATTTGACGAAAGATTAATTAATTTTGAGTCCGCTAATAACATCAGCCCCCCCCCGTAACTTTATTTAAAATACATAAATTCAAATCAATTCAATTTGTTTAGGTTTAATTTCAATAATAGCAACTAATTAAAAAACTACGGCTGCCACCAACAATGCGAATAAGGTGGCTAATTTCTGATCCGCAACAATTTAGTGTTTACCATCGAAACGCTAAGATTTAAAAAAATCACAAAATATTTTTAAATAATTAGGTAGTTAATTCAAATTTTCTATTAGATTCGAAAGTCTTGCATTCAACTTTACAACGAATTTAATTGATAAAACGCAATGTTTAAAATGTCTAATAAATTTAAACGAATTAATTACTCACTTCATTATTCCTTGCGGAGTTCCCGTGATATTCCGGTGGTTTATCCACAACTACTGGGGATTCCATATTATCATAAACACTAAGTTCTATCACAGGTAAACACTTCACTTCGATTGCACGTTATAATACTGATCGACTCTCAAAGAGTAGCTCTCTTCACGAATTCTGTTTGTATACTGCAGTGGTCCGCGTCTCCGAATCGTATTTATACAAGTGCCATGAGCTCGATGCTTCTCGACGTCGCGAGAACGTTCGAGATAGACGTACGTGGTTGGGGACCCTGTACTATCGAACAGGCAAGGTTCAACCTACGCTTCGGCAGCCGAGTAATGTGTACGAACAACACTGAGGAAAAGGATGCGATCGTCAAAACGTGGTACGAGGGACAAAGCGCGCTTGCGCCCTTCATATTTGGATGTTTCGAGACACTATTTCGAATTAGTTCCGAGCCGAGCGAGAAAGGGTCGTAACAATCTAGAATGTCCATTGAAAGCTTCCTAGGGTGGCATTATTAGCAGCGTGAAGAAGTAGGAGCGACAAAAACGAAGTGCTCAAACACTAACGTTGATTATTTTGATAATGTAAAGATGCTCATAACAACATAATTATAACAGAAAAACCAAAACTAAAGATACCTCAAAACAAAGTAGTCAAATCAAAATAAAGACGACCTCGGTGGTAAAGTGCTTGCCTCTGAACCGAGAGGGTTCGATCCCCGGTCGGGTCATGATGGAAAATGATCTTTTCTGATTGGCTCGGGTCTTGGATGTTTATCTATATATGTATTTGTTATAAAATATAGTATCGTTGAGTTAGTATCCTATATCCCACAAGTCTCAAACTTACTTTGGGGCTAGCTCAATCTGTGTGATTTGTCCTAATATACTTATTTATTTAGTGAAATAATTCATAACAATATTCTCGTGAGTACCCCGAGAATATCATAAGCATAATTCAAGAGCTTACACCATAAAAGTAAACAGAGTAATCAACGAGCTTTGACAAGACAAGGCAATCACGTTGCATGTTTATTGAACACTTTCCTTCAGCGCTCCTTATAAATCATTTGATTAATGAAATGGCCACAACAAAATTAAGCGAAGCAGTTGGAAGGTGACAAAATAAAAAATTCATTTACATATTCTTTTCTTTTTATTATGAAGCTTTTACGCTTAATAATCCTTCTTTAAATATTATAAGTCCCCCTGTCGCATCTGTCTGTATGAGCGTCATAAAGCCAAAATCGAATGCAAGGATTTTATGCGGTTTTCACCTAATACCTGAGGAAGGTTACAGGTACAAAATTTATGTAAACTGATAAAATATACCTAATAAACTAGAGTAACAACAATAGAAATTAAAATAACAACATCAGGTAAATTTCCAACATAACAACAACTAATTTCTAGTTAAGAAACACAAGTCTTGAATCTTTGCTGCAAAACAATTCGGAAAAAATACATCCCCAAAATTACCATGTGAGTGCAACGGTCGATGGTGCACGAGAGAGTGTTATCAGCTGTTTTAAAACACGTGTTGTGTCGATGGCGTGTCATTCTCACGTCGATGCTAGTGCGAATTGTTATATACATGCATAACAACTGATAACATTAGGAGTGCCAAGGTCTGCACAGTACATAATACCAATACTCATAGATGTTCAGAATTCATAACATATCATCACCAATCAATTAACAATACGCCCTGCTGTGATTAGATTAGCTGCGATTTCGTTGAATGCATTTAGCGATGTTACACATTTTATGATCTTGTCATATCACAATTACATAATTAATTTTATGTAACGATTTCCTGAGAGACATCCTACTGTTATTAAACATGCGAAAGTTTGTTAGGATGTATGTGTGTACGTTTGTTACTCTTCCACGCTAAACCTACTGGACACATTGTTACGAAATTTGGTACACGGGTAGGATACAACCTGGAATAACACATAGAGAATGGAATAACACATACTTTTTATCCCGAAATTTCCACGGGAGCGAAGGCCCGGGGCGGAGCTAGTGTAATAATAAATAAAATGACTAGGACCGCAGAAATCCCAAAGAATCAAGGTCTCTTCTACATCATCAACTTGATCTCATTGCTTGGTGTCGGCGCAAAAACTGTACCTAACAATGTATGGACCGAAACAATTTTGATAACAATGGCTTGGAGTTAAAATATACATATTTGTGAAACAAAAACATAGAATTAAAAGACACTGAAATAAAAAAGAAAACAAAACGATGAGAATAAATAGGTACCTCAGGGTTAATCAGAAATATATTTATAACCTCCAGTAATGCGACGACGTACGAAATGAATACCGGAGGCGGACCCGAAAACAAAATTGAACAATTGGACACACATTAGGTATATCAAATGGATTCTTATAATCAAAATTATGAGAAAGTAATTGTATAACTTCATAATGATTGAAATAATAATTAATGGTACGAACGAAAGAAACAGGCAAACAACAAGAACATATAGATTGTCTATAGACCCGGTATAATGAAAGTAACTGGCGTGTAAACATAACAACTAGCCTGTATATACAATACAGTGACATCAGAGTTACCAACAAACACCTATTACATATTTATAGATGAAGTCTTGACAACTACTCACGTTTCGCTTCATTTTACACTTTCATAGTCTTGTACAACTTTTCATTTGGCAATTAAATATGGATTTTTACTTTCCTTAAAACTTATCACTTAATTTTCGACGGTCCGACTTGAACACCACTCGTTGAGACTGATCAGCGCGTTTTGCGCGTGTTGTGGGTGGCTGCGGAACACCGAAATAGATATTTTTGGAATATCTCAACACAACAACACAAATTATTTTTCTTGCGTCACGACGACGCACTCTTCAGATGAAGATCAAGAGCGGACGTGAACGTCTGGACAGGATTACCGACTGGGGGAAAACTAACTGACTAAATATTTGACGTGATCCATTATTTACGTTCTGTTAATACAAATATTTAATTCTCAGTGAACAGAAATGTCAAACTAAAAACCTAATAGATGACACAAACACATAAAGCAAGCAGCCAGTGCAGTATAGCGATAATTCAGACTAAAATGATAATGTAATTTCATTAATACCTACGTCTCTAATGCCACAATACTTATACAAATACTACCTACCTTTAATACAATCACATATAAACAAGAAAGATTTCAGTTTATATCATTTTAACATTAACACTATTTTTGCCATACATTTATTGTATATTTGATTTAACACATTTTTTATTATTTCAGAAGTAAAGACTGCACGAATGATAAGAACTTTACTAAGATATAAAATGTTTAAGGAATATACAAAAATATTTGAAGAACAAAAAAATAATCTCTGTGAAAATCAAACAAACGTAAGTTATGCAAACACGAAATGGAGCACAATAATTAAAGCAAACAAAGTAAGATAATCATAGTAAAAATACACACATTACTAGAGATCATGTTTTTAGACGCGTCGCTCACATCTAACCTGCATACTGAGCGTACGATACTAGATTCTCCATTAAGGCTAGTGATGGACTAAACATTAATTTCTTCACCAACTCCAGTAAAAGGGAAGTCCTTGAGCCACCCACTGGCTTGATTCATTATCACCCACGCGACCGCGAGTTAGTGCAACTTGATCAGAGTTGCATATTCCTCAGGGCTGGCAAGTGGATATATGCAATGGGGACATGAATAGAGCTGGTTAATTGCAATGTTTAGTTTTACAAAATTTCGATTAGGTTGATTTAAATTTGCCGGTTAAATTAAAATAACAACACCAGATCATACACATTTTGGTAGTAAAATTATCGTAACGGTAGTAAAATTTACAATTCTTTAGAAAATAAGACATGACCCTATAAGCAGAATGACAACACGCAATACAAGTTGTGATCTAATGGTAACAAATGATGTTTGAACGATTGTCCTTTAGATATATAAGCAGGATGATAACTGTGACCGACTTCCAAGAACACATGAAGCTGTAAGCAGCGAAAAAAGAAGTGATCGCGTGCAATCACTATGATACTGCCACGTTAGGCATTGCATTGCCTTTAGGCAATTAGAATAAGGCAGGCCTGACACGATATAATTATAATATAGATAGAATTTTAGATGTCAATTAATACAACGTAGCTAATAACAACAAAATAACATACACACATGATGCTGTAATACACGATAGATGATTAAAAAGAAAACTACTTCTCGACTAAAAATGCAAAATTAGATCACCTAATCTATTTTTAAATGATAAATTATACACGGATATGTGACATTACAGGTGTGAAAACTTTGAAGGTCACAGAATAATGAGTATTCATAGGATATTCTAGGAGTGGGCATCAGACATCATGCCATGCATGAGTTAGCGGTTCCGCCCAGCTGGACCTAGTGGACCGTGACACGGAGATTTGCAATTATATATATATGCGCTGTTTTAGTTAAGTCACGCGAAAAATTTGCAGATTGCGCGGTAATGAAATAAAAAATGGACGACCTCCGTGGCCTAACGGTCATCATGCCGAACTGCTACACTGGAGGTCCCGGGTTCGATCCCCGGTCAGGTCAACATGGAAAATGATATTTTTCAGATTGACCTGGGTCTTGGATGTTTATCTATTTATGTATATATTATATAATATAATATCGTTGAGTTAGTATAACATAACACAAGTTTCGAACTTTGGGGCTAACTTAATCTATGTATTTTGTTACTATATATTTATTTTATATTTATTTATAAAAAACCAGTATCTTCATTAAAGAGTACCTGTCCGTTCGTAGTGTATCAATCAAGCCAGATATAATTTGACATTTTTTTCGCGTAGTTAACCAGTATCGATAAACATACCATCAACTGGGCTAAATACCGAAAACTTAGCTAAATAATTTACGCCCTCAATTCCATTACGCATTCTAATAAATCGAAGTGTCCGGAGGAATTGGGTTATTTTCTTAAAATAGGGACTGAGTTACTCAAATACATAAAGTGAAAAGTATGTCAAGATTTTACTTTCAAGGATAGTGAAAACATCTATTGAGATGTTTTTTAATGTCACTTTTATCATTGCTCTGTATTAAAAGATTCGTTGGACCATTCTTCATACTCCTGGCCATAAACCTGATGGGACGGACATATTTCTTCAACAATAGAGTTTCTTTTAGCGAGCGAGGTGTCAGTTTTCCTCAAGACCCCTAAAGCCATATTCATTTGTAAGTTTCCGTCCGTCTGCAGCAATTTAATTCTAAGTCACCATACTAGACAGCACAAACATCGTCTTATTAGGCAGTTAAAAGTCCTCACGTGATTACAACCAAACAAAAAATTAAGTCAAACTAACAAGAACGCCTGAACAAGCTAAAGCTACACTGTGCATTTAGAAAATAACTTTGTGATTGAGTGTAATTTTATCCACATTAGAACTAATGACTTGAAAACTAGAAAACAGCTAGAATCCAATTACTGAGTCAAGAGGTCTATCGATCCGTGGAAAATCGATTGGTAGCCAGCAATCAGCTGTTTTAACCTTGGAACTGTTCAACGAGAGTAATTGAGGTTTTAAATTGTCAAACTAGATAGACAAAATAACTGTGATCAATTTTAAAGTCTAGAAAATTTTGGCAGAATTTGGCAAAGATTGTCAATTGTCAAACAAGACAGACAAAATAACTGTGATCAATTTTAGTCTAGAAAATTTTGGCAGAATTTGCCAAAGATTTTAAAATCTTTGGTAACAGATACGTGTGATAGTGGATAAATCATGCCGAAGACCACAGCCGAAAGTGCGAAGGTGAAAAGAAAAAGTAGGAAGTCGCTTCCCTGGTCGCTCCAACTCTCCATGATCGGAAAGTAACCGGGAAAACGCTCATGTGAGACAAAGATGCATGTAGTATTGTGTTAATAGATGAGAATCGTCTAGAATATTAAAGAAAAACATTCAGAAATGATCAGAATAACGATGTCTGCTCTGTCCATAACACAAGTGCGAACAATTCAATGTCATTGATCAGATGTCGTGCGCTTTTGTTAGTCCGTTTCGTCCGAATTAAGTTACCAATACAGAATGATTCACATGTCATACGAATGACAAGGCGATAATAAGTATCAGATTTATTTTTAAAAATGTATTAATGTTCATAAATAACCTTTTTCAAGTATGTAAGCAGTAAGTAAAATTACTTTATTGCACAAAAAAGAAGACACAATAATACAACTAGAACATGTTCAACCCATAGGCGGCAATCTCTTCCAGCCACGTTCCAAGCTACCTTGTGGAAAGCCCGTTTGGTGTCCCATTGATGGACAAGGGCGTCCTAATATACTATGGTTAAGAGCTTTAATAAACCAACTGTCACAAAACAATTATTATGGAATGTGTACAAAATCTAAAGAGAAATATATAGGGCTCATATTCTTTACTCCTGAGAAACAGATCCGGATGAGTGGTTAAATTTCACGGTTGGTCAATACAGTAACACGATGTTTCGAGGAATATTCGAAATATAAAATCAATATTCTAGAATTTGTTGGTGATGACAAATTAATGCACTTAGAACCTGTTTCTGATAAAACATCATATTGTAATCTGACAGATAATATGCTCGATGTAATTGGCCAGATAGCTCAATCAAATAGGTACTTGTAAAATCTGTATGATATTATATTTGGGCATACTGATACTTTATAAACGTAGCTTCTAGCTTTAGGAAAGTTTATAACTTAAAAGTAATGTTATAATGTATATATGTAATTGTTGGGCATAAGGAAAATTTACAAACAAATGCATATCAAATCAGCCTTATGCGGCGGTAATAGTGACTAATTTGAAATGAATTTTGCTAGATTATGTTCTATGAAATAAACAGGGCAAGCTAAATCGTCATCAATCAAGCGCTGTTAACATTACCAAGCATTTCTCAACACCGTTTGCTTTTAGGTCAAATTCTAAATGCAGAACTAAACGTGATTCATCATTGCACCCGATCAGAAGTGGATTTACCCATAAAAATCAATGTAGGCTGAATGTAGACAGAGTGAATGTGTACTGAACTGCCAATTGGTCTAGGAGTAAGGTTTTGGTCAAAAATTAGTTACTCCTATGACAAGAATGAGATTACTTGTAGAGTAACGGTATTCCACTCATGCATTTATTTGTTCAATATTATTGATAGCTCATTCATCTTACGTAACATCGCGAAAGAAATAATAATAATTATTAAATGCTATTTATTTGCCCTTATGTAGATGCTCTACGGCCGCCTTGCATAAATATTAATAACACGAATAAACCCTGTGCCGAAAACAGCTGTGCCGTACATCTCTTGGAAATAAACAGAAGCGGAGATATTTTAGCTAAAGACAATGGCAGACCAGGTGGAAGTGTAGCTTTAAGGAAAAATAATGAAGTTTATTTGTTTATTTCATGTAAATTAAAACGAGTACAGAGAAGTATTAATACATCCTGTTGCAACTTGCACCTAATATCCTTGACACATCGAAGTTAAAGCAGGTGTAGTAAAGCATTGATTGAGAAAACAAAGTAAACAAGCAATGACAACATAATAAAATACAACATAAACACACACAAAAAAGAGGCCCTATGCTTAGAAATTGGCGGAAATGTCGGTAGCGACGCATGGAGTAACTTTTTAATTTTACTAATAGACTCAAAAAAAGAAGAATACAAAATATATGTTTTGTATAAAAATTGCATATTTAATTAAGCAATTAAATAAAATAAATTGTTATGTAAACGAGGTATGACAAACTAAATTGAAATTTACTGTACGAATTGTGAATATATAAAGAAGTGAATCACAAACTTATTATTCATTAATTGATTACGATTGTGCGAAAACATATGTTTCAACAATTAAACATAAGGTGACTCCGGCCGCCGGCATTTCGATGTGTGCTTATAATGCGACAAAAGATCGAAAATCTGGTTCTGATTCGCTATTTTATGAAATACTAGCTGCGACCTGAGGCTTCGCTCCCGTGGGAATTTCGGGATAAAAAGTACCCTGTGTGTTATTTTAGGTTATATTCTACCCGTGTATTAAATTTCATAACAATCCGTCCAGTAGATTTTGCGTGTAAGAGTGACAAACATACACTCATACATCCTCACAAACTTTCGCATTTAAAAAATTTGTAGGAAGCATTTTAGTCGCGCTACAAATCTAATACATTACAGATATTAATTTGACACATGACCTGTAAAAAGTTTGTCCATATCGTAAGTGAATTATCTGTGTGACTCTTCATCTGCTGCTTCAATAAGTTTTTTTACAAACAAGTCATTATCGACTCAAGCTTTTAAAGTTGTCAGAGAGAGATCTTTTGGATTAAATGCACGACAAAAACAACATGTCGGTACAGTAAAGTGTTGCATGCTTTACTTTTGAGGAAGAAACTAAAAAAATATGTATTGCCAATATACGACAATCACCTATATAAATTGAGTACACGTTTACCTCTTAGACCAACCAGCAGGCCTACCATCAACTTTTACAGAACAATTCCAATGCAACTCAGTTCAAGACACCTAAAATGAATCGCATTCATACTAAAAATTAAATCGATGGTACGAATTTGCGATGCAGTTCAGTTTAGGTCGTAAAGTGGATCGCGTTCGATGGTAAGCCCCCAGGCCTGCACAACTGGTTGTGTCATTAGGAAAAATGTATCCAAAGTACCTAATAACTTTGAATCGTGCAAACAAAATCATGTCATGTTGGACTTACTCAACTAAGGTAAAGAAAGACATTTATTTTCATACAAAATTTGGATAGGCACAATCATATTTCGCGAAAGAAACAACAGGAAAAAATACAGCTGTATATAAATCACAAATCATTACTGTTCCAAATATAGTGTCTGCAGCAGCTGTAAACGTAATTTACGATCCGGCCCAAGAAGTCAACAGCAAGGTAATGCAAACACTGATCTACGCAACACTATAGACACCCACTAACGCCTACGAAAGACGAGGTCGGGGGGAAGTAGCTGGCAGATTCATTCATATTCACAATGGACATAAATAAAGATTGACAAAAAATGAAACGAAAATAGTTAGATAGAATATATAGATAGAGAAGAATTGTTCATTTGCTAACGCTACCTAACAATTTAATAATACTAACATATTATAAAACAAAGTACTCTGCCGAATCTGTGTCTGCCTCTTCTCGATAAACACAAAAACTACTGCACGGATATTCATACGGTTTTCACCAATAGATAGTGTGATTCCTGATTCGGAAAGTTTAGGTGTATAACTTACCCGAGCGAATTCGGGACGGGCCGCTAGTTTATAATAAACTAAGTCAAGTTAACATGCAATGTGTGCCACAGAAACATATATGATTCCAGCTCAGCTCGGTGTTGCTCAGACAAGCTGTGCAACCGCTGATTTTCAGCTGCCACCAGATTTTGTGATGATGCGAACGAGCGCAATTTATCATTATCCATTACGAGAAGAGTGTTAATACTCTATGATTATGGTTCCCAAAATACGGAATCACAGAACAGTTACACTTCCACTTACAGTGCACGAAAGTAAGTACAATATTAAACAAGATCACGCTAAGGTATACCTACCATGATGTGGACAGCTAAGCATTTATCCTTGAGCCACTGTAAGTAAACACGCAGACAAAAGACTGAGGAATCCGCATGACACTGGCATCTCCGCGATTCTCGGAAAACAAGCCAAGGTTACCGTAATGAGGCTTTATTCCGCTTCTATTTTTTGAAACTGATAGATGATAAATCTGATAGTTTTTTTCTTTAAACAGCTATAAAAATTATATACATCGATCCATAAATTGCATTGGATCAAAGTTTGCCAAGTTGATCAAAGGTTGCCGCACATTAGGTTTTAAAAAACATGAACTATTTTGAATACTGGGTTTAAACTCGTTCAACTCGTCTATTTAAACCATAGACCTACCATAATATAAACGATATAAAACCATAAAAAATCAATATTTTATCTGTGGTACTAAAGTTAAACCTAGCCAACTCCTAGTTGTATTCTAGTTTTTTGCTAGGTACATATAATGTAAAGAGATACTCGTCTTGGCAGGGGCACCACCGTGCCCCCAGATTCAAAAACAGGAGAAGACCAAGAGCAAATTGAAGCGAAGGTGTCGGCAATGTGAGAAATTTTATCGATTAGTTGATGCAGCGCAAGTAGCAGTGATCAGATATGTGTGGATCTTTTTTAATATTGGGATCAAACATAGGTCGTCCAAAAATAAATTAAAAGGAAACTCCCAAGAAAAAACAGCAAGAGAATCCCAGACGCGACTTGTATAAATTTACTAATTTAACTGATGAATTTGTACGATATTTTACAACTTGGCACGCTGTTTGTCCGATCCTATGCCGTGTTAAATACCATGTCTGACAAATATGAGCGAATTTGGAGCCATGTCGATGTTTCTCACTTTCACGTTTCATAACACTACTATACAAACAATACACGATTTTCGGCAGATGTTGTGGAGATGCTGCAGCAGTGTTTTAGTCGATACTTTGCAGTGACGACAAGTCCGAAGGTTTGCGATTTCGACAAAATAATAGAAAATACGATGTTGACCGAAGTACAGTGGACCGCGTGTCAACTTACCCTGCTTCCTCTAACTTCTATGTTTCAGTAAATCTGTTCTTATAATTACAATCTTAATTAACCTAATACGCTGAAGCTGTTGACCGTACAAAATTATAAGTTGTATCGATACATTCCCATACTTAATATAGCTTTGTTTTGCACGTGAAACGGATACGACATAACACAAAACAAATCCCGAAATTATGGAACATCCGGCTTGTGTACGCGAAAACCAGACATCTTGTTTATTTCAACAATGCAACAATTTGGCCATGTTTACATAACATCAGCGATGCCATGCAAAAATTGGAAAGAGAAAGGCTATTTAAATGTTTGGGTATTCCTAGACACAAACCTAGGTTAGGTTTAGCTTTTTTGTTGAGTTTTATAAACTGAGCGCCCGTTGCCTTGCCGTTAATTTCGTAGCTACTGCTACCGTGTAGTAGGGAACGATAAGTTGAAACAGATTCTAAATTCAGGAATTAGCCTTCAAACATGGCCGTGTTTGCCCTCTCAATAAAAGATGTCAAATTAAATCATAAGATATATATAAAATAAATGTACTATATATAAAAAAATAAAATATATGTACTATATATAAAATAAATAACAATTTAGGATTATCGGCACAGCGCAACCCGCATATTCTTACAAATACGTCGATACCTACATCGTCGAGTCGTCAGGTTGTAATGATTTTTACACAAAATATTCTATTGGTATGTGGACCGCGCGAACCCCTTACGAAAAGGGTGGAAATCTCTAGATTTAAAAGACTGTAAGTAATCACCATAAAGCTCATTATAAATACTCTGTAGCGGGATAGAAAGGGACCGACATTTGGAAAAGGGTAGCAATAATACAGTGCGATTAGGAATTTTAGAGAGGTCTCTCTCTAGATCATTGATTTGTATAAATCCGTTGCAGTCGCTCATAGGCAGTTCAAATTAAGTTGAGTTACAAGCAACATTGAAGCAATACAAGTGATAACGTGTTATTATCAATGAGCTTGGTGGTGTATTTTTGAGAGTATTTTCTGCTTTTAGGAAACTGTGTTTAGATTTTAGTATATTTAGAATGGTGTACTGAATTAAATCTCGTTAGGAATCATCAAGCTGTCCAAATTATCGAAGCCCTGGCTCCTAACAATTGGTGTTAGAAGTGAATTTCGCAGATGCCATTGACATCAAAATACAACAATGATGGTGATAAGGACTATTTACAGTAATATCTTGCTGTAGTCCTAGATATTTTAAATTTTATTTCCAAATTTCACTTGTTGACACCGATTGTTACAGGCTAGGGGTGAACCCATGCAAAATATTGAAGTACTTTGTATAGAAACACCAGATCATTCAGATTTTACTTTGTTGAGAACCCTTTATCAAATACTCTAAACTCTATGCACAGTTATTGAAGCTGGAATGTGATATTTAGAATGAATAACTTTGAAGTTACTTGTTAGTTCAACTAAATTTGAATATGGGCCACTGATACAGGCTATCCAGAAATTTCTAGAACATTGCTTAATGAATATTGTGGAAGATTCCAGTCAATGTACCAGTACCGTCACGGCTATATCAATTTCCCTAGAGCTACAATTTTATATTTAAGTAAATATCTTTGTGATTTGTTATGCCTGCTCCACACATTTTCAGTTTGTCAGTTTTGACATGCATTGTTGGGTTTTCCTTGTGATAAACTAAGTAATTGTGAGTAAGAGCTCATATACAAACTACTCAATGTCAAGCGCTAGACACACTTATTATAGGTAGGAAAACTCTAATTTCCATTCAAGAATTAAGTAGCACATGCCTTACTTTGTTATTTTATGATTTTGAGTGTCATGGAAGTTAGTAAAAATTTAGAATAACATTTTTATATTTAATCTATTCGTAAAACTGTTCTTCTTCTTTTTTAATTTTATGGCTCCATCGTTTGGCCGTAAAACTGTTGACTGAAGTTGCAGAGATGACATTTGTTATAAAACTTTTTAGTGTTGTATAGCTTTTGAATAATGAAAAAGAATACTAAGACACTTCAAAAATAAACTCTGTCATACAAACATTTTTAATTTCTTTTAATATCTTAATATTCGTTATCAGCACGAAGAGCTCTAGAATTTAAAGGAATTTAAGCAGATATATTTTTGTTGTCACTATCGCTGTGTATTTTGTAAAGATTTTGTGGTTTTCTTTCGAATAAACTCGGAGTTCGAGACTAAACAAAAAGGACTCGAAGATGTCATCTGGAGATCAGTCAAATGGATCAAGTCTACGTTCTCTCGCGGGGATCACTCCACTAAAAGGGCGAGATGGATATGCGATTTGGAAATTCCGAATGAGCATGTATTTAAAACATGAAAATCTGTGGAATTGTATAAGGGGTTATCCAGAAGGTGACAGTACTCCAATAAATGTGAAAGAAAGAGATGATGAGATCACTTTGGCCAAGATATGCTTGACTTTGGATGGCCCAGCCATCACAAACGTCAGAAAATGTAAGAGTGCTCAAGAAGCATGGAGTGCTTTAGCAGCGGCTTACGAGGATAAATCCTTGGGACGTAGGTTAGCATTGGAGCGGAAGTTGTACAGGTACAATTTAAGTGATTTTGATTGTATGGAAATGTACATAAATGCCGTGATGTCTACTTGTCAGGATTTAGCAGATATAGGCAAAGAGATTGAGGATACATCTTTAGCAGCGATACTACTAGGAGGTTTGACAGCCAGATATGACCCTCTAGTAATGGCACTCGAGAATACTACGATTCAGATTACGAGCGAATATGTCAGAGGGAAATTGTTAACAGAATTTTCAAGGACATCTGTAACTGAAATGATAGAACCTGATACTGCTATGAGTGTTCAATGTAAGAAGCGCAATAAGAAAAAGGAGATAATTTGCTTTAACTGCAAGAAGCCAGGTCATAAGAAACCAGACTGTCCAATTTTGAAAAAGAAACGGGAAGGAGAAGAAAAAGGCAGATCTTCGAATTTACTTTGTGCTTTGAATGGACATACAGTAGGGGAAATCAACAAAGATAAATGGTATGTAGATTCTGGAGCGAGTGCGCATATGTCCGGTCGGTCAGATTGGATGGAAAATATTAGAGATTTTCCAATAACTGAAATAACCATTGCAAATGGAGAGACTTTATTGAGTGCCGGAGTAGGTAATGTTCCTATTACCACTAATTCTAACTCAAAACGTGGTATTAAAGAAGTAAAGAACATTTCTAATGTAGTATTAGTTCCTAACTTAGCTACTAATTTAATTTCCGTTAAGAAAGCAGTCGAAAACGGATTTACTGTTCTTTTTAATCAAAAAGGTTGTACATTTTTTGATGCTCTTACTTTTTCTTACACAGGTGATGCTATGTTGCATGGGTCCTGTAATGGTGGATTGTACTCCTTAGATTGTACTGTAAGTCTTCCCAAACAGTTATCAGCGTTCGAAGTACAGTGTGATGTATCAAATTTTCGTTTATGGCACAAACGACTTGGTCACTTATGCCGAATAGGATTACATACATTAAAAGGTAGTAATGTTGGCGTAGAGTATAAAAACGTTGATAAAGAGCCCTGCATAGCGTGTATACAAGGTAAACAGGCTAGGAAACCTTTTAAACCCATAAAATACCGCAAAGCAACATCTAAGTTAGAATTAATTTTTTCCGACCTCATGGGACCTTTCCAGGTAGAGTCATTTCAGGGTAATAAATATACTCTAACTTTTATTGACGATTTTACACGTATGGTTTTTATTTATTTTATTTCTTCGAAAAGTGAGGTGAAAAATAAATTTTGCGCTTTTAAGGCCATGATAGAACGTGAGACAGGGATGAAAGTCAAAACTTTACGGACTGATAACGGTACTGAATACGTTAATAAAGAGTTATCAGACTATTTAGAAAAGGAGGGAATTAGACACCAAACTACGGTTGTATTCAGCCCACAACAAAACGGTGTTTCTGAAAGAACAAATAGAAGTATAGTAGAAAAGGCACGTTGTATGCTTTCAGATAGTTCTTTGCCTAAAAGTTATTGGCAAGATGCTGTACAGGCTGCGGTTTATTTGAAAAATCGTTGTCCGCATGCAAAGCTGGACGGCAAAACACCTTTTGAGGCTTGGTATGGTAATAGTCCTAATTTATCTCATTTGAAGGTATTCGGTTGCCGAGCAATGGTGAAGGTTCCAGATTTTCATAGAAAGAAATTGGATCCTACGGCGCAGGAATGCATTTTTGTTGGATATTCAGAAGATCCACGAAGTTATTATTTTCGGAAACCAAGTTGTCCTAGAAAGTTAATAAAAGCTAGAGACATCGTTTTCTTTGAAAATGTGTTCTCAAACTTGGAAGTTCAAGAGACAGAATCCCATCCTTCAACATCAGTTGATGTATTTTTTTTAGATACGCCGAGTAGTCACACAAGAAGTCGAATTTCATCAGAAGAAAATTCTGTGGGTGTTATACCTTCGCGACAGGAGCCTGAAGTGGATCTTCATCAAGTAAATGATCCAAATACTTCAGAATTTTTTACTGCTGATGATATTTCTGATGAAGATGATTCAGGAAATCAGACAGTAATTTCTCCTGAAGAACGATATCCACTCAGAAATCGTTTGGCTAGACGTGATGATGCTCATATTGTCAGCCATACAGGTGACATTGATGAACCCCAGAGTTTCAAGGAGGCTATAGAGTCTGGAGATAATTTTCAGTGGCGATCAGCAATGGAGACTGAGTACAACTCACTGATTAAAAACAAAACCTGGACATTAGTAGAAAGACCAAATAAAAGGGTTGTGCCTTGCAAGTGGGTGTTCAAGATCAAAAGAGATTCGGATGGAGCAATTGTCAAATATAAAGCAAGACTAGTTGCAAAAGGTTTCAGTCAAGTTTGTGGTATTGACTACAATTAAACTTTTTCGCCAGTAGTACGCAATTCATCTCTCCGTACGCTGATAGCATTGGCGGCAGAAATGGATTTGAAGATGCATCATTTAGATGTAGATACTGCTTTCTAAATGGTGATTTAGAAGAAGAAGTATACATGCAGCAGCCTGAGGGATTTTCTGAACAAGGGGCAGAAGGCAAAGTATGTCTGCTCAGAAAATCGATTTACGGATTGAAGCAGGCGGCTCGTGCTTGGAACATAAAATTGCATCAAACTTTATCTTCTGTAGGTTTTACACAAACTTCTTCGGAACCTTGTATTTATTTGAAAAAGGTTGGTAATGAAACCATAATTATTGCGGTCTACGTTGATGACATTATTATTTTTTATAAAGAAAATATATCATTAGACAAAGTCAAAAGTGACTTAATGAAGTATTTTTCATTGAAAGACTTAGGCCCTTTATCTTATTGTTTAGGTTTAAATATAAATAAATCCATTCAAGGGGAAATATATTTAAATCAGAAAAGGTATATTGAAAATGTGTTGAGTCGATTTAACATCACGCAATGCAAAGCAGTTTCAACACCTTTGAATAACAACAAATTAGAGAAGAGTAAAGGTAATAGCGATTCTTCTTATCCTTACCAAAACTTAATTGGTTGTTTAATGTACCTCGCGGTTAATACTAGACCTGATATTGCGTATGCAATTAGTTATCTTAGCCAGTTCAACAACTGTTTTGATAAATCGCACTGGTTGGCAGCTAAAAGGGTTTTACAGTACTTGAGAGGTACATCGGATTTCTGTATTGTTTACAGAAAAACTGGCAAATATTTGGTAGGTTTAACGGATGCAGATTGGGCAAATTGCATAAGTGACCGGAAGTCATACACTGGATACTATTTTGTACTTGCAGGGGGTCCAATTAGTTGGGAATGCAAAAAACAACCAACGGTTGCTCTCTCTTCGACAGAGGCAGAGTACATGGCTTTATGTAGTGCTGCAAAGGAAGGCGTATTCTTACGCAGGTTAGTGTGTGACATAACTGGTAGGTTTGATACATTGACACTGTACAACGATAGTCAGAGCGCTCAAAAGATTGTGCACAATCCCGTCCATCATAGCAGGACAAAACATATCGATACAAAGTATCATTTTATCCGTGAAAAGATTTCTGAAGGAATAATAGATGTAAAATTTCTAGCTTCGGATAAAATGAGTGCCGACATTCTGACTAAGCCTTTGAGGCGAATAGCACATGTCAGGTGTATGAAGGATATGGGTTTGATAAATAGATTTTAATTTCTATTTATATTTCTTTATATTCTTTATATAGCTATATCGGTTATTTTGTATCATTTTTCAGATTTTTTCTGTACGTTTTGATTCTTTTTCATTAAAGGGGAAATATGTTATAAAACTTTTTAGTGTTGTATAGCTTTTGAATAATGAAAAAGAATACTAAGACACTTCAAAAATAAACTCTGTCATACAAACATTTTTAATTTCTTTTAATATCTTATTTCTAGCTTCGGATAAAATGAGTGCCGACATTCTGACTAAGCCTTTGAGGCGAATAGCACATGTCAGGTGTATAAAGGATATGGGTTTGATAAATAGATTTTAATTTCTATTTATATTTCTTTATATTCTTTATATAGCTATATCGGTTATTTTGTATCATTTTTCAGATTTTTTCTGTACGTTTTGATTCTTTTTCATTAAAGGGGAAATATGTTATAAAACTTTTTAGTGTTGTATAGCTTTTGAATAATGAAAAAGAATACTAAGACACTTCAAAAATAAACTCTGTCATACAAACATTTTTAATTTCTTTTAATATCTTAATAACATTCTCATTCAGTTTGTTCTAATGTCATATTTTATGTTTGCATAGAACAATTTTCTTTGGTTTACTCTTAACTGATGTGCTGCATAGTTTTGCAGATTTTTATTCTATTGATTTATAATTGATGGAAATTAAAAAAAAAATGTTGAACATGTTGATTACAAATTCAAATGTGAGCAAAAGCAAATCAACAGGCATCAGAGTTAGTAAATTAAAAAAATCTACTTGGAAGATTTGCAGTAAATATACCATTTCATTGCATTTGGTAAAGCTGTCACATTTAAAAATAAGGTTATCAATTAGAATTTTTTTTCATGGAGCATTTAGAGCTGATAAGGTATTTTCAAAAAGATTAAATAATTTTGAGATTGAGGTTACATAGAAGATTAGATTTTGAAAGCTTTCAATTAGGGTGTTGAACACTTTCTGATATACAAGGTTACCTATGTTTTTTCTATACTCCTGTGGAGTACCAGACACTACTATCTAACTATATGTATGGGAATATCAAGAAAAGTAGAAGCAAAAATATTTAAATCATGCAACTAGACATTTGAAAAATTATGTAAAATGATGCACCAAAAACTTCACATTAATCTTGTACTGAAATGTAGAAAAAAACTGGAACTAACCTCAAAGCAGGCAGTTAGAAGGCACTCAGGTTCACTCAGGTTATATCAGACAGATGTCAATGGTCCTGTGGAACACCATACTATAATCAATCCACATAGCAACACACAAAATAATTTTCATATTAATTTACATTAATCTCCCAGCTTTATTACACAGTCAAGGATACTACACTTGGACATGTGCCAAAAATGTGATGCAGCTGAAAACTGAAAATCATCTATGCACTTGTAAACGTAACATTTCAGAAATTGGGTTAGTGTGTTATCGTACTAGAAAATAATCCCTATTTTAATAGGTAGGTACCTCGTAACACTGAACACTACAGAATTTTGATGCTAATTAGCATAATACGGCGTATGAAATTATAGAATAATGAACTTACGAAATTGTGTCCACGCAAAGGCATTTCAGTAGAAAACACAATAATACACTAAATTATATTATTTTTTATAGAAACAATATGTAATGAAAACGAATTATAGCACAATTTTACAAATTTATCTAAGAAAAATTGACAGAAACAGTCTCTTTTCTAGAACAATCACGACACGATTACACACACTCATCTACAAAATCTTAATCACTAATTTTGACGCAATGACATTGACATATTTGAGTTTTTTTTGTCTGACTATGGACAAGAATTTTTTTTCATTTTGACATTCAATATTTACAAGATAAATTTAACATATTTACTTACTTAGTCACTCACGATCAGTGTGAGTTCAGGATTTTTAATAGTAATAGGGCATTAATAGGGAGTATTACTGCACATTATCCCGCCAGAGTACATCACTGTATGTTTGGTATACAAAAGCTTTGACGCCTTTTGCTATGTTCATTAAAACGTTTATTTTAGAATACTTTATTAATCCTTTCATTATGTAAGCGTTCGTTTGTGAAAATATACAATAATGTAGCATATTAGGGTGTCGTAATATTGGAAAAAATCGTTTTCCATAAGATAAAAATACTTCGAAAACTATGGAATACGCCTCACTTTGTAAAATTTTCGAGTCGGTAAACGGTCGAAAAGAAGCTCGGAACACTTCACACTTGAAGACTTATTAAAATATGGATTTCATACAGGTAAGATCTTTAGTGAAATTCAAGTTTATATCAGTTTATGACTACAGTTGACCAAATAATGCAGAAACTACTAAACTAAACCCTTCCTTTTTCCCTTAAACTCGCATCACGATTGTGTAAAAGGTATTTTTGGTCGTAAATCTGCAACAATATTGAAAATTGCCGCTTTTTGCCTCTATTGGCAATGTTTACCTTAGTTGTACCAGTAGCGCCATCTGCGCTGATCTTTGCGTAATATTTACGCTATATTCTTTGAGATTAATTTGTTCTTTTGCATATTATTTGCGTTATATTCTTTGTGATTAATTTGTTACTAGTTGTGAAAGCGGAACAGACACTTTCGCATTCATAATATTAGTATGGATGCTTCGGTCCACTTTGCCATCTTTTGTACAACAACGCTAGCGTCTAAAAACTAAACTGCCAGGCGTGATTTGTAACAGTCATGCTCGCAGTCCACTCGCAAAAAATAGCATTATACGCTTATAATCATACGTTACTTTCTATTACTACTCAAAAACGAAACACTTGCACTCACTCCACACCTGCACTAAGCACTAATCAAAATGATCAGACCTAGTGTATCATTGTATGTAGGTATGATTGTTTTTATTTAATGTTCTCATTGGACTAGTTAGGTTAGGAGTTTGTTGTGTTTTTTAATTTATCTATATATTTCTTTCACACGTATTCTTTATCAGATAAAATATAATCGCTTGTGGATGTTTCTTTATTTTCTTATCTAAAAAAATATCCGTTACAGTTACAGCGTCTGTTTAGTTTGCCTTCGGTCTGTTTTGTGCGAAGTTCAAGTTGTGATATGAGGTGCTAAATGATAACGTTTTGTCACAAATGGATGCATTTACGGTCAGTCTGGTAACAAAATGACTCTTACGCCTGATCGGTATATTTTGTCATTGAGTTAGACAAATTTCCTGGTTGTATGAAGTGTAATTATAAATTACACAATGGATCTTCAGAAATATTATCAAACTCACAATAAGATCAAGTTATTGTTTGAGAAACTGGCGGCTGCCAACTATGTGATGAATAACTATTACGCCGATGATTTCATCAACAAATTCCTGGATAAATCCGACCCAGGTAACTTTTGGTTTTGTTCCTAACATAACTATTTTAGTATATTAAGTCTAATCATAAGAAATAGCAAGTTTAACATACAATGTGCTCTTGTATTTCTGTGCATGTATTACAATTTAGTTAGTAAAGTAATAAGTAAATTTCATTTCAATACTTTTATAAATATTATATACCTAAATATTAGGTGTGGCAAAAATGTTTTCTTGGAAAATATTACTTATTTTTTTTTACCTGATCAAGTTACCATAATAGCAATGTAACTATCAACTGCTTTAGCTTTTAACCTCTCCACTTGCAGCAGCATTTACACATGGAAATGTGGCAAGGCAAATAAAGAGCTCCACAACATTCAATAACATTGATACCTATTTACATTAAAATTTTGCATTGTCATCTTACATTATTGTAAGTACAATATTCTTACAATATTAGCTAGTGAAATAAATAATGTGTAAATTAAAACCATATTCAGGGATAATACTGTAGAACTTACTTCATTATCTCCAATTGGGCCAATTATCATTTTATCACCAATTTTTTAAGTAAATATTTACTTAAAAATAAGTACACATAGTATCTTAAACTTCCTGTTATACTACAATCCAAGTAAGTACTTTTTTAACTTGATTTCTACTTATACCTATCTACTATTTCCCTTTTACAGAAATCATTCAGATCTGCTCCATGCCATTAGTGTCAGACTTGATAGCTGAGAATATGTCCAAGTGTGAGAACTGCCACATTTCAGTGAAGGTGTTCTTGACCAGACTGCTCGGCATAGCATCCGCCAATGAACTTCATTTTGTAAAAATGTTTGCACATGTTGAAGATTCTGTCATCAAAAGTTTCAAAGACATTAATTCCTCGAGCATGAATGCCAGCCAGAGGGTAGCGTTCTTGGAAGTTGCTCTTTCTCTTATCAAACATTGCTCTGGTCGGATGTGGCTGCTGAGGACAGAAGTATGGAAGGACATTTTCATGTTAGTCAAAGAAAAAAGGACTGTATTTGTTGTGCGCCAAGTATACCAGTTTGTGGCTAAATTCATGTGGGCATTGAATGATGTTGGTGACGTCGCCAATATAAATGTAGCTCTAAGCTTCATCCTAGCTCCTATTCAAGAAATTGGCATTGTCAATCTCTGTGCAATGAATGATGAATTTGAAGCTGAAATTTGCAAGAAAGTAGAACCTATGTGTCACATGTTACTGGCTATATTTAGTGAGAAAGATCGCATCCGCACCTCCAACAAACTAATCAATTGCCTGATATCAGAATGCTTCATTATCACTAACATAGGAATGTATGTTAATGTAATACGTTCAGAAGAAACTGTTTTAATGAGCGCTAAAATAGTGTTCTGGGCACTTCTCGGCAATATATTTCAGTTGAAACCAGTGGTAGATGGAGTTGTGTACACACAAGAGGATTTCCTTGGACTCAATGCCTTTTATTTCAATACATTGAAATTTTTTATACAAAGACGTAATACAAAGTTAGTTCTGGACTTTTGCAATGCATGTAATATGATATGGAATATTGCATGGCAGGACCAGAAGCCTGTGATGAGTGACAAAGACAAGAAGTCTGAGATGCAGAGTCAGATACTGTTCATATGTGTGGTGCCACTCTTAATTTGGATAACAATGGGAAAGAGCAGTATAGAAATGATGAAGGAGGAAATTATTGCTACGCACATGTTAGATGTTATGAATAATACTTACAGTGAACATACAATGCGTGCCGCATACGGTTTAAGAGATCTTATGTACGAGACAGATGTGATGGGTACGGTGATGCAGACAGTCAAAATGTTGACTTGTCTGCAAACACACCTAACTGATGAACAGGCAAACATTATGTTTCAATCATTATTCTTTGTACTAAAAGACTATAATCCAAATAAGGGTGTTTCTCAAAATTCGCGAATGGAAGAATACACAGAGAGTGCAGAGAAGGTTATAGTGATGTGCCACATAATGGAAATCATACTTTCATTGGTGACACATTATAATATCAACTGGAATGAGAGCTTGGAAGTGTTGTGTTTGTATGGCGTTGTGCACTGTATACTGAAGGGACCCAATTTACCACCGAAGGTAAGTTGCATATGGAGATAAATCCTTTTCATTTTAAAAAAATAAACAATAATCCAGATAGAGCCACCGCAATTGTAATACATCTTTACTTTTTCTCACTTATGCAAGGCACAGTACCTATGTAAGTTCCTATAATAGTATATTTAATTTATTTTTAATGAATAATGAATATACATATATCACTTCACATTCCCAAAGATGGGTCTGTACTGGACTGTCACCCACTGTTTATTTATTTATTAGTGTGCAAAATATATTTTTTTTGTTTCTTTCCAGTTTGTGGTGGTCTCTCTTAACGTATTGGCGCTGTCGGTAAAGAAGTTCCTAACCCCAAACCTATCGTTATTGGTCGAGTCGACGCCCGGCACGTCGCTGTATGAGATCGGCGCCCTCATTCACAGGAAGATGAGTGACTTACACTGGGAAGTGAGGGATTCTGCACTAGAACTCCTTTTCGTTTGCATAGATATCTCATATATTAGTAAGTATTTTATAATTTTTGTTTTCATTTCTTGAGTGACCAAAATCTTGCATGTAGTGCTTATTGTCTAAAAGAAAAAGGTAGCGAAGTTAATGCATCTAGGCTCAATTTAAACAAGTGTGTCACATTTTATTCAATATTGTATTCACATTTTTCGAAAACTGCCATCTAGTAGCAGTGGAATGAGAGCTTAATGGTCACAATTTGTTTTTCATAGTACTAAGCGGTCATACAGCTAGGCATGTTACCATACTGATGGAAGAGAAGTATCACACACACGTGGCTCTGAATTAATTATTCACGCCCTTTTTGAAGAACTTTACGTAGTCTCCAGGCAAAACCCATGGCAGGGTTCCTTCACCGGTAGCGGTCTATGACTATGAATACTACTAGAATGTTACTAAATGTGTAATTTTTCAGAATTCCCGTCGTTTCAAAAGCAAATACTAGAGGAGAACCTTATAAACGTGGCGGCGACGCTGGCGCTCAACGACTACGAGTGCTACGTGCAGGCCTCCGCCCTGCGCTGTCTCGGCGCCGCCAGCCGCGTGCCCGCCATCTGGGACCAGCTGCACAAGGAGTACCCCAACATACAGGTACAGATTTCAACATTACTTTGGAATAAATAAAACAGAGAAAATATCGTTAACATGTCGTACTGTGTTTTAAAGACTATAATGAGGCGAATGCTGCGCGCGATTCGTTTCGTTCATGGAATGCGGAATCGCTTCCCCACTCGTCTTACTCAGCCCCACGCACCGTTACGCCACTTTTGTTACGGAAATTACAACGTTTCTGCTGCGTGATTCTATCCAAGACAGCCTGTCACCAATATTATTTTTTTATTACTATCGATTATTCATTTCGTATAACCAAGAATTAATATTTCCATATTATTTTTCACAGGAACAATTGCTATTGATCTTACGTACAAACTCCGAAGGCATGGTGCGGAGGGAAGCTTGCAACGTCCTCTGCGAAATATACCAACACTTGAAAATGTCGGCTGTTGCGAAACACACTCTCTACGAGTACATGGTGTCGTCAGCTCTGAGCGACTTCCATTGGGAGGTCCAGATCAGTGCGTTGAAGTTCTGGAGAATCGTTATACAGACCCTCCTTACTGAACAAGGCATGTTAGATGGAACCTTTCCACCGGTCACTTTCTCCAAAGAATCGCGAAAAATTGTCACTTTAAACTCAGCTGAAATCCAAAGAAGACTTCTGAAGGTCTTAGATGAATTATCTTCAGTAGGCTGCTTAACAGTCCTCGTGAAATTACTGAACGAAGACAATGAAACAGAATTGTTGGAGCTGTCCATAAATATATCTCTAGAGCTGTTAGACATTTTGAACAAATACAAGTTGCCAGATTGCATAAAGGCTAATGAAGGTGATCCGCTAAATGTAGAAGATTTAATGTGCCATATCAAAGAGGACGACGATAATGAATCCATGGAAAGCACACCCTCTACCACCCAAAAATCTGAAAATGTAATTGAAGGCATTTTAAAATCTGACGATATAAATTTATTGGCAAACATATATGAACGGCATATGAATCTGAATAATTCTATTGCGGAGCCACAAATAAAACCTAAAATTAGGTTATTGAAGTCAGCCTCTCCATATTTGTTCGTAAATTATCTGAAAAGCAAAGATTTCAAAGCAATTCTTGAGCATAAGAAGAAGTGGAAGGAAGGGATACGTAGCTTATCGTCACTCTTAGATGATATACTTGGCATCTATGAGGTCAACGAAGAAGTGAACACCCTAGATTGTTATTGAGATTATGTAGTTATAAGTGAAAATTACAAATCGTTATGTTGTTTACAAAGTAATATTTTATTATTATCAAATAAAAATATTGCATTTGTACAGTATTTTAATAGTGAATCTGGATTTTCTGTAATCTATGGATGTGATATCATAACGAAAGATAGAAGTGAGGAAAAGGAAACTACAGCCGATCAACCTACATTATTAATGTAGTTTCTTATTGAGCACCTACACATGCCGGGCAATCGTGGGAGGCCGTGTCTGTGCGTTTGCAGGGTAAGCTAGGTAAGTGGGAGGTGGGTTTCGTTATTGATGTTGTTTCATATCTTTTCATAATGGAATTCGTATGAAACGTCGATTAAGCTGGGCTCTGCAAAGCCATTGGAAAACTGTATGACCTATCAAGATTGTGCTATAATAGTAAACATAGTACTATTTAAGTTCCCTGTGTTTAAAAAGCATAACCAAGAGGGCAATTTATAGCCGTATTTATGCTACAATAGCATTCCCAAAGACTGTTGACATCAGGCTTATGTCCAGTTCACAGCACCATGCAGTAGATACACTAAACTCATTCACAGCTGAATCTTCAGTTTTAAGGGTTAATTTTTACGATGCTTTTCGCTTGACAGCCTGAATGCAATAATGAGTTTTTATTTACGAGACAATAATTGAGTGCAGAACGGCCCCTGGTCACAGTGTCCCTTTTGCAAAATGACATTATGAAATTCATTTTGCTATCACTTTATTAACATTAGGGACGTTATGAGAAAGTCCAGAATGTCCACAAACGTTGCGATTTTGAGTATCACTTTGGAGGACAAAGTCAAAAGAGAACAAATAAATTTACAATTTTTATTAAACTAAAATTAACAATCTAAATAAATCTAACACCCTTAACCTATTCAATTTCTATAACTGCTCCAACTTTAGACAACGCTTCTTTTAGTTTTTCTGCCTCATCTTTGGATATATCTGCCTTTACAATTGTCGGGACGCTCTCCACAAACTTCTTGGCTTGTACAAGATTAAATCCTTCCAGTAAGCTCTTCACTTCTTTGATGAGTGCAACTTTCTGTTTGTCATCAAATTTAGTCATTTTGACCTGAAAATAATAAAGTAATGGTAACAAAATTCATAAAGGTCGTTTCACAGATTTGTGAGTGGATATCTCTAAACTCTGTGTACCCCCATGTGAAACAGGTACGATATATAGAGGAAACAAGCTCCCTGAAAGCAAGTGAATTATAGACTTTTTTTCTTTAAATAATTGAATATAGGTTACATACAGTAAAGTTAGTTTTCACAGCTTTGGGTGTAGCTACTTCCTCTTCCTGAGCTGGGGCGGCTATTGCAAAACCACCAGCCGGCATAACTGGAGCGTCGGGCAAATTAAGTCTCTTCTTCAAGACCTGACTGAGCTCTGACACCTCAAGAAGATTGAGCTGTGTTATGTCTGTTACTAATTTCTCAATTTTTGGCGATACGGGTTTGTCGACTCCTTCTGGCAATGGAATTGTGAGTGGTGCAGCTGCTTGTGCAATTTCTTGATGCAAGATTGAGCTACGAACAAAAATAAAATGTTGACATAACCTCTATCACGCAGATTGAAAATATAAAAAAACTGAGAAATATGATTAATGTATATACCATCGTGAAAACGAGCGCCACTGTCTGTAAGGTAATTTTGTAATGATTCTAATGCCGTTCATGATGTAAAATAATTATTGAATAGAGGAATAAAATTAATAAATGCAGAAGGCTGCTGCAGCGTTGCCTCTCGTCTGCCTTTTTTTATTTTTTCTTGACATTGACACATGAACGTATGACGGTTATGTTATGGATACGGACAGCCAAATCAGCACGGATGAAAGGAACATGAAAGGTCGAACTAAAAGCTATTATTGTCGTCAGAGAGCGTGAAATAAAATCCGTGCAGTGAAACGAGAAGTGCCCTAGTCGGGAGCCGATCCTAGATATGTACACCATCCAATGCATATGAAGCTTATTAAATTAATGCATTGTCATGGAAACTAAAGTTATTTGAAAAATTCACAGCATGAAATTAGTAGGTACTAGTAGTACCTACTAATCCCATAATTTACAGATATAAGAACTACACTGAAGTGTAATGGGTGAAAATCTTTCAAGATTTGATTACAGACACACAAACATGATTCACGTGACAGGAAACTAAAAAGAAGTGTGTATTAGAATACATGAGAGGATGCGAGATTAACCAGCTGGATTAAACCGGGAAGATAATATCTCATTTGGATTCTATTTTATTTGCCTCATTTTTGTCATTGTCAAAATCTGACATGACAACTTGACAAAATTGCATGCATGACGGTCTGGGAAATTTGTAAATAAAAATAGATTTTTATTTAAATTTTATTTTATAATAAATTGTAAAATATGAATTTGACATCATACAGTCGTATTTGTAATGTATATAAGCCACGTAAGGTATTTTATATCGGTATTACGTTACGATACGAGTGAGAAATTATACCAATGTGTGCTAGTGCAACAGCTAACTGTGTCGGCTGTACCACGTCTTTCTCAAGGTAAATAATCTACAACTGGCTGATCAAGCTAAAACAATGCCAACCTAATACCGATTGGTTGTGCTTCGTGATGGTATTGAAAATTCTAGAACAATTTGTGAGCTTGACCTGCTTGGTGAAGTTAAATTTATATTCCAAGTCTTTGCTAAGTAATTTAATTTTATTTGTACCTAGCTGGTATTAGGTGACGTAGTGATTATCCGACCATTTAAGGAACTTCATTTGGTAAGTGCTAATGCAGATTAATTTATTTACTGAACTATATTTCCGTTGATAATTTTATTGTTTATTACTTTATCACAACATTATCATTATTGCCAAACCTTTATATAAATTTAGCATGAAGTGAATATTGTGAATATTTTAAAATTAACAAGATGATGTGTTCCAAAAAGGTTGTAAACTTGTTTTATAAATTTGAATTGTAATATCTTGTGTGTTGTTCAAATCCTTACATCAGCACAGATTTTCATGCAGTTTTTACCAATAGATAGTGTAATTCCTGAGGTAGATTTAGGTGAACCATTTATTATGTTTTTACCAGAGCAAAGCCTGGACAGACCGCTAGTATAATAATAAAAAATCCCATGGATATTAGTGCTCTGGCTCCTTACAAACTCTTAATGTGATCGAGTTTGGGACCTAAACTTCTTCTTCTTCTTGACCTTATCCCTTTATTTCCATCTTTAATGCCCTTTGAGTGACGTGATTTTCATCTCTTCTTAAAATATGCCCGAACCAGCCTAACCTATAACTATGTAATTTCTCATTAACTGGTGCTACTTTCATACTTCCTCTTACATACTCATTCCATATTTTATCTAATCTAGTTACCCCGCACATCCATCTCAGCATTCGCATCTCTGTCGCATGAAGTTTCCTTTCGTCCGTCATTTTCGTCGCCCAACATTCAGATCCATACATATGACAGGTCTGATAACTGCCTTATAAATTTTTCCTTTCAATTTAAGGGTAATATTAGGGTCACACGTTACACCCATCACTTGTCTCCATTTTGCCCATCCTGCTCCAATACGGTTGGTTACGTTCTGGTCAATATCAGAGTTTGGGACCTAAACTGATCTGAAACAAATAATGGATAACTTTAATATTTTTTAAACTTTATTGTTTCAAGTAAAACCATTTCGTAATTTATAAAGAAATGGTTAACTTAATGATAAACAAAGGTAGATTTAGACAGAGACTATTTTCAGCCGCCCAAATTACGGCGCCTAAAAAGGCACCGTATAAACACTTTCGGCGCCATTTTTAGCCAATATAAAAAGAATATTTAAATAGGCGCGGGAACAGCGAGACACACGGGCGGAGGTCACTGGCGCCAAAAAATAGGCGCGTGTTCTATTCTGTGCCAGCGCTGGCATGCCGCGCAAAAATGGCGCCGAAAGTGTATACGGTGCCTTTTTTAGGCGCCGTAATTTAGGCGGCTGAAAATAGTCTCCCTCTAAACCTAGGTACCTGAATATCTTATTATGTGAACTCTAGAGCATATGCATTCAAGGCTTTTGATTATGCAATAATAATATAGTGTGTAATGCTAGAAGCATTATGCTATATCATTGTCAATGTCGTGGCCGCACTTCCTTATTCATTGGAAGTTTATTGTGTTTTGTTCTGGGTTTCAAACTAAAATCATTTAAAAATAGACTTGATGAACATTTAAAGACACAAGTGCTGTGATATACACGCATCAGCTTTAAGCTGCTAGTGTATTAAATAAATAATAATAATATTGGTTATGTTTGGCCACGAGCTCGCGTATCCAATAAAACTCCTCAAAATTAAATTTGAGTGAAATATAAAAATACAAATAATAATAATAATAATAAATTTTATCTTAACAGATTTATTTACTCCCTTCTATTTGGATCGACAACCATCTTCAATCACAATTCTCGTCGCCAATAAGGAATCCGGAAAGAAGTGTTAACAAATTACCGTTCACTATGCGTTTATTTCTTGACTGACAGTTACAATAAATCTACCTACATATAATAACTAAATATATCACAGATCCTAGGAATATTTCTGCCTCTTCTGTCCACAAAGCCATCAAGTCATCAAAAATACATTTTATTTCTATTCCATGATAAAAAAAGACAATCCAATCCAATTATTAAATAAGTGTAATTGTTTACATATTGTTACATTAATAAGTATTATTTATGTTCATTTAGTGCGATCTACGTCCCGCCGAACCGGGTGTCCTAGGTGAGCAACAAAGCTGCACGACGCGATGTATCAATATCAAATGTACTGTTTGACCTACGAACAATCCCGCGGCAATATTTGTACCTAACTACCAGGAACAGTCCCGCGGGAATATTTGTACCTAACTATCACGAACATACTCAACATGTTAATAATTGGTGTCACGTTGTCAGCTATTGTAGCGTCGCGTCAATAGAACGTCTATAAATGGTGGCGTGGACGCGAACTCTGGATGTGTTCCCCTTCACTTATATACACGCAGCGTTGTACTTCGTCATGCAGCATTTTGTCGCTCATTTAGGACATTGGCTATTTCTTCATAAGAGCCAGACCCTACTAGAGTGGTGTTTATAACCGCTATCATTACATGACTCTCGTTGTAGTCACGTGAACGCGATTGTAGATTTTCCTCACGCGGGGCGTTTTGTTCTTAGGTTATTGTATCGACCCTTACGGGACCCATTGATTTCACAGTTTTTGTACGGCTGTCACTGCTGGATGTATATTTCTGCCAAATTGCTGTTTTTAGCCCAAACAGTCTCTGAACTACTTAAGCCGGTGACGGATGAACCGACGACGAAACTGTAATGGTTCCTAACAACAAGTAACAATTGGTATGTTACTTAGGAATAATGTAGCTTCCAGTAGTTGAGTAGCTCCGAAGAATTAAGTATTGTTTGACATTACCATAAGCACCTCAAATTGTTTTACAGTAAAATAAATAGTAAGCAAGTACTTTTTTTATATAACTCATTTTCACAATTTGATTACCGAGCCTAATTTCCTAATTCCTACTAAATCTTAATTTGGACTGTTGTTTCGGATTTCAAGTTCTGTCGTAATTGTTTTCTTGTACATAATCGTTTCCATTTCAATAAAAGTCTGTGTACACTTTTAACTTGTTACATGAATGTTACCTACTAATTCTAGAGTAGATAAAATACCTTGGACTGACACCTCCTCTCTCTCATCCTCGCGTGTGGGTGCATTCGTGGCTGTGACTCCCTTAGCCCCGGACCCGCGTAAGAAATTAAGCTTTACATTTCGAAGGTTCGGCTGTTGTTTTTTGACACCCCACGACATGTACAGGAGTTCCAATTGTGAGGCGGAAACCACAACCTTTGCCATACGTTTGTCGAATCACAGAACGTTCTGGAAATTTACCATAAACGATTTCAATCGTAAATTCATAACTATGTAACTCGATGAATAAAACAGCATATCTAAGTTTTACATGCTTCGATCGTTCGTGTGTATAATTTTCAACAAAGTCATGACTTATTAATGCGACAGTGTGTGACATACACATTTTCAAACACATACATAATTATTATGTTATTTTCGAATGTCTTATTTTTAACACTGGTGCCAGATTCTATTCAGGCCGCATAAAGGCATCTGACGGCACAATTGAATTATTGAAACTGTCAACCAGTGTGCAGGTTTCCTCACGTACGTCTATGAAAACTACTATACATAAGTCACATTGGTATACAAACTCATGTAGCACGAGTAGAATTCGAACAAGGTACCTTTCGATCTCTAGCGGACGGTCTTAAACACTGGACCACTACAGCAACTAGTATTTTTGGAAAAAGTTCTTTTGGAGAGTAGTTCAAGGGGGATTTTATGAACCTATCTTTCATCTTCAGCGTATATAATTCTTTTCTACAATGTAATCTTCAATTTGACTTAGAAAACTTAGTTCAATTGTTTTTGTTTTTACATTTTTAATGAAAACACAATAGCTAAATGTTATTGAAATTTTGAATAATTTCATTTATGTACAGTCAACAGCACATCCAATTACCAAAATTAATTGCATTTCATTCGTCGCTATTACCGCGATCGAATGTAGGGTAACTTGATGTGCTGTATTAATTGTACAAAACAATCTTAATATCATATTTTTTGTTAAACTATTCTACAACTAAAAGGAAAAAAATATATTAAAACTAATTTTAAACAAATTAAAAAAAAAACTTATGCTTCTTCTGTAAATGGTGTAACAAAGAGGTCACTATCTATCCATCTCAGGTAAACGATTCAGATGATTCAAATAAAACATGGGACTTTTTAAAATAGATTTTTTCAAGATTTCTCCATCATTACTTGTAAACATTATGTGCTATTCTCGTGGCGATAAGGTACCGTTAGCAGCTCAGCTGCAATAACATTGATGACGTCACCCGGGCTGTATGGCTTGCAGGTGCGATGCAATTATAGTGCAATGACGAACCTTGTGCAGCGGGTCAGATTGCTCGGGAATCGGGAAGAGGAAAATTTAATAGAAAATATGTTTTTCAGTAAGTGAGGCAAGCTAGCAATCCAAACTAATATTATATAATGCGAAAGTAAACTAATTTGTTCCTTACCTTTTCACTCTTTATCTGCTCGACCAATCTTGAAAATCAAATCAAATCATTTTATTTGCTTAAATATGGTAGGTAATACAATATCCACATAATGGTTTAGAACTAGCCTATTTAGTCGTTGACAACACCATGCAAATGTTAATAATAGCATATTTAAAAAATTATAAAATGACATACACGTAATTTTGCATACATGTAAACTAAAGTACGGAGAAGGACATATGGTACCTATCACCCTGGAAAAATATATGTTCCCGTGGAAAAGTGACGTGGGCGAAGTCGCGGGAAAAAGCTAGTTGTCGTATAAATGAGTTTCTATAGCTTTTTATACAGGTATGAAACGGACGCATGGCATTTTACCTCACAATAGTGTTCGACACTGCCTCATCTTAAGGTCTTAGGGTCAAATCGAGGAAGAATATATCCTCCACTCAACTTTATAGAGCAATTCTATCTTAGGTTATTTACCAGGTGTATATATGGTCTTTACCAGTGATAGAATTTAGTACATAGGTACTTGGATACGCCACTCCCAACTATTTCAACCGTCAAACTGCAGTGCTTGCATTGTTGTGTACCGGTTTGAAGGGTGCGAGTGGCAGTGTGAATACGTCTGCTGGTGGGCCACATAGCGCTTGGTAATATAGGGCGGAAACCACACGCAAACCATTGTTAAGAACGGATAATGATCCATCAAAACAATTTCAGGCACATTATTCGTTGTGTTTTTGATTTCTTTTGTTTTTGCTAGCTGTACAGACCGATAAGGGTGTACGAAGTTACGCGTGCCAGAAACGTATATGACTTCACCGTAGCTATGTGTATTGTTACTACGTAAACGAAGTTAAACGTGATTATTTCCGTTGTTTTTTTGCATACATTTGTTTATTTACTCTTTTTAGAAGAAGGAGCTTGGTCTGTGGTTAGATATAATAAAACTCCACATTGACTCAGTTGTCCATTGGGTTAGTAAGTACTACTTTAATTTCATCTTGTTGTCTATAGTATATATTGATATAAATAAATTAATAGTTTCAAAAACACAAGAAAAACACGATTTTATAACAGCACGTGAAACTCAATCGGTCAAAGTTCATTACAACATCTTTCTAACAAGTCAAATTACGGCTGTGATACGATATTCGATCATGGAATGCTAGTGCATATCTTTCGGCTTCATCGTCAGACCTTGAAACCTAATCGTCGTTAAAGTCATTACAAGACTTCTAACAAATCCAAACACATCTATACGATGTTCCATCATGAAGTTCCAGTTCATATCTGCCGGCTCCATCGTCAGATCAGTTCGACAGCACCATATTATTGTATTGTCATCAGAACTACATACAGCTGCCAATTTTCATGACGCCACGATCATTGGAAGATGGTTAAACCTTAAATTGCATTACATGTTTCTTACATACATACAGGTCAACTTATTAAAATCGTGTTAAAAACAGCTTAGGGTCAGCTTAAGGGTTCATAATTTGAAGGTTTATTTTTATGCGGATCCAGGGCTTCGTGGTCTCTTGATGCAACCGTGATCTCGCTCGGGGACGATAGGCTTGTTTTATAGTATTTAAAGAAATGTTACTAGATTTCCAGTTATCTCGCTCATTATCATCTGATTCTGACACTAATTGGTATTTTTAGGTCACATATTCATATTATTCTACTGACCTAGAAAAAAATGAATATCATTTTATAGAAATATATGTATAATAATTATTATCTTTCTCTATAATATATATGTACCTTAACATATATATATATGATGATTCTTTGATTTATTTATTGAATATTTCACGTAAACTATACAGTTTCGGTTTATAATTGCCAAAGTCATCAAGCATCGAAATATCTTGCGGGAAAATGACGTGATACAGGGCTCAATATAATTCTAAATTTCATAGTTGATCGGGATTCGTCCCAATCTTTTCAAACACGAAGATACAAATAACATTAATTGAACTGGTTCCCAAGTATGTTCACTTTGAGACACAAGTTTGACATTAGATTATTTTACAAGCTTATCGATGTACCTATGTCCCTATGACTAAAACGGGTGGCTTGCAACTCAAGTTTGAAGCAGAATCTTCAACCGATTAAGATGAAATTTTGTACACAGGTTTAGTCATAGGGACAATGCATTATTATGATAGCTAGGTATATAGTATCGTCGAGTTACAAGTCTTGAACTTTTGGGGCTAACTCTATATTATTATAATATATTTATTTTTAAAACATGTGTACCTATTTAGATAAACTTCCGCTCGTCATATGCGCACGTATTGGCATATGACGAGCGGAGGCCATTTTACCTCTATGGCGCGGCAATAGCGACGATTTTGCAATGAATTTGGGTAAGTTCATGTGCTGTTGACTGTACCATGCATGTACCAATAACGTTGAGCAAATGAACGTTTCTCTTTCTATCTTTCAAATAAACATCCAAATCAAACTAGGTATTCAGATGCATTGCATTTGATAGCGACGTAAAAGGAGATACATTACGTCAATCGAGACCAGATAAATATATATGTATATAATGTATATTTACTAGTACGTAGTTATAATGCAACTAAGGGAGCGAGGATAGACATAGTCTGCTCATGACAGATGACAGATGTAACATTTTGCATAACGTTAATATTATTCAATATGGATTGTCTATTGTTTACAAAATAGCAATGCTACTGTTGTTATTAGCGCTGTCATCTTGTTAAAAAATATTTTGCTGTCCTCTTGTTATCGAAAATACATATAGGTACCTATCAAAAAGTACCTATATACTTCGGTGATAAACGCATTATATTATCAGATTATTATACAAACTCATGTGGCACGAGAATGATTCGAACCAGAGACCTTTAGTTACAAGCGGACGGCCCTAACCATTGGATCGCAACCGATTCCAATTGTTTTTTGATAACTAAGTAAATTAGTAACTGTAATTATAAATGCGAAAGTCTGTCTGTCTATCTGTCTGTCTGTTCCGCTTTCACGGCTAAACTGCTCGACCGATTTTGATGAAATTTGATATGCATATACGTTAAAGACTCCCATTCAAACAGACTACTTTTTTTTCAATAATCAACCCCCAAGTGACTGATAATGGTGGGGTGAAAGTTTGTATGAAAATCATGTTTATACCAAATTCACGCGGGCGAAACCGCGCGCAAAAGCCAGTACTACTTAAATATATTTTGTCATGTCAATGAAAACAATTGCTTGTTTACAGACTGTCTGATTCTCTGATAACTGTAGTCGACCTATTTCTACACTTTATATAATTTGAAATAATTTTGCATGCCTTGTCTGAAGCCCTTCCTGTTATTCAATATAGGATTATATTCAGTCTTACGTAATATATTTATAAGCTGTTAAACTTTTAAAACCAATGTTAAAAACTGTTATATAATGTAATAATGTTGTCCATTACATTATTACATTATATAAGAGTTATTTCAAGTGATTCTCAGAACCTTAGGGTGGGTTCCACCGTCAACTTTAACGTGCGCAGTAAAACGTAAAATACGCCATTACGTCTAAACGTCAGCGGCGCGTCGGTTAAAATCGATGTCTAATTTGACAGTGCAACTCACCCTTATTGTTTTAATGTTTTAACATATTTTGATAAATTCCCAAATTTTCGTTTAGGTAGTTTACTACCATATCATCAAAATTCTGTCTTTCTGTCCGCCTGTCTCGCTTTCACAGCAAATTTTGATGTTTGGATTAGATATACCTAGTTAATAAGTTTTGACCCGAAGTCAAACACAGGTTACGTGGACGGAGCTACGGCCAGCGGCTAGTTAATTATATAGCAGCCCGGCTTTGCTCGGGTAAAACCATCATAAATTATACGCCTAAACCTTCTTCAGGAATCATACTATCTATTGGTGAAAACCATACAATTTCATCAACCACAACAATGATATTTTTTATATGTAAGTATAATAATATTACCAAATGCTATGTTCCTGTTTTCAATAAACAAATTAACGAACGAGTTACAACTTTCACGGGTTGCCTTCTGGGCGATTTTCGCGAACATTCGAGAAGGATTTTGTGTACCATTGTAGTGCATTGAATGGACTCGCGTCGGGAGTTTCCAGAGAAATCTGAAATAATTTCAGTACGCTGTGGGATCTTGGCGAACAAGGACCTTAATCCTGTTACTCCTAGTTTCCCCTTATTGTAGTACTTTTCATATATTTGTCCTGTATCAGTCTTTGTTGATTTTAGAGTTTAAATTAAATAGTGGTATTTTCGAGTCTTTGTAAGGTAAGTCGTTGGTTCCATTTCTAGACACGTGTATTTGTACCTTGTGTTTGTTTGTTAAGTGTCTTTGTTAAGTGGGTTTAGGATAAATTTAAAATTATAATTTTGTTGTTAACACGATTTTTTTCGCCTTTCGCTGCCTGGTTATTGTGCGGGTCATGATGTTGATATTATCAAGTAATTTGATATTTGTGTTGTTATTGGATATTCTCATACTTGGCAAATGTAATTTAGACTTGGTTTGCAATTTTTTGATTTATTTAAGCTAATTTATTCAGTGTTTCCGTAAATTTTTTTATAACGGTGGATTTTTACGACATAAAAAGAGCAATTTCTAAGAACATTTATTAAGACAAATTACATAGATATGAGTCAAGTATTACGAATTTACGTTGAAATATCGATGTTATTAACAAAATTAAATTACATTGTAATTCGAGATACTGCGTATTTAGCGGGTTGCTATGGGTTCAGCGGCATAATGGCATCTTTTTTCGATTTATTGATTCGAGCTGTAGAGATTCCACATTTTTCCCGTTTTGATTGTGTGTTTTGTGATTCAAATAAACGATTTTATCTATCTACCATCAGGTCGTTCCTTTTCTGTTTTTAAGGCTCACAAATATCAACACTTCGATATATCGACGTAAATGTATTTTCGTTCAAAGAAAACTTTGATCTATAGCTTGTGTGCCTAGCCTTATCAAGTATCAATTTCAGCAATAATTTAAAGCAAGTCTACAACCTTGATAATTACTTATGTCATAACATGAATATGTATTTGTATAATACGCGTACTAGTGCAATATCAAATATATATGCAGTTGCATTCTTATCGTGTTTATTAATAGCTATAGTACCTACCTGGGTATAATTTGTTGTAAGGTTAGCTGCAGCGGTTTCCTAGTCGCGCTCAGGGTCATATCTCGCTGTAGTATAATAGTTGTCATAATGCGTCTATTGTGTTGTCCGTACTTCTGTGCTAATTAGTGTGATTACAAATAGTGCTTCCGTGGGATTCACAATTGTTAAGTACTTTTTTAAATAAGTATAAGATGCATTTGATTATGTAAACATTTGTGCAGTTTTGTGTCATGTTCAAAAATATGATATCATAAATTTATCGATACAAATCGTCCATACTAATGTTATAAAATACGAAAGTCTGTCTGTTTATCTGTCTGTCATGCTTTCACGGCTAAACTGCTGGGCCGATTTTTATTTATATGGCATCATCTAGTACTAAATACTAGCGTAGATGTAGGTATTTATGTGCTATATTCTCGAAATGATCGAGAACTGTCATTAAACATTCACGGAAACTCTTGACAAATTTTCTAAGGTAATTTCTTTGTGTTTCCGGAAATATTTAAGAGGAAGTCCGAGAATAGAAAATTTATAGGCGACACATCATTAACTATTTGATCTTGCAAGTACTATTACATAATCCATAATATACATTCAGTACACACAGTAAGTACTATAAATTATATTGTAAGGGGCGATATACAGAATTTAGTAACCATGCATATTGGGCGTGCCACAGGGCAGAGTTCTTGGCCCTATATTCCATTCTAATAATTTATTTAGAATGCTAAATAAAATTGGAAAGAGCCACTGAAGTGCTCTTTCACCATATCCAATAGGAATTATGGTGAAAGGCTCTTCAGTCGCTCTTTCCAATATTCAAATATGAAAGTGTTATATGTATATAGGACTTAATGTTGTGTATATTTTTCAAAGGTAATAACCACGATGTTGGGCGGCAGCGTGCTGTGGTTCCGCCACGGGCTTCGGCTCCACGACAACCCGGCTCTGCTCAGTGCCACTGAAGACAAGAGCGTGCCATTCTTCCCAATCTTCATATTTGATGGAGAGTCCGCTGGTAAATCCTCTTCCATATATTTTATTAACAAAATATAACAAAATATATTGTGGATAGATGCGTTATTTTACGTTTCAAACGTAAAATAACGCGTCTAAATAGATCCACAATATATTTTGTATATATTTTCTATATCTATGATTGAGATGGCGCGTAAGAAATAGTCTCCTAAAATCTTTCGTTAGCTGGGCTAAAGTTTAGCCTATCTTTTCAATGCTGGGATTTTCTTTATCGACCCTGAGATAATTATAGTGTAAAAAAACGAAGCATGACTAATAAATTTATGATGATTGATTGTATGTTTGTCAGAAATGGTTACGTCTGTAGTAGTCTGAATGGTTTCATAATTCGTGACGCTGTAGTGATGGTAATGACGCACACTAACAGTCATTACCAAGCTTGTGGACGGTAACCGATAAATCTGTTTTGATTGGGATAATCCGAGAGCCGCGGTGATGTTAAATAATCACTAAACAATAGAGGGACCTCCGTTATGGAATTTATACGTAAGTAAATGTTACTACGTATATTCCTCCACTTACGTAATACTTCGTTAAGCAAAACATGATAAATATGGGTATTGTCTAGACGTAATATACAAATAGTGAATTTGGATTGTCTGTATCATCGTATAAACATATGTCTAGATCGGTTTCCAAATTAGTAGTCACGTGGAGTCGCATCTGATGTTAGATTGGAACAGAACTCTCTCTCTCTCATCACTGCGTTTTCTTAGTTACTTCAGCTGTTGATTGTCGGAGCCCAGGGACCGCTTTCCTACTTTTTCTCCATCGCACGATCCACGTCGCACGATCGTCGGCATCCCTAGTTGTCAGACCATTGTCATGCATATCATCCTTGACGACATCAAGCCGACATTTTTTGAGTTTGCCTTTCTGTCAGGGCCAGACGGGCGGGAGCAAAATAGTCAGACATTTGTTCCCTACGTAATTTACCGTTCTACGCAAGACGATTGATCAAGATATTGTACTATGGATTTGGTTTGGTAACTTAAGTCCTATGATATAAGTAAAAGATTAAACACACAGTTAAAATACCACAGGGTAAACTTGTGTGGAGATTTGAAATATTATTTCCATCATCATCATAATATAATGTTCCCATTGGCTTCCTTTATAGATGAATGAGGAGAATTGGCCATTTCGTTTCCAATGCGGATTGGAGGTTTTATTCTTGTCAGACACATTATTTATTTTTGTTAATGTTTGTTTCGTATAACAGGTACGAAACTTGTCGGGTATAACCGCATGCGGTATCTGCTGGAAGCATTGGAAGACATCGACAACCAGTTCAAGAAGTATGGCGGGAGGTTGATCATGGTCAAGGGGACCCCCAATGTCGTCATCAGGCGGCTTTGGGAGGAATTCGGTGAGTTGCATTTTATTTGCGGCTATGAAATTATTTTTTTCTTATTCGCCGAGTGGATCATTCTCATTTCATTGTCTTGTTTTTAATTTTAAACGACGACAGACGGAAGGGAGTTGGTATCTGTATGTCTGTCCGTGGCTTAAATTCCAAAATCTGTGGATTTGAGTTGGATGCAAAAATATCTCTCTGACGACAATAAAAGCTTGTGTTAAAAATTATATTAACTATAGCTCTCTTAATAGGGGTGCCTTTGCCTAGCATGGGAACCATAGGCTAATAAAAAAAAGGAATTGTTTTCATGGGCGTAAAAACAAAAAAGCATTTTGAAAAGGGTTGCCATGTGAACAGAGTTTAATGGCAACCCTTTTCATTTTGCTGTGCAACGCAATTTTTGCCGCGTTAAAAGTTTTTGATTAAATAATTTATTTGAAATTTGTAAGCAGTTACAGTGTTCAAAGACCTAGAGCAACGTTCGTTTGTTGAGTGAAGCCTCACAATTCTCGGTTAACTTCTCAATTAGCTTGATTTTGTCAGGATTCACATTAATTACGAAGTGTTACTGTGAAAATACCTGTATCAAAGCGCCTATTTACTACGGTGAAGCTGAAACTGCTATAAACTGCATTTGGTCTTATAAAATTATCAGTCTATCAAAAATATATATTAAAAAAAACATCTTATAATTTGATATACGCTCCAAAAGGCGCCATTTTAAAGGAAAAACATCACCATTTCGACCCTAATAAATCCATTGCTGAAAATAGCCTTTTGTTGTCAAGGTATCCGCAAATTATGCTTCGAGCAAGATTGCGAGCCGGTGTGGCGCGCGCGTGACGAGAGCGTGAAGCGGGCGTGCCGTGAGATCGGCGTGAAGTGCCAGGAACACGTGTCCCACACTCTGTGGGAACCTGACACCGTCATCCGCGCCAACGGCGGCATCCCGCCTCTCACTTACCAGATGTTCTTGGTGAGTGATACATAATTGGAGCACATTGCTGGGTCACGTGACGCGAGCGTGAAGCGGGCGTGCTCACTTACTAGATGTTCTTTGTGAGTGATACATCACAGACCTACTTGGTGTCTGTCTATAGTCGAATTTCGAACGCCTCCGTTCCTAACGCCCCATTTGAGGCGTTGAGGGCTAAATGAAGGGATGTAACTTTTGGAAATAAATATATGGATACAGTATCACGTATTTCAAATATTCTGACAGCCTTAAGCATTTTGACTTATTTTGCTTTTACTTCAAGAGTTGTTACTTAAGTGACGGGCGATATTGAGATCTATCCTTTACCTATAAGGAATATATACCTTGAAGAATTCCTTGTTGCAATAAAGAGTTCACCTATCAATATTGTTTTACCTTCAATAACATGCTAAATTTTTGCCAACATATCGAGACTTTAAGACCGCCTTCCAACGCTAAAATTTACCTCATTCTAAAGCGTCAACCGATAATGAACCCTATCCTATAGTACCTTCTAGAATTATCTACTTTTTTTAGCACACCGTAGCCACGATCGGGGAGCCTCCCCGCCCGGTTGAAGACGCGGCCCTACTCGGCGTCAAGTTTGGCACACTGCCGGAGTGTTTCTATGAGGAATTCACCGTTTTTGATAAGGTTCGTTATGTAATACTAGCTTTTGCCCTGGTTAATTTTCCGGGATAAAAGATACCGTAGTCCTACTACATAGTTCAAAGTACATGTATGCAAAATTTCATGAAGATTGGTTGAGTAGATAAAGCGTGAAGATGTAACAAACTTACTTTCGTATTTTTTATATTAGTATAAGGATATTAGCCACGAAAAGCCGTGACTCACCTATTTTTGTCCTCCTTTATACAGTGTTTGTATAGAAGCGGTTGTGGTGTAATGGATAAGACGCCCGCCTGTGGACCGAAATGTCCCAGGTTCGAATCCTACTCGTGCCACACGAGTTTGTATACCAATCTAACTAACATATAGTAGTTTTCATCGACCACCAGCTTCCGGTGAAGGAAAACATCGTGAGGAAACCTGCACACTGGTTGATTATTAACTTGTGTGTGAAACGGAAAAGGCAATACTAATGCCAAGAGAGTTGTTGTGTGTGTTTAATTCCACGTAATGACCACGACCCTCAGCCATGAGGAATAAGACTATGAAAAAGATACAGTGTGTCATTCTTCTCCACTTTCCCCTATCTGATGGCTATATTTTTAGCTATATCCGCGAAAGACTTCATCCATCTCTCATGACGACCTCGGTGGCGCAGTGGTAAAGTTCTTGCCACTGAACCGAGAGGAACCCGGGTTCGATCCCCGGTCGAGTCGTGATGAAATAAGATCTTTTTCTGATTGGCCCGGGATTGGATGTTTATCTATATGTGTTATAAAATATAGTATCGTTGAGTTAGTATCCCATAACACAAGTCTCGAACTTACTTTGGAGCTAGCTCAATATGTGTGATTTGTCCTAATATATATATATATATATATTCTCATTATATTTCAGATATTGGTTATAATCTTTATTATTAACGTAGGCTTCCTCGATAAAGGCTTGCCTAGTCTGTGCATCACTGTGCAAACCTTTCTCGAGGAAGCCTATTTATCCTCATAAGTCACTACATATTTCTAGATTTTAAGCTCTAGATTTACAATTAATTCACATTCCCAGGTGCCGAAGCCTGAAGACCTGGGGGTGTTCCTGGAGAACGAAGACATCCGCATGATAAGATGGGTGGGCGGGGAGACGGCTGCCTTGAAACATTTGGAGCAACGACTCGCCGTGGAGTATGAGACTTTTTGCAGGTAACTCGTCTGTTTGGCTTATCTTCGCGTGATAAAAAACATTTTTAAAAAATCGCCTAAAACAACGCGTTATTGTTTACGTGTGCGTTGCTAGTTATACGACATACGTACACAACATAGTAAAGGGACAAAACAATCTTGATCCGTAATCGTAAATTAAGTTTTTTTTAAAGATTAATATGACTTAAATATCTTATAGTGATTTATTTTTAGATACTAATATTCTTATTAGTATAATTAATGTGTGTGGAGGTTTAAATGTTTGTTTATCAATCACGCCACGTGTTTGACGTTGCGTTGCGTTGCGTTTTTACGACCGTAAGCAGTTGACAAGTGAACATCGCCTGTGTTTCGCTCCGTATTAAATTATAAATTAGATCGGCTTATAAATTAAGTGTTCGGCGTTGTGATACCGCGAAGCTTTTATTCAACTTCCATTGTATGTAATTATGTAATCTCGTATGTATGTACTGATGGAATCTTGCATCAATCAATTCCAGAAAACAGATATCTTCAATCGATTGAGCTGAAATTTTGTGCACACGTTTAGCTTGGATGACAATGCATTGTTCTAAGCATGACCTGATGGTGCACCCAGTAACGGCTCCCTACGGGGTAACTCGCCAACGGTTTACTGCACGCGCATGATTTTTTTGGCACGCAGCGATTGTAATGAGATCTCTTCGACTACAATAAAAGCTTGTGTCAAAAATGTTTTTTTTTTAACTTATTACTTAATAATATCTACATCTAACTGTTGGGGACTGTATAATACAAGGTCTTCTTCGATTTTTTAACACACGATTTGTATTTCTATCTGGATACGTAATTACAAATTGAACTTAACACTAAAGGAAATGTCGCTATTCTTATTCACATTTTCGTATTCACATTAGTATACTAGTGAGCGAATCGGCATTGCGGCGCTCTGATTGGCCGGTCGCTCGTGAGTGCTTAAGTGTCGTCGTCGGCGCGCTTGTGTCTCGCTCGTTGTCCATTACACTAACGTTAGTTTAATAAGATTTAACTGTTGTCTCATTCCTAGGGGTTCGTACTTGCCAACGCATTGCAACCCGGATCTCCTCGGACCGCCGATATCGCTGAGCCCTGCCCTGCGATTCGGCTGCCTCTCCGTTAGAAGGTAATAAATAAATAAATATATAAGGACAAATCACACAGATTGAGCTAGCCCCAAAGTAAGCTCGAGACTTGTGTTATGGGATACTAACTCAACGATACTATATTTTATATCAAATACATATATAGATATACATACAAGACCCGGGCCAATCAGAAAAAGACAATTTTCCATCATGACCCGACCGGGGACCGAACCCGGGACCTCTTGGTTCAGAGGCAAGCACTTTACCACTGCGCCACCGAGGTCGACAGTAATATTCACTAAATTGTATAAAAACAAAGTAGCTTCCCGCTATATTCTGTCCCTTTCTATGCATAGATCTTTAAAACTACGACGATTTTTATTGCGGGTTGTTCTAATAGATGGTGGGATGGTTTTTATATATAATTTATTATGTTTTTACCCGAGCGAAGCCGGGGGCGGGCCGCTATCTGTTTCCCTCACGGGGTCACTGTCCCAGACAGAGCCCAAGGTCAGAAGAATTTATTTTAAGTCATCTTTTTTATATTTTTACTAGCGGTTATTGGTCCCTAACACACACATATATATTATTTCTTTTTCTATACATATACATTGGTATATGTATAAAAAAATATTATACATATACATACACATTAGTATATGTATAAAAAATAATAATGAAAATTATCTTTTAAGAAATAATAATAATAAAAAAATTAATTAAAAATTATTCAATACGCAGGTTCTACTGGGCCGTGCAGGATCTGTTCCGCAAGGTGCACCAAGGCAGACTATCGTCCACTCACTTCATTACCGGTGAGACTACACCTCCACGCGAGGACGTGTGGTTCCCGCCCTAGATTAGGACAATGGTCTAGTATAGGCGGTATCTTTCTGTGGGCGTTGTGTGAGGAAACTATTTTGAGGGAAGAAGTCTTCACAGTTTATAGGCAACAACTGAATTATAATAATAATAATAAATATATTAGGACAAATCACACAGATTGAGATAGCCCCAAAGTAAGTTCGAGACTTGTGATATGGGATACTAACTCAACGATACTATATTTTATAACAAATACACATATAGATAAACATCCCGGGCCAATCAGAAAAAGACCATTTTCCATCATGACCCGACCGGGGCTCGAACCCGACACCTCTCGGTTCAAAGCCAAACAATTTACCACTGCGCCACCGAGGTCGTCGAATTCCCAAAGTGGTTTGATTTCAGGCGGGTGGATCGTAAAATCACACGGAATTCGAGCTTCGAGGCATGGCAGCTGCGAAAGTAACCCGAAACACGAGATGATGAGAGAGAGATAACAGTTTTATCCATGCTAATATTATAAATGCGAAAGTCTGTCTGTCTGAAGCCGTAAAAGCGTTACGGCTAAACCGCTGGACCGATTTTGATGAAATTTGGTATGCATGTAGTTAAAGGCTCCCGTTCAAAAATCAACCCCCATTTGACTACAATGGGGGGTGAAAGTTTGTGTTCCTCTTTCGCAGAATAACACATGCGGGCGAAGCCGCGTGCAAAAGCTAATATTGTCATAATTAATATAATAATTATTAAATTGTTATCTCTGACTGATACAAACAAATTGTTATCTCGGCACGGGGCAGCTAAAGCTTTAGACATAGTTTAAAAAATATATATATAAGACGGAATTTTTTTCCTCTGTAGTGATAGTTATTATATAATACAGGTCAACTGATATGGCGCGAATATTTCTACACTATGAGTGTGAATAACCCGAACTACGGCCAGATGGAAGGGAACCCTATCTGCTTGGATATCCCCTGGAGGAACCCAGAAGGGGATGAGTTGCAAAGGTATGGGTTCTATATTTTCATCGTTTAAAATTCCCTTAATCTTTTAAGTTCAACATTTCATCCCAAGATTAGACCCCTTGTCTCTTTCAAGGGGATCAATTCGGGGACGAAATTTCATAACCTTAATATAGTTTTTAATCTGTTCAAGGTTCAGTCTCAACATAACGACAAAAATTGCTTTATATCAAAGTAAAATAAATTGACTTTCACGTGGACGTTTTCACGTCAGTTTTCGTAAATTCTATATTCATAAATTATGATGCTCAAACAGAAATAGTTACCTCCAAGTATTTATGGAAATTTTCTGCCTATCTCAGATTTCAAAGCTACAAACTACTACATTTCAGAACGATCAATTCTGAGAAAAAATGCCGAAAGAAATTCAATCAACAGTATTGATCCCTAATTATTATACGAGGGCTGCTATTTATGTATCCGGAACTGGCCAATAATTCTAGAATATTTAAAAAGTAATTACAACATTTGAAAATAGAACTCTTCGGCTAGAGAATAAATATTTTTCATGTCCCTGTCATTTGTTTTTTTCAATTGGCGCCAATTTTGAAAATAGCTTGTCTTCATTGCCATGGATTTAACTCGTGAACATTTTCGCGCGATGATTTATTATGATTTTCGGCGTGGATTAACTCAAAAACAGTGCATCGAACAACTGATTTTAACTTTTGGAGATGAAGCACCATCGAAAACCACTGTGTATTATTGGTTTAAGGAATTTCAACGTGGACGGTCTATGCTCACGGATGAAATTAAGGAGGGTCGTCCTAAATCGGTAGTGGTACAACAAAATATTGATGCTGTGCGACAATTAGTAATGCAAGATCGTCATGTTACATACCGCGAGATAGAGGCGTCTCTGGGCATTAGTATACACGCGATATTACACGAACATTTAATTGTTAAAAAAATTTGTTCGCGTTGGATTCCGCACAACTTGAGCGTAGATCAAAAACAGGCTCGTGTCGACTGGTGTAAGAAAATGATAAAAAAATACAACCGTGGCACGTCAAAAGCTGTTTATAATATCTACACAAGTGACGAAACCTGGATCTATGCTTATGACCCTGAAACTGCTGAGCAGTCAACGGTGTGGGTCTTTCAAGATGAACCGAATCCAACAAAAGTTGTTCGTGCGAGAAGCACTTTAAAGCAAATGGTCGCTTGTTTTTTTGGTATCAACGGACATGTAGCTACAGTGCCACTAGAGAATAGTAGGACGGTTAATTCTGAATGGTACACCACCATTTGTTTGCCAGAAGTCTTTGAAAAAATACGAAAGAACAACCCACAACGCAGAATCATACTTCATCACGACAATGCTAGCTGCCACAAGTCGGCTGAAACAAATAATTTTTTGGAGGGTCAAAAGATTGAATTGACGGGTCATCCGCCGTACAGCCCCGACCTGGCACCCAATGATTTTTATTTATTTCCAAACATTAAAAATAAATTACGTGGTCAACGTTTTTCGAGCCGCGAAGAGGCCGTTGATGCGTTCAATACACACGTTTTGGACATACCTCAATCAGAATGGAAAAAGTGCTTTGAAAATTGGTTTCATCGTATGCAGAAGTGCATAGATCATCGCGGAGAATACTTCGAGAAACAATAAAACCATATGTAATAATATATGTTTGTTTAATTTTGTTATTCCGGATACATAAATAGCAGCCCTCGTAATATGTTCTATAACAACTAAACAAAAGATCATTGTTTGTGTTAGATTATCCATGTTGATACAGTAATTTGACCCTTACTAAGATGGAAAGAAGGCCGCACCGGGTTTCCGTTCGTGGACGCGGCGATGAGGCAACTCCGCACTGAGGGCTGGCTTCACCACGCCGTGAGGAACACTGTGGCGTCCTTCCTCACGCGGGGAACCTTGTGGCTGTCCTGGGAACACGGCCTGAACCACTTCCTCAAGTATTTGCTGGACGCTGATTGGTGAGAAACATCTTCATCATTTCGGAGTAAATTCGCTGTATTTAACCCTGCAAAGATTTCCACAAAGACCGATTGAATGCTTGCGCCCAGCGTCTTTCGTTTGTGGTGAGAATAATATAAAATATATATATATATATATGGACAAATCACACGAATTAAATTCGTGACTTGCGTTATGGGATACAAAGTTAACTAATATCGCAATATTTTTATTGGTTACCTATCTATTGTTTGAATTACGGGACATAGTAACTGAAACTGGTATTCTGCCCGTGTACCAAATTTCAGTCGAGTAGATTTTGCGTGATAGAGTAACAAACATACATACACATATACACCCTCACAAACTTTCGCATTATTAAAGGTTACAAATTAGCATCAGGTATTTCGACAATTTATTTCTTCTATGATGTGTGTAGTGCGACTTTGCTATTTAATCGAGTGTACGCAGCCAACCAATCACAATGCGCCATTCTGACGCAACGACAACAACGCCCCAATGTGATTGGTCAGAGTACCAATCACATTGGGGCGTTGTTGTTGTGATGGGTACTCGGCGTCTCACTTCGAATCACGTAAAAATCGTGTCAGGCGACTTGAATAAAATCTGACACTAGTGTTAGCAATAACACACTCGATAATGACTTAGAATCGATAGATAATTCGTTTATTTAATTTGTCACAGACACCAAAGAAATAACAGACAAGTTTTATAATAAAACAAATAAATAAATAAAAAACAACAAATTGGTGTGCTGCAGCAAGGCAATAAGGCCATAACTCAGCGAAAATAGTGAGTGGTTAAATGCAAACCAGCGCTCCGCCCTCAGGTCGGTATGCGCCGGCAACTGGATGTGGGTGTCGTCGTCCGCGTTCGAAGCGTTGCTGGACTCGGGCGAGTGCGCGTGCCCGGTGAGGCTGGGCCGGCGGCTCGACCCCAGCGGCGAGTACGTGCGCCGCTACGTGCCCGAACTGTCGCGGATGCCTGTCGACTATATGTGAGTGTGGTGTGTTTTTAACCACAAAGGGCTGTTATAAGTTCGACCGCTAAGCGTCGAGGTCGTCGTCGGGTTGGCCACAGTTCACAGGATCACTCTTCATCGAAAGCACGTTGCTCCAAAAAAAAAAAAATGTATACCTCAAGTTATTTAAACTTTATTATCATGTTCTTACCTAAACTAATTATATCAAGCAGAAATGATTTTATCGATTGTTTTAATTCAAACTTAATCTAGATTTTGCGAAACCAAAAAAATGTTTCGACGATACGTGCTTTCGATGAAGAGTAATGAGCTGTGGATATCCTCTGTCTGTGTACGTGGCACCGTAGCTCATCAACGGGTGGACCGATTTGGATGCGGCTTTTTTTATTTTATACCCATTTTTTATGCTGTGGTTCTTAGATATGTTTGATCAAAATCGGTGTAGCCGTTCAAAAGTTGTAGCGAAATGAATATTGAAAGTCGGGGATTTTTTGGATTTGTCTAACAAATAAACTTGCGTAGTAAGTATTCGGACCTGCGACCTTTAGATCACAGCCGAAAAATGTTAACCACTGGGCCATCACCGCTTCATAACTACATACATATGTTATAATGACGGGGTAGCACGGACCTTTTTTATTTAATTCACACCGCAAATACTCCCGGCTGCAAGGTATTTGAAACGTCAGCAACATTAAATTAAAAAGATTCGTGTTAAGTCCCTTAGTTATGTGTTCAAAGCGTGAAAATTAAAAAAAAAAGAATACTACCGAAACTGTCAGGGGGTTTCTTAAATTTTTTATTTAGTTATTATTACAATAAAGTGTGGAATGCCCTGTTCTAGCTACGAGCCTTGGAAAGCGCCCATAGACGTGCAAGAGCGCGCCAACTGCATTATCGGGAAGGACTACCCCGGACCCGTGGTCAACCACCTCGTCGCCGCGCAGAAGAACAGGAACGCCATGCAAGTGAGTGCTGGTAGTTTATACCGCTTGTGTCAGCATGTCTGGCCAGTGAGGAGTAAATGGGCAGATGCGTTTGAGTATGTTATTAAAACTAAAAATTATTAAGACAGATGATTTTTTGCAATTTACAATATAAATGAATAATTAACGCATGGGAAACGCTCCTAGAGTGTTGTGTCAATTGAAATTGAACTACTCGTGACACGCCTGGTAGATTTAAGTAATAATCGCACTAAATATTTAGTTTTGGGCGAAACAAGCGCAATTTAAAAATTTACGGAAAACTGTGCTACTGATGAAACGCTATGAAATAAAAATATCTTTAAAAACAGGGTTTTTTTTCTTAATAATATTTAAATTTACGTATTTACTCAGCAGTGGGACACCAGTTGGTTCTAAATAATACATAATAATAATAATCATTGTTTAAGGAATTTATTTCATCTGCCCATTTATGATGGAAGATTGGCTTTTTTCACTTAATGGCTTTTCGCTCCTATTTTTTTGCTTTTATTGAGTGATGTAGTGAATAGTAAACAATAATATAAGTTAGCATAGTTTATTTAACTGGCTACAATAACAGTTCTTAAACATACAGCTTTCATTTAAAGCTTTGTTATAAAATAATTGTTTATTTTTGTCTGTAAATTATAATTGTGAAGGGATTAGAAAAATAGGACGCTAATGATGAGCCTCTAAATTTCTGGTTTGTATTTAGTTAGATATATGTAATTCTCGGCACATAAGTTGATTTTTTTTTCTTTTCTCTTATTATTATAATCTGTCCGTTTACGACATTAAACAATATTTTTATGGTGTCCAAACAGCTATTGGTCCAAATCCATTGACTTGTCCTCTCCATAAATCAGTACTTTTATTGTACTTGTTTGTATGAGCTTCGAATTTATTGCATTATGAACACATATCCAAGGGCGATTTTCTCTTTAGTCTGGAAAAAACTACTCTCGGCTTCATGAGACCCGCTGCAAGCTCATTGGTATGGTTTAATAGACGGTCCTTGTACTTTGGCATTCTGTTTTTAATTTCCTCCATGACTGTGGGGATATTTAGGTCCCGATGTAATTGTGCATTTGTTATATACCAAGGGGCATCCACTATAGTTCGCAGCATTTTTAATTGGAATCGTTGTAAGATCTCTAAATTTGAGTTTGCCTATGTACCCCAAAGTTTGTATTCCATACGTCAATGTTGGTTTTATTATACATTTATATACAAGCAGTTTGTTTTCCAGTGATAACTTGGATTTCCGATTAAGCATACAATAATATTTTCCAAATTGCAAACTGAGAGCTTTACGCTTTGTAAAAATGTGTTTCTTCCAAGTAAGTCTTCTATGTAAATAAAGAACCTGGGACTTAGCATCCTGAGCTTGCGGTATACTGACGTCAAGTTGATTTTTAGTGGTTATTATTTATGAAAAAATAAACGAGTATTTTGAATTTCGCGTGTAACCACTAAAAATCCCATAACTAACACTTTTATCTCTAATTAAACCTGCGTTGACGGTCGCCATTTTGGTTCAACTTATGTGCCGAGGATTGCAAATTCTTATAGATTTTTTGGTTTGTAAACGACTAGAACTTATTATTTGAGCAATAGTGAAACATTGTAATTATGTAATGAGAAAAGTTTTGCGGTTGCGTTCTAAATAACAACGCCCAATACTGAGTATCACTTGTATAATAGTATCTATTTATATATTCTTTTGTTATTTTACATATTTAATTATGAATTTAATTATTGAAATGTCAAACCTTTTTCATTTGTTCTAAGACTTTTTTACATTTTAATGACTGACATGGTTAGTATGTCAAAAATAGCTATACTTCATGTATTGTAAGGTTTTTTTAACTATGATCCACGATAATGATTATTGAATTTGATTTAAAGTTTGACATTTCAAGCACTCGTACCTACAGGTGTTGATTTAAGGCAGGATTAAGTGATAACGCCCTTAGGCTTGTGTTTTTATGTAATTTGCTTAGGGCATTACAAGGTCCGACAGCACACTTGTCTTCTTGAGGCTAATCGCTGCATCCACTCTTATCTTAAATTAAAAAAAAAATATGATGCAAAAGAGATTACGCATAAAACGAATTCTAGAGAAAAATGAAGTATAATCTAAATATTTAAATTAAAAAACTAAATAAATCACTTGAAACGTCGAATGATCGTATTTTAAATCTGATTAAAAAAAAAGAAATCTATAAAAATATATATTTGAAATCCTTTCAGTAAAAGATAATGTAACACTGAATGAAGCCTAAAGAAAAGTCTTAGGCATTTTACCGTAAATGAGAGCGCATCCGCAAGCAAGCCTTATAAATCAACGCATGTACCGTGCCGTCATTTGCCCTTGTGTCTTCCGCAGAAATTAAGGCGGTCCATACCTGGACGGCTTCAGAAGGACAAGTGGTTCGATGTTGTCGGGGTTTGTATAGTGTGCTTTATTTAGCCTAATACTTGCTACTGCGCATGATCCGTCGTCTCTTTCTTATTTTCATGAACAAACTTTGCAATTTTTGCATTGCGATATTTTAGAATTGGCAAGAAATATCTATAAGAATCTATTTTGCGTAATGCAATATTTAATTAATGTCAATTTGATATAATTGGTCCTCGAGATTAAAGTTGAAATGAGTATCAATAAAAATGCAAGTAGATCGATCAAAATATCATAATAATTTTATACATACAACAATAATTCAAATGACTTGGCCGTAAATAAAAATAAAGCTAGATTGCCAATTTAGCAATAGAAAAAGGAATAGTTAAATGATTGTCCGTGACCATGCGCCGTGGCGAGTTGCGAACCCCATACACCAGTCATTTTTAGCACTTACCATGAACAAAATGGCGGAATACCAAATATCAATCCGTATCAGAAAAAAATATTTCATACAACTAAAGAAACAATGGTCACTGTTTACATATTTTCACTTAAGAAATGTTGATTAATTTTGTTCACGAAAAATTCCAAGCACCTTAAAATCTTGATTGATATGAATTGAGAACAGTTAAATATTTGTTGAGCACTTGGATTTATGAAAAGACTTAAAAGTGGTAAAAGGTTTACAACTAATACGATTTTAAGCGCAAAAAGCTTTAAGGTTACTATTATGTGAGTTTTATGTGACAAATAAAAGTTGGCTTTCATAATATGAAATAATGTTAAAATTTCTGTGCCTCAGTATATGGCAACAAGATGAAAATTGGCGCCTAATAATGCCATGCTTGCATGCAAAGATGACATGATTTGGAAGTAAGGTAAGGCTATACAGAGTAACTATGAGAAAAGCATGCCTTTTAATAAAAAGAGACTCCCTAGATTCGGGGAATAAAGTTGCTTAGCCAAATCAATTGTTCCATTTGGCTCGGGTATCTCATAAGAAATAAGCTAAATTGATGTTTTGATAACATTTCTATATTGCTTTTAACGAATTAAAACATGCTACTATTCTAAGAATAGTTATTGTGTGGCAAGATCTTAACAAAAATTTTACATAATAGTTGGTCATGACGTCATTATTTACATGAACAATTTTTTTTTAATTATGGAGGTTTACTTTTTGACTTCATAATAAAAAAAAAAACCCCATCGATATATCTCGCTCATTGTATTCATATTCCATGATGTAATATTAAAAAATTGTATGATATTTTTTCCAGGAATTGCGCAACATTCTCCAAAAGGCGCCGCCCCACTGCTGCCCGTCGAACGAAGAAGAAATCCGTCAGTTCATGTGGCTCAATGAAGAACAACCTATGAGCACTGTGTGAAGTAATTGAAAAATAAAACTGGACTCTTTAATCCTTCTCTTTTCGTATGCATTCGGCAGCTGATAGTAGCAGCATTTTCAAGCCGCATAAACGAAAATAATTGATTTTCCACATTCGCAGCGAGAAATTATGCCTAGCGTGTCGTCACACGCTTGACACGTTTCCGCGAATAAAAATCTCGTGTCAGTCGACGTCTCTAGAAATTTAAACCGTTTTAAACTGAGAATTGTAGTTGCAAGATCTGAATTTTCCTTAATAGAAAAATATATGTAATTGTGTATAATTTCTTAAATAATTTGTACGTTCTTATTTTATTTTATTTATTTATTTGGGTCAGCAAACGATTACACTTAAAAAACTTATGGAATAATGTGCGGAACGCCTAAAGAACTCGAAACTTTTCGTTATGTTGACCCTTTATGTGTCACGAATGTTTTTATGGAAGTGTGGTTATATATGAAAACATTGTCGATGCATGAAATTTATTTGTATGAAGTATCTTATTGTAATCTGACAAACATGATGAACTTGATGTTTTTCAAACCAAATAAAACATTTTACTTATTAGTAATTACTAGTGTGTTTACAGAAAGTTTAAAGTTTAGGTATGTTTACAGAAGATGCAATGGTATCAATTCAATGTGTTTGAAGTAAAATATGACATAGCTATTTATTACTATACTATTGTGTAAGTTTAGCCCTATTATTATAAAAAAAAGTTGAAGCATTCTTCATTTGTTTTGTCTCGATCTGTCAATGTCAAATATAGTAAAGTGCGTTAGTGACAAAACATACATAGTTGAAATATGTAACTATTTTATGTTATCGTGGGGTCATTTATAAAGTAGTATGCAGAAGATTTAAGACTAATTGATACCGCCAAACACGATTTGAAATTGGTAACAAAACACGCTTAGCGTGTTTTCCATTTTATGAATAAATAGACGTGTATTAATTGGCCTTATTTTTAATGTGTCTTTAATAGCTGCAAAGAAATATCAACAATCCAGTGATTTTGTTTCTTTTTCTTTGTGATGAATGCGCTCTGCCAGCGCAGAGCATGGTTTAATTGCTTAGGCGTAATAGCTTAGACCGGTACACACGCTCCTATTTAAGGGACTACAGAAAGGAATGCAGATATTTAAAGAAAGAGAGTTGGACGACCTTCATTTTCTATTAAATACGTGCATTTTCTTTAGACCCTAGATTGCCCTAGCGGCAGGTGTGTGAGTAGCCTGCCTTAGGCGGATATTATGTTTCAAAAATCATGAATGTAATTTTGTGCCAAATGTTTTGAAAAAAATATATTCTATTATATATTTATGTATCTGTATAGGTATTTGTATAACCGTTACTGGAATGAGGTACATACTGAACTGATAAAAATGTTTTATTATTATATTATTAGATTTTTGCTCGATTCATATTTTATTTTTATTGTTGTCCTAAGTTACATGTGTGTATTAAGATATTTTCGGTTGCTATATTAAGGGTCGTTAGATTTAAGAAGTACAGTTTATAGTAAACAAGGAATTTGTAGTCGATTTATAAATCTTGTATCCTTTTGGATTACACAAAATTATTTACAAAAAAATATATGTAGGTATTAAAAAAAAATCGATTACAGGAAATCTCATGATATTTATACTAATTCATTCAGGGTAAAACTATTTTTAAAATGTATTTTATGTAAAAGTAGGTGTGTAAACTGAGCGTTGCAACAGTCAACTTTAACGACTTTAATCTGCGCGCAACGACACGCAAAGTCAAACGGAAACCAAACAGCCCGTAGAGCGCAAGTTAAAGTTAACGTCAAGGTCAAAGTGACTGATGCAACTGTAACCCTAAATGGTGATATGAAAGTCATTTCACTTGTGCATTTATAGGTGTATTTATACGTGTGTTTGGTGGAAAATAATTTTTTTTTTAAACCTTTATAAAAATATTTTATTTACAATCCTCAAGTAATTTTTGAATAGTATAGGAATGTTACAACACAACAACAACAAAACAAATTCAAAGGAAATCTTTTTGTATTTTTTCTTATAGCATTTGTATCCAATAAATAACACTATGAAGATATAGGTAATTATTATTAATAGAGATATTGACTGTAAATATACATATTTCTGGAATTAAAAATACTGACTAATCAATATCCATATTACGCCATATTAAAAAAAACCTCAACAAAAATATATAAATCAAAACAACTAAGATGAGATACCATTCCCAGTATTTTGAGCCAGCATCTCCACCATACCGTTAAACACTTTGCTCGTCTCCGATTCCGGCAACTCCTTGACAGCGGCTAAACCCTGGCCGGCCAGTTTCCCAACGCGAGGGTCGATGGGTATACTGCCCAGAAATTGTATCTTTGTGATGTCTGCCAGCGACTTGCCACCGCCGCTTGAGAAAATGTTTGTGCATTCAGTACATGAAGGACATACGTAGCTGGAAAAGGGAATCTAATGAGTGGATGCCGGCGACTAAAGGATACATGGCCTAAGTATAGGATAGGCAATAATAGCATTCCCAATTAGGGTTGACGTCAGGCAGGCAGCCGGTTGTAAAATGACAAATGAATTTTTTAAATTTTAAATGCAATAGGGCAAATGTGAAGTTGAGAGAGATATTTTATTTAATACATATATTTTATATGCTACTAGCAGCCTATGAAAATTCATGCAGAGGTTTCAGAGTTTTTTGCAAACAGATAGACTTGGCAGAGGACTTTGTTTTACAATAAATAGGGATTGGTAATTTACCCGCACATGTTCTCAATGATGCCAAGTATAGGAATTCCCGTCTTTCTGCAGAAGGTGATCTCCTTCCTCACATCCTCAATAGCTACCTCCTGAGGTGTGGTCACAATCACAGCTGAACAATGTGGCACTTGCCGTAGATTCTCCATAACAGTAATGTGCTCATCTGAAGTACCTGTAACATTTTTACAATTGAATTAGTCTTGTAGATAATTTTTTTCTGATTAAAAATCAATAGATTTTTTAAGAATTTTGAAGATAAAGCATTAGTATTATACTACCAACATAACTATATTGTTTGTAAAGAATGGGAACACACTCTTACACGATACACAAAGCCAAGAGTTGCAAAAACCGAAGGCCATATTTAGCTATATGGTGAATTGAGATTGAGGTGACAGAAAAATCAGCCCTTGACACCCTTGTAACTACGACAAAACAGGGACTCAGATGGATCAGATCTAAATAAAATAATTAACAATGGTGTTTTAGTTTCAATTACCTGGTGGAGTATCAATTATGAGATAATCTAAATCTTGCCAACAAACATCTTCCAGGAACTGTTTGATCATAGATGTTTTCTTTGGTCCACGCCAAACTACCGCGTCATTTCTCGATTTCAACAAAAAGCCGATTGACATTACGCCCAACTTCTGTTCCTTGTCCAAATACACTGGGATCCATCCTTCGGTGCCCTGGTGAATGCTTTGGCCTTCCAAATTTAAAATGTAAGGGACACTTGGCCCACATAGGTCAACATCTAGCAGTCCTACCTAAACATAAGAAAAACGAAATTCAATTTCATGAATATTTTATTAATATTTACCTAAGTACTTACATTTAATAACCAATTCTAACCTTAAATCCTTTTTCTTTGAGAGTGAGTGCCAACTGAGTGCTAACTGTAGATTTACCAACACCTCCTTTTCCTGAGAGCACCAAAATAATACGCTTCACCTGTTCTAACATTTTGTGGTCAATTTTATTATTTATTTTCTATTTCCAAGAAGAAATAAACATAAATTACAAAAGTAAATATCATGAAAATAACAGATAATTTTCTGTCAAAGACTGTGACGCTGACAGCTCAATTAATTTTTCTATGGTTAACACACAGATATAAAAACATAGGTATTTAACATTTACGCATAGCACGCGCACGCATGCACACATAATAACGATAAAATTTTGATTCTATGTTAAAAATAGACGCTTCAGCCATATTAATAACTAAAAGTAATCTTTCAACATTGATGCAACATGCTCAGGATACTGCAGCGTTTTGGCAAGTGAATAGACCCAGTGGAACTTTACCTTTCATTTTTGAATCGCAAGACGCAAGCGCTAGGTAGCGCTAGCTAGCTGCAAGCAAATGGCGACGGCAGCGCCAGCTTACAACTTAAGTTTTTTTTCCAGTTTTGTGAAGAATTCAGAGGCGAAGGTTGTGTCGGTTTTGTGTTGACTTTTCTATTGGGAAATGATACATTATTCCCATATAATTTCCAGTTATTGGACGTTTAATGACACAATTCATTTATGATTTATTTCACCGTTTTGAATTGCTGTTTAATTCCGAGTGGATTACTAGTGGGAGTGTGATTTATTTGCGTTGAATTTTAGTTGTGTGGTTGTGCAAGGATTTGTCCCTTCGGCTTTTGATTCATTTCTTTCTACGGTTCCACATCTTATGACGTTATAAAGGTATTTATGAGCTTTGCATGGTAGTTTTAATTTAAAGTACAAAAATGTACTTGTTTTTGTTAGGTCATTATTGCTTAGGAAATTGTTCAAGTGTTGTTATATTGATGCGGGCTGGGCTCAGACGACCCTCCCTCCCGGCCGGCTAGAGGGATGGAATGCATGCGTGCAAAATATCCTAAATTACCGATTGAAGACTAATGTAACGAAACAAGAACTAAGCTTGAAAACAAATTGCAGAATAAAGTTGGTACATATCGCTCATGATTTGTTTTTAAGAGTCGTAAATATTATTTAAATCGATAAGAGGTAGGTATCAGTCATTAAGGCACATGAATGCCATTATCACTCGATTCCGGTAAAAAGGAAACTATTGTGAAGAAACCTGCACACTGTTTGATTGTTTAGTTCACTAATCTGTATGTGACTGCCACTGATAGTAGTCGCAAGTTATGTCAAATGTCTATAGGCGATTTTTATAAAATCTGATGTGTTCCAATAACAATATCATATATGCATTCATAATGAATTCTGTGCATAGTTAGGTATATGATATAGAAATTGAATAAAAAGTAGATCAGTGGTGATAAATTAATGAAATCATTCATTTACTGCAAGTGGCTATTAATTAACTGTTTTGAATTATACTGAATTGAATATGGAGTTTGGAGAGAACACATTTGGGGGTATGTGGCAAGTTCTTGAAGAAGATAGAATAAGAAGAATATGAATCATCATATTAGTCGTCTTAACTCTTTAGGGGATACATGGAGTATTATATGGCCTGGCCAGAGCTCCATAATACTTGTGGTACAATTTGCTGAATTGTCATCCTGTATGACATTGACAACTTTATAGTCATGGAAGAGTATAGATGTACTATGGGGTAGATGTCACCACAGTATTAATGGTCAAAATGCAAACAATCAAAATCGTTTTATCTGTTTAATAACATGCCCATGACTCATACTCACAATTCAGCTGTGTAATATGTAAATGACTTACATTCTGTATGTAAAACATGATTGCTTTGGATTCCTCATGACAAGAATACTGATCGATCAGATCTGTTATGAAAAAAAAATCTATATAATGAATGTCAGTTTTCGAATGAAGGTCAAATCTGAATAATTAAGACCGTTTTTTCATTCATTAAATATATATATATTGTTGTACCTACATATAATTGTACTTGTTTGTTTCATATTAAATAGCTACTAGTGGCTCGTCCCAGATTTGCTCAGGTAAAACGATAAAAAAGCAGCTTGTGTCATCCTAACTTTAATCAAAATCTGTCCAGTAGGTAGTTTTTGAGTTTATTAATTACAAACAATAAAATAAAACATATAAAGCCTTACACATAATGATATATATACACCTAAACATTTGATTATATTCAGATTTCGCTGCCGCAACCCTAAACTATCATTAAATTATACGCGATCTACCATTTACATAAATCGCAAATGTGATTGTCTATGGCATAGTTAGATTAGTTTCACAAGGCCGGAACTGTGCCACAGATAAACAGACATTATGTCACATCATACAGATCCCGAAATAACACCCCAATTCGCGTTAATTACGACACCCCAAGGCTGCCCCCGGCTGCATAATAAATAAGGGTGAAGTTATTGCCTATGGTCACCCCCGTGAGTCACGGGCGAGGGGCGCCTTGAATTTTATGTGGAAAAGTCGCGGGGATTATATTTCGGGAATATTAAACGAACACATTTTTCCCGGGCTTTTCATTCGAAACGTGGCTAAAGATCTAACTATCGATCTTAATACTTTCCGTATTCTAAGTACATTTATTATTTATGTGGCTATTAATTTACGAATGCGTGAAGTACGAACGCACGAGCACCTACAACACTACTGCCATAGAAAAAATAGGAGAGAGAAAATATACAAGAGAAGAGGAATGCATTAATCTATACTATTATTATAAAGAGGTAAGCGTTTGTGAGTTGTATGTTTGAGGCGGGTAATCTCAGAAATTACCGAACTGATTTCAAAAATTCTTACATGATTAGAAAGGTACATTATCTAAGATTGCTATAGGCTGTATTTTATCTTTGAATTCCCACGGGAACCAAGCCCCAGGCAACATGTAGTATATAAATTAGTCTGTGGCGTCCACGATCGAACACTATTTGTATTGTCCAATATATAGAAAATTATGAATCAGTCAATCAGATATAGTGTAAGAAATGATTTCACATTAGATCATCGATATCATTGACCACCATTACGTTTATAGCCTTACATCATTCCACTAATGCTTCAATGTGGCAAAAGGACGCTAAAGTCGTATAAAGTCATCGCTAATCAATAGTAAACAACCTTGATCGTGCATCGAAATGCCAAGTCTTTATGGGCAAAGGATATTACGTAGATACACTAAGGAGACTCTCCGCCCCTCACTCGGAACGATTCGCGACTTGCCCGCTCAGATTCAGCCAGATATCAGTTGGAAGCTGAATATTTTTTTATGGCCTGTGGTATGGGCTGAGCATGTGAGCATGTCATGACGATTCAAAATTATTTCGTTGGGTTTTATGCAATATTCATTGTTTCCTGCGTCTTGCTTTACAGCAAAAGGAAAAATAGCTATTAACATATTCTTCTTCGTTGCGTGTCGAAAGGTTTTCACCGAATATATATTTTTTATAAAAAATCGTTAAGCCGTTTGGAAGATACAACGTAATAAAGAATATTTTGTACATAACTAATTTACAAGATACGCGGGGAACATATAACGCTTTCCTTGCAGTCGGGTAAAAAGATATATGTACTGCCTAGTATTTATTATAATCCTAATTTCGTAATAACTGAAGAGCAGCTGAACAGCCATTTAATCTCGTCTTGGTTGCGTAAAAAACTAAATGCCAGCGTTGTGAAACTTATGGCGGGAAAAATGTTTGTCCACTGATAAATAAAGGCGGCTAAAGCGTATGTAAACATGTATGTAGCTCATACTTACATTTACCCCTCATTACAGTCAGTTGGTAAACCACCAGCCCGCTGCTGGTCAGATGACGTCGTATGGGCCATGGGAAATGAGACTCGCACAGGACCGTAGCAAGTGACGCGAAAAAAGGGAGGCCTATATGATATAGCAGTCGATTTATATAGGCTGAAAATGATGATAACAATCCAATTTGAAATTAGTATGTATCCGGTTCTAAGGACTTTTATTCTAAATCAATCTTTATTCTATAGTAAATCGAGAACTTAGCTAATGGACATTAAAAAATAACACATTTCATCATTGATATGTATAACTTTTGTATCACTTGGTATTTTTATAATCTTTAATGCAACATAGTACTTTTAAAGTAAACAACTGCATAATCAGTTGTTATCACAAGAAATTGTTTGCATTTTGGTAAATTGCAGAAACGCCGAGATAACTGGCGAGATAACCTCCTTTTGATATCAAATTGTTCGATTTCATTTTATTGCCATGGTCTGTTAGTTAGTCTTAGAGCATACATACCACTCTCAAACTATGAGTAGCCTGTGGACTGTGGAGCATGGCCATTGGAAATCCAGTCTGTCAAGCTTCCAAAACTTCAGTCCATCTAATAAAACGTTTAGTGTGTAAGTTTTCATTCGTGCATTATCATTAAAAGAAATGAAATGCACGAATGCCATCGGTATTTTCTAACAGAGATAGCAAGGCGATGCGATAAAATTCACCTAAAAATATGTCATAAAATCTGTTACGCATCTAATTTAAAATACAAAAACTCAAAAACTGGACTTTTATCGTCCGAAATGCTAAATAGCGCGTTATTAATGGCTCGATGAAGGTTGAGATTAATAAGCAGATCCTACATTCTTAGAACCACAGGGTTCATCGACCGTCATCAAATAAGGTCAAGACAGAATTGTTTTCCCGCAGCCACCGAGCCTCCATTGTGATACTAACGATGTGGGAACTGGGTTAATGTTACTGAAAAAACTCCCGAATGTGGAGACTGAGCGACTCCATTTGTACGATATCTGGGGTTAAATTATCGTGTGCTTTTTTATTTTGAACTACTTGACGAACGAGCTTCTCTTTTAGAAAGTACTCTGAAAGGGTGGGTATGTTCGCTAATTCAATAAAAACTCGTTTGTTTTTCGTTCCCGTGGTAACTTCGGTAAATCCTTCCGGAATGAATTAGAAAAGTATTTTGGATGATTAAGATAGGACGTCTTTTCCAAATTTTCCCTCATTTTTGGCGCGATAAAATTTTCATAGCATAAGGTTTAATTTCTGCCTTAGATTTCGGTTTTAAAACCATTCATTCAGAACTGGTGTGGCTGGCAGCCTCTGCATATAAATACAGAATCGTGCAGCTAAGACCGTACCTTGCTTGCCAAATGGGCCTAAATTGGCCGAGTGGGCCAACTAGGTGGGTAGGCCTAATTCACAAAGATAGGCGATTGGTAGGTTTGCATAGATCTACAATAAGAAAAACAGACGGACAACGAAGTGATCCTACAAGGGTTTTTACCTTTTGAAGTAAAAATATTGATGTACGTATGGTTTGATGAAGAAGAAGATTTGATGTATGGTTTTTTATTTTCTAGTTTTGATATTTTCTTCAAAAATTGTTACTCAACATACACTTTTTTATATATTTGGGTATTATAATTAAAACACATTTTAAGAATGACACTTTGAGTAAGTTTTCCTGAATTTCGCACGGGAGCGAAGCCCCGGCGCAACGAGTAGCGTAGCTAGAGTATGTATATAGTAGTGTAATAATTAAAATACCTTGACATCAAGAACATAGACCATAAAACAGCTTTAAGAGTAATAAATAATACTATGCACATGCAATCTGACAGTATTACTCCATCTTGCTTACAATAAATTAAAAATGCAAGAGACGCATCATCATTCAGATCAGACCAATAGAAGAGTAACCGAAATTAAATCAATAAATCATAGAAATCGAGCGGGAATTGAAGTCCTGGATATCCACATGGGGGCGCGGGTTCAAGTCCCGCTCGATTTCAGAAATTTTTCATCATTATTATTTTCAATAATAAGTCAAAAAGTAAAGCGACGTTTAAGTGTGACAAATCCATCGAATTTTTTTTTTTGTAGATCACCACAAAACACAACAAAATTGTTGCAATTACAAATGCAACCCGCGCGTGCGCCATATCTAGAATTTATTATGATTTAGGGAGGGTGGAAATCCAATCAACTCCCCCTCAGGCTTAGTTACGCTCTATCAATGTTATTAACTCTGCGAGGAGGAATTTGAACAGAATAAACTTTGAGAAGTATTCGTGTCTTATAATAAAACTAGCGAGCCCGGCTCTGTTTCGCACGAACTCCAACTTTCGGGAATAAATTGTGAAACTGCATGGAAATCCGTTGCGTCTTTAAAAGAAGAGAGCTTAGAAACAGACAGACGCGGATTTCGACTAGCGATTTTGTTTATAGATACTGCTATCTGCGACCCGGGGCTTCGTTCCCATGGGAATTTCGGAATAAAAAGTATGTAACAAATTTCATAACAATCCGTCCAGTAGATTTTGCGTGAAATAGTAACTAACATACATACGCACAAACTTTCGCAATTATGATATTAGTAGGATGTAGTGATGCTTGTAGTGTAGATATTAATCAAACTTTTAATTGTATGAATTTTAAATGAGATGGAATATATTTATGTATACTTACGTTAATGGTTTGTTGCGAAGCGAGAGAGGTCTACAAGTCAACTTGGGGCAAAAGTACATTTTTTGTATGTATGTTTGTAACGCGATAACTTTAGAACCGCTGGTCTGATTTTGATGAAATTTCAAAGGTACGTAAAATGATCTGTCAATAGATTTTTTAAGTTCGTGGGGCTTCAAAATCGGTTAAGTAGTTTTAAAGAAATATTTACAATTTTGTAAAAACTCACCATTGTTTTCGCGAGGCTAATTTCGCGGTGAACAACTAGTTATGTATACTTACGTAAACGGTTTGATGGAACAGCTATAGAGACCTATATACTAAGGCATAGAGTAAAGCTCTTTATAAAACCCATCGTCATTTCGGTGTACGTAAAGAGTCTTCGTATTAATCACGATTATTCTGGAGACTGAAATACAAAATATTCATGTTGTACTAATAATAATAAAGTGTAAGTAAGGAGGTAAGTTGTGACACCGCGAATCCCAACAGCATAAAAATGAACCGTAAAATTTTGAAGATTCAGCTTCGATGTTACAACTGCCTGACGTGACGTCCTCCCTCATTGGCAATGCTATTCTTGTCTATCAGCTTTCTTGTATGTGCCCCTTAAACGACATCCACTTGATATATTTGGAGACTAATGGAGTGGGTTTTATTCTAAGGTCGCAATCACGCGTCACACCTATGCCGATTGTTTAAATATATATATATATACAAATTTGTCATGATGGATGTCAAATGATCTTATATATTACTATATTTTTATAACAACATATATAGATAAACATCCAAGACTCGGGCCAATCAAAAAAAGATCATTTTCCATCATGACCCGACCGGGAATTGAACCCGGGACCGGTCGGTTCAAAGGCAAGCACTTTACCACTGCGCCACCGAGGTCGTCTAATATGTGTAGTTTGTAATCGTCTTTACTCGACCTTTTACGTTGACGCTGATAACCTTTGCAGCTTTGGAGTCACGGATTAAACACGCGGACGCGAAAGCCTGCCAGCTGCACAATAACGTGACTTTTAAACTCAAACGATTCCATTTAAGCACATTAGGGTTTAAGTTGGTTCAAATAATTTTTGATCGTTAGTACCTGAACAGGCTTTTGCTATTGGGACATAATAGCTAGAAAAAAGTACTTTTTAAAACAAAACAGTGTACTACTTTGATTGTGAACTGTGAAACAGTTTGTCGACAGTTCTCGTGGACTTAGTAGGTACAACAATGTATCAGAATTGATTACTGATCGATTAGGACAGAATTGATTAGAACAATGTATCAGATTGACAACTTTGAAGTGTTCAGGGGAGAAAACAGTCTAAGTAACACAAACGTATGTTTTCCTTTTTTTTGTAGCCAAATGTCGGGAGTGTTAAAGTGTTAATCCGACGTAATTACATTATAATCATTCATTATATATTATTAATTAAAGTTATGGCAGCCTAGGTTTAACATAGGAAAAACTGTGTGGGGAGTGTTACGTGACGAATCTCACCTTTTGAAGTTATGAGATACATGAGTGAAAGACAAGTTTAAAAAATCTTGAAAGGTTATAAGGACATTTTGTGATTCAGTGCATTAAGATAAGGTAATTTCGAAATTACGTTAGCGTATCCTGCAATACGTTACCAAATAAATAAACCCTTCAGTTGATCTAATACTTACCAAAATGCACTCTTTTTGGTGATGCCGCTGCATCACTCATCTTGTACTTGGTGCATTGAAATAATCGTTTCAAGATGTGGCTTGAAACGACTATTTCAACTATATATTGTAGTATTAACTAGAGCGTAGGGTTTATGAAGTTAGAGTTTGTAGACAGACTTATGGCATTTCGTTGTAGAGTTATGGCATGTAAAGGTAGGAAGAGCTGAAGCTTGGCTTTACTTAATGATCTGACAACTTTTTACAGCAAGTCTCGTCCTGGCAATATATTACTTGAAAATAGTTTTTATAATTCAAAATTTCATTATTATCTATTCAGTATGTATTTATTGATATATATATTGTCGAAATATCCGAAGTAAATACCGTATTGAATGGAATTCGAAGTTTGCTAACACGCGCCGCCCGGGTGCGTGCGTAGGCGACGCACAGAACACCCATTATTACAATGAATGATATTGTGAAAGATGGAATGAACAGATATAAATTATGATGCTCTTTTGTGCCTATTAACGCCTCGAAGAATAGTATTATGTCTATTACATAACAAGTATGTTTTAGATGTATGGTCCTTTTATTTGTAGAAGAAAAAGACTATACATGTATAACTCCTTATTCAACGCAGTTGGCTTTGGGATACAAGTTATGCCCAGCGGCCGTAATATGGCCCGCGTAGATAAGAGTCGCTGCGCTTAAACTTTTTAAACTCACGCCATTTCTATCTAATATGTGAGCATGGGTTTAATCTGGGTCTCGAAAATCGCAGATAAATGTAAACCACTAAACTGTGAAAAGTCGATAATTTCTTTTCAAAACAGGGCAGTTCCGTTTCCTCGTGTCCCAATACAGTTATAGAAGTAATTACTGGTTACGATTACATATGTAAAAAAACCGGCCAAGAGCAATTCGGATTTGCTGACTATGGGTTCCATACCAAAATATTGGTATAATAAAAAAACTGGTTTTAGAAATCTCCACATCATTTTAAAGACTTATCCAATTACTCCGCATTGCTATGTTGTCTAGAGAAAATATTTTATACCCCTTCCAATGCTCAGTGCAATATATGAGACGCCAATAGTGATTTCAGCAAGTCGACGTAGTTGTTAATATGTATGTAACTGATGTACTCGTATACTATAGTGTTATCATGGCGTGGGTGGAGTCCGAGCTGATATCTATGGTCCATTGTATGCTTCCAGGAAGATTTCAGCTTCCGTTGTTTGACATTGTTTACATTGTAAACATCAATAAATTATATTGTAAACAGGCTGTAAGCTGCACAGGAAGCTTGTGAAACTATTTGTGATAGATAAAATTTGTCTCAATCAAATTGTCGTTGACATAAAAATATGACTACCGACTCCACCAATACACGAACCCGCCACATTTGTGGCGTGTGGTTCCGTCGTAGAATTAGACCACTCCCTGTCCTTCCGTAGGTCAAGATCGTACAAGGCGACCATGGAACATGGCAGACGATAGGCAACAATTGTATTCCCAAAGAGGATTGGCATCAGTTAGTCGGTCTTAAAATCAGAGCTTAAACTTAAAATTTTAATGCTAATTGTTTACGCGGACTCCGGGCTTCAGGCTCCACAGTCGTGAAAGAAGCTGGGACCATGTGGAGGAACGAGACAGAGAGAGTGGTAATAAATTAACCGCGATACAGTATCGATAGTATTCTTCCGAGCTGACTGTGTAAATTAATTCAATCAGGCGTGACGACCAGCCGGTGCCATGGCATATCGTGAGTACGGTGACAAGATATCAAGGAAATCTGGGATTTTTTTGAGAAAATAAACGGGAAAAAGTGTCGAAATTTTTCTGTGCTTATTTCTTGTTCCGCGTCCATGTTCACTTCAGTGCCTTGTGTTTTAGAATACATTAATACGTTTATTTTTCCACAAAGTTAACGCTAATAAATAAGCAAGATTGTTGCCAAGCTAGGCACACTAACACTCTTTTATAAAAAAAAATAAGTGCACTAAAGTATACTTATTTTATTCACTATCGCATTTTACAATATTTGAAATTAACAGAACTAGACAAAACATAATATTTTTTATGAATGAGAGGGTAAATCAAATTGCTGTCAATGTTTAATTTTATTTGCTTTTAATCCTCCATTGGATGCCAGCAAATCTGGTAACCCTACTCGCGATGTACTAATCGAGTCATCTCGAGGCGATTGCAGTACGCGATATAGCGATGTATCGAGTTGCCACTGGCATTCGATTGATGGTTTCGTGGCGGATGCTGGACTAGTAACTGTTTTACATGTGTGCGCTGTTTGTGGTCATGTGGTTAGATGCATCGTGATTGACGACTGAATGAAATAATAAATTGTTCAATATAAAGAGCTTCTGAAATTGTGTTGATTTGTGTGTGGACGTGGTGGGCCAGTATGGGGAACATTATCCGGAAATTTATAAAATAAAGTTTTCCCGATCTGACAGAACCGTTGACACTTTTTAGGCGCCAAAAATTTGAGAGCCGACCCCACCTAATACGGGAAAGAAGAAAGAACAAGAAGAGCTGCTGAAAAAAATTGAAGACCAATATACTCGTATATTTTTTTACGTAGCCTAAAAGATACTAGATCAAATGCTATGCCAAAAATGATATGCGTGCCAATGGTCTGACAACTGGGGACCGTGTGAAGTGTAAAAAAATGAAAGCGGATCGTAAAAGTATCATGAGAGCAGGATCGGCTCCGTACGAGAGAACTCCTGAACGTTTATTTCACGGACGTGATATTTTGGTCACGTGTCGAATGTAATTAGATATTTACGGCGACAATAAAAGCTTGTCTAAAATATGAAATGTTTGTAAAAACATTATGCAATAGACTTGTCTCAAACAAATGATAAGTTACATTAAAATGTGCTTTCTAGCTACATGAATATGCATGGTACATATTTTCAATCTATCAAGCCAGTATTCAGCATGAAACACAGATTACCGTCAATCCTGATAATTTATTGCTCCCGCCACGGCATTAGCCATAGACTATAGACATGAATTGGGTAGATAATAGCAAAGCACAGAGTCGTATGTTATCGAGTAGTGTTGTCTAAAAATCAATAGTTCAGATATCGATAGTTGACCTTGAAAATCTTGAATATCGATAGTGCTATAGAGAGGCTGCATCATCACCGTCTGCTACCATGTGCTGTATTGTATCAAAGAATAAAAATTAGATAGTATTGATAGTATTGATTTATTTTTTAGTACCTATCTATCTATATATGCTTTAGCTTCAACTATCGATATCGCTTATCTAACTTTTAGCATTCGATAGGCAACACTAATTGAGTATGATACAAGCTTTGGATTCGCGATTGTACACTATAATTTAGGTTACCTACGTACACTCAACAGCGTATAGAACTACGCAGTCATTGAAAATTAGTCGTTATTACTACGGCATACAATGATCTAGTAACATAATGTTTCGCTGTAGATACAATGTTTAACGCATTTCATAAATGTGAACGAAAATGCACAATATGTAGAAGAGTTGGCTGTTTACACACCAAGACAAGAACTCTAGTCAGGGACAACCTTTTCTCGTCAATAATTATTGGTATTTTTATAAAAGCTTCGCTTCTAATAGTACGACGCCTATAACTAATTAAACATTTGCAGTTAACATTTAATTGGTCGACCCATTTCTGTCGTTAATCAATTCCCCAATATGTTGCATATTGTGCAGCGTCCAGTGCTATCAACGTCCGAACATAATTTATTGCCGCCACAGATAAGAACAATTAATTGGCTGAGTATAATTAAATAGATCTATTTTAAAACTGCATTGTACTGGTTTTCAATATTTTATATTTTTTACTGTTAAAAAAAATATACGGAATACTGTTTTCAGCCAGCTACATAATACCTAACACTTACAAAAATAGTGTGTGCTTAGTGTTAAGTATTTTAATTGTAGTTGTAAGCAAATACATAAATAAAACTGAAGAGTTCTTAATTCGATTTAATTAATTTTGTTACAGGTAACTGTTGTTCATCTTTGAGTGACGATCGAGCGGAGGTAAATAATAGTACCTACCTACAATCATATAATCGAGCGAAACGCGGAGGGTTATAATATAGCAGGGTTAATGATAAATTCACGTGTTCCTCTGCGTTGTCAACATGCTTGAATTGAGGCAAAACCTGACGTCAAATGTAAAAAAAAATCTCGTTCATCTTAGTGTAGATTTGACTACATTAATGAAGACATTGCGTGTCATCGATATTGCATTATCTGTGATGTCATACAGGTCTTTCAGTATGCAGGTGATAGCTCACAGGGTAGGACAATTAAGTATGCTATGGTTTGAAGAGAGCCGCCAGTTTGGCAAGTGATGTCAGAGCTATAGACCCACTTGGACATGTTTTTTTACTTCGGCCGACTTAGCTCCGAAGCTTATGAATAGATTTGAAGGCTTGTCGTTCATTTAAAATATTTATATAATAGCTGGCAGCTGAGGTTGTTTATTTCCATAACGGCTCCTTGCTCACAGGTCACGACCTTCAACTTGTAATCTTTAGGATGACCAAACTGACTGACCTCATGGAGTGACGTCAAAGGTCCACTGCAACTCAATGGGTGTTGTACAAGTACTTTGTGTTGCTTGTTGGTATGTTGATTGTTCTTACGAGCATGAAGATTCCAATCCTGTGATTGGAATCTTCATGCTCGTAAGATAGTTATATGGTTACCTATATGGTTATTTGATGGTGATAGACCTGTGTCTATCACCATCAAATAACCATATAGGTATATTGAATTATTGAAACACAATGGAAAGCGATAAACATCACCGACACATCACTGCCATTACAACTTTGCCGCAACGTAATCGACTAGTAAATATTCCGAAGATATCCCACTTGACAATTCACCCAGCGTGCCACATGTGTTGGACAGTGTTTTCAAACATTGCTCTGCTATGGTCCGGTAATTGTTACGTTCAGCGAGTTCATGTCACGTTCAAGAACTCATCTGTTCCACTTTGTCCAGTTTTGGTCCCCACTCCTCTTTTGTCAGTCAGCGTGTCGATTGATATCTTCATAGACTTATCCTCATGGCTGAGGGTCGTGTCCACCAGTAGCTATGGCTCTCGTGACTAGGGCGATGTGATCTTGTGCCTGTTAAAGGCCTGGTGTACGCTGCGTGTAGTATAATAGAGTTTCTTCTTCTTTGCCTGGCCCTTTCCCATTTTATTCGTGTAGTATAATAGAGATAATATTTTTTTTTTATAAAACCTTGCTTACTGGTACGTTATTGTTGGCCCGGTACCGGTCCACGACCGTTAGTTTGGGAAACGCTGGTGTGGGATATTGCTTCCTATCTATATCTATCTTCGGACATATTTGGAAACTCCTAAACACGGAAACGATTCAATGCACTCCGCGTCCGGTCTATGGTATTGTCTATGCTTCTGCTGTTGCTGTATATGGCTTCCTGTCTTAAAATGAGATGATATTTTAAACCTGACGCAATGGTCTCGTGGAAATTTTAGGTATATTGCCTATTTTAGTTGAATATTGCAACAAAAGTTACAAACTTTTTATTATTAGGTAAAATAATCGAGAGACAATGTTCGAAATTTATTCGAGAAGTTGTTTCTCGTGTACGAGTTCAAGAAAAGAACTCGGAATGTATTCGCTTCGCCGAACTAATCAAATTAATTGGTCCGTGTCATCTTCAGAGCTGCCGATTCGACGATTTTTGCTTTTGATCGAATTTTTTGTTTGTTGCTTATTGGCCTTATTTTTACGTATATAAAGTTCGTTTTATCGTACAGTTTTTGTTGAAAAGTGATATAAATCGGTGTAACATTAGGATCAAATTTGTAAACGGAATCAAATTAAACATTTCCTTTTCGATTGACAGCTTTGCTTAATTTTGCGATAAATAAATTTCATACTGTGTGTATTTACGTACGTAATCTATTTTGTAATCTTTACACTATAAAAAAATGCGTTCAACAAAGAAACAATTGTAAAAAAGTATTTTCTAACAAACATTATTTTTAGAAGTAAGAAAGAAAATAACGAAAACATTGGATACCTGTTGACAAGTTTTGTTGATTCATGTGTATTTAAAAACACACTTAGACATTTGATTTTGCAAATAAAAATGAATTATGATTTCAAATCCTGTAGCTGTACACGGTCACATTAGGTTAAATATTAAGTATAATTTAATTATATTAAATAATATAACCTTAATTAGCATTAACGCACAAAATTTCAGAACAATCACGGATTTCCGGGCCACTTGGCAACCCTAGATGGGAGTGAGTTTAAATTTTTATTTAACTCCCAGTAAAATAATATTTGAACCGTCCAAGTTCGACTCTGAAATGCATCTATATTCCCGTAGAAATTCAGAGCGTCATGTTGGCGGGAAATGGACAGAAGTACTCATGTTTCATGCATGGCTACCGCGGTCGAGGCACCGACCTTCCAATAAAATATTTTGCCGCCTCTAAATTTTAAATTTAACTAGTCTACGAGGTCGCGATGCCCCAAAAAATGTTTGGATGGTGTCTAGTTTGTTTATTATTATTTGTTATTATTATACATTTGGGAATTTGGACGACGAGCTTGTCTGGCACTTTGGGAATTATGTTGAAAGGCCGGCTCGGTTGAATATTGGAGTAGAGTTGTGTTTTTGGGCCTAGATTGAATAGACTAATTTGTATAACGATCTTGTGTTGAATGTTATTTAATTTGAATTTGAGCAATAGTTTTTGCTCAAATTCAAATTAAAATCATTTATTCAGAAATTAGACCTTCACAGGCACTTTTTCTCGTCAATTTTTATATTTATAGTTATTTCTCACAAGCTACAAACTACTGGCAAAACTACTGGCTCAAAATGAAAAAAATCATGTCATATAGTCGGACCATGACACTGCCTTCCAGTCAACCATCAGAGACCATTTATATCCTAGCACCTACCAATACTTAAACATTTCATCAAAAAGCAAAAAATGTGACGTTCCATTTGTAAAGGTTATTAACTTTATTGAAAGTATTTTTGCACATGCAAAGCTACTACTAAAAAACACATGTATTTTTATATTATCTGAATAGTTTTTGAATAGCAGATTACAGAAATATATGCAACTAAATCGACATTAAACTTCAGTGAAATAGCATTGTCAAATTTAGCAACTACCTATTCATTTTAGTTGTAGCAAATCCCTGTCCATTCCATGATTCCATACATAACAGTTTCTTGCATCTAAAAGTAGCGATCGAAGCATCAACTATGTCCAAGATATCGCTGGTAGCAATCAATTACTCCCGTAGGATGTAATGCCATGTCTACACGATGTATTACCGGCAAGATGGATGACTGATTTAGGAAGTACAAGCTACAGGTAAGGGTAAGACCCAGGTAAGGGGAGACGCAGGTTCCCCCCTTGAATATGACCAGTCCATTTATTAATGTTAATGAAGGATAACATAGACTAAGAGATAAAAACCGCTACTAGGCAATAGTAGCATACCCAAAGAAATTAGGCATCAGGTTGGTGATTAAATCACAGCCGAAGGTTTATTTCTCAAACGGGCCTCGGGCTCAAGAGGTCACAGCCAAGAATGAAACGTTCGGATAAGAAATAAAGCGACGAAATTCAACCAGACACAGATTTAAAGAGGCTTTATTTGCAGCAAAAAACTTTTATATTAATTTACTATTATTGCTGCAAATAAAGTCCTTTTGCTATCACTTCAATATTGCTATCAGTTACATTGCATCCCACTGCAATTTGGTAAATGTCCTCTATACGATCCGCTAAATCAGCTTGATGTATTTTGATGTCGGAGATTTCTGATGGCTGATTAACTGATGCTTTACATCACGTTTCGGATATATTGCTATTGGTGATATTTGGAACTGAAGTTAGCTGAAAAACTTAAGTTTCTCGTCACCCCATCACAAAGTTGAGGCGAATATATCATCACTAGAACTAGGAGCTCCAAATAAATTTAACTTCTACAGTTTTAGTTTGCCAAACAAGGCTAAACATATTAAATTTTATTATCGGATTTTTTAATGTCTTCAATGACGAAACACTGTTAATGCCTTAAATTTATCTCAAGCAAATAATCGAATGTAAATTGCCTCGATCCATCTCATGCTTTGATGATAAAATTCAATTAATTTATTTTAAATTGTAAAGCAATTAAGATTAAAGCAATCTTAAAAAGAAACCATCGAAATTAACTTAATATATTACAGACATTCGATCTTCTCTGTCATCTTGTAATTATAAGAACAAAACGATTAGTTCCTGTGGCTATTGGCTCGTTCGACATATGACTAGACTAGAATAACATTTGATGAGCAATTTTGAACTCTATGCCAGGAGAAATTGAGACAAAATGAAGGTATTAAATTATTCGCGTGATTGAAGATATTCTGTCAGATTTATTTCCGCTGGCGTCATTGATATGGAGACTTATTACAGACGGGATTTCTCCAGTATTTCTGCTCAATTGATATTAAGCCTTAGGATGAGGCAGTCGTAATCTACAGTTGTATATATGATGTTATTTTCTCGTTCTCTCCGCGAAGAGTATCAGAAAGTCAGTGTCATGAATTTTTATTAGGGTTAGGTTGTGTTGAAAACGATCACCATATTATCTCATTTTATTTTCATGAATCTGGAAATTATATTTCGTTGCTCGAATTTTGTATGTACATATCTAAGAAATAGCAATATTTTTTCTATTAATTATCGTTCCTTGAATATGTCACACACTGGGCGCCAAAATTGTTACAATATTCCCGCACTACGTTACCCGGCAACAAAATTTTCAAAATTTCATACTTTAGTAAAATAATAAACATTATGTTTTACTTGTCTTTGAAGAAATCCTATTTATCATGATAAGAGTGATGATAGATCACACGTGATGCAGCATCGGTGAATGGAGCACGTGGGTAGCGGGCGCGGTCGCTCAATATCGCGGAGGCTGCGCGCTGAGCTCCCGCCCGGAACTCCCTTCGTCACGACCACTTTACTCTGACCTACCCTTCTCCCTCCTCATTCCCAAACAATGCCAAACTCGCGGTGTCACTATGAAAAATCATAGCTCTTCCTAAACTGGAAAGCTGGCGGGTTCACCAGTTTTACGAGAGCCATCACGATGCGATACTCATTGCATAGTGAGGGGCCAATATTCTTTGGATGTATATGGATATAGAAGATTTTGTTCTCCCGGTACGCTCGCTCCTAATGACGGCATTTTGATTTACGATACGCTTTTTGTGTATTTATATTAAGTGTATTGAAATGTAGTAAGAAAAGCGACGAAGTCTTCGATGCGTGAATGATGATTTTTATAACGCATGAACAACGTTCTCAGATGTTGTTAATTTTTCTTTTACATTGTCTTGCTGTCACACATTATACATATAAAGCAAATGAATTAGCCCCTTTAAGAGTCACATTCAAATAAGTTATGGCTATTCCTTTTCGCTTCTAGATAGATGACCTTACGTAATAAAATACATTGTTTGTTGTAGCAGTTACATATAAAGTTATCGTGGGTCAGTAATGGTAGATAAGATAACCTTGGCTTTCACAAACAACTAGTGCGTATGGAAATAAAAATAGAAAGCTAATTAATAAGATTATATCTTAAGTTTCATTCTTATCATGTTATACGATTTTTCTAATTTGTGTGTTCAAATTTAGACACGTATCATAATCACTGAAGGAATACTTATCAATGTATGGGCCAAAGCACTCAAATTCTAATTCGTCACCTAATAAATTTTTGTTCGTTTCTACTTATTTCATGCGTCTCGTAAATCTTGTCTAAATTCGTGTTTATTATTTGAATCGGATTTTTTAAGCTCTTTGGTTCATAATCAGTTAAAATAAGATCATATGCTAATGCGACATTCTTATTCTATGTTCAATCTTCATTCTATATTTCCACTGTGATCAGACATGAAACAAGTGAGGATATTCCTACTATAATGGCCGTAGCTGCGAACCATTTGTCTTTATTTTTAGGTCGCAATGAAGGGAAGTCAGTAGGGGACCGAACTCCCGCCAATCATATTTTGATAGAAGGCGAGCGAGTGAGTTATTGTAATCACATGACTATATTTTACAATGTCTAGGCTAGATTTTGGTGTAAATTGTTCTGAATTTTGATAAATTTTGTAGTTGCATTTGGTTATTCGTATTCCTTTTACTTGAGTGTGAACAAAAAATTTTGACTAAAAGCTTTGGCAGTGAACCAGACAATTCTGTCACATCATCAATATAATTGTAATTTATTATAATAACGGATTTATTTCGAAAATTTTAAAATAGTAGTGAAATTATATCAGCTGAATATTTTAAAGTAATCTTTAAGCTTAGTACGCTTTTTCGCTCATGGTCATCTATTTTCGTATACCACTTTTTCATTCTGTGTTTTTCTATTGTTAATAACATTCTTGAATTTCTTTAAAAATTCATACTTATTTGTTGCATTTTGCAAAAATGTTTGCACAAGTGTTACAACTATGAATGTATCAATGACTTTATTTACCTTATTTTAAGGATGGTAGAGGCCGAAGTTTTTTCAAACACATTAATTATTATTAATGTGTTTGAAAAAACTTCGGCCTCTACACAATAAATTTAAGTATTATTTATTAAAATCACAGACCTAAATTGTACTCAAATCATGCAAATATGTAAAGCCCAAGTACCTACACACGATAAAAAACAGCGTAAAAACTACCATAATTTGATAATGCAATGTTAAACATCATAAAGCATTTAGATACGGACCGATGCATATGAATCAATGGCTCGTTATTCTCAAAGACCTCGGCCTCCTATTTATCAAGCCGGAAACCTTTAAATCGAATCTGTCCAAATAAAACTTAATCTAGACAAATATTAGCGTTCAATTCGCAAATCCCCAAAATCTGTCCACGGAAACTACTACCTTATCTTCTTGGACAAAATATTCAAAATCTCTTATGACAGTGGAGCCTAGTATCAAGAAATTCTGTAAGGAATAGATGCGCTTTATGGCTCTCGTTATAAGGTCGCTACGTTTTATCTGGAGCATCGATTAAGTTGGCGGGAGATGTGGGAGATAAGTTGGTGTCCAGATAACGCGGGTCGTTGAACTCGTTCGGAACCGTTTCGAAAGGTTTTGAGCTACAAATGGATTTGGATTATTCAAACGGAATTGAATTTTGGAGCATTTAAATGTCTCTAAAGGCCTTCCATTGTTATGTCAATTTGAAAGGAATTGATCACCTTTAATTACTTGAGAACCTAGATGGAATTTGAGTCAATCTTGATTGACATTAAACAGGTCATGCTTTCTTACCATCAAAATGAAATTTGATTTGATCTGACAAATGAAACTCTAGAATAAGAACTAGTGCGTGTAGCTAGCTCAGCTTGTTAATGGAAAGGCATTGCCTTTCAAATTAAATCATGTAAAAACAACGATACACGTCACTAGTCTAACTTTAATTTCCTCCTTAGTTAAATATTAATGGATTCTAATAGTTTCATGTAAATCGACTGGCCTGCTACCCGTAGTACGTCTATTCGGAAACCAGTTTGGGATGGCCGGATTAGGTTGAGGTCACGGCACAAGGTATGTCACTGGATTACTCGATCGAGCTATCTGGTGTATTAGTGTTACATGTTTGTCTAGCTATGACCAATATATTATAAATAGCAATATATTATATTATAATCAGCACTCGGATCACAATTATAACCTGTTTTGATATACCTTTTGACTATGTACATTATGTACTTTTATATATTATTAGAAAAAAAAAAACATTGTAAGAAACAATAATGGTAAGCCGATCTGGCATGATAGGGACCAACACTGTTCAAATGAGTTTCTTTCGGCATTTCTTCTCAGCAGTGGTCGTTCCGAAATGCCAGTAGCTTGTAGCTTGTGAGAAATAACTATAAATATAAAAATTGACGAGAAAATGTGCCTGTGAAGGTCTAATTTCTGAATAAATTATTTGAATTTGCAATATTGACATTTTGTCTGAATTTATTATTGTAAAACATCATAATCAACTCAATATAGTTTTACTAGTACCGTATCACGTCTACAATAATACCAGTAGTTTGTAGCTTGTGAGAAATAACTATAAATATAAAAATTGACGAGAAAAAGTGCCTGTGAAGGCCTAATTTCTAAATAAATGATTTGAATTTTAATTTGACAATCAAGGAGAAGCAGCTGGCAGGTTTTTCATTTATTTCTCTTCCAGATTATTATGACAGCAAATGTCCATTTCAAAATGTTTATATCCGTTTTTATAAAGATTTTTCATCACATGCTATTAAATTGGTGATCGGCACCAACGCAATCATTAAAGCCTCTTTGGTCAGATTTGATGTTTTATTTATTTATCTCCAGTTAATAAAGTTTCCAGAAAACATAATCTATTTATGGTACCGGGCCGACCACGGAATATTTAAACCAGAATCTGTTTAATATTAATATATCATATTAACAAATATGTATTTTCATTTACAAATTAGTGAGTGTGCCGAACTCCGTCCTCATTTTTGGGCCCTTTATTTTCGTATAAAAGAAATATGGTTATGAAAAGAAATAATATAATGCAGGAAACCGGTCTCGTTCGGGAAGACTTAATGAAGTCCTCAACTTTTTGTCCACTGTTGCTCGAGTTTTGTTGACGAAAAATAATATTGAATACTGCGAATTCATTTGGAAGAATGAGAAAATTTATGTATTGGTAACTGGACATTCTTTGTAATGACGACATCAGTGTCATCGATAAAACTTAAACGAATGTGACATCAAAAAGTATCTGATCGAAAGAATTCATCAATTTGCTCAGTTGAAAAATATCGTTCGAAAATTACGTATGTAATCGAAATGATATAGACGTTAGCATCTATTCAATGTATTAATAAATCATGTAAGATTGAAGTGTCTTCAGTCATTTCTATAAGCGTCAAAACTATACCTCTACAGTTTGAGATTTTAGAAAATTCTGCATTTAGCATTTAAGCAAATTTACAGTCGTGGTGTTGATAAATATAAATCATATTATACTGTACAATACTGCAGTTACTGAAATAAATTTGAACTAAGAAATCAAAACAATGAATTGTGAGTAAGGCATGGAAAGCTAAGAAAGGGAATACTATGAGAAAAGTGGAAAATCGTAAAAGCAGGCACACAAAAGGCAAACCGAAGCGCAGAAACAAAACCTCGTCACCTACAAACAGGGGCAACCAACGAACCAACCCACACCCACAATATGACACGCGACTTGCTAAACATTAACTCAAGCCATGCCAGATGAATTTCACCCTTATAATAAACCCTTCAAAGTCCTTTGAAAATGTCTCACTGAACTTTGACTCCTAGGAAATGTTGTCCTTCCTAAAAATCAATCATAACGCTTCTATTATAAGGTATGTTTTCGCATACATGATGATTTTTTTGCTGAGACTCCCAAGAATCACACGTGCAGTTTTGTCGAAGCCATGTATGCCTCGAGTGAACACCCCAACGTTACCAGCGTTTTCTTTGAAATGTTTCCAACACGCGTTACTTTTTGCGAGGGGTCTTTATCACCCTTTTCATATTACAATATATTATCTACTCCTTATTAGGTTGACAGTTTTATAGCACTCATATGTTTTCTTATTGGTTAAGTTACAAAATGGCACTTGTCAATATTTCCTCTTGATTCTAAACTAATTTCAGTTTATGGACCTCAAGCCATTGCAAATAAGAAATCATAATTTTTCTAACAGTTAATTGATTAGCTACTTCACAAATCAAACGTCATTGACATTGCATGATCTGTCTTGCGATTTGAATTATTCATATGAATGTATATCAACCAAGGAAATTCAATCCGTTTGTATATAGAAACTTTACCTACACAATTTAACAATTGATAATTTTCTCGTACTTAAAAAATCGTTTAATTGCTGCTCTTTGATGAATATCTTGCGGTTTCTGGCGACACTTGCAAGACTCCTCAACATTTTTTAAAATACCTATTTATTATGATAACGTCTCATATCTTAGCATTGGTCTGTCAAATCAACCAGAACTAAATTTTATTTATAATGCTCTAATACGAAAAGGTTACTTTGAAGAAAGCGCCAGCAAAGATAATACTTTGTTCAATCACGCACTCTACATTATGCATTTTACTATTATAAAATGCAAGTTTCACAACTCATTCGGTCAATGCTAACTAAATGTTAAGCTATAAAATGATTGAATACTATAAAAGCTTGATGAGGTTGGAATATAAAATGAAATAAATCCTATTTTATACACCACATTTATATATTTCGAAGAAATTACTAATACTGAAACAATCTATACTATTATTATAAAGAAGTAAGCGTTTGTGAGTTTGTATGTTTGAGGCGGATAATCTCCGAAACTACCGAACCGATTTCAAAAATTTTTACACCATTAGAGAGGTACATTATTATATTAGATTGCTATAGGCTATATTTTATTTTAAAATTCCAACGGGAGCGAAGCCCCGGGCAACATCTATATTTAATGAAACAATACAGGTCAACATATATTCTGAAGGTAAAGCTGCTAAAACTCATCTCAACCCTGTAGGGTACACGTTATTAAAATGGAACACGGACACAATATGCTGTATTGTTGACATGTATACGGTACATAAGCTACTATATATTCTGGCTATTGTGCTACAACAATAATATTTGGGCGCCATTGTTACACTACTGTTTAACTAATTTATAGAATCTGTCTTGTACGTCTGGAGAGTTGAGGAGAGGACAACACAATTAAATCAACGCAGTCAGAATGATAACTTTTATCCATACAATTCTGTAACGGATTTCGACAATAAGAAAAATTTGAATCGAAGATCAAACAAAAGAAGTGACACAAAATTCATTACTTTTATTATAATTTCAAATGATTCATTGTGCGATTTGCTACACGATGTATTTAAAAATACTCGTAGCAGGAAACGCAACTATACCTACATTAAAAGAAACGAATGTGCCAGTGACGTTAGATATAGTACGCTCTACTATGAAATTGATTAAAACGGGAGTCGCCGACCGCACGCAACACGCAATGGGGGTATTACAGGCTGCCTTTTTGTTTTCAGTGGTAGACCCTTTTGAAATCACTTTAAAATTACCATAATACATTGCATTTTATTCGTTTTCCGGTAAAGGTCTACGAATTACTGATTTTACTTAGCTCTTTGGATGTCGTACTAGGTGACTAAGGGGCACATATCTTTGGCAACAATGGCATTCTCAAAGACAGTTTGGATCAGATAAGTGGCCGGTTTTAAAAGCCATCTTCAAAATAGTTGATTCATTTTTTATATCGCCCGGGCTTCATTGCATCACAGCTCCGAATGCAACCGGGAATACACGAGTATGAAAGAGAGGATAATTTATAAACAGTAAAAACTCAACTACTGTTTTAAATAAAAATCACAACATCTTTTCCAACTCAGTGAAGCAAACTTGTAATTCCGAGTTGTCCTATAAAGTCCTTTGTTCGCATTCCTATGTCTCTAATTAAGCTCTCTCGTTTGTGGAAGTGTCAAAAAGGTGGGAAATAGGCGCAGACATGTTAATTAGACTTCACAACAAGCTTTTGCTAATTGTGAAGACGTTATTCGGTGGATGGATCTCATGCTGGATTGCGCTAATTTTGTCTTTTCCTTATATTTCTTCACAGGGATAATGTTTTAGTTAAAAATTAAGTATCTCATTAGAATTTCGTTCTAATCATTGTCGCCGAAATTATTTATCTGTGCACATTTAGATCAAATAGAAATACAATTAATATCTTCAAAGTGATAAGTAATCACTTATAAGACAGTTATGGATATGATAATAACTTGGCACTAGAACTATCATCACATGCTCATGTTTTGTTTTTGCTGGGTATTCAAAAATAAAGAGATTTTGATTTTTGTTGACTGTGTTCTAATGTACAACGTCAAATGCTGTAAACATTTTTATATACCTATTTCAGTCAGCCCACTGCTGAGCATAAGCCTCTTTTCGCGTACGCCTGATGGCAAAGAGGCTGAAATGATGATGATTTCAGTCAGCAATTCGTGTAGTTGTAGTGTCGATCCAATCTTATTCGCCAGCTGCCGGTTCCTCGATCGGTCACGCTGATGCATCTACAATAGAACGCTTTTTGCCGCCAACCGGGTCGATTTCACGGCATACTGAATGTTCCGCTTCGTTTTGGGGAAACAAAAGTTGCTCTGAAAAAACCAAAAGCGGTGACATGGAAAATATAGTTCAACCCAACATAGACATTGAAAGTCATATTTGTTTCGCTTTCGCGAGTAATTCACACGGGCGAGGCTGGGACCGGGACTCTATAAATAATCCGAAATCAAAGATATATTATACTAAATATCTCTACACGTGACATACACTTTAAAGGCGATACTCTCATGTACATTTAAGGCACCACCCCAGTCACGTTGTACCTTTAGTTTACATACAATGATACCCGACCACACAACATCAAATAGTTCTAATTACATAATGCACGCCAGCTCTGATGGCTTTATGTCGGTAAATGTATTGGGTTCCAGTAATTGATGTTTATTTAAACTCTGCAGCTGATTTATGTCTTTGATAACGATTTACATCAACTTTGTTAGATTACTATATGAGATCATTTTAAATTCTGTTCGTTCACTATAAATAAATTGATTATATATGGAAGCTAGATAGCTTCCATATATAATCAATTAGATAGCTTCCATATATAACCGTAGACCGTTTGCTCCTTTTGATAATTAATATTTAAAAAGTCATAAGAAGCATGAGTTTTTGCATTGTTGACGCTTTTTAGGGACTTGTGGTTAATTTAGTAATATAGTGGCTTATCCTTTTGTTAGGCAACTAATAAATGTGCACGTATGTATATTACTATTTCTTTACTGTTACTACCTCTACTGTTGATTTCATTTAATCATCATCAATTTTGCCGTGGATGTTGGTTGGATTGGATTATTTGTTTCATGAATACTAAGGATTACTTGTACTGTCGGATTGTCGACAAATGTTTCGCGTTGTATCAATTAATATTTATTTAAACGGTCCAGCCTGATTTATTTCTTTGATGCAACAATTTATTCTCGTTCGGATCCCGATCCCGATAAGATTAAAGTCATGATTGATGCGATGGCTACAGATTTATGTTGACAAAAATATCATTGGTCCACTCCTGTTTTGTGTAACAAATATCCGAACTTTAAAAATAGAAGATATCTTGAAATATCCCAGCTTTAAAAATAGAAGATCATAAAAAATGGATGAATACTCTAAATATACAGTATACCATTATAATATGAATAAAATATCGCGACGAATTGAGAACCTTCTGTTTTTTTTTTAAGTCTGTTAAAAATAGATTTCGATAGACTGAGGATGAGATTATTAGATATAATGGCCCTAATTTATCTTTTTCAGTGTCATTCAACGTTGCCAGATAATTTCTTGGGCAATGCGGGATTATTTTGTCATATACGGACGTAATAGAAAAAAAGCGCAAATTGATATAGTTCAATAGGTTTTTCCATAAAAACACAATAGCTAAGTTTTATTGAAAATTTAAATTAGCTAATTTATAGATTTACCATTTTTGCAAAAGTATGTTTTTTTGCTTCTGATTGCAAATCCAAAAAAGCGGAACGGAGCTGTCTCGCGCGGGACATAAATTCTAGAGTCTGAAATCGGGACTAAGCAACGCTGGTGTCATTGTGTGAAATCCAACACATTGCCTTTTCATAGTTATGTAATAAGTCTAACGATGTCCAATTGTCAGACAGTGGGTCGTACCTATTTGCAATCAATATGGTATCGATGGCCGGCGGCGCCGCTGTATCGCGTGTATCCGTGACTAAGCAAGTTTGATTTGTAATGGATTTATCTCCATCGACTTTTCCTAATCCATCAAGTTTATTTGATCAGGCTATCATTGTTTTGTTTCGTTTCTAAAATAACTCAGGATTAGCAGCTGGTTATCCTGCTCTCAAAAGTAGTACCAAATTATTAATCCTTGAACTTGATGATAGTAGAATAAGATTGTTCAGCTTGTGTATTGTGTTTGTTTGTATTGTCAACACATGCAGATATTAATATTCATTTTATGTCTTTGTTACAGGTTGGTTTACATTATTTCGTGGTCCTGTACGGTGAGAAGTATACCGTAGCTTTCCTATAACAAATGAAGCATTATTGATTTCACGAGGAAGTGGCGTTTTGCCAAGTAGAAGTGTGGCAGAACTCAGGTCTACTGTCGCAGGTGCTAAGTTTCACGTTTCGTGAAATAACTTTTGTGTGGTTTCGTCACAAGTCAGAAGGTATGAACATTTTAAAAATTCTGTATTATGATAGAAAATAATACATGTAAATAGTATATAATGAATGAACTCCTCCTGCGAGTTTTCAGTCGAAATTTATACTCCCGAGTTGATGGAGCTTAAACTATATGGGATATTGTTTCCTGCCGATGACGTCAAAAGGAGGTATGATTGGTATGATGTGTTTTGGTATGTCCAAATATTGATGTGATTCTTTCACTGTCTGATACTTCAAAGGCGTTAAAATGTTGGCCGGTAGCCTGTAGTACAAATAATGTATGGGTTGTGAGTGTCGTGGTGGCACTGTCATCCGTAGTACCTACGTCGTGATCCACGTACGGTTTCCGATCCGGATCGGACCTGGCAAGGCCGGTTCGTTGACCTCTCCGGAAATGGCGGCCACGTGCTCAGCTGGTGCGCGATATAAGTTCCGTTATTTATTATTGTCTTTTTTTCGCAAAACAGAATCGCGCGGTCCTTGAATTATTTTTCTGATTTAATATTAAGATGGACAAACAAATTTCTCGTAGATTCAGTGGGCGATGAAGGTACTTCAAAGGTAAAGATGCTTAGATAACTATTACCTATATCTAATCTGTGCAGAGACTGACCGTTCCAATTACGTACCATTCAAAACGACCCGTATGTATGTGTTTGTATGATTTAGTCACTCAATATGTTCTGTATTCTTCCTGAACGATCTCTAAGCATTCTGAGTGGGTAATTCAGGAACTTCTACTGTTTAATATCTTTGTGTATCATATACCTATTAGGCGAACAATAATAAATTCCGTCCGTCCGTTATCATAATTTTTTATACTGTCCCAACTAAAGCTAGTTAGCAAATATTTTAGCAATGCCATAGTTCTGTCTATGACCTTGGACTACAAATTTTTTGACCTTGAACATGACCGCAGTTAGCGAAACCAGCGACGCGAACAGCTATATGAGTCATCTCATAACATTAAACAGTTTCCCAGTCTACGGTAAATTTAGGCGGGTTGAAATAGGAATTGAAACAGCTGGGTAATTGCGCCTGTTGGACAGTTGGACATTTTGCGATGTGTACATTTTGCGCGAATTATTACCTCCAGGTGCTGGCACAACTTGTTTGGCAGATCCGATAGTGCCGTATAAGATTTTCTTTCCCATGCATGACGCTTGTTTTTATTGGCTGACTAGCTTTTGCCCAAAGCTTCGCCTGCGTTTATTTCGTACGTCGACGATAATAAGTTATGTGAGAACATAACTTATTATTGTCGAAATCTAGGGTTAAACGTAACTTATTATTGTCAACGTATCGCGATGAACCTATGGGTAACGCTAAACAACTGTGAAAACCCGTATCAAATTCTATCCAGGAGTTTTTCCTTATATTCTGATTATAGTGACTCAATGTTCTTTTTATAAAGGTCATGTTTCCCTTTTGATGAGAAATTTGTTCGGATTTATTCATAATTAATTTGTTATTTTATGGAATCCAAGAGCGGCTTGCTACAAGTGTATGCAGCCGATATAATAATTATCGTGTTTAAACTATTAACAAAAACGTTAACACAACAATTACATACGAAATTTATGGTTATTGTTTTAATCAGAAACATACAGACACGGAATTACAATTGGATACAACATTAATTTTGGAAATTACATAAATAACCACCCACAATTGCTGGCGGGGTGGCCAATGTGACCCGCGGTGAACTTTCACCGAGATACAATATATTATACCTCCCAAATATACAATACTTACAAAATAGGTGTATACGACGGTATCGATGTTTTATTAAACAACAAGCATTTGCCCACGACTTCGCCCGCGTGATTTCCCTTCTTCATAGTCGTATTCCTCATCGCTGAGGGTCGTGGTTATTACGGGCAATGAAACACACAACAACTTTCTTGGCATTATTAATGGAGTGGTTTGCCATTGCCTTCTCCATTTCACACACAAGTTAATATGAATCAACCAGTGTGCAGGTTTCCTCACGATGTTTTCCTTCACCGGAAGCAAGTGGTGGTCGATGAAAACTACTATACATGAGTCAGATTGGTATACAAACTCATGTGGCACGAGTAGGATTCGAACCTGGGACCTTTCGATCCACAGGCGGGCGTCTTAACCATTATACCACCACTGTTTCATTTGATTTCCCTAGGGAGCAGTTATTTTTCTGGGATGAAAAGTACCACCTATCCTGTGTCCTTCTCCGTACTTCAATGTACCTATGCAAAATTTCAAGAAGATTGGTTGAGTAGATAGAGCGTGAAGAGGTAACAAACAAACTTACTTTCGCATTTATATGTATATTAGTTAAGATTAGGGTTTTTTTGTGAGGTCTACCAAATCGATACATAAGACATGCACGCACACAGTGATCGTGTTGAGAGCCGCTGCGGAATATGCCTCACTTGCTTGAGTGTCCGTCGAGCCCGAAATTTAAGAATTGTTTATCCAACTTTGGGAGACTATCAGAAAGGCACAAATAATGCGGTAGCCGTGGCAAACTTTTATTTCCAAAATACTTTAAACTTCGTATATCGCATTTAGAATCGAATTAAGACTCGGAAGATTAAAATTTTTAAAACATTTTTATGAGAGATTCGGTTTTAATGTTACGTGTGTTACATTCCACATTGTGAGCACCACCCTCAAGCATGAGGAATACGTACACTTATGGCTATAAAAGAAAGAGGTTTTATAGTAACTTCCACCGAAAATAACGTCAACAAAAACAATGAAGCAAAAAAAAAAATCATGCAAAGTTAAAAAATTTGAATATTCGAGCTTTTGCTTTAGAAACGCTGAACTCAAGTGAATTAAATGAGCATAAAAACACGATAAAATCACTAGAATCTGAACTTGAATGCGCGCACAATGAAATAGAAAAACTTAATTTGGAAAATTTGGAATTAAAAAAAAAACTATCCGAACGTGACTTAAAAATTAAAGAACTTACGCATATTTGCTCGTCCAGCGCCTACAAAGAGAGCTTATCATTAAGAAAGAAAGCGCTTAGTTCTATAAAAAAAGAAATTGAATTTCTGTAGCAATCACGAAACACCAGTTAATAAAGGAAGAAGCCTAAATGTAACCAGCACACCATTCTTACAGACGGGGACCCAAAATACATTAAATCAAGAAACACAAACAAACCACAGTGTAATAGAAGTACCAAAATTGACAAATTCTTCTTCTTCTCCAGTCAAAAATCATGATATACATCAAAAAAATAGAATTTGGATATTTGGAGGCCAACAAGTGTCTGGAATAGGAGTCTTACTGTCTGATATGCGAGAACTTACAAAATATGAACAGTACACTGTTTCCTGTCTTTCGAAACCATATGCTGCTTCTTCAGAAATATTGAAAGGATGCACCAACATTATGCAAATGAAGAAAGGGGACAAAATAGTAATTTCAATAGGAGAAAATGACACGAATCCTTTACAAACAGTTTGTGAATTGTATAACACACTTAAATTAATAACTGATTATGATGTATTAATTTTAAGCATAATTGAAAATAGATTTTTGAATGTTAATTTGATAAACAACGAAATCAAACTGGTATGTGAACAATTTTCTAACTGTAAGTTTTTAGATTTAAGAAATAAAAAAGTTTTTTATACACAGCCTGCTTTTCAAAGTATGATATGTCAAAGGATTAATTTTATGATAGATTGTATGGATTATGATTATAAATTTCTAAACTTTAATAAAAAAAAGACAAAATCTAATATGTTTAGTGCTAGTGAAAATTCTACTTGTATTGACAATTCTTCTAAATGCCGAAAAGGAACCATACCATATTATTTTAAACGTGTAGATAAAAAAAAATGTTTTAGTAATCAGTGCTTAGATACCTCAGCAAATAAACCAGACATGATATACAAAAAAGGCACTATACCGTTTTATTTTGCAAAAACTTTTAAGGAAAAAAATAGATCACAATCCATAGATTCAAAAAATTCTGACAATGACACAGCATCCAAGCAGTTTTTTCTTTAGACTTTTGCACCAAAATATTGCGGGAATAATATCAAAAAAAGATATATTTACGTTGGCACTTTATGAACTTGGTAAATCAGATAAATTGCCAGATATAATTTGTCTTACTGAGTCTTTTGTGAAGTCAGGATGTGAAGATAACGTCATTATAAATGGCTATACACTTGGAGCATCCTTCTCCAGGATAGAAAAGGAAAGGGGGGGGGTTTGCTTACTAATTTCAAATGATCTAGATTTCAGAAAAATTAGAGAATTTGATAAATTAGCTCAAAAAAACACATTTGAATGTTGTGCCATTGAAGTTTTGAATTTTAATATTATTATTATTGGTTTGTATCGTATACCAGTCACAAAAAACCTAAGTACCTTTTTTGATAAACTTGAATTAATGCTATTCACAATAACAAAAAAGTTTAGTAAAAAAAAATTATTATATTAGGTGACATAAATATTAATACTTTAAAGGACACAATTTACTCACAACGTCTAAAAGATGTTGTGAAAAATAATAATTTAATTTTACATATTGACCAACCCACGCGGCAGACATCATGTATTGATCATATTATAAGCAATATAAAAAAAGCGAAGGGTAGTACTATCCCTTTATGTTTATCAGATCATAATACAGCTCAAATGTTAACTATACCACTAAAAAACAAAAACATTGAGGATAAATGTAATTTCTTAATAAAAAGAGATTATAGTCTAGAAAACATAATTAAATTTCGAGGCTACCTTAAAAGCATTTCCTGGAATAACGTTTTTGATGAAGATGATTTTAATAGGGCATTCAGTGAGTTCCATGATCTATTTTGTCTATTATATAAGTTATGCTTTCCTGAAATTAAAATTAAAATAAATAAAAACACAGGCATAAATTGGATATCAAAGGGTTTACGTCAAAGTTGTAAGACAAATAGAAAATTAAGATATAATTACTATAAGAATAAGTCTGACCATAATAAAATTAAATATAATAAATACTCCAAATTGTTAAAAAAATGTCTCGTATTTGCTAGAAAAAATACAAATAATAAAATTTTGTCTAGGAGTAACAATGTATGTAAAACGTCCTGGAATATTATAAAAAACGAAACGTCGCAGCCTACTAAACAGCAAAACATTAAAATGATATCCCACTTAAACAAAACTTATAGTGATCCTACTGACATTGCAAATATTTTTAATAACCATTTTATTGACATTGCAGATAAATCAAATATTGACCTAAAAAAACCAAAAGACATGATAGGACTCCAAAATTCGATTTATTTAAAATCTTTTGAAGTGGATGAAATAAAATCTATAATTCTCTCACTAAATAACACCAAAGCAGTGGGCTATGACGGCATATCAACACTAGTTCTTAAATGCTGTTGTGAGGAAATAGGTTCTATTTTGACTTATCTAGTAGGCATGTCATTTGAGCAGGGTTGTTTTCCTGAATCACTTAAGACTTCTCTAGTAAAGCCATTGTTTAAAAAAGGTGACAAGAATATTTTAAATAATTATTGTCCAATAGTTCTGCCATATATAGATTTTTGAAAAATGTATGCACCTGCGTCTTATTAATTTCTTTGAAAAGTATAAAATAATTAAATCTGAACAGCATGGTTTTCAAAAAAACAAGTCGACTATAGGAGCTGTTTTTGAATTAGTAAGTGATGCCATTTATAATATTGACATACAAATGAAAACGACTGTATTCTTTTTTGATATGTCAAAGGCTTTTGACATGGTCCCACATGATTTATTACTTTACAAATTAGAAAAATATGGTATTAGGGGAAACACTTTAAATTGGTTACAATCGTATTTGACCAATAGACAACAATGTGTTGAAATAGAATACACAAATGATGAAAAAGTAAAGCAGCAATGTAGATCATATTATCGAACGAATACATTTGGGGTACCTCAAGGAAGTGTCTTAGGTCCTCTTCTTTTAATCATTTTTATTAATGACCTTCCAGGTATAATAAAACATAAAATTATTCTCTTTGCTGATGACATTTCATTGATAATTAAAGGTAATGAAAAGACATCGGCAGAACATGAATATGAAGTAAACATGGCCGTAAAAGAGGTTATAAAATGGCTGAGTAAAAATAATCTTTCTGTTAATTTAAATAAAACAAACTATATGCATTTCAATAAAGGTTTGAATAGAAATAAAGAAATAAATATAGAGTATGACGGACAACTTTTGAATCAGGCTAATATAGTGACATTTTTAGGTATAACTATTGACGAAAATTTTAATTGGAAAACACATATTAACAACATCTGCTGCAAACTAAATAAGTATGTATATGTTTTATTCAGATTGCGAAAAATAGCTTCTCTGGAATCTACTCTTTTTGCATACTATGGTTATGTTGAATCGGTGCTTAGATACGGTGTTATTGTTTGGGGAAACAGTGCTGACATCAATAAAGCCTTTCTTGCACAAAAAAAATGTATTAGAGCCATTGCAGGAGTGGCTCCATATATATCTTGTAAACTTCTTTTTCAAAAATTTAAAATACTTCCACTGCCATGCATATATATTTTAGAGATAGTGAAATTTGTTAAACTGAATTTGTCACTTTTTCAGAAGGCATCTGACATATATCCCCGTAACACAAGACGTGGAGATAGATTAGTACACGGTCACGTACCGCGGACAAAAATGTATTTTAATAATTGTTACGGAATGTGTATAAAGATTTATAATAAGTTACCTGAAGCAATAAAATGTTTGCCATTCCGAAGGTTCAAAAAAGCAGTTCACGAACTTTTACTGAAGGAATGTTATTATAGTGTTAAGGAGTTCCTATAGGACAACTGTACAAAATATTATTATCTAATTGTGACAATGTATAATCTTAATCTATTAATTTATGTTTGACTTTGTGTAATGCTATTTCCTACGCCTCAGATGGCAAAGTATGTTTGACACTAAATTTCATTGACCACCTCTATGTACGCATATTTTTAAGGAATAAATGAATTTTGAATTGAATTTGAATTTTTGAATTTGAATTTGAAAATTTAAAAATTAAGTAACAAAAGCAGAAATTCAAACCACTAGGCATAAATCGGTAGGATAGGTTCAGTTTCTTAAATTAATTGCATTTTCATAGAAGACAAAAATATATTTTCTCCGCTCGATTCCAGATTTTTTTCATCTCATTATTATTTTCAAAAATAAGTTAAAAAGCATGTGTGAGATGTATAACAAATCAATTTAGTAAAAAATATAGCTTTAATTTTTTTCCACTTGTTTGAATGCTGTCTTCAAAACAGCTCAATTTAAATAATCATATAGTTCTTATGAATGCATATCAGAGCACAACATGTGTGCATATAATTTCGTTTGCTTATTTTTTAAGCGACAGATAATATGACTCTGTATGTAATTATTTTGCCGACCAAAGGTCTGAGAGCGCAATAAAGTTTGTGCGTGTCTTGCATAATGGTTACTCTGACACTGCACTGTGGTCGTAAATCGCAAGGAAACAAAGAAGTTGGCTTGTTGTTGTAGTAATTTTACATTCGTGTAGTTACGGTCAGAGGCTATACCCTGATGAGAATCAAATTCTCGAATTCTCAGTTTAAATAGTATCAAAAAAAGAAAGAAAAATTCGTTTGTTTTGTTCAAATTTCTTCTTTTTTTTTACGCTTTACGTGTCTGTATATCCAAGACCAAACGGTTGGACGGATTTTGATTATTTTTGATCTATTTTTTTTAACAGTGTGTTATTAGCTATGTTATTTTTTATTTCTTATTGTTTTGTATAAAGCATAAAAAAAGAGTTCTAACGCCTTAGCCTAATGCTATTATGCAAATTAACGTGTTTTTTTTTCTAATACATCAGATTGCATAAATATAAAAGATACATCTAAATTGGTTAATGCTTTTATAAGTTTCTGCAATAAACCCAATACAATTACATGACACTCCTTGTTTGGTAGGTCTTGTAATAAAAACAAACGAATGACGCTGTCATTAAGATGTCTCCATGTACAGGAATACCACCCTTCCTTATAAAGCTACAGGATATTAATATAATCGTTTATTGTTTAACGTCAAACAGTTTTACTGTTACGATGTTTATTTTCCCGCCATTTCGGTACGCCATATTCTTGGCCTGAGCTGTTTTGGTTGGCCATATCCATAATCAAAGTATATGATTATCTTTTGATCTTTATATTCAAGTTTTAAAAGCTTCCTTTTCATTTGAAACGGTCTAATAAACCTACGTTTAGTTGCGTTTACTAAATATGAAAATTGTTTATAAATGAAAAGAAAAAAATATTCGGTCTTGAATACGCAAAACTCGATAATATCGAGTTTTGCGTAATCTAAAAACATATTATGTTTTTAGATTTTTTATTTTTTTTTCTTCACGAATCTTTGTTTATTTCCTCCAAATCACTATGTTTATTTGGTAAATGACCTGCAGAGGTTGTGCCTGCCAGAAATAACAATATGAGTTTATCGACTCCGGCGCCATTAAAATTAAATTGACATTAGCCGCATGGAATCGATATAGAGTTATTTTTGTTGAATACAATTTTAAATGGATCTCAGTGGGCACACTGTGCCTATGGTTATATTATATCCATGCCTAAGAACAGTACGAAAATTATTATTCTGTGGCACGAGTGTTTCAAGTGAATGAAAAAGAAAAGATTGATTCAGGGCTGGCAACGGGCGTCGTGACAGCCCTGGTGTTGCAGGCGGATAGGCTGTGACCACTACCATCGGATGGACCGCATGCCTTTGTTTGATCAGTAGTGTAAAAAAGAATATTCTGTTCACGCTGCAGTTTGCAAATTCACACAATAATAGCGCTGTAGACTTTGTACAAAAGTATCTTCATTTGCATAGCCTGTCCCGTTTCGCTATCAGATCGGCATCACAACAATAGGTTTACTCTGTGTGACCTCGACGACCGAAACTGGCACAAAACTATTTGTCTCTTCTTTGATGAATGGGCTGTACTGTGTTCGCTGGCCTCAATATATTTGAAAAATGTATTTTCAATTCGATGTGGTTATTTAAATGTACAGTCAACATCACTACCTATCCAAATCAATTGTGAAATCGCCTCTTATTATCGCGGCATATATCTAAGCTGGGTAACTTGAAAACAGTCGATTGCACAGCAAACGGCTCATGAAAACTTGAATTAATGATGAATTACTTGAAATGAATTGTGGTAACTTCATGTATTGTTGACCGTACAAGCTAAGTAACAAGACACATTAGAAACACGCGATCGCCATTGCAGCTGGCGTTACAACGTTATAAACCTCTTTGATAATGCCGACATAGCATTGCATCGGAATGAATGTGAGAAGTACTGCGATGATGTCAAACTTGGCACCAGTTTGTCTTGGAGTTCTCCTTCAGTTCTTGATGTAAGTTGTCCTACTAATCTTATTCTTTATTGCACTTGAAAAAGCTGTCTTCTTCTTTTTACTATAGTGCACTAGTGTCAATTTAATTCTAGTCGCCTAATGGCATTTGACATGACTTACCTGTCGACATCTAGTGGCAAGTGGAAGGTTTCCGAATGATTGTTTTCTTTGCCGAAAGCAAGTAGTGGGTCTAATAATGATAAAGTGAAAGTACTACTATGCAGTAAAAAACAGATGTTTATATATAAGGTAGATTTATCTAATAATGGGATTTCTTCCAGTCTTGTAATATATGGCATTCTGGGAAATGTTTCAGTAATAATGTCCCCACTATTGGGGCACGGGTCTTCCTTCCGAAGGCACAATGTATTACATTTAATTCCACCAATGTTTTAGACACGAATAACCAATTTAACTATGAACAGGTGATTACTACATAGGTGTTAGTTTAGTCATGATTTGGCACCTCGACATTGGCGTGTGAACTTACAACGTTACAACGCAAACATGGGTGCGCTCTTGACCAAACGGGATTGTGTGTGCACTGGCTAATGTGCTGAGTTGGTTAAAGCTGTTAAGGTAACATTTACGGAAGTTTGTTTAATATATTTTTAGTTCAATTTATTTTTTATTTCTATTTGAAATATTCCCACGCAAAAGCTTCCTAAGAATTTATTTCTGGAGCGTGGCGTAAGAATGTACAAAATGCAAAAATTTGAGCATTTAAACCCCGACGAGAAGAAGGAAATATAAGTGTAACGTGTGTGGTATGGTGGAGTAAAACCGCTTTTGATATTTTTTATTTTGTTTTAAAGATTGACCAGTTTATCGACCATTAATCGACCAGTGTTGCTGTGCTGTGCTTGGAAAATGTATTCAGCCGTTTAGTTTTTATTTACTTATTGTAGAGTTAAAGTGGCCGACTGTAGCGTTCTTTCTTTCATTTTGCTCTTTACCAACTTCGTACGAGCGACGGTAAAATTCGCGACGTGACAGCAATATCCGAATCTGTCGAAAACCTATTCCGAATTTGAAATTCAAAAGTTATATTCAAACCACGGCTAGCACAACAAAACGAACCGTTGCTACTGGCTGAAAAATTGCAGAGAAAGGGTCAAGCGAAAGAAATTCAAAATGTTCGTGTTCTTTTCAGTTTAAAAAGAAAAGACAAGGCTTAAAGTGCTTTGAAAACAAAACTTTGAAGTTAAATCGTCGAGGACGCTGCAGCTCAAGTTTTTGAGATTTCACAGGTGAAAATGAGGATTTGGGAAAGTTTACCAACTAAACTGGAAGCGAGAAACTTTGTGCCACACACACAAGTGCGAGGGCTCTGCTCAGTATGGAATGGAACACATTAATGTACTTAATTTATTTTATTAATTTTAGATTAATGTAAAGCATTTACTTTCTTAACTTTTTTTATCTGTTATATTAAATACTTTTGTCTTATTTTTGTTTTTCCTTGTCGTTTGACTTGGTGATTATGCAAAATTTTTACAATTTGTGCGTTATGACGAATTTCCCCCGATTATATTGCATAGCCAGTGAAACATGAGCGATTACGTTTTAACAACCACATTATAAAATATGTCTTTGCAAATAAATAATATTCGGTCGTTTGAGTCATATTTTTATGTTTGCTTTTTTTAATCTGTCCTTGGTCTTATTGCACAGATTTCTGGGCATTGTCCTTTGTTTATGTACTTTATGGTGTCAACTCCCTCTTGGATTAGTCATGGTGAACTCGTTTATGTTATGGTTCTTTTTATTGCTCGTACAATGCGACATTGGAATGTTTTCCAGTGAAACTGAGACGAGTACGTGTCCGCGGAATTGTTAAAGTTGAAAATTGAGAATACATATTTTTTTATGCGTAAAACGAGTACTTTCTACTTTACATCAGCTTGTAGTATTAAAGGATTTAAATATATGTATCTTGTAAAGAAGAAAAATCATATCTAATAATTATAAGAAAACTTGTCTTTGTACGTACAGTCTACTACTCAAATTCATTGCAAACTTGCCGCTATTACCGCGCCATAGACGTTCGATGCAGGGTAACTTGATGTGCTGTTGACTGTACTACTTTATTTTGGCGTGCTTTATATTTTTTGAATAGATCAGTTATTTCAAAGACAATGTTATTAATTTCCTATTTAGGATTTCAATTAAACGTATCTGATGTTCTATTATTGTGCAATATTGGCACACACAAACCTAAATAAAAATACTTGACTGTAACTTGATTACCCTTTCATGAGCCACGTGGCTCTACAAGACTTCACAAGAGACTATTGTGAAGAACTAGTAGTAATGGGATCGTAGTCATAAGCGTTTGGCGTTTTATGTTGTTGGAATCCGAGTAATATTGACTGTCCTTTTATATATCTTATGATACTTTATTTTATAATTATATTATATTAAAAATATTTAAAGGGGCGAACCCAAGAAGTACTGACGTTGGTTGACGTAAGGTTGACGAAGGCCAAATGGTCTGAACAACTAAAGATGCCAAAGAATCTGTGAAGTAGAGGAGAAAAAGTAGAAACACAGATCCGGATATCCGGCGCTCTTTCTCATGATTTAGGAAATAACTCGGAAATCACTCAGATGTGAGAGACTTTATTTAATAACGGTTAATTAGTTATGTTCCTAAAATTCTTAAAATATGGACAAATTTATCCAAACACATATAACGTTAAATTAGTGTCTACTGGCTACTACAACCACTTGAATATGTCTGGAATGAATGGCTTAGTAAATAGGTAGGTTTGTAAGGTTCAGGAATTTTATCAGTATGCATAATAAGCACTTTATCTTCAGGGTCGTCCACGCCTGCAACGAAGTGTCCCCGACGTATATACATGCAAAAAAATATTTTTTATACTATTTCACGGTATCACGTGGAAAGAGGTGCAATTGAATGAAAGAAAATATTTGGACCTTACATTCTTACGAAATTTAATAATAAATCATATGACTACAAGCTTAGTCGACTGATTCGCGTTAGAAAAAAAGGAAGGCTTCGTATCAATCGCAGGAAACCCTGTAGTCATCATACCTTAGCCTGCTCCCGGCTGGAATAGCCCGGTGTAAATAAACATTGACATTTCTAACAAATAATTCTCCTGTGATTTCACGACAATTTGGGAATAACTTATCATGTGATGTTTCTTTTAAAATGAGATTATGTTAAAAACGCTATCAGCTTCTCATTTGCCACTTGACTTCAATGCAAGAGAGCAATAAACAAGCGAGTTTATTGGAAGCTTCAGTATTTAACACGTTTGCAGTGAAAGTACTCTAGTCAAGTGTACCAGGTCGGTCGTATATTAAAGTAAAGCTTTTGATATTTTTGTTTAATTTTTTTTAAAGCACTGTTTTTTGTAACGGCCAGTTACATTGGAAAAAAAATCCTTCTTTCTTTGGCTATGCGATTCGTCATCATATTCTTCATAGTCGTATTCCTCATGGCTGAGGGTCGTGTTCATTACGTGGAATGAAACACACATAACAACTTTTTTGGCATTATTAATGGAGTGGTTTGCCATTGCCTTCTCCATTTCACACACAAGTTGTGAAATCAACCAGTGTGCAGGTTTCCTCACGATGTTTTCCTTCACCGGTAGCAAGTGGTGAACGATGAAAACTACATACATGAGTCAGATTGGTATACAAACTCATGTGACACGAGTAGGACTCGAACCTGGGACCTTTCGATCCACAGGCGGGCGTCTTAACCATTACACCACCACCGATTATGAATTTTGAAATGCTATATGTATAGAATGTATCCTAGCGTGTTCCTGGTTTCATTCTCTGTTTGCAATTAAGTATCAGCCTCTCCCACCTTGGTGACTCCCATCAGTGACCAGCAAATAACTTTGTAAATATTAGAAACGTTAATCGTTGATTCTCAACCATTCCCACAGTTCGACCAGACATCCTGATTGCGAACCAATTGGCGAACCAGTGATTGTGGCAGAAAATTGGAGCGGTTAATTGGACTACATAGTTTAATCTTAATTTGTTCTATTGGTAGATAAATGGATGTTATAATTTCATTTCAGTAATTCCCAGTCTTATCATAGAATTGATAGCTCAAGTTCGTTGCGTCTAGAAACTGTCTTCTTCGATATTTTTGCTAATACGGTTGTCAGATTTTTATTTAAGTCGCTTGAAGGTATCGTGTTATGTTCGTGAAGGCTCAATTAAGACTTTAGACTATGTTTTAAGATGTGCTTTCTCATCTAATTTTGGATCTAGTCTCTACGTCTCTCTCACGTATCTAGTCACATTTCCATGAGTACTGTCGTATTCATGCAACGTTAACAAATTAACATAAGTCTACACACCGCCGACTAAACGATACATGTCAAGAACATCGCCCCAAAATCAATTAAATGGTTCGACTACATGTCAACCCTTGCCTCTTAACTAAACGTCATCCACAAACTCTATAAATAACTTCATGTAACAGTTCAAAGGGTGCCTCTCCAACTAATTAAAGTTTGTGATGGTGTGTCCAAGTCCTCACTGTCCTGTCTCGTAAGAATTTTTGGATTCCGGATTGGTTTCTTTGGATAGCCCTCTTCGTGAATGTGGCAATACAAAAAAATAGTTCTTTTTTTTCAAATGGCACCGATGCGTTGTTAGTTCCTTGTAATTTGCTTACTACGAATTAGAATTAATATCCGGACTGACTACTGGACTCACTGAGCACTTCTCTCCTCTCTCCCTCTCTCTATTAGAAGAGGGGATAATGAGAGAGGGTTATCTCTATTTCTTCCAAGAATTGTATCATTTGCAATTGAATATTATTGTAAGCCTACTTAAGCCTAGTTTATATTTGCGCTTATTTATGAGAATACTAAGAATTTTTGTTCCAATAACACTTCGCATAATAGAAAAGTTAGTTTGTACAAAGACTGTTTATAAGTACCTATAGATATCATCATCAAGTATTATGTTATCCATAATGAAAATGTTTTCAAATTGCCTTGCATCTGAAATGGCTTTTATGACTGTCACTATTTAGCAGCTGCAATCGTAAAAGAAACAGCTAATGTGCCGGTCGCCTCACGACGTTCTCCAATTTTTAAAGTGCAACAAAATACCTTATTTATAAAATGTTTATATGAACCTAACTCCGCATAAAGGATTTACTTAAGGTAGAGATTCTTACCACTTCATATGTGTATAGGTATTATGTTAAACCCTGTATTGTTAGGAATATAACCAAACAAATACAGAAAGTGCACGTGGGGCCGGCGAGTGGAACACGTGGGTACCGCTCGGGCGCCGGGCGCGGCCGCTCGATAGCGCGGAGGCTGCGCCCTGAGCTTCGCCCGGAGACGCTACGTGTCGCTTGATCCGGCTTGTCTTCTTGGTGCAGGAGTTATTAAAAAAAAAAAACGCTTCTCAGTATATGTCTGTAAAAAATAATTGTAATAAGTGTAATGACCGCTTATGAATAACTCTTTGAATACTTGACTTGCTATCTAGTAACTAAGGATCTTCTTTCCTGTCTTGGTGCTGCCATCGTATTACGAAGGTATAAATAAAAGCTAAGCATAATTTATACGTAAACGTTGGTTTATTTATCTTGAAAAGATTTCTCTTCTTATATCTATACATGATAGTATAAAAAAGTCTTAACGAAATATTAATAAACTGGCGCCCAACGTGAGATCTAAAAAAAATATTCTTAAACATTACACTCACAATAGACTCGCGTAATAAACTTCCGACATGAAAAATGCCAAGAAAATGACTTTTTCGCCGTCCTCGTTCCAAGATGCTTTCGGAGGAGTATTTCAGGAGGTTCATTACAGACGTAAATTGGCGTAAATTCCGTTCCTGTGGCACCTGAAAGCGTTATCATATTTTTTGACTTATGCTTATTGTGGAGCGCTCCCCTGTATCGTTATAGTTATTTGTATATCTATTTTTGTGTTGTCAACTTGTTGCTTCATTGTTTTGGTCTTTGTAAAAAAATATTTACCTCGTAAATCATAAGACGATAATAGTGCTCGAGATAGAGCAATAAATATGAGTTGCATTTGCGTAGTTCGTTACAATCGGTCGAAGAAGAATAAATTCTTATTAATCTTGTACTCGTGTTTTCTGTCGCGCATGCGTTATCAACAGCTGGACCTTTGCCTATTAATTTTAACAGTGGTTGATAAAATATTACCGGTTCATTAATTAGAGGCTCGGACCCAGGTTTTGCGAGTCCAATTGTTACTTTATCGGCTTAAGAGCCGTGAAAATTTTAATAGGAGGCGTCGAAAAGTGCGATTTTGTGACGAGAGCGGCAAAATTTTAAGGGAAAAGTTTTATGTGTTGAAATTGGGAATCAGATTTGATCTTAGGAATTTGATGCTTATTTCTTTTGCCAAAAAATATATTTCGAGCTAAAAACAGTGGTTTTACACACAAAAGCTATAGATTAGTTATCATTCTTTTTATTTTCTACTATGAAGGAATAGCAATAAAATTATATCTGACAGTATTTGGACATCAGGGAATCAAACAATTCAGGTCCATTAGATTATTTCGAACGGACTAGATACCGTATCTGGGACGCTCAATTAAGCAGCCTTGTTCACATTAAATTTTGATTGCCTCTAGCTGAATGAGGTTGATAAGGTATTGTAGAATTATAGTTTAAAATTTGTGGAAATTGACTTCTAATTTTAAAGTGCCCATGATTGCCTAATTTTGTAAGATAAAATCGTGCAACCGAAGCAATAAGTCCACTTATTGATATCAAAAAACTTAAAACTAAGTCTGCTGCCGACTTCCAAAATGCAGGTGAAGAAGAAGCGGCGCAACAAGCTTTCTGCAAATCTTCAAATAAAATAAAATGACGGTCTTATATTTATATTACAAGTACGTAAATTTAATCTTAGGATCAGTCGAGTAAAATAAGAAGTAAACGTACAAGATATAATCTAATAAAACTTTTAATAGCATTCCCAGAGATGCAGATGAAAAAGAGGCTATTAATGCTATAAGAAATGCCGGAGTAAGCTCTCCATCCAGAGTTATTAAATGCAGTATCTTGGGGGTACTGGGAAAGTATTAAAATGAACTTAGGTCGATGCTTATCAAGTTTATTTAATTATAGATGTATGCTACGACTTAGTTGACGTCACTGGATTCAATATTAAGGTTAGTCACAAGTCACAAATTAGTCATCCGTTCTGCAAAGGAACCAGGAAAAACCTTTGGTATTTATTCATATTTTTTCTTCATACCATATTCTCTTAAAGATTTTTAGTGTCGTTATTCGTGTTGAGTGTGTTGGTATACTTTTTAATTAACGCCATTGGGATATCTTCAGGATCTGCTGATTCTTCTGGTAGAATAAATTATATAAAATTTGACCTGTCCCGTATTATGATTACATTACGGGAAAAGTCAAATTTAATTTAATTTATGACTTCATCATTAGTCTTATCCACGTGGTAAGTGGTATGTACGTGTTATTTTTTTTTACTACTTATTTAGCTGATTATGCTATGAAACGGACTGACTACGGACTGTAGGACCAACCAATTTATACTGTGCTTTGCTTTGGAAAGCAAACCAGGCACATCCCTATTCACAGGAATGACTTTCTTGTTCTACTGTACCGTACCGTCCTTTTGTAAAGGCTATCGATTTTACTAAAGCACTTCCCGGTATACGACGCTGACCGGGAAAACCCGCAAAGCCTCTACATTCCCCAGTTATTAGTTCATATGCTTCTATTATTTTCGTATCTATGACCGATATTAAATTCTCCAAGAAAATGCTGTTTAATTTCTTTAATAGCATAGTTCTGTAAAAGGCATTTTGTTCTCTAATATTTTATTGAATAGCGACGCGGCCCGGCTAATATAATATAATCGCACGGTCTAATATACTGTTTTGTATGTAATAATCGTTTGTTATTGTATTGTCTAAACAACTGTGAAAACTGCAACAAAATCCTTTGGCGGTGGTTTAAAAGAAATCTTAGAAACAGACAGACGCGACGGGCTACTTTTTTATACTACTTGTTTGTAGTGATGTGGAATGATAGACAGTGTATGAAATATTATTTCATTTAGTACTATCTTTTTGGTAGATGGAATGATTATTCGCGCAAGACATCCCTATGTCTATGTTCCAACATAGTTATATTGCAAGTTAAATAAAAGCTGGTTATCACCTCGAGAGCATAATATATTTTGCCACAATATATCAAAACAATTTTGAGAAGCATTATTAATTGAATATTATGCGCGACTATCATGATTAAGGATTGAAGTTACGACAACCCAAAGTCAAAGCATTAATTCAGAAATAATACCTCCATATGTACCTTTTCACGGCAAATTGTTCCTTCCCAAATGAAATGACGTAGTCGTTCTGAAAATGCCAGTGCATTTCGGAACGACCACTGCTGAGTATTGTTACTGCGGTGTCTGTTATGGTTTTATTAGTACCTAATATCGTGACGGACAAGTATGAGAATTATTAAAAAGATGCAATGTTTTGAACGCAAATCTAAGTGATTCAAATTAGGATTTTCAGTCTGCGTTAATTTTTGACATTAAACTATTACTGAGAAGAAATTTATTTAAATAATGTTGGGCCCTATCATACCCGTTTAGAAAGCTGGAAATTTGTGCCATCAGGAATCCTTTGTATCTCGTAGGTCGTAGCATAGTTCAGTACGTGGTATGGTACGGTATACTGTGACCTACTAATAAATGTCAGCTAGGCTCTCGATCGCTTCCGGCATTGGAGCCGGACGTTGGCAGCCGGCCGGGTCCCCGGTGCCGTGTTACCATTGCTCCACTCAGCTGCTATAATATCGTCGAGTTATGTGAACTGTAAAAGACAATTTATTTTTCTCCAAGGCGATGCCTAGCAACCTATATTATCTATTCCAACAGTAAGCCGATGGGCATCAATCGAAGACCACGTTTCGCAATGGCTCTATCTACCCCGTAAGAGATCGACGTGATACTGTGACAATTTATAGAAAAAAAATAATTACAAATTAAAAAATATACAATAATGTGGTAGTATACGGTCTACTGGTTTGTTTTACTTTCTATCTCGTGGATATATGGCCATATCTCATTTAACATGCGAATGTAATGAACACCCACATCATAAGTTGCCACTACAAGCCAAACAGGGTTAGAGATATTTAAAGGAGCTGACGACCAACCTTGGTAAGATGAAGATGATGACAACTTCTAAGAAGCTGATCACAAGAAAGAATGCATAGTTAGAAAAACGTTGACACATTTTGCTGATGGCATTTTTCAATCTTCTTCAATTCTCTCTTAGAATTTTAATTGATATACGCCACATTGCTCAGGTTTCCATCAGAAGTCCCATAATTTTCTGTCGGCTTTATTACGTCTTCTTACATGTTTCAATCAATGTCAAATACGTCAAGGAGAATTTTAATTATTACACTGTAACATTGTCAAGCGTAATTTAGGAACTCCCTTTATTAGATTTATAACGGAAGACGTATTTTTGTTAGTATTAACAATTATTAGTGTTTTGTACATATGTATTGTAGCTGCCAACAAATGTGGGTTTATTTCAGCAATTTTTGTAATAATTAAGTTCTTATTAAAATCTTAATTTGTGCCGATAGCTTACAGGACATACTAATAGGCCTCGTCATTTGCATTACTAAAATAGCGACACTAATAAACATATGTCTACCAGATGAACAGTTATTTTCGTCCCTTCTAGCCGTGACTGTATTTACAGCGATCGTTGTGACAACTGAGACGATCTCTAATGCGGTCACGGCCAAGCAACCAGCAAATTGCATTACGGTGTGAATGCCGTCTGATAAGTCTGCATGTTGCGAGGCGTTTAGTGTGCCTATTGTGGTTACAGATGGCGATAAGCACAGTTTGTCATACAATTGTGACAAAGGTTTAGTTCCACCAATGAATAATGGTGATCTGCGAGCGGCATCAGTTTTACATACACATATGTACTTAGTTTCCAATATAAGTTTGTGATGTGTTTATTTAATATGAATGAATATGAATTTTGATAGTTGTTGATTTTGACGTCATCTAATAGAAAATTAGTATCTATAATGCAGTAATATGGTTCATCAATATATTCTAATACATGTAGATGAATGAAAAACATAATTTTTAGAAACATGTACTTCAAACAACGTGACCCCACTTTAAAAAGCTCATCGGAGTAGAAAGTAAATGAATAGACAATACTAATGATCATTTAGATCATTATCTGCGGTATAATGATTGATTGTACACCAACCTGAATGCATTGCTATTAGCTGCCATTACGGACCAAAGGAGAAATTGACACAGATTTTAGAGGCAACATTTGGTAAACAACTGCAGTTCAACCTATTCGAATTCATTGTAGATTAGGCGTTATTACCAAGGCATAGGTCCGTCTATGCAGAATAACTTGACATGCAATTGACTGTACATAAAGGTTCTATAGCACTTGCGTAATTATGGATATTGTTTATATTCCTAAAGATGTTTTCTTAGTTGTCATGATTGATCAAAAGTGACGCAGTTTAATATTCTGTCTTCTCGAAGCCCCTGTCAGTTTATATGAAGCATTGTTACCTTCTACGAACTTTCGTGTATTTTTCTACCGCACCGTTAGTAGATTTTTCACTCCGTTTATTTACAAATTGTTCTATTGAAAGGGTCTGAAGTGCTTTTGCCATCTTTTTTTGCTGTGAATATAGTGAATTTTAATTATTCCAACTTTTCTAGGTTCAACAAATCTTAGGATATAATTTTTTAGATTCTAAATTGAAGTTCCCCCACGTATCTGATGCCAAAATTTATTATAGTCGCCAAGCCACCGGAGTAACTATAATTACTTTTCTATTAAATCAAAAGTCATGTCGAATATCTTTTTGTTAAAAAAATGCTATGAAATGCACTTCATAGTACAAATTCGGTTCTCTAGAGAGTTCCCAACAATGTGCAATCGAGATCACATAACGGCGTGCGTTGCACAACGTTCCCTTTGCCCTTTTTCGGTGTCTGTTATGGTTTCATTGGTAGCTAATATCGTGACGGACAAGGTATGAGAATTATTAAAAAGATGCAATGTTTTGAACGCAAATCTAAGTGATTCAAATTAGGATTTTCAGTCTGCGTTAATTTTTGACATTAAACTATATTTATAGTCATTTGCCGATGTCGTAATTTTTGACATTAAACTATATTTATAGTCATTTGCCGATGTCGTCTTAAAAATATACAAATAGGTAGGCGCGTTATAGTAAGTCCAAACATCGCTAGAAAAATGTAAATTGTTTTGTGTTAATCTTGGGAAAAAAAAATGTTATGGTAATATTGGTATGAGATTTGACTGATTTCTATGTGAAATTCTTGAAAGAGACATCAAATAAAAATATCTCTCGATTCATATATGACTTGGCTTCTTTCTAGGTTTTGTTTAGAATATACATTTAGTTTTTCTTCTATATTAACGATTTCTTGTGTGTGATTTTCATTGCGCTTGATGCGACAACCGGATCCTGAATGCTAATGAATTTGTTAGTTTCTACTTAATTAAACTAATGTTAGAGTTATTTTCTCTACTGTTTGCCAGTAGAGACAATCTGGAAAGCAAACTAACAGGTTTTTTTTCCAGATACTCGACTTATATAATGATCCCTTAAAATTAGTGCTTTTAGAGCCGTTTCAAAGATAATATTCATCTAGTTTTCAGTTGAAATGTATATTCATTCAAATACAACCAAATTAAAGGCATTTTTGTCGGCCAGATTCCAGATATGAACAAATTTATTGCTGTGCCTCCTAGCTCTGTATGTACAGTCGACTACGTCGACCAGTGAATAATAATTTTATCATAGAAAAATCTCATGGGCATGTGATTCCCTAGAAATAAATCACTTCATAAATCACATCCCGTGGATGACGTATAAGTGACAAAAAGCCTTGACAGCCGATAGGCAACAACAGTATAACCCAAAGAGTATTCTTTAATTTTAACTTTCAGTTCAGGTTCAGATTTTTTTAAAGGTTTATTTTTATAAGCGGACCCCGCTTACAAAAATAAACCTTTAAATTTCTTCTGGCAGCCGAGAATGTATAATGAGAATGAATACTCTCAAATGACAGATGCAGATATAGAACAATATCATATGACAACGCAATATTTTTGTACTGGACAATAGTTTTGTTTTTAAACTTTCTACATATCCTGATCTTAATTTAGTTTAGTAAAGTTCAAGTAGGATTTGACTCTTTACATAAAGAGCAAGTTTTTGAACAAGTATAATATTTGAGCTCACGATGCCAAGTATACCGAATGTCATACGGGTTGTACCTGCTGGTTATGTGGATATCTTTATGGCTCAGTCGTGAGCTCGTGACTTATGAGTGGTCTCAATTTTCTAATACATTTCGAGCTGTTTATCGGGGCCAGAAATTGGACATGATTTTATTGACCACTCGACTAACGTAATTTATTGTACATCGTAGCTATCATCGCGGCGTACATATTTCAGGGGCCAGGGGGGTTCAATTTGACGTGCAGTTGTACATTATTGTGTAGTTATAGTAGATATTGTTTATGACATATATACCGAAACGTAGACTGAGCAATCTAGAGACTTTGTCATATAATTTCGCTCATGTTAGAAATATTAATGCATACTACTCGGAAAAGAAACAAGTATTTTGTTCCTAACACCCGCGTGCTCAGCCGAATCTGATGTTTTGTAACGAAATAGTTCGGACAGTTGACGGAAATTTTCTATCTCTTTTAGGTACACTACGTTTTTTTAGTTTTCTCTGTCGTTGGGTCGAAACTATCATGACATCGCCTTTCTTGGATTTTGCGTGTTAACCTTACCATTGACGTTAGAAGTAGAAAATTTACATGACATCATTGTGGCGAGACATGCTGATCCTTATCTTCACAATATAGTAAATAATTTTATTTCAAATAGATGCATAAATATTACAACACATATAACTTTATGTTGCAGTCCGACTCAATAGTCTGACTGCAACAAAAGTTTAAGTTGTTGTGTAACACACATATTGATGTGTGATAAAAAATTCGGATTGGCAGTGGTTCGTTTAACCGTTGTTAGAAAAATTATGAATTATGAAAATTGGATGTGTAGTAACAACTACTTATTTATTCGGAAGACCACTGGATCAGTTCCAATTAAAGCTTCCAAAACTTCGAATACTTTTTATCCAAATTCCCACGACTGTAAAGAAAAGACCAGTGCCACAGCTAGTTAAGAAAATTAAAGTAATTACACTAGAACATAATTAGAAGTCCTAGTATTTCCGAGAGAGATAAAAAACGGTATGTCGCTCTAACGAGTTGACTGTATAAAAATAAACTACCGGGAACCAACGATAACCTAGACTAGACTCAAGGAAAGCTGTTAGTCACAGACTAGTTTTGTGTCTTGAGTAGACTAGTGTTTTTGACATTATAAAGTTTACCGCTTCCAGAGGATGAATCACTCTCGATTATGATCGTAAGGTCCCAGGTTCGGATCCTACTCGTACCACATGAGTTTGTATACCAATATAGTTTTTATATATTTGTATTGCATATTTACATTTTACGACCAGAATCTGATATGTTAGTAGGAATTAATAAAAGGACCGATGAAAATGTAACCTTGAACTTTAAAATGTAAGAATAAGTTTATAAAGCAAATAAAACTAATTTAAAAACAATAATTTATTATGCCATAAGTATCATGCACAAAATCTATATAACTTATTGCTGGTGGTAGGCTGTACAATGTCAATCTAAATTGAGCTCTAGGATTTATGTAAGAGAGGTTGATGTAGTTTGTCACAGAAAACCTGCACGTACTCCAAGAGTACAGATTCTGAACCCTAAGTAGATGACGAGCTGGTACAGTTCGAATCAAACATTTCTGTTCTGAGGCTTGTGGTTCTCATCTTCCGTGGCGATTAAGTGACTTCAGCTGTCAAGACTTATAAAGCCTCTAACAACAGCATTCCCCAAAGGAAAGAAAGTTGAAGTTAAGCAGCAAATCGGGGCCGAATCTTCAACATTTAAATTCGAGAACTAAAGAGAAAGCTGCTCTGAAATTATAACAAGCGGTCACAGCCGCTGAAGGTGTTCTATCGAGCGGGTTTGATCGACCCCCTCACGTTGTAAGTTGCAACACCCCGTGGACACCTAACATTAGGTAATATTCCTCACTGCGACGCAGTTTGATTCGAACAGTCACCGCAGCATCATCACGCGTAGATCTCAATAGCATAGTCCAGTCTGTAACTTCTCTGGCTCTTCAGTCGTAACGTTACGTAGTTATAGCCAACGCCGCCTGACGTGCAGTTGACTGAGGCTTCGCTGTTCTGATAGTCGTAGCAGTACACCGCCTGGAAGAGGAAATAACCAGAAGTTTATATACAGTACAAAAATCTTCATCAACCAACAGCGGGCTTATTGCTATAATAACAAATGTGAGATGATTGTAGATTTTTATTGAGATATGTTTGTTGATTTGTTCGTTTGTTCTGTTTTGACTTGTGAATTCTTAGACTACTCTGACTAACGTCGTTTACACAGCACATCACCCGTACTTCCTTGCATCTGATCATAATTGCAAAGAAGAAAGTTGTATATGTTAATATAACAACATGGCCTTTAGAAATTAAAATGTAATTTAATTTACGTTTAGAGAACCGCAGATCAAGTTACTTAACAAAGACCTTTATGCGGAAGCAATAGCGGTGGTTTAGCAATGAGTTTGCGTAGTTTGACGTGTAGTCGACTGTTCCCGCAAATGGGCATGCAATTTAATTAAAACAAAATAATACCGTAATTGGCACAGCAGAATTCGTGAACTCCACATAGTCCACCCTCTTCTTAAAAGGAAAAGCTTCCAAGAATACTCTTTTCCTATAAATCAGTTTAGAATCAGGAGTCTTTACTCCGAAAAAGCGATTTTCACTTGACACGTACACCACAAAACTGAACAACGTCACCCATATTAAAGTCTTCATTTTTATTTTTAAATTTAAAGTCAAAGTTAATACAGCTATAGATATTGAAAGTGTAATGCACACTGTTTGCAAAATTCGCAAATAAATTTTGACCTGAAGACCTGGAGCTGATAATTCATTATCTTCAATGACATATAACAACACATTAGTTATTCCTTATTTAGCAATTTATTTCTTGTTATGAAACGTAAGGTCATGCGTAAATAGAAAATTATTGTTTTTGAAACGGCATCCGTACTGCACGTAATGACCTGTCAGGTTCTGAATTGGCCCATCTATATGCCGCATGCACTATTCGAAAATAATATAATAAATGATATATCAATCATCATTTTTTGCGTCTTTTTAATGGGCTCTTATTAGAATATCTGAAATTTCACAGATATAAAAATGATTAGCAAAATTTTTTTGGTTTGATTCTAAGTTATCGTCTGCCGCTGAACTAACAGTTGCTTATTGAAAATGTTCTTCGAATCAGTGTTTTTTTTATAGTTACATACGCGTTTTATCATATCTCGGTATGTATAACTTAAAAATAAATGCGATAGCACGTAAGAAATGTTTTTTACGCGGATTTAGCGAATGATTATGTTGTATTAAAGTAGACCTAAGTATTGAGTCTGACAGCGTGGGCGCCTGTCGATGAAAGCTTTTAGCGTTCACTGGCTGACGCAACGTCAACTTCGTTTTATCACTCTGACAGTTCTGATGTTAATGCCTCGGGATTATTCCGTCATTCGATGACAGGTATTTATGTGTTGGAGACTTTTTATGCAACAAAGTTGACAGATAAGCACACTCGTTGGAAATTGCAATGCACAAATCAGAACAAATCTGTGTTTAATCTTCAGCATCAGATCTTGATCCAGCTAATGTTGCAAGGTGAAGTCTGTGTATAAATTCTAGTTCTATTTAGTGTATGAAGTTTCCTTCCTTTCGATCCTTTAGTTAGTTATACTCTATCACTTTCTAAACGGTTTTTAACAAAGATAAATCCATAGAATCGTACAGGTTTCGGCGACATTTTTATGGCATTACAATAATTTTGATATTAAATTTTTCATTGTTTTTTTTATATCCCCGTTAGTCTAAATTAGTGTACGATTATTACTTCCAAATCCTATATCATATGCTTCCACGATTTGTGAACATGTCCATGTGTCAACGGAATTAAAAGGGGTTCCTTTGGGATACGGAACGAAGATTAATAACGTTGAGTTGGGTCATGCAAGTACTTACTTAGCCCTTACGTCAAGTGTCAGTTTTGATTCAGACTTAACACTGCATGAACCTTGTCACAAGCGTCAATTTAAGTTAGGGCCTTTATAATAAGCTAGTTACATTATTTCTGAAAACAAAGACCGAAAATCCGTTCATATTTTGGAATTTAGATAAATAGTATCCTATCTGTTTATTATCCTATATATTAATGGTTTCATTCTACCTGTATTCCAATAATAGTGATCCAAGTCTAGTATGAAAAAATCGATAAGTGTAGTATTTACTATAGATACGCTATCGACTTAAGATTAAGTAAAAAAAAAGCCATCCTAATATTGTTATAAATAAATGATAATAAATAAATATATTAGGACAAATCACACAGATTGAGCTAGCCCCAAAGTAAGTTCGAGAATTGTGTTATGGGATACTAACTCAACGATACTATATTTTTATAACATATACATATATAGATAAACATCCAAGACCCGGGCCAATCAGAAAAAGATCATTTTCCATCATGACCCGACCGGGGATCGAACCCGGGACCTCTCGGTTCAGTGACAAGAACTTTACCACTGCGCCACCGAGGTCGTCAAAATTATAAAGTCGTATAAATATAAAGTTTCGCGTTAATAACATAGGTTAGGATTTTGCTTCTAGAAATAAAATTGATGTGGCTTTTGTAACGAACCAAATGAGTTTCCGTGGGTGAGAATGGCTCTGAATGTCATAACAATGATCAAAACGATCCAAGAAGTGGATCAAGTGCCGAACATATCAGCGGATTTATATAAGATTGCTAGAATTGAAGTTCTAGAAGACTATATTTGTCTCATAATTTTCGTTCTTACCTAATCTAAATCAGTGGCTCTTAGAAAGACCATTTATTGTGGAAAAGAACCAAATATTCCCAAATTGTATGAAAGTGTTTCAATGTTTATTAGAACGAAAGGTTTAGTTTGATATAAGTATTCAGAAGTGATCAAAAACAATTTAGATCTTTTAGAAAGATAACAGACATTGAACTATGTTAGTTGTTCGCCGCGAACTTGAACTCCTCACGATCACATTATTTTTTTACAAAATTGTGAATATTTCGAAAACGTATTAACAGATTTAGTTGACCCGCGAACTTAACAATTCTATTGACAGATGCTATATACCTTTTAAATTTCATCAAAATCAGACAACGGTTCGAAAGTTATTGCGTTACAAACATACATACATACATACAAAAAATGTATTTTTGTCCCAAGTTGATTTGTAGACCTCGCTCGCTTCGCTCGCTCCGTCAATTGTTACGGTATTCTGATAACTATTTTGCTGGTAGGGGAGCTGAGCCGTCATATACTGACGGCCCTGGTTGAATGTAGTATATAGTAGTTCCAGATAGTTGATGCAGTAAAATTAGGCCTCTTGACGACCATTGAAGAAAATAACAGGATATGTAGCTTGCGTAAGAGCAACTATTTGAACCTTGGCTTTTACGATGTCGAGATGTTTTGGTAACACTGACCCAATTAAAGTATACCTAATACACCAAGAGAACTTGACACACTGGAAAAACAATGTTCTTCATATTTCCAAGTTTTTGGGCAATGTGGAGTGGTTTTACCAGTTGTCTTCTCCATTACACACATCAGCTGATATATCATCGGCGATGTTTTTCCTCACCGGGAGCAATGGGTGGCCTATGAAAACTACCATGCATGACTCATATCGACACGAAATACTGTATACTTTAAAACGAGTACCTAACCACTGCTGTTTTTCAAGTATTAAAATTCGAAAAGTACTGAATTTCTACTGAGAAATGTTGACAATCTCTATCACATTGTGATTGAAACTCCATAGATTCCTCGTGGTCACTCCACTGTGACAAAATATTGTGACGACAGCTTCGGCATGCTCAAGTCGTTAAGCACTGTCATTGTCATAATCCGCCTTATGGACGCGCAATATCCCTTAGTAATAAGGGAATAAGGCTGATCGAAACAAACTGAAAAGTAAAATTATAAATCTTATTTGAGTTGACGCAGTATTTCGCGCGGCCGCGGTTAAGCAACTTTCGCATTGGTCGAGATTAGTAACGAAAAATGTATCCTCTCGAGCTTTTTCATCCTTGTATTTCATCCATGCATTGGTCCTTGTATTTGCAGTGGTTGAAACCCTTCAGAGTTTCAACCACTGCATTGTCAACGTGGTTGGTTATGTACCATATCGACCTTATCCATGTCACATAGATAGGGATATGGTTCATCACTTGGAACATGTGATGCTTCAAATATGCCCCGATAGTTAGAAAATTAAAATGGTTAACGATGGTAATCAACTAGACATATGTGACTCAAAGGAAGTTTTCGTGTTATCCTCAGTAAGAATGATGCATTCAAGCATCTATCTACACGAATCACTACTTTGAGTAGCAAATGATGCTATAAATCGAAAAGAATCGATCGAAAAGAAATATGCCATTGAATTGCATAGTTTTTTTTAATACAAACTCAGATCTAATCTAATTAGTGGATCTTAAATTAGGACTAAAATTGAATAACTAAAATAGAAATCTTTTTTCAAATCTTTAATAAGGTTCACAGTGATGTAAGAGTACAAGATCAATAAATTTATTTTTTTGGACGTATGGATGGATTTCAGCTGAGATAATGACTATTTTCATTCATAATTAGTATTTATCTGAAATGGGCGCGATTCTGTGAAACTAGTTTTAAAACTAACAAGTCAGCGTCAACATGTGAATTCAAATGCTGAAAGTTTCGCTGGCGGTCAAGATAATCGCTGAAGTTCTAGGGTCGCCCGCTGGGTTCTAATTTATTTTAATGATCGTCATTATTCATTTAATTGTTAATTCAATTATATTAGTTGCTCACTCATTTAGTTTATGTTAGATAAAAATAATTATTTAATAAATTACCGACTGTGATTGATGCCGATTTCAATAAGTCAGTTGTTTTATGTGTTGTAATATATCGTTAAAGATGTTTGTTCAAACCTTTTTATTCATTCACAGTTACATCAAGTCACTTTTTAATTTGAAAACCTTCGAAGTTTCTCGTAGCACCCAAATTTTATATTGCTCGACGAAAACACTCGCGTTATGTTCTATGCACAAGAATGTACTAAATTCCCTGGAACCGAAAGCCACGATGGATATAACGACCGAACGACTTCGGGGAATATTGTATACTGCAGGCAATTGGCCACGGTAAATTGTCGTATGTCTCTCTGTCACCCATAATGTGTATGCGGGTGTTGATCTCAGATAATGCACGTTTATTTGCCGATATCAAGGCGGAGATGATAATGCATCGTCATCTCTGTTATTGGCTTCGAATGTCTCTTCATCGTAATTAAACGTGAGTTTTAGAATAACTGCAAAGAATTAATTTCCTCATTATTTTGAAAGACAACGTAGACACTTTGGTTTTCTTAATGGTCATCAACATGAAAGTACTTATTTGCTTTGCCGATATCGTGGTAATCGATAGATGCAGTCATGTATGTGATCGACTCATAGATAAAAGAAATTTGATTGATCGACTTCATTGCTTCTTCGTTGAAATTAACAGCACGTGGGTATCTGTAATGTTGAAATGCACGTGGATTTTAATTAATGTCCGTCAGAGATTTAATTATACGAGTATGATCAGCAATTTGCTTCTTCTGATTCTTCATTTTCAAATCTAAATTATTATTTTTGCGGTTGTCGTTGACACCGTGTGGTTTAAGTGGGTCCGAGTACCACATACCTCCAGCCTCCCGTGGCTGCATGGATGAGACGATGGCCTATCCACACGTAAAAAAATTAGACTGGCGAAAATTATATATATTTGAGCACTAACTCTATCTACCTATAGCTTACCTTCTTGCTTTATTAATATTAATTAAATACAAATTAATAATTCAAATACTAACAGTTACATTAAATTTTCGGATTTGGGCAATATTTAGTTCTCATTATATCCTGGTTTCGAGCCAGATTTGGTATGTTGTGCTTTTCTGTTTATTTTTTGCGATTTCTTGCTGTTTTATTTCTTGCTAATAATTTTCCTTGTAACAAATGAATATCAATAACACATTTCCCGTTTGTTTCAGATGAATTCCCGATGAGGCGCCGTGGAATCCAGTCATGACGTCGTGAGCTCTTCCGTTATTCTGGTTATTGTGGTAGGTATCCATTATTTTAAGGCATACATGATCGATGAAATGATGTACCAGTTTCACTTCTAATTGGACAACTTTTCATACAATAGTAATGTAGTCACGTTGCTCTTTGAGATTGATATTCATCGCTTGCTGGTCCTCGTGTTGGGATTTCAGGATAAAAGTAATCAGTTTGAGTCCACTTATACCACCCTTAACAACTTAAATTAAAATTTCTTCAATCCTTCAATCTCCTTGTTTCATGCATACGATGATCACACTCATTACTATAAACACATAATTAAGAAGAGTATTGCAATAAATACCGTCAATGTGCCCACTAGCGACACCTTAGAACTGGGCACCTAACTAATAAGGATGATCCATAATCTGAACAATAATATTATTACGTGATTCATCCCATCTTCGGACGGGCTCTCCGTGACATGTGTTTGCAATATGGCCGCTTATAGTTATGCCTTGCCAGATGTTCAGCGGGCATTACAATATGTTTTGATTGTTTTGCCATTGCTGGTTAGTGGCGATCTAACTATACATACAATGCCATTTTACTAATATGTCTTTAGTAAGTAATTATTCGATATTAAGAGCGTCGTGAAGTTTTGCTCTTTTAGGAAAAAATCATAACAGCTTTGTTCGTCCATTTTAATATTACGAGATTAGATTAACACCAATGGAACTAGTTAGTTTTATTTTGTGCTAAACCATTAATAATACAGACGGCCCTATAAAAATGACAAGATTGACTGTTGGGGCACTGTGAAGTAATTCCATACGCAATGTTAAAAATCCATAAAATAAGTATTGAGGCAACTTCAAACTTTCCATCGGATTGTCTACGGTTCCCCATATTACATAATTGTCATCATCATACATGTAATTATGTATACAATTTTTCTTCCAATTAACTTTTGATATTTGCGCTGACATAGATTAAAATGTTGATTAGATATTTTATAATTATTGTAGAGAGAACGTGCAGTATATCGATGATCCGATTCGTGTGTTTACCATTCTGCAGAAACTGTAAAATGAATCATATAAACACATGGATCGATGTTGTCTCTACAATCTAATGTACTTTTCAATTGCCAATATGATGTTAACGTTTCGCACTTGTAAACTAATAGTTTTAAATTGCTTATCGTGGTATAAACTCGCATTTTGAAGAACACACGTGCTCTTATAGTCATTACGGTCCGTCCATTTTCTTGAGGAAGGAATAATTTCCAAAATCAATCATTCATAAAATTTACATTACCACAGTACAGATTAATTAATTTAAAGCCTAAATGTGAAAAATTCTAATGACAGCGCGGCCGGTGGAAACGCTCTGAGAACCGACCATTGAGATTAAAATTAATTTTCCAGGTGAAAAGGTGAAAAAGTCGCGATGGGCGCGTCGGGCGTTTCAGACGAATACACGCCGCCGCGTCTTTCGCGGCTGCTGCACTCGGTGCCGCACGTCAACACCACGTTGCACCGGGTCAACGACACCTTCGCGCCCAACTCAGCTGTCTACCGCGAGGTACCACCATAGACATACAGAACTATCACCGCACCAGTAGTTTACAGCTGCCTATAGCACCTCCTATAGACTTTCTCTTCCGGCTGCTGCATTCGTACAAGCTGCCTACTTGCTCCCTAGTGCTCCCGCTCTCAAATAAAAGACCGCTCCAATTAGCTTGTGTTCAACTTCAATTATGAATACTTCTAGTTATTTTGCTTTTTGTTCAAAGTTTGGAAAGTAGATGATATTTTTTTGTTTCTTTTTAGTGTTCCCATGAAATAGATTTTGTCGCAAGTCTTCATAGACGAAAATATTTCTTACCATATCTGTTTTTTTTTATCTTTCAGAGCTTGGGCATAATCGCGTCGATACCTGGCGTGTGGCTGATCCTGACGCTGGTGATCCTCCTGATATACCTGATGACGAGATGTTGCGACAGGAAGCAGCGTCCGCCCAAGAGTATCACTGCTTTGAAGGTATGGAACTTTATAGTATCCCTTCCCATTTCAACGAATAATACAAATGCAAACGTGTATAATAAAATGAACACCCATTAAAGGACGAAAGGATTAAGGGAGAAAACGTATATCAATCCTGGCAAATCTCGTTTACTTCCGATGTATTCAGCTCTCTCTTCATACATGCTCGCCGGATATATTTGCTCATAAGAAGTAATATACCTTGGAATAAAATCACAATACAGGGTTAAAAAATAGCTTAAATCCTCCCTTGATCTTATTGTATTAATTTGTGTAACAAAAAACATAGAATTAGACATAGGAATCGCTTATTTCTATTGCAACAGACAATAAGACAAAAACAATAAAGACAAAAGCAGCTCAGTGAGCATTCTGCGGGATTTTCAGTATCAAATTTCCTTTGTGAAATGATAAATATTATCTAGATTTTATGAATGACTTGATTACCACATAAATAGATTGTGTGAATACCGGGTCTTGTACGGTCTTACTGCAATCGTATAAGCATTACAATCCTATTTATAACGCTCGCTGCGAATGCAATCAAACGATTCCCACAAGCTTTCAAACACCACTTCCATATGGCAGCCATTACCGATGCTCTGTTTTAAACATACAACTACTTTGAACATGTTTAGACTGATTTTAATGTAATTCCCACTTCGGTTTATAGCCTTGTTTGATTTAATGAATGATGAGGAATACGAAGAATGAATGCTGGTAATGAAAACTGGTGGAATTGTATTTCCCGGTAGCCTTGTTAATTGGTGGTAGAAATGATTGTGGCAAACAACGATTCCTGTTTCAGTAATTTGTGATAGCAATTTTTGTTTACACAGTTGGTTCTTTCCTGGCTAAAATTCTAAATTCCTAACTAATATCATAAACTCAAAAGCAAGTTTTAATTTTGCATAAATGTAATATAATGTACGGAGAAGGTGAGTACCTTTCCGCTCGAAAAAAATATTGCTCCCGTGGGAAATTCACGCGGGCGAATTCGTGCTAAAAAGCTAGTTATAACTATCGAAGAATTATTTGTGACTAGCTGTAACCCTAAAGTCTCTTCGATATAATAAGATCTCTGACATTTTTTTAAACAAACTTATGTAATCATACAACTTATCTGATGTTGTACCAGTCACACAGTCTTGTCTCTAGTATAGCAGAAAATAAATTAGGGCGCTGTCTCTTTTTGTCTGGCAAGACTGAGTGTTTAAATCTTGACCATTCTGTTTGATATAGCAATGGCATAAAATGATAGTTCGTTAAAAAACCGTAACCTCTATAGACAGATTGTACTATGTGTAAAATCTTCTCCTCAACAGATAACGCTAATGATTCTGTCGGTGCTGTGCTGCGGTGCGATCGGCGTCGGTCTGTTTGGCAACGACGACCTCCACAACGCGATGCTGCAGAGCATCCAGGCGGGCAACCAGCTGGCCGCTCTGGTCAACACTGTCAAGAACCAGGTCCGTGCCAATTTTTTTTAGGGTTCCGTGTAATACGCATACGCTATTAATGATTTATTGTTCTTGAAACTCTTCATACAAGCGAAACGAAAGATAGTTTAGTGACGAACTCTATAGTTTTCTCTGTCCAGCCACGATATAAGTGTATTACTTAGTGTACTGTTGAGTGTTGATAATTTATTACAAGCTTTTATTTAACTCGCAATGTAAGTTAGTATGTATGTTTGAATGGAATCTTGTAATTCAATTTTGAAGCAGATATGATATCTTCAAGCGATTGAGCTGAAATTTAGTTTCGTTTTTTGATTTGATGACAATGTATTACGGTGATAATCATAACCTGATGGTGCGCCCAGGAACGGCTCCCGACGAGGGAATTCCTCAAGGTTTTACTGCATGTATTAGATTATCGCTCGTCACGCATTGAATCTCTCAATGGCAACAATAAAAGCTAAATAAATAAATATATTAGGACAAATCACATAGATTGACCTAGCCCCAAAGTAAGTTTGAGACTGTTTTGGGATACCAATTCAACGTTACTATATTTTATAATATATACTTATATAGATAAACATCCAAGACCCGGCCCAATCAGAAAAAGATTATTTTCCATCATGGCCCGACCGGGGATCGAACCCGGGACCTTTCGGTTCAGAGGCAAGCACTTTACCACTGCGCCAAAGGGGTCGTTAACCGTCCTAAAATATCATTTTTGTACAAAAAATTATGTTATCCCAGTCGAGTATTCTGGAAGAGACGATGGGTTCGCGCGCTCGTGCGCCCCTGGCCCGGCTGGCGGACTCGCTGGACATGCCCGTGGCCAACCAGACGGCGCTGGGCACGCTGCTGCGGGCGCTGTCCACCCTGCGGAACAACGCCAGCGTGGCTGTGTCCGCCGCGGATAACTTGAGGAGGCCATTGGCCGCGCTAAACTTGGACGCTTTTATGAAGGTACCTTATTTATGCTACTAGGGAACTAGACATAATCTATGGACCGACTCCCCGAATGAGTTTCTTCACCAAAGATATTAGAAATTGTAATGACTTTGTCTTCTTTTTATAGGGATATAAGATATTTCATATACAAATATAAGTTTCGTAAGCCTATTGCGATCTCTCTCTATATCTCTCTTCTATTGTAATTTAATTGGTAATATTTTTATTTATTTACTTATCAAAAATTCCTACCGCATTTAAAAAGATGTTAATGTGTAAGTCTTCGTTGTGCTTAGCGACCACGTGACCCTCCTCGAGAACGCTTGTTGAAACGAATTCAAATAATTCATGTCAAATTTCACGTTAAATAGTTAACTTACTAATGTTATAAATGCGAAAGTTTGTGAGGATGTATGTGTGTATATGTGTACTTGTATGTATGTTACTCTTTCACGCAAAATCTACTGGACAGATTGTTGTCAAATTTGGTAACCTGGAATACATAGGGTACTTTTTATCCCGAAATTCCCACGGGAGCGAAGCCGCGGGGCGTAGCTAGTTTCTCATAAAGCTACAAACTACTGAATCTCGGAAATTTTGTATAATTATTGTAGAAACTGTGGGTGTGGGAGGCGGCGCGGTGGGCGGGCGGCATGGCGGGCTGGTGCTGCGGCGGCGCCGTGTGCGTGGCGCTGCTGGCCGCCGCCGCCCGCCGCTCGCGGCGCGCGCTGCTGCTGCTCTGTGTCAGTATATCTACTTGAAGCTATATAATTGATTGACTGTCTATCTATACATACATGTAATAAAAAAGAAAAAACGGTTTGCACTCCTGGTGTGCCGGCAGAGGTGAAATCTTAAATATTACGTTGTGCATTTTTGACATCTTACGAATTTCCGATCAGGTCACGTGTCTTGCGCGACGAGTTTAACATTTTTAAAAGAAAAATAATTATAGGGGGGTTTTTATGGGACTATATAGCAAAACAAATGTTTTTTAGAATTTTTGTATGTCTGCATGTATGTTGAAAACTACTGGATGGAATCGGATGTGATTTTCACAGTTGTACAGCGGATGGTCTAACTTAAAATCAGGTATGGGTTTCATTGTGATACGTTGCTTAGAACCCGAGATGTCGATAATAATATGTTAGGAGCGTACACACAAAAGCTAGTACAATATAGCATCGGACTTGAAATAATACGTAATGTTGAACAAATATGGTGTCCAATCAGCACAATGTCGTGTCATTCTGTAGGTGGGCGCGATATTCGCGCTGATCGCGTGCTGGCTGGGCGCGGCGGTGCTGGTGTCGCTGGCGGTGGCGGCCGGCGACGCCTGCCAGGAGCCGGCGCGTGCGCTTGCGCACTACGCCAACCACAACCTGCCCGCGGATGTGAGTCTCGTGTTTGTGTAGCGTGGTGCCGGTGTCATCTTGCAAAACAAACTCTTGCGCGAATCGCAGACAAAATGCGAACGTCGATCGCAGAACAGAACAACGCGCTGGTGCGTGCTGGCGTCACGTTGTTTCGCGGTGTTCATGCGCGGTTTGCGCAAGAGTATACAGCGCTATTTATGGTAAAATAAAGCGACGTGTTACCGAGTTGTTGACACAAGTTTCAGTTATAATTAGGACATTCTTTTCTCACTCCGTTATCTTGAATATTTCGATCGTAAATGTTAACAATAAACGTTTACACGTTGTCAGAATGTGTACTGCTACGTAGCAGTACACAGGTACGGTAGACACAGTAGAGACACGTGTCTCTAGGGCGAACTTCTCACATCCTACTAATAATATTGAAATTAAAATTAAAATTTATTCAATTTAGGATGATATACACTTGTTGACTATGTAGTTTGTGAGGATGTATGCGTGTGTGTGTTTGTTACTCTTTCACGCAAAATCTTCTGGACGGATTGTTATTAAATTTGATTGTACCGGTAGAATATAACCTGAAATAACACACTTATTTATTTCAAGTTTCGTGTCGTAGCTTGTATGTAATAGCTCGATTATTACTCGCAGATGGTGCACTACTACCTGTCGTGCAAGGTGTCCCGCGAGAACGTGCTGACGGCGGAGCTGCGCACGGCGCAGCGCGCGGTGGTGGCGGTGCGGCAGGCGCTGGCCGTGCTGGCGCGCGGCGCGCCGCAGCTCTTCAACGACCCGGGTCGGTGACCACATTCACTCTTGTGTGTGGCCATTCAGCCATTGGTTCATACCCCACATTTACACTCAGCCCACTGCCACTTCTCGTGCCGCTGCCGGAAATATTTCCCTAAATACTTCTGCGGCGATAACGACGCGAGTGAGCATTTACACTCAGCCTTCATATTCTTATTCTCTCTCTCTCTCTCTCTCTCTCTCTCTCTCTCTCCCCTTTATCTACTCGTAAAAACGACTTGGAATGATTGAATGAATTGCTGGTTCGACAGCATTATGACTGTTCAGTATAAGTCACCCCATATTACCCGCTCAATATCATAAACTCCACTCCTGTGGTGGTGTAGTTGTCCTGACTTCCGCACGAAAAACCGACAATCGAGGCAGCGCCGGGCAGCGGCAGTGACGTGAGCAGTGACAGCGCGAGCGACCTATTAACATACTCGTGCTGTCCACTGGGATGCTCACTTCCCTGCCCAATGGGGTTGAGTGTACATGTGGCTATATGTATCATCATCGAGCATCGATGAACGAAGCTAGTTCTTCGAACTTCCATTTAGTTAAGGCAGACGGTGGCGTATATCCTCTGCCGTCGATTTTTCATCTTAGCACGTCGTGACGGGTACGTCGCGGCCACATTGTAAAATCCGCCGATTTACATAACGATGCGCAAAAATTAAAGATTGCCCAGTATTGTAAATGGACATGTTCATTGTACAAGATAGGCTTACTAGGGATCTCAACTACGCTTGTGATTTTATTGTCACGCTAAATCTGTAATAAAATTAAAATCATGTGTATTATTGCCGCCGGCTCTCAATGAGGAAAATCCTCATCAGATTTACTGCAAGGTTGTGATTTTTTTGTGTTACAATAAGTCGTTGCCCCCCGCAGCCCTGCAGCCGACGCTGGGCGCGCTGAACGCGGGCACGGGCGAGGCGGAGCGCGCGCTGGTGTCGCTGAGCGGCGCGCTGGAGTGCCGCATGGCGCGCGCATACTTCGTCACCGGCGCACGCGCTTTCTGCGACAGCGGCCTGCAGGTGAGGGACTTCATTCTTCGTCTTCTTCACAACTCTATTCCTCACGGTCGTGGTTATTACGCTGTATGAAACAAACACAACAGCCTTTGTCGAAGTTAGAATTGTCAATCTATTGAAATGTACCTAGCTATACTATACAGTCCGTTTGAGTGTGGATGGTAGTTTAGTTGCAAATAGACAATGAGTAAATAATTAATGAGTGGTTTGCCATTGCCTTTGAAATTTCATACACAAGTTAAAAATAAACCAATGTGCTGGTTTCTTTACGATATTTGCCTTTACCGGTGGTGGTCTATGAACACTACTGAGCTGGCAACCTTTCAAGAATAAAATACAATTTCGATAGTCCGTGAATTCAAAATCAAAATTCTTTATCCAATTTAGGATGATATACATCATTTATTGACGTCAAAAAAATACTTAAACTAAGTCTACTGCCGACTTCCAAAGCGCAGGTGAAGAATAACCGGCGCAACAAACTTCACCGTAGCCTTTTCTCCAAGGACGTTAATTAACGAATATAGGTGTTATACATATTAAAAAAAGACCCACTTCGACGGATGCCGGATTTATCATCCAACAGATGTAATAATAATAATAATAAACAAATCAGCAACGAGGCAACACTCGGAACGCGTTATGGCTATAAGCCGGCGAAACGTGAGTGGACTAACGATTGACTTCGTATTCCAGGCTCTGTCACTACAGCTGCTGGCGGCGGTGGCGGCCGGCTTCCTGTTCACCGCTATCGTGCTGGTCGACTCGCATGCTTGGATCTACATCAACACCAAGTGAGTATCGTCTATCTGAAGCGGCATCTTTCTTTTGTTCAATTTTATTTTTATTTTATTTCGGAAAAACAAACAGTTCCATAATAGAGCTTAAGTACATAGTTGTAATAATAATAATTATTATGCAAGCTACAGCGTTTTTCTCAGCTTAACAAGTTCAATTTAGCAGTGATGTTGCCACTGTAAAGTAATATAAAATATATTTATGATTATGTGGGTACTTATCCAAATTTTTTTTTTTACATGATTGAAGGTAAGTGAGAAATATGTAGGTAGTTGATACAGTGAAAATTGGGTAAAAGGTACACAAAAAATAAGTAAAACTAAGGTTATTATGTGTGCTAATTCACAAAGTGTCCGGATCGTATTTGCGCAAGTTCGATCTTTGAAGACAGAGTTATTTTTAAAGTCTTGAGTAGATGGATGTGGAAATATTGATTATATGTGGGGCAAAATTACAACTGTGGACCAACTTTACCTTATTTTACTACATCGCGGTCCTTACCTCTTAGAAGGTTGCCGACCGCTGTTCTTTAAAGACCGTAGAACAATTAATTTTTTAAAATATAGATTGTGCTCTGGCCAACAGTTTTGCCGACAGTTCGTTATCTTAGTTTCCTAAAATATATTGTGAACAAAAATCAACAAGAAAGTAACAAAATTGTAACGACGTAACGGTCGGGCATGGCCACGATAGCTCAGTGGTTAGCACTGTCTCGGATATAGGTATATCCGAGAGCCGTGGGTTCGATTACCGCTCGATTCCAGAATGTTTTCTTCTCCTTATTATGAGTCCGTATCAGAAGACAATATAGTGAAATGTATTTGTGGGTTACGACCCAAAAGCAAAACGACTTACTAGTAAAACGTCTGAAATTTAAAATCGTCATATTGGTAAAACATCTGAAATGACAAAACGTCATGATGGCCATACATTTAAGTGCACAAAATAAAAATAATTATATTGTATACTTATAGTACTTCAAATAAATACTCCTTTGTTTTCCTTAGAAGTACTGGCCACTTATAGAGGTAAAGTAAATTTATGTGTGACGTATTTAAGTCAATCAAATTATGTGTACTGATATTTCAATATTGGGGATTGCTCAATGTTTCTTCTATTTTCTCTTCCGTGGTTTTCGCTGAATGCGTTAGGCAGGATAGGAGCTAAAAAGAAAGTTCCAGATCGGTTAACATCAGACAGGGAGAAGTGGAGGAGGCTGACATGCAGTACTCACTCCACTCCATAAAGTGGGGTCAGGGTAGGGCGACGTCTATAACGGCTCAACACGATGTGATTGCCCCCCCCTCCAGACGCAGCGGCACCGGCGAGGAGCAGGCGCCGTTCCTGTCGTCGGGCGCCAGCAGCGCGGGCTCGCGCACGCTGCCGCGCCCCGCGCCCTTCCCCAACGGCAAGCCGCCCTCCTACAGCGCCGCCGTGCAGCTCATGGATCTAGATCGCGACCGCGCCAGGTACTACTCATGTATACACTAGCTGCTCCCCCCAACCCCCCACCCCCCACGCCGGCCTCCTACAGCGCCGCCGTGCAGCTCATGGATCTAGACCGCGACCGCGCCAGGTACTACTCATGTATACACTAGCTCCTCCCCCCAACCCCCCACCCCCCACGCCGCCCTCCTACAGCGCCGCCGTGCAGCTCATGGATCTGGACCGCGACCGCGCCAGGTACTACTCATGTATACACTAGCTGCTCCCCTATACCTAGCTTACAGTAATACATGGATATTTTAAAGTAGATGGCGCTGCTGTGCCGACTAAAGCGCTCTGTAGTCGATTTCTACTATACGACGTGAATTTTGTCACGCGTGCCGCGCTTATTTCACTTTTCCATGATTTTTTTTATTCCGTGCGATTGTTTTCACGTCACATTTAAATAATAATAATAAATAAATAATAACGTGCCGCAGTCCAATCTCCAGATCGCGTATGTCCGGGTCGGCGACGCTGGGCCGCGGCGCCAGCGGCGGCGGCGGCAGCGCGGCGGCGGCGCTGAGCGGGAGCCACACGCTGGGCCGGCCGCCGCACAACAGCAAGTACGCGACGCTGAGCAAGCAGTGCAAGACGCTCGAGAGCAACGACTTCTACTGAGACAGGCCAGGGGGCGCGCACGATCATAACGCAGGTAATTTAAAAATCACACTAATCTATAATTATAATAAAACTGTGTGACCACCTCGGTGGCGCAGTGGTAAAGTGCTTGCCTCTGAACCTAGAGGCCCGGATTCGATCCCCGGTCGGGTCACGATGGAAAATGATATTTTTCTTATTGGGGTCTTGGATGTTTATCTATATATGTATATGCTATAAAATATAGTATCGTTGAGTTAGTATCCCATAACACAAGTCTCGAACTTTGGGGCTAGTTCAATTTGTATATGTCCCTATTTATATATTTATTTATTTAACATAGAAGACAGGCTCAAGCCAAACCTTTTACTTCTTAACAATCAGACACTACACTAGGTGCAGCAATTTGAACACTAGTCAAGTGCTTTTTTTAAGCAGTCATGTAAAAATGTATAATTAGTTAGCTGCGCCCCTGGCCTTCGTTCCCGTGGGAATTTCAGGATAAAGATAACATATCATTTTACCAACATGATAACATAACACGATGTATTCATATTGTCGGAAAATAAATATTTATATTTTTTTATTTATTTATTTTCCATGTTGACCTGACCGGGGTTCGAACCCGAGACCTCCAGTATAGCAGTCTGACATGATGATCATTAGGCCACGGAGGTCGCCCAGTGACAACAAGTCTTATCTAACACTAGCTGCGCCCCGGGGCTTCGCTCCCGTGGGAATTTCGGTATAAAAAGTACCTTATGTGTTATTCCAGGTTATTTTCTACCCGTGTACCAAATTTCATAACAATCGCTCGAGTAGACAATGCGTGAAGAGTTTGCATTCCTTTCGCATTTATAATATTAGTTGGGATTTTGTAACACTGTGTTTACACATTGGAAACATATTTCCTAACTATGAGCATATTTCCTTCCAGGTCAGGCCGGTCGCGCGACCAGCCTGAACCGCTTCGACCCGAAATACGCGTCGTTCGGTCCGCGCGCCCCCCGCCCGCGCCCCGCAGCGCCCCCGCCCGCCCTCGCCACCTTCTCCTCCAGCTCGACCCCGGCGCCCCCCGCACACAACACCCAAAACCAAGACAAATACGCTACAGTACGACCCCCTAGACGCGCCGAACCTCAGCCCTTGTCCGCAGCGGCCTTAGAATACCGCTCCTTACAACGACCTAGAAGACAACAACAACCTAACACAGGTACCCAACACCGCCGCAGACCCGAACGACAGACTCAACAGCACCAACAACCCCAGCATCATGACCAACGCGACCTTTACGCGGTCACTGAACTTTAAGTCCGCCATTTCGTGCGCGCGCCATCTTGTTGAAGATGCAACGCTCGAATATTCACTATGATCAGCATAGTCGAATAAACAGAGTGTTAATCGATACTGACTTTGGATAAGAATTTTCGTCGCGACGATTTAATTTGTAATCTTTTGGAACTTTTCTGAAAATTTTCTAATAAGTGTAACCGTGATTGCACAATAAATAGATTTCGAATCATTCGTTTGATTGCTCAATTTGACCGCGATCGATTCTTGATGGTCTAATTTTAACGTTTTTCGGAAAGTATTTTACTGAGCAATATTCTTAATAAGAGCACAATGATTTTTTGTCAATTTACATTGACTTTTTTATAATTTTAATGCAACGGCCTAGTTTTAATCAAAGCGATGGTACAAGTATTAAAAGCAGTTTTTTTTTGCGGCAAATTTTCGTTCGAAAACATGTTTCCCATGTGAAGTCCATAATAAGGCTGTGTTAAAACGTTAAAGACCAATAACGATTACTTCGTTATAATAATTTGTAACTAGCTCGTTACAGACCTTGACTGTAGTACGTTTTCGACTCTATTTTCGCTCAACGTAGGTTAAGATAACCTTAAAAAACGGATTACGCTATAATGTGTTAAGAAAAGGGATGGTTTGATAGCTGGCAAGTAATATTTCATTTGATTAAATATATCGGAATATTTTGAATTTTGAAAACATGCTACAAAAGAATATGATCGTGTGTTATATTTTTTAAAATGAAATATTACTTTCCGGCGCCTCCATCTCGCCTGTCTCGATAATGAAACTGGTTTAGTGCGGTGAGACGCCAAACAGTAGAAAATTAAACTTTTCTGGCATGTTCTTTATAAATCTTAGAAAAGAGGCTCGGAGCCCAAGAAGTAGACATTCGATTGTAACAGTTTACATGTACATATAGCTATAAATATAATTATAATATGATTTTATAGTCTGCCTGTGTGATTCAACTTTTTAACACAATTTGTATATTTAAACAGACCGTCGAGTCAACCAAGAGGATAGTCGAAAATAAATTAAACAAAATTTATGTAGAATCTCTTTGGTGTATTTATGACTAAATATTCAAATCATCTTGAGCAAATACGACCTCCTATTAGACAGAGATAGCATGAAAATTGAGAACGTATTTGATTTAAATTGTTCGTGAATATTTAGATGTTAGCCTAGACATTAATTTTAATTATGTACCTACTGTACAAAATATAGCTCAAGGCAGTTTTACTAGTTAATATAGCGTGGACCTAATGTATATAATAAGTTTTTAATATATTATGTAACTTATTTTATTTACAGATAATTTGTAAAGTTAATTGTAAATGAAATAAAATTAATTAAGCATTCCATTGTGTGTGGATTAGAAATGTGGAATTGGTAGTAAGCATTCTTGAATTAACACAATACTTAACCTTAAATCTATGCTAATAAGGTGCAAAACGATACTGCCATTCGAGGAAATAACAGAATGTTTATAAATAAATAAATTCTAGCTAATAATGATAACGGAAAGTACTGCTCTCTCTATAACACCACATGTAATTATACATTTAATAAACTTTTAAAAGTGATCGTGTGAACTTAAAATATTATAGCGACTATTCTATTTGCATATTGGCAATACTGACAAACATTGTCTACTATTATTATAGTCTATTTATTAATGTGAAATAGCGTTCAATCACATTTTTTTTCTGTAATTATTGTGGGAATACTGTGGAAGTATTCAATTTTGAGACGTTATTTTCTTACATTATGTAAAGTTGTCAAGATCACTTTTCTAATCGTAATAATCTTACTATATCTAACGTAGTACATAATAAGTGTAATTGGTACCAGTTTTTTCATAGACCCGTCTAGAGAAAGCGACTTTACAGCTTAACGAATAATGGCGGCGACAGTATAGACCCCTGTGGTACACCATCATTCAATATTTTAAAATTTTCCCAGTAACCGTCAAATGCTGCGTATTACGTTACGTATTACGTTATAGTAATGAATTCGTAGGCTTTACTGGGGTCGCTGGCTAATATAGCAGCATAATCTGTATGAGTTATATGTTGGTTAACCATATCAAATGCCTTTTAAAGATCTGAGTATATTTAAAAAGCTCAATTTTACAAAGATGTTGATGCTGTTTTTAATGAATACTTCAGAATTTCGTGATAGGAAATGTGTTTATTTTTTAAATCTATTATCTATCTGGTTGACATAATCAAAACATCAAAGTTTTCGCCGTAATGTCATTTTCTCTGGACAGGGCCAAAGCTACAGTTTTGTATTCCAGTATTAAAATAAGAAATTTTGTGAGACTTTACAACGAGGTTTGTACATGTACGTTTTTTATGATCAATGTATTTTTGTTTCTCATTAGTTTGGTACAGTAAGCAGTGTAATCGCCAAAGATAATGCATAATTTACCTAAGTACGCCTAGCTAGTGTTAAGTTCGTGTTTAAGGTTAGATTATTGCATGCGGCCATATTGCATGTTGTACAAGTTTTTTTTGTTAGTTTTTACCAAGTTTAGGTAACAAGTTTCACTCCTATGGGCGCTATGAAATAGAAAACACGTAGCAAGTCATTGCGTCCATATGTTCTCCCTTTTTTACACGATATGGGAGAAAATGACAGCATGAGGGCGTTAGTAACGAGCTACGGTCTATGTTTCGTGGTGGGCCTTCTGGAAAATACCGGTGGTAATTTTGCTTTATTTTTATCAAACATGCATGTTTATCACGACATTCGATTGGTCGGCACGGCATAAAATATTTTAAAATGGAACGGTTATCCGTATCTCTTCAGTAAGATAAAATACATTTTTTTTCGTAATTTTTTAAAACTTAATTGAACTGTAATTCATATATTGCTCATATTAGTTGTCGAAAATCTACAGTGGGCCATATTAAATGTTGTTTTTTGTTACTGAACTGCGACCCATAATCGGTACGCAGTAAAATAATATACCTTTTTAATGTAAGTAACACGATTTTCAATGTAACTAACGCACTATTTGTAATCACAGTACTCATGTAAAATATACTATCATCGGTGACATCTCATGGGCTAAAAAAATTAAAATTACCTTATATTATTAAATATTCCATCAGCAATATTATTTCGATATAGAGTATTTTGGCTTTGATCAAAACTTATCCCATTCAATTTTATCGAGTGTGTTCTTTTATTACTAAAAACACTTATTGCCTAGCCTTCTGACATAACTTTGTATCGCCATCTATCGGCAGCTACACTAATGAAATAATAAATGCGTTATTTTTTAAATTCTAAAATGTATTTTTTTCGCATGGAGCTTCGACGAAACTTTTTTGAATGATTATTAAAATACAATATTGCGTTAGCGATATAGATAAGTTACCAGTCATTATAATGTCGTAAAATAAGTCTGAAATTACTCACTTGAATTGCTTTAAATCACATGAACACATTATCATAATCATCTTTATATAATGTAACTTTTTATACATTAAATGTTGTAATATATTTCTGTAATTTATAAAAAATATCATTTATTTCGTTTTTTATGACTAAAATGTTACGTGCCATATTTTCGAATCCTACATGAAGCATTTTTTTTTTTCTAAATTATATTTGTGTTTCGCTTTTTCATGTCAATTATGGTGCGCCCGAGTATGTCAACTTATTTGTATAAAGTAGCAAGTGTTGCAAGGTTAACCGTGATTATGACTTAAATAAGCTGATAAGCGTTGGTTTTTCATTCTTTTGTTTCTCGTTCGAAAATTTATGGTTCATTAAAATTCCACCCTGAAGTTCAAGGAAATACCTTTGCGATTATGATGATATTGATCGGCTATCGATAATTTTAATTTAGCTTTAAATATGGATTACTTGGCGATACTGAGAAGATATGTATTAAATACTGCTTTTATGAGATAATTTGAAAGACTCATTGGTTCATATCAATTCTCGTATCTTTTCCGCAATTCTAACAAAGTTAACTATTATTATTATTATTTATTTTTACATGATATTATCATTCTTAATTGGGCGTGGGAGTAATAAAAAATAAAGCGACGAATTGAAAACCTTGTGCTTATTTTTGTAGTCTGTTTAAATGATTCGACCGTAAACAAACCCGAAAAATGACAAATCATTCGATTAACCATGTCACATTTGCCTATTGCAGGCCTTCTTACATCGTATGGTTGTGTTTTAATATAAGTCATAATTTTTGTTAATAGGTTCGTTATTTATTGTTTTTAAAGCGCACCATACTGTGTACTAAGGCGTTATAAGTCCCCTTTCGTGATGTATGAAGTGTATAACGTAAATTATAAACGGTTGACGAATAGGTCAAGTGTATGAGTTTACAATGAAACTAATAAATAAATGGATTAAAATGTTACTGTTTTATTCAATACCTTCCCAGTTCTAACGTTTACAGTAAATAAGTTAGGGTTTTATCAAAATTACATATCAACATTGATGGTGGTTCTCAGAGCGTTTCGCTGCGGCCGCGCTGTCATTACGATCATACGAAATATTCATTTACAATGTCAATCATTCAACAGTACACATTATTTTAAAGTCAGACAGTTAAACTAATATTTGTTAAGTTTGAAAAAATTAATAATAGCGCGGCTGCAGTTGTTGAAACGGCTCTGAGAACAACTGATTCATCGTTTCATAATTGAGCATATATATGTATGTGTGGTGTGATGTCACGTACGTCACATTATTGTGGAGATAACATTACTGTATAGATGTAGATAAGTAATTGTCAGATAGGTATGTAATTCATCAGATAGGTTGATAGCTTTCTATCACGTAGTATTAAGTATATATAAGTATATGTGATAATGAATAAAAGCAGATAGAATCGGAATCTTATCCGAGAGGTTGTCCTCAAGCCTTGTGTTTTCTTACCATCGCTACCACCCCTACACGCCACACCACATGGCGACCCTGCCATTCGGACGGATGGCGTAGCTGTTGGTTAGTATCGTCGAGACGTCGGTGTGATTTTGACTCCACTAAGCGCAGAAAAGTTTTGCTGAAGTACACCATGGGCACAAGTACGTCCAAGGAAGAGGTAGTCATAGCCCAAGTCGCATCAGGTGGGTCTAACGATGCATCGGTGATACAAGAACATATTTCGGCGGTAAGCGCGGCCGTCCTGTTCATAGCGACCTGTTTCGCTATTGGTATATTGGGTGGAATCATATACTTGTACAGAAGATGTCATCTTGAATGGATCAGACAAGAAGTGAACCGGAGAGAAGTGCAACGAGTGGTGCAGACAGCCTGATGAGCAAGCAGTAAGTGGCAATAATAATTAAGGAAGTGATATTTTTTGTGCGGTCTTGTGTTAACTATATAAAATAGAGACATTAGTGTAAACATTGTTGTGTTATAAATGGAAATAGAGTTAACGTCAATTTATGTTCAACTTAAGGTTATTAGGGAATCTATTGTTAAGTTAGGACCTAGTAGACGAACGGGGAGTAACTTCGACTCAAAGCTTAGTCAAGCAAAGGCCCTTTACGACAAGTTTAAAAATGTAGTATCGGGCGTATCAAAATTTTCAGACGAATTGACACTGTTGATTAGTAGAATAGAAGACTTGTACGTAAAAACAATTAAGTTTTAACGCGAAACTGAAGTACCAGCAAAGATGGAGTCGCGAAATTTGGAAAAGTTTTCGTTAAAAACGGCAGTTAGTTTGCTTCCGAAAATGAACGGTGATGAAACTGTTACCCAAGATTTAATAGAAGCCATAAGTTTGTATAGTTCTATGTTAGAGGGGCTCGATAATGATCTCTTAATAAAGTTCGTGCTCACCACGCGTCTAACACAGGGGGCTAGGATGCGGTTAGCTTCACAATACGCGACAGTGGATAGTCTTTTGGCTGATATGAAGAAGCATCTTCTAGCGGCAAAATCAGATGTTGCGATACAAGCTAAATTAGCTCGTACTAGGCAAGATAATAAGTCTATTGCAGATTTCGGAGCAGAGATAGAGAGATTGATGGTGGATTTGACTATTTCTCAAGCAGGGGATAGTCAAGAAGCCTACAGAGTCTTGCGGCCCTTGAATGAAAAATACGCGGTTAAAAAATTCTCAGACGGACTTCGCAACCAACGTTTGGGTACCATTATTACGGCAAGGAACTTGACGTTGTTAAAAGACGCAATAAGGGTAGCCGAAGACGAAAATGGTACATCATCGGGACAGGTCATGACTTTTCAACGTCAGTATAGGCCACATAATTTTTCAAGTAGTAATAGGGGTCGTGGCAATACATATACGCGTAATAATCATGCACAACAGAAAACAGCTGTCGAACGTACATTCCAAAGGAGCAAGAATGCTAACGTAGGTTTTAGCAACGGTGCGCAAGGTCGTGACGTGAGGAATGCTACATATCGCGGTCGACGTGGTCAGCAGAATCGTAGAAACGTAGCGTGTTTTGATCATACGTCAGACGGCCATGACTCTGGCACAATGTCAAAGCCAAAGTATTGCGAGTCTAGCAGAAGTCAGTTTTTTCGAGACTAAGCATATTTTAGCTTGTAATAGTATTAACTGGGTTAACTTTGTAGTCGGTAGTATAAATTCGGAATGGTTAGTAGACACGGGGGCATCGTTGTCAGCCATAAAAAATGGTTTCTTAAAATCAAGTGCTATGTGTTATAAGTTAGTTAAGGACGAGTTAATAATTAATGGTGTAGGTGGTAATTTACGGTCTATGGGTTATGTTAATTTAAAATTAGTATGCGGAAAATATTCATTCTTGCATAAATTTTATGTTTTCGATGATTTACCCTGTAAGTCAGTTGGTATAATAGGTCAAGATTTTTTACAAACATATAGCGGTATTATAGATTTTTCAGAAAACAAGTTAACGCTTAGGGAGCGTGAAGGGAGCGTGATTTCAATACCCCTTAAGTATTATAGTTATTCATTGAATATACCTCCGCGTTGTGAAGTAGTAAAATATTTTCCGGTGAATAGAGCGGACGATTGTGTGGTCGTGAGAAAAGAGTTGCAGAAGGGTGTATTTTTGGCTAATGTAATAGCTAGACCTAGGAATGGGATAATACCCATTAGGATATTGAATACGACTTCCTCAGAAGTTGTTTGCAGTATGACAGACGTGGAAGTATATCCGTTAAGAGATTACGATTATTGTTGTTTCGCGGAACCGGAAATGAGCGTGAAACGTGTTAAGGAAATATTTTCTTTGCTTAAACTTGAGTATTTGAATGAGGAAGAGCGATTGAGCATTGAACAGATATGTGCCAAGTATCCAGATATATTTCATGTACCGGGAGATAGGTTGACGGTCACAAACGTGTATGAACAGTCAATAAGGTTGAAAGAAAATGCCGCTCCAGTCTATAGGAAGCAATATAGAATACCATATGTGCAGAAAAAAGAGGTGGATAGGCAAGTGCAGGAGATGCTGGAAAATGGTATAGTTGAAGAAACAGTTAGTGAGTGGTCTAGTCCGGTGTTGATCGTTCCAAAGAAGGCGGATCGTAGCGGTGAAAAGAGGTGGCGTGTAGTTATAGACTATAGGCAGTTAAATGACAAGATACAAGATGATAAGTTTCCTTTGCCCAATATAACTGAAATTTTAGATTCTTTATCAGGAGCAGTGTACTTTAGTCATTGTGATTTATCTCAATCTTATTTTCAATGCAATCTTACAAAAGACAGTAGGAAGTATACAGCGTTTACTACAGACAAGGTTACATAGGTTACCGATGGGATTGAAGATTAGTCCGAGTTCTTTCAGTAGAATGATGACTGTAGCTATGTCTGGGTTGAATTACGATAAATGTCTGGTTTACCTTGACGATCTGATTATTTTTGGACGGAGTTTAGAGCAGCATAACAGGAACCTCATGATAGTTTTTTCGCGATTGAGAAAAATGAACCTTAAGTTAAATCCTTCAAAATGCGAGTTCTTGAAAAAGCAGATACTTTATTTGGGGCATATTATTTCATCAGAAGGTATTTCACCAGATCCAGAAAAGGTTTTAGCGATAAAAGATTACCCGCGTCCCACAACTAGTGATGAGGTGAAGCGTTTTGTGGCATTTGCAAATTATTATAGAAAATTCATACCAAACTTTGCTAGGATAGTTCTTCCAATGAATAAGCTGTGTGGAAGGTATGCGACGTTTGACTGGACCGATGAATGCGAGAAGTCATTTTTATTACTAAAAAACTCATTAATGAATCCTCCAGTTTTGGATTATCCAGATTTTTCTGATAACAACACTTTTATATTACAGACCGATAGTTCAGGATTTGCTGTAGGTAGTGTCTTGTGCAATGGGAACGGAAAGCCTGTTGCTTATGCTAGTAGAGCTTTGAATAAAAGTGAATTAAATTATCCTATAATAGAGAAAGAGTTGTTGGCTATTGTTTGGTCAGTTAAATATTTTAGGCCATATTTATATGGGAGAAAATTTGTCGTAAAAACAGATCATCGACCTCTTTTGTATTTATTTAACATGACGGATCCATCGAGTAGGTTGACTAAGTTTCGGTTGTGCTTGGAAGAGTACGATTTTACTGTGGAATATGTGAAAGGGAAGGAAAATGTGCTAGCGGATGCATTGTCTAGGATTATAATTTCAAGTGAAGATTTAAAGACCATGCGTGAGAAAACCATATCTGTGATGACGCGAGCACAATGTAAACAGTTAGAAGGTTCAAGTAATTGTGAGGAAGACTCTGCGGTTAGTAGGACTGATCACCCTAGTATCGTAGAAGTTCTTAAGAAACAAGGAGATGACGTTGAAATTCTGCAAATAAGTGTAGATAAGTGGGAAAAGTTATTAGAGAGCTCTCGTAAGAAAATAATTTCAAAGGCGCGCAATTTAATGTATATGCCGGAAAACTCGAGTATTTATTTAAACTATGAATCTTTATCGGCATCATCGCGAGACGAGTTGTCGAAAGATATAGTTACATTTTGTTTAGAAAACGGCATACAAGAAGTGGTGATATTAAAAAATTGTTGCAACAATCGTATTATAAAGGAAATGGCGAAATATTTAAAGGAAAACGGTAAAACTTTAAGTAAGAATTTTAAATTTTGTGTAGTATCGGGTGTGCGGAGAATAGACGACGACGATGAGAAGAAGATTGTTATGAATGATTTTCATGTTCTGCCTACGAGTGGACATACAGGAATACGTAGAATGGTGAATAATATAAAAAAGTATTTTTATTGGCCATCAATAGAACGTGATGTCATTAATTATGTTCGTAAGTGTAAAAAATGCCAAAAGCAAAAGTATCATAGGAATGTTAGGGAACCGATGACCATAACAACCACCGCAACTTCGTCTTTTGAAAAAATCTACCTAGATTTAGTAGGACCTCTTGATAGGGATGACTATGGGAACGTATACATATTGACTCTACAGTGTGAGCTTACAAAGTTTGTAGAGGCTTATCCTTTAAAAAATAAATCTGCAAAGGAGGTTGCAAGGGCGTTGGCAGAAAATTTTATTTTGAGATATGGGGTACCAAAAATCATTGCTACAGATAGGGGTTCCGAATTTATTTCGAAAGTTATGGTAGAGCTATGTAACATTTTAGGGATTAGTAAAACGGTATCAACTGCGTATCATCATGAGAGCATAGGATCGTTAGAGAATGTTCATAAAACTTTAGGTGCATATTTGCGAATACAGACGAATAATAATACATCAGCATGGAGTTCTTGGATTCCGTATTGGTGTTTTTCATATAATACAACTGTAAATACTGTAACCAAATATACGCCTTACGAATTAGTTTTTGGGAAAATATGCAAGTTACCAAGTAATTTACAAGGTGAGACTGTTGAACCATTGTATAATTTTGATGATTATCCTTTAGAATTTAAGTATCGGTTGCAAAGAGCGCAAGCCGAGGCAAAACAAAATGTAATAACTAGTAAAATAAGGAGAAAAAAATGTTATGATGTAAATATAAATCCATTAAATTATAAGGAAGGTGATTTAATTTTAGTAAGAAAGGAGACTGGTAGTAAGCTTGATTGTATTTATGATGGACCATTTGTAGTCGTAAAAGATGAATCGCCAAATGTTGTTATTCAATGTAAAGGAAAATTAGATGTTATTCATAAAAATAGGACTAAGTTGTATTGTAATGAAAAAAATATTAAGATTTAAATTTATATTTTTTTTTTTTTCATTAGGAAGGGTGATGTGGTGTGATGTCACGTACGTCACATTATTGTGGAGATAACATTACTGTATAGATGTAGATAAGTAATTGTCAGATAGGTATGTAATTCATCAGATAGGTTGATAGCTTTCTATCACGTAGTATTAAGTATATATAAGTATATGTGATAATGAATAAAAGCAGATAGAATCGGAATCTTATCCGAGAGGTTGTCCTCAAGCCTTGTGTTTTCTTACCATCGCTACCACCCCTACACGCCACACCACATATGAAAAAGTAGAACATATAGAAAATAGTGATAGTGTAGAAGGAAAATAAATAAGAACTTTCACAAAAACGAGATAACAAAGGGACAGCCGTAAAAATTGCGGAGCTCAGCTACCTATGTAGTTTTGGACATTGTTTTGTGATATTTTACATTAAAAACTTACATATGTAAAGTAGTCTGTACTGTGCATTTGAGGGGAGTTACAAGTTGTACCTGTCCCTGACATCGAGGAAGGAGGCTATTTATTATTTATCCCTAAAATCCAAAATAATTGTTTCATTTAGATATATTAATTGAACAAGTTTTTATGACGATTGTGTACCCGTAGTATTTATAATATCTAGATTATTTTAAGATGTTACTACATGATAATGCTCAGGCATTGTTTTCTTACGTCGATTCTTAATTTTCTTCATCACAGCCAGCACTCCCATCCTAAAATTCAATTTATCGTCATCATTATATTTCTCAATAGTTGGTAATACTGATGCGAAAAACGCTTCGTCCTCGTTACAGTCCTCTTCATGTACGTGGAAGTCATCTAAGCTTGAGTCAGGGGTTAATATTATGCCTTTTGGTGTAACTGTCCCAGTGTTTTTAGATACGTGGCTACTTTGATCTGCGTTTTTAATCGCACCTTCATTTATTCTTGGAACTTCTCTAATTGATTTCTCTTTGACAGCATTGTCGTCATCATTGTCGCTTAATACCTTATATTCATATGATTTTTCTACACCAACTTGTTCCATAGCATTGTTTTTTTTTGGTTCTTTCCGTATAACTAAAAATGTGTCATCGCCATTGTCATAACATTTATTTACTGGTGGAGTTTCGCAGTGTTCTTTTATTTTTGTACATTTCAGATATTCACTACTGCAACATTCTTTTACTTTTGTGCATATAATATCTTCATAGCTATCACAATTATTTATTTTATTACATCGAACATCTTCACGATTACAACACTCTTTAAATTTTTTTGATATAATATTTTCACGATTACAACAATCTTTTCTTTTATTGCATAGAATATCTTCATGATTACAGCCATTCCTAATATTTTTGCATCCAATGTCTTCATGGCTACAACAATCTTTTATTTTTTTATGTGAAATATCGTTATGATTACAGCCATCTCTCATTTTCCTGCATCGGATATCTTCATGACCACAACCTTCTCTCATTTTTTTGCATCGGATATCTTCATGACTACAACCATCTCTTATTGTTTTGCATCGAGTATCTTCACGATTACAACCATCTCTTATTTTTTTGCATCGGATATCTTCATGACTACAATCATCTCTAACTTTTTTGCATCGGATATCTTCACGACTACAATCATCTCTAATTTTTTTGCATCGGATATCTTCATGACTACAATCATCTTTAATTTTTTTGCATCGAATATCTTCATGACTACAACCATTTCTTATTGTTTTGCATCGAGTATCTTCACGATTACAACCATCACTTATTTTTTTGCATCGAATATCTTCATGACCACAATCATCTTTAATTTTTTTGCATCGGATATCTTCATGACTACAACCATCTCTCATTTTTTTGCATCGAGTATCATCATGATTACAACGATTATCTTCATGACTACAGCCATCTTTAATTTTTTTATATTGAGCATCTTCATGATTACAACTATCTTTATTTTTTTTGTGTTGAGTATCTTCATGATTACAACCATCCTTAATTTTTTTATATTGAGTATCTTCATGATTGAAACGATTATCTTCATGATTACAACCATCTTTAATTTTTTTGTGTTGAGTATCTTCATGATTACAAGCATCTTTAATTTTTTTATATCGAGTATCTTCATGATTGCAACGATTATCTTCATGATTACAACCATCTTTAATTTTTTTGTGTTGAGTATCTTCATGATTACAACCATCTTTAATTTTTTTATATCGAGTATCTTCATGATTGCAACGATTATCTTCATGATTACAAACATCTTTATATTTTTTGTATTGAGGATCTTCATTATTACAATCATGTTTTGTTTTTTTGTACATATTATCTTCGTGCCTACAATGATCATTGATTTCTTTGCATTCATCATCTTTACGCAGTTTATCACAACACTCTTTTAATTTTTTACATATAAGATCTTCTTCATGGCTACAAATATCTGTTTTCTTTTTGCTTCTATTGTCTTCATAAGCACAATAATCTTTCTTCTTTTTATTATCACATGGCTCGACATCATGACATGTATCTTTTATGGGTGGTTCATCACAACAGTCGCTTCGACAAAATAACCAGTCGCATGCGCAAAATTGAGGATCTGGACAATTACAGCAATTGTTTGGGTAAGCAGGGAGTCCATACTCCGAACATCCGACGTGAGTCATACCTTTACAGATGAAGTGCAGTTGTTCGCGCATGAATGGTCGTTTAGGTTTCAATTTTTCCTTGAGTTTCCTGAAGAAACTGTCACGTATACACGTCCATTTGTAAATAATTGAATCTTTAGTCCAACGCCGCTCTTCTGATGCAATTTCTTTGCTTTGGTACTCCATATTGCTGGGAATCTCTTCCTTGCTTTTTTGTGAAGGCTGGTTATATATATTGATAGGTGTATTCCACATGCACCGTCGGTCAGGAATACAAGTAACTAAGTGCGCAACATTGTATTGAAACTCTTTCATCGTACTTTTGTTGTTGATCTTGTAGGAGGATATGTGAATCTTCTTGGTATTCGTGTAACTGTTCATTTTACAGAGAAAATATTATTATAATGCTTTCTTTCTTTAGATCAAAAGGTTTTTACATTTGTGATGGTTACATTGCGGGATTTTGTATGATGCTTTTGAATATTTCTCAGTCTGCGGTTTGAAGGAAGATTTTTATTTCGCAAGAATGTCCATCATTTATTTATTGGCTGTGTTGGAATTTTATGTAAATTATACTGTATAACTGGAAGAAAAATGTTTGATAACAGAAAGATTTACCTACATGGTAGTTGTCTGTTTTTAATATTCTCGTTGTTTTGACATTAGACAAGTTCAAGTTACTGCAAATAGAATAAAACAAAAAGGTTGCAACGTTCACCTGTCATCATCAAAACGTCCTAGGTTTGAATCCATTCCAAAGGTTTTGAATGGGACCCGCGCGCGTAGCTCAGATGATGGATCTGAAATTTGAATCATATACGTGGCCACAATTTGTGGCATATGATATTGCATGCCAATCTGACTTATAAATATATATGTGCCTGTGTATGTTAGGTCTAGTTCGGGCACGAGTGGAGACTTTTCGACTGTAACAATAATGAGTCAGAGATTACGCAGTAGAACAATATTACATTACTGTTTACCTACATCTATATTATAGAGTTGTGACGAAGTGTTGGTATCACAGAATGGCAGGTGAATCAAGCTATCGATACCGATAACTGATTTTATTCGCAGATTGATATGAAGCCTTTATTTATTTTTATGAGTCAGGTATTTACCTTATGTAATCGCTATCTTTTGTCAATTACTTGGAATCCATATTTCCATAATACGAGTAATTAGGTACCTAAACATGTTACTCAAGCTTTCACGGCTAAATTGAAGATTTTGATGACATTTGGAAAAGATGATAGCTAGAATATAATATTAATAAAAACAAATGTCATTTTCTTGACATAGAACGGCCAGGTCCCATCCCTAAATCCCTTTAGAAGCTGATGCAAGTGAGTTTGCTATACTTACTTTTTTCTCTTGTGGAAAGACCCTCGTCTCATCCATCTCTGTACACCAATTAAAGAAATTAACATTTTTGTTAATTCCCCATATAATAAATACCCCCCTTCCTCGGTGATACGTGGTGAGGTTTAAGACTAACCAGCGGCTTCACCCAAAATCACGTGACTTTTTAGTACCTACAAATAATCTTTAAATACAAGAATAAATAATATAAATTATAATAACATTGTCACACTTCATGCCGCTTTTCGGTTTAATAATCGCGAGTTTGATGAAATAAATAAATAAATACACGTGATACCTTCACAAAAGGTGGCGATGCGGTTTTTTTAAATAGATAGTGTGATTCCTGAGGAAGCTTTATGTGTATAATTTATTTACAGTATTTTATGTACCTATTACAGTTTTACCTATGTTCAGGCTATTTCAGAATGGGCCGTTCAGTTTAGACATAAATCATTGTTTTACCTAGATGAAAATGCAATTATGTATTAGTATCCGCCAAAAACACCAAATTAAATTAATTAATCAACAAACATTTATTCTCAAACGTACAGAAGATAGTTGAGCGGATCTTAACAAGTCTTTGTGATCACAAACTGCTTCAAACTCACTCAAAGTCAGGAGGCAATAATCACTCAAAGTCTTGAACATAGCAATTAAGTCTGAAAGCCTATTAGAGCGGAATTCGCGTGCGCAAACCCCCAGCTTTTCATCGCCAGCGCTCATCACACCGGATGACACTTCAAAGTAATTTCACCTTTGTTGCTTATCCGCTTTGATCTCGACGAATCGATTTAATTTAAAGCTATCTTGTAATTAAAATTGAGAAACTACAAAGTGCTCCGTCTTGATGTGAACACTTTAGCTAAATTGCGAGAAGTGTCTGCTTATTATTGGAATGGAAATCGGAAAATTTTAAATCCAAAAAGACTTGACGCTGAAAGAAGAAGGCTTGACGCTGGTCTGCTATTGGCACGCATATTGTCAACGTCACGCCAGCTATTTTTGTGTCAGTAGTCAGAACTAAGTACGAAGTGGAGACAAAGTAGGAAGGAAAGCTGACACTATGGGTGGTATACCCTACTAATATTATAAATGTGAAAGTTGGTGAGGATGTACATGTGTGTATGTTTGTTACTCTTTCACGCAATATCTACTGGACCGATTGTTATTAAATTTGGTAAACGGGTAAAATATAACCTGGCTAGTTAGCGTAAGTGTAGGTACATAAGCCTCTATGCGGATTTTATAATAGCGAATTTATAATGGCCTTGGGTATATTGATATACTCTTGATATTTTCTGTCTATGGGTATTAAACCACCCGGAGAGACCACTTACGCGCTTTTCCTGATGTCCTAATGGTCATAATTACGGACTGCTACACTGGAAGGTTCGTACCCGGTCAGGGGGCTACCATCATCTCTTAACGCGATCCACTTTACGACCTAAACTGAACTGCATCGCAAATTCGTACCATCGATTTAATTTTTTGTATGAATGCGATTCATTTTAGGTTCCTAAATTGAACTGAGTTGCATTGGAATCGTTCTGTAAAAGTTGATGGTAGGCCTGCAGGTCAACATAGAAAACAATCTTTTTCAGATTGACCTGGGTCTTGGACGTTTATCTACATATGTTATAGAATATAGTATCATAGTATCCCATAACACAAATTTCGAAAAATTTAATTGAGTTAGCCCCAAAGTAAGCTTTGGGGCTATTATAACTTATGACTCAATTTGTGTGATTTTGTCCGTATATATTTATTTATTTATTATTTATTTATATGCGTAGTATTTAAAAACTAAGGTGCCAGTTTTAGAATAATATATGTACAAAACATGTAATATTCCACGGGTAAACGTACCTAACGGACGGTTTTTTGGTTGTGATTTTATTTTTGATCAGAACAATTTTTGAGTAGAAAACAGAAACATGCGTAACTAATAATCGACCATACGGTTACCTACTTTTACCCGTTGATCGTCACATACAAACCTTACGTTTTTATGATAAACATTTTTGAATTTGTACTCGCGTCCTCTCCGGTTGGTTTATACTTATAAGATCATTATTTTGATATGGTTCTGTTTTTCGTGCTAAAACGTGCTGATTGCCGAATTTATCGAATGATAGTATCTACTATCGTAGAAATTGTTTTTGAATGGTATGCTTACGCTTCCGGGGCGGGGTTTAGATAGCGCGTGTAGCTTTGTTTTAGTACAGATCCTCGAAACTTTCAGCAATTTTCTCCAATTATTCCGAAGGTTTTAGGCAAATTCAAGTTCAATTGATCGATGTGTTCGATATGTTAATATTCTGTGAAAACATTAACCGTGTTGAAGACCTTCAAGACCCAACCTAGCTTGATCCTTAATCATTCAATACATATAATACAACATTAAAAAATGTTTGTGTACATTGAAGATATTTAAATTAAAAAAATTGAGATCGATAGAAAATCAGTGATAGAATAAGAATTTAAAAGAAGTCTGCCTGTTTGTCTGTTTGTTTGCACACGCTAAAGCCTGATCAACATATAGGGTATAATTTATTTTGGAAACTGGAACAGCTCTAACAGAACATATAAAGACCGGCTAAACTATAGGAAATATAGAAAAGTCACCTTAACAAAAATTGTTCGCGCTGATGAACATTTTGTGATGACGTATAAAAATCTAAGATATGGACACCTGATGATGAACTCCAACAAACCCGCTACACTATAACAGATATGACAAAAGCGCCTTAACAAAAGACTCATTTGGTCCACGTCTTTAACCATGATTCACAAACATGTTGAGACTCTCAAAAATCTATTTCATTCCCCATGTCTTCTTTACCGCGAGCAACGGCTCTTCTATAATATATATGGAAATGACGTCTTAGTAAAAGTTAACCAATCTGATAAGCATTTTCTGTTAAGTGAAGTTTCAGCAGAAATTGTTCAACCTGAGGAGCAGTAACGGTTGGCGTATCAAAATGGAAGATTTCGAACATTTGTGAAACGGAAGTTCTGTAATAAAGTTAATCTTATATTTACCCTATACTATTATAACATGAGCTGGGAGTACCTCCACGTGGTGAAGGCGGAAACAGTTTGGGCTAAGTTTCGATGACGACGGAAGGTATTTGTTGAAAACTTGCCTGAACTGGCTAAAACTCCCATTTATGTATAGCCTTCGGGCTTATGTTATTTTCTCTCTAATAATTATGATTCCTTACCAAAAATGGTACGTCTACGCGAACGAAGTCGCGGTAAAACAGTAGAAAAAAAATCTGTACATTCTGTACGTTTAATATATTTACATAAAAACAAAATTAGGCGATAGCGTCATAGTAACAGAGAAAGAATTTGAAAAAAAAAAACTCTGTCTACTTATATGTCTGTATGATTGTCTGTTCAGACAATATATTCAGATTCGAATGAAACTTTTTTGTTATATAGCTATTAAGCCTGGGAAAAATATAGGGTATAAATGATTTTGAAAACTGGAACGCCTGATGGAGAACAATTATGGTACAGCTAAACTATAGTTAATATAGGAATTACGCCTTAACAAAAGTTGTTCAGTCTGATGAGATATAAAAATTTAAGATCTAGAAAACCTGATGCAGACCCATGATGGTCCAGCGAAACTATAGGTAGAAATGACGCCTTAACAAAATTTGTTCAGCCTGATGAGCATTTCCGGTTGATGTATAAAAATCGATGATCTGGAATACCTGAAGAGGAGTCACGATGGTCCAACTAAACTATAGGATATATATATTTCAGTCGTATGACCATCTTCTCTATCGATATCATTACGCTTTGTCTGTACATTTAAATTTCTCTAATAATTTTGACTCCTTACCAAAAATTGTTCGGCCATGCTAATAAAGTCGCGGGCATTAGCTAGTCTGAAATAATTTCACGTAAAAACTTGGCGATTGTCAAGATTATCGTGTGATAGTATCTATTGATGAAATCCTAGTTAATTAATGGTATGCTTACGCTTCCGGGGCGGAGCTTGGATTGCTTGCATGGGGCTTTGTTTTATTAGGGACTTTATACTTTCATTTCTTTCAGCAATTTTCTTTTTTTCTCCTTCAATTTATTTCAAAAGTTTTAAACAGATTCGCAATCGATAAAGTATAATCGATTGACGTGTTTAATATGTTATTTTATGTGAATGAAGAAATGTTCTTTTAAAAAAACGAAGAAAATTACGCGTGAGAATGGGGCCCCCTGGTTACATATTCTACTCGATTGATATTGAATATAATAGATTTAACGTTTGATTAGCTTTTGCCCGCGGTTTCGCCTGCCTGATTTCCCATGGGAGTAGTCATTTTTCGGGATCCTTCGATCTTCTCCGAATACATTGAACAATTTTATGTATATTGGTTGAGTAGGTGGATAGAGCGTGATGAGGCAACAAAACAAACTTAGTTTCGCATTTATAATATTAGTTAGGATAAGTATTGTTGCTTGTAAGGAAACGAATGCGCGTATTGAAGAAATTAGCTAATCGGCTAGAGATGCCGGCGACCGTGAAAAGTGGACACGGAAAAGTAGGAAAGTGAACCTTGGGCTCCGTAACTCAACGACTGAGGATAAAAACGGGAAAACGCTCCGATGTGAGAGAGACTGAAGAAATCGCTTGTAAATTCAGAAGGAAACAAAGGTAGGTTATTAAAATTTCTTAACAAAACAACTTTCGAAGAATATAATGTTTTAATGGAACAAAGTTGCTGTTTCGGAATCCCTGAACAATGCTTCAAATGAGACAATGAACCGGGGTAAATACTAGAAATACGAGGTTCCCGTCACAGATTATTAAAGTTCACGCTACGCTAAGTTAACGTAGGTAGTTACCTACAGAAGCTTTACTTGTGTGAAATCGTAAGCTATTGCGTGACACGAAGGATTATTATAGACGGAAGCTCATCCTGCGCTAGTCTGCGAATAAAACCCTCAATGAGTTTATTAAAAAGTTACTTACCCCTCGTGGGCTTAGGCAGCCGATCGACCCTTCGAAGCTTCGGAGTAGCATCCTGGAAATGCAAAAAAAAATACAATGCCACAAAAAATACATTCGAGACCGATGTGGCCGGAGAACGGTTGAAACCTAAACCATATAGTATAGCAAGTGAAACGCAATTTTAAACTGGTCGTATGTCCAAAATTATGTTGTTTTTGTAACATATGGACTGAAAATAATTGTATTCCTATGAGTTGTGGCTTGTGGCCTATTTACATTGCTGCAGCACACACATTCGCACCTGTATTTTTAATCCTTCAGTGTGTACCCACTTTTTTTGTTTTTTTTTTTTTATGTTACGTGTGTGTTTGTGGCTTTTTATATATAAGTAAATGTGATAAACGTGATTCTATTCTATGGGAAGTTCTAATGCTCGGTCTAATTTGACATTAGTACCTATGATGTAATTTCCCGCACGCAGGGCCCTTTCTAAATCTTATGTGTAATTTGATTAGAAATTTGCCATTGCTTTTGCAGAGATTGAAAAAAAATATTAGCAGAGATTTGACATAATTTAGTGTTAACTATTGGTAGTTGGTAGTAGAAGCGGTGGTGGTGTAATGGTTAAGACGCTCGCCTGTGGATCAAAAGGTCCCAGGTTCGAATCCTACTCGTGCGACATGAGTTTGTATACAAATCTGTCTCATGTATAGTAGTTTTCATCGTCCACCACTTGCTTCCGGTGAAGGAAAGCATCGTGATGAAACCTGCACACTGGTTGATTATTAACTTGTGTGTGAAATGGAGAAGGCAATGGCAAACCACGCCATTGTCAAGAAAGTTGTTATGTGTGTTTAATTTCATGTAATGACCACGACCCTCAGCCATGAGGAATACGACTATGAAGAAGAATTGGTAGTACAGGATAATTATAAAAAAGCGTACTTACATTATAGGTACAACTCATAGATAAAAGAATGATACAACTCCTATTTTATTAGCGGACTACCATAGAGGACGGACTGAACGTAGTGATCGTTAACTTTTTTAAAATGGTGACTAAGTTGACAGATTATGTTCTGGTACCTATCTGATTTGACTTTGTCGTTTTTTTTCAGATTAAATAAATATATGAATGATCATGTCCGAACATGTGAAATAAATAAGGACAAACATTTTTAGTAGTATTAAGTATATAGTTAAAATAATAATGTCTTACACAAATTAGTTTAAAAATAAACTACATTCAGATGTTATTGCCTAGACGAATCATTTCGACATATAAAAAATAACTTCCTCATATTTTTTTAAGATTCAAATGTGATTTTTTTTACAACCGCCTGCCTAACGTCAACTTTGTTTGGAAATGCTACTGTTGCCTATCATATCAAGTCTTATGTGTCCCTTAATTGCCTCGTTCGACATCTACGGGTGAGTATGGAGTATGGTTCTATTCTAGGGGCGAAACCACACGTCATAAAACCACTTATCAGCTACAAGTTTCAATTAAAATAAAGTACTTCGTTATTAAATGTTATCGCCCTATGACGAATAGCAAGTTCAGCGCATCACACAAACTTTATTGTATAACTTACGTTGAAACGATGGTGACACACGCACAGGTGTTCAAATAGGGTAGGGCTGTCGTCGGTTAATTTCCTGATGACGGTCAAAAACTGAAACAACCTTATCTTTACGCGTGTTGGAAATCAAGTTCAGCTTTCATATCCTTTTTTTTCTCCATTTCCCCATTCTTTAGTTGCCAGTATTTTTTGATTTTACCTTTTCAACCAGGAGCCGGGATGGCTAAAAGCTGTGCTATTCATTATTTTATCTATGGCTGAAAGGATAGGTCTATAAGTCCAGGTTTCTTCTATTGTTTTTAATTAGTTTTATTGTTTTTTCTTTTATTTGTAGTATAGTTTAAAAAATATATTAAAATTGTTGTGTACATAAATACATTAACTTTATAATGTAAATAAATTCAAAAATACACTTATATAATTTCTTTTCGGACAAATAGGTATTTTTCATTTCGTAAGAACTAAACTGCTGATAGGGAAGAGAGAAAATATTTTCGCAAGAAAATCAGGTACAATCTTGCAGATTTTGTCTTTGATCGTGACAAAAGATACGGTTATTCTTTTATTTTAATCAACAATTCTTTTATTTTTACGATTGGTTGAAAACAAAAGAATTCCACTTTTAAATAATATAACACTGGTAAACAATATTATGTATACGCGAAAGAATATTCCACATAGAATAACAAATCTGGTTAAGGCGAAAATGCTTTAAATATGCAATGAACATAGTTCAGTTGAAAATTTTATTCTCGAAATTAGTCGAAATGACACTCGTGGGATAAATAGGTTTCGGTAATGGCTCCCCCGTGTTTTTCATCTCTCTCTCGTCTCGTGACCATACATTCAAGAGCAAGAGTAAAAATGTCCCGCTTTTATTGTATTTGTTGAGCTTTCACATTATAGTTTAATAAAGTTTACTTTCATTTCATTCTTTTATTTAAAGAAAAATATTCAAATTATTAAAAATATTCGTAATTACGTACATCAATGGCACCTTAACCCTATTCATCGTATCGTGGTATCTAAGTTAGATCACTGAACCATGGAATTAATAGGTACAGACGAAGTAGTTACTAAATCCTTGCACTGAACTAATTCATCATCATCATCATCATCATCAGCCTGTAGCAGTCCACTGCTGGACATATGCCTCTCCCAAGGTGCGCCATTGCTGTCGGTTTTGGTCTTTTCGTACCCAGTCGCAACCTTTGGCAGGTCATCACGCCATCTAGCTAGCCACGTCTCTGAAGCGTACGTCATCACAGGCAAGACGCATGGTCGAAGACGTTAGACTCCAAACTCTGATGCATGCACGATGACATAAGAATATGCCCGAAGCTTCCTGAAGGCCGCCCAGCCCAGCTGTATCCTCCTATCGACTTCATTCTCGAAATTGCTTTTACCTATTTCCAATAACTAAACTAATTAAGAACAATTTTTATACTATTTTTATCGCGATATAAGATCAATAATAAGAATGCATTACCGTTTATTTATATTTACTCCTAAGCTAGAGAAACAAAAATAAATACTTCACATTTGTATTGACATATGGAGAAACATTGTATGCAGAATATTGACGTAGAAAATAGCTTTCTCAAAAAGCGACGCATCGTTGACCTTTATCGGGTTTCTGCCGTCCATGGGGTGTTTGCTTACCATATGACAGCCGATATGCATTGAAAAATAAGAACTAAATTAAAATTTTATAAAACCCCCTTCCGAAGTTGTTGTTGTTGCATCTATTAGAAAAGAGTTGACAAATTACCAATCATCAGAAAGTTTAAGTTAAGCAAAACGTCCAACAAAGCGAAACGTCTAATGAGCAATCTGCCTAGCTAGCTAATAGGCCATGTGGCAAAACGTCTAACTTTAAAAAGGTCTATATAACGAAACGTCTATTTAGGAAATCGTCAATTTCTCAAAATGCCTGGACACTTAACAACAAAAATAAATATAAAAGGTAAATGTGAGAAGAAGAATTAAATACAAACTGTACAGACCTTCAAACTTCACAGACGGCTGAACGCACATTTTTCAAACATAGCTGAGAACACTCTCGATTAAATTAGATCAAAATAGGTTCAGTAGTTTGGCTGCTACGATGTCACGGACAAATAAACAAACTTATAACTTCTCCTGTTGTCGGGGTTTAAAAATAGATAAAAATTAAACCAAATAGAGTAAATTCATAGTGTAATTTCATCCCGTTAATAAATAAAAGATGCGGTTTGTCTGACTTTGTACAATTAATCCGACCCGCCTTTGAGTTCGCTGCGTTATTTTAGAACCGAATGCTTTGTTCTCTGCATTTTGGTACAGTGCACTGCATATTAGAGCGTACAAATGTATGGAGAATCGCCGCTATTACCACCGCAAAGGATGACTTAAAATGTAGTTGAATGATTATTGACAAAAGCTTTTATTGTCGTCAGAGAGATCTTCACCACGTGATAAAAATAATGTTGGTATAGTAAACCGTTGAGAAGTCCCCTCGTCAATAGTCTCTTTTGGGTGCAACATCTGATGTATATCATAATAATGCATTATCGTCTAAACTACATGTGTAAATTTTTCGAATAGATGTAAATTTACAATTGACTAAGTTGATGTAGTGTTCACTGTATTGCCTGAAATATCGCTACTTTATTTAATTGAAACTCGTTGCACGAGTGTTTTTATCAATTTCTAAGTAGCTCCTTTTTCTGACCTTTCGTCTCTTTTATGCTTTTCTAGTTTTACTTTAATCTGAGGATCTTTTTGAGAATTTAAAATTAGGTAGTCTAAGATATCTTTGCAGATAAATCATATCTTTATAAAGGGTATTTGTAGACCACTATAAACTTCATAATAACTAGATTAGGTATTAAACGCGTAGATTATTTCATGTTTTATTCAGTTTAGCGTGTAATGACTTTTATTAAACGTGTCTAGTTAAAAATTTTCTCGAGTTTTAAAAGAATGTGTGATTCTTTGTTTTCAGCAATATAACCGTGATCATAAACAATAGATTATGTAATACAGTACCACAGATTATATTAAACAACTGTGCGTACGGCTACGTTCCCGTCGTGATTGACTTCGCGATGACTGACCCACGAATGCGTCAACTCGTGATCGGTACTGCGAGGGGAAACTGCTCCGCTCTCGATATACATGAGGTACGTTATTCTGAAATTCATCGACAGAACTTAACAAAAGAAATACATAAAGTAAAACAAACTGTATTGAGTTTTGAGCCGAAACTTTAATGAAATTATAACTTTTGTTGGAAATATTGTGCCAATTTTCCAATAGCAAATGTCGACAGCATTAATTTCTTCAAAATGGTTTCAACGCCAAAGTTGAACGGAGTTTTTGTATTAATTCACTATGAAGCTTGTTCGGTGCGATCGATGTTTTCCGCTTTCGTCATTTTGTTAATTATATGTTATTAGAGATGCGCCCCGTGGCTTCACCCGCGTGTATTTCTCCGACTTTTACTTTGTAGTCATTTGTGGGTTGATTTTGACTAAAAAGTAGCCTACAAGTCTTTAACTAGACGAATATCAAATTTCATCAAAAATCGGTACAGAAGTTTAGTCGTGAAAGCGGAACAGACAGATAGACAAACAGACAGATTATCGCATTTATAAAATATATAATAGTATATAATATAATAGTTTATGGATTAACGGTATATCTAGTTACAATGTCTAGTTCTGACTATCAATATCACAAGCCTGCGAACACCCATTACATATAATGCAGGGCATTAGTGAAGATAAGGGGAACTGATGTCTACACTCAGCTATGTCTAGCGGATACGTCTGGGGAAATTCAATTGTCAAAGACAATTAAAGTAACTAGGAAGCAAAATGTTAAACTTTATGACTAATTAGCTAACAAGACTGGGGAAGAATATGCGAGCCATCTGAAAGTGGAGACGGGCCACGTGTCGTGTTGCGACCTAAAATGTAAAGAGAACGAGAACCACAGAATTGATATTCTGTAATCTAAACATAGATGTGGCGAATACTGCGCCGAGGAGAACATAGCTTTTAAATAAAATTGAGATGCATAAAATCCATGCAATAAACGCGAACTGGTACGCAATAAGAATTAGGTCTGCACCAGCCTTAAACATCAAAGCTAGCAACAACACGTTACATACAATAGTGGGCATTAGCAAAGATAACTGAGAACGGAAGTCTACATCGAGCTATAGGGAATAATGGATGTGCCAAGTTATATTAGGATCAGTGTTGGTTGCGGCTTCATGCTGTACAATGCTGTACATGTATACAATACTAGAAGCATGTCCCGGCTTCGCTTGGGTAAAACCGTAATAAAAAAGTTTCCTATGTCACTCTAGAAGGTTTTGTCTATCTCTGTGCCAGATTTCATTAAAATCGCCTCAGTAGTTTTTGAGTTTATCCATTACAAAAAAAAAAAGAAAACTCTTTTCTCTTTATAATATTAATAGATGTTGGCCGGGGTTTCGCTCCCGTGGGAATTTTGAGATAAAATATAGCCTATAGCAATCTTGGATAATGTATCTTTCTAATGGTGAAATAATTTTTGAAATCGGTTTGGTAGTTTCGGAGATTACCCGCTTCAAACATACAAACTCACAAAGTCACAAACTCACAAACCTCTTTATAATAATAATATAGATTATTTATTTGTGTTTACTAACACTAGTGTAAATACTAACATTACATCATCATCAGGCAAGGGGACGATCCCATACTTTATCTGAGGATGATCTTCAAGACTCACTATGGCAATTAACTCCATTCTGCAAAGGTACAAGTAGATTTAACGGGTTGCCGTCAACATATGGTAACCAGTATACCCGCACTCCAAAAAAGGGGTCTCGGCGTGGTGAAATAGTCCCAGATTGGGAGGACCGATTTATCGTCTGGTGCTTGTGGTTTTATTAAACATAATGAGGACCCTGTCTGAATCGCCTTTAAGTCAATAAATATAATATCGTTGTGTTTGAATCCCATAACACAATTTTATTTTGGGGCTAACTCAATCTGTGTGACTTGTCCATAATTATCGATTTGAATGTACATACGTTGCCTCGTCTAACCAAACCGACACGCCATAATATATAGCACATGTTCGTGATAAATGTTATAACAATGGGACTTCATTAGCGCTGAGACAGATTAATTAATATGCCCCAACGCTGTGAGGTTTCAATGTAACGTTGTGATACTGTTTCCACTAGTCATTGTCGAAAGGAAGACGGTTATTAGCATAAACGTAATAAATAACAATACGTTTATTACAAGAAAATCTTTTTTGACTACAATTGTATGAAGTTTAATTTAAATTTAAGATTTTAGACACGTAAAACTTAAAACTCCTTCTGTTCCTTCTTCTCCTTCTTCTGTCGTCGGAGATTAATAAGGGGAACGAAATAAATAGTCAAGAGGATTTTTTACGAATCTAGAAAAGTAAGGTATAACAACTTTTAATCCCCAATCGAGTAAAGCATCGACTGAGGGTAATTAGTCATTTAACTTCTAGAAGATTCCTACGAACTTCTAAAGTGAGATTCAATGTCGACCCACCAAGTAGACATTGCAGCAGAAATTTGCAATTACAACCTTATTTCTATTTGCGTAAGGTGTTGAGATGCGAATTGCGTGGTAAGACGGGGTTACAGAGCAACTTGATTTATAGATGACGCGTCTTTTTACATGCTGACGCGAATGAATGAATGATGCAAATAAATTCATTCATTCATGATTTAATGAATGAATGAATGAATTCATTTTCAGGCGAACACGGTAGAATATATGTTAGGACAATAAGTCTAGATTCAACAGAACAAGCATGTTGCACCAAACAGTGAAAGGTTAAAAATTACATTTAATGTACATTACGTAGTTTGTATGTGAGCTTTCTGTACTGCAAGGAAAAATCAACAATGTACATCGAAATGGTCATGGACCTCACTCTATACCAGCTACGAAATTTATAGAATTAGTTTTGTCTAGTTATATCAGCTCATCTCATCAAAAAGTTGATACAATACTCTGTTCACTGTTGTGTTTATCGTCCGATATGAGAAACGGCATATTGGTTAAATAAATAGGAAAAATAAATGACCCTAAAATAATATAAACCTTTGTTTAGTAACAATAAATATTTTGATTAAATACATTTGAAAAAAATAACACCGAACTAGAGGAGTTAGATATTAATACACGTATTCGTTGATTGGTTTTGGACCCTTTCTTGAAGGAGAATATTATTCGCCGCGCGTCTTTTCTATTTTAATTCACGTCAATATCCGAAGTGTACCAAGTTTAGAGTGGCCTCGGTTAGGAAATCGGATGAGGAATGAAGCCGGAAAATTAGTTGGGAACTCCTGAGTTTTTAATAACTGCGATGTGTCTCGAAAATGGCTGGCTTCATGGCATGATTTAATTTCGGGTTAATCAAATGAAGGAAAACATCGTGTGGAAACCTGTACGCTGGTTGATTATTAACTTGTGTGTGAAATAGTGAAGGCAATGACAAACCACTCCATTAATAGGGCCTAGTTGTTGTGTTTCATTCCACATGTTGGCCACGACCCTCAGCCATGAGGAATTCTATGAGGAAGAAGAAATACTTAACTAGTTTGTGTGATGGTCCAACCGATGCACAAATTCTTGCTGTAAAATAGGCACATTTCTTTTGTCTATGGGTGGGTATATCTTATACGGATAAGAGACGGCAAAATTTAGCCTATGCTTGAAGAAAAAAAATGTAAAGAAAAAATATCTATTTAGAATATACGCAACCTGTAGAAAACCAAAAAAACAAGTGTAATTAGGTTTATGTATGGCACCTAAGTAAAAGTATTGTATGTATGACACCAGAAAATTTATAACAAAATACCACAACAATATGAAGATCAGAATTTAAATTTATTTAGAAAGCACTTACTGATTCATAAATGTTATTATAATTTGAATCATATTTTTAATGATAGACTGAAATAAAGATATAAATAACTAAAATAACAATTTTAGTTTTATTCGATTTTGTTTTGTGGGATGATAGCATGCTCTCCATTTAAATTTGCATACCCGTGGACGGTGAAACATGTAGGATTAAGTTCTTCTTCTTACACCACATTGTAAAGAATGTAAACTCATGTTTTTGCAAATAAATAATCTGTGTCTATGTCCAGCTTGGTATTGCGTGCTTGGTACTAATATAGTTAAACTCGTAATTAGTGCGAATTTCAATGGTTTTAATTTCTAGTGATTATCTGTTATATTATCTGTATTAATTACCCCCCTGGTAAGTCACGGGTGTGATCAGATCGGATGAGTAATATAGGTATAGGTGTTCGAGATTAGATAAATCGTCATGAATCAATGAATCATCGATTTCTGTTGAAAAGAAAATCATAAAAACACTAACTCTATTAAAACGAATTTAACAATTTGAATTAAATAGAAACAATATTGCAATCACGACAAATATATCAACTTTAAACGATCTCAATTTGATAATACTCGTGCCAAAGTTTTACTGTCGAATCTTAATGATTTGTGCTTGTACATTATTATTTTAAGAATTTACGTTTTGATATAAGTATTTGGAATTTCCATATTTTTATGTAACTATTTTTTATGCAAACAAATATTTAGGGATCTTTAAGATTAGAGTGAATGAAAACGGAGTTTTGGCCTTGTGTGTACCGCTCCCTTTAGACCTCATCTTTGCTTCCTTTGAAAATAATCAACCGACGATAATATCCGCTCAAGAAATAGATAGTCATATATCTGTTTCGTATATTTCCTTCGTGAACAGGAGATACTTTTGAGGTCAAGGAAATTTAGTTCTTTTGTGGAGTATCTTTTTGACTGTTCATACTACATCTGCTGTTCATACACCGGTAGTTCGTAGGCTTTATCTCTCATAATTGTTAATTGCGAATCATTGTTTTAACTATTTGAGCTCTAACGTTTCCAACGAATCGATCTATTTTTATTTTATTTTATCGAAGGTCGCATACCTGATTTCTTAGTAAATAGATGCGATAACAAATAATCTAAGTTACATGATATGCGTTATATAATATATATGATAGATTTATTGGCACTGAAATTAAGGTCAGGAGCCTTAGGTACTCCGAAATCATCGCTAAGATAACTAGAGATGAAAAGAAGAATTCATTTGCAGGAGAGCAGAACCTAGCCTGATATAGTGTGTAATTATATTTCTTTTTATACTATCCATGCCAACTGGCACGTGGCCTTAAGGGACGTGGTCACCGCAACATCAGGACACGGGACCAGAATGGCGGACGGCGGACAACACCAGGGATGCCACACGAGCGTTGTCGACTTTGGGACCTACAGTATCTTTTATGCACTGCCTCTCTCACCCTTCCAACCGGAACACAAGCAGCTTCCAAAGGCAAGCACTGCTGTTTGGCGGCAGTAATTAATAAGAGTTGTGTACCCATACAGACGACCTTTATACCAAGGTCTTTTCCAAGTATTAACTAAGCCCATAGAGTAAGGTTCATGCTATTGCTAATTACACTGTTCGTTGTTCATCTATTGATCTAATTCCAAACCAGAAAATCGAGTCAGTACCGCAAAAACCATTGCCAAAATCGGCCATCTCTAGGTCTTTTATCGCATCCAATGAATCGATACAAGATTAGATTATTTGCGATTGAAATAGGTGGTAACAATAATACCGGAGACAGTTTTGTTTAAGCAGTGTAAATACAAACATGGCGCCGTGGCTAGACCTGCCTTACGATATAAGGACCGTGACGCCAGAGGAAGATAAAATTATTAAAAGGTGTTTGACAGGTGCGTAGTGTTGTGTCGTGAAGTGTCGCAGTGTAAGTCGAAGTAATTGTGAGCGAGGTAACGTAAGTTTCATGAGATAAGTTTAATGAAAATCTTCGGCGTTTTTTTTTTCAGTTTATGAAAAATTTGAAATATTATTTAATTATTTTTGAAATATTATTTACAACCAAAATGTTCAAAATGCGATGGTGCGGACTGTATCTGACTAAAACTATTTATACATAAATAATCACAAATTAATATTATTAATTTATAAATATAAATAAATTTTTCTTTTATTTTATTTCGTGAAATTATCTAACAATAGAGAAATTGTTCGTAAAATTTTCTTTTTGTCCTAATGATTATAATCGGTCCAGCTGTTTAGTCGTGAAAACGGAACGGACATACAGATTTTCGCATTTATAAAATTAGTATGGTCAAAAGTAAAATTAAACTGTTTGTGTAATTTCGCAATTCAAGGACGCCATTTTTTCACAAGGACTCCCGCGTCATTTTGACATTTTAATTAGCTTCCAGGATCGAAGGGTTAAACTGTGTGATTTGTGAAAATTATTCAAATATTGGTTTCTACAATAAATTCACTCTACCATTTATTAGATACTAGCTGCGCCCAAGGCTTCTCTCCCGTGGGAATTTCGGTACAAAAAGTAGTAAAGTGTTTCCAGTTTATATTCTACCCGTGTACTAAATTTCATAACAATCGATCCAGTAGATTTTGCGTGAAAGAGTAACAAACATACACACATCCTCACAAAACTATCGCTTGTATAATATTAGTAGGATATTCGCAGTATACGTATGCGTTTATGTTGTTAACATAATTAGAAAAATACGAGGAAAAGAAAAAACTAATTTCTACTAAGTTTAGTTACGTAATAACTATTTAACAAAAGTTTAAAAAGCGGCCAAGTGCGAGTCGGTTTAATATTGCGGTTTACGGTTTATGACGTTTTTGCCATTTGGCTACGGAACCCTAAAAAGCGACATGTGACGTCAAGCGCGGTAGTTCAGCAATAGTGATAACGTAATCTAACGTATTTCGGCGACGGCTGAAGTGCGTCAGAATTAAATGATAATAATATTAGTTATATACGCGCGTGTTAACATCATTAAGCAGCTACCATAGAATTTTAATGATTGAGTTATTATAATGTTTAGATTAGAATTTTTTAGAGGAGAATAGATATTGTAATTTTTTGCATTTGAAATTTCAGTCACTATGTGACTATGATATGATAAAACACAAGTATTTATAAGAAAAAAAAAATGATTTTTGCCATTAACTAGTGATGTTGTCAGATGGATTTTGTTTCATTCGATGGGTGAAAAAAAGGGTCCTTGCGGTAAGCCGTTGAGGAGCTCCCGCGTTGAAAACCGCTTCTGGTCTATCATCAGGTCCGAACCGATTGTGTCTAAGCGTATATATACAAAATATTAGTTAAAAAATTATTAGCTCTACGCAGCCTACTAATATTATGAGGATATATTGTGAGGATGTATGTGTGTATGTATGTTTGTACTCGCGCGAAATCTGCTGGACAGATGATTATAACGCGCGGATTGTTACACGCGTCAACTCGTGAACGGGTGCTGAAGGGGAGATCTGGTCAGCTCGATCTCTTATTAAAAGTTTTTTCGTTTGGTTAATTATATATATGTATATTTTCCTTTCATCAGCACTCGATCACAATCATAATATCAGTATACCTTTTGACCATGTACTTTATTGTGTACTTACATTGTTATATTTCTGATAAAAAATAATACATAAATTTATATTTAAAAAATGGTAAGCCCTTCTGGCATAATAGGGACTAATACTGTTTGAATGAGTTTCTTTCGGCATTTCTTCTTAGTAATGGTCGTGCCGAAATGCTAGTAGTTTGTAGCTTTGGTAATCATTTAATTTAGAATATCACGTGAAGAGTGGCCTGTGAAGGCCTAATTTCTGAATAAATTATAACTAGTATCTACTAGTAGACGGCTAGTAGGTGCCATATAAAATTGTTTCTGTTATTTAAAATTGTCCCTTTGCCGATCCCAAAATACTTTCCAAGTATTTGTAATTTAAATCATTAAGATATAATCGGTCAAAGTCGGTATGATAAATTAAAATCGTGCAGAGTACACATTTCCATTGAATAATATAATGACACCTATCTTTATTGCAGCATTTAATGTCTTGTCGTGTCACAGCGCATGCAAGATTATTGATTAATCCTGATAATGTATGTTGTCAGTGCAATGAGCACTTATTTTGTACAAATATTTTATCAGGATTAACACGGTGTCTAAGTGCTTGTGTACTTATTTTAATCTAATTTTAATACATTTTATAAATACGAATCGTCTGACTCACGTTTAAATGTCGATTACGATTAAATTTAAGGCCCACTTGTTATTTATTTATACAAGCTTTTATAAATATAATTTGCAATGTGTGTAAATATAGTATCTTTCTTTGGATGGAATCTTGCAACACAATTCTCAATATTCCACCGAATGAGCCGAAATTTTGTCGTTTAGTTTGGAAGTACATGGCCTGTTGGTGTACCTAGGAACGGTTCCCGACGGGGAAACTCCTCAACGGCTAAAAACGGTCATGCTAAACGGTAATGAAATTTTGCTTTACCTTTAGTTCCAATGATAATTATTGACAAAGTATTATTGTGGTATAAGGAAGACTAGATAGTACAACACCTAGTATCGGCTCCTAACGAGGGAATTCCAAAGATTTAGACCACACGATTTATGTCACGTTCAACAAGTTGTCTATGACGATAACATTACAAAAAAATCTTATTCACTTCTGCAAGGCATACCGCTGGATCGCTTCAGTATGTGAAGGCTATAGTTTCCAAATGTGATTACAGGGTACACTCGAAGCTTCGTGAAATGCGGGAAGAACGAGTACATCATGCCTGGGGTGTTCAGGAAACACGCGCAGGCGATCTACAACCTGCCCGTGCGACCTGATGACGTATGGGTCATCACCTTCCCCAGATCAGGTTGGTTTCTGGTGTAACTCGTCTTCTTATGAACGAGTGTGTGATTGGTTAGTCTGGCAGCCTACGAAAGGCGTGGGCTGTGGGCCTTGCAGTGCAAAGGGCCTCTCCCTCAAGCTCATGGACCACAATTTCAACTAAAAAAAGAGAGACAACATATAATGCTAATTCGTAAAAACGAGCCGGTTTTGTGTCATTAAAAAAGATCATTTAAAAAACTCTAGAAATGTTAGTTGTTTGCAATTTTCGCTTCTTCTTCACCTTCGCTATTGGAATCGTCAGTAGACTTAGTTTTAAGTAAATTTTTGAAATCAATCAGTCATGTTCGAGACTTGTGTTATGGGATACTAACTCAACGATACTATATTTTATAACAAATACATATATAGATAAACATCCAAGACCAGGGCCCATCAGAAAAAGATCATTTTCCATCATGACCCGACCGAGGATCGAACCCGGGACCTCTTGATTCAGAGGCAAGCACTGCGCCACCAAGGTCGCCAGTGATGTATATCATGAATTAAAAAAATTGAATTTGATGAGAAGCGAGTATGTTCTTATTTTGTGCCTCGTATTCCAATTATTTACATTAAATTATTATATCCCTATAGCCACTACCTATCTTTCTTAGACAATAAGAAGCTGATAATGTAGTGTAACAGATTTTATCTGGAATCGTGACTCGGTGGGCCGCCATGGCAATGTTGTAAAGCGTCATAAAAAAATCTCAGATAACCTAACCTACATCATTCTCAGTATTGATGTCAATGATTTAGTTAAAATTAGGTCGTTATGTAAAATTTATATTAATTTTCATTATAATAATATGATATAATAATAGGGAAATGTAAAATATCTGGATATATGTGATAATATTTTTTATTTATTTGTAATGGGAACTACATACACACTACTTACTCGACTTGTTATGTGCATATCGACTACCACGTAAGTGGTGGCAATTGACAAGTCATGCCTTGTTGGCAGAGACGTGGGTTCGACTCTCGCATTTATATTAAGAATCACATATAGAACAAATGAACAGAAGATTATTATATTGAATAATTTGTAGTAATAATGAAATATTTATTTTTTAGGCACAACATGGACCCAGGAGTTGATATGGCTAGTACAAAACAATTTGGACTACGCCGCTGCTAAAGAAAAACCTTTGTATGAAAGGTTTCCTATGCTAGAGTGAGTGCACCACATTATTTTATTTTAGAAATGTAAAAAAATCTAAAATTTGACTAAAATTTAAGTTATTATATAATGATATAAAAATAGATTTATACGACCTCGGTTATTTAGACGACCTCGGTGGCACAGTGGCACTTGCTTGCCTCTGAACCGAGAGGTCTCGGGTTCGATCCCCGGTCGGGTCATGACGGAAAATGATCTTTTTCCGATTGGCCCGGGTCTTGAATGTTTATCTATATATGTTATTTGTTATAAAATATAGTATCGTTGAGTTAGCAGCATAACGCAAGTCTAGAACTTATTTTGGGGTTAGCTCAATCTGTGTGATCTGTTTTGATAATATATTTATATTTACCAGAGGTAGACTTTGGTACAAAGGTCGTCTGCATGGGTACCTCACTCTCATCCATTTCAGCCGACAAATAGCTGCTAGCATTGTTGTGTTCCGGTTTGAAGGGTGAGAGAGGCGGTGTGATTACAGGGCACTGTGGCAAAGATCCTAGGACACAAATTAGGCAACTCGCGTGTGACACCCCTGGTGTTGTAGGCGTTGATAGGCTGTGGCTTACAATCAGGACGCAACCCTGTTTGCCTGCTTGTTTGTATAAAAATACTAGCTGCGCCGTGTACTTTCGCTCCATTCTTTCGGGAATTTCGGGATAAAAGTACTCTAAATATATATTCCAGGTTATATTCTACACGTGTATCAAATGGCATGTTGCGGGAAAGAGTAGGTAACAGACATAATATCCTCACAAACTTTCGCATTTATAATATTAGTGTAGGATATAGTTATTTATTCACGTAATAATTCACAAATCGAGCATATCAATGATTCATTAAAAGGGGAATATTACTTAGCGCAATTAGATCTCAGTAGATTAATGAAGGTTAATCATTTACAAGGACAATTACTAGAATTAGATTCACTGTGAATTTATCTACATGATTATGTAATTAGTCAACTAGTGTGTAAAGTTTAGTTTTTAAACTGTTGTATTATTGCAGCAATATAAAAATGACAAGTTTCGCTCGGAACTCCGTGCAGACGTAAAAAAAATATATTTTTCTTTTTTAATTTTGGAAAATCTCTTCTCTCTTTCTCATTAGTTCCTTGTGAGTTAAGTAGCATTATTGCTAAAAAGCTTTACTTTCAAGATTAATTTGTCAGCTCTGAAAGAATTTTATAATTCTACCCGCGGCTTCGCTCGCGTCTGTTTACCACGGGAACAGTGTTTTTGGAACAACGCAGAAATTGTATGAAGTTTTGATGATGTACGTCAATGCGCGTCAGTGTCAAAACCTATAGAAAATAATGCAGCATATCGTAAGCTCGTCGACCACCATTGAAAAACGGGGACGGGCATGCGAGTGTTCCCATTGTTCCGTCGTGCTCCTCATTACATGCATTGTTTTCACGGTCGTCGAAACGATTATTAACGATTATTTCGTCGGAGCTCCGACAACAGAGATTAGTGACATATAGCTCTATGCGTGGCAATGGCGTAACGCGGAGCATGCAAGGCGGGCCAAGCCCCGGGCGGCATAACATAAACTTCATCAAAAAATTATTTATTTTCAAATATTTCCTTGTCATGGATCGTTTTCTAGAATTTTTTTTTGATTACCTATCGATTAGTCGAAAAGCTCAATTATCTCAATTATGAAAAATTGATAAAGTTTAATAACAGATTAATGGATTGATACTTTCTTGTCAACTAAGCGTTTTATCATATCTATCTTTGAAAGACCTTTTAGGGATTTATAGTATTTTGATTTGATTGATCTGGATTTATTCATGTACTAGCTGCGTCTAGAAATTCGGGATAAAAAGTACTCTATGTGTTATCAACAATTGGTCTAGTAGATTTTCCGTGAAAGAGTAACAAACTTGCAAACATGCATATTCACAAACTTTCGCATATTATTAGTAGGATTATGGATGCCACTGTCGCAGACTCGGTTTACGTCAACTGTCGGCCATGTTGAACAAACTCAATGCGCTGATTGGCTCTCCTAGACCTATTCACATTTTGAAAAAATCTGCCCGGCGGTGGTGGTAGCAGTAATTCATCATCTAAGGATGAATCTATAATGTCTTTGACAAAATTATAAAACTTTGACAGTTTATTTTTCAAAATTGCGGATTTATACGCAACTCACCAATTGAATGTATCCTTTCCCGCTTTTTTTTTTACATAAAAATCTCTAAAAATCCCAGAATTGGATTTATCCGATAGGCGTCAATATACTTAAATACTTTCTTTGAATGAAGGTAACGGGATTGATAGATTTGTTAAAAAATTGGTATAAAATCGCAAACTTAAATAAAATATATTATTTTTTAAATAATTTTGAAAAGAGATGGGCGGTGATTTTCTAGTTGGCTCTGGGCGCCGAACAACCACGCTACTTTGTCGATTTTAAGTATAGCCTGTTTTTGTGTATCGTTAAGGGATCTAGTAGACTCTTTTAATTACAAACAGACGAGACAGATGACACTAAATAATTACTTGCAAAATGTGTTTCATCGTGTCTAGTCAGATTGCCTTATCTGTGGACGAAGTGAGGATTTGCATTTCACTTCTCGCCATCGAATCGATTCGAAGTGAGACGCAACGAACCAATCACATTGCAGTGTGGTTGTCGTTGCGTCACAATGGCGCTATGTGATTGGTTCGCAAACCCGCTCTAAACCCTCTGAACTATATATTGCCGCGCTTTTTTGTTTTCTTAAAATATATTTCACTATTGCAAAATATACCCGGTATTTCACAATAGAATTATCAAGTTACGAAATATCTTGATAAATTTTAAATACAATCGTTCATTCTCTATATTCGATAAACTTGTTTTAATCTGTTACACTTGATAAAACATATCGTCTATATGTTACGTCTATAGTTACATCCAAATGAAATAACTTCTATTAATTATAAATTCAAAGGGGCGGTGGTCCAGTTGTCCATCTGAGATCGAAATGTCCCAGAATCGAATTCTACTCGCGCCACATGAGTTTGTATATTGTGCTATATCTGACTCATGTATAATAGCTAAAAATCCTAAAAACAAAAGTTTTGGCTTCTTATAGAAATATCCCGTAAATACCTCCCATAGCTATCTTTCTTTTATATCTCCTATGTATATATAGACATTGCCACACCAATAGGGACCAACACTGTTTGAATGAGTTTCTTTCGGCATTTCTTCTCAGCAGTGGTCGTTCCGAAATGCTAGTAGTTTGTAGCTTTGGTAAACATCATTTAATTTAGATTATGACGTGAAAAAGTGCCTGTGAAGGCCTAATTTCTGAATAAATGATTTGATTTTGATTTTGATTTTTGCCAATTTACAATTTTATTATATGAATATATAACAAATCTTACATCTTTACACTGTTACAGAACCACTACTCAGATACCAGAAATTGCCTTCGAGCTGATCAAAGCGAACTTTATGGGCCTCAAGTCGTTTCAAGGCTTAGGCCATGCCGTCAAGAAGCCTAGTTGGAAGATCATAGAAGACCTAGAATCTCCAAGATTCATCAAAACCCACATGCCTCTATCACTTTTGCCACCGAATTTGCTCAAGACTGCAAAAGTTGTGTACGTCGCGAGGGACCCACGAGATGTCGCCGTGTCGTACTACTATTTACACAAAATGGTGATGAAGAATTTAATGAGGACAAACTTTAATATGTTCTGGGAGGCGTTTAGAAGAGATTTATGTATGTATCTCTTAATTGTAATAATGTCTTCCAAAGTGTTGGGGTTGTCTTCCAAAATGTGGAGTACGATGTTAAGACTGAATGACCATAATAAAAATTGTGGGGGCATACCATGAAACGTAAGACACGTGTTAGCACATCATTGCGTCCACACGTTCTCTCTTTTTTACACGATGAGTACACGATATGAGAAAGAGAGACAGCATGTGGTCGTTAGTAACGTGCTACGTGTTTGTTAATTTCGTGGTAGGGCTTCTGGTCAGTTGCGTATCTGGTCAATGCGTCGAATGGGAAATAATCGATTCTTTGAACGACTAAAAAGTTATGCTTCCGTGATCATGATAATAATATAAGATATCCATTAGGCTTAAAAATGAAAAAAATTGATGAATATCTTTAGAACATCTTAAGTAAATTCGAGTGATATAGGCTGTATTCAAGAAAAATAATACTTGAAGTGGTCCGTTGTAAATGAACCCTTTAGATATAATGCTTTGAAAAACTCTCAATCTGTAAAAATTACGAAAATATCTCTTCAGTCGAAATGCAGGCGAGTTTTTGGTTTTTAAAATTAATTATTTGATTGCAGTGCCCTGGGCACCTATAGTGGCGCACACCAACGAAGCCTGGATGAAACGCCACGAGCCCAACTTACATTTCGTGTTCTATGAAGATCTGATAAAGGTAATTTATAGGCTTTTCCCATAAAAAAACAACGCGTATCAGTTGACCTCTCTTCGCACCCTTTTCAACCTATCTTGATCAAATATGTCGAGTATACTTACCAGATATATTTGTATTAACTTTTCACGTAGGTCTACTAAGACCTGGGGCCCTTCCTCACAATCGAAGTTCACTTCTTCAATTTTCAATCTAGGTTTTGAGCAAATTTATAATGGGAAAAATCGATCGACTCATGCATTGAATTAAACTCTTTCAATTGTGATTTTTCGTAAGTCAAGAAACCGTGTTAAACCTTCAAAAATATTTGGAGAAAATTGGTGAAATCGACTTCGACTGCATTAGAATTAAGCCTCAGACAATAAAAAAAACTTGTATGTGAAAATATCTTGCTCTAAAATAGGAGTGTTGAAAAATTTAGAAGTTTGCTGTGTACACAAATAAAATATTAATAGTGAAATAATTACAAAATTATAATATTCTAAAAAGTAAAAAATTAACCTAAATTAATTGGAAATTTAACTTGACTTATTAAAGTTCTATGTCGATATATCAGGCGGAGGCGAACAAGTCGTTATAGTCGATATCATCTTATTCAACTCTTATAAAGATTTTTGAAGATAGGTTGCATAGATGATGTGATAGAAGATAGACACTTTCGCAAATCTAAGCATAATACGGAGCCCTATGTTAAAACTTGTAAAATTAAATATTACAAATGCGACTGGCCGTCACGCTGTCACCGTTAAACCGTTTGGTCGATTCAAATTTGGAATGTACATAGTTCAAGGTCAAATATAGGCTAAACCATGGGCGAAACTACGGGCAACCGCTAGTAATTTTTTAAAAGCATACGACTAAAATATACTTTTACATCAGGACCTGCCAAAAGAAATCCGCAGGATATGCAAGTTCCTCGGCAAGGAGTACAAAGACGAGGAGATAGACCGGCTGTCGTCTCACCTCAGCTTCGAAAGCCTCCGCAAGTCGAAGACTGTCAACAATACCGCTGGAGGGAAAGGCAATGATATACAGTTCATAAGAAAAGGTGGGTTTTTATACAGATACAGTTGTCAGTTGTTGTAAGGATTAATAAGGATGGGCTTGAAAATAAGTAGATATAAAGATATCTACTTATTTTCAAGCCCATCCTTATTAATCCTAATAAACAACCTTCAATAAACGTGCTGTAAAGACAGCACGTTTATTGAAGCATTTAAGATAAGTAACGTGACGATAAATAGCACAAGATAAATCGAGATTCGACAGCCTCGAGAAAGGACAGCCTTGGTAGGTGCGTAGCCGTACGTGTTCTCTTTTTAGCTTATTGCTAGGTGGGATGACTTGATTATTATGGAGATATTTTAGAAGATAGATAAATAATAGATTGATAAAGAAGCTTTATTTACCATAGTTTCCAAGTAAAAATGATCTTAGTAAAGTTTATTTAAAACGTGGCACTTGCTGACTTCAAAAACAAAAAGATTCACGCATTCAGTAGATAATAAAAACAGTAGATGTTGAAGTCGAATTTTAGAAAAAAATAAATAGTTTTTTAATATTTTTGCTAATATATTTTTTGTTTTTGTTCTATTTATTTTAAATTTCACTCTTTTTGTTTATTCTCGTAATATATTTCCCATTCGGCCTTCGAGTTACTTAAGTTTATGTCTACTAGTTACGGGATAAAATCGTGATATATTAGTAGCTATCATTATCAATTGCTATTTTTCAATATATTTAGAAATTTACATGTTCGTTCTATTGGATTTGTTCGTTAGTTTGTTGTTACTATGTTCGTACAATGTCTGATCTACGTCACAGGTGAAGCCGGCGGCTGGCGGGCTCATTTTGACAAAGTCATGACGATCCAATCAGAAGAGTACCTCGTCCAGCGGCTCCGGGGGCTTGACTTGGAGTACCCTTCGCTCAGCTACACAAAGGGGGAAATGACGCACTTATAGACTAGTTAAAACCGGTATTATTATAGTATTTATGCCAATGGAATTTGAAACGCGATTGTCCTTTGAAATATGGTTTGGTTTTTCACAGTATTGTGTTTAGAACACGTGATGCCACCGAAAATTAACAATACATAACTCACCATTTAATTTGGAAACACTTGAGAAAGAATCAAAAAAGCGCGAAACTATTGACTCGCGAATAAAATACTTATACTATTTCGATTGTACCGAAGCCAGTATCACACATGAAATAAAATATATTGGGAACATAAACAAAAAAAAAAGTAAATTTGTGGTGAATTTCAATTTAGCCGCTGTGTTCTTTACAAATATAAATGATTTAAAAAGTCATCATGAATAAAACAATTTAACCGGATAATTGTTTTGACATAAAGGAATGGTACTTACTCAATGTGCCGTCCCTACATAAGTGAGAAAAGGTCTAGAAAGAAAAGATGCATTGGACAGTCGTTTATTTTTTGTTAGGGTAGTTAGCCTTTCGTTCTTTATAGAATTGTTGACGTTGAAGATCTCAGCCCTTAATGTGAAATGTGCATGAGAGTTAGTATAAGTTAAAAACATTGTGGAGAACAAAATAATATTATACTAAAGTTGCGTTATATTAAGTAATAGTTTTGTTTCTATATCAAGACAAAATTAGGTCGTACTATCTATTTGTCTTACAACTGTTGCTATAGTATAATAGTATATTTATTTGATTATTTTCTGACTAAATACGGACGACGCTAAAATGTGTAATATAAACGTGAGACAGAAATATAGTAACGTCAAAATACAATATTTGTTATCTGTGTTTGATATTTGATAATGATACCACAGATAATCCTAGTAACGTACGTTTAAATTCCAAGATTTATCAGTAGTTATAATTCTAAAAACTTAGGATTTATGCAAAGAGAATACAATCACACGTTTGTTTCAGAATATTATCACATTGCATTTAGAATTACACAAGTATTTATTTAGAGAGAATTCAAGTAAAACTTTTTGAATTCACTATGTTTTTAAAAAAGTAAATTTGCGTATAATAAAAATATGAGGTTTTGACCTGTAGTGGGAGTGAATAAAATTGTATGAGACGAATCGATAGTTGTAAGAAAATACCAAAGATAGGGATTGTAATTATTTTTTTTGTTTAGGCACATCATCGAGATAAACATAAAACAATCACGTGGTGTTTAAGTATGTGTGCAAAATACATTAACTTACTACAAATAGATATAATAGTAAAATTTACTACAAATAAAGATATTATAAAAACTGTCAGCATTAAATAGCCATTAATTAATAATAATTACAATGTCAACATGATTTTAAAAAGTGTAATTTTAAAAGTCATTTCAATATAGTTATATTGTTACATATTTTCAATATTGTAGTATCATATTTTCCAAAAGAAATATTTTGAGGCGTTTTTAAACAATTTTACATTTAAATCTTTGATTCCTTGTGGATTTTTGTTAAACAGTTTAGGTGCATTGCACATTATGCTATTTTTCATATAATAACCGAATAACCGAACGTGATTGGGAAAAGGAAATAAAAATTATAACTCATCAATAATATTTTGTCAACCAATCACGTTCGTGCTGTTCCAAGATAATGTCACAGATTATTTCACTTTATAAGGATGTCACTTCACAAAATATACATAAGCGTAGTTTGTTGATAATTTACGAAATAATTTATAAGCAAACAAATGTGAGAATTCTATTATTTTTTCAATAAAAATAGGATTACAGTTATTCATTGGTTGTAAAGAAAAAACGAATGCAATTAAGCATTTTAAATATATTGGTGGAATTGCCCCAAAAAATTATTCCATAGCTGAGTTCAGGAACATAATATGCAGCAAGCATAGTTTTTGTAATTAGTTGTTTAGAAAAAAATGACTAGATTTTTACTTGGTTGTGATAAATGTATAATATTTCCGCGCCAAAAGAAGTTCCGTATACTCGGACAGATGTCGACATGAATGCACGAACATTGCGTATTTCGTATGAGAGCTTTTATTTCCTGCAATGAAAACCTAGCAATGTATGTCGAATCCGCCAGTGCGGCGAACTGTTCCGCGAAAATGTATAGCTGTCATTATAGTTTCTAACAACAACAACGTGGCCGATCTCTTATTGATGCCATATATTGCCGCAGAACCTCTTTCGTGGCGCAGACTCGTTGTTAGAACGTTAAAAATGATGGTACCTAAGTAATACTTTAATTTGATAGTTGTCGCTAGTTAATTTATTAAAGGGAATGGGTGGGCAATCATATATTCATAAATAGCCGGCCAAGTGCGAGTCGGGCCACAGCCAACAATTGATTTGATTTGATGTATACGATGAAAGTTGAATATTACGATGACATACTTAGAAATTGTATAAATTGTGAGAAATGTTTTCTTTTGTTAGCATTATTAGGCCCATAATATCCATCACAAATTAAACTGTGAAGAATAGTTTAAACTATTGCTCGATTGTTTCTTAAGATAGTTATCGTATAACCTTCAATCCTAGTTTAATCTACAGTTTGGACTACCATACGGTTTAACTACGATCAACGATTTTAAAATGGCGCTCACTCGGTAATCAGCTGATTTTATGACATTTGAGTGTCATTGTCGCTGATTAATTTGATCACAATGACAATGACAGTTTACTTTTTTTTTGCAAGTGTTGTAAATGTAACGCAAATAATGAACGACTGGATGAATGCATAAAACGTAGAATGTGTATATAAAAATGAATCGGAGTTGACCTAATGCTTTTTGTTTTGTCGATATTACGAGTAAAGCTTATAGTTTAAACCAAAGATTGAAATAAACTGTAGATTAGTTATCTGTAGTTTGATCTGTGATATATATTACGGGCCTTGTATTATTAGCTTTAATCACAACTGCATGTGTATTTAACATGACAAACAACTCTTAGGGTTATAAATGAAATAAATTTAAATAATTCAGTTCCTACACCAAATTAAATATCCTCTGCGTGATTGTTTATAAAGGGTCGCATAATTTATTTTGTCTTATACTTTGTCATATCGGTTTCAGCATAATAGATCTAAGGCATATGGGTTTTTAAGGTCTAAGGCATGTAGATTTTTGGCATACGGGTAAATGTGGCATAACTAAGTAGGCATAATTTATTAGGTTAGGTTACTGGTTAGTTATGCTTCAAATACCTAGTTATACCTTAACTTAAACAACATTATGCTTTAAAATCATTATGCCATAATACAATATATATTACACACTAAAACTTAAATTTTGATGCTTATATACAGAGACCCGTTTATAAATATTTAATTTAAGTTTCTTAAATAAGTTTAATTATTGAAAATAAATTGTTTTTTTTTTTGTATTATTTTTTAGTATTTTTTATAGTTAATGCTTTTATTTAACTTCTAATTATGCTTAGAACTCTGAAAGGTAACAACAGTATTCCTAAAGAAGGTTGACGTGAGACAAGCGTTTGCAAAGTCTTCGAAAGGTAGTTTATTTCTTTCGCCGACTGTGGCCCTCGCCGAGACACCCTCAGCCAAAAACTTATCCGGGACCAGGCGAAGAAAAATTAAATTCAAATATTATTATCTACATAAATATTACAAGTTACTTGTAATGCCTGTTACACATTAATCTCTCCTCTAAGCAAAGTTTCTATATAAAGCATCGAACGTACAACGGAAATGCATAAAGTTTCGTACCCCTAATCGCTTCGATAATAAGCAAGGTAAGCTTAGTTCACAATAAGTTTACCAGTTTAGAACTAAATGAAATTACAGTCTATTAATTTGATTACATACTATCAGCCGCGGTAGGTAGTCGTAAAAGTAATATCATATAAGTTTACACGATTTGAACAAAATTTGACACCAGTGTTGGCAATTAGCACACTCGAAAAAAAACTAAATTGACTTAATAGTTCGAGAGCCTATGTATCACATGTTCCGTCCACTAGTTAATGCACATTCGAGTCCTGTCACGGTCGCCATGTTTAATTTAAACTAAGTATTAAACTAAATTTTGCTGATGTCCAGGTATTATTCAGGTTCGAAATAAGTAGAAAAAGAAGAAATAATACAAAAATAATTTATTTGCGATCCGACGTCTTGTCTTTTTATTTACTATTTAAATCATAGATTCGGAGAAAAGTTTGTTCCTCCACTTCTTCTCATGTGCTTTGTAAGTCGGTAGTAGACTTAGTTTTAAGTCAATTTTTGGCGTCAAGATTATGTGTGTATCATCCTATGTTGAATAAAAAAAAATTGAATTTGATGCGAATGCATGACACATGGTCAGTCAAAATTTGTGCTGGCCAAGAATCAAAATAAATTCCGACGGGAACGAAGCCCCGGGGCGCAGCTAGTTTAATTGTAAATTAAATGATTCTATTTGTGTAGTGTTAGTGACGTCTTCTTGGTCTTCACGTCAACTCGGCAAATCATTATGATTTGCCGAGTTGACACGCTTAGAATAAGAAGTGCTGTCAACCAACTGTCAAAAATGCCTCTCCACTGTGGCACCTTACGACTTATAAGTAGAAAGTTATCAATTACGAAAATCGGAAACATTTATATGTGTGCTCCCAACCTATATGTTGATATAGTTGATATTTTTGTTGAAAAATAACTTTACATCTGTTTTTTGTACAATATTGTAAACAGAATCAAGTATTTAATAAGTGATGTTTCAGAGTTCGCAACTTGTAGATTCCGCGCCTCATATCTGATGCCGCCACTTGTTTGCCATTCATGGAATAATGAACAACACTGTTTTATAAGGTTTGATTCCCTTGTTAAAGATATACAGGCTATGACTGCAAAGTACCTATATAGTTTTCTGTTTTTTATAATGTTTCGAGGAATAAGAATAAGATTGGATCGACATTACATTTGCTTCCATGATGATAGGTAAAATATACTTGCTTTTCCTTCAGTGCGCATTATAAAAATCAATAAAGGGAAACTGTTTCAGATTGTTTTAATTGAGATAATTAAATTTCAGCAAAGAGCACGGCATCAAAGCATATCTTTGTGTAACATGTAACGTGTATTTTTAAAAGGAAATCCACGAAATATTTTCAGTAGTTCTATACAGCAAGAGAAAAGAGGATATAATTAAGAAAATCGACGTCAATCAATACAAGAAAGAAGGCCGATAGAAGAAGAAAAAATAATATATACCTTACTGTTCGATTGTCGAAATATTTTTTGGAATGTTCAATTGACAGTGACATTTGTCACAGTGTAAAAATATACAATTGACGTGTCAAGTGTTTTGTTACGTTTTTATTTTAAACGTTTTGTTATATCCGTAAAGTTTTGTCTATAAACTTTTTAGAAGTTGTAGAAATATGACATGATTACATTTTCACTACATAATTAAAGACGACGAAGATATAAGTAATATTTTCATTGTCTTGCTCATGTCTGACAAAAAATAAATAAATTATGAATGAATTGGAATAATACAGAACGCGAAATCTGGTCGGAAGCAAAAAGTGTAAAAAGTAAGGTGTGGACGTCGTGTTCCTTGAAGTTGGAGTATTTTAATTACCGGCAACTCGCTCTAATTGTCTCCTTCGACGTCGGCTGTCCAACTGGAATTAATCGCTGGTTAAACGACTTCGTTTGTCTTTTACCCCTCTACGCAAATGTAGGGTGTTTAAGTTTTTAATTTAGATACGTTTATATCAGTTTTTGAATTCAGCGCTTCATTCTCGTTTGAGTTAAATAAATTTCATCGAAAGTCCAGTGGAATTTACAATTCGGAAAAATATGGAATGTAAATATTACAAGTGTAGAAAAATTATAGGAGTTTATTGCCTCACATATTCTCGGTTACATTCGGTTTGATATCAACTATTAAATAAGTTGAGATTTGGCCATGCTTTTAGAACCGGCTGCTTGTGTGACGTCAACCCTCTATGGGGATGCTATCATCATCATATCGAGTGTGTTATTGCTAACACTGGTGTCAGATTTTATTCAAATCACCTAAAAGCACTTGACATGACTTTTACGACTACTTACCGCCATCTAGTGGCAGCATACACACTAGGGAACTAAACTGTCAACCAGTGTGCAGGTTTCCTCACGATGTTTTCCTTCACCGGAAGCAAGTGGTGGACTATGAAAACTACTATTATATGAGTCAGATTGGTATACAAACTCATATGGCACGAGTACGATACGAACCTGAGATCTTTCGATCCACAAGCGGGCGACTTAACCTGCTTTTATTGGCCATCAGTTGTTAAGGCATATATCCCTAATTCGCCTCGTGCGATATTCACGGGAGGATTTGAAGTGGGAACACATATATGTGATGACTTCATCAATCAATATTATTCGTCCAAAAAATAAAGTTGAAGTAGTATGGTACCGATCACGCGCTAAACAAGTTTAATGACACCATCAATGTGATCACTCGCGTCATCTAAAGTTGGTCGCTCATTGAACCTGTGTTAAATTGAATTATAAGGCTCCACGAAAGCTGTGCAGCAAAAAAAAAAATATGTAAACAAAAAAAGAAATTTTCAGTACAAATTAGTAAATGAAATCACTTGTAAAAAACAAATCTTCGAACACATGTAAATAGAAAATACTTTAGAATGAAGAATTTGGTTGTAATGATTGATGAATGTTATTATAATTTGAACGTTTTTTTTTTAATGATCAGACAAAACATTTAGTTAAATTAGTCACTTTTATTTATTCGATTTTGTTTTGGGGGATGATAGCATGCTCTCCATTTAAATTTGCATACCCGTGGACGGTGAAACATGTAGGATTAAGTTCTTCTTCTAACACTACATTGTAAAAAAACTCATGTTTTTGCAAATAAATAATCTTTGTCTTTGAATATTGGCGAAACAAATATAGATACATGAAAAGCTTGAAATAATTGTTTCATTATGTAATGCAACTTGCAATGTATATTTGGAATCTTGAATCTCAATTTCTGAAGTAGATACATCTTCAACCGAATGGCATTACTATGATATGCACGACCTAATTATGGACCATAGGCTCCCGACGAGGTAACACCTCAACGTTTCATATGTATCGTGGATTTTGTCGCACGTTGATTGAAACAAGACCTCACTGACGACAATTAAGGCTTGTGTCAAAAATAAAATTTTTTATTTGATTGATTGATTTTATTGATATGAGATTTAGTTAAACTTTTATTTGAATTGCTGTTGTGTGAACAAGCAGCTTGCTATTTACCCGTAAAACAATGTTGTAGTAAAGAATCAAACGTTCACATCATCGCATGAATCACTATGTTTCGTCCAATGGCCGGCCACCTTTACTACCATACAAGCAATGATACAAATTGCATTGATCTTATTTCATGAACGCGCGCGACGCGAGCGCACGGGTCATCTAAAATGGCCGCTATTATATATTCTCTGATACTTATCGTATTTTTTAGCACAGTGCACGCTAATTTCAAGCCATTTAGAGCTCTATTGTACTCTGATTGGATAACATGTAAGTGTCAATTTCCTGTGAAGTGTAAACAGTGTTTTTAAATGTGAAGTGTGTTTATTTACATAATATAATAGAGTATTTGAATCGGTTTTCCACATTTTGATTGTTTTTGGTACGAGTTGTTTGATAGAATTGATTAGTTTTGTTGTTAATTAGTAAATTGATTGTGTTTGTGAATAAAATGATAACAGTTAGCGCGAGGAATAGAAAAGTGTGGAAAAGATAATAACAAAAAAGTTGTAGTATGTGTTTGATGATACCGATGAGTTCATAAGGAGACATTCACTATAATCAATTACTTAATTGCATCTTAAGACGACCTCGGTGGCGCAGTGGTAAAGTTCTTGCCACTGAACCGAGAGGTCCCGGGTTCGATCCCCGGTCGGGTCATGATGGAAAATGATCTTTTTCTGATTGGCCCGGGTCTTGGATGTCTATTTATATATGTATCTATTTATAAAATATAGTATCGTTGAGTTAGTATCCCATAACACAAGTCTCGAACTTACTTTGGGGCTAGCTCAATCTGTGTGTTTTGTCCTAATATATTTATTTATTTATTTATTTATTTAAGAAATTCTCAGGGTAAAACCTGTCCAATTGTTTTGCTGACAAATAAATATGAAGTAATATGTTCGAGTTACGTTCACCATCATGTGACTACTAGACGTGTGACGCCCAAGAATAACGCCACTACGTATCTTCCTGTGGATATCGTACACCGTGACTAAGGGACACACAGCACCTCTAACTTGCATTAATATTGCTAAAGAGTTAATTAACGTTAGGCAGGCGGCCGGTCGTAAAATCTTCAAAATAAGATTTATTACTACCCTGGTAAATTTACGCGGAAGAAGCCGCGGGCAAAAGCTAGTAATGTTAATTTGGATACTAAACAAAAAAAAAATCCAGATCAGATAACACAAGTGGAATCTTTGGTTGAGTACTTTTTGAGTTTATTGCGGACAAACATCGTGACACGTGACTCTTTATATAAACACCAGCTTATATCTGCGGCTTTGACCGCGTCAATTTCCCTATGTCCTTCTCCATAGTTCAACTACACGAATGCAAAATTTCACGAAGATTGGCTAAGCAGATAAAGCGTGAAGATGTAACAAAGAAACTTACTTTCGCGTTTATAACATTAGTAAACTCGATAATTATTTACAAATAGCGTATGGTTATTCCCACATATTTACCTCTACAGTACTAAAATGTTATAGGCATCAACTTATTCTTAACAATTTTCCTCAAACGCATATGTATTTTCCTTGCGAAATAATTTTATATCCTGCTAAACCCACAATCCACTGGTTATAAATTCTGATGGTAAGAGATTTGTTTTACGAATTTCTGGTGGACTGCAGAGACTATATTTGTTAATTGACATCCTTGGAGAAAAGGCTGCGGTGAAGTTTGTTGCGCCGCTTCTTCTTCACCTGCGCTTTGGAAGCCGGCAGTAGACTTAGTTTAATTAATTTTTTGACGTCAATAAGTGATATCATCCTAAATTGAATAAAGAATTTTGAATTTAGACTGGATGTCATGGTACTTTAAATATATTATATTTTAATTTATCTTTTTTAATTGGGTTAGGTTTAGTTCATAATGTACTAGCTGTGCCCCGGGGCTTCGCTTCCGTGGGAATTCAGGGATAAAAAGTACCCTATGTATTATACCAGGTTATATGCTACCTGTGAATCAAATTTCATAACAACACGTCCACTAAATTTTGCGTTAAAGAGTTAAACCTGGACTAACACATAGGGTAATTTTAATCCTAAAATTCCCACGGGAGAGAAGCCCCGGGGTGCAGCTAGTTAGTCAATATTTTCGTCAAAGATAGCAACTTTGCTAATATTATTCCTGAAGTACACAATAGAACTTAAAAAAACAAAGCCATCATAACCAGAAAATTAAAAAATGTAGACATAGGAAACCTTAAACAGTTTTAGATGGCCATAACTTTTGATTTTGTAATGTGGTTCAAACACGTTTTGGCTCAGGCAATGGAGCAGACGATCATTTATAAGACAAACAGTCGCGAGCGCAGTAAACTACTGTTACAACGACCTTAACATTGAGTACGAGGTTATCTACTTACTTATATGTTGTATGATTGTAAATATTATTCGGTTGACAATCGATATCTGTGATTCGAAATGTAACCTCAAATTTAATGGCTTATTTTTATGCATTCAACTTTTGCGTACTATCCTCGAGTTAATTTTACATCAAAAATCGTTCTCATGATTCACGTGACGTCGAATGATGATGATATATATCCAAAAAGTTTGGCACAAACCGGAATTTTTAATTATTTAAAAATATACTAGTCCAGCGTTCTCTGGTAGTGAAAACCATATAAAACCCGTTGAGTATAGTTTTTATGTTTAACTGATGCAGCAAAAGACATTTTATAATCAGTTGGGAATTAAGAATAGGTGTTTAAATAACATAATTCATATGTCATTACAACCATTATATGCTTAAAATAACTTCAAATCAAAAAGCCTATCTATAGTATAGTATACTAAAGTACGAAGTAAATCTAGTTATTTGTAGATGAATATTACATAAACTGTATAACTAATTGGTGCTATTCATAATTTCAGGTGATCACAACAAGACTCTCGACCTCGACGTGAGCCAGGTGCAGCTGTTCCTCTACGACTTCCAAAACAACTTCAACATCAGCTACCAGATCGACAATGCTGCTGAAAATATCCTCTCAGCCTACAACCTCGACACCACCAGGCGTCTCATCTTCTTCGTGCCCGGGTACAAATCCCACATCAGCAAAAACACCGAAGAATTGATCAGACAGACCTTTAAAGATGTCCCCAACATTTACCTAATTATTGTGGACCATTCTCCTTACACTTCAGCCAGAGGCGGAAAGATTAAAAGCTATGAAAGATCTGTTACCTACACTTATTACATCGGAAGAGCGTTAGGGAAGTTCTTAGCAGATCTTCATAGTCGTGGCTTCCCATCAGATAAAATCCACTGTATTGGCCACAGTCTAGGAAGCCAAATGTTAGGTTACGCAGGATCTACATACACGAATCAGACTTTGCAGAAGGTTTGGAGAGTGACGGGGATAGACCCAGCTGGACCTTGTTTCTCTAACGGATTTATACAAGATCATATAAGATCTGGAGTTGGCAATTACGTGGAAGTATACCATTGCAATGCTGGAGGATTAGGTACGACAGCAGTTTTGGCTGATATCGACTTCTTTTTAAATCGGAAAGGTAAGAAACAGCCACATTGCGATGGAGGTATTATACCAGGGCTGGGAGAGTCGGACTCTGCGAAGTGTAGCCACAAGGCTTGCGTGAAGTACTGGACGGCGACAGTGCACAACCCTACATGGTATTCGGCCTGGGCTTGTGATTCGTATGATCATTTCATGGATGGAAGGTGTGCTGGCAACGAGATCACCATAGCTGGGTACTCGAATCCTGGTAATGCCACTGGTGTCTTCTATGCGTCGACTGATGGTTATGGTGTGGATTGAATTGAATTGATATTTTTAATGTACTTATAAATTGTCTCAAATCAAATGTTACGTAATGATTGTTACTTTATTTAATAAATAATAATTTATATCGTACAAAGACAAAGTTATATTAATGTTAATTTCCGATACATATTGATTTATATTGAATGTGTACAAAACTATTAAAACATCTTAATTTCAACGAAGTACAAATACTAACATTGTCATTTAATAAATAGTTTATATACTGAATAGTTCTACTAAATTGTAGCCGTATTCCTCATGGCTGAGGTCGAGGCCATTCTGTGGAATATTTTTTCACTTATATTGAATAGATATAAAGTAGAAATATTTCCGATTACCTTTTCAATTTCACACTTATCTAGAGTGAAATTTTCCACACGATTTTATACTTCCTTCACTGATTTTTGATATTTGCATTGGTAGTATTGCATACAATCGCATGTGACAAAAGGAGGATTCGTACCTGGGACTTTTCGGTTCACAGGCCGCAACTGCTTAATCACCATTGTTTCTGATACTAAGAAGAGGTCCTTCAGTAAAATCATTTTTAAAGTCACACTTGATGATCGCAATGTCAGAGACAAAATAGCTAATCTCACAAGTGTCATGTATGATGGTACCTAGAACGGCACTAAAGTAACATCAGAAATGACAAATGCGACACTCAGTGTGAGGGATCGAGGGCGGATTACAATCTGATGAGTTATGTCACCCAATTTATGCAACTCCATAAAGACATCCAGAATAAGAAAGGATGTGGATATAACTCAAGATTTATTCCTTTTAACTCCAATGAAGGTTCCGGTGCTACCAATTCCAACCCAAATGCCGGTGGATTTAAAAATGATTTGGTCAACATCTAGTACTAACAACTAATAAAATATTTTGATTTTATTCAAATGTATTTTGTATTATTTATATTTAGAATATAAATTTGACTACTATAAAAACTAGAAAACGTACAGTTAATGATTTGAAAAATTAAAAGAGCTTCTGCATCCAAACTAGTTCTTATTTAATTCGATTATATTTCACTGAGCTGACGGTACTACATTCAAATTTTAGTATTCGCTCGTACCTCTATTAAAATTAATTATATAGATTGTTATTTGTTCGAAATACAAAACAAAGTGAAAACAAATACTAGGTACTTGGTGGTACTAGTTGTTGCTATTCGATTGGTGTATACGTGAATCTTATAAATATTTTTGAAAAAAATATCAAATAACGGAGCGGCCACGTTGTTGTCGGCGATTGAGCGGCGTGTCTGCGAGATTTCTTTCATGATGCACTTTGACTCTAGTTAGTCGTGTTCCGTTGTTTAGACTTAGACGTCCGTCGATAGACAACGTAGGAATCGTATGGAAATTCGACGTACGTCAACGTACGTCAGTGTCAAAAGAAATGGAAAACAACGGTGCACAACGGAGCTGCGTCATGCTACGTTGACGCAACGTATTAATGCATATAACTCATAGCTGGGCAATGATGTAAATAAATATAAATATATTAGGACAATCACACAGATTGAGCTAGCCCCAAAGTAAGCTCGGGACTTGTGTTATGGGATACTAACTCAACGATACTATATTTTATAACAAATACATATATAGATAAACATCCAAGACCCGGGCCAATCAGAAAAAGATCATTTTCGATCACAACGGGGCATCGAACCCGGGACTTTTCGGTTCAGAAGCAAGCACTTTACGACTGCGCCACTGAGGTGTAAAACCATCACTGGTTGGGAAACATGATAAAAAAGTTTCAGTGCCAAAGGGAGCAAGACAAGTCAGCGACGAAACTTATGGCGCGAGGGAGATTTATATGAGATGCGTATCTTTTGTACGTATCATATGCGAGGTACATGTGAATCCGAGTGACGGCAGCCAGTATGTCACGTTTTTGACTCCCACAATGAAGATATGGTGTTATAAACTTTAAACTTTATTTGCCGAATAACAAAATGGTAAATGGGAATTTTCTAGCAGTCAACCTTTAGGATTAAAAAGAAAAATATAACGAGATATGTGAACAAAATTAACAAAGACGTTAAAGTATAATGCGTTAAAGCTTCTAACCCTTTAATGACTGCCTAATGCCTATGTTTTCTTATAAATAAATTAATATGGACAAGTCACACAGATTGAGTTAGCCCCAGAGTAAGTTCGAGACTTGTGTTATGGGTTACTACGAGTAACTCAACGATACTATATTTTAAACCCAGGTCAATATGAAAAAGTTCATTTTCCATGTTGACCTGACCGGGGATCGAACCAGCGAACTCTAGCGTAGCAGTCCGGCGTGATGACCCGGATGCCACGGAGGTCGTCATGTGTGTATAAATGTTATTTATTTACACAGAAAATTCTGCGTTTCTGAGAGTAACAGGCTGGGTTTTGCGTTTGTGTTTTCGGACTCGCGATACAATATTGGTGTGGGCCGTTGAGTATTATACATTTTTGTAAAAGAACCACGAAATCATAACACTTATTTAACATGCGGTCGAGTAACAGAGGATCGGAATAAGAAATAACACAAGCAATTAATTTCAACAGTTTAAATATGTTTTTCTCGCAGGCGCTTGTATTTTCTTAGAATATTTTCGTCGTAACTCCAGGGATTAACATGAGAACACGACAGGACATCAGTCTGGATGAGACGGTCTCGTGTGAGTAATATTCAAGAGGGCGCTCTTGGCTCACTAGCGACACGATCTAATTTTTATAAATTTCTTTAATTTCTTAGCGAAGAAAATAATTAAAGCATTATTCCACACTAGTTACAATATAGCTAATTGTTATATATTGTTACTAGTATGGCATTGATTTTCACAATTGTCTGAAATCTACAGTTTTTTATCATTCGAATCGTTTAGCCTCGAACGGAGTTCTTGTCAAATCAAATAAATTGTTATGGTTGCCTTCAGGAGCTCATTACGTTTCGATTTGCATACCTATATGTAATTTGCATTTAAAATTTAAGCTCAATTCGATTTGTATTCAAAATTTAATTTCAATGGCCGCTGATGCAAATCAAATTTGACTCCAAGATGTAGGTGTTTGCTATCAAACGTGTTCCTGGTTACATTCTCAACTGCAACGCCTCTCAGTCCAGCGTAGGTACACTTGAAAAATAAACCTTAAATTTAACCTTTTATTTAAGTGGTTTAACGATCGTCTGACGTCCTCATTCACTTGAGGTCTTTATATCTCTCTATCTTTTATCTTCCCGAGCGGTCATTCGGGGTTGTGACGCCGTGAAACCCAAGATTCCAATCCCAAGTACTATTATAAATACAAAAGTAAATTTGTTTGTTCTTCAAGTTTTATCTACTCAATTTCATAAAATTTCTCATATATAGTTAAAGTGTCCGGAGAAGGACATAGGCCAAACCGGTGGTGGTTTCGTGGGTCCGGTCGGGAGGTTCCCTCTATTGTGGTTGAGCTTCGCGATGTCTGACTCACGCGTCAACTCGTGAACGGGTGCTGCCGGCGGGAACTGGTCAGCTCGATCTTTTATAAAAAATTTTTTCGTTTGGTTAATTATAGATATTTTTATTTTTTTTCCTTTCATCAGCACTCGATCACAATCATAATATGTTTCAGTATACCTTTTGACCATGTACTTTATTGTGTACTTACATTGTTATATTACTGATAAAAAAATATACATAAATTTATATTTAAAAAATGGAAGCTTGTTTGAATGAATTTATTTCGACATTTCTTTTTAGCAGTGGTCGTTCCGAAATGCTAGTAGTTTGTAGCTTTGGTAAATATAATTTAATTTAGAATATAACGTGAAAAAGTGCCTGTGAAGGCCTAATTTCTGAACAAATAATTTGATTTTGATTTTGCTACTTTTCACACCGGGAAAAAGTAAATTTCCCGTGGAAAGTTCACGCGTGTGAAGCCGCGGGTAAAAGCTACCGTACCTAATTCTATGAGAATAGAAATTAGTTCACTTTCCTGGCACGCGCCAACTTACATAATATGTACATGGATCTAACTTTACAAGCTAAGGTGTGAATTTAGAACGGTGAAAACATTATTTTTCAGCCGAACCAGCTCAATAATTTGAGTTGGAACTCGTAACGAGGTCGATCTGTGACGGTGGATGTGGAAACCGAAGCCCCTACCACTGGACGACAAAATATTCATAAATTTCTATGCAGATAAAAGTTTTTTACTAAAATAAAAATCGATCTAAAGCTTCCATTGTCATTGTGGATAACTGTTAAAATGAATATATAACGACAAATCACACAGATTATGTTAGCCCCAAAGTAAGTTCGATACTTGTGTTATGGGATACCTAACTCAACCTATATGTCTATAACATATACATATATAGATGAGCATCCAAGACCCAGGTCAATCTGAAAAAGATCATTTTCCATGTTGACCTGACCGGGGATCGAACCCACAACCTCTAGTGTAGCAGTCCTAAACTGCATTCCATAAACGAGCATAGTATCTTTAGTATCATATTCTCAAAGTATATCAACCGGATACACTATTCTCGAATCATTGCTATGATACTCAAGATTATTATTCCGTTCAGTAATTGCTTTGTCCAATATTCTTCTTCTTCTCTTAACAGAGCAGTCGAAGTTTGCATGTTGTATGGAGACACGTGGCCCTCTAGCTCGCCAATTGTCGTTTAGATGCTTGGCCTTTCATTCAAAGACGCGTTCGTTCTTTTATCTGATCGGTCCACGCAGCAGGGACTTCTCCCGAGGCCTGAATCCATCCCTTTTGCCCCCAGCGGCTCCTCGAGGCATGCCATCTGGATTGTTTACTAATAAGACACATTACATTGGTATCCTAAAGATAGAATAAACATAAATATAGTAAGGAATGAGTATGTAAGAGGAAGTACGAAAGTAGCACCAGTTAATGAGAAATTACATAGTTATAATTTAGGCTGGTACATATTTTAAGAAGAGATAAAAATCACGACACTCAAAGGTCATTAAAGATGGAAGTAAAGGTTTCCAGGAATAAAGGAAGATGATAATAGGGCATATTACGCAAAGCTCAGCGCAGATGGCGCTACTGGTACAACTAAGGTACACAAACATTGCCAGTGGAGGGAAAAAGCGCCAATTTTCAATATTGTTGCAGATTTACGTCCATAAATAACTTTTACGCAATCGTGGTGCGAGTTTAAAGGAGAAAGGAAGCATTTAGTGGATTAACCTGAAAATAATCACACTATTTTAGGTTATTTTCTGCATTATTTGGTCAACTATGGTCATAAATGGATATAAACTAGATATTGACTGAAGATCTTAACTGTATGAATCCATATTTTTAAAAATCTTCACGTGTGAAGTGCTCCGAGTGCTTCTTTTCGACCATTTAGTGGCTCGAAAATTTTGCAGCGTGAGGCGTATTCCATAGTTTTCGAAGTTTTTTATCTTATGGAAAATGATTTTTCCCAATATTTCGGCACCCGAATATAATACAGTGTAAGATTTCATTATGTAAGCATTCGTTTGTGAAAATGTAAATAATAAACGTGAAAATATAATATAATACCTATGTGAAAATATAATAATAGAAAACAGAAATATAATACCTTCAAATAAAGTACTCTAAAATAAACGTTTTACGCGGCAAAGCTTTTGTGTACCTAACATACAGTGCTGTACTCTGGCGGGATAATTGTGCAGTAATACTCCCTATTAATTTGTAAAACAAAAAAAATGTTATTACGTTAGTAGGGGCCGACCGCAACATGCTCCTCGACGGGAGTTGATACAGTTTGTTGCTGAATTTCGACGCCCACTTTAAATTTGAACTAAATTTAAATTATATTAATTCTCGTTCCCCCCACTTAGCTAAATATATTGTTCCCTTAATATTGCTGACTAAGCGTGCAAATAGAGTTGCTTTCGTATTATGCTGGCGAGAATCGGAGATGCAAATTAATAATTTAGTGTAGTCAGATTCTGAACAATTTTCTGCCATTTATAAGTAGACTGGTTGCGCCCCGGGGTGGGCTCGCTCCCGTGGGAATTTTTCTCCAGGTTGTTACCACTTCGCTGCTGGTCTTCCGACACTTCTTTCCCCTATCCTAAGGTCACCGTTCGGTCAGCGTTTTACTCCACCTCTCATCACTCCGTCGTCCTAGGCGTCCTGCCCAATTCAACTTAACTTAAGCGACATAACCGTGTCCCCAACGTCCTGTACTTTGGCACGAAGTGAAATCACGGATTTTGGAACGTGTTCTTGTAACCTGATGCCCGCTATGGAAGCAAGTACTTAACAATCCTCAGAAAAATCACAAAATAAAATAAAAAGCAACCTACAGTTTGTTGTAGCTAGTATTGTGGGAATGAAATAATCCAGCTCTTCATTGCAATATAAATAAAAACAGGAGTACATAAACATTTATGAACAATGGCGGCCTGTTCGCTAATGCATCTTATTTGCATTAAGTAAGTAAATAAGTTTAATCGAAATTGCAGTGTAAATCCATGAAATAAACGAGCATAGCGTATCCAGCAACATTTTATCTCCATCACATAAGTTTAAACGTTGTACGATTCGAGGATGCTGAGACGGGCGCGGCCCGTGAAATTATCTGGGGAGGGCAGAGGTGTTCAAACTTTTAAGGCGCTTTATACCCGCACACTAGCGCCACCATCACTATTTTATAACAAATACATATTTAGATAAACATCCAAGATCCGGGCCAATCAGAAAAGATCAGTTTCCATCATGACCCGACCGGGGATCGAACCCAGGTCCTTTCGGTTAAGAGGCGAGCACTTTACCACTGCGCCACCCAGGTCGTCTAAATCTATATTTTATTTCTTAGCGAATAATAAAATAAAAATATTGGAACCGATTATGTCACACTATACAAGAATATTAGTTGAAAGTATTATAGTTTTCTAATAATATTATACAATGTGGTGACAGTTAAGTAATCGGATTTTGGTGGCCACCGTTTTCGATTTAGTCAATGACTTAATTTCAATGACAAATTCAATCAATGACTAAATCGAAATACAAGATACAAATCATTTATATTTATGTATATATATATTTATGTTGTTATGTTTTATGTAATTGGGCCTAGCTACTGTTTTTCTAATCGACTCTGTTCCCGGTTTCATCCGTGGCTGTGATTGGTTGATTGATAACGTGACTTCGAGATCAAGTCTTCTAGGAATGTTCTCAGATTTCATTGGTTTGCTCAAAAACTTTGAGAAGCATTGGAGCGAATGCAACAAATTAGGCAATCTACAAGCTAGAGTGTTGCGGCGGCGCTTTACGTGGGAATCGTGGACGAATAGCGTTGTTACCATTGGTATAGACGTCAACCGATTTGCTTCACTAGAAGTTAAGCCTTTTTGTTTGCAATACAATATTTTATTTAACTTGCAATATGTATAAATAAATAAATACATTAGGACAAATCACACAGATTGAGCTAGCCCCAAAGTAAGGTCGAGACTTGTGGTAAGGGATACTAACTCAACGATACTATATTTTATAACAATTACATATACAGATAAACATCAAAAAGATCATACACATAAACATCCTCACAAACTTCTCCATTAGAATGGTACATTATTCAAGATTGCTATAGGCTACATTTTATCTCGAAATTCCCACGTAAGCGAAGCACCGTGCAACATCTAGTTTATTATACATCTAAACCTTCCATGGGAATCAAATTTATTATACAGAAATAATTTAAACTGGCTAATAAAATCTCAAAATATTGTGTTATCAGAGTCTCATTAAATAAATCATTTAAAGTTATATATCTATTCAATTATAGAAACCTTGAACTTGAGCAAATCTACTATATCAGAATAAATATACAACCTAAAACTTAAAAAAAATACATAAAAATCATCTTGTGGAACTCTAACATAGTGTTACTTTTTCTATTTTGTTTATGGCAACATTATATTTCTTCTTATATGGTTCCTTGATATAAACCCACGCTTTCTGTGGACGCCTTAAATTTTATATTAGCCAGCTCAGCTCATTACAAAATTTCGCTATACAACGAAGTTTTACATAATAACATCTTCCATAAATTAAAAGCATCTTAATCTGAAAGCGGCATTATATCACTTTTTGTATTCGAGTTAACCCTGGGGTAGCCAACTGCAAAACTGCTATAAATAACTTGTAATCGCTTTACGGTTGTACCCGGGTATAATTACCGGGTCCGAATGGTAATGAACTAGGTAATGATGCCCAGTTTTGAGGTTAGATTGTTTACAAATTAATAAAAATATCGTTATATTTGCAGAAATATTTGAGTGTTTAATTTTTGCACGATTGTAATAGTGTATAATAGTCTGCTGCCTTCATTGTTTCTCACACTGGCTGATAAAACAATTAAAAATAAAGACTACGGTGAAGTTTGTTGCGCCGCTACTTCCTCTGCTCTTAGGAACGTATATACTTCATTTTTGTGTAAATTTTTGAGGTCAATAAGTTATGTATATTATCCAAGTTTAATAAAGAAAGCTGAATTTGAATTCAACATTCAGGTACAGGTATCCTCCTATACACAATAGTAATAGTTTTAACAGAAAAGAAGCGGTGATCTATTAAAACGTCGTATTGGTATACAAACTGATGTGACACGGGTAGGATTCGAATCGAACGAGAACGTTTTCTGATCGCAGGCGGCGACTTACGGCTGGATATCCACCGCATCTCCTTTTAAAATTAATAAATTAATCCAACTAGTTCAATTGTAAAATCATGAACTCGTGCACACAGTCTACATGGTTAAGTAAAGTAATCTCATTTCCGTATAAGTCTGTGAATTGACCACATAAACATACTGTAATCGTTTGCGGTCACAACCGTAATTATTATAGTGCGGATGTTAATGGTTACGACTATTTGTGTTTATAGTCCCATAAAGATACTGCTAGTTTAACACGCAAGTAAGCCAAGCAAGCTGGTGTTACACTCTTGTGGGAGTTTTGGGGTGAAACGCATCCTATTTGCTTATAAGTTGTTATATTTCCGATTAAGTAAATTAGGGGTAACCAGAAGGTGAAGTACAGGTTTGCATTTAACTTGTAATTATTGAGTCGATTCGAAATGAGACACAGCGAACCAATCACATTGCGCCATTGTGACGCAACGACAACCACACTGCAATGTCATTGGTTCGCTGCGTCACACTTCGAATCGATTCGATGGTGAGAAGTGAAAATGCAAACCCTCACTTCGGCCTCAGAAGTCGAAGTACAGGTTTGCATTACACTTGTCACTATCGAGTCGATTGACAAGTGAAACATTGCGGTGTGGTTGTGTTACGTCACAATGGCGCACTTTGATTGGTTAGCTGCGTCTCACTGCCAATCGACTCGATAGTGAGATACGAATAGCAAAGTCGCACACACTTCGCAATCGATTAGATACTGAGAAGTGTAATGAAAAACCGTACTTCGCCCGCCAGCTGGCTTATTCTTGAAACTCAATTTTAATGGATTTACAATTGAAATACAATATTTATCATTTTGGTTCTGATATTTCTCACTATCCCATCGGTATAATAAGCCTTGCTAAGCCGCGCAATAGTATCCAGTCTCAGATTCAGGCTGGTAAAGCAACTCATTACTATACTATATCGATACCGTTCTCCATTGTTTTGCGGTAAATTAGTTTTGTTTTGTTCCAAATAATGGATGTAGTCGATCCATTACAGGACAATACGTTAATTAGCAAATGTCCCTAATGGAAGTTGTAGCAATTTATGATAAATTACTTACGGATAAGATTGAAAATGTTTAACATTGAAAGACATTACAAAGTGTTATGAGAATGTAAAATGAAAATATTTTGTTTCGTAAATTATTCTAATATAATAGTTAACTATTTAGTATAACGGGCAATAAAATGCTAATCGTTTTGCGGTAACACCCGCAATATTAGCGAGGTGAGGGCGGAGGGTAATAAGGGTTTTATATCCAACTTTATGTGTGTTTTAACTATTCGCTTTATAATTAGTTAGCTCGTTACGTCTATTTGCTTAAGATTTTATGATTTTGAGAATTATTTTCAGTTTATTTAAGATACACTAGAGTTTATAGTCATATACTGAATTATTATGACTGGAGAATTTAGTGGCCTTCGAAGTCAGGCAGGTGGTAAAACCAAAGGCCAAAATCTAATAATCTTCAAAATTTGAAGGTTAAGGAACTAGATTTTGCCACCGAAACGTTAAAGATGGGAAAATAAAGCACATGCTAATGAGAGAGATAATACCATAGATAAAATAAATATTTTTCTTTTATCTACGGAGAATACTTATCTATATCGCCACGGAGTATAACCTACTAATTCCATGATATTTCCATACTATCAGTATGTCAATAAATTAAAAATGTGTATTTTTGTCCTTCTTTCACGTCAAAACTGAGCAACGAACATGGAATTAGTAGGTACTATGAAGTACTTACTAAATCCCTTGCAACGAATCAATGTGATGTTTTGTGTGGAGACAATTAAATAAATAAATAAATAAATATATTAGGACACATCACACAGATTGAGCTAGCCCCAAAGTAAGTTCCAAACTTGTGTTATGGGATACTAACTCAACGATACTATATTTTATAACAAATACATATATAGATAAACATTCAAGGCCCGAATCAATCAGAAAAAGATCATTTTCCATCATGACCCGACCGGGGATCGAACCCAGGACCTCTCGGTTCAGTGGCTAGAACTTTACCACTGCGCCACGGAGGTCGTCAAAACCCAAAATTTGAAGTTTAGACAGTGGCATAAGCATTGAATTAGTGGGTACTCCGAAGTATCTACTGATTCCATGGGCATAAGCTATTTCACTAGGCAACGGCAAGTATTTAAATAAAACAAATTAAATTTCCCGTACACTCATTACCTTAGACACTCGATTATTTTCCCGAGTGCATGTAGGTACGTCAAGATTCATGAGCGTGTCTTCCACCGGCTTTTGTAAGGACGCGGTCGCATCGCGGCTGCTGTTGTTGAGAAAAAATACAATAGAAGACACAGAAAAGTCAATTATTTGCAAAAACTTTAGTACATTATTTACAATAAAAATAAATATATATATTGGATAAATCACACAGATTGAGCTAGCCCCAAAGTAAGTTCGAGATTTGTGTTATGGGATACTAACTCAACGATACTATATTTTATAACACATACATATATAGATAAATACCAAGACCCAGGTCAATCTGAAAAAGATCATTTTCCATCTTGACTTGACCGGGGATCGAACCCGGACCTCCTGTCGAGCAGTCTACACGAATAAGGCCACGAAGGTCGTTAAAATAAATGTGGTGTTAAAAGAAAAGTTAATCCTACATGTTTCACCATTCACGGGAATGCAAATTTAAAATAATATATAAATAAATAACTATATTAGGACAAATCACACAGATTGAGCTATCCCAAAAGTAAGTTCGAGACTTGTGTTATGGGATACTAATTCAACGATACCATATTTTATAAGAAATACATATATACATAAACATCCAAGACCCGAGTCAATCAGAAAAATATCATTTTGACCGGGGATCGAACCCGGGACCTCTGGGTTCAGTGGCAAGAACTTTACCACTGCGCCACCGAGGTCGCCGAAATTTAAATGGAGAGCAATGAGATATCATTTCTAATGGTGAAAGAAATTTTGAGATCGGTTACGGAAATTAAAAACAAGAGATATAACGAGAAAGCTGGTAACTTGATAGTAAGCAAATATCACTGTCCATGGACACTTAATTAAAAATTAATTAAAAATTTGACCCGAAAAAGCACGAACGTGTTGAATTAAAAAAAAACAATACACTAATAATAAAATCAGAGATTTCTTATTCCATTCATGTGTGAATATGCTACTTGTCGATAAGTGGGCTTCGAAAATTTACATCACTAGGACGCAGCCGCGTACCCCACTCGTCTGCCTTCCGTCCCGTCACATGAACTATGTTAGATAAATGGCAATAAGCCGTCTCTCCCGTTCGCTCCGTGAATACGCCCTAGGAAAGCGGTTTCATGTGAAGTTAACCAGTTGGTATCGTAATGTATGAATAATAATGAAGCTCTAGCAATGAATCGTTGTTCCATACGGTAATGATACTGCAATGCGTTGATCGACATTTTATTTTAAGGACCAGGCTTTTTGATAAAATATCATAATATAATCTGACAGATAAAATAACTGCTAGATAAATCTGGCTCTTGCGATTGACCAGTAAGCCCTATCTAACACTCGTGAAATACAATTTTTAACCATAACTGTTAGATATGTTGTATTTATGTGACTTTCGATCTTCGGTTATTATTGTCACTGTCGTTTGTATCCTAACTAATATTAAAAATGCTAAAGTAAGTTTGTTTGTTTATTTGTTTGGTTTGGTACATAGGGTACCTTTATTTTATTTTATTTTATTTTTTCTTTATTTATTATGTTGGGTACGTGTATGTAGCTACAGTCAATGTTTATTGTATAAGTAATATATCAATCGTAGTTATATATCTCCTTCCTCACTGTTAATATACACACACACCGTTCGCACACTGATTCAGGTCTCATCTGAAAATCAGTGTATCGCCCCTCTGGATGATATGTGTACTGAGATGGGCCTTTTTGTATTGCTGCAACACAGTACACTTGCTCAATTGTGCTATGTGAATACTGCGTTTTATTTTGTGTTTTTAGTCTGGTTGTGTATCGTGTTGTTGTTTTACAAATAAAGGTTTTATCTATCTATCTACCTTTCATCCCGGAAAAATGAATGTTCCCATGGGAAAATCACGCGGGTGAAGCCGCGGGCTAAAGCTAGTCGTCGTATCAAATTACTGATTTTCAGACGGACAGATAGTTGGAGAACTTGAGAAGTTTGGTGTCAGTTCACACAGAGGCACAGTGAATCGAAACGCGCAGACGGAGCCAATTCAAGAATTGCTGGCTTGATATCGTCAAGGATGTGCCTGCCAATGGTCTGACATCTAGGGATGCCGAAGGCTGATATGAAGTGAAGGAGAAATGAATGAGAATTTCACAATCAAGAAAAAACTGAAGAAGTCAGTTAAATACCTAGGTATACTAAACTAAACGCTACCGTGGGAATTTCGGGATAAAAAGTACCCTGTTTGTTATTCCAGGTTATTTTCTACCCGTATACCAAATTTCATAACAATCGGTCCAGTAGATAATGCGTGAAGAGATAACAAACAAACTTACTTTCGCATTTATAATATTAGTTGGGATTTTGAAACAATTCAATAAAAAATACGTGTTAAGTTTATTGTACGTTATTGTATTATTGTACCAAAATGCGAACACTGGGTTTTGGGGTTTCACAGTTCCGAATATGGCCAAGAACACGCGAAGTTGAGACAGACATTATATATGTACCAAAAGAAACGAGGTACTGTTACTAATGTAGCGACAATTTAAATAAAAGTGTGATCATTTCCATCTACCTGAACACCCTGAAGCGTCTATAAACAGTTCATGGTAGATTGAATACGCGCATTGGTGTGAAACATTCGCTGGTAGAATTGGCGGGAAAAAACAGTGGAGCGGCAAATCGAGTGGGCTCCCGCGGCCCGCGGTGACATTGCTAGGGTTAAGACAAAATGGTGGACTGACATTTTGTAACAATATAATATATTATATATATTTAATATTATGTACATCCTCGCAAACTTTCGCATTTGTAATATGCTACTAGCTGATGCCCGCGGCTTCGTTCGCATGACTGGGTACAATTTTGGGTAAGGAACCAAAATTATTAGAGAGATTTAAAAAATATTTACTTATACTAGGTACATTGAGGGTCTTTACTTCGGGTGCTGTTAAGTTATTCTGATAAATTATTAATAACATAAAAACTTTATGCCGACAGTTAGTTAATCTCTATGAATTCCATATCAGATTATAGTAGGATTGAATATATTTTTTGGTCGATTAGTACATTTATAAAGGCCGGTGAAGAAGGAATGAAAGCTTAAGGATTGTAAGGGAAACGCGTTTACGCGTCAACACAACGCAGCCAGCACACTTCCATAGCTAATTAATTTCGTAAACAAAAGACTCGTGCGGCGACTTTCGTGTAGGTAAGAGTTCACAGGTATCGATATTTATTTTATTTGCTTATTAATATTTTTTTAATTCCGATCTGATCCAGTCATTCTATCATGAATAATTTCATTCAATGCAACAGTTGTTAATGTAGAAAATATTTTTATTTTTATTGAAATTAAAATTAAAACTACTTATTATATTATATTATATACGAATAGGTATATTTTTAACTGATACCAAAACAAGATGAAGTATGGAAAATATGAATAAGTGCCCCATATGTTATTATTTATAAATACACTGAGAAAAATACACGAAACGCGAGTGTAGACAGTACCTTAAATTACTTTTATATGCTTCGTTGTTTCGTGCGACGAGTTGTCAACGTACCCCAATTATATACCAAAATAACTCGTGAAATTCAATATTTTTAAAAGGTTGGTTCTTGGACACACCTAAATAGATAAATTGAGTGAAACACTGCGAACTGAATTAAGTTACTTAATCGAAAGGAAAAAAAACCTGAAGGAAATCATCGTGGTGCACACTGGTTGAGAGTTTAAGTTCACTTGTGCGTATGCGATTATTTATCACTAGATGCGGTGGGTAGTCGTCAAAGTCATGTCAGATGCCTTTAGGCGACGTTAATAAAGCTGACACAACGTGACATAACGAAATAAGAGTTCAGCATGAATTAAAACCGTTGTGAAAATTTGGCTGGGATTAAGAAATGTGATATTTAAATATACCCAGCTAATTTTGTTCGCACGCCGATGAATAAAAAAATATTATCTTTCTTTAGCACCTAAGAAGCAAAGGAAAAACTTAACGCTGGTTATAAAATTTCATGGTTCAACACCTTCAGCATATAACCGAGAGTAGGTACCTCAGTCCAGGGGGACATAAAAATAAAATTCAAACGTCTAGAAACGTGACGGCCAAACAAAAGGTGAGTTTTATTACATTTCACGAACAGGCAATTTAGCCTGAACATTTTTAAAATACTGCAAACGGTCTTGTCTTTTGCTCATAAAAATTTCCATCACGTACTGGCCAGAAATCTTTAGGACGGTGCTTAAAAAAGAGTCTTCTGGCGGTGTTCTAGCTAGATTATCTATGGTTCTGTTTTTCAACTGTAATACTGGCCAAATGGCTATCCAGTTCGGTTTTCAAAATCAATTTTTAAATTAATGTAAAAATTACAAACATGTTTAACAATAGACTTTCTTTTATTTTCCCCATTTCAAGTATAATATAATATTTTGGGAATAGATTGGGAAAATAGGTACTAGGCACATTTCAAACTTTGATTTTATCATTCACATAGGTAATGTAGAAGACAAACCAGTGAACTAACAAATTGGGATTTACCAGAATACAATGTGTAACTTACGCATTTTATTTTATTTACAAATTAAAGTGGGTTTCCCCTAAGTTTTCCTGTTTATTTAGCGTCTGGTGTTACTCACTTACTTAACGAGGAAAACATTAAAGAAATAAGCTTAATTTACTTCTTAGAATGAAGTACTTAAAGACTACGAAGAAGAAAATATAAAGAATTGGCATTGGTGTAATATTTTTATTATTATTGTATCAATTGATGTAAACAAGAAACTTAAGAACATTGATTACATTATAAAAATGAGTGCAAGGGCGCTTATTTTAAATGAAATCTCTTCCTGTAGACTGTATGTGTATTCTGATTTCTGTTTCGATAGATATTGTAAATTTCATGTCGCCCATAATGGACTCTGTGGCCAAATTGCATTTTATTGTAAGTTGAAGTGCAGGCGACTATATTTCTATAATATAGTTGTGATCACGTAAAGCAGCTTAAGCTGAAAATGGCTTGAGCTGGGAGAATCTTCCAAGAATCAGGTTACCTGGGATCTCGTATATTATGAATCACATTTTATTTATAATAGACTTTAGTATATTATAAAGACGATTTAGTAATCCATGCCGTTTTGGGAGTGAAATAAAAACATAAAATTTAGACACATTATGCTGCTTCTACTCCTGCGCAGATTGTAAAAGTGAATCTGGCTAAGGCTGGAGATTTCTTCCATAGGTCATGGGCTAGCGAACTCTCTCTTATCTCCACATGGTACCGGTTGCATTCGGGGCTGTCTTGCCGCGAAACCCAGGGTAAGCGTAAAAATAACTTTAAAATTTTGAAGATTCAGCTGTAATTTTACAACCGACCTCAAATCTTTTACGCCCTGTAAAAATGACCATCACAACTCCAATTTCAGCTCGTAATTAAGCAAAGATATATATTTTTTCCACCTTTATTTCGTTTAGGCTTATAACGCCCAAACATCAAAATGTCCATGGGTTTTGAAAAGTCCAAATATCAGAATATTCGCATAAAATATTATTTATTTTTAAAATAACAGGAATAGAAGGAAAGTGTTATGCACTATACCATAAATAAATAGACAAAACTGATAAGTAAATATCATTGCATTATATAAAAAGAAGTTCTACTGTCGCATCTGTTTGTGTATACGAGTACGATAAATACGATAAACTCAAAAACCACTGGGCGGATTTTTGTATGGTTTTCACCAATAGATTCTTGAGGAAGGTTTAAAGTGTGTTATGGTTTTACCAGAGCGGGGCTAGAACAGGTCGCTAATTTAAGATAAATGTCATAAAAACAAGACGTATGTCAAAAGAACATTAATGAAATCGGTCGTAGATTTATAAAGCATTTTGAAACGGTTAGACATTTTGATAAGTTTACATTTTGGACCTGAACGCTTTATTCTGGGTTCGGTTTTAAGCCAGGTGTCCAAATGACTGATGGCCAGTGATATTTTGTTTTGTTTTCCTTCGTAGAGTTTTATTATGGGTAATTTATTTGTATGCTAATTATACCTCTAAAGATTATATTGTATTTAAAGCGATACAATTTATGTATATACCAGCGACATAAAAATACAAATACAGTTATAATTACGACTAATATAATTATGATATATTTGTATGAGATAATATAGTACAGTTAGGGACAAATAAATCTGCTTCCCCTGTAGTAGTGAGTTACTGAAGTAGGTACATAGCACCTTACAACAAAAATAAAACCATTGAATTAGTATATACTCCAGTACTTACTAAATCCATGAATAAAACATAAAGTTGCATGTCAAACGCTTGATGTTTTGACGATCTCGGTGGCGCAGTGGCTTGCCTCTGAACCGAGAGGCGTCATTATGGAAAATGATCTTTTTTTGATTGGCCCGGGTCTTGCATGTTAATCTATATTATATATTTAGAGTATTTAGAGTTATGGGTTATGGGTTATGTGGTAACCCATAACACAAGTCTCAAACTTACTTTGGGGCTAGCTCAATCTGTGTGATTTGTCCTATTATATTTATTTATTTAAGGATGATAAGCGTGAAGATGGAAGTAAAGGATTCCAGGAATAGAGGAAGACCTAAGAAGAAATGGATGGAGTGTGTCAAGGATAGTATGAACAGGGAAGGAGTATCAATGGATATGGCAAATGGCAGAACGAAATGGAAGGAACTTACATACTGTACCGACCCCACATGAGTGGGATAAGGTCGAGAAGAAAAAGAAGCGTGCCTGACAATTCGTGATGAGTGAGACGAAATAGTAGTAAGGCGGAGATAGCTCCGCCTTACTACTTTTTCTAGCTAGCAACGGCTGAGGAAGCAACCGGGAAAATGCTCAGATGAGATAGAGAGAGTACGTATTAAGTAATAAATGTTTCACCATCATAAATTCTAAGTTATTAACTCCCAATGCGGGGAAAATTCAATTTTCCACTGAGTACCCATCTCACGAGATTTACCGTCGCAACTTAAAGTCTTCTACTTAGTGAAGTTATCGCCAAGTTTCTTTGAACCGTTAATTACTTGAACTTAACACCTCAGTTGGACTGTCCAAGGATGAAAAATTGCGAACTTTAGAAGGAATTTAATTTCCTTTTTGAATTATATTAGTTCATCGTCATTAATCTTTATTAGAATTAGTTTATTAAATACTAGCGACCCGTCCCGGCTTTACGCGGGTAAAAACAATAAATTGTCGGGGTTTTATCGTGGGTTGGATAGTAAATAAGCACTAGGCAGTAGGTAGTAAAGTAAGTAATTATTATAAAAACATAAGACCCATATTGGGTCTGTTCTTATTATTTTATTTAATGTTTATAAATTTATCACGGCCACCCTCTCGCCTCGCTAGCTTGATCGTAATGTTTACGCGTCAAAGTGTTCGAGCGAATTTAGAATTTTAAAATTTATGACAGTAGATCCAAATGTGCCAGCGCAGGCGAAATACATCGAAAGAGATTCCAAACAAAGCGTAGCTGCGTTACAACATTATACACCTAAACCTACCTCAGGAACCACACTATCTATTGGTGAAAACCGCATGAAAATCCGTGCAGAAGTTTTTGAGTTTATCGCGACCAGACAGACAGACGCGGCAGAGGACATTGTTTTATAATATGTAAGGATTTGAGTTTGATTAGTTTAATGAGAGTGTACGGGTCGATTGAATTACTGCCAAATATTACTAGTATTATAAATACGATAGTTTATGAGGATGTATGTATATAGGTATATGTATAGTAGGTAGGCATGTTTGTTACTCTTTCACGCAAAATCTACTGGATGGATTGTTATGAAATTTGGTACACGGGTATAATATAACCTGGAATAACACATAGGGTACATTGTATTCAGAAATTCCCACGAGAGCTTGATATTAATATTTATTTACCAAGACAACTACCTAATTAATTCCTTACTGTTAAGTTCTAAGGAATGAAAATTAAGTAGATTGAAATAACGAAATATAAACGTTTGCTTATCATAGAAATGGCAAATGATACAGTATCTCGTTTTTATCGCTTATGGGGGTAGACAGAGTCGAAGTCCACGTTTAGATACATTGGATAGTTTAGATTATTGGTGGAAAACTGACAGTCCATCGCATATGGGACGACTCTCAATTTTACAGCCTTTTCCCTTGATTGCCTTTTACTTCTATGGAAATAATTAATTAAAACTTTATTGTATAACTTGAAAAATTATAAGTAATTTGGATAAAGTCAGTCTGATTGTTATTTTAATTAATTGTACTTCTTCTTCTTAGCGTATCGACACGAGTTCCACAGCGGCTAACTTTCCTCACATCTGAGTATTAAAATCTATTGGATAAGTTCTACGCAGCCTAAAATATAGATTTCAATTGTATACCTAGATTTTAATGGCCATCATATTTTATTTAATTATTTTTTTCCAAACTGAACATGTAAAAACTGAATGATCTCGTAATTAGAGTGCTGAAATAGATTCTATTTAAGATCGTAGTAGATAACTAAAGTTTATTTTATCTTTAATTAAATGTATAAATAAAAACGGAATTTGTTTGTTTGTAAACACTTTATTGCACGAAAAAAACACATACAAAGAAAGCAGTAAAATGAAAAAGAGACGCGCACAAAGGCGGACTTATTCCAGAAAGGGATTTCTTCCAGTCAACCAAGTATTTGAAAGGTTGTATTTAACGCACTAAATATGGTAGCGTAACGTAGGTAACGTTTGTTTGGATTAATACGACGATCTCGGTGGCGCAGTGGTAAAATGCTTGCCTCTGAACCGAGAGGTCCCGGGTTCGATCCCCGGTCGGGTCATGATGGAAAATGATCTTTTTCTGATGGACTCGGGTCTTGGATGTTTATCTATATATGTATTTGTTATAAAATATGGTATCGTTGAGTTAGTATCTCATAACACAAGTCTTACTTTGGGGCTAGCTCAATCTGTGTGATTTGTCCTAATTATATTTATTTTATTTAATACGACGTCTTGTTTACAATTAATTAATTGTCACCGTAATGTAATTTAAGAGCGAGGCCCTTGTCGGTGGTGTTCCTTCGATTGTTCTCTCTCCAAAGCCAACTCCTTCACTTCTTGATACGACACGAAACCCACTTTTTCTTTAGTTTATCTCCCCTTTCACAGTTCAGATGCTTTTGAAAGGTAACCTCAACGGTTGCATCAACAGCCCGCGATCCTTATTCAGGTCACAGCCAAGTTACGTGGCTGTACGAGTGCGCGGGTCTTTGGCAAGTTTAAAAAATAATAAACAAGGATGATGTGTCAAAGTCAAAGATGACAGAACAAAGTATTTCTTGTGAAGAAGACAATTAATAGATATGTTTTGAACGTTATTCATTTATAAAACGTGTACTTTAAAAGAAAAAAAAAGGAATATTACTGTTTAATTTTTTTATTACATTTCTCTCCACGGTCTTCGATTGATTGTACAGTCAACAGGACATCAAACTACCCAAATTCGTTGTAATCTCGCCGCTATTACCGAGTCATAGAGGTTCATGCAGGGGAACTTGATGTGCTGTTGACTTGCTGACTGTATTAAAACTATATAATGTCGACGATTTTAACTTTACGAACCAATATTCAGTTTGCCTGATTGAAGAGACACAAACAATGCAAGTTAAATAAAAGCATTCAGCAGACCGTTGAAAAAGCTCGGAAACTTCCAGCTTTTTAAGCTGAACAAAGTGCAACATGATATACGCGGTAGCAGAGCGGCGCTGCACTAAGTGCAGTGTCTTCTGCATAATATTGCGCTTTACTTGTTGTAATGTGGAAAGAATGCTTTGTCAAAGCGAGTATGGAAACTGGGAAGAGGTTTTTTTTATGAGAATTTTGTATGTTACTTATGTATAATTTTTATTGACTCTAATTTATTATTATCGATATTTTGGGTTCTAAGCACCGTATCGCGATGAAACCTAGACCAGATTTTAAGTTAGGGCTTCGGCTATACAACTGTAAAACAGTATTAAATTTCATCCAGTAGTTTTTGCGTGATGCGCGAATGAAAATACAGACAGACAGACAAAACTTCTAAAAAAAAATGTTTTGCCTTCCATTAGTTTCAGAAAGACATTATTAGATACATAGATAATTATTTTTCTATGACAATTTTTATTATTATAAAAATAGCTAAAAAGACTATATTTAGTAAAAAGTCTTTTTTAGCTATTGCTTTCACAGCAGTGCATAAAAAAAGCAAAAACAGAACATATCAACAGATAGAAAAATATCTTAAGATGGAAGTATATTTTTCAAGACAACAAGTACCATAAAACATTCGTAAAGACATCGCACACCACTGGGACTGCATCGGTAGTGCATCTTTAGATCACGGATTAAAGGAGATGTAACAAGATTGTTTTACAAAAATATCAATTTTGCCCCAAGAGATGCGTGACAGAAATCCATGTCCGTGCTGTAAACCGTTGAGGATTCCCTCGTTGGGAGCCAATCCTCATGCTCATGCTTATATAATAGTAATGTATTATCATGGAAACTGAAGCGACGTGGGAAATTTAAAGTCTGTAGTACAAGTCTAAGTAGGTGAAATTCAAAGATTTGATTACAGATAGACAAATATACAGTACGTAAGTTTATTATATTAATATTTATTCCATAGTTTCTGGTATCTTTCATCTGTGGCCCTCAGAGAAGCACTTAAACAACACACTTGATGGCCAGACACCAGTCCATTGTTTCAAAATGCATACATTTTTATTTAACGACGCCTTTTCAGAATGAAAACATACATATAACAACACTTTATTTAATGAAACGTTATACACAACTAAGCAAATTGTATTATGATGGTATGATTGTCTAGCTATTATGGTAATAATTTAAAAATATCATATATCGAGAATTTCCTGTTTTGAGAAATAATCCTCTCCTATGATATTTTGCGAATATGTTTTACTGCGATTGATTGTAATATCCGAATCAACATTCAAAAGACAGAATAATGATTTACATTACAATTGCTTTTAACCCAAAGAAGGCTATGGTAGAGAAAAATCATGAAAAAATACGTTTGAATGGAAAAATAGAAAAGGTTAACAACCGTTTCGTTTCGATGAGGGTTAAAAACATTTTCGCATTGGTACCTACGGTAATGCATCTAAAAAGCACTTGAGGCGAGATAGAATTGTTTCAAATGCAGGTATTATTTCAAAAACGGTTTTTGTTCAATGGAATTTTATAACAGTTCTACGATTAGAGTATGAGTTACTGCTATAAGTATCCTTTTCGTTTTAACTGGATAAATGCAACGTGGAATTATAAAATAAATATTATAAAATCCATACTGATATTATAAAAGCAAGTCTGTCTGTTCCGCTTTCACGGCTAAATCGCTGGACCAAGTTTGAAGAAATTTGGTATGCATGTAGTTAAAGACAACGTAGGCCAAAAATCAACCTCTTAATGAATCTGTTCCGCTATCGCAGATAAATTCAAGCGGGCGAAACAGTTATAGTTTTTTGAATAACTTATATTGTACCGAGCGTGTGGTTCTATAGATTTGGACCTTTCCATATTATATCGACTAAGAATCACACAGCCTAGGCAGCTGATAGACAACAATAGCATTCTCAAGGAGGGTCGACAGGTGGCCGGTTGTAAAATCACAGCCAAATTTCATAATTTTAATGGTTTCGCGAACCCGAACCCCACGGGGACTATTCCCGGTTTTGTTATATTGTACATACTGTATTACAATATGTACAATATAATTCATTATTATTAAAATCCAAATCATAGTGTATACCAATATAATTTCATCTATTGGAGCCTTGTGTACTGTTAAATATTTGTTCTTAATTATAACTGGTTAGCAACATAATAATGAAATTTCATTGGAGAAGTGTTTGATGAATCATTATTATTAGGAGCCAAGTTACTAGTTTAAAGCGGGTGTGACTATCATTATCTTTTGACGTAATGATAAAGTCAAAAAGCGTTAAATTCGAAAATTAGACTTTCACTGGCACTTTTCATGTCAAATTGTAATTGACGACCTCCGTGGTCATGGTCATCACGCCGGACTGCTACACTGGAGGTCCCGGGTTCAATCCCGGTCAGGTCAAGATAGAAAATGAACTTTTTCAGATTGGCCTGGATGTTTTATTATTATATATGTATATGGTATAAAATATAGTATCGTTGAGTTAGTACTGCATGATTTGTCCATACATATTTATTAATTACTAGATGTTGCCCGGAGGCTTCACTTCCGTAGGAATTTTGAGATTAAATATAGCCTATAGCAATCTTGGATAATGTGGCTTTGTAATGGTGAAAGAATTTTTGAAATCGGTTCGGTAGTTTCGGAGATTACCCGCCTCAAACATAGGAACTCACAAACACTTACCTCTTTATAATAATAGTAGATTTATTTATTTGTCCAAAAGAAACACTACTTGGATTTCGAAACGTCCACTGCTGAAAAGAAATGCCGAAAGAAACTAATTTGAACAGTGTTGGTCCCTATCATGCAGTAACCGAAGAAGAGAACGTAAAAATAATAGTTTCATAAAATCTGACTGTGATTTCACAACTCAGCTCTCTTTGGTTGCATATGTATCCCTTGTTCGCCTCGTACGAAATCCACAGGAGAATATGGAGTAACCAATATCACATGAGACTCGGGAGGGTTATATCTCAGGGTAGGACGTAGTATAGTTATATATTTATTATATAAGAATAGGACCTAAAAAGAAAATACAAACAATTATTAGAAAATCACTATCACTATTAATGTTTAAATTACTTCCCAAAAGAAAAATTACCCGATAGATATATAGAGATATCTTAAATATTATTGATGTTAGTTTTTTAAAATATATATAAGATACCTTTAAATACTTTGTTTGTGGTGACTCTGAAACTTGAGCAGGACTGCGTCAACAAATAGGAAATGTAAAAAGAATTTGAGTTATGTTGTGTTGTGTGTAATGTGTTGTGTGCCAACACAAACGAAACAGGTTTAACGTGATGACAAAGTTACACTATAAGCTGTCCACTGTACGCTTGTCTATTCAACAAAAATCCTTCAGTTTTATTAAAATAAATAAACGTAACCCGACATGATAGTGAAAATATTTGTCCACGTCTAACAGTCTCTTAACTCTATGTTCATCACAGATCAATGTATGCATCTATACTTATCAAAATATCTTGAACGCACGAAACGTTACTAACAACGTTGTTTATCAAAATCTCCCGACGTACGAACAGCTTCCTATCGGTCTAGTTTTAAAAAATATCACGAAACGCAACTCAATTGAAATTTTATTAGAATACTGGACGCACGAAAAGCTACCTACCGTAATTACAGTTTTTTTTTCTTAATTCGTAAAACGCACCAAATGCGAGGTTGTTTACAAAAAATTTAGACGCACGAACCGGCTACTAGACCACAAAATGGGTCATGGATATAGTGCATTAGTTTATGACTTGCTCCACGACTCATGTTCCGATGCTATTCCCTATGAATGGTTTAGAGATATTTCATCAAATTACTCTGAGAATAATTGATGCCTCACTGTTCATTTATTGCTTATAGTTCAGGTCCCAAAGGTTCAATTATGTTTAATTTGTTTCAAGTTGCTTCTAAAGTAATTACGTAATGGAACGTTAGCGTTCAGAACTAGTCATCTTAATCAAATCGATTAACGAATTCCCATTAAACTGAAGATATTTAAAATAGGTTTATTTTTTCCATTGTTTTAAAAATAATTAATGGTTATCGAATGAAGAAGACATAAAATATGTGTTGTGCTAAAACACGATTGTTGTAACCATAGATAATATAAATATATTTTAACTTATTATATTTTAACCATAGATAAAATAAATATATTTTATCTATGGTTGTTACACTGTGTTGTGGTAACTTTCGAGCAAATAATAGAATTTCGATATTCACATAACCATGGCATCGGTGGAGAATGTTGATGTGTAATATAATTTTGGTAAATTGTTACTTATATGAAATACTAGATGCGCCCTGGGGCTTCGCTCCCGGGGAAGCGAATTGGGAGTTTTGGGATAAAAAGAAACATATATTATACCCGTATACCAAATTTCATAACAATCCAATCAGTAGATTTTCGTGAAAGATTAACAAATATACATCCTCACAAACTTTCCCATTTATAAAGTAACAATACACGAACAATACATAAGGTAGGTAGCAAATTAAAAAAGAAACCTGAAGATAAGTGATTAACCATTTTATCAAACAACAAACATATTTATAAACAAACAAGGTAACAAATTTACAAATAAAAAACTGATTTAAAAGATAAATGATTTACCGCATTTTTTATTCGCTTGCTATTCTAATTTCTGTGATATTCTTTTCTTCTTCTTCTTCTTCTATTTGTAAACACATTAATGAACAAAACAAGTCATCTAGTGTGCAGGTTTTCTTATAATGTTATGAAGACTCACACACTACACTCATACACGAATCAGAACCGAATACAGGCCGTTGGCCGTACCTATGCGACGCTGCTTCCATCCATCAAAGTCACGTTTGCTGGAATATACGTCCTTCGTCTACATGCTTCACCTTGCCAACAAAACAGCGTCGAGCTCGCTTACTTTTGTTGTCAATACGAGGTATCAGAGGACGTTCCCTAGCTGGCCTCCCAGCGACCGCTACCTTACTCATACACTAGTCAGATTGGTATACAAATTCAAAAAGTGCAAAATTCTACTTCAATTCAAATTTTTAGTGAGAATTTGATTGTGCTTTGACAGAATGTATGCTCTGAATCACTTAAAAAAATAGCATAAAAATTCGTTTCGTAGTTTGTCGCGTTTGTTGGACACAGAGATGGTGGATTTTTTATATATATGTCAGTTGAAACGCCATGAAACCAGGGAGTGACATCTCGTTATGATTATAGTAAAATCTAAATATAAAAATAAGTAGGTCATGGCAGACGGTACGTTTATGAAATAAGTGAAAAGTAATGCGATCCGCAACTGTTTTTATACAACTCATTAAATACAATGTTTATAATAAATTAAACCTATCTAGAAATAAAACATTAATTGCTTTTCATTATAAATAATTATTTAGAATTTAATTACATCATATATAATAATAATAAAGTTATTAATTAAAAATCTCAGCAATGGTAAGTTAAGTTATAGTAATTATTATTTTTAATAAATTTCACGATTAGATTTTTTTTCTTCGGTAAATAAATAAAAGATATACTTCGACAAATAACAAAAAATCTTCCAAAAACCTATTCTCACAAATGGTTGAGGTGTTTGACTAGTAGGATTGAGATAAGTCAAAGAAATTTTTTTCAATCAAGATAGCATTACTAAAGGACATAAGAAACTACCTTCAGTCGAATTTCAAACGTCTCGACTTAATCACAAATGTTTTCTAAGTATGTATTGATCTATTATAATAAACCTTTTGTAGAAAAATAATATACTCCAAATGCAGTGCCAGGATTCCAAAAACCAGCAATGGTTACATTATTTCTAGAACATATTCCGTTTTTATACTCCTTGTACGTATCGCAGTTGTGAGCCAGGAACATCTCTGGGTGCCCAACTGTCGCAGTGTACATATTAACGCAAGTCTTGTGATTACATCTGGCTGCTTTACTAGAGTCGAATATTCCAGGGATATAAGGAGTGTTACAGTTTGGTTGCACAGCCCCGTTTTTATTCACAAAAAAGTCTATGTCACCTAAGACACTAGCAGTTCCCAACATACCGGCGTTGCAATGGTATACTTCAACATATTCAGCTACACCTGATCTTATTTGTTCATGAGTGAAACTGTTTGAGAAGCAAGGTCCGGCTGGATCCAATGCTGTGATCCTTGATATTTTTACACCAGTTTTACTCATAAAAGTTTCACCTGTATGTGCCAACATTTGACTTCCCAAACTGTGGCCGATACAATGTATGTTCTTTGCATTAATTCCACCTTTCTGTAAATCGGAGAGCATCAGCCCGATTTCCTTACCAATATAGTAGACGTATCTCACGGATCTTTCGTAACTTTTCTTCCTTCCCAAATTGTCGTTAGTATATTGGGAATGATCGAATATAATCAGGTAACTATTTGGGTAATTCCTAAATGCATCTCTGATTTTCTCTTCGGTGTTTTTAGTAATTTTTGATCGGAATCCAGGATTGAAGATGATGAGTTTTTTATTTTTGTCTAGATTAGGAATTTCGAGGATACCCTTAGCGGCGTCCTTGATTGGGTATGTGTCTGTGAAGTTTTTGGAGAAATCGTAGAAGTACGCGTCGACCTGGCTGACGTCCAGATCTAGGTTCCTATCATGGATACCTGGAAGAAAAGAGCAATGTCAATTATTAATCAATTAATATATAAAGAACTATCATCGCCAATACTTCACGCGTCTATTGAATTGCGTGTTGCTATAAAATCAAAATGCACACAAACAAGAATAAAAACATGGTTTCTTAAGAATACAGACAATGTTCTAATTAACACTTCATCAAATCTTAATCATCGCAATTTTCATTGTGTATTACAATATATATTTTTTTATTTAAAGTGTATTGTACTCAAAAATACATTTCATTATATAATGGCACATTAATTTCGATTGCCTGCCAGTTTATTTTCGGGACATTTGGCGATGGTGATGTGATGTAGAGCTATCATTACGCAATGATGCACTTTGTGTCATTTTAAAAAGTGAGGTTGTTTTTGGTTCCCGCCTTCCATTACCTACATAATTTGTCACTTCGTCACACAAAGTTGGTAAATGACTTTAAAAATAAATAGTCAAATGTATTGTATGTTTTTTTTAAGTAGCCGTGTCTGTAGCTGCTAATTTATAGAAGTGGTTTACCACCATTAATTTTCGTACATCGAAATATGTATATTAAAATTTTCGGTGACCGCGCGTGTAACTCGAAAGGTCTACGTTAAAAGATGGAAATACAGTCCGTCCGTCCGACGGAGGGGCTCGAGATTTAATACATTTCTGGTCACCCATACCGCGATTGACCATTGGAAAAGTTTCTTAACCAGCACTATCGCGGGCCGAGTGCACGACCCTTGATACCATGGAGCGCCTGAATAGTAGGTTACTAAAAGGAAAGCGCCTACACTCGATCAAGTCATTTTAAAATTGAACATTATCATATGATTATCATCTAACCCGTTACTTCCGTTGTTATATTTGCAATAATGGAATGTGACTGTTGTCGCGTTTAGTGACCTTGACTTAACTACTATTGTAATGTGGTAGATAGGTACCGTTATGAAAATTGGAAAAAAATCTTCTTTTTGAGTATGTTAATTCCCTTTTTTCCACTCGATTCCCGCAGGATTCGGTCAGAAAATCTGATAGATAATGGCCTTAATAATGGCGCTTTTATTATATATTATTAAGACGACAACTCCGCGGGGTGCAGCTAGTATAAATATTATAAATGTGAAAGTGAGTTTGTTTATTATTATTTTATTGTAACAAAGATATGTTATAAATATATACAAACATTTATATATCTCACTCAATTAAACACTGATAGATGCCAAAACCATCCATATCCAGGATAATTTATGGATTAAATTGGGTTGCACCGTCATTTTGTCAAATATCAGCGGCGCGCAGGTCAAAACCAACATCAAAGTTGACTGGTGCAACTTGCCCTTTAGTTCCAATATCACTATAACTCAGTGAAAAAGAGCACTGACCGACATAGGGTCGTAGCGAGGCCGTGGGTTTGGTTCCCGATTGAGTACAGAAGTTACTATATAATTACATTTTGAATTTAGTTATAAAAGCATAATATACATATTTTCCGGTTCTAAACCTCAATAAAATTTAAACAATTTTGCGTCAACTATGTGCGTATTCAAAAGTGAAACATCGAAAGTAAAAATATACTTAATAACAGTCTTAAAACTAGGTAAATGTGTCAGAGAATTTGCATAACAATATTTGCTTTTAAGGAAAACAGTTTGAGAATGTCAGTTTACTGTAAATTAATTACGATTTTAATATGTATAAGTATGAATGTACAAACAAAAAACTTACATTTGACATAACGAAAAGACAGGTGCATAGGTCCATATTTTTCAAAATCGCCAGGACCCCAGCAAGAAACTGCACCAAACAAAAATATAACAAAATAGAAGTACATTTTCATTCAACTGATTGAATGAAATGAGGCAGAATCACCTTCACTTGTAGCGTTAATTCTACCAGTGACGTCGCTAGGCGTGTAAACGGTAACGCTCTGTACACACAACTGCAGTAATGTTGTGTTGTTTAAATTATTCGTCAAACATGTTGTTTTGTTTAATCGAGAAACAAAACAAATGACGAATGGTATATTTTCTTCTATAGAAATTCAGGAAACCTTAGATTTCAGATTGTTGGAACACCAACATTAAAAAGTTTGTTTTTTTTTTATATTTAATTTTTTGGTTACGGCAACATTGTCTGTATCGAATTTTTTCTCTCTTGTTCGTTTTCCCTCCAATAAACGGTCACGTTTCTCCGTAGCTCCTGGATTTTTATTTTTACCAGCCTAAATCTACAGTCCGCTAATAATTCATATTTTACATTTTTATTCACAGATAACGTTTAAACATACAGAATGACAAAGATAATAATAACATAACACAGCGACCAAAATCGGAAATGCCTAAGTCTTTCTCTTCCTTTTTTATTTTTTCCTCTCTTGTTTCTCTTGTCAAATTCATTCGACAGCAGTGACGCCCCGTCGAAATACACACACTAGTTATAAAATTAAAATAGTCTACTGCTAACATTAGCTATTTTGTTTGTTTCGCTGCTATAGAATTGTTAATTGTTAACTGATTGTAATTTTTGTGATAATCACAGTGTCTTTCTAAACCTTAACATAGGCAGAATTATAGTTTTTGTGATTTTTCATGTTTTGTTCGCTAAACAATGAAGCTATTTAACATATTCTAAGTCAAATAGCTTCAACTGAGAGCGACTACTAGGTCTAGCCGGCTAAACGTAGTTATAACCGCACCTCACGGAGCCAAAAAGTGAAGTGAAGTTGTTTGTGTTGAAAAGTGAATTGCCCTCTTTGCGCCATATTAAGTTTGTTGCCTCTTTATTGTATATTGACTCTGTACCGTATCTTATCTCGATACATGAGTAGGCACGTAGGTACGTGGGCATACAATGATGCAGACTCTTGTTATTTTTATACGATAATAATATATGGGTAATTTACCTTTATCACAAGATTCTTATTTTTAACTTTGTTCAGATATAATACGCGTCTCTCTCTTTCATCCACGCGTGTTCCTAGTTGCATTCAGACTGTGACGTGCTGAAGCCGAAGTCCGCATGAAAAAATCGAAACAGAAAATGCGAAAATAAAAATGATATTTCTCGCAATTTCTTTCTTTAATTCTGTTCCGTTCGTAACGATTTTTTTTTTTAACATGTTCGTGGCTTCACTTTTATGGGCAAAATATTGCTGTACATCGCGTCGAAAAAATGACAGCGTATTTTTAATTCTCAGCGCAAGTAGAGGGACATGTTTGGCTTTTGGTTTATTTGTATATTTGTCTGTATGATAGTAACTCCCAGACGGATAGTTTCCCTAATAAGGAAAGCAGGTATTATTGATAAAAAAACTTGATCGAAGACATTTCGATCAATTTTTTTTTTGTTTGAAAGGTAATGTAATCGAAATTGTTTTTAGCTATGATACATAATATCAGGTTTTAAATCTTCATTTTTGTGATGAGTTTTCTATTTACTGAACAAAAACGAACTTATTTTTGCTTTGCAATAGAGCAGTATTTGCGATCGGTAGAACAATATTGCACATTTTTCTTTTTACGAGTCTAGTACCAGTAAGTACTTAACAAATATGGTTGCTTTCAGTAACGAGAAAGATAACCAGAAAAATCCAATGGCGTAACTATAGGGTGGCAATTCGGCAAATTGCCACGGGCCGGCCCACAGCTACAAGCCCCGCGCACGCTAATATTAGCGTGCGCGGGGCTTGTAGCGTACGTTTTGTTATCAGTATTTCAGTATCTTGACTTATTTACGCTGAGCTCTGTGTCTGTTCTCCGACGGTAGTTTCGTCTACGAAAATAATGTTTCGACATCGGGTGATTGAACTACAGAACCGTTCATCGACGAGCGATTCGCCGACTAAATTTACGAAACATTACGTCGGCGAATCGTTCGTAGACGATACGGCCGTTATTGAGCGAATGTGACACGACATCAACGTGTTTATAATCTTTATAATAATATAACACGAACTCACGCAAGTACGCAAGTACCTATAAGTATTTTACTCAATTAAATAGGTACTAGTTTATTTACACAAGTAAACCTCGCGACAAGCTTTTATGGTCATATAAATTGTATAATATAAGGCATATAAAATAATGAGGTTATAAGTTGATAGTAAAAATTATAAAGGAAAATTTTATTTTCTTCTTTTTGGAGCATTTAAATAAAAGCTTTTCATTAGAAAAGCTTTTTTTCTTTTATTTGTTTCGAAAATACCCGACAGGGTTCATCTGTAAATAGTGTGCCTATTGTAAAATTATAAATAAATACTGAAACAGAACAAGGAGGCCCGCCTGATCATGTAGTGGGCTCAAATTTGGGGACCGAGGATCGATTAACTTTTTCCCTCTCCAGGAACATGCCACGGGAAATGGCATAGCTACATCACTGGAAGAATCCCTCTATTCACATGAAGAGTATAAACATAATTGCTTCCAAGACGGTCTGTAAAATTGCGCCTAAAAGCAAACTGTAATAAAAGGGAAAAACGCTGGAGTAAGTGGTATGATGGCGAGCGGCGGGTGTAGACGAAGAGAAAATGTATGAATTGTTGAGATTTTGCGCGAGACAAAATATATTAATTTATTTGCCAACTAAATGTACAATGATGGTTTTAAAATTATTACATAGTTAGTCACCTTCTACAGGTATTATCGATAAAGATTGGTATACAAAAATTATGTGTCTATTTAGGACACAGGTTTTTATCAATCTAGCGAACTCGTCAATAGGTAATAGTTAAATAAATAAATAATAAATAAATAGGAACGAATCGCACAGATTGAGCTAGCCCCAAAGTAATTTCGAAACTTGTGTGTATCCCATTATACTAACTCAATGATACTATATTCTATATCATATACATATATAGATAAACATCCAAGACCCAAGTCAATCTGAAAAAGATCATTTTCCATCTTCACCTGACCGGGGATCGAACCCGGGACCTCCAGTGTAGCAGTCCAGCTTGATGACCATTAGGCCACGGAGGTCGTCAGATAAATAAAGTATAGGGATTAAATTTATCCTCTCTCTCTCGGGAATAATGTAGAATAATATCGAATAATATTAATATAAGTATATCGATTTTAAAATTTCTGTCAATATAGTAAGTGAAAGAATTTTTGAAATCGATTCAGTAGTTCCGAGGATACCCCATTACAAAAATAGAAACACGTTACATTCCTCTATACAATTTTACTGTAGATACGTTTAAATTAATTGATTACGTATTTATAAACACATGTTTTAAAGATTACAACGTATAATCTTGAAATAAAACGTGTATTTCATTTAAAAAGCATTATACAATACTAAAATCGCATATTTCATTAAGAAGCAATAAATTTGTTATCATTTTCAATGTGTATGATTTTTTCAGAAAATTATTATATTTGTATATTGTTACTTATAAATACGTAATAATTAATTAAAGTTTACACTTGAAATAATACACGTTTTATTTCAAGTGTAAACTTTAATAATGTCTTGTTTTTTATTAAAAAATAAAGAAGTCATTAAGCAGGCTTGTACAGATTTGTAAGCAACGATGAAAAAATACCCTTCGAATATTTATTGCTTAATTAAAAGTTCGCGGAATCAATTTACTTTGTTGGATATAAATTATTCTATCTAACTATAAATTTATCTGTCCTCAGGTACATAATTATATTTTCTTCTAGGAAATTATCTTTGTGATTTAATTAAAGTTTGAAGAAGTTTTATATTTTATTAGCTGATGTAAGATTTTATGGAGCGTTTACATTGATGGCTTTCCACAATTTTTATAAGGCTTTACAAAGCTTTTTTTGACGACCTCGGTGGCGCAGTGGTAAAGTTCTTGCCACTGCAAGAACCGAGAGGCCCTGGGTTCGATCCCCGGTCGGGTCATGATGGAAAATGATCTTTTTCTGATTGGCCCGGGGCTTGGATGTTTATCTATATATGTATTTGTTATAAAATATAGTATCGTTGAGTTAGTATCCCATAACACAAGTCTCGAACTTACTTTGGGGCTAGCTCAATCTGTGTGATTTGTCCTAATATATTTATTTATATATTTTAAATAAGTAAATATTACTTTATACTTACGCTCATAATTGCACCGTTAAGTGCGCCCTAAAATCCAAAACAATGATGTAGCAGAGTACCTATATAATTTAGAAAATAATTCCACTTCACTGTGTTCAATCCACTTAATAATTAATAATTATTAAGTGGATTGAACACATTTTAAAATTAATCCATTCATACAATTGCTAATAAGAAAATTATAGAGGTGAGCCTATATACCTTATATAGGTATCTCGCTCTGAGAACACCATTGCCATACAACGTGGCAATGCTGCCAGCCTTATTGGCACTTCACTTTAAGGCAACGAATTGCCGAGGCTGGCATTTTTGTACATATTAATACGTTATTGTAGTGTTATCTTATAATAAATTAATAATTATAATGATTGCTAATACCATGGCCAATACCTGAACCTTGAAAATTCTTGATAATCCAGTAATAACTTTGTTTCATTCACAGTTTTGCTGTGAATGGTATTAAACAGAGTTTACATAGCTAAAACGACTGGAAATTCAAACTTAAATGGAATCTGTGTGTTTATAATTGTATCGTTAATTTCAACTATACGACCATCAAATACGCTGAGTTTCAACGTTCGAATTTGCGATGGAACAGTGAAAAGCCTACAATACGTCACCATCGACAGCTCATTCTCAATAGTCACGAAATAATAGCCCTACTCTTGATGTGTTACTTTAAAACACGCTAATATAAACCTTAATTCAAACGCGAAAGAATTATAGCGCCTGCAAATTTTAGTTGTAAAACGCTGGATTCACAACCAAATATGTTTGACCCACGGCTATGAACGAAGTCTCCCCTGCGTGTTCCTTTTTATTATAACCAGAGGAAGGGGAAAAGGGTCTTCATAATTCGGTTTTAAATAGGAACACATCACACGTCAGCGGAATAGTAACGCTGCACAGGAACAAAGTGCATCTAGTTAAAACGGGAGGCACAATAGCGCCATCAATATTGGTTGACCCCCCAGACCCCCGGCCTCCATTCAAAATGGCGACGAGGAGTGCTGTCGAGACTCGACACATTGTGACGGCTGACGACGTCACAGATTAAACAGCGGTATTGACACGGCTTCCATTTTTAAAATGCTTCGCTCCGACACCTGGGATTTTTGGGAGAAAATTTGAGCGATTTTCTTTCCGTTTAGTGTTTTGTGCGTTGGTTTAGTCGATTTAGTTTTGATTGTATTGACTTTACTTACTTAAGTACCTATTGAAAGATAAATCCTACGAAGTACATCTATACCTAGAAGTAATCAATAAAGGCACCCTGGTGCCGCACTTCAGTGTTTAGCCGTAACATATACATCCGTTCATTCTTGCAAACTTTCGCGTTTTTAAATTATCGTATGTAAATCGGTATAGCTATATAACAAAGAATAATTCTTAGAAATGTATATGCATCACGATTTGGCAGCGAATATTATTATATTCGCTTTCGCGTGTTTCTTTGATCCTCTCGCAAAATAATCAAAGTATACTGCAGCTGAAAAGTCGGGGGTATTACTATTGGTATTGTCTTGTTTGCAGCGAAGGCAATATAACCTGCAGCGGAATGAAGCCGGACCACAAAATGTCCACTGCACAGAAGAAATTGAAGATGTGAAATATAGAAACAAAATTCGTCCTCAAAAATTATATAATATAAAGTATTTTGTGACTATGCCTATATTATTTTTTACCTACATTAATATATTTGATTAAAAAGTCCTGTCCTAACTTTGTAACTAATATTATAAATGCGGAAGTAAGTTCGTTACCTCTTCACGCTCTATCTACTCAACCAATCTTCTTGAAATGTATGCATACATGTTTGAAGTATGACGAAGGACATAGGGCATACCTTTCATCCCGGAAAATTAACGCGGGCGAAGCCGCGGGCAAATGCTAGTTATTATTACAAATGAAAAAATGCGAAAGTTTGTGAGGGTATTTTTGTGTATGTTTGTTACTCTTTGAAGCAAAATTTACTGGACAGATTGTTATGAAATTTGGTATAGGGTACTTTTTATCCCGAAATTGCCATGGGAGCGAAGCCCCGGGGCACTGCTAGTACATAATATTACAAAAATCTATGTACAACATGCATGGATTTACGCCACATGGTTCTCTACTGGAGAATGCAATATCAACTGTTCCCGTGGGGAACTTACGCGGGCGAACCCGCGGGTAGCAAGCAAGGTAAATAAATATTTTTTTATTTTGAAGCTAGTTTTGAATATAAAATAATTACTTCATTCGCGTAGTAGGTTTCTATACATTATTTAATGTACATTTTATACTAGCTAAGTCTAGCCCTGTATAGCAGTGCAAAGCTAGTTTTGCATCAAACGCAAAACCTCCTAAAGATTACTTGGATACATCAAAACAAGCAACTTTTATTCTACGACTTTTCGTGATTCGTAGTTTTTTTTTTCATATAAAAAAATACAATCCACTTTGCGATTCTACACATCTTAACTCTATGTAATAGTCAAGCAACACGAGACAGTCAGTAGCGTTATGTAGCGGAATCGAACATAGAGTTAACGTTTATAGAAACGACATTAAAACTTAAAAAAGGAATATTTTTTTGTATTTATTACGTTTAGACAAAAGTCGTAGAACAAAAGATGTTAGTCTCTGTGTACCTTATACGCCTTTGGAAGGTTCTGCGTTAGATACCAGTAACCCTGTATATTGGAGCAGAACTAATTACTGAATAAATCATTTGTTTTTGATTTCGAAATCCGTACAGGATTCGGAGAAAGTTTATATCTCTCATTATGCTAACTAACCTAAACCTAATTAATATTATAAATGCGAAATTAAGTTTGATTGCTTCTTCACACTTTATCTGCTATAGCAATCTTCTTTTATTCATCAGCGTATATTCATTTTTATATATCGGCCCCGGTGCTTTGCACACCAGTTTTACGACAACAACTCCCACCACGACGTTACGGTATAAAACTCGTCGGCATCGTGCGCTTCGGTTCATTCAATACGCATAAGGCATTGTGCTAACCTCTCTTGTTTTATTTGAAGTGTTATGTTATTTTGATTTTAATTATCATTGAGTAATATGGAGAATAATGGCCGTTTTAATAATCAGCTTCCCCCTGATCCTACATGTACATTATATTTATCATGAAAATGTACCTATACGATAACATAATTAGTGTTTTGATTTTTTTCAAATATTGGTATTTATTAAAATAAGACATAAATGTGTGGGAATAGTAATTTTGTAATTTTTGTATGGTCTAGCTGTTAGTAGTCCATCTTGTGTCAAAGTCAGTTGTCACTTTCAGTTGTCACTGTCAGTGTGTGAAAAAGGTGGAAGATGTTTGTTTGGTCTATGGCTGAAATAAAAATAAAGTTTCGTGTAAAATAGACAGTGTTCATCAATCAAATATACATCTAGATCCCACATAAATAATTGCAAGGTCAATCAAAAATGCTACCCCGAATTGTATCTGGTTCAAAAGTACCCATAACGCTAGCAGCGTTTCCTCGTAGGATAGCAATTGATAACCTTTGAACCAGGTACCATCGGGAGCGGTAGTATACAATTATGTAGGTAATAAAAGAAATTAAAACTAATAAAAACAAATTAAAATAAAAATAAAATGTAAAATAAAAATAATTTATATACCTTGAGGTAAGAAGCCAGAAGCCAGAACCCTGCCCAGAAGGCTGACAGCATTGCCACGTTGAATGCCAATAGTCTTGAAATTTCGCATCTATGTTGCTTGGGTACGGAGAAGGACCTAGGGTACCTTTCTTCCCGGAAAAATAACTGTTCCCGTGGGAAATTCACGCGGGCGAAGCCGCGGGTATAAGTTACATATAAGCTATTATAGAACATATAAAATTTGTAAAAAAATATATATATGCCAATGAATTAAAGAATTAAAGGTATAACTTTATAAACATCAATTCATATAATAGGTAATATATTTTTAGGAGCATTCGCGAGATACTTACATTCATAATTCTATTCTAATTAGTGGTAAAATTAATTTTAATAAATCAGGATTAATGATGGCGAGTTTGACAAAAGATGGTGGCACACCAAGCGCAGTTCATAAATCTCATACATATTATCCACCCACATCATCATACAAAGTCTGTCTGTCATGAATTCACAGCTAATTTAATAAAAATAGGATCAAAGTTGCCATACTACTGGTTAATTTAGACGAATCCTTCCTCGATCGGGGCTTGATCGTGTCTCAATAGTCGATGTAATTCACGTGAAACAGCTGATGTGTGACCTAAATAAATGCGGCGCGCGCGCAACAAGATGTAATGTAGTAGTTGAGCGCGGTGTAATATCGTATAGCTCTAAATTTTTTTTTTATTTATTTATAAAACTTTATTGTTCAAAGTAAAAATATACTTATAAACAAATGGCGAACTTAATGCTATAAGCATTCTCTCCCAGCTAACCATTAGGAGAAACAGAGAAAAGTTGTGCGGCGCAAAAAAGTAATTAAAACACAAATACTACCACATACTAAAATACAACAATAACTACATATATAAAATAAAAATATAAGTAGCAAAGCATATATACATAACACTACATATATATCAATATATAAATACATACAAACTAAAATAATAAAAATTATGTCCAAGAAATACAGATAAAAGCTAAACAGAAAAGAGAAAATTAGGAGGAAAAGGAGTCCAAAAGATGAGCATGAACTGTTTTCTTGAAATAAAATCTGCTGTTTAAGATGGTAATGTCAGCGGGCAAAGCATTCCAGAGTCGTGAAGATTGGAGGGCGAAGGAATTGGCCATGAAACAGGTCCGGATAATCAATCTGTACTAAAAATTAGGTACCTACCTACCTAGTGTCTGTAAAACTGAACAACTTTTCTAACTTCTTCCATGACAGTTTTTGTAATTTCCTTTCATAAAATAATTTCATTTTTTTAATGCAAGTAAAATAAATAATAACTAGGTAGTTTTGAAAAACACTTTTTTAATTGACATTAAAAAAATATATAAAATGTATTAGCAGGAAACGATTCAGTTTCGTACACTAAGGGTGACCGGTAACCGTAAATTTTGACAGAAGAACTTAAAGTACGCCATTGTGTCTAAACGTCAGCGGCGCGGCCGGTTGAAGTCAACGTCAAATTGGCCGGTGCAACAGCGCATATATATAAAATTATATTTGCTTTTGATATTTTACCCAATATGTCCCAAACTTAATGTGGGTCGGACCAAGAGTCCAATTATAAAACTTTACCAACGCTCCCTAATTAGAAATGCTGGATACTTAGAGATCGCTTCTGAATTAAAGAAAAAAGAAATAAAAAAATAAATCAAAGATGGCGCTGAATTTATGCGACGCGCTGAAGGCAATTAACTATGCTTTTTCGTGACAGAATTTTAATTGCGCTTAATGAACGACTATTATTCATTAATTTGATTGGGAAAGCCCGATTTTCTTTTAAATATTAACTCTAATATAAAACAGATATTTTTGTACAAAAAAAAAACTATCTAATTCCATAGATAAAAATAACTAAAGCGACTAGTGTCATAATAGTTTGGTATGAAAAAAGAAAAAAACGAATGAACGCTTTTCACGTAATACGAAGTTTCTGCGTTGCCAGTGCGTCGACACTCATTACGGTCGTAACGGCAAAAAAAAAACAGCAGAATATAAAGTTTTTTAGAATTCATATTATAAATTAATTCTATTCTATTCTAAGGACTGCATTATCTTCAGAATGTCACCTGTCGCCAAGTGCCTGTAATCATACTTTAGTGGATTCAAAATTAAATCTGCGTAATCTTTTTTTGTACATATAAATATATGATTTCGGCAGATGAACTAAATTGTTAATTTTAGAATACTTCTTAAAATTATTTTTATAAGTGAATAATAGTTATATAATATATGCCAAAGGAGAACTTTTTGTTTCAATGGAATTATTGTAGTTGGAATGAGAATGATGATTAACTAACATCGTATGCAATAACATACTTATCACATAGATTTCGGTTTGTGCTCCCTAACGATTTTATATCAATTTTTCGTAAATTGCTGAATGGTTCCCGTAATACGCGAATGTGTGTTCTCCCCGATCTGTAGCTTAAATAAAAATTAATTTGAATTAGACGTCTTTAAATACATATAATGAAAAACACCAAAACGCATGAGACGACCTACTGTTCGTTTGCATTACATACTGTGGCAAAAGTATCTCGACCCATTTGCCAAAGGGACACTTTTTATTTGAGTGTCTACTATGTTTATTTGTCTTTTTCCTAAGACTCACCAAGTTTGTTACCTTCTTAATTACTTTGGATTCAGTTCACAAAAGGTAGGAGAGGTTTTTTTCTCTTTGTTGTTGTTAAAAAAGATATTTAGATAATTAAAAAGATAAAGTGCATTAAGGCGTACATTTGTGTGAAGTCAGCAATATAACAAAATAATTGTTTTCGTTCTTTGATGTGATGACTCGAAGTAAAGAATCATCAATCATCTGTAAATTTTGATTGTGCTATAATTTTACAACCGGTTGAGGCCTGACCTCGACCTTCTTTAGGAATACTGTTGTTGCCTAAACGTGGTCAAAGCATTTCTTATTCTCGGGAGGATACGAAGTGGTCCAAATCTACTATAGTTCTCGCTCAATCGTCATCATTTTTGCCACTACTGGAGCACATAGATAAATGTATGACGTGGGCTCAATACAGGTTCAAAGCGTATCCTTGTTTAAGCCTTAACTAAGGATACTTCATTGATAACTTGTGGACTGTAAATTAATTGGTTTACTCTTCAGAATCAAGAATCAATTCAATCAATCAATCAATTAATTCAGAATCAATGAAATATAGGTAAAAAAATTATAAAAGGAAGTAGCAATGTAACGCAATCAGCTGAGATACTTTAAGTTACATTGACGTTCGATCTGTGAGGCGGGAGCGCAGGCTTGCCAACTTCGCAGACAACGCGCAGTGCCGCCAACCAAATGGTGTTGCCCTATGTCTATTATTGCCGCGGTTACTTACTTCCGTTCTTATTAATAAAATCGCTCGTACAAATTGTCAATGCCTGGCTATGCCACTTCCGCCTGGCCATGGAAGAAGGGGCAAACCCAAGAAATGCTGATTTGATGTCGTCAAGGATAATATGTGTGACAATGGTCTGACAACTAGGGATGCCGACGACCGTGAGAAGTGGAGACGAAGAAGTAGGAAAGCGGACTCTGGGCTCCGACGCTCAACGGGGAAAGAAACCGTGATCTTACAGATTCCCGAAAAGCGAGTATGCACCAAAAAATAACCCTAAACGGAATTCCCGGAACACATACAATGTTAGGGATGCATATAGATGTAGTCTTGCATATAACTGCTCTGTATTTGACGAACTGTGAGTACCTAAATAAATCGTGCACTGTATTTTTGCACAATTATGCAGGCGCTGCAAATAAAATGCACTTGGGAAAGTATTGAAAGGAGAGAAGGGTAACTTACGAGTTTTTACTATAGTATTTAGTCTCCTCCATATGTCATCATTGTCTTAGAAAATCGTCATACTTTTTCGCTAGATATACTCGCGAGTTTCCCTGTTTCATTCCCAACAATTCTTCAAACCGTCTACTAAACAATTTATTTACGCTAACTAGAATAATGTTGGAATATAACCTCCGGGGGACCGTTTTGTTGTGCACGTATTAATTATCTCGTTTTGAAAACATGAAATAGTCTATCAATATTTTGTGTATGCTTATAAGATGCTTTTAAGATTTGCTGATACCGATGGAATTTGAAATAAGACCGCCATTGATCCATATGACAAGGAGACAATTGCAAAGATTATTTATTTGCAAAAACATGAGTTTACATTTTTTCACAAAGTGGTGTTAAAAGAAAAACTTAACCCAACATGTTTCGGGTATGCAAATTTAAATGGGGCGCATGCTATCATCCCACAAAACAAAATCGAATAAATAAAAGTAACTAAATTAACTATTTTTTATCTAAATCTATCATATTGTAATATAATTTATCAATCAGCAAGGACCTGAGGTGCTTTTTAAATAAATTTAAATTCTGATCTTTATTTTGTTGTGGATGATTTGTATTTATTTGTTTAATACTATTTATTATTTATAATATTTATTTGACATTATAGTTATTTGTTTAATATTATTGTTTTTGTAAGCAACAAAGTCATTTTGTATTGTAATTGTAATATGGGGGGAAATAAACTGATATAGCACATTTGTAATTTTTTATCCAGAAATTCGTTTCAAGTGAAGCCCTGACATGCAACAAAATTTTACTTCAAAAAATGTGTTAAGTTTCATTTCTGGCGTCTTTCAAACATTTTTATTTTGAGGTATGAACTATCGACAAAATAGCGATTAAATACTGTTTTGTGTCCTTTTTATTCTCAGACTGGAGTGCTTAACTAATGGCAGGGGACTGACGCCCTGTTATTTTAAATTGCGCCCTCCGTTAGTCCGTCCCCTGGACGAAAATGCGGAGACTAAATAGTTCTCGGAGTTACAATTTGAGTTTTATTTCGTTGAGGCTGTCTTTATTTAGTCGATTGTGTGAAATGAAACAATGGGAATGTTGCAAAAAATTTATAAAATAACAACTAAACTAAAGCGTTCTTTATCTGTGGAGTATTTGTTTTTTATTTTCTTGATGTTGTTTCTGTTTTACTTTGTAGATTTGCTTTGTTTAGTTTACTTTGTGTAGCTTGTAAGTACAATTGTAGACTGATATATACTTTAGTCTCATTTTTCTATTATATTCCAATTCTTTTCGCCAACTGTAATACTGTATCGTTGTTGCTATTTGAAAAGAAAAATCCGTTTATATCATGCATTTTCATCAGTTCTATTTACAAAACCATTAAATCACTAGTGTTTGTCGTGGATCTAAATTTGGGGCTTATCTTAACCAACGATTTTAGCTAAATTGGTGAAATCTGGCCACGACTCTTCAGTGTCATTTGCTACTCTCAATTTCTCTTTGGACCCTATTATAGTATTGATTAATTTATCTTCTTGTTTATATTCGCCCGCGTTGATCTTCTGATATTTTACTATGACATCTAACAGTTCATGCTGCATTTTCAATCTTAGATCACTTGTTAAATTCTTCATGGAGTTTCCAACATATTGTCCGAATACAAAATCATCACTTACTTGGTGGGATAACAGTTCCCTGCCGAGCTGTATGAGTAAGTCTTTGACTAGGTTTGTGGATGTTGTGTTTGGGGCGGTGTTGCCAGGTCTGGTGTTGGGTTTCCAGTGTGGTTTGTTTGCTTTCGGACGGACGGGTGGTGGGCCAATAGCTACGGAGACAAACTCATCATTTTCGATGTCATCCTCATCTAGCGGTGCGAGGTGGCCGGAGGGCTGTAAACATGATAATGTTTAGTACTTTTTTATAGTTGAATATTTTCCACCTGGCCGTATCTATATATGAGCAAGGGATTTATAGGTTCCTTTTAACTTTAGTTTTACGGGAATTACAGTAATTGAATATTACTTATGACTCTTAAAACAAATTATTTCGGATTGAAATATAGTGTTGTAAAATTTGAAGATGCTTAGTTTTATTATAGTCTTAGTTGTTTATGTGTATATTGTTAACTAGCAGCGCCCCGGAGCTTCGCTCCTGTTGGAATTTCGGGACAAAAAGTACCGTACGTGTTATTCCAGGTTATATTTTACCCGTGTTCCAAATGTCAAAATAATCCATACAATAGATTTTGCGTAAAAGACTAACAAACATACAATACACACATTATACATCCTCACAAACTTTCGCATTTATAATAGTGAATATTTAGTGAATATTTAAATAAATAAATATTAGGACAAATCACACAGATTGAGCTAGCCCCAAAGTAAGTTCGAGACTTGTGTTACGGGATACTAACTCAACGATACTATATTTTATAACAAATACATACATAGAAAAACATCCAAGACCCGGAAAAAGATCATTTTCCATCATGACCCGACAGGGGATCGAACCCGGGACCTCTCAGTTCAGGGGCAAGTACCTTACCACAGCGCCACCCAGGTCGTCAAAAGTGAAATCCGAAAGTTTATAACATTGAACCCCGGGAAATTTTGTTTACCCGTGTTTCTCTTCATAGTCCTATTCCTCATGGCTGAGGGTCACTTTATCACTGCGCCACCGAGGACATAAAAATATTAGTAGCATTCTTAATTTAATTAGACTATAAATAGGTAAGTAAGGTAGGTAGGTAAGGTTAGTTTCTTTAAAATTAAATATTAAAATACCAATTCGAGAAGAAATTTATAATGAATTACAAAAGTAAATTAGTCACTTGCGGGTAAACATTAGCATATTAAGGGTGAGTTGCACCGTCAACTTTGACGTTAACTTTAACGTGCGCAGAAAGCAAATTTGACGGTGTAACTCTTAAGTTTTTATTTGAGCGTAACTAATAAAATAATGGTACACTACGCATTCAACAGTCTAAGTTAAACATTTGTTAAAACCGTAGACTCACCCCTATATAACTGGCTTCCTGCAAAATTAAACGTTAATATATTTTGGTTTTATTTTTATATTCGTACTTTTGAAAAATAATAATTGGCAAACTAAAGCGAATCGCAAATCAATTCAACCTACAATGTGATAATTCTAAACTCGAAAATAATAAAAAAATAAATCCTTTATCCCGTTATTAAAAAGCGTTATTGTCTAATTAGCCTCGGAGTAATTATTCTTTGTATTGTCTCGTTCTTTCAATGTCAAATACTCAAGAGAGAGAGAGAGAGGGATAAAACAATGAAAAACTACTCCAACCCTAATCAGAGAGTTAAATGTTCATGTCGTCGAACAGTTCCCAATACATTGGCGGATTCGGTAAACATTGCTGGTTTTTATTGCGGTAAATAATAACTTTCATACAAATTACGAAATGTTCACACATTCGCGTTGGCATATGTCAACATGAAAAATTAACTTTTTCTGATATTGACCTGAGTCTTGGATGTTTATCTATATATCTATATGTTAGAAAATAATCGTTGATTTAGTAACCCATAGTTTAGAACTTACGTTGAGGCCAATTCAATCTGTGTGATTTGTGTCCATACATATTTATTTATTTAGTTTTTTTTAGAATATAACATACTCATTGTCTTATAATACCTTATACCTTTAAATAAACAACGAATAGGCTATTATTAATTACATATATACAAGCGTTTTGTTGTTCTGTTGTCAGAGATATATTCAAATCCACTTCGTGGATGATTAATTAATTACTCCGGCATTGTACAAATATCACTTGCTAAGTGCTGTCGAGGTAACATTTGGTATTAGTGTAATTGTTTAGAACTAAAAGCAACAATATCTAGATTATACTAGATATATGATGTAACTTAACATGGGCTTCATCCTATGATTATTATTATAAATGCGAAAGTAAGTTTATTTGTTTGTTTGTTGCCTGTTTATACTCCCTCTTTATCATAGTCATATTTCCTCATGGCTAAGGACCGTCGACATTACGTGAGGTGAAACTTTCTTGTTTCTTGGCACTATTAATGGAGTGGTATGTATGTATGTATGTATATGTATAATTAACTTAATAATAATAAAGAAAATATATGGAATTAAAATATTGGTGACGCTAGAGTGCAGTATAGTGCCTTGACTAATCAGAGATTTTGATCCCGTGCGAGAACAAGAAGTAAATATTCACGGCCGCTGGAGTATAAGTTATTATATCTGCTATATAGCTGTCGTGCGTCCGCGAACGTGACATGAGATAAATTCCACACCTTTTTCCTGATCTCCCTTGGCTTCTGTGTGGTGGATCTTTTCTTGATATCATTGTCAGTGGGCAGCATGTGACGTTTGGTGTGAAAGTGTGGTCTTCGCATTTCTCGCTCTTCTCTTCTGTCGATCACGGGGTGCCATGCCCTCTATGAAGTAAAAGGTTTTATAAAACAGTCGTTAAGCGTTTTCACGCAATCTCTCTCTCTCTCTCTCTCTCTCTCTTAGTTTCAACTCTCGTGAAGGTCGCTTATTCTCAACGGGAGTGTAGGAAAACTAAGGCCGGAACTCGATTAGTGCTGTGCTGAAAAGTTTCGAAAACCAATAGGACTTTGTTTGTCCAAAATTACGAAGCACAGCATAGCAGAGTAACTAGTCGAGTTCGGGCTTCCGTAAGGATTTCAGAAATTTCACAAGAACGGTTTTTCATTCGCGTACGAAATTATTTATTTATTTATACATATTTTGCGAGCATAGAGTCCTGTAGCTCATAGACCAGAGTTAGGACGCGGAGGTGTTTAAGAGGCATACGGACCTCCATATAGACAAAATAATTAAATTAAAATAATGTATGTAATCCCAAGATGGACTAATCTGTCTGCAAAAAATATTTTTATTTTGTTTTGCGGTAAATTTGATACATTTTAAGTTTAGTTTTATTTTTATGATCAATATATCTGCTATCATTCTGCGTCGTCGGCGTTAAATATCCGTTCTATCCGAAATTTATTTCAATCAATTTAACATTAAACTATTAGTAACACAGATTTATAAGACTAGTGATAAAAATCAAACTTACGCAAGCAGGAATTATAGCAAAAAGTAGCAAGCACCATACTCTTCTGTCCATCGCGGTTTCCGAAACACTACTAACCTCGCTTCGTACGACAAAATCAGTTTACAAATACAGGTTATTCATCACAATGTAATATTTCTGTAAACATTTCTTCAGTATTCGCATATGTATTATGAATGATATATTCTAAGAAGTACCTACTTAATCAATACAATGTGAGTGTGCGTTTGAAATCAAACAAATAGTGATACATGCGGTCGACGTCGCGTTTAAATGCATTTGAATCTAAAACCGCGGTCTGTCTGATATAATAACGTCATCATGTTTATCATTCAGAAATATGTGGAGTCGTATTCGTTTTATTAATATATTTTTAATAGTTTTATCCTACTAATATTATAATATTACAAAAAGTTTGTGACGATGTGCATGTGTGATTGTTACTTAATGCAAAATTTACTGGACGGATTGTTACGAAATTTAGTACACGGGTACAATATAATCTGGAATAACACATATGGTGCTTATTATCCCAAAATTCCCAAGGGAACGAAGCCCCGGGGCGCAGCTAGTTCATTTATACTTTTATGTACTGTACTTATGTTACATAGTTACATACACACATCACATGTACATACATATATTAACATGGTTCTTATAACATTGTTTTAGTGCAACACTGTTATAATATTATGAAGTTTAAATAAAAACTGAAATTTTTGAAAGAGGTTTCAACGCGTCTCATCGAGACAACTGGTGATCCGAGATCAGGTATTTTCTTTGCTCAGCGTATAAGTCTGGCAGTACAGTGAGGAAATGCTGCCAGCATTCTGGGCACGTTGCCTCGGTGCGGCGCATTTGAGGAGGTTTTTTTATTTGTAATAATTTAAGTTTAAATAAATAAACGTGGTTACGACTATCGCACCGGATTGTACCTGGTACTGGTGAATTTCAAGAAGTGGGCCCTCAGACCACATTACAGTACATTGTGTACAGCATTAAGCGAAGAAACGCCGCAAGCATTATGGGCACCTTGAGCCGGGTACGATTCGCGGTGATATTTTTGACAGATATTTGAAACTTTTTTTGTAAATCTATTAGTTTCCTCTGGGCAGTTTGTAAGTCTCTGAAAAAAAAAATGTAAACTCATGTTTTTGCAAACAAATAATTTTTGTCTTTGTCTTTGTCTGAACACACTTCGGACTGATGTAGGGAGATGTCATGAAAACCGAGTCAATGGAGGCTTCTCCAGCAGTAACTTGCGTGACTGCGGTGCTGTTCAATCTATGGCTCAACTGTTGTCCTATCTCAACTGCCCCATGTCCTGCACTGTGGGGGACTTGAAGGAGGCCAACGGAAGAGCGATCAGCGTGGCCACATACTGGCCGAACATAGTCTGAATAGCCATTCCGACTCGACAAGAAGAAGAATTAGTTTTATCAAATTTATAGCGTTATTTTTATAAGTATTGAATAATTTAGAATAACGTACAGATATAATTATGTATACGATGTAAGAACCTTGACCGTTTTATGTAGATCAAAAATTGTCCCTTATTTCATTTAAGCAAATGTATACTTTTAAGTCATCACAGATGTATGTATTTTCGAAAAATTGTTCAGAGGACCTCGTGCGGAGCCATAACGGGTCGCTAGTGTCCCATGAAAATGGTTTATGTAAATGTAAACTGCAGCGACTCCTTTCCTTTCTTCTTCGTCCGTGTGATTATCCCACGGGAACTGTTACTTTTGTGATGCTGTCTCATTTTGTAGGGTGAAAGTTGTACTATTATAGGGTGGAAATACGATTTAATCCATACTGATATTATAAAAGTCTCTCTATTTATCTTTTTGAATGTCACGACTTTTATTTTTTTTTAAATTTCTTTATTTATGTTACAATATTTTATATGAAAAATACAAGCACAACCACGTATAAACCTATATAGGTTTATACGTGGTAAGGCGAGTCACAACTCATTACAAATTTACTCAGTTAATATATAGTTCTTAAGCATTAATTTACATTTGGTTGTACTGGTTTCTAAATTAATTATTTCCTCACAAATATTGTTAGGGTATTCATTCAATATAGATGGCAGAAAATACTCCCACATTCTTTTCTTTAATAAAAAAATAAATTTTAAAATATATATAGTTTACGACCACAAGTTACATATGGACTATCGCTAGCGGAACCGCGAGCAATAGCTAGTTCAAAATACTTTACTAAACAACAATAGCTTCGTTCATCGAAAAGCCCGACGGTCTTTCAAACATCTGTTTAAATGTAAAACCATAAAATTGTAATGGAATTTATACGGAACACATAAAACTTTTAAGTGAGATCATTAGTATTCACCCGTTGGTTGATGTAACCAAACGCTTTGCACCCCGTTTTCTTATCGATTCCATGCAAAACATACCGTTTTGTTAGCAAGTAAGGAAATTTGCGGGACCATTTTAAAGTGGTCGGATCATACGTGCCTACGTACAGCCAAACTTGTACAAGTTGAAAACAACTCCTTTCTCGATTTAATTAGATTCTGCCCTTAATTGAAAATATGTTGGAGCATTAAATACCCAAATAAATGGTATGTACAATGGGTACCGTTGGCAGAGAAATGTTTACGCATGTGAATGATTAAATCACAAATTAACAGACTAGAAATATTATTAACAAATTCTAATTAAAAATTCTTTATTCCATTTAGGATATACATACATAGCTTAAATAGAAGACAAATAATTATTTAAACTAAAGTAATTATTTAAATAATTATTTTAACTAAGTCTACCGCCGACTTCCAAAGCGCGGGTGAAGAAGAAACACCGCAACAAACTTCACCGCATCCTTTTCTCCAAAGACGTCAATTGACGTAGGTCTTATAAATTAAAAAGCTTAAGAGAAACGTACTCGTGCCAAAATTATAAAACATTTGTCTATCTCTGTATATAATCCGATCTTAATTTGTTTTTATAGTATACTGGTCAAACAAGTACGTAACTACCCGATACTAGTCACCTAAATCTCAAGGTGATCCTTGAGATTTAGGTGACTAGTATGCTATTGGCTGTCGTTTGTCGTATACGCTGTCTATTGGTGAAAACCGTACACAAATCAGTTGTTTTTGAGCTTATCGCGATGGTACAGACAGACGTAACAGATTTTTGGAATATATAAGGATTGTTACGTTTATTTCCTAACGCTACCCACTCGACACGTATATGAACGAGCGTTAACTTCCGTTTACTTGGACGATTTCGACGGGTTACCTGCTCAAGTAATTACTTTAATAAAATTAATTATCGCACATATTACAGATGGTTATATCCTCAAACATTATTAGGACTTCTAAAATTAATTGGTTATTATATAAATTAAAATATGAAATAAAATTCATAAAGGTGTTTATGTAACCTAATACTTACAATGAATGTCACTTTAATTGATCAGTTTTGTTAATTACGAGATGTTACAAATGCTTTTTGACTTCAAAATCCGTGACGTCACAACACTATTGTCATACAAGCTCTATATAAAATTTTGTCTTTATGACATTAGAAAAATGTATCTGGTTTGAAAGTAGAAAATTTGATTATACAGACTGTTTTTCAGTTTTTCTTTTTTTTTTCGAGTGTGTTATTGATAATACTGATGCCAGATATTATTCAAGTCGCCGAAAGGCATCTGACATGACTTTTACGCATTTTTTCTTCCTATTGGCAAGCAGTCGTATATTCACTAGTGAATTTTAACTGTCAACCAGTGTTTCCTCACGTTGTTGTCCTTCACCAGAGGCAAGTGGTGATCTATGTAAACAAATACACATAAGACAGATTGGTATACAAACTCATGTGGCACAAGTAGGATTCGAACCTGGGACCTTTCGATGTCAGGCGGATTTAACCATTGGACAACTATCGCTTCAAACGGTGGCTTTTTAAATACGGAACCCCAAAAAGATGTGAAATAACAATAATGTGGAGTTTGGCCTATGAGAGTCATTATTTGAAACACTTGAAAGTTAGGGAAAGTTCGAGAAAGTTCGTGAAAGTTTACGAAGCGCCGGTTGGCTTCGTCCGAGAATAACGTTTGTTTACGTGAAACGCGCGCTTTTTTTATTTAGTATTTTATTTGATTGCGTCGCAGTTAGCTTGCTTTGTTTTTATATCGATTTTTGAAACAAATAATCCTCTCTCGGCTCCTTTCAAATCTGGACTCACTAACGGTCCGTCCCGACTTCGTTCGGTTAAATACATGATAAATTATATACCTGAACATATGGGTTGATAGTTGCAAAAAGTAGTCGACAAAACCGACGTTGGCCTTCGACGCTTTGCAACTAAGGAAGCGATTGGAAAACGAGTGAGAGAGAGTGAATTTGAAAGGTTAAACTGCCTACGAGCAAATTTATTATTTACCAACGAAGTATACGCTACGAAATTGCTACGAAGTGCTACGCCGTAGCAAGATTCTACGAAGTCGGCTACGAAGGTTTAGGTTAGTAGGAAGGCTTCACTCTAATAGAATTTTCAGGATAGCCTATGTGCTATTCGAAGTATTATATCCTATTCATGTACTATATTTCACTGAAAAATGTCATGTAGATTTTGCGTTACGCGATACGCGACTTCGTTCAATGTAAAAGTCAAAGTTCTCGCGGAAATCACTCTTGGTATTTGGTGAAAATAAAATGTATCCCTCGGGAATCTAAGAATTTTCCGGGATTAAAATATGTGTACCCATGTGTGCTCTCTATGTGGCCGCGCTGTCATTACAATATTTCAAATTTTAACAAAAACAAGAATTAGTTTTACTATCTGACTTTGGAATAATTAATATTTGCTTTGAAATAATTCTTGTACATTTTTTTAATGATTGATTTTGGAAATGATTTCTTCCCATGGAATTTGTAGGTACTACACTGTGCCTACTAATTCCACGTTCCTTCCTCAAGAAAATTGACGGATCGTAACGGCAGCACGGCCGCAGCTATCGACAGGGCGAAGTGCGGTTTTCCATTTCACTTCTCACTATCGAATCGATACGAAGTGAGACGCGGCGAACCAATCAGATTGAGGTGTGATTGTCGTCGCGTCACAATGGCGCACTGTGATTGGTTAGCTGCGTCTCACTGCGAGTCGACTCGATGGTTCTCACCAAAGTAAATAGCAAAGTTGCACTACGCACATTTACAATCTCATTCATAGAGGGTGTTATGACCAACATTAGGACGGAATAGGATAAAATAAAGAAAAATCTGCCAACAAAATGTGTAGGTACGTAGCGTCATACGTATCGTATGAATAAGTTAGCCCTTCAGTGATTGTGTTGAAACATTTAACAAGACCCGGCCATTTTTGCGCTTTTATTATTCACTTTACGACTTGACGCATGTTTGATGGCAGCCATGTTGTATTCCGGATTGGATCTGGAATATGAATGCGAATATGTACTGTCGGCATGTAGTGGGTTGACCTCTATAGTGTGGTAATTGAGGCGAAATTCGCAATTGACTTGTGTTGGCTGATGTGGTGTTGAAATTACTAGGAATCACATGGAGGTTGACAGTTTGACAAACGTAAGTAATAGATTTTTTTCCTTTTGTATGCTGTGCAGCAGATATTCCAACTTGTGTTCGTTGAGTTGTTCAAATAAATCATTCATTCATTTATTCATTCATTCATTCATCGCAGTGTATATGAATCGATTTTTGTTTAGTTTTTTTGTGTCATGGTTAATTTTAACCCGAGTGTTCTTAGCCATGTTTCATGAAAATCGGTTCAGCCGTTAAAAAATTGTAGCGAAATTAATATTGAAAGTAGGATTTTTTTTTAATTTGTCTAACAAATAACATTGTGTATTTATATTTGTTAATAAATCGTCTAAACAACAGTGAAAACTGCATCAAAATACGTTGCGTTTTTTAAAAGAAGAAAACTTAAAACAGATGCTGTGGACGACTATAGATACTTTTTTACAAACTTTGTAGTGACTTAGTGATTCAGAAAACAAATACTCGCCCACAATACACATTTGGGAATAGAAGGAATAGAATAATTAATCGATGTTATAATCCTAAAAAATATAGGTATATTAACCCCCTTATTAATAAAAACGTAATCCTCTAATTGGCCTCGAAATATTCTTTGTATTGTCACGTTTTTCAATGTCAAATACTGAAAGAAGAGAGAGGGACAACAAAAAAGAAAAATCACGCCAAGCCTAATCAGAGAACTAAATTTTTATTATTAATATGGACAGCATCTAACAGCATACCAAGACCAACAATCTCTAAGACTAAGCAATGATCGATACTCGTAATGATCCAAACTTTCCACTTATAAGTTCGTACTGAGCCCATCGCGAGGGAGCAGTGTTTGGAAGTGTCAGCATAAATCAGAGCGTTTCACGTCTAGTCTGGGAGCTCGAGTACTAAATGCTAAAAAAAAAATATTATATATTTCTTTCATTACTAGCTGTTGTCTGCTATGCTTACGCCTGCGCTCGTCTTAGCGTTTTTTAGATGCTTTCTCAGCGTTGGAGCTCAAGGTCCACTAGTCTATGTCACTTGCCACTATTACAACTATATCTTCTCTAAAAAGTATCTCAATCCAATGCTTCATTTTAACATGAAAATAAGACAAACAATCACATCTTCATATTGTAAATATTTAGTATAAACTTGGATGTATTCATATATATATTTTTGAAGTGAAAACTTCTTTAGCGGCGTTGTGCACTTTTTGTGATGGGTAAAATTAAACTTCCGTCAGGACACATGACCCTGCTCGAAAATACGTAAGATGTCAAAAATGCACAACGTTAATATTCAAGTTTTCACTTCTGCCGGCACTCCCGGAGTGTAACCCGGTTTTTTTTTATATTTAGGATGATATAAAGTTAAGAAATAATTATTAAGATTAGAAATTATGAAACAGAAAGTTAGTTAAAAGTCTCGAAAGGTACTGTTATGGTATCAGTACTTATTGAAATCAACATATTACTTACTATATGAATTGAAATTATGCTGCTTTGTATAAATTAATTTTGCAGTAAGATTTTTTGAACAAAATTTTTTTCGTACTATTTCTGAAAAAATATATTTTGTTTTATTAGTGGATTTTAGTAATGTTGGAATTATTTTAATGACATTTTTTTTTTTAATTACCGCTGTTCAAAAGGTTCTAGTATAGAAAAAGCGATGCTTTAAACTGAATGTGTGTGACATAATAAAAACAAGCAAAAAAAAAACAAAAAAAAAATCAATCAAAATCAAATCATTTATTCAGAAATTAGACCGTCACAGGCAATTTTTCACGTCATATTCTAAATTAGATGATGTTTACCAAAGCTACAAACTACTAGCATCGGAATACGGTTATCAAATATCATCTAGCTCTTCGTCTATTTCGCATATAGCACTGAGTTTCAAGATTGTGAATTGAAATATGTACCGCGGGTGCACTTTTGTGAATTACATGCCTTTGTGGAATGAGAAAAGATTAATGCCATTCAGCGCACCAATTCGAATCGCACCGAACGATTAAGTCACGGAGTTAAATAGTTACTAGTGATTTTGAGGGTTTGAAATAAAGTAAATTATTTTTAAATGGATTTGTTATACGTGTCGCACATGCTATTTAACTTACATTTGAAAATAATGAGATGAAAAAAGTTTGTGTTTGACATATAACAAATCCATTTAAATAGATGCTTAAGTATTTTCAAAAAACATAATTTCTTGCTTGTAACAGTGGGGTATGTTGATTAGTTAAGTGTACCTGCTACTCTCTAATGAAAATACTGTACGTAATGAGATGAATTAATTCAGTCGAACTGGCATGGTCTCGATAGCTCAGTGTTCAAGAGCACTGTCTCGGATAGACAGGGGCGCGGGTTCAATTCCCGCTCGATTCCAGAATTTCATCATCTCATTATTGTCTTCGAAAGTAAATTCTTATATTTAAATATAATTTTTAAATCAAATACGCCACATTTAAAGTGATTAGTTATCAAGAGGCGATCTAGGTGGAACATATTTTAATTATTCCTCGAATTGCTTGAAAAAATGTTGACGGAACCGATGTGCTGTTCGGGTTGGTGTGCATAATGGCATATCTCATTTAGATGTGCCGAATAAATAGCTCTTTGCTTTTGAAAGCATTGTAACACAGAATTTTGAGGATTTTTTTTTCAAAAAGACCTAGTTACATGAATAGGAACGAATTTTCTATTGAGAAGACTTATCATTTTGTGTAAGGGATTTTTGCATAATGTGTTCTTTTTTAAGCTTTAGTGACGAGATTTTGTGTTTTGAAAAATGTATTTATGTTTTAGAGACTTCTTCGAATAGAACTCCTAATAATTAATTATAGCATAATTTTAATTTTTATAAGTCATTAAAAATCAGGCATTTTAAATTTTATTTTATTTTTTATAGTGTTTAATTTTTTGTAAATAAAAATGCAAAAATATAATTTAGACAATATAAAGCTCTCTAGTTTCATACAAATCATAACAAATTCAGCGTCACGTTACAATCCTATTAATGTGATGTTATATACATATTCATCACAAAAGGATTACAATATTGAATAGGATATGTTTCGAGTTGAACCCACGACCCGATGTTTTTTGCTGAAAAATATCTATTTGATGCAATACAAAATGTCGAGCAGTCTACTATATTATTCCCTGCAGTATATTCTTTGGCTGTAACGCCTAGAAGCCCGTGTTGCTTTAAAAAAATATACCTTAAAATTTTGATATCATTGTGATTATAAAACTAATTGCATGTCTGATGACGATTCTTTTTCGAATGTTATTTTTTGCGCTGACCCTAGGCTTCGCGACGTCACAGCCCCGAACGCAACCGGCAATAAGCGGAGATTACAATAGAGAGAGAAAGTTAATGTATTTTGTATGTATGTATGTTAAGTTTACAAACGACCGTGTGAAATTGTGAAAATTTTCCCAATTTTTTTGTCCGGGACTCCAAAAATGATTAAGTAGTATGTACCTTAACAGGTGAGAAGCAACAGGAAAAACGTTGAAATAAGATAGACAGACAAAGTTATTCAATAACACATAGAAAAATAAATCAGACAACACGAAAAATCATATGGTAACATAACAAATTCTTGTTGATGTTATATTCATCGCAGACGGATTAAAATATTGAACGGGCTATGCGCCATCTCTGGAAAAACTCCCTCCTCTGAATAATTCACGCACAATCACTGGCTGACTCAGTTATTCATGTCAGTTTATTCATGTCCAAGCTTGAATTTACATTCGTCCGATTTTTTTTGTTGTGAACTAGAATAACGCATTACTGTCTCACTAATACGAGCGTCCGTCGCCTGCGTCTGTTCTTCTTCATCATAGTCGTATTCCTCACATGGCTGAGGGTTGTGGTCGTGGAATGAAATACAACTTTCTAGGCATTATTAATGGAGATGTTTGCCTTCTCCATTTCACACACAAGGTAATAATAATCAACCAGTGTGCAGGCTTCCTCGCGATGTTTTCTTCACCGGAAGCAAGTGGTAGTCGATGAAAACTACTACACATGAGTTATATTGGTGTACAACCTCATGTAACACGAGTAGATTACCTAAGTAAGAACCTGTAAGTAAGGTAAGAACCTGGGACCTTTCGATTCACAGGCGGGCGTCTTAACCAACCACCATCACCGCTTCACCGCCGGTTGAATATATTTAGTTAATTACAAGGAATCACTAAGCGCCGTGCCAGCTGCAATTAATACATATATCATAGTAATTACTGCCTCGCCTATGCTATTCGTGTTGTAGTTGCATGCATAATTTAGTAAAAGTAATTATCCCGATCTAATGATATTTGATGCGAATACGAATCTCATTACTGTTTCGTTTGAACTTAGTTTTTTAGTGTTTTATACCCAAAAGACGAACTCGTTCGTCTATCTGTGACCTGGTTGTATCTCATGAACTGTAGTTAGACGCTTGAAATTTTTCACACATGATGAATTTCTGGTAGCCGCTATAACAAATACTACAAAACAGAATAAGCAAGTGACATGCAAATGTTTTTTGTAAATATGAGTAATGTTTCAATTTTATACTATGTGCTCTTATCTAAAAACCATTTGACAGTTAGACCATTGGTACACGGGTACTCCGGTGAAGGAAAACATCGTGAGGAAACCTGCACACTGGTTGATTCTTATTAACTTGTGTGTGAAATGGAGAAGGAAATGGCAAAATAGTCCATTAATAATGAAAAGAAAGTTGTTGTGTGTGTTTCATTCCACGTAATAACCACGACCCTCAGCCATGAGGAATACGACTATGAAGAGAGACACGGGTAAACAAAATTTCCCGGGGGGTCAATGTTATACACTTTCGGATTTACACCTTATTTCACATTTGACGACTTCGGTGGCCCTGTGGTAAGGTACTTGCCCCTGAACCGAGAGGTACCGGGTTCGATCCCCGGTCGGGTCATGATGGAAAATGATCTTTTTCTGATTGGCCCAGGTCTTGGATGTTTATCTATATATGTATTTGTTATACCTATAAATATAGTATCGTTGAGTTTGTATCCCATAACACAAGTCTCGAACTTACTTTGGGACCAGCTCAATCAGTGTGATTTGTCCTAATATATTTTTATTTTATCATATTAGTAGGATATTAGTAAAACGAAGCCCACATGAATAAGGTACTGAGTTAGTGAAAAGTTGCCATTCCCACAAGTATAAATCTAAAGTTGCACGCTCGCCATTTCAAGTAGAAAACTTGGAAGGGACCATGGGACTCTTTTAATAAAGTGGTCTAGAAAATCCAGTATTACATTCTCGGGGCATACTTTTCTCAATTTACTTCACTGCTTACACATAATATGATTTAATGCTTTAGCATTTGCTCGCGACTTCACAAACAATAGCAACACACGATCCTACCTAAAATTCGTTGTTAATTCGGACCAGCATAGAGATGCTGTACCCTGGGCTTCAACGTCACCGGCTGAGGAAGTAACCGGAAAAATGCTTAGATGGGAGAGAGAGAGAGATCATGCTGTGTAACTTGACATACGGTCGACTGTAACACATTGTATATTAGTAGATAGTATATATAGTAGTAGACACATTACTTTGAAATATTTTATGTCCCCTGGAGTGCATACTAAAAGCTAGGACTTATATATATATATATATATATATATATACATACTAGTTATATCAGGTGCATCGTAAACTCAATGCATTTATTACACCGGCCGTTATTTAAGTACGTGTCATTAGTGATACCAAACCAACCTTGTTTTAACAATACATTTCTGTTTAATGGCCTATTACGAGGCGTGTGGTTCCGCCTTAGAATAGGACTACTGCATATCCTCCCGTTGATAACATTGCCAAGGGAAGGTAAAGTTACTGGTGGAATCTTTATAATATATTAATAGTTTAAAAAACACTAGAAAAACATTTCATAACGTGCACGTAACGTGGTCAAAGTTCATTACAACATCATTCCAACAAGTTTAACCACGGCTATGATACGATGTTCCATCATGAAGTTCCAGTTCATATCTGCCGGCTCCACCGTCAGATCAGTTCGACAGCACCATATTATTGTATTGTCATCAGAACTACATACAGCTGCCAATTTTCATGACGCCACGATCATTGGAAGATGGTTAACTTAGATACAATTACACAGTTTCTTACGTATCTATGCAAGGCACGCTTGTATTAGGTCGATCTAATAAAAGCGTGTTAAAAATGTTAGTCGTTTATTATGCTGTGCCCGGGCTTCGCGGATTCACAGCCCCGAATACAATCAGGAGATGAAAGAGTTTCTTAAATATTTAATTTAGTTTTATATTATTAACTGTTCTATTCTATATACGTGAGGTGCATCCCAACTAATATTATAAATGCGAAAGTAAGTTTGTTTGTTACATCATCACGCATTATCTACTAGATCGATTGTTATGAAATTTAGCACACGGGTAGAAAATAACCTGTAATAAAACATAGAGTACTTTTTATCCCGAAATTCCCATGGAAGAGAAGCCCTGGGTCGCAGCTAGTAGACAATAAATGAAAATTTTGTCCCGTTGCGTCGTGGTCACCCTTCTAACTTTCAATGTAGCCATCGAAATCTCAGGGTGACTATAAAGTGAGCAGTTGTAACGACGGAAGTAGCTTTCAAAACTATTGGTAACCTAGACGCTGGTTGTGTTGAAATATATATAAATATGTATATAAGTAGTTTGTAGCTTTGGTAAATATCATTTAATTTAAAATATGACGTGAAAAAGTGCCTGTGAAGGCCTAATTTTTGAATAAATTGATATGATTTTGATACATTTTTCAATGTATTCTATTACTATCAACCGCCTGAGACTTCGTTCGCGATGACTAAATAAATTATATATTAGAAATTATATACATAGAAAGAAGTTCTTTTGACACTCCATTAGGCAATATAAACCATAATTTTTCGAAATGGTGATATCATTTTTTCTTATTACAGGAAAGCATTCCAATCATTGTAGGCACGAGCAAACAAATTATTCTGCTGTTATTTATTGCTATTAAGTCACAAGCGTTAGCGTTATTGATAATAATCGCGCATGCTTATTAGAACTTTGAAGCGGTGGTGGTGTAATGGCTACCATGCCCGCCTGTGGATCGAAAGGTCTCAGGTTCGTATCCTACTGGTGCCATATGAGTTTGTGACAAACCTGACTCTCGTTTCTGCTCGACTATTTGTCATTGAGAAAGATGTCAATTCATTTATCGATTTATGTACAAATGATGCTTATATTATAGATGAAATTTAGTACAAGGGTGTTATTTATTTCAAATGATATCTCTTCATCGTTATTAGGATTTAATTTTCATGTGTAGATTTGAGAACATTTATCCTATGTTAAGAAGTCTTTGACCGAAAATATGTGGCCTTATTACGGTTGGCACTTAGGTCTTTATTGTCGTTGTTCGAATACAAAACAACGGCAGTAATTGCGTAAGTGCCGGGCGCCATAAGGTCCCTTTTGATTTGGACGGTCACATATTAAACTTTTACTAGAAAATATTATGAGATCACACGCTTCCGCTCACAACTTAAGCCGCGGCGGCTATCCGCTGTTATTAAATTTGAAGCATAGCTGTCCCTCAGATGGTACGGAACCCGATCGTCATTTATCATGCCGTACAAAATACCCGTGACGTGTACAAAAAATATTATGAAGTTTCGGACGGAGATGTCTGATCTATTGTTCTACTAGATATGGCATTCAGAATTTCAGAACAACCGTAGTCGTAGGATGAGTTGCTGCAGTTAACTTTGACGTTGGCTTTAACTTGCACAGAAAAATGGAAAGTAACACTATACAGACGCCTTTTCACCCTATGTCTTATAGACAGTCCTTTATGCAGACCGTGCACAGAGGCAGATACAACTTTAATGTGAAGACGTGAGCTTGTTTTGTGGCGAAATAAAATCATACTCCTGGCTCTGTCTGCCCCGTACGGGATAAAGACGTGAGCTTGTTTTGTGGCGAAATAAAATCATACTCCCGGCTCTGTCTGCCCCGTACGGGATAAAGACGTGATGACGTCTGTTTGTTTAATATCAATAAATAAAGTTTTAAAATAACTTTAAATAACACAAAAAAGTGATGTATGATATGAAATGGCCACGGCAATTTTATTCCATATTTTTATACCTTCCTCAGGAATCACAATATCTACTAACGAAAGCCGCATGAAAGTGCAGTAGTTGTTGAGTTTATGGCGAAGAGAGACAGACGCGGCTGAGAACTTTGTGACCAAGAATGCACTTAGGAACATGCGACGATGAAAGAGAGAAAGAGAAAAATAACTGAAAAAATCTTTAAATTAAAGGACTTCGAGAGTTTACTGATCAATTAAAAGTGTTATTATTAAGATTAATACTTTACTCTTAATAGCTCAATTGATCAACCCATTTACCACGTTCTTGAACACAGTATATTATATTGCTATCCGGTATCCGGATAACAATACCCGGCTAGTACCCGGGTAATGGCTGTGAAAGTGTGTTTAATAGTGAACCCGGCGGTCGTGATCTTTTAAGGGCGACGCTCACTGAAATATGTTGACGTTCACTAAAATTAATTTATTTCTTCACGGGACTAAGCAATGATCTGAAAACTAAGCGTGTCGAATGGTGTCGATGATTGTGCTAACAGAAAAAGATAAATTGAAAAGTGTTCCCTGGGCTTTGACGCTTAATGGCTGAATATGATGTTAGCTACAATTATAATATACTAGATGTTGCCCGGGGCTCCTCTCCCGTGGAAATTTTGACATAAAATATAGCCTATAGCAATCTTGGATCTTTCTAACGGTGAATAATTTTTCGAAAATAACTTCGGAGATTACCCGCTTCAAACATACAAACTCACAAACGCTTACCTCTTTATAATAATAGTATATATAGATATTTTGATTATTTCATATGAGTTTTTTTGAAAATAATATTTGTATATATATTTTTTAAAATGAAATACGCCTTAACTTTTCTTGGTATTTATCAGGGACTATAGAACTCAAATACCTATCAAACTCTAATGAAACTTTTATATTCAGAGAAACTTTTTATGCCAAATTCACAGACAGAGACTTTTATGTATAAAAATAAGTTATAGTAAAAAAAAAAAACAATACTTTTCGATTTTTACTAAGACTTATCAGCTGATCGTAAAAGCAATTAAAAGGTGTACTTTTATTCTGACTTATATTATTTATCAATCAAGTCGCGACTCGTTCATCCGCCAGTGAAATTTATTGCTTTGTTTTTTGGGTACTATTTAAAAATATGTAATTATTTATTATTCTCAGTATACGTCGCCCTTAAATCTAATACGGTTTAATCAACAGCTTGCCTTATTAAATACTCGATTTGATGTGAGGTATAATATAATACTGGTACCTAGATTAAATATACCTTTCATCAAACTTAATATATAAAACCACGTTTGTTGAGTGGGTTACAGTGGAACACAGCAGAAAAAAGAGGTATTATGTTTGACAAGATTTTGAGCGGTTTTCAAAGTCAATTTTAACGTTAACTTTAATCTGCGAACAACATAAAGTACATGCCATTTTGTCTAACATCAGCCAGTGCGCTAGTAAAAGTCAACGTCAAAGTTAACACGAACAAATGACGTCTCAAAATTTTCGCAAAAATATATATGTTTGTTCGACAGCTACATTAAATATTACGTTTATGTCTTCTATCATATATATATATTGTGTATCAATATGTTCAGTAATCTTTTATTTCTATTACCAATATAGACTTAGCCACGCTGATTATTTCATCAAAAGAATCACATAACTTTTTAAACAATCTGCCTACATGAATTCAGGGCAGAAAGGCAATATAAAAAAACTTTATTATCCCATATGAAACACCCGTATTTTCATGTCGAAGTATTAAGGTGGGTAAGTAAAAGAATATACATAACTTCTCTCATTTTGCGTTCGGGTAAATCCCCTAAAGTTTTTACGTGAAATTCTGAGCTTATGGATATAACACCGGCGCAAATGTGAACGGAGGGCGGGAGTTTGTTTTCGCATGCAAAAATGGTATATCTTTTTTCGTATAATATTTTTTCCATAACTTTTGTATAACGATGTTGGCATTATTAAAACTTTTTTTGGCAGTAACGGTATTACACAATAGCGGTATTTATATATATGAGCATAATATTTTTTTCGCATACTCTGCATAACTCTTTTTACAGAAACTTTTTTCCGGGCGTTTCAAATATTACCCAGCAAGTGAAACAAAATGTTTTGAATCAATCATAAAACATTATATTTCAAAAAAATATATGTTTTATGTCTTAATATTTTATACAAATGGATATGAAAGGAATTTAATGAATTTATCATCTTGTCCAAACTGTCCCTTTTCTTGACCATGATAAGGCAGCAATCCCTGTGGCTACTTACTGGTCTGAATTATTATAATTTGTCTGCTATTTCGACTTAAAAATAAGAATGAAATTTACGCTTGTAACTTGGGTCAAGCGGCAAGTGTTTGCGCAAACATTTGATCAAACCCAGTTCGCGTATTTGTGCATTGTTTACTTTTCCATTATATTCACATCGGGAAGTTTGTATACGCAAAAACTTTGTATGCGGTGTCGATGTGTATTCGATGATGTCTCTATTTTTAGATTATTGGCAGCTGCTTTCGTCTGCATGAAGTTTATTTTATGTACTTCACTTTGGTGTGAGAATATGTCTATTATATAGTAAGGTCTTATGTCTAGCAGCTAACATTATTCCTATATAAAATGTGTTTGATACCCGCGCTAGTATATAAGTTTGTTTCGTTGAGTTAAAGAAAAACGAAGTGGAGTGACCTACTGTAATATTTTTCATTAAAAATGTTTTGAAGAAGAAACAGAGAAAAGTTTAAAAATACTAAAAAATTGTTTCTTTTTAGTTAGATAAGAAATCAACGTCCTTACTTATAATAAAAATGAATCGATGCCGCGTCTGACTGTCTGTATGAAAACTGCCGGACGGATTTTTGTATGGCTGTCACCAATATATATTGTGGTTCGTGAGGAAGGTTTACGTACATATTTATATATGATTTTACCCGAGCGAAGCCGAGACGAGTCGCAAATAAATTGGAAAAACAAACATTTTTTTTTTAATCTGAAAAAGAAGCATATCAATTACAACATCTTTGCTCTTGTAAAAAAAAAAACCGTACCGTAAAATGCCGAAGTGTTTACACTAAGCAATATTGCAGCTTAATAAAAAAAAAAACAAATTAAGTGAGACCCGGACAGGAATCCGAAAGAAAAATAAAATTAAAATGGACGGGATCCATAGCGAGTCGTGATGGAATTTTCCTATTAAAGTTCAGGTTTATTAAATCCTGGAGCGGACACGTGCCAGGGAGTTTTCAATGAAATGGAATAAGTAGATCTTAGGCATGTGGTTACACCCTAGAATATAAATAAATAAATATATATAAATCACACAGATTGAGTTTGCCCCCAAAAGTAAATTCGAGACTTGTGTTATGTGTTACTAACTCAATGATGTATTATAACATATACATATAGATAAACATCTAAGACTATCTGAAAAAGTTAATTTTCCATGTTGACCTGACCGGGGATCGTATCCGGGATCCCATAGTGTAGCGGTCTGGCATGATGACCATTAGGGCACGGAGATCGTTATATAATAATTAATGAAATGATTTAATCTGGTCTGTACATATTAAAGTTAAACAAGGATCGCATTAGTTTTTGACGTTAACTATGGGCGTATAAAATACTCTTATTACAGACATAGCCCATAGTGTTAGTAATAAAAAATCTTAAATTCCAATGTAACAAATACGAAAATTATTATATCTTCAAATTCAAATTCAAATCATTTATTCAGAAATTAGACCTTCACAGGCACTTTTTCACGTCAATCTTTATATTTATAGTTATTTCTCACAAGCTACAAACTACTGGCATTTCGGAACGACCACTGCTGAGAAGAAATGCCGAAAGAAACTCATTTGAACAGTGTTGGTCCCTATCATGCCAGATCGGCTTACCATTATTGTTTCTTACAATGTTTTTTTTTTCTTTCTAATAATATATAAATAATCTTTGTCTAGTTGGATGTGATATAATGCCACTATCGAACTTTGCAAAATCAACGGTATAAAATGGTATTGCGTTTTTCTGTGTGCGCAAGTTGAAGTTAATCTGCACCATAAAACACATAACAAAGTCGCATGAACATAAACTATACGTCGCAAAAATGAAAATTCTTAGATGGTCTGGAGGGGTGACTCGACTGGAGACAATATAAAACGGGTATATATATGCGCTGCTGAGTGCAGACTGAAGGTGGCCATAGTATATAAAAATATAGGTACAAGTTTATTTGTTAGACAAATTAAAAAACCGCCGACTTTCAATATTCATTTCGCTACAACTTTCGAATGGCAAAACCGATTTTCATGAAACATGGCTAGGAACACTCGGGATAAAATTATCTATGATACAAAAAAAAAAAAAAACTAAACGAAAATCGGTTCATCCGTTTCGGGGCTACGATGCCACAAACAGATACACAGACAGACACGTTAAACTTATAACACCCGTCTTTTTGCGTCGGGGTTTAAAAACCAAATCAAAGAAAAGTGTTAACGTTTATTTTGGTATATTGTGGATATTATGTTGTAAGTATAAGTATTATTTCCTTTCTTTCTATACATTCACAAATTGCGAAACTTGATATGCACTAACACTGCAGTTCAAGCGACAGCGGTTAAGAGTATTATCCTTTTTATACAAAATCGTTAAAGAACTTTATGCAAAAATACTCAACCCACAATAGACAATAGAAATTTCTATTTTGAACCTTATACCCTCGGTTTATGGTGTAATTTCAGATGGATTCTCTGTAGGGGTTAAGTCGCGGCAAATCTCTATTGCTCTGAGATACGGCGAGGTAATGAATACATTATTGGGCTGACCACTGCAATTCTAAATTTAGTTAGCGCTGTACATGTTACTGCTGTTTATATATATATATATCTAGCAAAATAACGACAAATTTATTAGTTTGGAATCGTCTAGTAGTTTGTAGGCTTGATAAATATTATTTAATCTATAATTTTAACGTGAAAAAGTGTCTGTAAATGTGTGTTTTCTATACAATTGCTTTAATTTTGACTAGTTAAACTTATTGATTGACTATCGCAGCCCTTTGACATAAGCAGCTCGATATTATTTCACCGACACGGTGCCGATTTTTGTGGCTATTGAATAATATCTCGATAGATTAAGTTAGAATAGTCTATCGAGACTCGAAAATCAAAATCGAAATTAAATTATTTATTCAGAAATTATATTTTACGTTATTAATATAAATTAAATAATATTTACCAAAGATAGCATTAAAATGTAACTCTCTTTTCTAGAATGCTATAATATCGAACCTATTAGGTAATTACAGCATATTCCTTCTTATTATAATGTTACAGCATATTACTCTTTTCTTCTTCTTCTTCTTTCTCTACGTATTGTAATATCAACCGCCTTCAAACGAGAGTGTTTGGGGTCTTCTTAAGAGCAATTACATCCGTATTAAATATAATAACAACTTTATTGTATTACCACGGCTGTGGAAGAATCCTAAACTTCACACATATGAACACTTTAAGCTCAGACTACAACTTAATCTAACAAATGTATACACCCGAGTGAATAGCCAGTAAGTATGATGGAATGGAACTCCAACCTAAACTTTGCCAGTCCGATACGTTGCTCGGCATACGAGCATACCCCATCAATTATTACAGACACTTAATGCCTCGCTCAAACGTGGCCCAGCTTTATAAATAATGCACAGCCATGTGAACACCTGCCGCTAGTCATAAAAACGGGACACGTACAAAGTTTTCAGAGTTCATTTGAGGGGGAATTAAAGAGGTTGCAGATGATGATTCAAATTTTTTATTCACAAATTGAGAGGCAGATATCATTATTATTACATTACATAATACGAAACAAAGTCGCTGCCCGTTGTCTGTCTGTGTTTTTAATAGATAGAGTGATTCAAGTGACTTCCAAAGGTAGACTTCCAAATAAAAATTTAAATTTTGTAAAAGAAGGCAATCTTTTTAAAATGTAATTATTATCTTTTTACTAGAATAAGGGCATTGTATATTTAATTTGTTTGATAATACATTTTTATTGAATTGAATAATACGAATATCAAATATATTGAATAATCGAATATAAAATCTGTTATAAAAAGTGTTTTCTACACTTTCATTACTTTTGTAACTTGAGATTTTACGGTCAGTTAAATTGGATGTGAATTGTGTCGCATCATTAAAGTGGAGCGTTCGGTTTGTCGAAACTGTCCAGTTAACGTGCAAACTTTTAATTAATTATTGAACAATGATGTCTATAATTTCTGAAACATTGCGCAGAGGTCCAATATAAAGTTTGGTTTTTAGTGTGTTATAAAAAATGTATAACACTGGGAGTCGGTAACAAAATGTGAGCAATAGCATTTGTATAATTAAAAAGTTGCGAATGCGTAACTATTTATTACTTATGCGTAACTTATGTATCTACTTCAGACAGTGTACAGTAAATTTATGCTAGTGTTACTTAAGAATGCTTATCATCTCCGCCGTTTTCTCCCTCTCTTCTTATACGCCAGCCTTCTCTATGCTGACGCTGCCAGCAAGCAAGATAGGTAGATGACATTACTAAAGTCGCAGGTCATATGTGGCTTACATTAGCACAGTATAGATAATTGTTAACTAATTATATATAAAATCCACTGCCTAAATCTACCTATAAATAATTGATAAAATCCACCAGAGTGTAAGTTTCCTCACGATGTTTTCCTTCATCGGAAGCAAGCGCCACCGCTTGCTTGCTTCTCTATGAAAACTATATGAGTCAGATTGGCAAATCTTGTAGCATGAGTAGGATTCGAATTTGAGTTTTTTCGGTTCACAGGCGGGCGTTCGACCATTACACCTCCACCTTTACACGCGATATAAAGTCCCATAAATATTGTTGGACGTAAAGCTGAGTTCTCAACAACGTGGTCGTGACGACAACAAAAGTCTCGGACAAAACGTGGCCCAAGGATTCCGGAATATCGCGAGGCAAAGCCACAAAGCGCTTTGTAATCTTCGGATAGGGTTGGCAATCTGTTTGTTTTGTAAAAATATAAATATTAAAATTGTTTTGTGGTTGATTATAATAATGATGTCCGACCGATTTCGGTCATGGCGACAACTTCATTCGTTTTGAACTACTCATTGATGTGTGGTATTTTGTGGTTATACTATACTTTTTAAAATATAACTTGAGTTCTATGACATGTGTCAAATAGTATGAAAATAATACATCTGTCCCTGTCGCTCTCATTTATATCCAATGCGATATGATCTCAACAATGTATTCCATCATCCTGCTATAATAGGACTCAAATTATAGTTTCAAGAAGTAGAAGGTAATTACTTTTAAAGTTTTACATTTAGGGTTTCCAAATTAAAAAAAAAAAATATGTACACTGGTCTTTTAATTAATTCAATAAATTCAGTTGTCATATGGCAAGTAGTATCTTTAGTCAGGTTTTCGATTTACGTATCATATAACAATGATAATAGGCGTGCCAATGTACGTACGAGTATATCGTGCTTGAAAACACATCAAGCAAGCACTTCTTGGGTTTGCCTCTTCTGGCAGAATCAGATGAAAACAGCTAGACACGGATACCGTGTACCAACATTTATTATTTCAACGTTTCCTGTATCAGAATGTTTTAAGAATTCAAATTAGTTTATTTTGTGAACATAGGTAAACTTGTTTGACATGTATTGTGATCAATAAATGATCTATCAAACCGGAAGTTTGTTCCCTATAAAATATGCATTAGTTAGTTTCTAAGCATAATAATGTTGAGTGACAGCCCTGTGCTCGAATGTACGACAGCCGCCTTGGACAAAACCAGCCCGTCGCTGCATATTCTATGAAAAAGCATACATTTGTATGGTTTCCGCCATTATGCTCGTTTTTGTTATGGATACGAAGATAAGCTTTTATTGTGGCTAAGAAAAAAAAAAATGTTTACATACTTTCCAAACAAATTAGGCCACATATTTAATTTAGTTGTAGACATGGATTTTTATAAGCTTTTATTTAACTTGCAATGTATCTATGGTAATTATTTTGTTCGATGGATGGCCTTTTCCTCAGCAGTGGGGACGTTTAAATGGCTGTTGATGATAATGAGGTACTTGTTTTAAGGCAAACCACTTGCCCGTTTGTTCACTATGCTGTACTACTTAAATGTAGCAGAAGCTTATTTTTAGACCGAGGGTTAAAACTGGATGCTTTAAAAGGCAAACCCTTTTCGGTTCAATTTAGATTTGACTTAACAACCGTCATGACTCGACAACTGACTGAAAGACACGCCAAATGACCCGAGAAATTAGAAGTTATGCCCTTCAGCACACCAAACTCAATGGCAACGGGTAAAATCTAGAGTAGTGTATGCGTCTAAATTCAATTCTTCCCCACTAACTGTGGGTAATATAAGTCGTAGCGCTGGGAACGTGCGCTCAGTTGTTTACGGGACGGCGAGGCGCACGGACGTTGGAGCATCAGTAATGTGGTTGTGATGTACAGTTACGTGCGCGGATGGTGCACTTAACCTCGCTAGTACACTACAGCTAGTATGCAGTAAAGCAAACAGATCACATACTAATAAGGTGCTTTAGAAACACAATTTTGTTATTCCTCCCCTGAAAGATATTGCCTGGTAAATTTAACCGGATCCTTTTGGTGCGATTCGAATCAGTGCCATTCAAATTAGTGCGCTAAACTGAATACCCCCAAATTTGATTCCAACCATTCAACGCAGAAGGCATTTAGGAGGGAAGTAGAAAATTCCCAATGTTTATGTGTTTAGAAAATTTTTGCGGATTATAAGAAATTGTGGTTAAGAACCCGCCTGTGGATCGAAAGGTCTCAGATTCGAATCCTACTCGGGCCACATGAGTTTGTATACCAATCTGACTCATGTATAATAGTTTTCATCGACCTTCATCTCCTTCCGGAAAACATCGTAACCTGCACACTGGTTGATTATTATCTTGTGTGTGAAGTGGAGAAGACAATGGCAAACCAATCCATTAAAAGTGCCAAGAAAGTCTTCATTCCATGTAATGATCACGACCTCTGGCCATGAGGAATACGATTATGAAGAAGATAACTTGCACCACAATTCGAATGCTTTCAAACGCTTTCTTTCCTTCTTCATCAATGATCCCATGTTTCACTGCCGTATAATGAGTGCAATGTACAGTCAACAGCACATCAACCTACCCAAATACATTGTGAACTCGCCGCTATTATCGTGCCATAGAAGTTCATGCAAGGTAACTCGATGTGCTGTTGACTGTAAAATTTTTCCATATTTCATCGTAAAAATAGTACCGAACGAAGCTCTAGCGCAGGTTCTATTAACATTATGTAGCATCCACAGTATCGTCGAATTTGAACAGATGTCGACGCGAATGCATGAACATCGCGCAGTTTGTATGTGTGCTATTATTTACTGCCATAAAAAACCAGCAATTTATATCGAATCCGCCAAAGTTTAATGAACTGTGGGTGAAGTGCGGGTTTGATGCGCCATTGTGACGTAACGACAACCACACAGCAATGTGATTGGTTCGCTGCGACTCACTTCAAATCGATTCGATGGTGAGAAGTGAAGTGCTAACCCGCACTAACCCCTCTGTTCGCGTATCTTGTGGAACATTATATTTGGAATTTTATTTATTTATTTATTTCACAAAACTAAACCTACCATTACAGAAAACATATTCTAATACCTAAACCTTTAAACTTCATATGAAATAAAATATGTATTAGATTGCTGTATTTAGTTTCAATTACTTTAGCTAGAGGTGGGAAAAATGGAGGCCTAATACTCAAGTAGTGATTTGATATGGTCCCAAATTAACAATGATGAGAACACTAGCTGGTACACATGCTGTCATTATATTAATCTGTTTCAAGTGCAATAAAATAATTGCATCTCATTATCTAGCTACTAAAATATAAACATAATGTTATCTCCTATTGATATAATTCAAGATACTATATGTTAATCATATCTCAAAATCAAAATCAAATCATTTATTCAGAAATTAGGCCTTCACAGGCACTTTTTCACGTCATAATCTAAATTAAATGATGTTTACCAAAGCTACAAAATACTAGCATTTCGGAACGACCACTGCTGAGAAGAAATGCCGAAAGAAACTCATTCAAACAGTGTTGGTCCCTATTATGCCAGAAGGGCTTACCATTTTTTAAATATAAATATAATTCTCTCTCTCACAGGGGTAAACAGAATATCCCGTGGACCCACTGATGGGTGGACGGGTCACGGCTAAATATCCTTATGTATTAATAAAACGTAAGAACAAAAAAGAGAAATGGTTAACCTTTCACATTATTTATGTATAACATATGATGTAAATGAAAACAAGGAGAGCGGTTCGTTAACATTACTCTGTTTGCAGTTAGTTTACCGCAATTATGAGGTTAGCACTAATTTCAAGTTTAAATATTTGAACAGTATCTGCTCACATCGGTAATTAGCTGAATGGATTTTTAACCCACAGAGCAAATACAGCTAGTTTTTAGTTTAACGTATCTGCGCTGTGTTTTCCCAGATACGAGTGAAAATGAACTGTTATTTTTTTAATGAATTGGCTATGTTTTAACGACCTGTCGACTGTCTAACGCCAACACTATTTGGGAATGCTATTATATCACCTATGGGCTGACAAGGCTTTTTATCGTTATTAATGTAGATGATGATAATAATTGTTTGATGTACTGAAACATGAAAATACACCACATGAAACTCTATGGCCCGGTAATAGCGGCGAGTTTGCAACGACGTTTGGGTAGGTTGAAGTGCCGTTGACTGTACATTGATCTCCCAAACAGATGTCCTTATTTTGATCTAGTTTTTTCTCTTATGAAAAATACAAATGAGTATTTTTCCTAAGATAGTTTCGTGGCTAGTGAGCTACACAATACTTTACTAAGACTTCGAACCCTATGTCCACGATAGTACATTTTGTTTTCACGTCAAATTACTCAAAGAACAAATTTCTGGAAATCTTTGCCGGCTCCTTTGATATCGTCAATACCAATGGTGTGACATCCAACTTTTACTATTCTCCTGAAGTTCAGGAGAAAATAGTAAAGCGAACTCTGGGCTCCAACGCTAAGTTGAGAGAGAGAATTTGCACCAGTTAACGTTGACGTTGACGTTAACTTTAACCTACACAGGAAAGCCATTTTATCTAAACGCCAGCGGTGCGTAGGTTAAAATTAACGTCAATGTTGACTAGTGCAACCCACTGTAATGCTTAAAGAAACAAGAATAGCCCAAGCTCATTTAGTATAACGCGGTTTTATGTTGGGTTTGAACATTTTGCGGTTTCTTCTGCGCTATTAGGGTAGTTTACCCTCTTCCCCGGTTCTAGGGTAAATTAATTCTTTACAGGGGTAAACGCGGGGTTTAGTGGTCGTAACCTATACAACAGTAAGACCGTGAAATTGATATTGTATTTTGAAGAAACCGTTTAGTTATTTATATCGATATAAATTTCTATTATCTATGATATCGGAGTACTGTATCTTGTTTTTTAATATAATAAAACGTGCTGAACTAAGAACAAGACACTCGTCTTCCAGGTTACAAAACCTGCCTTTACATTGGGTGTTTCTCAGAGCGTTTCGACCGCTGCGGCCGCGCTTTCATTACGATCCGTCATTTTTCTTGATAAAATTGTCCACAGCAATATTCAATTCTTGTATTGGTTTAAATAAAAAATAATTATTATGACAGCGGGTCAAGATGGAAAAAGATATTTTTCAGATTGGGTCTTGGATGTTTATATGTAGCGTTGTGTTAATATCTCATAACACAAGTCTCATAAACTTACTTTGAGGTTAACTCAATGTGTGTGATTTGTCCTAATATTATTAATATATTATCCTAATCCTAACTTCTTAACTAATAATGTAAACGGGAAAGTAAGTTTATTTGTTACATCTTCACGCTTTACCTGCTCAACCGATCTTCTTGAAATTTTGCATACACATAGTTTAAATGTACGGAGAAGGACATAGTGTACTTGTTGTCCTGAAATTCCCACGGGAGCGAAGTCCCGGGGCGCAGCTAGTTTATTACATTTTCACCGGTGAACGTGCAACATGTATGATGCAATTACTCAAAAATCTTCTGGAAAGCAAACGGTGTAATCTTAGCAATATCTCCGCCACAACCTTACGTAAGTGATACGGGCCGCTTCAAATAAATCGACGGTTGGCTTGCTGTCTCTTCAAAGATTATACTGAAACAGAGTGGCCACGTCTTCTCACATTAACTTATTTTTACTTGAAACTCGTTTTCGAAATTCTATATTGTCATATCAAATCATATTGCTTCCTTGATGTACATACATGTTACTTTGCTAGACGCGGGAGGAGTGTTTTTTAAAAAACTACAATAGTTAAGGATATATAGATTTATTCCGGATAATCACGATCGATTACATGAATAAAATAAAATAAATTAAATCTACGTGACCGCGAGCTTCAGCGATTGAAGTACGACAGCCCGACGAAGAGCCTCATTTTCCCACTGTGGTCCGAGGTTCTAAATCTGCAGTTTTGTAATATGGTCTGATCGGTTTCGGGAAATTGACTCATTGTTGTACGTTTGATCTGTTATACTTAATGGTTTTACTTTTATTTTGATAAATTGTATGTCTTTGGATGGTCTAAATATGTCATTATCTATCTATAGTAACTGTAGTTGCTCTTCTCACTGACATGCAAGTACAGACCGTGTCAAAATGAAGTGCGTCTAGAGTAGCCAAAACGATTTGAATATACAATATTTTTTGTGAGGACACACGTAAAAAAATATTGTAAAAATATCTTCCTACATAGATATATCTATATGAGCAGTCATGGTGGTTAATGCTTAGCTTATTAGTATTGTTTGCAACCGTTATATATTTTTATCTATGTTTGCAACTTATGAAAATTTTAACATTAATCTAGATTTGTCTAATGTACCTACTTATCTAGATTTGTCTAGTCTGCCTTCAAATATTTCGACAAGTAATGTAATTTTGTAATTTTGAGTTGTTTTATGAAATTTGTTCTGTGTAACTTAGATAAAATAATTAATTCCTTTAGATCATGGATTTAATAAGTACTACAGAGTATTTACTAATTCCACGCTTTAGATATCAAAAAAAAAAGTAGCGCTGGTCCCTTCAGGACCAGTGGTCCTGAAGGGACCAGCGCTACTTTTTTTTACCAGCGGTCACAACACACATAGGACACACACAACAAAATCCTGGGTGCCACAGGGCACCCAAGTCTGCCTCTGTACGGGCGCAAGAGGTGATAGGCAGGTGACACCCACACATTGCGCCCGATACAGAGGCAGCCACCCTTCGGCCGCAGAGGACAGGGGGATCGTCGAGAGACATACCGAATCTCCTCTTCCCCTGCGGCCCCACCGCGCCGTGTTCAGCGCCACGGCCGCGCTGTGGTCGCGGAGGACAAAACCCCACGACCCCACCTCTGGTCCCCTCTAGTTTCCACATCCAAAGGCTGGTGGCGGGTCACCAGCCAATGGCAGTACTACCGAGGGGACCGTCCACCAGGCCCAAAGCACCCACCAAAGTCTCTGGCCTTGGGTTCCTCTTGGTTCACCGGGGTGGCTGGTTGTGTCAGACCAGCCCCCCCGGTTACTAAGCCCCACCATCGCGACAAGATGGGAACCCGTCGGTGGGGGAGAGACAGAGCTCCTAACTCAACAAAACGTCGCTTCTGCACGTACTAATCTTCAGGCTAAAGGCAGTATTGATAAATTGAGCAATCGGCTTGGGCGTAGCCCGGCGGTGCAAGCGACATAATAATTTCCACAGCTTGCTCTGAGATGAGAAATTCAATCTTGTACTTATTGACTGGACTACTTTATCTAAGAGTGTATGACTAGCATTCGTCCGCGGATTCGCCCACGTTTATTTCGTGCGTCCATTTATAACTTATTGCTCATCAATATCTCTGGTTCTAAGCAACGAATCGCAATGAAATATGTACCGGCGTTAAATTAATACCATCCGCTATACGACTGTGAAACCACATCAAATTCCATACAGTCGTTTTTACTTGATACGCGAATATACGTTTTTGGTATTTAAAAAGTTTCATACATTCAACCTATTTGGTATACAAATATGGAAATATCGTAATCATGACATAATCATAATGATTACAAGATAATGAAAACAAGATTTTTTAAGATACACTTTATGATTATATTTTCGGAGGTAAAAAACTTATGGCGTTTACACACTATCTACGTATTAGCATACTTTTTATTTACCGCAAGTTTGGCGAACAGGGGGCTTACCATCATCTCTTAACGCGATCCAGTTCAGGACCTGAACTGATCTGCATCGCTAATTCATACCATCGAGTTGACATAACGATCCATTATAGGTAGTCATCAAAACAATACGTCGTATCGATTTCATTCACTCATTTTGCATACAATTCGGTACCATGATGTGCATTGAGAACGTAAACTGCATCGCGTATCTGTCAAAATTCGCGATTAAAAAAAAAAATACTATTTCTGATTGATTACCACGAAAGAAGTCCCACAGACGTGGCGCTACTGTCGCTGAAAACAATGACGTGGTCTATCTGTTATTGATAGTTCCTAGTTTTGCCACCGAAACTCCATCGTGGTACGGTTTTTATGTTCTGAAGTTTGTGTTTAGTGTTATGATTATGATCGACAAATTTGTTAGTCTAGATTTTATTGCATTTATTGTAATTGATATATATTTTTTTATTGTGTTTTGTATTTACTTTAGTCATGTAACTAATACAAAGATAATAATATACATTTTAAGTTTAAGTAACAAAAAAATACAAATTGCTTTCTCAAAATGGAACTTGATATCGGAACACAACTCTTAAAACGAGATAAAATATATAGAGATCGTATAGCCTTATCTCTTTCTTACATTTGGCCGCTGTCACTGGGGTTTACGATTCAGAGAGAGAGAAGGAGTGAATGAAATTAATAAAAAAAGTAAAAATTACTTTTTTTATGAATTTCATTCACTCCTTGCGATTCAAATGAGACTTTGTTAAGATAAGTAATTGGTGGTACCAAATAACGCAATTCATTTTACGTTCCTAAACTAAATTGCCCTGCATTTGAATCATTGTGTAAATAGTTGATGGTAGGCGCTCTGGTCCGCGTTAGTGTGTAGCCGGCATAACAGCAATGACTACGAATAAAGACGTGTTGAGTCTTAAATTGCCTATATTTAAACTGTTAATAAAAGAGACATACGACCCACCAGCGCCATCTATCGCGGCGTTTCCATCCGCAACACAGCCCATTTGGTGGCCATAATAGTCAAATTGCTTTATGTAATTCGGCACACTATATTAGAACATTTGGCGATACAGCCAACGTTTGGTGCCGCAATTTTAAAGTAATTTGCTACTTCACATGTAATTTTGATGATTTATTTGTGTAATAAACTGGGGGGACATACGTTATGTTGTGTGTTATCAACTCATTTGTGTGTTAACCCGGTAACTTCCTTAGCCGGAATGCATCGGAGCTCAGTGTCCTGCTTTTTAACCGGCGACGCAAAAAGAGATATGGTTAACGTGTCTGTCTGTGTGTCTGCGTATCTGTCTGTGGCATCGTAGCTCCTGAAACGGATGAACCGATTTTCGTTTAGTTTTTTTTGTATCATAGATAATTTTATCCCGAGTGTTCTTAACAATGTTTCATGAAAATCTGTTCAGCCGTTCAAAAGTTGTAGCGCAATGAATATTGAAAGTTGGGTTTTTTTTTAACTTGTCTAAATAAATAAAATAAATAATAAATATAAATATATTAGGAAAAATCACACAGATTGAGCTAGCACACAAAGTAAGTTCGAGACTTGTGTTATGGGATACTAACTCAACGATACTATATTTTATAACAAATACATATAGATAAACATCCAAGACCCGGGCTAATCAGAAAAAGATCATTTTCCATCAAGACCCAACCGGGGATCGAACCCGGGACCTCTCGGTTCAGAGGCAAGCACTTTACCACTGCGCCACCGAGGTCGTCAATAAACTTGTTCTTCTACACTTCGCACGGTCTTTGTCCTTGGTAGTCAGACTATTGTATTATAATGTTCTATTATCACGTAATGAAAACCTTTAGCAAACTCCCAAATCCAAAATGGATTTATAAATTAGTTCCCATTTAGATCTAATGTACCCTTTTTTGGGCCTTTCGTAAACCGAGCACGTTTCTTATGCAGATAAGTGGAAAACAGATGTATTAGGAATAATTAATGGTAATGAAATAGGGGTCCAGTAGACCCCTATTTATCATGCTGTGGTCAGGGGGTCCAACACGGAAATCACAAATTAAGGGATTTGTAAACGGTCGTGAGGCTATTAACGTGGAAGGAATACTTTGTCGTTAAAATATAATTGAAGTGTTATAAGTTTCCACGAAAGTGACATTTTTGATACTAACTTTTATTGTCCTCAAAGAGATCTGTTTTCGTTCAGCGAGTGACAAAAAATCATGCTCGTACCGTTGGAGAGTGCCCTCGTCGGGAGCTTCCAATCTTTTACGTATCCCAGCTTATAAAGGCGAAGTAAGTTTGTTACCTGTTCATGCTTTATCTACTCATCCAAACTTCTTGAAATTTTGGATACATTTAGTTTGAAGTACGGAGAAGGACACAGGGTATTTTTCATCCCGGAAAATGACTGCTCCCGTGGAAAATTCACGCTGGCGGAGCCGCGAGCGAAATTTTTACTTATACTTAGTTTATTACATGTATGAAATAATTACCTAAGCGAAATTCATGTGGGCGAAACCGCGGGCAAAAGCTAGTATAAAATGTGTATGTAATGGTAAGTTCTTATGGCATGGTAGGGACATACTGTTAAATTAGTTTCTCCTTCTCTGCAGTGTTCGTTAAGAAAAGTGTGTTTGTAGTTGTAATATTGTTTAACTAGGTGTGAAGGTCTAATTTCTGGATGAAATCACGAATTAGACTATGTTAGATACCCAGAAATTATATTAGAATTATGTGATCAAATGGTATCCACCATTGGCAAAAATATTTAAAGTTAATTTTCACGCTATTTGACCACGCTAATGGTCAGTTCCGTGGGATCAAATAGTGAATAATCCCCGTTAGGAACCGTGGAAACTTCGACTTAATTTGCTAAATACTCCCAGATACGGAGTATCGGATAATTAAATTCGATACTAAAGTAGAATTTGAATAGTTGTAAACTTGAGTAAATATCTTTCCCTTAATGCTTTCTTAAGGCTACTAGAATTATTTAGTAGTTCAGTTTAGTTACTGTTAACAATTTACAGTAACTGTTCTATTGCCGGGAAAAAAAAATGAAATTTAGCATAATTTTTGACATTACATTTTTCCACTCGCTTTATGTTGCGTATTTTTGTTCTTTGTAACGAAAAAACTGCAATATATTACAAGATAAACTAGTAAATTATATCTGTGGTAGCGGGAATAACTTAGTATAATCAATAAACATTTATTTAATTAGTTTCGTTACCGAACTATCGATAGTTTCAATCAAAAATGACAATACTATCGATATTATACTCAGTAGCGTTAACTGGCAAGAATACGGGGTTGAAAAGAGGTATGAAACTTCTACTAAATAAATTAAATTAAATAAATAAATATGTGGGAACAAATTACAAACTAAGTTCGAGACTTGTGTTATAGGATACTAACTCAATGATATATCTTATAACATAAACATACAAAGATGAACATCCAAGACCCATGCCAATCTGAAAAATAGTTATCATTACCTGACCGGGAATCGAACCCGAGGACCACCGGTGTAGGAGTCTGGCGTGATGACCATTAGGCTAAGGAGGTTGTCGAAAACATCGTGAGGAAATCTGCACTCTAGTTGATATTTTATTCCCCGTCGTCATTGACAGACAGCCTTGTTCTCCCCACTGCTTGGGCTGGAATGGATTATAGAAGTTAATGTAATTAATTTTTTTTTTTTTTTAATATATACAAGTCCTAATAAAATAAGAACACATTTCAGTATTCAGATGCCATCTCGGAATTCGAACATAGAAATCATTTGCGCCTCGTTAGCGTTCGATTTGGTGTTGCACGAGTTGGTGCTATACAGCATACAGCCATAATGAATGAACTCCAAAACATACTTACGTAAAAGATTTTATTTGAAGTTTTCGGAAATTTTATTTTATTCTTTATTTAAATAAAATCCTGGCAACACATATTTAAATTATATTTTATTAGATTCTTTATTAAAATAACATCCTGGCAGTCAACACGTAATTGAACAAATATAATAAAAGGGAAATTTCAACGATTTTTCACGAAATTATCTATAATCCTGGCAGTCAACACAAATAGATATAAAAATAAAACAAATATTCCACCTAACCCGTCACGTAGGCTATGTCAATAGCAATTTGAGGAAGTGTCAGTCAAGGGTGAGTTGTTCGCGCACTGTCAATCAGAAGTGCGATTTGGCGCGAATGTGCCAATATGGGCAATTTCCTGGAAAAATAATATTTTCTTTTACTAATATATATACATATATATATAAATAATCAAAGAAAATATTATATATATATATATATATATCAATTATAGCGAAATCCTAGTGGTATTATAAATGCGAAAGTTTGTGAGGATGTATGTGTGTATGTATGTTTGTTATTCTTTCACACAAAATCTACTCGACGGATCATTATGAAACGTACACGAGTAGAATATATCCTGAAATCAGAAATAGGGTACTATTTAGCCCGGAATTCCCACGAGAGCGAAGCCCCGGGACGCAGCTAGTCATACGTAAATATTATAAACAAGGGACATAAATCAAAATGTCGTACGATGTGTAAACTCTCACACTTCAAAATAATGCTTGTTAGAAATCAAACTAACACGAAACAACCCAACATGACTCTTCCTTGCAGCTGGCAACACCAAACTTAAATCTCAAGTTGTATTCCGTTCAAAATTCAACCTCAAAACAATCACATTAAGATTGATTTTAAAATAAACTTTTCAATGGAAAGTATCAAGGAAATATTTATTCAAAATTCTACTTTAAGTAATCGAGTTAAGATTGAGTTTGAAATAAATCGTTGTGAAGAAAGATCCCGATATTTCATTGACATGTCGTCTACAAATGTTACTTGAATTTTGATCGCAGAGTTGTTGGGTATCTTCTTTACAGTACATACGTCACGTCGTGCTAAAGTTTATTCTATCTACAAGTTTATATGTTGGACAAATTAAAAAAAAACCCGAATTTCAATATTCTTTTCGCCACAACTTTTGAACCGATTTTAATCAAACTTATCTAACAACCACCGCATAAAAATTAGCTATCAAATAAAACCAACCGAATCCAAATCGGTTCACCCGTTGATGAGCTACCGGTGCCACATAGACAGACACAGATAGACAGACACAGATAAACAGACACAGATAGACAGATACAGATAGACAGACACAGATAGACAGACACAGATAGACAGACACAGATAGACAAACACAGATAGACAGACACAGATAGACAGACACAGATAGACAGACACAGATAGACAGACACAGATAGACAGGCACACTTAGCGGTCAAACTTATAACACCCTCTTTTTGCGTCGGGGGTTAAAAATCTATATCTAAAGAATTATTGATATAATATCCGTTCATCTACACGATGACATGGTCAATCGCTTAGTAAGACCATATACTTCTGTTGGAAATAGCAACATTTTAGCTATTACAACGGCCCTATTTTAAATATAGTCCTATTAATATTTTCATCCATTAACAACTTCTACAACTTCTTGAAAAGGCGGCGTCGTTCTTGTGTCGCCCTTGTTTTTAAAGGCGACCCAAGACACACTTGATTTTCGCGTATCAGATCTCCGTCGCGTGACGCGTATGACACGCGTCGATGCCACGCGACGGAGAGTTTGCCATCGTGGACGCGACATGATCGCGATCATGTTACACCCCTATCCCTATATAACCGCGTATCTGATACGTGTCGTATCGGATATCATCATGCTCGGCAGAATGATGATAATGTGGACGCATTTTGATACGGTGTCATGATACGGCTATGTCATTTGATACGCGATAAGCCGCGATCCATCTCGAGGCGGTTTTTCCCCGATCATCAAAAGCGATACACAATGCCAATACACGATTAGACAAGTTTGCATTCACGTGTGGTGCAGTATGAGCGTAGATCTAAGAAGAAGAATATTACAGTATCATAAGTGTGGATGTGGTTTTTGGCTAAACTGCGTGGCTCACGCGATAAAAGATACAATATGGTCAAAACGGGGGTCCACACTTATGATACGCATACTCGATACGATACACCTGATACGGATATGATTACTTGATACAAATGTGGACCCAGCTCTACAGTTGTTTCTAGGCAGCGGTGATCACTTACCATCAGGTGATACGCTCGTTTGTCGTTTTATTTTTTTGAAAAGCTACATAAAATTCAACTGTTCGGTGGTATATTATCACATAATAGAATGCCTCGTCATCCAGCACTAGTCAACTTAACCTGACAGAAACTTTCAAATTCATATTCAAAATTCTTTATTCAATTTACGATGATATACATCACCTATTGTCATCAAAAAAATTACTTAAACTAAGTCTAATGCCGGCTTCCAAAGCGCAGGTGAAGAAGAAGCGGCGCAACAAACTTCACCGCAACCTTTTCTTCAAGGACGTCAATTAACAAATATAGGTCTTATACATATGTATAAGACATATATTTGTACCTATATAATTATTAAAAATGTCAAAAACGCAAATAATGCCATTTTGTCTTATCGGCGGTGCGCAGATTAAAGTTAACGTAATCGTTGACTGGTGTAACCCATCCTTAGTTTAGTAGTGAATTAACAAGTTTACACTATAAATCTTCCATTTGCGCTTTCCGCTAACTCTTCCGCAGAACGCCTGAATTCATTTCACTCTTATACAGGGCCGGATTATCACAAAAGGCCTAGGGCCCATAATTGACTATGGGCCCCGAGAAATTTTCTTCTCATTTTTAAGGAGTGTTTTATTGTTAACACTGGTGTCAGATTTTATTCAAGTTGTCCCGATGCCATCATTGGGACATGACTTTTACAATTACCTAGCAGGACATAGTTACATATACTAGTCAACTAAACAGTTAACTATTACACGGGGTTTCCTTACGATGTTTTCGTATTCATGAGTAGGTTTCTAACCGGGGACATTTGACTGAAAATGATAGGCGACAGACTGGACTGTCCTTATCTCCGACAGACATGTCGCAGCAGTTGTTGTACTAAGACGGTACTAAAAATTATTTAAATAAAAAAATATTTAGATCCTGTGATGGTTCTAAATATTTTTTTATATTTAAATAATTTTTAGTACCGCCTTAGTACAACAACTATGTGTATGTGTACCACAAATTATTTTCAAATCCTATCTCATGAATGAGAATGAAAATATAAACTCTTTTTGTACTGACAAATTGAAGTGAATTGAAAAATACATGGCTGAATTACACAAAAAAAATTAAAAATGTCGGTGTCTATATTCGAATGGCACGTCATAGAACTTGGCTAACATTTTGTAGATTTGAGAACAAGACATTTTTGTAATTTAAAAATCTGCCCGTGGCGGTTGAATTTTATGATAGTATATTTCTATTTTGACGCAATTGATAACAAGAAAAGATAATTAAATTAGGTAGATAACATATTACTTAAAGTGACACATTTCGAATTGTGTGAGAAACCGACTAGACATATTTTAAAAAGTTTATAATGACATAAGGGCCCTCAAAACGCGTAACCTAAGCCGGCCCTGTTGGCAGGGGTTTTCAAGTCAAAGTTGCAAAGTTATAATTCCACCGTAAATCCTATAGGGCATTAAATTCGTAAGTTTGGAGAGTCGGAAAGATAAGCTGCATTTGTGATGAACTTAAATCAACGCCTAAAACGTTGTTATACCACATAGACGCAAGAAATAATTAGAAATTTATACGTGTAATAAAAAATACTATTTATCCAAAATCAAGTTACAAAACGAATAACACAGTTTTGTAATTTGATATGTTTATATGTAGGTACGTAATTTATTTCCAAAATCAATCAAACTGTAAAAAAATTACATATTGTATAGCCCCTCGATTGTTGTCCTGGCGCAACGTGCCCACAAGGTTGGCAGCATTGCCATAATGCTTGACGATTTCGTCTTCTTTTTCTAGTTTTTAGTTCATATATATGTAACTAGCTTTTGCCCACAACTTCGTATGTGAGTAAAAATTCGTTTCCCGTGGGAATTCCAGGAAATCCCTTCTAAGTGCTCCCCTACACTGTCCTATCAGAATAGGAATCTACACACCAAATTTCAGCTTTCTATGCCCAGTCGTTTCGGCCGTGCGTTGTCTGTCAGCCATTCAGTCATTCAATTAAAGTTTTATATGTATAGATTTGAGTTCACAGCTCCGAATATAACCTAAACACACGAGGATGTGGCAGAGATGATTTTACGTAATATCTACACGAGCTATCTCCGATGGAATCTAGACTTTAATCTTCATAACTACAAACATCGACATATATGAAAAACAGCTAAAAATTAGTGAACTTGCGCAAACGTCAGTGCTAGCTCAAATATTTGAAAATTTAGTTGGAGAGTGGCCCCATTGCTCTGTCGTGGTCCGTTGCGTCGATGTCCATCAATGGATCAACTCAGAATTATATGAAGCAATCACATGCTAAAATTCCATACAACATACATAAACATATCTATACTTAGGTACGCTGTTTTTACGGTATCCGGAAAATAAGCTTAGAAGTATCTACGTATATGGATACCATAATAATGGTGGATGGCATAAAGCCACTCAGAAATCAGGCACTTAAAGAGTGTTGTGTAAATGTTGCTATTCAGCATAATATCATCATTCAGAAATCAACCAATCATATTTTACTAAGTAACCCGACGTCCTAACTGAGCGGCGTACTGCACAGCGACGTTATAAGTGTCATTATGACTGTTTTTTTAAACGAAAACATTTGTCATAAGTAAATATAATATTCAGTATTGATGTTTCTTGAATTCTAAGAAAAAATATATGAATTCTTGGCTTTTCTTTCCCTCTTCTATCTAAAAATTTTCCTATAATATTTCACAAGCGGCCTGTCCCGGCTTCGCTTGGGTAAAAACGTAATGAATTATACACCTAAACCTTCCTCGGAAACCACACTATACGTTGGTGAAAACCACAAGAAAATCTGTGCAGTTATTTTTGAATTTATCGCGAATAGGCAGACTGACGCGACATAATATGTAAAGTTGTCATTTGGTATAAGGTGGCCAATCTTACCTTTTCTTGTCTCTATTGCTTCAAATCATTTATTCAGAAATTAGACCTCCACAGGCACTTTTTCTTGTAAATTTTTATATTTATAGTTATTTCTCACATATTTCTACAAACTACTGGCATTTCGGAACGACCACTGCTGAGAAGAAATGCCGAAAGAAACTCATTTGAACAGTGTTGGTCCCTATCAAGCCAGAAGGGCTTACCATTATTGTTTCTTACAATGTTTTTTTTTCTAATAATATATATATATATATATATATATATATATATATATATATATATATATATATATATATATTACCATTATTGTTTCTTACAATGTTTTTTTTCTAATAATATATAAAAGTACATAATGTACGTAGTCAAAAGGTATATCAAAACAGGTTATGATTGTGATCCGAGTGCTGATTATAATATATATATATATATATATATATATTTGTATATATATCGATGTGAAACACAAATAGGAAACGTTGTCGCTTATCTAGGACATTGGATATGAAGTCAAGTTTGTGGTGCTTCATAACTCTCCCTTTGCCTTGTTGACATCATTATAAACATAAACCAACCATTAAATACAATTTATAGCTACGATTTGTATGATAAGTAGCTTCGATGGAATAATCTTTGGTTCTAATTCCTGTTGTCATTGACAGCGGAAAATATAATACTTATTTTAAAAGACTCGATTCGGCATCATAAAAACTTTTTAAGTTATTTTTATTTTATTTTGATTACGACCTACAGATACATACCTACTTAGATTAAAATTACAGTATTCTAGTAAGGATCTCTGAACTAGTGAGGACTCGGACGGACGAACGGACAGAGCGAAACTATAAAGGGTTCCTTGTGGACTACGGAACCCTAAAAAGCATATACACGTATCAATGCGTCAAATTTGTGTATATCTATTTGTGTTTATTGTCAACTAGCGCTGAGGCCTGTGAATCCGCCCGCGGTATATAAAAGTTCATTAATGACATGAATGAATCTCAAAAACAAAACGTTTTGTCGAAGAAACATACATAACTGAATATAGTTCGTCGTTGGAATAATGAAAATTCTTCCTTACAATTTTAGTACTAAAAGGATATTAATTGCTCGCTTTTAAACTCTTTTATATTAAACCCCTAGAGTCCTATATTTATATTTCAGTCCCTGGCTAGGGGATCGTAAAACTACTGTTGAATATTTCATCCCGTAAGTTTTCCCTTCAGGCCACTTCTTATTTATTAATTAACTGATCTTTACTATACTAGATGTTATCCGCAGCTCTGCTTATGGTAGGTCATTAATTGTAACTATTCCAAATTACATCAAATTACATCAAAATTGGCTGACGACCGTGCGAAGTGGAGACGAAAAAAAATCCCAAGGGGAGCGAAGCTGCGGGGCGCAGCTAATCATACATATATAAAACATATGTAAAATTGAAAGAATAAATCATAATAATAATAATAATTTCCGAATTGAATTTTGATCCTTCACATTAGGATTTATGTCAAAATTTAAGTTTGAATCCAGTAATTAATCCATGTTGGCTTCTAATCGAGTTAATACGAATATATAAATCACGTCTCTCCGTGACGTCTTTGACAAATATGAGCCCGTTTTCTGGTTATTGCATTAGTTCGTATTAACATGACGTAACATCACATCACAGATAAATCACATTCCGAGAAGCGTGTGCTTTTAATTGTTCTAATTAAATATAACATATTTATTGCCTGTGGCTTTGCCCGCATAAATTTCACACGAGAGCAATATTTTTTAGGGATAAAGGTAGCAATTGTCCCTCTTCGTACTTCTAACTAAAACTTTGTGTACAAATTATTTTACTAACACTAGTTTAAGTTAACATCGTCACTAACATCAATCCATACTAATATTGTAAAAAAGTCTATCTGTTCCGCTTTAACGGCGAAACCGCTGGACCGATTTTGATGAAATTTGGTATGCATATAGTTAAAGACCACCGTTCAAACATATGCTACTTTTTTTTCAAAAGTCAACTCCCTAATGACTATAGTAGGGGGGGTCAAAGTTTGTATGAAAATCCTGTCTGTTCCGCTTTCGCAGAGATATTCACGCGGACGAAGCCGCAGGCTAAAGCTAGTCTGAAATATTTTGAATTTGAATAAATATTAAATGAATAAGCACACTTGCTAAAAATATTATTTTAAAGTGATTAATTAAAAGTTTTTCCTTTATTTACCTACAATTTATGATATGAGAACTCATGACTAAATTCGTTATAAATCGTCGGGCAATATTCCTTAGCCAAATTAGCATAAAAAGAGTGTTCTTCAATTCTGATATTCTTAGATACATAATTAAACATGTGGTATCCAAATATGTTTCGTGATTTGAGCTCGCTTATGACGAATGCTTGGAAATATTTTGCAGCTCTGTGATATGGTATTGGTGAAAACGTACCTCGGGGGTAAATTTTGAAGCCTGTAACAAAAGTGATACTTAATTATGGTACACGAGTTTCGAATTATTATTAAACTAGCTTAGGTCCGCGTGAACTTATCCGAGAAAGCGGAAAAGACATGACTTTCATACAAATTTTCACCCCCATTATAGTAATTGGGGGTTGATTTTTGAAAAAAGTAGTCTACGTTTGAAAGAGGTTCATTAACTACGTGTATACTCATACATTACATCAAAAGCGGTTTAGCCGTCAAAGCGGAAAAGGACTTTCGCATTAATATTATTAGTAGGATAATATTGTATGCCTGTTTTACGTCAACCCTCACTGGGAATTATATTGTTACCTATCAGCTGCTTTGGCTAACCCTTAGCCGCCTTGTACGGCATCCACGGAAGGATATGGAGTGGTTCTATTCTAGACAAGAATCTCACGGCACTTCACAATCATATATTAATATGATTATTCAATTACCATATTTATTGTCAATCCATACCTAGACATGAACCAGGTTCTGGAAGATCTGTCTCGCATAGCTCGTTCAGAACTCTGGTGATTACTCCTGGGCCATTATTTACATAATCAGTTAGATTAAATTCATCAACAAAATTTCTGGAAAGTTACAAGGATAGAGTGGATTGCACCAGTCAACTGTGGCGTTAACTTTAATATGCGCATAGTAGGCCATTTTATCTCAGGTTAATAATATGCATCATAAATTTGACGTTGATTTTGATCAGCGGGGCGCTGACGTTTGTACAAAATGGCGTACTTTCCGTATTTTTGCGCACGTTAAAGTTGACATCAAAGTTTACGGTGCAACCCACCCTTAGTGTTAACAGCGCGCAGGTTAACGTTAATCCAGCCACTCAACCCACCCTTACTTGATCAAAAAAAACCCTAGTCAGCTATCATTGAAAAAATTTTACATCTTTTATCGAGATAAAAATATTTTTTAAATGAGTTTAATCCACAAACCACAAAGCATTAAGATGCTTTTTGGTTTAAAACCTAGTTTAGGTTTTAAAATGCTTTGTGTGACTGTGAAGTGGTTCAATCCAAGGCTCATCCGTTATCTTGCTCAAACTGTATTTCCTCCTGCTCCATAGAAGCCCTAGATAAGATAAAATTTAAGGAGCTGACAGACAATATTCAGCAATGAATAGGCACATAAAAAGTAGTAGTAGCCCTGAATGATTCAATAACAAGACAATTACTGTAGCTACGTACTGGTCTAAATTGATTTAACATGTCTGCTATTTTAATTCGGAAAAGAAGAATATGTACTCTTCAGAAAGTACGTACATAATCGCTTGTTCCGCAACATATCTTCCTACAGTGTCAGTTGCAAAAGCTATAGCACTTGAGCCGACTTGAATTGCATCTTCGATTGCGGCCCAATTTCTCCCAAGAAACTCTAAAGGTCTGATCACCATTACATCCAAATCTAAATATATCCCTCCCAATTTATACAAAGTTAGAAACCTCAGTGCATCTGAGGTTACATGCATCGGCCATTTAGATTTCTGAAGAATACTTGTATCAAAATTTTCTATAGGTGTTCCTTTTACGTAATTAGCAATGTCAACTGTAAAGAATTTGATATTTCCTATCTGACTTAACAATTTATTAATCCCAAAATCAGATTCGAATCTCGATGAAAATATAACATTGGTTTGAAACTTTCGATTCGTTCTTGCGCAAGATTCTATGCAACAAGCTTGACGCACTGTTAACTGTCCCCTCGATGATGTTTCGTGAAAATATATGGAGTTTTTTTTCGCAACTATGTTTTCTGCTGAAGGTAAGTCTACATCAGACTGATTAGTCTTTCGGAGACTACTTGTTATATATTTGTGCAATAAAAATATATTAATAAAAATAAGTATTATCAATAGAAATAACTTTCTTCTGTTATCCATTTACTTGTAGATTTATAATTTTCTTATTCATGAACGACGCTACGCTGATCACCTTTTAAAATAATATAAGAATAATTATATTTTGCTTAACTAATATTTCAAAAATATAATTTACTGGTTAGTTACATTGTTTCTGATAAAAACACTGCACGTTTATTAGAAAATAGCAATAAACGATTTATGAGTACGTACGCTAAGTATTTTTATATTGATCATAGAAGTAGAGTCAGTAAAACAAATCAAAATATTAATGTTGATGTAGTAATATTAAATCCATCATTATCAGCCAGTTTAATGTGACCACCTGAACCTGCTTTCAGAAGGAAGATGTCCCATGATTCCTTTCTCTTATCTGAGCATTATACAGTTCTCAGCCATTGAGCATTGGAGCCCAGGGTCCACTTTACAACTTTTTCGTCTCCAATCCGCATGGTCGTCGGCATCACTAGTTGTCAGTCCGTTGGCACACATATCATACCTGACAACAAGATATGCCATGTTCATATCAAACTTATTAATAGTGTAATCAGGTTAAATATGGTAGTATCTTCGGAATGGTATAGGTTAGAATCTCAGGCGCAGCTCGAAAATATATATGTACGAGTATGTAGCTCCGTCAGGGTTTGCGGATCAATCAGATTTTAATAGGTAACAGAAAATTATAATTATCAAGTCTTTATGGTGATAATTACTTTTTCTTTCATTCTTCTTCTCATTTTGAATGAAGTCGGCTCTCCTGTTCATTTATTAATTTAATGTTCCAAGTAAAACATACTTATGAACGAATAGCGATTCTCCCAGATGACCATTACAAGAAACAAGGAAATTTCTCCAGATCTGGTATACCCAGCAGGACCCTGCGCATAATTGGATGGACAGATGAGTGCAGCAACCTCTCGAGGTTACTGGTGTGCGTCGAGTTAGGACAATATCATTTCTGTCATTTCGTTTCACACGTCAGTAAGCAAAAATAAATGGAATCTTATATTGAGCAGTTTTATAGCCGATTTCACGCCTTGATATTACATTGAATCAGATTTTTCCCGCAAGTCCGCCCGCGTGGAATTCCGAATGGACCATTTCCTTTTAATGGAATGAATGGTACCTTATGTCTTTAAATTTATGAATTAGTAACTTTACAAAAAAAACATTTAAAATTATTTAAACTTTTTAATAATAAGTTGTATCTAAATAAAATTCATAACATATAAAATATTCAATTAAAATGAATTCAAATAAATGTTAATAGATAATAACTTAAATAAAAAATAAAAAAAAACTAAAAATTATCATTTCGAAATAAATTGATCATAAAAAAATATTATAAAAAGTAACATGTAAATTAATAAATTGACAAAAATTCAAATTAAAACAACTGAAAATAAATTATGCGATCTATACGAATATACAGCAAATTTTCTTACTAAAGTAGGATTTTATATGTCACAATTGACATCTGTCAGCCTTTAGCTAGAACTGTCAAAAAATGTCTTCTTTTGTTAGCATTATCTTTATTTGCTTTATATATAAAACTCTTGCGTTACTGAGTGACTGACTGACAGACAACGCACAGCCGAAACTACTGGGCGTAGAAAGCTGAAATTTGGTGTGTAGGTTCTTATGATTGTGTACGGGAGCACTAAGAAGGGATTTCCTGAAATTCCCACGGGAAACGGATTTTGACTCACATATGAAGTTGTGGGCAAAAGATAGTTTCTATAGTATTTTAATGGTATAAGGTTTTTGTAGTTCTGATTTTTGAACATTAAATATTGTGTGCCCTGCGTTACAAGGTTACTTTTATGAATTTTGACGAAGTGTCAAATGTGATTGATTTATTAAATTTGTTCCTACTTTAATGGTTCTGTTATTGTGTGTATATTCAAAGCAGCTGCAAACCAAAATATGGTATGGTAGTGGTCGCGCCCCCGCTATCTCGAAGTCCTTGGTTCGATCCCCAGCGCGTGCAATTATGTGAACGTGTGCTCGTAAATATTTATCTGTGCTTCTGGGTGTGTTGTGCCCATTTCTGTGCTTGTGTCCATCTGACCCGCGAACCAGCTTAGTGTGGCCCGTCGAGTGTTGTCCATTACGTCGCGCCTCCAACCTCAGACGAGTTAGGGACATATGAGAACTCGTCGATGTATTTTTTATAGATCGTTGGGCAAAACTCCTTAGCCAAATTGGCATAAAACGAGTTATCTTCAATCTTAATATCATTCGTTGCGTAATTAAACATATGATATCCATATATTTGGTCTGTTTCTAAATGTGTCAATGCATACGCTTTGAAATATTCTTTGGCTCTGTAATATGGTATTGTATAAAAGCTTTCCTTTGGGTAGATATCAAAGCCTGTAACAATATTATACTATCCATACTAATATTATAAAGAGAAAAGATTTGTCTTCTTGTCTGTTAATGAATAAACTCAAAAACTACTGGGTTCATTTTGATAACATTTGGCACAGAGACAGACGAAACCTTCAGGTGTGACCTAGGCTACTTTAATAAATTTTCTCATAATATGTAACTAGCGGCGTGTTCCGGATTCATTCGGGTGAAACCATGATAAATTATACATTCAAACTATATAAAATGAGAAATTAAAACTTAACAGGCACTTTTTCATATTTTTTAATAAATTGTATAGTAATTTTTCAACAAGCTTACAATCTACATTTCGGAATATCACCGTAAATGCCATCCAGGGTCATCTATATATAAAATATTGTATTACGGACGATTAATGGTGGCCTGGGGGGGACCTAAAAGGAAGGGATGTGGTGCACTCCGACAGTGCCGGCAGAAGTAAAAGCTTGAATATTAACGTTGTGCATTTTTTACGTCTTACGAATTTTCGATCAGATGTCCTGACCCGAGTTAACATTTTTCACCCATTACAAAAAGTGCACAACGCCGCTAAAGAAGTTTTCACTTCAAAAAATATATTGTATCGTTGAGTTAGCATACACAGTCTCGACTTTGCTTGGAGGATAACTTAATGTGTTATTTGTTAATTTAATTTTAGTAATTTCTATTTATAGTAAGGATTTTATTTTTAACCTACCTTGACAGTTACGTTGTGTGAGATAACTCCCACATAGCTCTATAAGCACCCTGGTAATCACTCCTGGACCATTATTAGAAAAATCGCTCACATTAAACGCCTCAACAAAATTCCTGAAAAATCGAAAACGTTAATTGACACGAATTTCTCGATCATAAAGTACTTTAATAAGTACTTAGTAATCTAAGAGAGGTCAACATAATGGTCCCAAGAGTTTTTTTTACACTACTGAGTAAGCAAACAGGCATACAGCCCACCTAATGGAAAATGGACACCGCAGCCTATGTACGTCTGCAACACCAGGGAAGTCACACGATGTCGATCCTAAATGAATCTTTAATAATAATGGTTTTTCATTATAATTATTTGTTTCAAATAAATATATTGTTTTTCCCGATGACTGATAGATAGTCTATTTATATAAAGAATCCGTCCCTTTCTACCGATTGATTTACATTCGTAATATTAATCTTCACATACCTTACAGCTTTCTTTGCCACGTGTCTTCCTACATAATCTTTTGCAAATGCCATTGCCGCCGAATTAACAAAATAATTATCTTCCATCGCAGCCCAATTCACACCAAGAACTTCCAATGGCTTGATCGACATCACATCCAAATCTAAATAAATCCCTCCGCGTTTATACAAAGTTAGATATCTCAATGCATCAGACGTTACGTGCATTGGCCATTCGGATTTCTGTAGAATACTCGTGTCAAAATCTTCCATTGGAGTCCCTTTCACGTAACTAGAAATATTAACACTCAAGAATATAATATTTCCAATCTGACTTAAAAGTTTATGGATTTCGTAATCAGGATCGAATTGTAACGAAAATATCACGTTTATTTCTAATTTTGGATTCATTCTTGCGCAGGATTCTATGCAACAAGCCTGGCGAACTGTTAACTGTCCCCTTGTTGATGTTTCGTGAAAATATATGGAATTTGCAAATTTTCTTCTTGAAATTATATCGGGATAATGTGTGGATTTCATTGATTGTCTTATTGATGATGATTTATCAAAATGTATCGAGTTTGTTGATTGTTCTCTTGTTAATATTACGCCAATGGAGTTTGTAGTTTGTTCTCCCGAAGATATTTTGTTAAAATATATGGCGCTTTCGTTTTCAACTATATTGTTGTCTGTCGATTGTAACCTTGGGAGCCTTTTTGTTACACGTTTGGTGAATAATAGTAATGTAAATAAAAATAAATTGATAAAAATAAAAATTATAAAAAGGATAAACATTTTGTCATAAAAATACATTGTTCTACAAATCAAAATTGTGACCTGTCATTATAAGTTTTATAAACCTAAGATGTAATAATACCAGTGTTACTACTACTAGACTAAGCATTCACAAGCATTATGACGAGTATACATATTTCAAGACAACTGGCTGCAAAAATGTTTGTTCGCATATTTCGTTATATATATTTTGTTCGCATTGCATAATTATCACACCACTTGACAATAGATCAATATAAGTTTATTACAACGCACGTGTCAATCACAAAAACTGTTCGCAACACCCACTCACACGCGCTGTATCCCATACACAGTCTCCGCTGTGCCGCTTGCTAGCGGATCTCAACGCGTTCCTGAACTAGGAACCTGAATGTGATATGTTTGCTGATGGATGTAAGATGCTTGTCAGGAGTTGTTTGCGGTTTTGCTAGAATGACGAATGTGAATGTTGCTTGTGTTAAAAATACAATAATGTTTTTTTAATGTTTCTTTTTAATGTGACATTGTTATAAGATTTTTATTTTCTTCCTTTTATAAATACTGTAATAGGATACACCGTTGTATTTAAATAACAATAAATAAATAAATCAAAAATAGGCTCGTGTCGATTGGTGCCAAAATATATTAAAGAATTTTATTTCGCCAAAGCATATAAACACACACTCTATATTGGGTTAGTAGGTTTGAATCTCTATGATTCGAAGCGGACCATGGAGTTAGTACGAAGTACTTACTAAATCCATAGAGCGGACTCAACAGTGACGTCAAAAGAGAATGTCAACAAAAAGTCTTGCTGTCCAAATCAAATCTAAAATCAACTTCAAAGCGACATAAAAATCGCGCTTGTTCGAAGACTACATCGAAATACATATATTCAGCATTTTTTTCTTGACAAGGCATTTATATTCGATATCAATAGCAAATTTCATCAAAATGGGCCTAGCGGTTTAGCGATTAAAGCATGACAGACAGGCAGATAGACTTTGATATACATACACAATATTAGTGTGGATTTTTAGATTTCTGTAATAATTATACTGCTTCTCACAGAGTTACTGTTAAAGAGTAGAAATATATGAGAGTGAGGTATTCTAGGGTGAGTTGCACCATTAAATTTAACGTTGACTTTAACCGGCTCGCCGTTGTTGTTTAGGCAAAACGTCAAAAATCTTCCCAAACATTGGAGTGTCGTTTCAATCAGAAGTAAAAATACAAAATCGTATTTCAACATAGTTATATTTCTTTAAAGGCAACCCGACTACCGCATATACATTTGAATTTTAGTATCACGTTTACGTGTCGGTTTAATAATACAGCGGTTTTAATTAAAACGTTGCCAATTTTCAGTTTCATGTTACGCACCCCATTGATGGAACTTTCACAGTTTGTGCAACTCAAATTTTGTTCAACATGTTCAGCAGTGTTCAGCTCGCTAGTATTAATTATTTCCATGAAATTCTATCGAATGTCGTAAATAACACCATATTTTTTTTTTGTGGACGTCTCATATATATTATTATATCTACTATATCTTGTACTGTGAAAATAAAAATGTAACTGACAAGGGCGAGTTGGACTCGCACAGCTAGAGTTCCGTACAGTCACATCCGCACATCAATCTACCTAAATCCATTGGAAATTGGCTACTTTTATCGCACTATAGTGGTTAATGCAGGGTACTGAACTTGATGTACTTTTGACTGTACTAGGTTATAGGCTTCTTAATGATAACAAAAAATAAAATCAGACAACCGATCAGATTATCAGACTCATAGAGACAGTGTAATAATGATTGAACTTTGCGAATAAAGTACACAAGCAATATAAAACTCTAATTATATGTAGCAAAGGCAATATTATTGCTTATCAATCTTTTCTAACCAACTTTAAGGTTGCACAGCATTCAGCAAAGAATATAATTATTTATATAAATTAATTATTTTTATTTATTTATGTACTAACTCTTGTATAGAATGACCAACCGGACTAATCAAACCACGTAACTTTCAATAATCGTGTAATGATCTGTTAAAAATAATTCGGTTTAAAATGATTTTGAGCAATAGTTATTAATCAAGATTTTGTAGGTGTTTTCACAATCGATTTTATTGAGTCTGAAACGGTTCTCCGACAGTTGCTTCGCCTTACGATTTCGACGAACGAACATTTCGATTTACGATTCGCCGACAGAATGTCTCCTCTATTCTGTCGGCGAATCGTTCGTAGATGAAGGTTTCTGTCGTTCAAACGGCCGATGTCGAAACATTCTGTCGACGAAATGTTCGTAGGCGAAGCAATTGTCGGGGAACAGTTTCAGTCTCGATTTTATTATAGTGGTAATGAAAATATGAACGAACTAGTTCAGTAAACAACCAGGTTTACACCTCATTACGCCGACTCACCCCCGACTTAATCCGGAGGGTGTTAACACAAATTATTTTCAGCTAACGATACGATTTTGATACGATTATAATATCGATATATTGATTAAATAAAATGAATAGTAATGATAAAAGTTTGAACGCACGACACATTTGGCACACATATAAAAAAGTAGTATCAGTAAGCATATTATCTGCGCCCCGAGGCTTCGCTCCCGTAGGAATTTTAGGACAAAAAATAACCCTGTGTTATTCCAGGTTATTTCCTATCCGTGTACCAAATTTCATAACAATCGGTCCAGTAGATGATGCGTGAAGAGGTAACCAACAAACTTACTTTCGCATTTATAATATTAATTGGGATTATAAAACTTTTTAAAACATTACATATAGTCAACAGTTTACGCAATAGTGCTAATATTTACGCCCGTTGACGGATCAACAAAGGACAACGTAGAAATTATAAAAAGTTTTGACGTAGGTACGTCAACAAAAATCAATGTCAAAAGCTATAGAAAAAATAACTGAGCTATAACGTTCTGCGTCGTTGCAACGGAGCCCAACGTGCCGACGAGGCACGGCTCTACATCAACTTATTCAAAATCATTGTAATTTCGTTCCAAAAATCAAGAGATTTTTGTAGCTTGAGCGAAGTCGATTTCAGAGAATCGGATCGTGACATATAAAAAGCAAGGTTCAAGAAGTTTGCAACTCTAGAATGTGTGAACTATGCTCGATTTAACCGACTCCGCTCAAATAAATGTGTTCGGCTTTTAAAGCGATTAACAGACAGATGTATTTCATGTGTTCAAAGTTTGTTGTAGATTTATATTGCAGCGTCACTTTGTTGTTATGTGAACTTCGATTTTTTATTTACTGGCGCCTGCCAGCATTCTGGGCACATTGCTTCAATGCGGCGAGTACGAGATTTTTATATTTATAAATTGCAGCAATGTATAGCAGATGTGATTTGAGTTCAATAAATGTGAAATAATCACACAGAAACAGTATTTTATCCGAGATGATAAAATTGGTCGTTTTCCATACGAGTACTTCTAAATCTATCTCTCTCCTATCTGGGCATTTACCAGATTTCTTTCTCAGCCATTGAGCGTTGGAGCCGAGGATTCGCTTTCCAACATTTTCTTCTCCATATTCTCCATATGATATATATCTTTCTAATACATAATAGATATACTTTAGGTATTACTTTTACTTGTCCTATAAATTGCATTTTTTTCTGAAAAGGTGCATCTTCCGAGGTACTTGTACATACAGGAGCTACTGCGAACGGTTTTTTGAAGTACACAATCCTAAAAATCACTTTAAATTTCAGGAAATTACAGGACTTTTTAAATGTGAAATATACTCGTATATCAAAAATGATTCGCTACTCCGTCATTTTTTTCATATCTAATGTGTTATATCTATAACTGGTGCCAGATTTTATTAATGGCGCCTAAAGGTATCTGACATGACTTTTACGACTACCTACCGCCATCTATTGTATATAGATTTGTGAGTTTGTGCCAATTGGACAAATTACATTATACTGCGATAAATTAAAATAAATATCCTTTTACAATCAACAATTCAAAACAAAACCAACAAGCGACCCCCATTTGTGGCGAGAACAGATAGCTTTTAATAAAATAAATGAATTTTATTCAAATTAACTCCCCCCCAACTTTTGCATAAACATTTACTTTCTTAATTGAAAAATTATCTCGCAGAGTTTCTTGGCGTGATCTTTACAGTGCCTTGAGTTTAGATGCTAAGCGCGTCTAGGATTAAGGGACTCATGCCCGACGTCCTAGGTTAGCGGCTAAATGTGATAGCACACTTATACCGCGCCACCGCTTCCATCCGGCAAGATGGCGTTCATTGAAACTGATCTTTTTTTTTTAATTTCGTGGCTCCATCGTTCGCCAATACGATGATTTTGACAACGTCAAGGTTGAAATTGACACGGAATATAATATGTTATGATAATATAATAAACACGGATCTGTGTGTAACCTAAAATATAAAAGTATATAAACATATTATACATACATACAGATAAAGTAAATAAAAAATATAAGTAGGTATTATTATTTTGTATAAATTTTGCATAAAATGTCTTCTATATAGACATTTCACATTGATAACAGCTGTCAGCGAGCTAATTTGTTCAAAATCAAATTTAAAAAAATATATGTATTTCTCTCACAATTCCTAACGTATCTAGGTGGTAACGTAGTAACGTATAACTAAAACTATAAGCATTAACGATAAATTGTAATGTATATTAATATGGTATAATATTATTATAAGTTATTATCAATGTAAAGTACAGAAGATGCATCTCGCTTGGTTAGGTGGTGCGTTTGACGGCCTCAGTGGAGCTGTGGTAAAGTGCTTGTCTTTGTACTGAGAGGAATTGGAATCGCTCCCCGGTCGGGTTATGATGGAAAAAAATCATTTTCTGATTGACCCGGGTGTTTGATGTTTATTTATAGGTATATGTATTTGTTATAAGTATAGTATTGTTTAGTTAGTATCCCATAACACAAGTCTCGAACTTACTTTGAGGCTAGCTCAATCTGTGTGATGTGTTCTTATATATGTATTTATTTATTTTGTAAGCGAATGCGACAAGGCAGCATGTCGATACTGTTTATATCGATTTTCTTGACAGAATTAGCACATTTCAGTGGCTTCATTATAAGGATTAATTTGGGGCCTATGTTGTCGATATTCACACGCAGCGTCTCATCGCGTCGCTCACTCTTTTCACGCTGCGCTATTAAAGACAAACTTTGATACTCTATTGATAGTTATAATGTGAATGGTCAACATTTTGTTTTTGTTTTTTAACCGATTATCAAATTTGTTTGTTTGTTTGTAAGTTTGGATATTAAAATGTTTATCACATGATTTTATCCTAAATCAGATTTTGATAAATTTTAAAAAAATATAGCCATATTTTTCATAAAAAAGATAAAGAATAGGTACTGTAAGCTAAAGTATATTTTGTCAAGTTCTGTCAATGCCAAATATTGTTAAGTACGATAGTGACAAAACATATTTTGGTTTAAAGTATGATTTTACTTTTTTTTTTCATCAATATGGCAGATTTATAACCGAAACTCTACGGAATTTTGTCTTCACCACGGCTGGTGTAATAAGAATATTAAAATAAAGACCCAAAGGGAACCCACCATTTCTTCATGAAAAGCTAAAATCACATGGACTGCAATCGCAAACCGTGGTTGTTTTATAGCAAGATGTTTTGTTATGCTAAGTAATGGCTAAAATGGTCAGAGACATTCATTTACGAGATAAAGTGGAAAATTTTGGTGGAATTAAAGTGAGTTCACTTGAAAAATAGAGCGCGGAGGTTGAATTAGTTTTTAGTTCGGCCGTTGAAGTTAAAGTAAAAATATCATAAGGCTATTAATAGTCGATCGTGCTAGACATTCAATAGTTACAAAGCTAATTATTAAACAGCAAAAATTGGATGAATTCTCCTGGTTTTTTTCTAGACGGCTATTATATAAAACGAAAGTGGTTTGATGACATAAAGGATTGGACCGGATTTAGATAAAACCAACTGAAAATGGCGGCCCAAAGCCGCGAGGGTTTCCGTATGCTGATCTCCAAACTTTAATTGGAAGATGTCACCCCGTGATTATGATTATATAACTGACAATAAATCGATATATTTTCTGTAGATAAGTGACCAAATATTTAGATAGGTACATAAAACGTGCAACGTTTTGAACATTGAACCCAAAAAAATGTGAATCGGTTTTTTATCATCGATTATACGAAATTAAAATTTATTTATTTTATTTTTTTTTTTACAAAAAATGCATTTTTATTTTTGACGCAAACTTTTATTGTAGTCAGAGATTTTATTGCAAAAAAATATCATGCGTGACAAAAAAAATATCATGGCCGTACCATTAGGATGCACCATTAGGTCGCACTTATCTTAATAATCACTATAATAATGCATTGCCATCCAAACAAAACGTGTGTGTTTGTGTGTGTACAAAATTTCAACTCAATCGGTGGAAGATATCTGCGTCAAAATTGAGTTCCAGATTCCACCCGTAAATACGTACTTATATACATTGACTCCACCCGAACATATATGCTTACATACATACATTGCAAGTTAAATAATGTTTGTAACAAAATACCTAACTAGCATTTAATAATTCACTAATTTGTAGCTGGAAAATAAACCAACATTACGAATAGATCGTTCAAACATATTTAGAAAATGTTTTCACATCACAAATTATGCGATATAATAAATAATAAATCAAAGGGCTTCGAATGAAAATTAGCAGACGAGTCCATTAAGACACTAACCATCGAAAGTATAGAAGTAAATCTGTAATCAATGTTTAGACATAGTTTAAGAATTACTACTGTTACAACATAATCGCATGAAGATTAAATTAAATACATAAACTTTTTCTCAAGAACAAAAGTTGAAATTATAACAGAATATCTTCGACATTGAAGTGTGCCAAAAATCTTTTGTGTGCAGTAAACTGTTCCCTTGTTGGAAACCACTATTTATTGGTATAGGTAATTAGAACTGAAGCGAAGTGGAAAACATGAAATCTGTACTATTATCATAAAGAGGTAAGTGTTTATGAGTTTGTGACTTTGTGAGTTTGTATGTTTGAGGCGGGTAATCTCCGAAGCTACCGAACCGATTCAAACAATATTTCACAAACAAATCGCACAGATTGACTTGCCCCAAAATAAATTCGAGACTTGGGTTATGGGTTACATACTCAAAGATACTATATAACATATACATATACAAATAAATATCCGGCGTGATGACCATTAGGAGCCACGGAGGTCGTAAAATTTTGGGAAACGGTTCAATGATAGTGTACAGCCGGGTATAAAAAGTTAATCTTTGTGTCTTCACTGTTCCGCACTAAGGTTATTATACCTTTGGCGGCAAAAGATTCATGAATAAATTTACAGTCGCCAATTCAAATAAATCGGTACATCGGATTATTTGAGCAGAGTTACCGAAATTTGTATTCATTCCGTCCCCTTTTACATCGATCTCATTTCATGTTTCAAATTGCTTTAATAATTACTTTTGCTGAATTAAATATCTATGAAGATGAAAACAATGATAGTAACTATGACAAGCCGTTGCCCGCGGATCTGGCCGCGGCAAAAATAAAATTTAAAGAAGATTCTTTCATAGACGCTGGTATGGAATGGACGATGGTTATAAAGCTCAATTATTTTTTGCATCACAATAAAATTCTGTTTTGACGGAAAAGATTGACAAACTAACATAATTTCACTCTCAGATAGGATTATTCAAGGGGAATGTATCCAACTGAGCGAAGCCGGGATGGGCCGCTGGTGCTTAGTTCATAAATTGTAAACAGTCATTGATATTCTACGCAAATAGTTAGGTAAATGACATAAATCTTTAAACTATTGTCTTGAAGCCAAGAACGAAAATATAAACTTAGACACTTATCAACTATTTTATAACCCACCATGGGTTCTATGACTAAAATAAATATTTTTTATTTATTTATTCCATTTGAAAATAGGCAGGCGTCTATTTCATTGTCTGTATTATGATAACGAGAGGTGAGGTAAGGAGCATGAGCGGTGGTGGTGTAATGGTTAAGACGCCCGCCTGTGGATAGAAAGGTCTCAGGTTCGAATCCTACTCGTGCCACATGAGTTTGTATACCAATCTGACTCATGTATAGTAGTTTTCATCGTCCACCACTTGCTTCCGGTGAAGGAAAACATCGTGAGGAAACTTGCACACTGGTTGATTATAAATTTGTGGGTGAAATGAAGAAGGCAATGGCAAACCACTCCATTACTAATGCCAAGAAAGTTGTTGTGTGTGTTTAAATCCACGTAATGACCACGACCTTCAGCCATGAGGAATACTACCATGAAGAAGATTATAATAACGTTCTTTACCTTAAGATCTCGATCCCATGTTAAGTGGAAGATTGCACATTAAAATGCAAAGGCCGACTTAAGGGGATGATATCTCTAGAATAAATCTGAAGATGCGCTAACACTGAGATTAGAGTAGCTCGCGGATATTAACCGTAAGTATAATGTGAAATAATGGATGTTATGTTCAATGAATTACTAATAATTACGAATTATTAATTTTACTAGATTTTTATTCCGCTCATAACTTATTATTGTAAATATCTCGGGCTGCCCCCTAATGTGGAGCTGGCCCCTTGATTTCCGAAACTACTAAGATTAATATTAAAAAAAAAATACAGATTGTAGATTACAGGAAAACCTATAAGAATTCTTTAAATTGTATGTAACCCTCTTTACGCGAGTTAACTTAACTCGAACTTGTCCGGTTTTTTCTCACATAACCACTGGATTGTTCGTTTTTTGTCTCCCTAGCGAAGCGTTTCCACCAAAATTCACTTAACTATTTATATTTATTAACTCCCTACTACAGAGCCATTATCTTAAGCCACCGAGTAGGGTAAAGTACTGTATAATATTCACATTAAGGCGGCTTTATTACCGCTCTATCGGCTATGAATCGTGGTTCAGCATCTTTGCGGCCCCCAAATGATATCATTAATGTTTGATACCATTTTTCCCCTCGCGGAGATAGTTTGCTGAATACGTAATGTGGTTGTATTGATTCTGGCGCTGTATCGAAGGACATGAATCCCCGTTTCGTGTAAGTTAGACAATATGTATATGGGTCTTGACATTTTGCAGGTCCTGACATTTTACGACTTTGACATATCAAGACTTTTATTATTTGGTCTAGGGATGTTAAAGAATGTCAAATAGACAAAAACAAGACATAATTTATTCGGCAAAAAAGAAATAACATTATTTACGTTTAAATGCCAGCTTTATGTTCACGATTTGTAGCTACAATTTTTTTATAGTTTCTATGGAATACAGTTGTTAAATATGTCTTCTAATCAAAATCAAATCAAATAAAAAAGACTAAATATGAGTTTTAAATAAGATTTTCATCAATGAGATCGAATAAACAAGATCTTGACATAATTCAAACGGTGTTCTAATAACCCTACTTCAACCAAACTTTAAGTTGGGAACTTTAAGTTCGTATCAAAGACGAAACTGCCACAGTTCATAATTTCCTGAAAGCTCAAAGCTCCGATATATTTTGCTGTTATAAGCGAGAACTTAGTACTAAGGAAAGTTTTCTGGTAGACTTAGTATAAAGTTTGTGTTGTATTTTTGTGTGTTTGCAAATATCTAAAGCGTTAAAAATTGTATTGCTTGAAAATTAGAATATACAACCGACATGTCCCGGCTTCGCGTAAAAACAAAAAAATATACACCTAAACCTTCCTTAGGAATCACACTATCCATCGAAAAAAACCACATGAAAATCCGTGCACTACTTTTTGCGTTTACGGTCATATGGTTGGAAGCTTGGACGCTCGCACTCAAAGAAGAGAGCCAACTTTTAGTAGCGGAGCGAAAAATCGGAGAGTCGGGATAATTTCCGAAATAGAGAAGCTTGTGAAAGAGCCTAACATATTAGGTGTGATAAAGTCACAGCGACTACGCTGGCCTGGTCATCTAGAGAGAATGAGGGAGGATCGTGGCGTTAAATCATCTTATCTGGGAAAGGTGCCGGGGAGACGCCCAGTCGGACGTCCCAGATATCGCTGGAGCGACGCTGTGAAGGCTGATCTGCACGAGCTGGGAGCGGTCAATTGGCAGACCTCCTCCGTGCAGAACAGAAGATTATGGCGTACTTCCGTTTCGGAGGCCAAGATCCACTTTCACTTTGGGTTCACTGAGCCAGCGTAGTAGTAGTAGTAACTTTTTGAGTTTATCGCGAATAGACAGACAGATAAACGCGACAGAGGACTTTGTTTCATTATGTGAAAGGATTATGTTATGAAACATGGCATTAATTGTATCTCAAGAATGCCCGCGCTGCTTGGCTAGTGTCCAATATGAGAATGTTCTAATACATTTAAAAATAATCATCTAGATATATATATATATATTATTTGCCGATGGAGTGATGAAGTACTGAAAGACCTGAATGCCGTTCGAAGAGCAGACTTGCTGCAGAATAAGAAAGGATGGAAAACTCCATTACCAGAGGGGAACTGTACTAAATAAACAAAATTAAATGAAGCATTAACTAATTGTTCGTTTAGTTTAGAGTTCCGTTTGAACAGCGTTGTGCACGATGTTCACACAACTTCACAAGTTTTAGTTCGCAATACTGCTTTAGTATCTAAACTGGTTATAACTTAACAAGTTTCTACTGGCATCGGTTATGTAAAATACTCCTACACAGAAACGACGCCAGGAATCTACAGCTCCGCTAAAAATATATTTCGAAATTTTCAAGATTAAGCTGTGATTTTCTGCTCGCCCGTGGCGTTACCAACGTGAATTATTTAAAAATATACTTACGCGGTGTTATTTATAAAGTGCAATTGTCTGTCAGACTTTTTGATTAAATCCGATCCGGGAATCGCGCACTAAAAGATAAAAAGTACCTTAGGGATCTTAGATTAACATTCTTCTTGGTTTCGTATATTGGCCCAGCCGTTTCAACGTGAAGAATTAACAAACATACAAACTATCTCCTTTCTAGTATTACAAAGGTGATAAAAACTTGGTTTTATAGGCTAAAAGTCAACAGTTGACGTTATTATTAGACTTAAAATAAAGTTTATATTTTTAGTTTCAAATTAAATAAATCTATACTCTTATTATAAAGAGGTAAGCGTTTGTATGTTTGAGGCGGGTAATCTTCGAAACTAACGAACAGAATTCAAAAATTCTTGCACCATTAGGAAGGTACTTTATCCAAGATTGCTATAGGCTATATTTTATATCAAAATTCCCACGGGAGTGAAACCCCGGACAATATCCAGTCTTTTATAAGGCTGTGTGTTTTTTTTTTCAATATGAACAGTGTTTATGTAGAGCACCTATGGATAAGTGGATGGAGCACACTTTAAAGACCCCATTCCCCATAAAAGTGGGAAAATCATCAAGTAGCAGATGTAGCGACTTCTACAAACATGTATGAGATGACGACTGCACTGCGCTATGAACAAGATTTTCACGCCTACGCCACACGGCCGTCACTGCATTTCTGCGAGCGTTGAGACAGATCGAACATATTTATGCAGTGGACCCCTGGCGGTAATCGGCGTAAAATAAATCGCAATTTGTGATTGGTTATCATTATTTCTTATACGATTAAAATGTTAATTTTGGTAATAAATAGCCGTGTAAATCTGTCAAAATATAATCTGATTTTCTACTACAGTTCGAGTTTCATTTCTGCAGTATACTCTCCAACAGTGGTGACCCGAAGATTTGACATTGATGAGAGAAAGCAACCTTCTACAATGTCTTCAACGGAAGATAGTTTTAAAGATACTCAAGACTCAACTAAGAAATCTCCAGAGTTAGTTACGTTTTCCTTCAAGAAACGAATTCCTCCTTTTTGGCGTCAAAAACCGAGATTATGGTTCGCCCAGTACGAAGCTATCGTCGCGAGCTAGAGAGGATGGGAGATGAGGCCAAATATCAGCTCGTCGTTGCTCATTTGGAGTTTGCAGACATAGAACAAGTTGGAGACCTCATATTATAACCGCCCGCTACGAACAAGTACGGAATACTTAAGGAACGACTGATATCTACATACGAAGAATCAGAGTCTAGACAACTGCAGAAACTTCTCGGAGAAATGGAACTTGGTAGCCAAAAACCATCACAATTATTACGCAGAATGCGTGATTTAGCCCACGAGCGCGTATCAGACAACACTTTGAAGATCATGTGGTCCAGCCATATACCTCCATCAGTTCGTGCTGTCCTTGCTATTAGCAAGGAAACTCAGTTAGACGTTCTCGCATCCATAGCAGACAAAATGACTGAGAAAACCCAGGAAGTCCAATCTGTTTGCTCCTGCCAAGCATCGACGTCGTCAGCAACCAATGAACAGCTACTTAATTAAGAAGATCGACGCACTAGCCAATGAAATCGCCACACTTAAGATGGAAAGATTTGGAACACAAAGATATTCCAGAAGAAGACATAACAGACGTGATTATAATCGTTCTCGCTCGCGGTCAAGATCAGCAGCTGAGAAGAATCCACTTTGCTATTATCACCGAAAATTTGGCAAAGATGCTTACCGCTGTCAGAAGCCGTGCGAATTCAAAAAAGATTCGGAAAACTTTGATGTTAGTTTTCTACGGCTACGCTCTCTGGCTACGACGGAATCCGGGGTCAACGAAATAACAAGTTTCCGTCTATTCATCAAAGATCGTACAACGGGACTCAACTTTCTCATCGATACTGGAGCAAATGTATCTGTACTACCTGCCCGCAAGTTGGATAAGGAACAACATATTCTGACCAACTACCTCTACGCAGCAAACGGTTCGTCGATACCCGCCTACGGTGAACGTATTGTATTAAGATCCCGATTAAGCAACATGAAGTGGTAGTGGTGTAATGGTTAAGACCCACGCCTGTGGATCGTAAGGTCCCAGGTTCGAATCCTACTCGTATCACATGAGTTTGTATAACAATCTGACTCATGTATAGTAGTTTTCACCGACCACCACTTGCTTCCGGTGAAGGAAAACATCGTGAGGGAACCTGCACACCTGCTTGATTATTAACTAGTGTGTGAAATGGAGAAGGCAATGGCATACCACTCCATTACTAATGCCAAGAAAGTTGTTATGTGTAATGACCACAAATAATTAATTAGAAACCAATGTTAGGATCTTGTCTAATTCCAAAGACTGTTCATAACTTAACTTATACATTATACGTTTTAAATGATATTTCATACTTTTACAGCCGCCTTTGCAAGGCCTGCGAATACAGGAGAGTAACTTGGTATAAAGTGAAAGGTTATGCCCGATTTAACAGCAAAGTCTTGCACAAGCGTCTGATGACTATTAGAATTGTTCAGCTGGTACAGCTCAACAAGCTGGTTCCATGCCCCATGAAAACAACCTCCGTTATCACAAAATACATCGCTGGGAAAGCCTCGCCTACTTATAAATCGTTTGAAATTCGCTAGAAATGCTTCTGTTTAAATATCAGAGGTCAACTCTAGATAAATTGCCTTAGTTACAAAACAAACGTAAACACATAGATAGATAGATAAAAACTTTATTTGTAGCCACAGTACACACACATACATCAATGTTAATACAAAAAAATAACTGACACAATAAACGGGTAAACAACAATCACACATAAGAAATGTGTATGTGAGCTGCAGCAATACAAAAAGGTCATGGCTCAACGATGATGTTGCTCCTCGGGGAGCAACGCGTTGATTTTCAGCCATAGCCACAGTAAGTGGAGAGCAAACAAGAAGAGTAATCAATCAGTAAATCAATAAAGTTACTTACATAGAACATTACATGGAAACAGGAAAGAGACGCAACAATAAAATGGAGAATTTTGTTGATCAAGCAATAATTCTGGAGATGTTGTTAAAAACTGGTATGCTTACCAACTTATTCAGCGGCAGTGACCGGCGACGGCGCGTTGGATTATTAATCTTTTGTTTTTCTAGCAAATGAGAGAACAATTGTTTTTTGAATGAAAATTTGGAAATGAAAATTCACATACATAACCTTTAGTTATTACAGCACTCCGAATCCTAGAATATTTTACTTGGACAGGCCCAGCGAAGTCTATTGCTACCTTCTGAAAAGCGCTACATGCAGTTACCCGGTGCTGGGGCAAGGATCCAATCAGTTGCTTCGCTGCATTCGCCTTTAAAATAAATAAATATAATAGGACAAATCACACAGATTGACCTAGCCCCAAAGTAAGTTCGAGACTTGTATTATGGGATACTAACTCAACGATACTATATTTTATAATAAATACATATATATTTACCCGGGCCAATCAGAAAAAAAGATCATTTTCCATCATGACCCGCCCGGGGATCGAACCCGGGACCTCTCGGTTCAATGGCAAGAACCTTACCACTGCGCCACCGAGGTTGTCAAAGAGGTTGTTGTTGCCCTTAGTCTGAAACATACCAAACATTAATATTAATTCCACGTAATGACCCAGACCCTCAGCCATGAGGAATACGACTATGAAGAAGATATGTACATTCTATTATTTGTTTCGACGGACTAAGCTGAGGCTCGCAATTTCCTGTAGCTGCTAAAATGTGTCGTAACAACTGATTTTAGATGTCATTTCCTTGAGATATTATCGTTTTAAACATTTAACTCGGTTTGTGTGATATAAAGTATCTTCGCAGCTCATGAAATAAACAAAACCATATTGAAACAAAAAAAAAACGAAGAATGACTTTTTTTTCCTATTCAATGGTATCTTTGTTTAAATTGCAAATCAATTTTGGAACAAAAAGAGATCAAAGTTAAGATTTAAGACGTAGATTGCCTAATAAATATAATTTATAAGCAAATTTACTTCTTATTAAATTCCCCATCGCCAAATGTACGGTAGAAAAATTGTTTTGTTCTACAACTTCTATTGATCAAGTAGTCCGTAGTATAGAGGTTATCAGTGTAATGATAGCTCAAGACATAATTACTAAAGTTTCCGTTAATTGAAACTTTTCAAAGGTTGTGGGTTGAATGAGACGGACTGACAGCCTTTCACCCAGGATAACACTTCAAAGAGAATTATCTTATTTTGCGTGGGTGTATTGCTGTCTGTATCAGATATTTATTAAGGCCGCAATACCCGCACACTAGCGCACTCGTCATATTTTTATCAATTCCTTTTATTGCGCTATCAAATTAGTCTAAGCGCCAGCGTGAAAGTTTATTACTTGTGGTTATAAAAGGCATAGAATTTCTAGTATATAGGTATGTTACAGCTAAACTCCGAAGTGCGTTTAAACCTAGGTTTGGCCGGCTAGATCTAGATGCAGCCGGTCTCATGTGGCTTTTGGGAATTCGGGGAAGGCAACATATGATAATAGATTTTTTTATTCGTCCCAATTAAGAGAAGCTGAGATCGGTCAGAGACCACACTGCCCATTCATTACTCAAAGTCTTCAGGTTAAACTCCTACATTCATATATTTGCGTTTCTTTTAATTTTTGACCTTTGAAAAATCAAAGAATATTCTAGTGATAATATTAATGTATTGTTAATGCTAAATATAAACACTTCCCATGTCCCAATTGTTTGGTTTGTCAAACACTTGTATGTCTGTACCTGTCTCATTGACAAGCGTTGAACAGAATTCAAATTGGATCAGAGGAAAATTAAGGAAAGTCCACATTTCGACGTTATATGTTATATTTTTAACTGGATGTGGCCAAATTGAAAATTACCTTATCGTTAATTTATGACACACAGGCTCTGCTTAGTTCAGACACCAGTCTCTCACAATCTTTATTTGTTATTCCATAAAACACTTGCACTTATCTTTATAGAAAAATTGTAGAGAAAACAATCCATTTTTAAATTTTCAATTTCGACGAACTCTGTGTCTTATTAGTCACACCTGTCCACTATGTGAAGTTCCCGATTCTGATTCCCAGCACGGGCAAATATTGGTACCTGTGATCACGAATATTTGCCTGCGGTTCTGGCTGTATAGTGCCAGTTTGTATTCGTATTCTTCGTACCCGTGATACGAGCTTAGTGTTTACCATTTATTTATTTGATGTTATTGATTATCTAGCTAGATAATACAGCTATAGAAGCTATATACAGCTAAATACAGCTATATTTAGTCTAATAATAGTTAGGAAGACTGCTTATTTGTTTTAAGATTTGACGACCTCGGTGGCGCAGTGGTAAAGTTCTGCCACTGAACCGAGAGGTCCCGGGTTCGATGCCCGGTCGGGTCATGATGGAAAATAATCTTTTTCTGATTAGCCCGGGTCTTGGATGTTTATCTATATATGTATTTGTTATAAAATATAGTAAGTATTGTTGAGTTAGTATCCTATAACACAAGTCTTGAAATACAAATACAAATATTCTTTATTTTGCTAAGAAATTGAACATTTATTTATTTATTTAAGATAAAATACAATAAGCAGTATACAGTAAGTCAGTCTTCTTCGTCTTCTTCTTCTTCTTTGAGTGTCGATGGCAAATCAACGCTCTATTGGGTGCTACCTAAATATATTCTTGCCAGAACCGAGCCACTGATGGCTTTAACCGAAGCTGCCATTAAGTCAGCCCGAGTACAGGTGTTTCGGCACTCGGGACAATAAAAAGTCAAGAAACGGTATTCCATTTCTTGTAAATTTACATCTAGGGCTTAGCTTAATTTATTATTATTTGGCCTCGAAATTAATTTCCTCTTATTCCGGCCGAGGCAAGTCATTATTTACATAATCTCTTTGATTTGTGAAATAATAACACGAATTGTGCCTTTAACAATTCTCGGTGTTGTGGTGTAAAGTTTAATTTGTTTTCAGCCTTTTCATAGCCACCAATTAATAAAATAATGTTAACAAAGGCATAATTTTCTATTTCTATTTAAATTTATTTTATAACTAGCTTTTGCCCGCGGCTACGCACGCTTCCGCTCATAACTTACTATCTAAGAATAAATTAAACATTTGTTTGTAGCTTATTATTGTCAATATTTCGGGTTTTAAGCAACGTATCACGATGATACTGTACTAGATTTTAAGTTAGACCATCTTCTACACAACTGTGAAAATCGCATCCAATTATATCAATTACTTTTTGTGTGATGCGTAAACAAACATGCAGATAGACATTTACAGTTTTATTATATGTTACAATAACTCATTTACATTTTTTATACAAATATGCATGTATCGCGGGTCAGATGATCACAAGTACAGAAACGGATACAATACACCCAAAACCGCAGACAAATATCCATGATCAAAAAAATTTCCAGCTGGGAATCCAACCCAGGACCTCCGGTTAACGGACGAGTGTGGCGATCACTGCGATACGGAGGTCGTCTGTATACGCTAATCTAATTGGTAAAAGTAATTCGATTTATGCAAACATTAATACAACACTTATGTTTGCTGTGAACTTCATACAGGCTTGTGACGTCATTAAAATGTTCCACGCAAGTGGCTCGGTTACCTGGAGTACTGCTTTTAATGATATATAATCTGTGGGTGGAGTGACACGATTAAGAAAAATAACGCCATTGTACAATAATTATTTATTATAATTTAAATATGAAAAAGACTTTGTTAATGATAAGATGGACAGAAATTATAAGAACGCAATATTCTTTACAATGGATTTATGTGGACAGGCATATTTATGCCAATTTCAGAAGTGCGCCTGCGCTGGTACTGCTACACCTTCCACGTTAAGAATGCAATAAAAAAAATGAGTATTGAACAATTGTCTGAATATGCCATTAGTCAGGTTCTGGTAGAAGAGGGAAACTCTTCGAACTCTTCGAGGGAAACTGTCGACTTGCTTGACCGTGTGACGTGGAGACGACAAAGTAGGAAAGCGGATCCTGGGCTCCGACACTCAACTGCTGAGAAGCTGCCGGAAAACGGTGAGATGATAGAGAGAGGGATATTTACGCCATATTGAATTATTTACTTATAAGGAGCATATTTGTTAATTTACGTCTTCGGAGACAAGGCTGCGGTCAATATATGATGTATGCTAAGTTCAATGAAGAATTTTAAATTTTCTATTTTCATTTCTAGTAGAAATAAAAGTCTGTGGACCAGCATTAGTCTTATAAGGACATAGTACTCCACAGCTCCTCTATTCTAGAGCAGGGGCGACAATTTAATGAGTGGCGGCTACGTTGTACTTCTGAGCGTGCAAGTATATCCGGCTCGAACGACCATCATATATTGTCAGAAAATAATATAGGGAAAATTGATAGGTCTTCTCTGCTCAAGTTGGCCAGCAACTGGCTGTATTTTTGTTTACGCGGGAATGCTGCCAGCGTTCGTGGTACCGTCAGATAGGTAATTTTAATTAAATTTGTAACTATGACAGGAGAAATTAGGGAACATTTAACTTTAACTTGTTCTGATTTTTTGTTTGTGGAACAACAAAGGGTTGTATTATTGTAGTGGAGACTTTTAACCAACGCTAGGATAATATAGTTGAATAAAAACAAAAACATATTTTATTTCATAATTCAGTCATTATTAATTTGTTTTATGTTTAATTAGCGATTCGGCCTTGCTTTGCACGAGGTACAAAAACCTTCGGGAATAAATTAATAAAGTAACAGTAAAAACTGCATAAAAATCCGTTGCGTGGTATAAGAAGGTTAGAAACAGACAGATCCTGTGGACGACTTATTGTTTTATACGATGTAGTGATTTCAATACTTCCTGTTATTTGTTTAATGTATTTAAATGATCTAAGAGAAGCCTATATTGTATGTGGTGAAAGTTATTGAATGAAACATCGTGAGAATGTGTCATCATATGAATAATAAACTTTCTATAAACTATCTATAGTACAATATCTATACACTATATCTGTGATAACAATAGGCAACTAGACAAAATTTGTCTGAGACCGTCCGTGAGACTGTATGATGTGGAGACGGGAAAGTAGATAGATATCGTACTAAAATTATAAATGCGAAAGTTTGTGAGGATGCACGTGTGTATGTATGTTTGTTCACGTAAAATCTACTGGACGGATTGTTATGAAATTTGGTACACGGGTAGAATATTACCTGGAATAACACATAGGATACTTTTTATCCCGAAATTTCCACGGTAGCGAAGCCCCGGGGTGCAGTTAAAATCATGTAATTGTGAATACCAGATATAAACACACAGATAAACAAACAGCAGTATTAAACGGTCTGTCTCAGTATATATAGCAAAGCGGATTCAACGCTACGACCCGGTGATCGAATGGTCCCAGGTTGGAATCCTACCCATGCCATATGACTGTGTTTAGTTTGTGTACTAATCTAAGTCGTCACTTTTATCAAGCTAAATATTTCAAAGACAAAGACAAGATTATTTATTTGCAAAAACATGAGTTTACATTTTTTTACAATGTGGTGTTAAAAGAAGAACTTAATTCTACACGTTTCACCGTCCACGGGTGTGCAAATTTAAATGGAGAGCATGCTATCATCCCACAAAACAAAATCGAATAAATAAAAGTAATTACATTTTTATCTAAATCTATCATTAAAAAAATAGTTCAAATTATAATAACATTTATCAATCAGCAAGGTGCTGAGGTGATTTTAAAATAAATTTAAATTCTGATCTTTAACTTGTTGTGGAATTTTGTTATAAATTTTAGGTGTTAGGTAGGCATTTCATCCGATAAACTCTCAAAAATTCAATAGAAAACTTACAAATTGTTTATATATAGGATATGGTACAATGCGGTTGACATGTCTGGTTCTCAACTGCTAATAACAAGTTTATTTGTTGGACAAATTAAAAAAAAAAACCCCGACTTTCAATATTCATTGCGCTACAACTTATGAACGGCTGAACCGATTTTCATGAAACATAGCCAATAACACTCGGGATAAAATTATCTATGATATAAAAAAAAAAACTAAACGAAAATCGGGTGATCCGTTTAGGAGCTAAGATGCCACAGACAGATACTCAGATATACAGAGAGACACGTTAAACTTTTAACACCCCACCTTTTGCATCGGGTGTTAAAAACCTCTAAATAAAAATAGAAAAATAAGACATCCAGCAATATAAGATTCAAAACGCGTAAAAACTAAGCTAAATTCCACAGAGTAACTCCAAAATATCCCGTTAGAGGGCGTCCTGTAGCGATATTACTATGTGGGCCGTATTCAGAGCGATTTATTGCCGTAGCGGGTCTCTGCACTGAATTTCAATCTGTCTGCGCGCGCTGATTAAATTTTTCCCCGTGAAATGTTGCGATATGAAATTTAAAATACTCAAATCTCGCTTTATCGGGACCGGTTATATCTGGTGTCGCTTTGATTTTCCACTGAACGGATTATACTTAGCAACGGCTAGTGGATTTTTTCATTAATACCGTAAAAATTAAAAACAATATTGTTACATCGTGACTGTTGAAAATAACACCTATTATGGATTATCCGTACGTTGTGAACAAGTGTTATCTTTTGTGTTTTAAGTGTTATTTTTTTTAACCCCCGACGCAAAAAGAGGAGTGTTTAGTTTGACCGCTTAGTGTGTCTTTCTGTCTGTGTACGTGGCAACGTATATAGCTCATCAACGACTTTGTCGACCTCGGTGGCGCAGTGGTAAGGTTCTTGCCACTGAACCGAGAGGTCCCGGGTTCGATCCCCGGTCGGGTCATGATAGAAAATGATCTTTTTCTGAATGGCCCGGGTCTTGGATGTTTATCTATATATGTATTTATTATAAAATATAGTATGAGTTAGTATCCCATAACACAAGTCTTGAACTTACTTTGGGGCTAGCTCAACCTGTGTGATTTGTCCTAATATATAGATATGTCCTTATTTATTTAACGGGTGAACCAATTTGAATGCAGATTTTTTTATAAAATTTTTATGCGATGGTTCTTAGATGTGTTTGATCAAAATCGGTTCAGCCGTTCAAAAGTTGTCGCGAAATGAATATTGAAAGTCGGGTGCTTTTTATTATATGTCTAACAAATAAACTTATATTAACCCCCGTGATAGAAGTTATAAGTTTAAACTTGTCTATTTCTGTATGTCTGTCTGTGGCATCGTTTCAACCAAACGATTTTTATTTCATCGAGAGTGTTCTTATTTATGTTTAGATGTTGATGTAGTTTAGGTGAGATGATACCATGCAACAACTTCGAGGAGGGACTTCCTAAATTTTTACTTTAGTTTTTATTATACACCATAAATTCTTATTTTGCCAAAAAATAAATATAAATGTATATATGAATGCGTCACGATTCCATTCAATCGTGTAGCTGATGCTTTCTTGCTTTTGGTCTGTTTTAGTGGTACAGACATAAAAACAAACATTTATATTTGTGGTTAGCGTTGGTTGGTATTTGGTGTGTAGCGAATAAACCGAAATTTATATGAACATCTTCTCTTCTTCATAGTCGTATTCCTCATGGCTGAGGGTCGTGGTCATTACGTGGAATCAAACACACACAACAACTCTCTTGGCATTAGTAATGGAGTGGTTTGCCACTGCCTTCTCCATTTCACACACAAGTCATTAATCAACCAGTGTGCAGGTTTCCTCACGATGTTTTCCTTCACCGGACGCAAGTGGTGGCCGATGAAAACTACTACTATAGTAGTTTTATGTTATGTTTTATTATTGTTAAATGGAGAAGGCAATGGCCGACTCGTGTATACATGAGTCAGATTGGTATACAAACTCATGTGGCACGAGTAGGATTCGAACCTGGGACCATTTGATCCACAGGCGGGCCGTCCAAACCATTACACCACCACCGCTCTTACACGTTAAATATTTCGTATAGACAGTCACCGAAACAGCTTAAATAAATGCTAACAACATTCCATTTTATTCCACAAATTCACGACAACATAAGCACACACCAAGGACTCTGAAGTAGGCTCTTGGTTCATTAAAATGTCGCGGCACGACTCGTGTGAAGAGGCTCTAGTGTCCACTCGCAGGACCGCGTGAAGCTAGACTCCATAGACTCGGAATAGAGTAGACAGTTTTCAATATTATGTTATTTTATGTATAGATATAGTACTATATAGAAAGATGCCCCGCGCGCTTCTGATTTTATTTATGCCTACATTTTGTATTTATGTAATACTATGTAACTAATTTGTGTAATAAAGTTTTATTGTATTGAATTATGATTGGATTGAGAAAATTTAAACATTTGAAATACATGTACAAAAGGCTCCTTTAGAATCAGTTTGTTTTTTTTTTTGAAGTTTCTCTCTGTCTTCTGTCTGATAATGCCACTGCCTACTAAGTACAATGGAAAGTTTATATCTATCTATACTATTATTATAAAAAAGGTATGCATTTGTGAGTTTGTATGTTTGAGGTGGGTAATCTCCGAAACTACAGAACCGATTTTCTTTCACAAAAATTCTTTCACCATTAGAAAGGAACATTATTCAAGATTGCCATAGGCTATAATTTATTTCGAAATTCCCACGAGATCGAAGCCCCGGGCAGCATATAGTTACATATATTCTTGTCTTACCGGTGTAAGGTACAATACGATAATTTCTAACAGCCCATGTAATGGAGCCAATTTTTGAAATCAGCTCGGTAGTTTCGGAGATTACCCGCTTCAAACATATAAACTCACAAAGTCACAAACTCACAAACGCTTACCTCTTTATAATAATAGTATAGATTACTAGTCCAGTAGATCAGCGAAAAAAAAAAAGCCACTTTATTTCAACTCATGATTTAACTTAATTAACATTTATAATTTGAAATCACAATATTAATACTTAATGCCATAAAAACTTCATAATTCCCAGCCATTAGTTGTCGAAATGAATTTCCGCGTGAGTTTAATGGAATTAAAATCCACTGCATCCCGGAACTCCCCGTGCTTCCGGACACTTCCGGGAAATGCCGTTGTTTTACCGTTGGGAGCTAATTCATCGTTTGTGTTCAACCACATTGTGTAATAATATCAGAGTTCACATATACATACAATATTTATTCTTTAGAAGAATAAAAAGTTAATACTGATTCGCCGAGTCGACACGAAAAAGAAGATTAAGAAGGGGACATTTTGTAACAGGGCCTAACCTACTGGTTATAACACAAGTTTATTTCTTAGACAAATAAAAAAAAAAAAAACCCGACTTTCAATATTCATTTCGCTACAACTTTTGAACGGCTGAACCGAATTTCATCAAACATATCCAAGGACCACATCACATAAAAATTAGCTATCAAATAAAAAAACGCATCCAAATCGGTTCACCCGTTGATGAGTTACGGTGCCATATACACAGACAGACACACTTAACGGTCAAACTTATAACACCTCTCTTTTTATCGTTTTCGTCAGGGGTTACAAATCTGGGATCGAAAGAAGAGTGTCATTTGTCCTACTATATAAGTAATAATGATGATAAATATCAACTCATTCTTTCACAAAAATAAATATTATTTTAGACAATACAAATGCTCTCCATTTTCACATGGAATTACACGGAACCACGCCACACTCCCGCCTCAACGCACGTTGAATACCATCCTTTTGGTTTATTTTTCTTCTAGTCTAAGAGCTAGTGTACTTATGACGCTATGAATATGACACAGGGTAAAACCAAATGAATTAGTGTAAGCATATCGAATAGTTTCCATCACATTTGTCACTGTATTTGAAATTTAAGACCCATACAATTTATAAAAAATCGTGTAATGTTAAATACGTTACATTTTGTCTTTCATATCAATAGTGCTTTATCCTCAGCTAATTAGGCGTCAAAGATCAGGATCAGTTACCTTTTAAAAATACATACGCTGTAAACAGGATAGCACAAAACATGTTGTTATCTAAGTTATTATTTATTAACGCTAATCAATTTGGTTCATTATAAGCAATTTGTCTTAAATACAATAAAAATATCTCAGATTTTTGTATTTGAACAACACCATAAAGCAAAAATGATTTGGTGTTGTTTAAATCTACTCGATGAGAGAATAAATTATTTTCAAACTGTGTACAGAAACGGGTTTATGTTCAATACATTATCTTTTGTTTTTTTTTTCAAAAAGTCTAAGCACGTACACAGTGATAGCAACACACCCTACTAAATAAAACATTGAAGATTTTTTGGGGATAAACATGGTAAAATATTAAATTCCAATAAAACATGTCTGATTGTGTATTAATTTTTAATAGATTCATTTTTATTTCACAGAAATATATTATTTTAACTTTTAAAAGACTTTGAAAAAGACGTGAGACTTCCAGAACCTGTCCCCTAGACTATAACAAGATGACAGGACCATTCTACCTCAGCATTGCATTTTATTTCAGCGGCATATTCGAGGTTTCCAAGTGATTTAACTTGGCTGTGAACCGAATCAGTTTGATATTCGCTCTATAGTTTTATTGTCTACCATTGGTTTTTTTTTTAGTTTTCAACACATTTGAACATAATAATGTTGACGAATTGTCATACTAACACTTCTACTTTATTCAATTGAAGTGTTTATTAAGAGATTTTATGTAAAAGAAAATGTTATTTATTTCAAACATTGCGGTAAATTGCATAGAAATTGATAAAAATATACGTATTTGTGGCGCTAGTTTGGTACCTAGTTCGCTCAGTTTTGAGATAAATTATCTAATCGGGCGAGGGTACCGGTGTAATACAAGTATATAACGCTGTGTCCTACATATTATAAAAAGAAGTCTCCATGTCGCGTCTGTCTGCATGAACGCGATTATTCTAAAACTACCGGACGGATTTTTGTACGGTTTTCACCGGTGATAGTGTGTGTAATTGAAATTGACGTCTTTGGAGAAAAGGCTACGGTGAAGTTTGTTGCGCCGCTTCTCCTCCACCTGCGCTTGGAAGTCAGCAGTAGTCTGTAAAATTGACGTTATTTATAAGTGATGTTGATATCATCCTAAGTCGAATAAAGAATTTTATATAAATATATATAATATAAATATATTAGGACAAATCACAAAGATTGAGCTAGCCCCAAAGTAAGTTCGAGACTTGTGTTATAGGATACTAACTCAACGATACTATATTTTATAACAAATACTTATATAGATAAACATCCAAGACACGGGCCAATCAGAAAAAGATCATTTTTAAATCATGACCCGACCGGGGATCGAACCCGAAACCTCTCGGTTCAGAGGCAAGCACTCTACCACTCTGCGCCACCGAGGTCGTTAAAAATTTTGAATTTGAATTTGTGATTACTGATGAAGGTTGTAATATATAATTTATTATAGTTTTACCCGAGCGAAGCCGGGACGGGCCTCTAGTTTAAACTATGTTAAAGGCTGTTAAACGACTGGAACAAAATAGTTCTTCCGTGAACTACTTGGTTTATACCATTGAGCGCCCGGGTGATATTACCCAGGTGCATAAAGCAGCAGATATTTCGATTGTCCTCATTTTAGCTGGAATTGGGTCGACTTATTTAGTGTCTCTTTGTTTTCCTAAGAATCAATTCACCCAAGGAATCGTTTGCGATTTTTTAAATAACTCATGTGGATAGTAGCTATAAGAGAACTGACGCTGAACATACGTTTTGCTTACGTAGCTAACAACACTCTCGATTAAACTCGCTATCAAATAAAATAAAAAAAGATTTAAATTAGTTCAGTCGATCGGCTGTTATGATGCCACGGACAGACATGCAGACACATAGACACGCTCCTTCTACGACGACCTCGGTGGCGCAGTGGTCAAGTTCTTGCCACTGAATCGGGTTCGAACCCCGGTCGGGTCATGATGGAAAATGATCTTTTTCTGATTGGCCCGGGTCTTGGATGTTTATCTATATATGTATTTGTTATAAAATATAGTACCGTTGATTTAGTATCCCATAACACAAGTCTCGAACTTACTTTGGGGCTAGCTCAATCTGTGTGATTTGTCCTAATATATTTATTTATAAATATATTCCTTCTGTAAAACTGCCAAGTCACGATGTGACGATGATACTCCTTGAAGTTATTATAAGTCTTTAAATAACAATAAGTCTGTGTAATACTCTATCCAATTAATCTTGTAATCTATTTGACGAGAAAAAGGAATATTATACTGAACTTTTCAATTCAAGACTAAGACGGCATATCACATCCAAAACCTTCTGAAAATGGGTGGACATTAAACCCAGAAATCGATCCCATTCGCTAAGATAAATGTGTGTACGCCACAAAAACCCAATCTTATTGGATCGAATCAGATGGCAGATAACGATTCGCGTAAGTGGATGGACAATTTTGTTGTAGTTTTTGGAAGCGAATTAGGGATAATGGGGGAGGGGGGTGATGTCAAGGTTTTGCGTTATTTTTAGAAGAAGAATCCTACAATTTCTTGAGTGCTCCTTTTCATTAGTTGCTATTATGCTATCTATTCGAACTGTGAGATAACAATGGTTGACGTTTTCCTTAAAATTTCCGTGAAATTTTCTGGCGGTTTTTACAAAAGAATGTTGGTAAAATTCTTTGGACGTTGTGATTTAAATTTTTTGCGATTTTATTTATCTTGCTTATAAAATCATTAGGAGATAGGTAAGATGTCGTCAGATAAGATGAAGAGGATCAGATATGAGTGATGGCGCGAAAGTGGCAACAAATAGCTATTTTTATATATTTTTTTAATTCTTAGTACTACACAATCCCTCAATATACCTGATAATAGTATTATCTAAAAAATTGAGGGTTTAATATTCGATCAAATATCCCTGTAGAAACCCCTCTCGGGCTAAATGCAACATCAACTCAGGTTTAAAAAAGTCTTTGCAAACAATTTTGTCTCACGTTTTCAGCTACTTCAGATGTTTTGTGTTACCTACATTGACAATTAGAAAGACCTTTCTCAAAACACGTTCTTTTTCCACTTCCATACAGTTGACCGTACATAAATAAATGTTGAAACGGGTTTCATCCCGCTAAAGATTGATCGCTCTTTCCAAATGCCTACTGGATACAATTTGCGCTTTACACTTTACTTTTTCCTAATTTCTTTTATTCTCCCTCGATATACAACTCTAAATCTATAGAAACTAGGTCCATATTCGCCTGAACTTACAATGGTCATGCATGCTTATAGGCCGTACCAAGAAAATTGGCCCCATTTTAAAAGAATGATGATATGTCCTTCCCCAAAAGCGTTTGCGATTTCTCACAATTTTATCGCCTTCTCAGTAAAGGAACTATTTTTAGTTATAACTGCTTTTGCTATAGGTGTATTATTCTTTGGAAATGTATAAAAAACTGGAATGACCTTTCCCGATTATAGAAACGGTGGTATCATCCGATAATTTTTAAAAATAAATTTAATCTATATAATGTAATATTTTTGAGAGTACGGCAATTTATACATAAGCAATCGTAGCGCTGCTTTCAATATATTTTTTTTTTTAAATACTAACCGCCCGTCCCGGCTTCGCTCGGGTAAAAATATAATCAATTATACACTTAAACCTTTTTTAGGAACCACACTATTGGTGAAAACCGCATGAAAATCCGTGCAGTAGTTTTTAAGTTTATCACGAACAGACAGACAGACGCGGCAGAGGACATTGTTTTATAATATGTAAGGATACTTAAAATGTATCCTATAAATAAGTTAAGTGTACATGTACAGTGATTTATATTAAACTGGCGTGGTTACGCTCTTTAAATTTGTCACTAAATATTACAATAAAATCAGTGTTCCAATTATTAAATTGGCTATTATCCAACTAGTCAAATCAAACACTTTTTCTAATATAAAAAATGGAGATTATATGACAGTAATGTATTGTGACGTCACGAATTTTTGAGCCAAAAAGTATTTCTAAAACACTATAATGACACAGAAAAAATTGTAAATATTGCAATTAATAAAACCGAGCAATTAAAGTGACATTTAATTATCGTGAAGAAAAAATTGTAAATATTGCAATTAATAAAACCGAGCAATTAAAGTGACATTTAATTATCGTGAAGAAAAAATTGTAAATATTGCAATTAATAAAACCGAGCAATTAAAGTGACATTTAATTATCGTGAAGAAAAAATTGTAAATATTGCAATTAATAAAACCGAGCAATTAAAGTGACATTTAATTATCGTGAAGAAAAAATTGTAAATATTGCAATTAATAAAACCGAGCAATTAAAGTGACATTTAATTATCGTGATTGTATAAAAAAACCTTTTCAATTTTTTTACATTTTTTTCCTGTCAAATATAGCTAATTCTATGTACCTACTTATAATGTCTAAAATCGTACCTAGTTTTTCTTTCTCATTTCTAAATCACTTCAGATTCACTTCAGATGAAAGAGATTAGCAATAACATTGGCCAAAGAATATGATAATAGACAGCCTGCACCCTAAGCCAAAATATTCCCCCAATTCCCACCGGGTACAAAGACCTGAAAGTAACCTTTTACAGTCAATTATTCCCATGACAAATCTGAATATTCCCAGAATTCCTCCCTTCCCGGAACTTGACCCAATCTACAGTAGGGATTATCTAGATCAAAGACGTTCCAATTCAGTGATATTAGAGATCAATCAACGACAGTAAAGTGGATACTACTGAATATTCAATCAACTTTATTAATCAGCTGATATTATGTTATTATATAGCTTAATTCCACGAAGACATCGTCCTTAATTTGCACGTAAATTAATCAATATATCGATGAAAACAAAATTAACAAATGGTATTCTTTTCCTAATATATTGTAAAACAAGGTCCTTTTCTGCGTCTGTCTGTCTATCGTACCACTTTGTAGGTCCGTCGAGCTTCATTGTTTTCTATAAGTTTTGACACCGACGTGCGTTGACGTACGTCGAAACTTCACAATTTTCTGTGTTGTATGTCGACGGACGTCTAAATGACGAGGGAAGTAATGAGTTATGCGGCATGGTTCTTGCTGTCCTTGCACAGAACTAAGATTTCTCTTGACAATTAAAGGTGACCTGGTTTGTTATCTCATAGGTACATGAATATGGTACAAGTGAAAAGGGCAGTTTTAAGATTTTTTTTGATGTGTCTGTATTATTTTAAACCACGTTAATCTACACATATAACATATGTTAAAGAAAGTCAATTATGTGGGTCTTTATGGGACTAATAGAGGCCAAAACATTTTGTTTTTAGAATTTTTCTCTGTTTTTTATATGTTTGCCCGCGCCTGTTTTTGTCTGAATAGCAAGTCTAACTTAAAATGTTGTATAGCAGAAGGTCTAACTTAAAATTTGGTATAGGTTTCATCGCGATACGTTGCTTAGAACCCAAGATATTGATAATAATAAGTTACGAGTATAAGCGGACGCATATTTAAGAAGTTGCATGTAATATATTTAAATTATGAATTAAAAGTTTTTAATCTATTTCATAACTCCTTTTAAGGCTTCATTCGTTTATCTCAAAAATGTACCTACTTTTATAGTTTACTAGCTTTTGTCCGGGGCTCGCCTGCACGTATTTGAAACAAACATGATTTTCATACAAACTTTCACCCTCCATTACAGTAATTTGGGAGTTGATTTTTGAAAAAAGGCCGATAGCCTATATTTGAACGGGGATACTTAATTAAATGCATACCAAATTTCATCAAAGTTGGACCAGCAGTTTAGCCGTGAAAGACAGACAGATAGACAGACAGACAGACTTTCGCATTTTAGTATGGATTTTACTTTAAAAACATTTTTTTTTCTCCTTTGCGCGTTGACGCTCTCCAACGATATCTGAATTAGATCCTGGACAAGTGTTGTTCCATGACCACAACTTTGTCGGTGGCATTAACCCATCGTGAATACAAGAGTGAGGGGCAAAATTTCAAAACTTTCAATATTAATTTCCTACAGCAGTATCGCTGTAGCTTGTCACTTGGACCACACGTCACAGTGCAAGATTATACCCAGCGAACACCGCCAGCATATCAATGATTCTGAATCACGCGCAGTCGACACAAACCTTAATCAAATATACAGGTTTCTTTCTAAACTTAATAAGAAATATGATATTGTTTATAGCAACCTTTAACGTGCAACTGTGATATGTTTGTTTGGTCTAATGGTTGCCTGATAGAGAATGCTATGTGGTTTTAAGACCACCTTTTGTAAATATTTTTTGTAATTTTTTACGCGAAAATAAGTAAATAATGTACAATTTGTAAGTTTGTTCTGATTGTAGTGGTATTTATGTGCGTGTGGTCTGTGGGCCCACTTCTTGAAATTCTATGAAATTACGCTTGGAATTTAGTGAACATTCCAAATGAATTGTGAAAGTTGCAATTAGATTTAGTGTACTTTTGCTCAGTATAAAAAAATACCTATTTTCCCTTTTTTTTATGACTGTGAACACAGTATGAACCTGTGCAACTAAAAGTATGTTTTTTTATGTTTACAGTAAAAAAAATGGGATTATATTATATTAAAAGAGAGATAACAAAATTACGTTTATGCAACGTACGAAGCGGTGCGCGGTGGTGGTGTAATGGTTAAGGCGCCTGTGAACCGAAAGTTCACACGTTCGAATCCTACTCGTGCCGTGTGCTCGTTTGCCCACTATGCTATAAAAATAATCATCATCATCATCTGCAGCCCTCCGTGACCCACTGCTGGGCACAGGACTCCTACCTTCTCCGCCAACCATCTCTGTACTGGGCCACCCCCATCCAGTTGTTGCCAGCAATTTCCTTTACATCATCGACCCATCTAGCCGCCGGATGTCGGATGGGTACCACTTAGTTGCAGCTTTACTCCACCTTCCATCATTCCTTCTAGCCAGGTGCCCAGCCCAGTTCCATTTTAATGTCGCGACTCTGGAGGCCACGTCTTGAAATAATATATTTTCTAATTTCTTCCCAAAAAGTTTGCAAAGCCAATTAGGAGTTCGGTTTGCGCTTCACTTTTTGGGAAGAAGAAGGAAAACGTTTTCCTTCCTTAGGAAAACTTATCTTTGGAACATCATAAAGTATCTCTCGAGATTATCTGCATGACGGTACTAAAACTAAAAACCATTTTGAATATCAGTTAAAAAGTAAATTTAACTTTGAGCTCAGTGGTGTGGATATCACAAGATGCCACTCCGCTCGAGCAAGCCACGTACGTTCCTAGTTGCCAACTTTAAAAATATACTTAACAAATTCCGTACCGTTTAATTTTAGCAAAGTTTCCAACTTTGCAATTAACAAGATCGGTAGTTTAATTTTAATAAAGTTTTGTACGAATATTTTTCAAGTTTGTGTCTTTACATTCATTTTTATCAAACTAAAATGATAACAGCCAGAATGTTATTAACAAAATTTTATTTTTGATTATACATGGATAGAACAGTATGGCAACATCTAGGTTTAGCCGGCTAGACCTAGAAGCAGTCGCACTTCGAGGTTTAACCATAACTTATATATTCAAAATATGATTAAATTCGGTAAATCTATAAGTTATATTACTATGCATATAACTCAAATAACTAATTTGAATTTTAAACAAATTTAAAGAAAAGGAATCATGCCTTGTAGAAAAAACTGAATTCCCAAAAAAGTCGTTTCGGACAAAAAAGATCTGAAATAATTTCATTTTCCGTACAAAAGCAAACAGACTGGACAACCAATCCGGAACGAAATAAAAATAAAACAATGGAGTCAGCATGAGCACGGGAAAAAATTGGCGGGAACAATCCCGGACAGCCTATTTACGGTCCTAATTGATACCCTGCGACCGGTCAGAAATGATGACATAGGGCCACAAAACACGATGTTCTTGCAAAATAAGATATTTCAGATCACTCATGATCTATAAATAAAAAAAATAACGGTACGGAGCCCTTTAAAAGAAACTACCTAATTGTTAAATATCACTTTTATTTATTTGTATAAACTGAAAATAATACAAAAACATTGCTTGCTGTGCTAACGCCATATCTGTTTCGGCGACTACATCCGTAGATAAAAAATGTGAAATGAATTTAAATCACCTTCCTGATATTACGTCAGCCATTTTCAAAGGGCTAGCTTACGATAAGCCAACTAGTAGAAAGTTGATTGATGCTAGTTCAATTATTGATCGGCCTAGGTGTTCAGTGAATGCCGGCATTAATGACCGGACTAGCCTTCCAATGAAATGGCTGATTTTACCAGATGTTTGCAACCTATGTATTATGTGCGTATTAATATCAATGATTTAGATTTAAAATATTTCGATTCTTTTGTTTTATGACGACCTCGGGCGACGCAGTGGTAAAGTGCTTGCCTCTGAACCGTAGGTCCCTGGTTCTATTCCCGGTCAGGTCATGATGTAAAATGATCTTTTTTTGATTAGCTCGGGTCTTGGATGTTTCTATATATTATGTATTTGTTATGTAAATAGTTTGAACTTACTTTGGGGCTAGCTCAATCTGTGTGATTTGTGATTATTTGAATTTATTTGTATTTATTTGAAATTAAAACGGAAAACTAAAATAAATCACACTATTTCATAGCCCGAAAGCGGCATTACAGTTCGTTAGATCCTATCATATCTATATCCCTGCTAGGCACATCACATGTGAGAAATCAACGGGAGCTGCACGTTACAATCTGAATTCTAACTGTGGGACATAAGGTTGAAAATTAGTTACATGTCGTGATTAATTCGAAATGGTTGTTCTAAATTGTCACAGCTTTCGTATGTGATTGATGATTGTAATGATATTCATTGTTTATTTAGTATCAGGTTGTATTAAACAAAAATAACGTCAAATAACCATTGCATAAAATAACTTTACACGGAACCACTTCCCCACTCGTCCGCCTCAGCGCCGCGTATCGACGCAAAACTTTTTGTGAGAGAAATTACAATAAGGTGACTCCTCTTTGTATTTGTTTCGTGATCCTATCATATTGTATTACCGCGCTAACGAACTGAGCTCCCAGATGGCGAGATTGATTTTACGGTCTGTGTTATTGTGAAAATTACCTTTTGATTTAGTCTCTTCTTGCGCAAAATTGAGAGAAAGAAAAAAGTATTTTCAAATTACATGAGTACCTACATACCAATTTGTGTTAAAGAAAGCTTTAACCTACATATTAAACCGACTATGCTTTTGCAAATAATGCGAAAACTAATCTCAAACTCTTCCTCGTAACAGCGTAAATTTGTTTCTATCTGACAAAGGACGGAAATGTGTAACATGAAGTCGGGGCACCGTGCGACTGATTGGATTAATCGCGAAAATACACATGCTAGAAAATGTATTAACTTACACATTCGCATTCTAGCTTCCGGCACAAATAAATAAATAAATGCGAAACTCTGTCTGTCTGTCTGTCTGTCTATCTGTCTGTCCGCTTTTACGCCATGCATGTAGTTAAAGTCCCCCGTTCAAACATATGCTACTTTTTTTTACAAAAAATGAACCCCCAAATGTCTATTAATGGGGGGTGAAAGTTTGTATGAAAATCGTCTGTTCCGCTTTCGCTAATAATTTCACGCGGGCGAAGTCACGGGCATGAACTAGTAATCTATATATATCCTAATGAACATGTGTGCTGAGAGAATAAATTAAGCAGTCACTGGTTGTGAATAGGTATGTTTACTATTATGCATTTGCGAGTGGGAATCGCTAGAGGCTTTGCACCCGTGGAAATTTCAGGATAAAAAGTACTCTATGTGTTATTCCAGTCCCACAGTCTGCAGTTTTAAAACTTCAGTCATAAAGCAAGACGAGACATAACGGTACAAATGTAAACGTAAATAGTAACAACAGAGACATTGTCCGACCATCGCAGGTCACGTATCGTATCGGATTTCATTACGGCGCTAACGAACTGAGCTCCCGGAATAAAACTGGAATTGATTTTGCCGTCTTTGTTACAGTCAGGTCTATATAACTGATTGTCCTCCATGAAATAAACGGCGTGGTTTTATATAGATTATAGGACACAGCCAAACGTACACATATTTGATGTTTTTTAGCAACCAGCCGTTTATTGCGAGGGTTTTTCGGATTCTTTATTCGTCACTCTGTCAGTTTATTGGTGGAAAAAGCCTTATAAGATCGCCTTTTAGATAAAATAAACTGGAGGTCCTGAGTTCGATTCCCAGCGCGGGCAAATATTCGGTTTTTCTACTGAGTGTGTTGTGCCTGTTTCTGTGTTTGTGTCCATCTCGCAATTCAAGTTGAGGGCTCAGCACAGGTGCTCAGTGTGGGTTGTTGAATGTTGTCAATTTATTTTTTAATATATAGTTAAAATAAAATAAATAAATTTTAGAGTGCAAAGAAGAAAAACGTGTCGAATAAAAACCTCAATTCCTAGTAGGATCACGTGTATCGCATTTCAACCCAGCACTAACGAACTGGTCCACTAATTGATTTCACAATCTGTCCCTGGGAAACGTGTGCATATGCAAACACGAACGTGCACACACTAAAGACACACTGTAAATAATACTCTTTTTATTGACAATCTGTACATATAATAGAACTGTAAGTGGGCTATTTCTGTACATAGGAGATTATTAAAGAAAAAAAGTATGGAGGTTCTTCATGGGGCTGATGGAAGTTAAGACAATTTTTTTAGATTTTTTTGTTTATATAACAAATACATATATAGATAAACATCCAAGACCCGGATCAATAATAAAAAGATCATTTTCCACCATGACCCAACCGGGGATCGAACCGGGGACCACTCGGTTCAGAGGCAAGCACTTTACCATTGCGCCACCGAGGTCGTCGAAAAGCTAGTAGAATAATAAGGGCCTGTTAAAGGGCCGATAAAGTATATATAGCTCTAAAGAAAAACAAATCGAACAGATATCGTTAGAAAATATTTTTGTGAGTATTGGAAAGAGCTGACTGACCAATCACATCATTCAGATATATCCAGTAGTTAGTTTATCTGTCAAAATATAATATTATATTTTATCAGAACATGGTGAAGCAAGCCATCAACTTTATGTTATTAATTCATATATGATGATTTTTTGAAAACAGCTTTCAATCCGTATATTATCTAAATCGAAAGTCCTTACATTTTTCTCTATTTTCAATATGCCTAAGTATAATATTTTTTATGACTTAGCAATAAAGACGAATAAACGAATAAACTTTTCATTGCTAATGCTTCTTTTCCATCTTTGAAAATTGAGGCCTTAAATTTAATTAAACAAAGAATCGGACGCACTTGATCCTTAGATGATCATAGACTGCAAACTATAGGATCAAACACAGTTACTTACGCTCGAAATGTATTTATTTTCATTTAGATAAATAGATATAAATATACAAGGACAAATCACACGGAATGAGTTAGCCCCAAAGTTAGTTCGAGCCTTGTGTTATGGGATACTAACTCAACGATACTATATTCTCTAACATATACATAGTTAAAACAATAACACGGTTAGTAGCCTCACCAATGTCCCAGGGTGATACACACGTACCATCTATTTTTATGAGATCATGCAGAAATTTAAATAGAACGAAATTTTTCAGAGATTATTCGAAAAGTCTGTGGTTGAGCACAAATGATAGTAGACTTTCATCGAAATATAGGTTTAAAGAAAGAAAATTTGGAAAACATACATAATACGTTTACTGTTTAGTTTGTCAGGTTTTATTGTGGGTTATAATAAATAGGCACTAGGCAGTAGGTAGCAAAATAAGTTTATTATAAAACTTAAGGTAAGACTTAGAACAATTAAATATAAATTAAAATCTAAAATAGAGTTAAGGTGATACGTATATATATATATTCACAATAAATGGAGCACTTACTCTTATCGGGTCTGTTCTTATTATTTTATTTAATCTTATTTATCACGGCCACCCTCTCGCCTCGCTAGCTTGATCGTAATGTTTACGCGTCGAAGTGTTCGAGCGGATTTAGAATTTTAAAATTTATGACAGTAGATCCAAATGTGTCAGCGCAGGCGAAATACATCGAAAGAGATTCCAAATTCAAATTCAAATTCAAATCATTTATTCAGAAATTAGACCTTCACAGGCACTTTTTATCGTCAATCTTTATGTTTATAGTTATTTCTCACAAGCTACAAACTACTGGCATTTCGGAACGACCACTACTGAGAAAAAATGCCGAAATAAACTCATTTGAACAGTGTTGGTCCCTATCATGCCAGATCGGCTTACCATTATTGTTTCTTACAATGTTTTTCTTTTAGCGTAGCCAAACAAAGCGTAGCTGCGTTACAAGTTGAAGTTAAAATAACGCTTTTCAAAGCCCTACTTCACTTCTTTCTACGCGGGAAGCCTGTGGGTTAATTACACAAAGAAATCGTATAACACCCTGTGTGTACAGTATAATAACGCCTTAAGGGCATTGTTGGGGTTGCCGCGCTATTGCTGTGCCTCAGCTGTTTGCTCACGCACAATTAGATAGTTTTTCAGCTATTCTACGGAAGAAAGCTGCGTCACTGCTGCGCAGGGTGCGCGGGGGCAGCAACAGCGCCCTGAAGGCGATAGCCGATAGTGGGGATTCTCCTCTAATCGGCCATTTAATAAAAATTACTAAATCCCTAGTAGAATATAAGTACTAACACAATTCGTTTTTAAGATTACTGACACAATGGATTCATATTGTCCGAAAATATATTTTTTTTAATCAATGCTGCAGTGTATTAACAACTATTTAATTAAAAAAAATGTTCTTAATAGTTATTTTTTTTACTGTTTATATATTTTATTCAAATAATGCACTTACATATTTTTTTTCAAAAATTATAATTATAAGAGATTCCAGCACGTCGCCGCTTGGAAGGGTTCCAAGAAGGCTGGCAGCATTACCCTCTGAACCGCTATAGCAATCCTCTGTGCCAAGTAATTTCCCGCCCTTGGATCGCCCGTTACCTCACAAAGTAAACAAACTTAATCTAATGGTATGGACTAAAATAATAAAATTGGTTTTATTTTAATTCAAACTTATAATACTTTATGTTGTAAATATTTTTATTTTTTTATTGTCAAATAAAAATATAAAAATAATCAGAATAATGTACACAATATACAATTTTAATATGAAATATGTTTGTTACATAGCAAGTTATTCCTGCGACTATAATAAGCTCATACCAAATCCCTGTGACATAAACAATCCTGTAATAGTGAATCCTGCGTCCCGCTAATTGAATAAATTGGTCCGGGTCCCCGGCTGTCTATTTGTTACCTGGCATTATTTGAAACGTACAAATTGCAACCTTATAATAACCCCATTAAAGTTTTATTTTGATAAGTCTACGATATTTTGTCTTGTGACCATAAACCACTGGAGATTCTACTTTAAATTGATGTTATTAAAGTAATTTTTCGATTGTGGGTAATATAAAACAAGAACTTCAAACTGAAGTATTGGCAGATAAGTTGATACAGATATTGTTATGCAAAACTAATTAGGCTGGGATTTTAAACTGTTCGCTTTTAATGAACGTATCAAACTTTTGCACAGCGCAAAATTTTATATTATTAGCATTGCTTGTCCGTTTCCTCGTGATATCCTCATGACGTCATGATAATAGGGTAGACAAGGTAAGAAATTTGTAAAAAGTATGAATCCTTATAAAATAGATATATTTAAAATCATTGTGATAATTCATAGACTGTAAAAATGCCGCTGGATCAATATAGGAAGATTTAAATTTGGATGTAAAGTCCATTAAAAAAATACCAATAAAATTATATAAAATAAACTTAACGATATTAAAAAACGAAAATTTTTAAACAACTTTTATTAAAATGTCATCAAAATAAAGGTAGCTTTCGAAAAAACATAGATTTCCCCCTTAGATGTTACTCTGTCGTGACGTCACGTTAGAGTATCATTTAGTATGGAACGTTTGGACGTGTCCAAAATATGTGTGATTTTATTTTTGTCATATCTTTGAAAGTAGTAGTAAAGCCATTATCACAGTAATTTTTTCACTGGTGTTTATAATAATATGCATACCTTCAAATAGTCACCAAAACAAAAATTTGTCATCTACCCTGTTGTGTGACTTAAATTTTTTTGTCTCGGCAATTTTATGAAAAATATTACAAATTTCACATCACATCACTATCCATATATCATTTACAATGTTGTCTCGAATAGTGCCACTGTTATCTTTATTCGAGTGTACTTTACTTACTAAACTTTATCCCTATTTTGGGGGCTAAATTGATGGGGCTATCAGTAATTGAAAAAAATCTACAAAATAAGCTAAATTGTAATGCTATATGTATACCTATACCTATACCTATAAGCTAAATGTATACCTAACTCATTAGTTAGGAACAAGGATCTATCCTACTCGAGATAGCGTTCTCATAATATATCTCGATCGACGCAATCGATTTTTCAAGTCTATCATTATCACCTTTGCTCAGATGCAGCAAAATATTTGTCATGTGTCAGTGTTTGACCAGCAACTTTATTATCATTATCATTAACACCGGCCATTGTTTGTAACAACTTATTAACAAGACTTTCTATTGGTTTGGGCTTCGGTGTTGGCTCTCGCGTAGTGTGCAAATCGTCAACATGATACGTGTCACCTTGACGCAGAACAGGATAGTTTTGAATCAAATGAAGTAACGTGGAGTTTTTTCTCGCATCTCTAACAAGGATATATAGGTGGCCGTCTTTTGCACTTTTTCGTATTTCAAAGACTTCAGGCTTCTGTCTTACACATTCTGCGATGGCAAGTGCTGTAAAAACGATAACATCTATTTATATATTATAACTATTTATTACTGTAACTATTTATATATTTTATACAGAAGTCCCCAATGACTGAGGTACGGCACGCACAGCCGTAACCGCTAATGATAATATTTAAACTGGCATCGATTTTTATAAATAAATGAATAAATAAACAAGTTAATTGAACATGTGTTTCATGGTTTACTAATTCACGCCCTAAGGGTGCAAATAAGGGGTTTAAATTTTGTATGGATAATATTTAATAATTATTCTGATTGATTAAATTTGGTACAAAGGTAGAATATAACCTGGAATAACACAAAGGGTACTTTTTGTCCCGAAATTCCCCGTCCCGGGTCCGTCCCGGTTTCGATCCCCGGTCGGGTCATGATGGAAAATGATCTTTTTCTGATTGGCCTGAGTCTTGGATGTTTATCTATATATGTATTTGTTATAAAATATAGTATCCTATAACAAAAGTCTCGAACTTACTTTGGGACTCAATCTGTGTGTGATTAGTAAAAGTGTTTGTGCTACAACAAGAACTTATGCCACGAATCAGGCAGTGCGTGTGACAAATCTGGTGTTGCATATGTATGATTGCCTAAATGTACTAATTGTTGGGAGAGTCCTTTTATTTTTGGATGAAAGGTTGGGTGAAGGGCGCATAGGCTGTGTGGAGCTGTCCATTGCACATAAAATGTTGTATCGAGTGTCTTACTCACCATTTACCTTCACAACTCGGCTCAAAAACTGAAGAAGTAACACAAATCCTTACCCAAAAGCAATACAACTGCAGTCATCATGCTCTCGTGTCAAAAAACAAAAGGTTAAATGGTAACGTTAAAATGTTTTATGTCGAATTTCAATTGTCTTTATCACAGTTTTACGATTGCCGACCATACATAACAATATATTTATATTTTATATATATTACGTTGTTTTATTTGTAAATTCGTGTACTTTTATCATTGTTTTAGAGTCAACAATGTTGAAGGTTTAATAAAAATAAAAGATGCAATGTGATAAATAAATAAAATGAATATGATAAAGGTAACATAACTGAGATAAACAAAATTATATTTCAGTTATTCAGGGTTACTGGTATCTTACGCATAGCCTTCCATAGGCGCATAAGGTACATAGAGACTAACATCTTTTGTTCCATGACTTTTAAAATTTTCCTTTTTTTAGTTTTAATGTCGTTTCTATAAAACGTTACCTCTATGTTCGATTCCGCTACGTAACACTACTGTATTGTTTACAGTTAAGACGTGTAGAATAGCAAATTAGATTTTTTTATATGAGAAAGAAAACTACGAATCACGAAAAGTCGTGGAATAAATGTTACTTGTTTTTATTTATGTACCCAAGTAGTCTTTAGGAGGTTTTGCGTTTGATACCTGTAACACTGTATATGTGAATTATGTGAATGAATGAATGGCCCTTGGAATGAGTATATACAGGTTGTATTGTTGGAGTATATTCAAACAAAAGTGCGATTCAAGCGAGCTTTTTGTAGGTTAGTTCCCTTAAGAATTTTGAGATTTAATAACCTTATGTGCTATTCCATGTTACGCTTTACCTGTGTACCAAATTTCATCGAAATCCGTTCAGGAGATTTAGTGCGATTGAGCAACAAACATTTCGAGACACATTCAAATTTCGCATGGAATATCAGACTAATCTGATGTACCCTGAGACTACTTTCTTCCGGATAAAACGATCTCTCGGATATTTTATGTTACTATATGTTGTAAAATACGAGCGGTCTGACCCGGCTTCGCTCAGATAAAAACACAATAAATTATACACCTAAACCTTTCTAAGGATTCACACTATCTATAGGTGAAAACCGCATGAAAATCTGTGCAGTACGTTTTTGTTTTTATCGCGAATAGACATACAGATAGACGCGGCAGAGAACTTTGTTTTATAATTATGGACTAATTGTTGCTCGCTCGTTGCTCCTATGTTTGGCGTTGGCTTAGATACAATATCCAGAGGTTTAATCGCGAAAGCATTACGGATACACATACTTTAATATTTATAATATTATAAATATTAAAGTATGTGTATCCGTATTATTACATTATTTAATGTATTTAGTTATATATTGAGATTATTGTAAACCACTGTTATGATATGAAAAAAAAATCATGTGTTTTAATTTATAATGTTTAATTTAAAATTAGTTAAAGTAGATTCTTTCTTTTTTTCGACTTATATAATTGCATAATCGTTAAAATATAATGGTCTGCCCGTTTGGTCTGAATCTGAAAAAAGACAAATGGTTTTTTCTTGTTTTCAAAATTGTGGCTTCATAAAATAAGCTAAAGACTAAGAATGCCAATATATACGACGGACGAGAGTAACAAGTGACATAGTAGCGGTTTTCCATACAACTTCCCGGCCAAACCCCGCTTATCTCAGATTGGCAGATTGGGGCACGTGATGAGATAGTCAGTGCTCTGTCTCGTTTCTTCTCATGTATATTGAATACGCACATCTCTTTCTTGTATGATCGAAAATGAATAAATATTACGAGTCTATAGCCTACTCTGTCTACAAAATAAACAAAAGCAGGCGCGGATCCAGCGTTGTGTTCACGATGGGCATATGATTACACTATTCGCCCCAAAATTGTAGTTAATTTTGACGATCCCAAAAAATATTTATAGTTACCAACCTTTTAATCATACATTTTTATAACTTGCGCAGTCATATTCTTATCTAATATCTGGATATTGTCAATGACAATTATAAGACAATTTTGACTCCTAAAACATTAAATATAGTGGGGAATTTCTATATAAAGAAGAATATGTATCCTAGATAGTGATAACAAAATCTTGAAAATTTTTGCGAAAAATAACGATAAACTTTGAATTTCAGTTTATTTCCAATATTGTCATCGTGTCAAAAACCAAACAAAACTTCAAAGTACAGTTGAGATAGAGCTTTTAAAGGTTTTTTTATGTTTTACGTGCACTTAATATATAGATGGTACATACCTTTCAACAAAGATCTTAAAAGCGGCGGTCTGTGAAAGAAGATACATTTTAAAGTTTCTGTTTCGTACGTTTTCATTTTTGTTTTTGATAAAATATTATATATATTCACCACTTGCTTCCGATGAAGGAAAACATCGTGAGGAAACCTGCACACTAGTTGACAGTTTAAGTTCGCTAGTGTGTATGCGACTACCGCTAGATGTCGGTAGGTAGTAGTAAAAGTCATGCCTGATGCATTCTGGCGACTTTAAATATGACAACAGTATTAGCAATTAAGACTCGTGATAAAACCTCTTAATATTATTTGTTATATGGGACATTCTTATATATTTCCTTTTTTGTTGTGTGTTTATAAATAACTGTAATAAGAAGTAGATCTAGGACTAGATGTGGACTAAGCTTGGGGCATTTGACTTTTCAAATGCCCCAAGCTCAGCCGACTATCTAGTCTAACAGATGCGGCACAGGACGTTGTTTTATAATGTGTAAGGAATAACCGTTTCGCTATCGAACGACACGGTGTAGTCAAATTCTCCACCCCTATGTGGTCGATTCCACCTCATCGTATCTCTCGATTTGGTACCTTTTTCCTACTGAGAGCTGCTGAGGTATTCTCTCCCCGCGTCGATGATTCCCGAATTCTACAATTTAAGGATCTCCAATACAAGATAAATAGGCATTTTATGAGCTTGCATGTTCACACACACGATTCTCTGCTTTCCTTTGGACTTGATTGAGGTCAAACACACTCAAATTTGTAGTTTCACGTCCACGTCTTTATGTGGACGGAAAATATCTTCAATTATGACGAGCTCGGTGGCGCAGTGGTAAAGTGCTTGCCTCTGAACTGAGAAGTCCCGGGTTCGATCCCCGGTCAGGTCATGATGGAAAATGATCTGTTTCTGATTGGCCCGGGTCTTGGATGTTTATCTATATAATGTATTTGTTATAAAATATAGTACCGTTGAGTTAGTACATTCCATAACACAAGTCTCGAACTTACTTAAGGGCTAGCTCAATCTGTGTGATTTGTCCTAATATATTTATTTATTTATCATATACATGGACGGACAGGTATTAATGGAAATACAGTGCATATACTAATATAGGTAGCTTTTTAAACAATAATAATTACATTTTCGTAAGCAAATACAGTTCCCGGAACTATAATAAGAATATTTCGTAGTTAGTCTATAGAAGGCCTACCAGGGAACATACAAACACGTGGCACGTCACTAACGTCAACATGCTATCTCTTTTTCCCATATCGTGTAAAAAAGAGCAAGTCACTAGCTACGTATTTTATATTTCATGGCCTGGTCTCATCTTTTGAGGCACATATTATAAGTTTATTACTTACTGTGGATTAGCGTTCTTATTTTTCGATTGACTTAAAAGATTATCAAGTTTATCATTTTCATCGTCCACTGGATATCTTGGCTCTGCAGCTACATCCGAATTCTCATTATTTTCTTTAATAACTTTAAGTTTATTCATCAACTTATTGACAAGGGTCTCTATTGGCAAAATCCTTTCTTTTTGCTCAGCGTTAACTTGCAAATCGCTATCTAGATTAGCGCGAGTTTCCCGTTTTGGAGGAAGATTTCGTATCAAGCGAAGTAGAGGGGATTCCTTTCTCTCATCTCTTACAAGGACGTATAGGCGACCATCTTTTGCACTTTCTCGTATTTCAAAAACTTCTGGCTTCTGTCTTGCACAGCAAGCAAATGAAAGGGCTGTAATTAATGAATGATTTGAATGGTTTAATAATGGTCATTATTTTTCTAACTTTCACCTCCATTATAATAATTGGGGGGTTTATTTTTAAATACACAAATAAGCCTATGTTTGAATGGGTTTTTTAACTACATAAATACCAGATGATAAATGCGGTGAATGCGGATCAGACAGGTGTCTACCTGAGCCTTTCGCATTTGTTGGTTTGGATTTATATTCGCATAACATTAGATGGGTTGACAGAGGCGCTTCATTTTCGTTAGAGTTGCAGGCTTCTAGTCTGTGACTATATGTGCGCATAATCTAGGGAGTCGAATGCTTGTTTGGCCACATACCTAGTTGTATAAAAAAATAATACACTAAATATCCTCACCGAAAAGCAATACTGGAATAGATAACATGATCTCGTAACAACCAAAAACTGAAATAGTAACGTTAAAAAGTTATATATCGAATTTAATTTTCTTTATCACAGTTTTACGATTGCAAGCCAGCACTTATCTGGCGTATAGAAAATTGCGAAATCATAAATTGTAAATTTCCTCGGAATTAAAAATAATCAGGTTCATAGAAATGTCAGTATTTTTTTCTATATGAAAACTGCTCACTGCTTTTTAAACATCTTCAGACTAAAAATCTCATTCATCAATGCATTTTTCTTTTTGCCCTGAAAGTACAAATAAACACACTAAAACATATATAACATCAGTACCAATGTACTAATGGATATGTCTAGAAGAGTACTTACTATCTTACGTATAGGAATAGACGCATGTATGTGACAGTTTGTTGAATTAGATTGTGATTGCACTGCCTGCTTCAGATATATTATAAACCTAACGCGTGACGTAAATAAAATTTATTTATTTATTCCCCATAAGTTATTCTATTTTTATACAGGTTTAGAGCTAATACAATAGAATAATACCAATCAATTATTTACATTATAACTTATGATATAATATATCGCAACGTTTTTGTTTCTCATCACAAATACACAGACATGCTGGTTAGTGTAAACATCCTAAACTCATCCTCTGAGTCGTTACGTTGTTAATAGGGTTCAACACTGTTCAAATAAGTTTCTTTCTGAATTTATTCTCAGCAGTGGTCGTTCCGAAATGTCAGTAGTTTGTGGCTTGTGAGAAATTACCATTTAATATAAAAAAAATACGTGAAAAAGTGCCTGTTAAGGTCTAATTTCTGAATAAATGAGTTGAATTTTGAATTTGAATTACGCTTTTGACAGTGCGGTCGTGGGAGTCAATGGTTGGTGGCTTGCTTCACCAGCCGCAGCCAATCATCTCTGATGGATGCTCCCTTCGTATACTCGTACAGGGAACTTCCCATAGCTTTTCGGAATGCCTATAGTAGGTTAATTCCAGTGTAAGTTTCTCTCGTGGTTGTGACGCTGCGAAACGTAAAAAAAGCCTTTAAATTCTTAAGACTGTGATTTTACAATCTACTTGTATGACATCAACCTTCATGGGTTTATTGCCCATCTGCTGCGAAGGCTGTGGTCCTTAGTCGTTTCGATATTCCTGAGAATACGGAGCGAGATATAACATATTCCTGAGAATACGGAGCGAGATATAACATATTCCTGAGAATACGGAGCGAGATATAACATATTCCTGAGAATACGGAGCGAGATATAACATATTCCTGAGAATACGGAGCGAGATATAACATATTCCTGAGAATACGGAGCGAGATATAACATATTCCTGAGAATACGGAGCGAGATATAACATATTCCTGAGAATACGGAGCGAGATATAACATATTCCTGAGAATATGGAGCGGTCCCATTCTTGTCATTTATTTACGTGTGTAAGTTAATTGTGTTTCACATCGATATATATATATTATAATCAGCACTCGGATCACAATCATAACCTGTTTTGATATACCTTTTGACTATGTACATTATGTACTTTTATATATTATTAGAAAGAAAAAAAAAACATTGTAAGAAACAATAATGGTAAGCCGATCTGGCATGATAGGGACCAACACTGTTCAAATGAGTTTCTTTCGGCATTTCTTCTCAGCAGTGGTCGTTCCGAAATGCCAGTAGTTTGTAGCTTGTGAGAAATAACTATAAATATAAAGATTGACGAGAAAAAGTGCCTGTGAAGGTCTAATTTCTGAATAAATGATTTGAATTTGAATATTTGAATTTGACGTGTCTATGACACTTCTATTATCACGTTATTTCGATTTCGGTGTAAATTTAATATAGTTTATGGTCTTTGATTTGTAACTATGGCTCGTAAACTGAGGTTCAAACTGCTCTTACGGAGAATTAAAGCAGGTTTAATATTTTATTGTTATGTTTTATTGTCATTCTTCTTTTATATGATTACTTTCTTTTAGAGAGTGTTGTTGCTAATACTGGCGTCAGATTTGATTCTTTTTCTTCTTCCTAAAAATAAATATATAAATAAATAAATGTATAGGGACAAATGACACAGATTGAGTTAGCCTCAAAGTAAGTTTGAAACTTGTGTTATGGGATACTAACTCAACGATACAATATTCTATAACATATACATATATAGATAAACATCCAAGACCCAGGTCAATTTGAAAAATATCATTTTTCGTGTTGACCTGACCGGGATTCGAACCTGGGGCGTCCAGTGTAGCAGTCCGGCATGATGGCCATTAGGCCACGGCGGTCGTCATTCTATCAAGTATGTCATTGGTATTCGTGGTGTTAGTTTCATTCAAGTCGCTGAAGGCATCTACCGGTGGTAGGTACAGTGACACTACTCAACAGTCAACCAGTGTGCAGGTTTCCCACGTATTGATTTTAATCATTTTAGGGCTATTTTCTCGGAAATAATTTAGGAAGTAAAAAAATTACAAATGAAAAATAATTAAAGATTCGGAATTTTTGATCGAGGACAGCCCACTTTTAGTTTAAATTTAGGAGAAACGTCTAACGAATCGGGATGTTCTCATCTGAAGTATACCTTCCTTAGCCGTTTAGTGTCGGAGCTTTTTTGGAGAAACGTATCTATTTGATGTCAACAATATGTATGTAGTAAAATTTAGTACCTTAGGGTACCTTAGATTTAAAAAATATATGTATTTTTATATATTTTTCTTGTACTAGGTATTTAATATAAATAGCAATACACAGATATTGAAGGTTATAAATTATTCCATTCTGATCCAATTTTCCAATCACTACGCCATATTGACTTTAATCGTAATATTGTAATTGGTTAAGCAATCAGCAAAAATTTTGTAGAAAATTGATATTTCGTGGATTGCTTGACTTTTATTGTAAACAAGTTTTTGACGACCTCGGTGGCGCAGTGGTAAAGTGCTTGCCTCTGAACCGAGAGATCCCGGGTTTGATCCCCGGTCGGGTCATTTTTCTGATTGGCCTGGGTCTTGGATATTTATCTATATGGGTCGTTCTTCTTTTTAACCTACAATTTGAAAAAAAAATTGCATAGTTTTGAAAAAAAATATATATTGCATACACGTCTTCATATACATATATTTTATTAGACGACTTTCTACTCTATCAGAAAAAGTTATTGGCCGCGAAGATTACAGATTTTTGTAGGATTTTCATGACTTTTAAGAAAGAATCGACTCAAAAAGTTACACTTCCGTCACGAAATCTTTTATTTTATTCTATTAACTGCTCTTCGTTAAATAACTTTTACTTTTGTAAAACATAAATTAACCAAAATGAACTTTTAAAAAAACATATTAATATTATATATTTGTATTTATAAATATATTTTATTGATTTTCAAATACCACTCTGTCACATTTACTGCTGATATAAAGTAAGTTTTTGTTGTAAATAAAATTTTAGTATTATTTACAAATAAATACGCATTGCACAGATGGCAATTTCATAAAATATTGTAAATAAAAAAACTCCAATGTTGCACTAGTTATAACTAAATATATATACGACCAAAACAATTTTCCTAACAGGAGACAACATTGTGACAGAGTAGTAACTTATGTGACGGAGTTGTTATTCTAGGGGATACCAAACTCTCTTTTGCAATAGTTTGCAATAAAACACATTTATTTTTATAGAATCATTTATTTTTATAAATCTTAATCAGTCTTCAACATTATCATATAATATAATAAGGTGAGATCAAACTTAAACAATTAATGAAATCACATTTGAGATGAGAGCTTCTTAGAGTCGTGAGAGCCTCTCAAAAGTAATTAGTAATTTGGTAAATTAAATGACTATCCATTCTAAACTAAATAAAAAATCCAGTCTAACTTGACAACAAATTTAAATTCGCAAAAAATAAAACATTCATCATAACAATAGCTTAATAATTAATCAGTCATTTTTCGAATACTGATAGTGGCTCTTCGAATTGGAAAAATTGTCTCTTCCCCTTTTTAATGACATTTGGAGCCGGTAAGACTAATCAAATCATCAAAAGGAACATCCGATATGTCATTCTCCACTAATTTAAACAGCCTTCCACTGTCATCAACTGATTTTAGGAACATTACCATGACTTCGCCTTCTTCATCGACAACACTTTGCTACTCCAGCGTAAGTGTACTGAATGTTCCGCGAGCTACGTACTTTAACCAATACATAAACTCCGTCTTTTATATTCATTGGATGAATATCTTCAGGCTGGAGCGTTTGATAAGAAGTACCACAGACGGCAGTTTGATCAGCTAGATCGTTTTTCGTTTTAAGCGTGGCTAAAGGTTGATCTTCATCGGATGATTCATCTGGGCCATATACAGTATCGAAAATACTTTTACGGGACATCCTAATTGTATTTGTAATATCTGCGAGCATCAAACCTTCCTTATCGTGAATTACAGCATCTTCTTTTTCATTAGATAAAAACTCGTCCACAGTATTTTGTTGTTCTTGGATTTCAGGCAGAGGTCGATAAGTTTTAGGAGCATGGCAAGAACAGAATTGATCACAAAAGCAGCTTAATACCCTATGATTTAAGATTCCACGATTTTCTGTGAACATTTGGTGGACCTGCATTGTTCCTTTTAGGGGCACAATGTTACTAGGAATCGTTGCTGCTACCTTTTCGATGTCTTCGCCTGTCACCATGAACAGTATAATTTTGTTGGCATCTTTGAGCGCGGAAAAGAATTGGAACACATCTGCAATATCGTTTCCTCTAGCAACTATGGCATCAGCTTGCCGTTTGATTGTCCCTCCAATACCATCAGCAGCTCCTTTCCCATACCCTGATTCAAAAAAGTTCCAGGATATTTTACGAAATCCGTATTCTTCGAAAAACCTATGTATCTCTTCCATCTACAGTAGGTGGCTTCACATAAAATGGCCTATGTTTAGTGAAGTAGCATTTGAGGCCACTATTTTCTTTCAAGAACGTTTTATACAGGTTTTTCATGGAGTCCAATAAAAATCTTTTCTGTGCTTTCTTTTTTTGTAAGTAACAGTTTCCTTCCAATTTTTTTCTCTAACTGTTTTATTTTTTCTTGAAACTTAACATTATCTCTGTATAACTTTGTTCTATCTCTTTTCATTTTTTTTTTCCACTGGAACTGCGCATTGATACTTCAGAAAGAGTCGGTGTTGCACATGGAGTTACTCTTGGACTTTCTGGTATTGGTGATGGAGCCGGTGTATTCAAAAGTACCTCTTCAAGTATCTTTTTCTTCTCCCTTCTTTTTTTATTAGCTTCTTGCCATCTTCGCTTTTGAATTCGATGTTCTCGCTCGCTCATATCAGCCACTAACTTTTTTCGAGCATGGTATCTTTCTAAATCTTTGCGCTTTACTTCAGCTACTTTCTCAGGGTCATTATTTCGTTTCGCGCGACAAATCCGTTGTCTTTCTGCTGCTGTTAATGGCTTTTGTTTCACCATGATGTTATCTGGTAATAGAAAATAAGTAATTAGTATCTAAATGATAACAGAAGATTCCGTGGGAATAATTATTCTAATAACTACCAAAACGAATGAATCTTTTTTAGTATTTCTTGAATTAAGCATAAATATAACAAAAACAAAATTTATATTACCCCACCGTCACGTACTTACCACTCGGTCACAATAAATATGTGACAGAATTGTCGTGTGACGGAAGGGTAAATTTTTGTTAAAACGTTGATAATATTTAAAAGTTAACATAGAATTTGATAATTTACATGTCGGGCATAAAATATTTTTTATTACGTAAGAGTAAACAACAAAAAGTAACAATGATCATTAGAATTTGAATCAATTACTTACGTAACGAAGCGGTAGCCGAATAAACACACGCACGTCCTGACACTGCGTTTGGGCGACTGAGGCGCTGCCTTCTGTTTGCAGAGGGGAACACATACGGAGGGGGGGAAGGGGTAATATCCTTGGTTCGCATGCCACAAGGACGAGCGGCAACAGCGCGTATTTCGTTTGACAACCCACGTGACAGAATTTACCACGCAAAACATTAGGTAGAGGGAGACGAGTATTTGAATTTTTTTAATAATTTTATTGATAGTATTAAAAAATAACTATTACTGTTACACGATAGGTAATATATTAAAGAGATATAGGATATTTTTACATTTTGTGTCATAATATATTTTTTTCGTAATATTATAGATAACACGCACGCTCATGTAGCGGGAGACATAATGATTTTGTATGAATACATCTCTGTCACGCGGATTCACAACTCTGTAACTTACTTTTTACGGTGAAATTATTTAATTAATATGTTATTTAAATATGTGCGATCATTATATGTATAGTACAGTGTATGTCAAAATATAATTTTAAAAAAATATTGATAATTTACTTGTTTTTTTTTAACTGTCTGGCGAAGACACCTTTTTGTAGGTTAAAAAGAAGAACGACCCATATATGTATTTGTTATAAAATATAGTATCGTTGAGTTAGTATTCCATATAACAAGTCTCGAACTTACTTTTGGGCTAGCTCAGTCTGTGTGATTTGTCCTAATATATTTATTTATATATATATTTATTTGGTTTTTTGCCGCAGCTTTGCCCGTATGAAATTCCCACGGGAATATTTATTTTGCCGGAATGAAATATGTTCTTCTGCGTACTGCAAACTACATGTATGCAAAATTTCAAGAAGTAAGTTGAGTAGATAAAGCGCGTAGAGGTTACAAACTAACAAATTAACTTTTGCATTTATAATATAACAAAAGGTGTATAAAAACTCTTATAACAAAATATATATAAAACTCTTCCGTTATGGAGTGACTGACTGACTAACTGACAGACAACGTACAGCCGAAACTACTGGGCCTAGGAAGCTGAAGTTTGGTGTGTAGGTTCTTAGGACAGTGTACGGGAGCATTAAGAAGTGATTCCCTGAAATTCCCACGGGAAACGGATTTTTATTTACATACGAAGTTGTGGGCAAAAGCTAGTACGGAATAAAATAGAAACTACTATATTATCCATTCGCAAGCAACGTCAGCGAATTCCCAGTTGTTCTTCTGCAAATTAGACGTAAACATACATATAAAAGGAAAAATAATATCTCTTACAATGTCTCGAGATATTATCAGAGCAACAAAGATGGCTTGAGTGTTTGCAGTGGCGACAGAAATATGGAGGCTACAGAAGCTGCGTGGGACGCAGTCGACCAATCACAGTGCGGCATTGTGAGGCAAGGGGAACCACACCGCAATGTGATTGGTTAGCGGTCGTGGCCTGTTGCGAAATGACAACCGCGAATCTTTTAAAGATATCTCGAACTTACTTTGGGATTAACTCAATCTGTGTGATTTGTCCTTATATATTTTTTATGTACTTACTTTACAGGTATACACCTAATGCGATAGCGCAGACTTACATAAATACTATTAATTACAACACATAACACATAACAAATGACAAATAAAATGACTCTTGTGAATTCACTCAATGCGCAGGAGAATATGTTGACTCACTCATAGACCATATTAAATATATGAAAGATGGAAATATATTATTATTAAATATAATATATTATATATATATATATATATATATATATATATATATATATATATATATATTTATTTATTTATTTATTTATTTATCAAGCGCCACTTCTGTTATATTGTTCTTTGGTTATGATTTCTGCTGCAGCAACACGACAACGCTTTTATCTTAGGTATTTTAAAAATATATAAATTATGAGGACTGCTTTCATTGTATTGTGTGATTCTGAATTCTATTTGAGATCATGGGAAGTTTTGTTTTTCAAAATAAATTTTATTTGCACTTTACTATTTACTAGGAGAGCATTCGCACGATTGAATTTATCCTCCTATTTTTAATCCTAAAAAACCTTCAACATTTAGGCACTAGCGAACTTTAACGTTAACCTACGCGCCGCCGACGACGGTTAGATAAAATGGTGTACTTTGCGTTTTCCTGCACAGGTTCATGTTTACGTCAAAGTTAATTGGTACAACTCACTCGTACCTGTAGGACTAGAGCAGGTATAACTATTCGATAACACTTCACTTTCACTTATTTAATACTAGATGCCGGAATTTCGGATAAAAAGTACCCTGTGTTAATCCAGGTTATATTCTCCCCGTGTACCAAATTTCATAACAATCCGTCTAGTAGATTTCTCGTCATAGTGACATGACACTGCGTATGTGATAAAAAATTATGTATGTGAAGCATATAAATAAATACATAATTTTTTATCACACTTATTTTATCACGGATATTTAGCATAACATTTCATGTTCACAATAAAATCTCTACCAAATCTTATTTTACCCTATCTTGATGATATTTTTGAGTAAAAAATTTTAATATGTACGTGACAATGGATTCACTTAGACTTTACAGTGTGAATCAATCAGACCTTCCAAATGTAACCACTACAAAATAATCAATATGAGACGTACTCGAAAATAGCCTTTACTGCTATGTACTTTAAGCTCTAAAGCCAATAATTAATCAGAGCGAGCTTCAAATGGCTCCAATAAATACGGATGAATTTTGAAAGCATTTCGGTGTTCCGCCGCAACAATTTGTGTGAAGACGGAAACATAGAATAAGTTATACCTATTAAACAGAAGATCTACTCTTCTTATATAAATAAATAAATTATTATGTATGTTACATAATGATTTATTCATTTAAGAACCGTCTAATGCTGGTAATTTTTCGAGAATTATTCACCAAAAATACACTTTAATTGTTTAAGTGTGGGTTGCAGCGCCACCGTTGACATGCGCAGAAAAACTCAAGGTACGCCATTTTGTCTAAACGTCAGCGATGCGCTGGTTAAAGCCAACGTTAAAGTTGAATGGTGCAACTCGCCCTAAACTTATGCTGTGCTGCTTCAAGATCCACATATATGTGAGAACAATAAACAAGCACAGAGTAGGTATTGACGAGAAGTTTCAATTAGTTCTTCGGCGTTTCTACTCTAATCTTCGGTCCGAAATGCAAGTAACTTGTAGATTTTAGAAACGAAATTTAATATTAGTTATTTGCGTATTTATTTTGTGAATTTAAGTGATTTTTTTAGAAAAGTACCAGGACGTACGTATAATTAGTGTTTCACTGACACCTTTTTGTAGTGAATTCGTATTTTGAGATGGTACATTTTTCCAAGCTAGTACTAATTTTGCGAAATAACATATAGACAACATACCTTCTATTATATATATATACCTACTTAAGTACCATTGTGCCTGCCCCAAGGGGTTTAGGCGCCTGTGGCTAAACGTTGGCGCGCTTCGATAGAATGACCATTTGTCTTTGCCAAATTTATGTGGAAAGATAAACATATTAGTGACTGAAGCGTAATGTAGATGAAGTAGTATTATAGCTCTAAAAGCAGTGGAAATTTATTATATAGCGCTGTTGCACTTCGAAAGCAATATTGAACCACAACGCACTAAACTTAGTGTAGATTGTACCAGTCAAGTTTGACTATAACCATAACCTGCGCACAACAACGTAAAGTTCGTAATTTCTTCTAATCAGCGGCGCGTAGGTTAAAATTAACGTCGTGTAACCCACTTTTATTGTGGGTTTCACCTTTCAACTTATTGTCAGTATTATTAAGTCCTTTGACAACTTTGATGTATATCAATGTATCTCACGATTTTAGTCGAGCAAAAAATAGTGGTTTTCATCGACCACCACTTTGCTTCCGGCGATGGGAAACATCGTGAGGAAACCTGCACACTGGTTGACAGTATAAGTTGACTAATGTAGTCGTAAACATGTCAGATTTAACCAAATTGAATGAAATCTGACTCCAGTGTTAACAAAAAAAATATGGCTGGCTTCTTTGTATTATAGTCTTGTCTTAGTTTACAAATGCAAAAACCATTTTGGTCCTTGACTAGCCGTGAAATTGTATGTTTTAATTGCGTTGCCGCAGTAACAGCAATAACTGCCTGGCCATTTGTTCCTATGTTTGTTACATGAAGTTAAATAAATAATAATAAATTATTGTCTGTTATGTAAACAGGATGTAATTATTGATTAATAACAGACGGACAGTTCTCTGTTTTAACAAAAATACACTCCCATACGTATGTGTGGGAGTGTATTTTCAATTTCAATTTGCTTCCACAGTCATTCTCACAAGAATGTTTTATTTTTAAGAAACTTTTAAATTAGAGTGTTTCCTGTATTCTCAGATTGCAACTATTGTGTGCCTCACGACCATTATAGCATACCAATAGTCTTCAATTACCAGCTGTCTTCTTTGAATCTTCATCGGTTTTTGAGATTCTCATCTCTGCAACAACATCCTCTGACTGGAAGAGATCCCTCCAGTGGATAAGTCCGCCGTTGCTCGTCATTTTCTGTTTCTTTTGCCTTCTTATGAAATAAAGCATATAATATTTTAAACAATCTTGATATACGTAGGATCTCTTCAAGGATCGATCTACTAAAATTCGCTTCACATATTTGTATTTTAATTGGATATAATTTTATCATTACGTACCAAAGATGATCCGTCTCTCTCTCTCTCTCATGTGTGCGTTTTCAGGTTCCAATCTCTGACCTTAACTGTTAGAGTCCAGCTGCAGCTGTTTACCTACATTTTCTTCTCTACTTCGAACAGAAGACAACTAAGAAGTTGTCAGGCCTCAATCGCACATCCTCCATGACGATATCAAGTCACTATTTTACGGGATCCCTTTTTTTCGCATCAATTTTTTATCCCACTTTAATTTAGCATAACGGGTTAGGCATATTTCTTTGACATAATAATATTTTGATATACTCGTTTTTTGGCATACCCTTTTAATAAGCATAATTATAGTTTAGGCTAATGTATTTTACCATAATTTTGATTTGCATAAAGCTATAGTGTAGCAGTAGGTTAGGGTGCGGTGGTCCTTGGGCCACCTATAAGCCGCCGATATGCTTTAGAATATTATGCTTAAAAATTGTTATGCTTATGGTAGGTATACGTAAAAAAATTACGCCTAAAAATTATGATATAATATTGTGCGTAACTATTATTATGATAAGTAAAAGTACCTATGCCACGTTAAATTATGACCTAAAATTGTATGCATAAAAATATTGAACCGTAGTTTGCAGGTTTACCCTTTCTGCTTGGACCAGGCGGAGTGGTAGAACTAGTAATTTATTACCTAAATAATGTGTGGATTGATGCAAGCCCACATTCAGACCAACAGTATTGATGGAGTTTTATTGGTATTCACAAACATAAGTCGTCAACACGCTAGAAGAAGCGCAGCATTGTCATCTCTATGAGTTGCAGCTCCAAGGTAATAAGCTCCATATTATATTTTCATTTATCTAATTTAGCCAAGTTCTAGTTTAGTCTAGTACATTAATTATTATTAGTATAATTATCTCCGGTCATAACTAGGTATACAGAACCTTAAAATATTAACGGTTATATCCTACCGACATTGATGCCTTATGAAATATTCAGCGCTTCTAAAAGCGTTTTACTGTTATGCCGTGACAGAAAGTTCAGGTAATTGGTGGTGGGATGGACGGGTGGGCTATTCTCAAACTGGACACGGGGAAATGGACTGAGACGCATGAAGCGTGTCGAGTTTCGCTAAATGTTGAAAAAACCAGAACAAACGACACAAGTCTCACCTTGTGTGGATTTTGGCGGTATCATAATTAATATCTTAATGTTATAAGAATAAAATAAGAAATATTATAATAATTTATTTACTGTAGTCCGAAGAATAGGTGGCCTATGAAGAATATATAAATGTGTTGTTAACACATAATTCCGGAAACAACAAACTAAAAATATATTTTTTTAAATGAAAGATAACTGCGTCTTTTTTCCAGTGACAAAAATATATTTTTTAATTTGATAAAAATGGACTGACATCATTGAATAAGAATATTATTATTATTATTATTTTACTAAATTAAAAATTGCAAGATCACTATTTGATCACTTTGTCTGGACACGCATAAGAAATAAACTAAGAATCTGGACGTGCGATGTGCAAATCCATAGATTAGTGAATAACCCGACGCATGGCGAAACTTAAAATAAACTCATTTTTTAACTACCAATGCTACGCTGTTAAATAAAGAATTATTCTTTAGAAGTATTCCGTTAAGCGAGTAATTATTCCAGGTATTTTATCCATTGAAAATAAGGTTTATTTACATTTTAGGAACTTGAAATTTTTAAACTTTGTTTTGTCCTTCATTTCTACATTAACAGAAAAAAAGTAAAAAAAAAGTAAACAGAAAAAAAGCACATTTTTTTTCTTATATACCCGTCTCTGCATGTTCCCGGTTGTATTTGGGGTTGTGAAGCCGCGAATTCCCACCGGGCTTCAGCGTAATAAAACCTTAATATTTTGAAGATTGTGATTTTACAATCGACTGTCGTGTGTCTGCCTGTCGTCAACCCCCCTTGGGAATGCCATTGTTACCTATCAGCTGCCTAGGCTGTGTGTCCCTTAGTCGCCTCGTTCGACATCCACGGGAGGATATGTAGTCCTATTCTAGAGCTGCACCACACGCCATTTTCTTAACGCCCGTGTTATATACTAATTATTTATTGTTAATGCAATGTTTCTGTATGTCATGTATTGATTTTGTCAGAAACCCAAACATTTTATATTTAGAAGCCAGATGTGAAAACAAGAGGATTCCAATACTGGAAAACAAATCATCGCTAGTCAGTCTAACGAGTATCCCAAATTTTCTCATTAAAGGAGTGAAAGGGATGCACGAGAGGGAGGGAAAGGGAAAGAGGTTCGTGTCACCGACACCTGCCCGTGATTTATTTGTTCGAAAGAATTTGGTTTTGAAGGAAAAACGGAGAAAAGGCGCGCACACTTGCGACAATTTACTCATTAGTGTTAATAATTTTAGTTTTAAAAACATTTTTTATTGACCGCTTTTGTATCGACTTTAAATTGAAAATGATTAGCGCACCTATCGCAAACGTGTACGTGCAAACATATATTTGCTGATCTATGTATGTAAAAGTAACTATGAAATTATCCAAATATTTTTTTACTTTGATTCAAAACATTTATTCCGTGTTTGTCAGTTTACAAGCCACACAGAAATACATAATAATCGTGTAATTAGTAGATAATACATACACAAAAGAAATTTAATGTAACACACCACCAATTAACTTGACCAAAATTTGCCACACACTCAAATTAAGTTTTGAAAAAAAAAAAAACGTACTCAAGTAAGTACATACAACAAGTACTTTCTCGTACACACTCAAAATAGTATTTACGTAGGTACTGGCTACAACTTGCATCGGACGTTACAAAAATCGGAATATATCGTGAATCGAGTGTCATACATATAATATAAATCAAAGTTGGTCTAAAATGTGCGTTTTTCAGGTCGAGGGTGAAAATAATTCACAAGTATGACAGTATCCTTTGACATGTCGGGATAACTAGGGATCGCCCGGACGCGTATTGATTTATACCGTATGCATATTTCAGTCATTTTCTATTCTTGTTTATGTATTTTCGGAAAAGAATATTGATATTTTTTTTATTTTTCAGTAGTATGACACTAGGAATGTAATTGATATGAACCGATGAAAAATTAATAAATTCCCAATTGATTGAGGGAAGTTAGTTTTAAAAATAGAATGAATTTGGCATAATTAAAAAGAATAGATAAAAATGATAATTTTACGATATTGTTAGTGTATAATATTAAATGGCCAGTGTTATTAAAAAATATGTGTTCCAGATTTTTTACAATATCAATGTAAATATTGTAAAAAATCTGGAACACATATTTTTTTAATATAATAAAATAATTTATATTCACCCAATTAGTATAAAATGTATTAATATTTTAGAAAACCTACTATTTTACGTATGAAAATTACGAGTATTGGACTCGGGAGATTGATTCCTTTCGGACCTTGTCTAACAATGAACTACCTTTTAAAGTATTGTCGTACAAATTGTCAATGAAGAATTTTGAGTTTAATTTTGCCATCGCATAGACATCCAAGCAGGACCCGGATACCTCAACAAGGCTTTGACAGTAGTCTTAAACCAGATTTAAAAATCAGTATTATGTATCTACACATAATACTGATTTATAAATCTGGTTTAAGAGGGTACGAAATAATGTAGAATATATTCTATGTAAACAGAAGTTATTGTTTGTTTAGGATAAGCCCGTTATTCCAGAAAAGTTTGCACAATGCTGCAAACATTTAACGCCTATGTCGTCAAGATAAATTTTAAATCACCCAAATCTCTCATCTCCGTATACCTATATCTGGTTTCGTAGATCGCAGTTTTCATAGATCATTACTTGCTTCCGGTGATGGAAAAACATAGTGAGGAAACATGCACACTGGTTGATTATTAACTTATGTGTGAAATGGAGATGAAAGACTCCATTAATAATGCCAAGAAAGTTGTTGTGTGTGTTTCATTTCACGTAATGACCACGACCCTCAGTAATGAGGAATACGACTATGAAGAAGAACAAATAATATTATTATTTTATTAGTTTTTACATTTCAACCGCGGACGGATTCGCGTATAGTACACAATTTTTCAGATTTTGGATTTGGACAACTTCGGTGAAATAGTGTTCTTTGATCGATATTCTTTCTTCAACGCTTCTTTCAGTGAATAAAATAATTGCGGGTAGTCTCTCATCACCATCCTAAATTGGTATTTTTCTAACAGCAGTACCTGTAGACATAAAAAAGAATATTATTGACCTAGACTATAGCACTGTTCATCATTATCAACATCCATTTAAACGTTCTCAATGCTCTGGCCTTCCTTACGGATGGACAAAGAGTTTGGACCACGATCCGCCACGCGAGCCCATCGCGGATTGGCGGGTTTTAACGACTGCAAATACAACCGGAACCAACGGCTTCACGTGCCTTCCGAAGCACAGATGTGCTTAAGATAATTACAGATGAGCTTAAGATAATTTTGGTCACCCATCCAATGTTAACAAAAAATAAACGCTGGCGAAGCCGCGGGCAAAAGCGAGTAAGTACATTCTAAAATTGAAAAAAGAAGTAAAATCGTTTATCCATACTAATATTATGAAGAGAAAAGATGTTTTTTGTTTTTATTTGTAATGAATAAACTCAAAAACGACTGGACCGATTTTCATGAAATTTGGTACAGATATAGGCAAAACATTCAAGAGTGATATAAGCTACTTTTTATTATGGTTTAACACGAGCGAAGCCGGGGCGAGCCGCTAGTTTTACGATAACAAAGATCAAACACTAGTGCATTAAAATCTATTTTTAATTTATACTGCTGTAAAATAACTAAATATATTAGAACAAATCACACAGATTGAGCTAGCCCCAAAGTAAGTTCGAGACTTGTGTTATGGGATATATTTTATAACAAATACATATATAGATAAGCATCCAAGACCCGGGCCAATCAGAAAAAGATAATTTTCCATCATGACCCGACCTGGGATCGAACCCGGGATCTCTAGGTTCAGAAGCAAGCACTTTACCACTGCGCCACCGAGGGCGTTATACAAAATTATGAAAAGACATGTTAAAATTGCTCACAAAATAAGACTTGTAAGAAAAACCTAAGGGGAGTATCCTAACCGTGCAAGAAGAGGCTGCCACCACAGAAGATGCCCTGAACTCCCTGTCGGTAACCAACGATAGCTCCCCGAAGTAGTCCCCGTCAATGAGGTGCCCCACCTCCTCGTGCTGTGCCGAGAACACCGCCAGCACCCCGGCCTCCACCAATACCAGACCTTCGCTTTGTGCTCCAACCTGATCAACATCAAAGAACTTGATAAAAAATTAGTATAAGGAAGAGTTAAAAAAATAAACTTATGACAGATTAAGAAAGACCATTTAATAAAATAAAAAAATTACAGATTGAGTCTTTTCTTTTTAAAATTTGATAACGATGAATTAGAATATTTTATTGGTCGTGTTTAAATAACATGGACGTCAAAGAACCTCACAAAATTTAAAGGCAAACATCAAAGAAGAAAATGCGATCCAGGCAAGAGTCACGACAAAAGCCAAAAATTGGTTTAATCATTGTATGGACAATGTAAGAAGTCACCCAAAACTTTATAAAACATAAATATAACTATATAAGCAATTTCTTTAGTTCAATTGCGGGAGTAAAAGTTTTATTAGATACAGTGGCTTTAAGAAATGATTTAAAATAATACCTCAGCAATCATGTCCTCCCTCAAGTAGATACGCTGTTTCACCAGCATAACGATCTTTTCAATGATTTCTTTTGGCCAATTGCTGAAATAAGGTATCCTCACTAAATTACGACGGCAATGCCATGATATTTCATCCTTCAAGGCTTTGGGCAGTGCACGGTATAGACCATGTTTATGCTCAATCAACTTTAGCTTCGCGGCTTCAAATCCGAAATATTGCTTCACTTTCAAACTAGTACTATCAGGTAGCTGAAGAGTCTTCACTAGGTTCATTAGATAATCCCTTTTCATACAAATCTCACTGTCATAGTATTTATCTTGTGTGATGTAGAGATACAGTTCTACTAGTACCCAATACCAGCATATGGCTAATAGCGTGTATTTTAAAAACTTCGCTAAAGGATGCGGGAGAACAGTTGAAAATTTGTAATCACCGCCGTCATCTTCCCATACGGTGTCATAATTCGGCCTCGACATGAACGAGACGAGTCTCCAAAATTGTGCGTTCATATAAAAACTATCTGAATTATTGCTTTCTGCTGTATATTTCATTATGAACATAATATGATAGAAGTCGTAATTTAATAAACTCAGCGAGACATTTACTGGGTTATTCATTAAAGTGATTAAAGAAACTGTGTCACTATAGTGTACGAATTGTATGACAACTAGTGTTATAATGACACCGACTCGAAGAAAGTGGCAAACAGTAGTCTTCGTTGTCGTCACAGCTTTGAGGTTCCAGTAGGAAGAGAGCTCGTAGACTCTAAATGTGGTGAATATTGTCAAAAAACTGATCATGCAAATGAAATGATTAGCTTTGCATATAGTACATTCTATGTTGTTGCCGTATCGCAGAAATGTAATGAAGACGACAGGTATAGACGAGAGTACATGGAAGCACAGCTTGGTACAGCAGTAGTGTTTGAAAGCCATATCTTCTTCTAGCACCACTTTTCTGTGAACGCTATCTATGTAGCCCGTGCGGGTATTGATAAATATATCTAGGATCATGAACAGTTCCATTAGTATTGCGAGGTAATATGCTATTAGCGGCAGGGTACATGCGATTAACGAGGTCATACAGAAGACGTGAAGTTTATACAATATTAACGCGTGAAGCATGAAGACGTCCCAGTAAAGTCTGAAATCGTTGATTAATGTTAACAAACGTGTATTTGCGAAACATTTGAGTTTACATTTATTACTATGTGGTGTTAAAACTTGCATGCAAATTTATTTAGGTGATAACATTGATTTAGGGTAGGGGAACACTTTGTCTCTTATCCTCAACGTAATTCAGGTTACATTCATAGTCATGTGAGTCCTCGAAGTCTAGGATCATGGTAAAAAAACAAACTTTTCTGGCTGACCGAACTGCCAGGCTGACTAACCACCGGCTGCCAGGTTGTCGTCAATTATTTGGAAATATTGTCGCTGTCAAGGCTTCTAATCTATAATGTAGACGTTTTTACTCGACCTATATACTTGAAATTTTGCATAAGAAAATATAGTTACGAAACGCGGCGAAGGGCATAAACTGTCATCTCGGTCAAAAGTATTATTTCCGTGGGGAAAACACGCGGATGAAGCCACAGGCAAATGCTGACATAAGACTGAATATGTCTTTAGAAACCAATCTTAAGTTGCGATCGGAATCACTCACCGAAATTTACTCAACGGATGGATGGTATTTCGGTGTCTGTGAAAATGATATTTACGATTTAGCCTCATGGCACAAGTACTGTAATAATAGTCCCTTCCTCTTATATCGGAATATGAGAGGAGAAAGAGATCATACCACTTTCTCCTCAAGGTCGACAACCAATCCCTTCCTGTGATATCAGTGTCTAAAACGTCCCGTTCGCTCACAATTGTACAGGGATGCTCATAATATGACTCATAAAATCCACTCATAAGCGTCTTTATAAACATTTTGATCTCAATTACTAACACCAAGACAATATAACGTAGGTTACTTAAAAATGTAGGTAACAAAAATATTCTAATGACATGTTTTGATAGATAATATTGTTTTTTTTCTAATCAATTATCATTTTAACCACAGAGTTTTATGTCATCTGAACAATGAGTTCTACTGTTTGGAAGTTGGGCTAAATCAAAAAGCTACATTCAAATGATCTGGGTTTTTGGGTGTCACAATCGAGGAGTAATTAATAAAACCATGTGTAATGGCTATTGAAATTTAAATATTTTCTCAGTAATCAATACATATTTCACAATAAAACATTAGGCGGGAACAATTCTGACAGATGACAATATATTTAAAATTGGAACATAGATTCTTACTGTGTAATATAAAATTACGGTATTTGTACTAGATTATAAATGCTGAATAAAGCATATGGCAAGGTCAACTATACACAGCAAAGTACACGCCTTAAAATAGGCACAAGATTGCAGAGTATAGCTTATAAAAATATTTATGAGAATTCCTTACTGGGCCAGAAGTATCCCTTATCCCAAAATCCTGGAATTAATCGCTAAGCCCGAACATGCCCTGTCGAATTATACAAATATACCGTCCTTTGCAAACATGCTTGTGTACATTGCTGTACAGTCACCTGTATATCGCGTTACCCAATAATGAGCTCTATGTCTCGGTAATAAGGGATTTTCGTTGAATTTTTATATATTGATGGGTAGTTAGATGTACTAAGTAACAAAGAGTATGCGAGGATAAGCTTTTAAGCCGTATAGGCATATTGTAGTTAAATTATTGGGGAGAGTTTGTTAAGATTCGAGAGTATGTAGTTTATTTCGGATTTAAGTATCTTCACACATGCAGCTCTCAACATAATACGTTCAAAATATGTATCATATCTTTTGAATTTATACTTCCAGTACTAGTGGCCCGTCCCGGCTTTGCTCGGGTAAAACCAGAACAAATTACACAAATACGTAAATTAATTTATGAAAAATTACATAATACGTAAATTGGCTACTTGACTTGTTGAATAAAAAAAATACATTAAATGAGCAAACACAACACTTAAAGTCCGCCGTTTAATTTTTTTGTATAATTAAATTAAATTTTTATCGATGAGCTAATTACGTAATTCACATTTTTTTTTGTTCTCATTAAAGTTCACTTGGGAATGATTTTTTACTCCAAAACAGCAGTCACACTCACACATATAAATTTAAATATAAATTTTGTTTTTTGACTTTAGAAAACAGTATCTGTTTTGGCCATGGATTTAGTAAATACTGCGTCGGAGTACCTACTAACTCCTTGGATTTGGCTTATAAGAAAGTAAAGTAAACTTTCTTCATAAAAAAAAATGGTTGCCTGTAAAGTCGGTTTTACGGGCGAAGATTTTACGTGACAACGTCTTTTTACGCGCGCGGCAGACCGATCATAGTTGAGTGGGAGAGAGACGCAAGGCATTCGGCGGGCCTCTCTCTCGTTCGGTGACTCATCGTAACGTTACCGGGCGTTACACTTTTTCATAAGTGACTCCCAGCCTCAACCTAATTTAAGACGTTGTCACGTCAAAATTGAGAGCCCATTCCAAGTTACGCTAACATACGAAAATCTTGTCTAAAAACTGACAAGTGTAATGCCGTACTAACCATAAAATTGAGATACAAATTGTTTTTACAAATTATGTTGAAATCAAGAATTGGGGAGTAGATAAAAACCCCGAGTTTCAAACCAAAAGATAAGGTTTCAATTCTGATAACGATAAGCTGTTATCGTGTTTCAATAGTAGTTCTTATTGCGTGTCATTAAGGTATTACAATTGAAACGCAGCTGTAGTTTAACTTTAGCAGAATAGACCAAGGTGATGTCAATAAGTCAAGTCAGACAATGTTAAGACAAGGACATCCTTGATTGATAGTTCAAAGGAATGGTGTTAAATTATTGTGATATCGCGCCATCTTGAAAATTTAACCGTCAATTTAATAAGTTTACATTATTTTTTACATAAAAGACGATTTTTGGTAAATAGGTAATTTTGTGAATTGGTTAATGGTAAAAAGCAGGTGTTATATATTAAAAGGTCTAATTTGTTAATAAACCAGTTTATTAAATGCAAATGCACATTTACAGATAAGGCACCAAACCACACATAGCCATAGACAAGGAATGGTTTAGTGATCTGACAGTGTAACGCCACGCATTATGACCTCTTTAGTCATATCGCGTGCGCGCTGGCATGATTTTTATTTCTTTCATTCTAAATTCAAAATTTTAAATTATTGTTCCACTTGATATTTTGAAATAACATTTTGACTCATTCATTACCATAACGATATCGGCACGTACCACACGTACGATGTAATAATAAAATATATATATAATGAAATATCTTAAATTATTTATAGACCCTTGAAGGGTCTGTATTTTACTTATCAATTATACTATTATACAACTGTCTGCCTGTGCCTATTTCTACTCCAACCTACCCTGAGATTACCCTACAACCTAACAACAGTAGGAAAGCGGACCCTGGGCTCCGATGCTCAACGGCTGAGTAAGAATCGGGAACGCGCTTAGACGAGAGAGAGAGAGTGAGGTAATATTTATTGAAAACCGACACACATGCAGTATATATATTTATATCCCTTACGCGGTAGACAAAGACAAGACTTATGAAACACGAAAGTGACGTTTCAATTTCTTCAACGAACTTAAATAAATACTAAAAGCACTCATATTGTTAAAAAACGAACATTATTAAACACAATAGTTAAAACTTTGTTCGTTGCGTAAACATGCTCATAGTAAATAATATACCCAAATAATTTCCCTTAAAAAGAAAACAAAATTATACGGATGTATATTAAAAGTACAAGACGACGACGTCCCAATCGCCGAAATCCAAAAAGAAAATTCAGAATTGGCGCTCTAGCGAATGGACACGCAACAGTATTTTCGCACATGTCTCAAATGGTCTGTCAGTCGGATGCCGAGGAACATGCGGAATGGAGACTGGAAGATGTAGGAAGGCTGATTTTAAGCTCTGATACTTAATAGCTGAGATAATATAAGTACTAACTAATCCATATATACTCGTATAATAAAACTCTTGCGTTACTAAGTGACTGACTGACTGACAGACAACGTACGGCTGAAACTACTGGGCGTTGAAAGCTGAAAATTGATGTGGAATTGGTTCCTAGGACAGTGTAGGAGGGCACTAAGAAGGGATTTCCTACAATTCCCATGGAAAACGGATTTTTACTCACATACGAAGCTGTGGGCAAAAGGTAGTATATATACTATATAAATGCGAAAGTAAGTTTGTTTGTTACCACTTCACACTTTATCTGTTCTACCAATCATTTTGAAATTTGGCACACATATAGATTGAAGTATGGAGAAGGATGTAGGGTAGACCTTTCGCCACGGAAAAATAAATGTCCCCGTGCGACATTCACGCGGTCGAAGCCGCGAAAAAACTAGAAATATATAGGGACACAGAATGAACTAGCCCCAAAGTAAGTTCGAGACTTGTGTTACATGATACTAACTCAACGATACTATATATTATAACATATACATATAATTAGACGTCCAAAACGCAGGCCAATCTGAAAAAGAACATTTATCATGTTGACCTGACCGGTGATCGAACCTGTGACCTCAAGTGTAGCATTCCTGCATGATAAGCATTAGGCTACGGAGGTCGTCAGGTAGAAATCGGAAAAACGCTCATATGAGAGGAAGATGGAGTTTTTTGCGGTCCCAATCGCCGAACTACCTCTGACTACTTAGTATATAAACACATATTATATAACCCAGTAAGTGATATTCGATATAGAACATTAACTCCTCGCTTGACATGGTAATGCGCAATCAGGCTCGATCAGCCTACAGCAAGATTTCGAAGTGTGGCCACGAAACGTGTGTATAAAATTAGAATGTACCTATATTCTATAGAGAGAACATACGTAACAATATTCTTCTTTTTGAAGAAGATTGTTCTTATATTCTTCTTTTTGAAGAAGATTGTTCTTTTTGAAGTGAAAACTTCTTTAGCGGTGTTGTGCATTTTTAGTGATGGGTAAAAAATGTAAAACTCGCGTCAGGACACGTGACGTGATCGAAAATTCGTGAGACGTCAAAAATGCACAACGTTAATATTCAAGTTTTAACTTCTGCCGGCATTCCCAGAGTTCAACCCGTTTTTTTTTCAGTGGGTTAGTGGTTGTAAATTTTGTTCAAGTTACCTAAAGCCATCGACTATTAGATAGGTACAGTTACAACTACTTACCGACATCTAGTGGCAAGTAATCGCAAACACACTAATGTTAAACTAAAACACTAGATTAAAAATTTTTTTTTTTTTAATCCTTTTATTGTCGTTAGAGAGCAAAGTGTGTAGAATGAATCATAGGATAGGCATTCAATACGTGAAAAAAAAAATAGTTGGAAACTTCTCTCGTCGGGAGCCGATCCTGGATGAACAACCAGGCTATAAATATCGTAATAATGCATTGTTAACAAAAATAAACGATTACATAAAATTTCAGTTCAATCGGTTAAAATATCTGCTTCAAAATAGAGTCGCGAGTTTCCACGCCAGTTGCAAGTTAAATAAAAGCTTGTTTGTTTGTAATAACTTTATTGCACGAAAATAAGTACATTAATCAAAATTAATGCAAGAAAGATGCATGTACAACGGCGGACTTATCCCATGTGAAGCTTGTGAAAACAGGCGTGTTTTATGATAGCCACGTTTTTAGTGGGCACAACTTTCGGCTGTCGATCAGCCATCTCTGTAATCCGTTCATCTGACGTCGTCTCGGTTGGTCTATATAAATCTGTGCAGTCGGTAATGCATGAGTATAGCTTTAATTTTATATCAGAAGTGTTGATCTCCTAATAATATGAACTTATATCACTTGTGGAAGTCTCCATAGTCCTTTTTATTATCGATAAAACCACATATTTAATGCTATATATACCATATATTTATTTAATTTAATTAACCACATGTTCAGATAAATATTGTCTTATATATGTTATCAACTGCCACTAAACAGCTCTCTCTCTCTTTCACATCTAAGCGTTTTTTCCGGTTTTTCAGCCGTCGAGCGTCGGAGCCCAGGGTCCACTTTCCTAGTTTTCCGTTTCCATTTCGCACGATCGTCAGGTACAAAATGCTAGCTATACTTGACGACATCAAGCCTCTTTCGGGTTAATTTGTCATGTTTCATTATATGAAATTTTCAATTCAGTTTTTACCCATAGGCAGTTTTTACCCATTACCCTATTGAATGTACGGTTTAAAAAAAAAACTTTCCATCCAGCTTCGTCACCATGATGTTCAAAGCGATGCCCGTCATTCAGGAACATCAGGCTATACATTATCGAGATACAGTTCGTTAAACTCTGGCGTATTCGGCGTACATTGCAGGTTTTCATTCGGGTGAATAAAACGCTCTCATACAAATTGCGCAATGCTCGTGTGTACGCGTCGACAACTGAGCGAGTTCGGCGAGAGTGTGTTGCCGACATTAAAAGTGGAATAACTCTAGAGAAACGGCACTTGGAATTCAAAAAGCCGACTTTGCGAGGCACTTCAAAAGTCACAGTCATCGGAGTTAAAAGTTATAAATGCTATGGCGGAATAGAGTTTGTCGTGAGTCTTGACGCGTGAGGACTTTTTTATGCCGCCTAGCAGGCAAACAGGCATGCGGCCAACTTGATGGCAAGTGGTCACCATAGCCTATCAATGCCGGTGTCACGTAACAATGCAAGCTGACTGCTGTTTGGCGACTGGAATAGATGAAAGTGAGGTGAGGTGACCCAACAAACGACGTTCTCTGTACCAAGTTCCACCTCTGGTGTGTGGATGAGCCTGTATTTAAAAAATATATAATACTTGATATTGCCCACAACTTCGTATGTGGGTAAAACTCCGTTTCCCGTGGGAATTTCAGGAAATCCCTTCTTAGTGCTCCCCTACATTGTCATAGGAACCTACACACCAAATTTCAGCTTCCTACGCCCAGTACTTTCGCTGTGCGTTGTCTGTCAATCAGTCACTCAGTAACGCAAGAGTTTTATTTATATAGATTATGTACTAAGCGACAGGATTTTATCCGTCGCGGCTTTGCTCGGGTCAAAACATAATTAACTATTACTTTTTGAGTTTATCGCGGACAGACACACTGACAAACGCGACAGAGGACTGTTTCATCAATGTATGCATGTTTGGAACATATTATATTAGATATTAATAGATTATTATTATCAGTCAATAATATAAATAATGATTTCTATTGTAAAGTATTTCGTACAAATAAAAATCTCTCAATGTGCCCCATTCCTGTGAGTCAGCCTTTTTCACATACACAGTGTAGGCACAGAGACTCGTGACCCACAAGCTCAGAGGCTTGACTGGCACAAAGGACTGCCTTTTTCTAACACTCGACATTACTATACACTTACTCTGTGATATTAATTTTACATTTTAGGTTTTTTTATCAATGTATTTCAAGGGATACCTTTTTGGAGAACTACACGAATCATCCGCTCATTAATCAAGAATACATAGGCATTTCTTCTCAGCAGTGGTCGTTCCGAAATGCCAGTTGCTTGTGAACAATATCAAAATCAAATCATTTATTTAGAAATTAGGCCTTCACAGGCACATTTTCACGTCATATTCTAAATTAAATTATATTTACCAAAGTTACAAACTACTAGCATACTAACTAATATAAAATTTGAAGTAAGAAAGTGCCTATGAAGGTCTAATTTCTGAGTAAATGATTAGATTTGACATGTTAAAGTCTCTAGGGAAAATAATGGCGCTCATTCCATAACATATTTTCTATGCAGAGGAAATTACGGCAAAAGAAAAAGATCATTTTCATAAATATTCTTAGCTAAGAACACTGGGGATAAAATTATCTATGACACATTATTATTTCTGATCAAAATCGGTTCAGCCGTTCAAAAGTTGTAGCGAAATGAATATTGAAAGTCGGTGGTTTTTTTATTTATTTATATAGTATGATTATAACGGATGGAGACAATTTAAGTATGAAAAAGAAAATTCATGTCAAATTCGTGTGAAAAACATCTTTGTTTTTCACACGAATTTGACATGAAGTGGGCCCTCAGACCATAAACACATTATATATTCTTATATATAATGTATTGGGACACGACTTTTGAGCGGGAAAACCGTCTGTCATTGTGTGTACCGTTAAGTGCCACATTCATGTTCAGTGCAAGGGTTCCACAAACTTGATGCGTCATTTTGTTGGGTCGTTAGGCGATTGGGATCGAGAGACAAGCCGCGATATCTATCACTCAAGTTTTGAATATTGGTCAATTCGTAGCGCATTCTTTTTCAGTGTAGTTTCAGTACATTTACGATGAAATAAATTTGTTTTTTCTTGTATCCGTCTTAATCTTATGTAGGTTTGTCGAAAAAAACATTGGATCGCTGCAATCAATGATTTAGTTACAAGTTTTTATTTAACTTATATGTTTTACGTATTTCTTCGGTTGGAATCTTGCAACTCAATTTTGAAGCAGATATCCATCTGATTGAGGTGAAATATTGTATATAAGTTTAATTTAGATTACAATTCATCATTATTACATGGTGTATCCAGGATCGACTCCCGATGAGGTAACTCCACAACGGTTTACTAGACCGACATGATATTTTTTTACGTCTTAAATGAAATAGGATCTCTAAAGACTAATAATAAAAGCTTGTGCAAAAAATGGCATTTAAAAACGTATATAAATTATGAATCCGTTCAGTTACAGTACATGGGCGGTTAGACCTCATTTCGAATATCAAGCTGTTCAAATCGCCAGCGACCCATTTTATTGGCGTTTCACTCCACTATTAGTCGTGTAAACAATTGTTAGATTTACGTATATTTCAACGTTTAAAACAAAATTCGGTCTCGAATAGGTTCGTGAATGGAGAAGGTACTCATTTAGCAAGTCCCAGGGTAAAACTAATTTTAATTTTATAAAAAAATTTACAGTGACTTACCTCGACGATGGTCTTACAATGACGACCTCGATGGCGCAGTTGTAAAGTGCTTGTCTCTGAACCGAGAGGTCCCGGGTTCGATCCCTGGTCGGGTCATGATGGAATATGATCTTTTTCTGATTGGCCCGGGTCTTGGATGTTTATCTATGTATGTATTTGTTATAAAATATATTATCGTTGAGTTAGTATCCCATAACACAAGTGTCGAACTTACTTGGGGCTAGCTCAATCTGTGTGATTTGTCCTTATATGTTTATTTATTTACCACGAGAAGAATTATAATATAGTTGTATATAGGAAATATACAGGAAAGTCGCATAAGATATTTCACTTGATTATATTTTATATTAAAAACAAGCTTTCAAGCTTTTGCCAGCGGCTTCGCCCGCGTGTATTTCCCACGGGAGCTGTTATTTTTACGGTACGAAAACACGAATTCTCTTAAAAATTCTCCAACTACATGAGCGCAAAATTTGTAGAAAATTGGTTAAGTAGATAAATCGTGAAGAGGTAACAAACAAACAAACTTACTTTTGCATTAATAATATTAGTTAGTCGTACGTAAGCGACTGCCCTTTATAAGGTAACTTTTATCGTTTCTATGGAATAAACTTCAACAGTATTCCCTAATAGTTTCGACATTGGAGTTTTCAAGAAAAGAGTCTATCGCTTTCTTAAAAAGTCGGTAATGCACTGGTTACCCGTATTGGGTTGCCGGTGTCCGTGGGCTGCGGTGTTTACTTACCATCAGGTGACCTGGATACTCGTTTGTCCACTATACTATAAAAAAACAAATTCAAATCATTTATTCAGAAATTAGACCTTAACAGGCACTTTTTCAAGTAAATTTTTATATTAAAGTAGTTTGTAGCTTGTGAGAAATACTATATTTCTCACAAGCTACATACTACTGGCATTTCGGAACGACCACTGCTGAGAAGAAATGGCGATAGAAACTCATTTGAACAGTGTTGGTCCCTATCATGCCAGAAGGGCACTTTATTGTTTCTTACAATTTCTTTTTTCTAATAATATATCAAATTACATAATGTATATATTAAAAAGTATGTATATATTAAAAAGTATATGAAAACAGGTTATGATTGTGATCCGAGTGCTGATAAGATATACTATATAGATGTGAAACAATTAATTACACAAAAATATATGCGGAACGAGTTGATCGGTTCCCTTTGGCAGCACCCGTTCACGAACTGACGCATGGGTCAGCTATAGCTCAACTATAATAGAGGGAACTTCACGACCCATCCACAAAATATGAAGAAACAACTTACACTCACATCCACACGTTTGCATTAGCAATAAGTAAGACTCTGGTTAAGGTTAGTTCTGGTATACTAACTCAACGATATTATAGTTTATATTATATATATATAAACATTTTACATCGGTTTCCGTACATATGTGCCTATAACAGAGGTGTTTAGAAGACATGTTATTATAGATAACGGCATAATAATGACAATGAAGGAACTATTGTAAGTTGGCGGAAGTATATTATCCTTGGAACTGTAATAATAAAATATTAAGTTTAAGTTAGGATTGTACTCACGTACGGCACTAATTTTTATAATCCACCGATGGGCAAAAGGCTTACACTTGACGGGCAAAGGCTGTCTTTCGTGTGCTGGTTATAGGGATTCCACATTCAATTGAACAAAAAATATTTTTATATCATTACTTAAACATTACGACATCACATCTTTCTACAGTAAAGAGGGCGATGAAAATCAAAACTCGAAGTCCATATTTAAATATTTTCGTGAAAAAGGAGTAAATTGCATGTTCATAGTACCAAGCATAGATAATGAAAGTATAAAATCAGTTTGCGCCAGTGAAAATACTCTGTTTTCCTAGTCTCGTAAATTAGTAAGTAGTTATATTTGCAGTTTTTCGAAAATGTTCTATATTATTTCAAAATATGATGATTGTGTTTCTCATCTCATCTCATGATTGCCTGTCTGTGACAGTATAACCTAGAATGGTACTTTTAATCACGAAATTCTCACAAGAGCGAAGCCCAATGTTACAGCTAGTATTATATCTTTCTCTCTCTAAGCGTTTTCCCGGTTTCTTCTCAGCCTTTGTGCGTTGGAGTCCGCTTTCCTTTTTTTTCATCTCCACTTCGCAAGGTAGTCGGCATCCCTAGTTGTCAGACCATTGGTGCGCATATCATCCTGCTAGCATGCTGATTTATGTAAATCTAGCTGCGCCCCTGGGCTTTGTCCCCGTGGGAATTCCGGGATAAAGAGTAACCTATAAACCTTCCAGCTTATATTCTACCCGTGTACTAAATTTCGTAACAATTCGTCTAGTAGATTTTATGTAAAAGAGTAACAAACATACACACTAACTTTCGAATTTATTAGAATAGCTAAGAATAATGGAATAGATCAGGGAAAAGTTGCGGTGACATGCTGTACTGACTCTAGATCGAGTGCAGTAGAGTGTAAGCTGATGATGATAAATCGTGTCAAGCAACTACAGCTAAATGGGTCGGTAACCCATCCCAGGTGCCATTTAAACTTGTATTTAAAACAAAAGAACGGTTACATTAATGAGTACCATACCTCACTGTTATAATCACTGTGTGTTTCGTTTATAAAGTGATATAAACCAATCAGTCTTCATTGTTCAGTATCAGTCACAGGTCACGGTTGTAAAATTAGTTTTTTTTTTTTTTATGCGTTGATTTTGTGCAAGTATTACTTCAGAATGAGAGGTGCCGTGTTATTGTGTATGTTTGTGTTATGCAGTGTCCATTTTGAAACGGTGTCCGGCACATTAAACGAGTTCTTCCAGAATTTCGGGGACAAAATTTCTGTATGTACTTATTTCGTTATTTCAATGTACTTTTATGTTGGTTGTTTGAAATTAAAATATAGTAATTTTGTAAAATCAAATTAGCTTTTTATGTGCGACACTATATATAATGATCTTACTAAACTTGATTTATTTATTGATGTTAAATAAAATTTATAAAACTGACTGTTAAAGAAGACTTATAAGTTAGTTTGTGTATGATAAATAAAAGTTATTTACAGGAACTTATGTAATTTAATGATTAATTTAAAATTGATGAAAATCAAAAATACAAGCCATAATATTTATTGACAACTAACTGCGTACCGGGACTCCACTCCCGGGAGAATTTCGAGATAAAAAGTAGGTGCTTTTGGAGTAGGTACTCCAAGTTATATTTTGCCCTTACTTATACCGAATTTTATAACAATTCGTTCTGTAGATTTTGCTAACAAACACACATACATCATCATAAACTATCGTATATAATAAATATTAATAGAATATGGGATAATGACAATTCTTTTTTTTTTTTGCAATAGCACAGAAGTTTAGCGGCCAGTACGTACTTTAAGTGATGAATTGTATAAATACAATAGGAATTATAATTTAATTATGAGAAATTATAAACTAGTGGTCGCTTTTTGCAGCGTCAGCTGTAATATATGGCACTAAAATATACTGTAAAAAATGTTTCAATATTTTTTTAATTGACGTAGCTTGATATAAAATAGAATTTAATGCTGTTAAAATTTTTACACATTATTAGATCAACTTATGACTTACTAGCTGCGCCCCGGGGCTTCGCTTCGCTCACGTGGGATTTTCGGGATAAAAACCCTACCCTATGTGTTATTTCAGGTTATTTTTTACCCGTGTACAAAATTTCATAACAATTGGTCCAGTAGATATTGCGTAAAACAGAACAAACATACACATACATCCTCACAGACTTTGGCGTTTTTAATATTAGTAGGACAGGATTTTTAAAATTACTAAGCTTAATAAAATTTATATTTTACACACATTTGTTTTATTCATTAGTTGATTAGTTAGGTACTTAGTTCCTTGTTTGGTAACCATTGGTTAAGCAGGCAATCCTTAGTTCGCATTACTTAACTAAGTAATCTAACTTAATCAATAAACTAAGTAATGAAACTCTTTTAAATTATTAGCGATTCATCTTTCAGCATTTCTTTTCATATTATCCTTTGGTAGATATTAACTGTACCAAGTAAATAATTTAATATTAACTTCCTTAAAAAAACGTTAGAAAAAATAATGGTAAACCCTTCTAGCATGATAGGCACCAACACTGATCAAATGTGTTTCTTTCGGCATTTCTTCTCAGTAGTGGTCGTTCCGAAATGCCAGTAGTTTGTAGCTTAAGAGAAATATAATAAAATAACTATTTAATATAAAAATTGACGTGAACTTGAAAGACTTGCCTTGTCTTGTCTAATTTCTGAATAAATGATTTCAATTTGATTCTTACGCTTGTAATGTTTGACATCAGGTTGCGATGCAAGCCGCCTATAATAAAACCTCATACGAAAGTAAAAAATGTTCTTAAACAACAGACATAAAATCATTACATTGATGTTCTTATATCCGTGTCTACAACTTTCTGATTGGCCCGGGTGTTGGATGTTTATCTATATATGTATTTGTTATAAATATAGTATCATTGAGTTAGTATCCCATAAAACAAGTCTCGAACTTACTTTGAGGCTAGCTCAATCTGTGTGATTTGTCCTAATATATTTAATATATATTTATATTTTTACTGCTGGAGAGGTTCTATAGCGTTGACTTTTAAATTATGACTAATTATGTAATGGTTACTACACATTAATTAAGTTGCAGTTTTTTAATGTGCTTATTTCGAATGTCCAATTAGTTGTTATGTGTTTATAATCGAATGCAATTTATTTTGTTTTATGAATAAAAATATTATAATTGTCTTCTTCATAGTCGTATTCCACATGGCTGAGGGTCGTGGTCATTACGTGGAATTAAACACACAACTTTCTTGGCATTATTAATGGAGTGGTTTGCCATTGCCTTCTCCATTTCACACACAAGTTAATAAGAATCAACCAGTGTGCAGGTTTCCTCACGATGTTTTCCTTCACCGGAAGCAAGTGGTGGACGATGAAAACATGAGTCAGTTTGAACCTGAGACCTTTCGATTCACAGGCAGTCTTAACCATTACACCATCACCGCTTCCGCACCGCACTGTAATTTTAGAGCGACACAAATGCTTTATTTCATAACATTGTTAATTTTAGTTAATTCATATGTCCTTGACAGAGAGCTTCGGAAATGTATATTAGGCAAATCGCTGGCCTAGTTGAAAATTAAATGTCATTTAAAGATAAAGAGAGAGAGAAAAAATCATAGACGAAGAGAGAAATTCGTAGAAAAGTTGAATTCATAGATGAAGAGATTTAAATTTGACAAATACCATTCATTCAAAAGTTTTGTATATTTGTTTGACATCTGAATGTAATGTTATAATTAATTAATTAGAGGACTAGATTCTTAATTCGCTTTTAATTCGACAAACGTTAATAGTAATGTATATCGGTCCGATTTTTTGTCGGATGACCAAATGTCCTTCTTTATACATTGCAGGATGCTTGGCATTACACTTGGAATAATATTGTGGATAATATAAAGAAGCCAGTGAAAATTAAACGCCTCGGAAGACTTGGGAGTAAGTAGCGTTTTATTAAGACCGTACTTGCTCTTTTATTAATTCGCGAAAACTGAGCCACACTTGGAGAAATAAATTCAGATTACAGTAAATCACCTCAATTCAATCAAACTTTGATTTTGATGTGAAAAATACACTTTTACATATATAATACAAGTAATAAATAAGGTTAAAGTTATTAAATGTCTAATAAATTTTATCGTTCAAACTGAAATAGATATTTTGTTACAGAATTAAAGACGACAGAACCACCAACAACAATAATATCTTCTTCTGGATTCGACGGCAAATACGAAAGAAAATTTGGTGTGGACACAAAATCAGGTGACCGCGACTATCTTATAAATAAAAAATATGAACAAGTGACTGAGAAAAAAGACGATCTTCTAGAGAAAGAAATGATGGGTATGCAAACTTTAGAGACGGAAACACGTAACGCAAGGTTGACGAAGCTGATGATCCCACACTTGAAGCCACCAAAATGGACGAACATTGAAGACTGGAGGAAGCTACACAAACCCATATATGGCAATATTTATAATGATCACGTTGAAGGTATGTCCATTTTATTAATTTTTATTATCGACACCTTTTGGAGAATACTCTTACTCTTTATTTAAAGTTGTTTCCACATTTTATGTATTCGTTTGAAGTCTACTAGAATTATTTCAACAGTCACGAATAATCAGCAATTGACGCTAAAGTGTTGGTGATCGGCGGTGTCGTCTAGGTTGCGTGACTGCAAGTTGAAATAATGTAACATTTAGTTCACCAAGTGCATAAAACTTAATAAACCTCTTGAAGACCAGTTTACCACACATAGCAAGCAGAACTGATGACCTTGAAGAAGAAGAAGTGTTCTCGAACGGTGACCACATGGCGAAACCTGCAAACGCAAGGCGCTGGACAACCACTAACCAGGTCGAACGACTTGAGAATCCCCCTTGGTGGCGTAAGAGAGAAGATCATGGATACACTGAAGTGATGATTTGAAGAACTAAAAAAACGTAGATAGATGCTTTAGACAAAGAGGATTGAATGGAAATGAGGAAGCCTATGTCGAGCAGTGGTACCATTGAAACTGTTTTTGAAGTGAAAACTTTAGCGGCGTTATGCACTTCTTATGATTGTGATGAGTAAAAAATGTGAAACTCGCGTCAAGACGTCAGACCTCGAAAATTCGTAAGACGTCAAAAATGCACAACGTTAATATTCAAGTTTTCACTTCTGTCGGCACTCTCGGAGAGCATCCCGAGCAGTTTTGATTTTTTAATCGATTTCTCAGGAGCTATCAATTACAATTAATGTAATTGATAGCTTTTACGGCCCACGTGATACCACGTTAAATTTAATTTCAACATTTCTTGTGAGTTTTCCCATGACCTTGTATTCTCTAATGAAACGTCCCAGGTGAACGAAACAATATATTCGGAAAGACGGCGCGACGTGACGAGATCATACATTTATTGTCTTATTGTCAATACCATACATTTATAAAAACATCGTGACACTATTATGACAAATATTTAAAATTCAGTAACACGTACTTCAGGAGTAGCTTATAATATGTTTTTGTATCCATAGGTGTTTCAAAACACATATTATATCCAAATAATATAAACGTATGCTTAATAAAATACATATTTAGGACATTCTAACTAGTGATGTGTCTTTTCTAAATTTCCATTGACGGAAAACGATACCCCTTTCTGTTCTCGGAAGCGTTTCCTCAAACTTAGTACTGAGGCCGAAGTGCGGGTTTGCATTTCACCTCTCACTATCGAATCGATTCGAAGTGAGACGCAGCGAACCAATCACATCGAGGTGTAGTTGTTGTTCCGTCACAATGGTGGTGACGCAACGACGATGATTTTCTGTTCTCGGAAGCGTTTCCTGAACCTTTTTGGTAAGGGAATGGGGAAGTTTCTTATTCCCATTCCCGGGAGCGTTCAGCCTAATGAATATTCGCGGTAAAGTGGGCACATTCCTGGAAACGCAAAATGTATACCCGCGAAAACGCCTACGTCGATACCTAAATTTTCAGTTATGAGGGAACAGATAGACCAATATACGGTACGTACGGGTCAATAATATTATTATTCCCGTTATGAAAAGCCCGGAATTGATGTTGTTAATAAACATCGGATATCAATTGTAATTGTGTTATACAATGGTTCGATGGTCAAGTGATGAAGAACTGTGTCATGATAATGTTTACAAAACAACCTTTTTCAATCGTTTGTTAAACAAGTACATACAAACATTGTTTATTTTTAAAAAATCCAAGTAAACTAAAATAGTAATTATTATACGAATAAAATTGTGGAGATTTGCTTGTATAATGATTTAAATGACAGTTGACTACCGCTCCGGATGGTACTTGGTTCAAAGGCTATCAATTGCTATCCAACGAGGAAACGCAGCTAGCGTTATGGGTATTTTTGAACCGGGTACAATTCGGGGTGGCATTTTTTATTGACATTGCAATTATTCATGTTTTATTTTGCTTTATTATTTGTATTTTTAATAATAAGTTTCAATATAAAGAATTAAGTATAATATAGATGAAATCTAACATATCGTGTGGACAAATATATAGGTAGTTAAGAGTAACATTATTTTTGTATATTGTATATAATAACTTTATGTTTTTCCAATGCGTTATATTAAACGCACATGTGAGTATCGTTACCTATTTTTCGGGCATATTAGAACACGTTATTCAGAAAGTTGTAATTCCATCACTTTCCTTCACTTTCAATGGCTTCACCATGAGACCAGGATGACAGCTACACTAGCATATTTTTCTAATAGCAACCAAAATTTCAATATTGGATAGTCGAATGGTTATACAACATATTATTTAAATGTGTCAAAAACAAAAGTTTATGTGTTTTATTAATAATATTGTTGAGGTATATAACAAAGGTATATAAACTAATCTGACTTATATACTAATCTGTCTGATATTTGACCACCACTTAATTGAAAATGAAAACATCGTACCATCTATATTCTTGTTTATGATTTTACAGATAATGTGCTTAGAAAATTGTTCCATATTTTTGTTTCATTCAGTATTTCCACTTAAGCTGTTCCACCAAGCTGTAGCCAGTTGTTAGGAACAACTACACTTTTGTAAAATCTATAAATCGCAGATTTAACAGTGGTTAACAACCAGTCCCAAATTTTCATTATTGGAGAACGTTCCCGATTCCCATTTTCAGGGGCGTTACCTAAAAGCTGGTATAGTTTCGTTCCCGATAACGGGAATAGGAAACTTTCCTTTTCCCGGTTACTCTCAGTAAAACTTCGGCACATAACTATTTATAATGGCGTATGTTAAAGAGAAAAATAATTTTGTAGAAAGAAACTATAATTCTGCTTCCACTCACCCGGTGAAACATGAGACAGTAATATAGTCTTTTTATACTACATCGTGAGAAACTGTCTACACGTGTCTCTGCAAACTTGTGATATGCCATTCCCAAATTCTTATCACATGGTTATCATCCCCATTCCCATTACCGGGAAAATTTTCCGGAAACATTTCCGGAAAAGTGAACACGTTCCTAGGAACTTGCACGTCACTACCAACAATGTTGCTACGGCCTTATATCCTATAGTAAATATTTTTGTACCACACGAGGCCACGCGTACTTTAAACGTATTTTAAAATATTTTTGTTTGTTTTCATTAACAATACTTTACCATTGGTTATAACTTCAGTAGCGCAAACGACAATGACCTTTACATCTCACATGTATAACCAAAAGATTATAGTTGTATTAAAATTAGTGCTAAAATATGTGTTAAATCGCAGGTATCGCTAAAGAGGAAGTTGATCAATCAATCAACCATCGCTCATATAAAGGCTCAAAGGATAGCACATCCGCCGCTTTGGACGACGAAAACGAAAATTTTGGAGTTCTGCTTTTTGTTTAAATACTTTGTCTATTTTTATTCCCTTAATAAACACACTACTATAGCACTCTGTTCATGATATTAGCTCCTATATTTTAACAAAGATGTCAATGTGCAATATAACATATTAAAAATAAAGTACTCAAAATAAACGATTTATATAAATTAACTTTGTAAATCCATTGGTAAGAAAACGTTATAATATATTCATAGCACTGGAATATAACCTGAATAATGTAAGAAATTAAACATAGCCTATGATTTGCGCGTGTGACAAAATTTAAACTGAAAAAAAATCATGAAGCTATAATTTTATTGACATTAATCGCTGATTGATGGATACAGTTGAAAAAAGTGTAAATAATATTTGTTAATTTGAATATAACAATCATAAACACATAGGCATACAAAACACAGTACTGTATAGATGGCAAAAAAAAAGGTGAGTATTTTAAGACTACAACAGCCTTTTTTGATGATAACATAAATGTACGTGCATTAGCGCTGAAAAGTGCGAAAGTCACATAATGTATTTTTCGAAACTTTTAATTTCAAATAAAATACATAATTTCAGATTCCGATTTCTCTAAACTCATTATTATTTTCTTAATTAAAAGCATGGGCGACATGTTTAACAAAAACCCATTGAAAATACATACACTCTCTCAGGTTTGAAATTTTAATATTCAAATTCGTGGTAGCTTGTACACATTCTGTTGGCTTAAAAGCAATGTAAAATTCATTATCAGACAATAATGTTTTTATACAACATCCCTAAATTCAATCTTATCGGTATAACATTACGGTGCAAATTCGATTTCGAATGTTTGTCGTGTGAGCATTGAACATTGTTCCATTAAAATTAATTTTGTGTAAATATAAACAAATAAATATCAACTTTGTTTTTATACAAATAAAACTCAAAATTGTTGAGCAAATGTCATATTCGAAAAATACATAAAATACATATTTTAATGTAAGTTACAGTAAAAGTGTATGGTTTGAAAAATACATTACGTACAATATTCATAATTTTGCATTTCATTTTCAACGCTAGAAGTGTATATAGCACCTTTTAACTGGAATTCCCAAAATACCTCACACATCTATATCTGTGAAGGCGACATATATAAATAAATAACCAGTGTTGAAATCATAACACTGAGTTTTTGTGCAGTTGTGTAAATGGCTCAGTTCGGCGAGTTATATTTTATTCACGATAGACTTTGGGTTATAAATTGATTGTTTTATACGATCAAGCACATAAAAACATTGTTTAATATTTATATTTCTAACTGGCACTCTAATTGCACATAAAAAAAAAGATATGAACAAATTTCTGAAAAAAATAATAATAGAAATAACACTAAAATAGAAATGAATGGAAATCTGATAGTTTGAGGATTGAATTTTTTTCAGAAATAATCACATTTTTACATAATCCTGTTTGAAAATGGAACGAAAGAGGGACATACATATTAACTGACTGAATGTTGTGAAGTACGTTTTGCATTAATTTTTACTTAATCTTAAATAATACAAAAAATACTTCAATCAAAAGGTTATATGAAAATAATAAAAACAAAAACACTTAATTTTTGCACAGTATGGCTTATTTGTAAAAGGTTCAAGGATGGAACTCGACCGATGCTGCGCTATGCTATGCTAACCGTTGCTATATGCAATAAAACTTCTCTTTTCGAAAATTACAAAAATTTATATTAGTTTATACGAATTCATATTATTAATTCACCAACCAAGTATAATAACACTGATCAAAATTACAAATAGTTTAGGTCGCGCAGTTTCCTTGCCCAGCTGGGTTTTGAACAACCAATAAATGACAAAATTCTAAAGGTTGCTTGAAACTCCGCTCTGCACAGCACAGCTTCAGTTGTTAAGTCCGGTCCTGAAATTTTCAAACCTTATTCGAAATTGGTGTCAAGAAAATATTAGACAACCTCTGAGACACGAGAACCGTTTGGATATTTTTGACGCACGGAGTTTTCTTTTTATAACAGATATCGTGACAATAATGTTTTCCAAACAGTCAAATGATATTATTATTGTCAAATACATTTATTTATATTTCAGGTAACGACTTAGATCTGCCAATGAACATTGAACTAAATTTACCAAGAACGACTTCACTGAAAAGTAAGACAGTTTTTTTTTTTGTACAGTCAACAGCACATCAACCTGTGAATTCATTGCAAACTCGCCGCTATTAACGCGTCTTGTTGACGTCAAACGTCAAACAGAACTATTAAGTTCATGCAGGGTAACTTGCAGTGCTGTTGACTGTACTACTAAGTTATACGTCTATACATTTGTAAATTTATATTTTGTGCCCGTGAGAAGTGGAGAAAAAAAAGTAGGAAAGCGGATCCTGGGCTCCAACGCTTAACAGCTTGCTGTCTGTTGCCAGCGGCTAAAGGAAGACACTAAACCTATGTTACTCTTTCTCTCTCTATGTCTTTTTTATTGGTTTTAGACTTAGATAAAATAAATAGCAGTGGTGGTGTAATGGTTAAGACGCCCGCCTGATGATCGAAAGGTCCCAGGTTCGAATTCTACTCGTGCCACATGAGTTTGTATACCAATCTGACTCATGTTTTCATCGCCAATACTTGCTTCCGGTGAAGGAAAACCTCGCGAGGAAACCTGCACACTGGTTGATTATTGGCACTGGTTGTGTGTGAAATGGAGAAGGCAATGGCAAACCACTCCATCACAATAACATAATGCCAAGAAAGTTGTTGTGTGTGTTTAATTCCACGTAATGACCACGACCCTCAGCCATGAGGAATACGACTATGAAGAAGACAATAAATATATCTATGGTTTTAAACTACTCATGTTATGATTTAGAGATGACTCAGATTTCCACTTTAACACCTCACATTGGTGATGCTAGGTATTGCCCGCAGCTCCGCCCGCGGTAGTCGTACATTTAACCTTAATGACTAACGTTAATGAAGAATCATTAACTGTATCAACGACAATTTTCGTGAAAGTCGTAAAAGCATGGCTTTGTTTTCTGCATTTAGTCCGCCCTTTGTATTAAATAGTAATAAATAAATTTTAACTAAAATCTACTCAAAAATAATGAACTGTAGTTTTTATGGAATTCGCTGAAAAAAGGTATATATATATATATATATATATATATATATATATATATATATATATATATATATATATATATATATATATATATATATATATATATATTAGAAAATATATACAAGAGTGACAATGATAGAACACTATTTGATACAACACGATGCCTTCTTTAGATATATTAAAGAACGTAAGGTAGAAGAAAGATTAGGACAAGGAAGACATTGAGAGGCAAAAAAAGTGGACGTCGTGTCGTATAAGAAAAAGAAGCACTTAGCTATGGAGAGAGATCAATGTAAGGAACTCCACCGATAATAGCCACGCTCTTAAATTAAATGATTAGTAGTTTTAATTTCATATTCGAAACTTAAAAATAATGAAGCATAATTTATTTTCAGATTCAGAACTAGATGCAGATAAAGTGCCAGTATTAAATTACAGAACAACGCACGAAAAATCAAATGAAAATTATAATGGTAGGTAATGTTTATCTATAATACAATAATCAAATTAATCTCTCAAATCTCATGAAAATTTATGCATTTTTCCTATATTTCATAATGTAGGTATCATAGGTTATTTATAATCAGAAATAGCTTGTGTTTCACAATTATGGTATCGACAAACAAGAATGGTTTGAATGCTTTCATGTCCATAAAGTTTGTCCAAAAATAATTATTAAAACGTCCGTGAGCAGACCAACAAATCCACCTTCACACATGGACGTACTAAAGTCACTCTAGTACGTTCGTGCGTGATACCTAGGTGTCATTCACGCTTGACCATTTGGCAGACGCCGACCGACCTTCAAAAAGAGACGCACGAGCGTGTCTTTCTGTTATAGCGTCAGTCAAATCCGTGTGCAGACCAAAATATTCGTAATTGTTTTTGAATCCACGATAATGTTCAAAAGTGAAAAATATTCTGATAAATAAAACTAATTATAGTTTTATTTGAAGGAAAAAGTCATACAACTATTTTAGTCGTGTCATACTCACTCATCATACTCACTTTTGCAATGGCTGAATATTTATTCAGCCATTGCAGAAGTGAGACAGAGTACAATTTTGTAATTTATGTTTGATTTATTTAATAAAATTTAACCTTTAATTGCATATTGTATTCTGATATGGTATTTTCATAGTATAGTTATAATGGAATGGAATATATAGTTATAATGGTTCATCATAGTTATAATGGAAGACCGAAGGATAAGCAGAAGGAGAAAGAAAGATAAAAAGTTTATTCGATAAAAAGTAAAAAATACACAAAAAAAATATCATACTAAACATTACATCATCACCAAAGGGCGATCAACCCAGCAAATGGCCACGGCTAATAAGCACTGGTTTTCAAGCTAGTACCGTATGAGGGGAACCACCAAGAAGTGGATGCCTGGTGTCGTTAAGACGCTATTGTAACCGCACACCAACGCCACCACACGCACACAACTTTTTGTAATTACAAGCCTACAGTTGCGTTTTACTGCTAGCCGAAGGCTTACCCTTATATTTCTATCCATTCAGGGCAAAGTCATTTGTATTTAAGGTTGTCCTATCATCTTGGCGTATTTTCGCCTTTGCGGTATTACGGTTCGGTACATAGTCGATCACACGAGCGTATTTTAAACGCTCGTTAGCAAAAATATAAATAAAATCGCGTTTAAACCAATACTTACACAAAATCATTGAATGTATGCTCATTGCACTTTTATTTTTATCGCATATTGAACACTATGTGTTGGATAGTATGATTCAATTTAACGTCTGACCCGTCGAGTGTCTCTCATGTCGAAAACGTAATAAAAGCGCCAACGACGCGTTTTAAAAAAATAAATAATAAATTAATAGTTAAATATATTTGTTAGTTGTAGAATTGGCGCTCCAAAGGATACAGCGATCTAATTTAAGCACCAGCAATGTGACCAGTCCACGAACATTTATTCAAATCAAACCTCTCAATTCAGATTATTTAGATGAGCAAGGTAAGCCTTTTTTTATAAATTTCAGCCAAATTACCGTTGCATTTTTAATGATAAAAGTAATAGAATTATAACATAGCTAGTTGGCAACAATAATAATATTTTATGATTATTAGCTGCTTAAACTTAGCATGGAGTGTTATTTGTATAAGTTTTTGATTCTATTTTCACTGTTATATATATATTTTGAAGCTAATTTATTTAATATATTGAGCACGTTACAAAAAATGCTGGTGTTTAGTCGAACATTTTCTTTTATAACTTCGAATTATCAACAGCATGTCACCAATCACACGAACGCTTTTTCAACGTGCGAAAAAAAAAAAACAATGGAAAATAGAACGCATGAATTCATGTATCAATTCATCAATATGTTCGTGATGTTTTATAAATATCGCTTTGAGCGCTGTTAGATACTGTGTGTTGGATTATAGAGACCATACCACCAAAGAACGACCCGTGGCAATAAGAGGAACTATCAATAACAAATAAGCCACATTGTTATTAGCAGCGATAGTAGCGCCACGTCTGCGTGACTTCTGTCATGGTACGGACTGTAGCTTGAATATTGATTGTCACTTGCGTCAAAAGCGTCAAACACGCGCGTTTTAAAAGCGTTCGTGTGAATAAGGGCAAAAGATATATAAACTAGCTGAAATAATTTTGTTAGTTGTAGAAATGGGGCATCAAAGGATACAGCGCTCTAACCTAAGTAGCGTCAATGCGACCAGTCCACGAATATTTGTTCAAATAAAACCATTCCCTTCAGAATATTTTGACGAGCAAGGTAAGTCCTTTTTTATATCCATCCAAACTCATTATCTACCAGTCACATGACCATATCAGATTTCGATAACAAAAGTATTAATCATTCATAATATTCATTGTGAAATATAGGTACATTAGATGTTATTAGTAGTGAAAAGAATAATTTATAGCAAAATAAATAAACATGAACTATTTTCTGCTATTTTTTATAACACTACCGACAACAATATAGGTCTGATGTTTATTACGGAGCAATTTTGATATGCGCAATCAGGTTGCTCTATAATTTATTCAGGCGCTTGAATAATTTGTATTCACTATGAATATTTTTTTAATAGTCGTTTATTCCGTCTACTAAACATTGGTAAAAATGCTGGTGTTTAAAAACATTCTATTTTATAAACACATATGACAAACAGCAAATTAACAATGCTTACAAAATAATCATTTTTAAGTCTTCACAAATAATAAAAACGTACATTCCGAATTCATTCTTCTTCCTGCGCTGTACTAAACTTTTCTATAAACTTCCCTCAGCGATGTTCTCTATTAGGTGCGACATTGGGTCCTTCAAGAAATGAGTCTATCGCTCTCTCAAAAAGTCGGCAACGCACCGGAGACCCGTATCGGGCTGCGGGTACGGGTTACCAGGCAATCAACATATTCGTTGCCCACTATTTATTTAAAAATAAAACGCAAGAACGCCATCAACACAAGAAATTAGACAATTAATAAATGCTTTTGTATAACCTTTGTATATTATTTACTCCGATACATTTTGTGGCGGGCGGGTAACAGCTACTAAAAACTCCGGTATACTAATCACAGTCTAGTAATGCTTACAGTTCTCCAATGGCTTTATTTACGGGACAACCGTTGATACTATGTACACATAAGTTTGTTTCTGTCGGCGATATAACCCGACCAGAAACGAGAGTGGGCCTAAATATCATTTATCACATACGCATAAATATCTCTGTCGTTTAGCAGGATAAATTATGTGACATTGAAGTGTTTTGCTTTTTATTTAGTATCAGCAATGATAACTCTGCCTAAAAATCGAAGGCACGCAGAACAAACAAAATAATCTTTATTATCCGCTATGACGCTTCGCCCAAGGTTCGCGTGTAACATAAATGACTTGAAAACTCGGCTTAATTTATGACCGGCTGCATGCCTGACGTGAACCTTTTCAAAAATGCTGTTGCCTATCAGATCTTCAAGCTTCTTATCCTTTTGCCTTGTATAATTCATGGAGGTGGTCCTATTCTGGGGCGGGACCCACACGCCTAATTACTAGGATGCAACTAATTCATATGGAAAGTTAACAAACCTCTCTTGTTGTCAGTATGAAATGTGCCTTCAGGGAACGCTTTAAAGTTGACTTTTCAGTGAACGCACTCTGTGGGATGGGATCGGTATGAGGTATAACTATTATATTATATAATTGCTTTTTTTTTCAGATTCTCTCATAGACTTGAGGAGCCATAATGAAATCCCCAAACAATCAACGGTGACAACGACGACTGAACATGATCCGTTTAGACAGTTAAAAAAATATTACAATATGCTTAATCCACTTTTCACGATTTTTAGTTTTTAATGAATTACATTTTTGTTACAATGTTGTAGTACCTGCGCAGAAATAAAAACAATCGCATTGCATATTTCAGCCAATAGCAGCACTCTAAATGCCGGTGCAGAACGGATGCGTATTGTCATTGGTCATATTATAACACACTTCTGTCGCACCGCTCGCACCCGACAAAATCACATTAATTGAAAAGTGAGCTTTATAGCGTTCGCTATAGACATAATTTACATTGACAGGACGAGATCTAACAGCGAGTGGTCCGCTAATTGTCGTCAATTGAAACTATGCCTACAGTGCACGCTTTAAAGCTCTCTTTTTAATGAACGTCATCAACGTTACCTCTCGGTTTCCACTGGCCTTAGCTCAATACGGAATTTGTCATATTCTTTAGTGAGCGAGCGAGATAGGATGAGTTTTTGATGTAAAAACTTTTGTACTTGCAATTACTATATTGATGTTTTCATTTAGGCGTTAGGATGCACTATGTTTTACTTTAAATGTGAGAAATCTATACGTTTTCAATCTGCGAGTATGAGGCTGGTCTCACTGTTCCGATGCGTTCCGTCACGCTGCGCTCCGTCAAAGGCAACACAGTATTGTATGGCGCAACTGCGTGCGTCGACGTACGTCAAAGTCAAATCTATGTAAAATGACGGAGCGGCAACGCTATGCCTCGACGCAGCGCAGCGCAACGGAGTAGTGAGGCCTCGCCCTGTCCTTATCCTTATGTTGTTAGTAGATATGGGTAAAGTCAATTCAAATCATGTTTAAAATAACACGATTTGAATTAACTTTACCTTTATAATTGACGTTACCCAGATTGTTTTGAATGTTAAATGTTTTTTTTTTATTGAATAAACAGTTATCTTTGCACGTTTGCATTTCTTTTTTGTTTTTAAATCATACCAGATTATTGCAGTAAAAAAAAAACAAGAGAAATCTTTTTAGAGGTATTCAGAGGGAAGAATGTTGCGAATTCATGTTGACAATTACGGTCTTTAAAAACCGAAGGTAAAAATTAGATTTGTCACGTCAGAACGCAGGTACTAAATACGTACGTGAAATAATTGATTTTATATTACAATGATTTATTATTGCGAACCTCCGACCTTTCGATCTCAGGTGTAAATCATAATTACTATTGCCAGCACTGTGCCACCACAGATTATACAATACTTCCAGTAGGTCAACTGCCACGGCTTGAAGGGTGAAAATTGCTCAGCGGTGAAACACAAAAAAAAATTGAAACTGTCAAAATCAGGTACATTACGCTTTTAAATTATTAATAGAACACGTATTTAAGTAAATTTATGAATTGTAACATTACGGGACAATTCATTGGAACTAGTGGGATAAACGGTCTTTCCCTTTGTACCTAACTTATTGTTTCCAATAATCGTTGTATTCGTTTATGTGTTTGTGTCCATCGGACTCACGATAAACGCTTCGTGTAGACCATTGAAGTCTATTTATTAATTTGACTTTAAACAATAGGTTGCTCCAGTTAACTTTGACGTTAACTTTAACCTGCATGCCACCGTTGTTTTGTTGTCTTTGTCTCTCATTTGAGCGTGTTCCCTGTTCTTCTCAGCCGTTGAGCGTCGGAGCCCACGGACCGCTTTTCCCCACTTTTTCGTTTTCACTTGAAACGGTCGACGGTATCTAATGTCACGGCATCGGCATTTAATCTAAAATGGCGTAATTTGCGTTTTGTTTCAATCAATTTTGACGTTAACTCTAACCTGCACAAAGGTTAAAGTTAACGTCAAAATTGACTGGTGCAACCCAACTGTAATACGTTTTGAGATATCGTTAACTTTTTGTGAATAAAACGGATTAAGTACTGTAATATATAACCTGTATATAACAAGTTTTGAAGTTTATTTGTTAGACAAATTAAAAATCTCCCGACTTTCAATATTTAGCTACAACTTTTGAACGGCTGAAGCGATTTTCATGAAACGATAAAATTATCTATGACACAAAAGGAACTAAACGAAAATTGATACGTCCGTTTGGGAGCTACGATGCTACAACAGACGTTAAACTTATAACACCCGCGTCTTTTAGCGTCGGAGGTTAAAAATTGTAACTAACAACGGATAATACCTTCATCTGAGCATGCATCTTGTTGAATTCTCGCCTGTGACGCCTCGAAACCTGGGGTCCGTTCTACGGCTCTGAGTCTTTCTCGTAGCTTAACAAAATTATGTATGTATTTTAGAATGAAAACTTCCATTGTCACTGTCTATACCATCCGCAGCCAAGAAGAATATTTTTTGTCATCATAGTATTCAAGTCGAATTTTTGTAAATTTTAATCAACATACCTAACACTTTGTTTATAACAATTACTTGTTTTGTGTCTCGTCTGTGTCTCTAAATGATAAAAGTAAAGATTTTTGTTTTTTTTTTAGAAAAGGTTTCACGAGATACTACAGTCCAACCAATCGTCGTAACTGTCACAACAAAGCTCACCGCAAAAAAAGGTAACTAAGATTTTCCAAAATTTACATTTTTCACATTAATAAATATATATATTAGGACAAATCACACAGATTGAGCTAGCCCCAAAGTAAGTTCGAGACTTGTGTTATGAGATACCAACTCAATTATACTATATTTTATAACAAATACGTTTGAGTTTGGTCATACAAAGAGGAAATGTCGCCAGCCTTCTGGGAACTTTACCGCACGACGACGGCGATTTAGTATCAATTTTTTATTTAAATTAATTTAGTATTTTTTATTTTAGTTTTACTTTTTAATGTTAACTTATAGTAATTTCGTGTCGTATCTTTAGTTGTACATTTAAATATATTAAATTATCACTTTACAAATACATATTTAAATAAATATTCAAGACCCGGGCCAATCAGAAAAAGATCAATTTCCATCATGACCCGACCGGGGATTGAACCCGGGACCTCTCGATTCAGAGGCAAGCACTTTACCACTGCGCCACCGAGGTCGTCACATTAGCTTGATCAAATGTATAAATTTACTAGTGGCCCGTCTCGGCTTCGCTCGTGTTTAAACATAATTAATTACACACATAACCTTCCTCAGGAATAATAGTATCTATTGGTGAAACCCGTGTGAAAATCCGCGCAGTAGTTTTTTTGTTTATCGCGAACAGACAGAGGACTTTGTTTTATACTATGTAAGGATGTATACTCGGACAGTGTGAAAAATTTCTTAATAATTACGAATTTAATATACCGTCTTATAGAAAAAAACTGCATAGTATACTTAACACTTGGACACTTGTCGTGTATAGACGTAATAACAATTACATATTTTGTGTCTCGTCCGTTGCAGACGTAAACGGTAAAAGTAAAGATTTTTGTTAATATTTTAGAAATGGTTCCACGAGACACTACAGAACAACCAATTGTCAAAGTTGTCACGTCGCTCACTACAAAAAAAGGTAATTAAATGGATTTAATAAGTACTTCGTATAACGGAGTACCTACTAATTCCATGATAAGATAAGATTTTCCAATATATGATATTTACACAATAGTGGATAGCATCGTCAACTTTGACGTTACATTAATATGCGCAGGGAAACGCAAAGTACGCCATTTTGTTTAAACGTCAGTGATGCGCGGTTAAAATCATAGAGAAATAATAAAAAAAAATATATATTTATTTAATATTTAATAATATATTTATTTAGTCCATGTCATTACATATGGTCATATATTTAGGTAAATAAGTAAATGTAATATATAATTGTATTTTGTAATTTTGGGTACAAGTTATGAATAATTTAATTAAATCTAAGACTGTATAATGTACATAAGTTTAATAATTCTAGAAAAACACAAAGCGAAGCGAGCAGAGGATCTTGAAGAACCAACCGGACGGACTTTTGTCAGGATTGAGCCACGAAATTCCGATGAAAATGATGGTATGTATGGTGTGTGTATTTGAATGCATTACACCTCCGAGTAGCGGTAGTGGTTCAATGGTTAAGACACCATGCGATTCTAAGGTCCTAAGCTCAAATCCTCCTCAAATTACTTCGGGTGAAGAAAATAATCGTGGGTAACCCTAGTTGTATATATTTGCTTCGCTCCTGTGTAAGCGCTGACTATCCTAGATTCAGTTAGATTGCTTTGAATAAACCTGACGCAAATCTGTTTTCAATAATAATTAGATCTATCTAATCACTATCTTGGAATTTTGAATTATCTAGAATTTTGGAACGACCAATACAGAAACAAGCTGAAGTTGGTAAAACTTAAGTTTAAAGCTACCTTTTTCTCTTTCAGAATACGAACAGACAAATGCGCGTTGTGAATTTCTGAAGCTGAGCCTGCCCTCTACTACCACAGAGCGATATCTAAAATATCGATTTAATTGGAACAATTTTAAAATTAAATTTGTGTACAGTTGGTTTGTGAATGATATTTAGAATAAGAAAAAAATGGACTGATTTATAATTATCACAATAAAGTACACACGATTCGACCACATATATATTTTTTGAAATTTAATTATCACGAACTTCCTTTACGCAATAATTTCAACTAGTGTAAAATCACACAGATTAAGTTAACAGTACTAAGTCAACGATACTATATTCTATAACATATATCGATAAACATCGAAGACCCAGGTCAATCGAAAAAAGATCATTTTCTATCTAACCTCACCCGATGTCTTGTGTATATAGTATAGTATAGTCCTGGTTCTATTCATTCATTCATTCATTCCGTCGTTTCGTAAGAACAGCTTCTAAAACTAAGTGTGACTGTCTGACACAGAATCTATACTTAATCAACGAATTATTTTATTTTCTTTAAATTTATCTTCTTCTATTTGGAATGACATTAACATTTTCCAGAATACGTAGCATTGATACTGACCAGATAGGTCGCCTGCCTGACGTAAATCCTTCTTGAAAATGCTATTGTTTGATACCTATTAGCTGCTAAAGCTGTGTCTCTATTCCCCTTAGTTTCATACAGTATCCATCGAAAGTTAAGGAGTGGTTCAATGCTATGTCCATCCTAAATATTGAATTTCTCACGGAAGCAAAGTAAACGGACACAGCTAGTGTCAAATATAAAAGGTTGAAGTTAATTCAACAATATTTTGCGTTCGCCGTTTGATAATCATAAAAATACACGACATTTTGCGAGGGTTTGACGAGGGTATAAAACTTAGACAATGTTTCACCTGCGTCTGTGAAATTCAACAAGAATGACGGGCCTTTCTTTGGTCGAATCTCGTGTAAAACGCCGACGAAATTCAGTTTAAATTTTTTGGGACACATGTCAAAAGAAAACCCATCTGTAACGACTTATTATTTCGATGAGAAAGCCTTTAAAATTGTCTGACATTTTGCGGAGAATTGAAAACATACACGTGTGTTTGTGTTTTTATTGCCTATATAAAAAAACAACTATAAGGTATAATATAACGTGTAAGTATAAGGTATGTAAAAGTATGTAAGTGTAAGGTATGGAAAGTATAAGTTTGAATTTTAAGTTTAACTTTTTGAAAATGAATTCCGAAAATTCTCAATGGAGCGAAACCAAGGGGGCGAAAGCCCTTTACTCCATGAGTTTCATCATATATTTGGATATACCCATCATTACTGTATATCTATTGAACCCTAATAAATTTCCCATATCATATTGGACTCGTGTGGCGATCAAATTTATACCCCACTGTGTTATAATGTTGAGATGTGAATTTCGCTTTTCTTATGCGTATGGGTCCCGCCCTAGATTAGAACCATCTATATCAACCGATGTCGTATGAGGCAATTAAGGGATAAAAATGCAAATATTATATATGAATAACGTCTCGGCTTCGCTCGGGTAAAAACATAATAAATTATATACCTTTCTCAGAAATTATAATATCTATTGGCGAAAACAGCATGAAAATCCGTGCTGTTGTTTTTGAGTTTATCGCTTACAGACAGACGCAGAGAGGACTTTGTTTTATAATATGTAAGGGTACAGATTATCATCATTAATTTCATGATTTTATTGGTATGTTTTAACTTGAAACAATAAGGTTTAAAAAAAAAGTAAACAGTGTATTACTGATTGTCCTTTTTTCATTTGCTTTTAGAAGAGAAACTTCTCTCAAAGTGGATCAAAAATGTGACGTGAAAGGAAACTGTCAAAGGGAAAGACAGACAGACAACAGAAACCGAACTTTCGAAGTAAGATTTACCCAGTGTCCTGTGATGCGACAAACGCTACAAGGCAGCGCGATGTCACAATATCTATTCAATTCTATATATGAGTACCTATTTACCTTTTGCTTATACATAATATATATGACAGATTTAATCACCTCATACACAAATCGGATACTCGGTCGGGCGGGAGCGGCATATCAAAACATTTGTTCCCTACGTAATTTGCCGGTCTACGCAAGATGTTGCAGTACCAGCGCAGGCGGAATACCTTGAGTTACACTTCCAAAACAATTTATGAAACAAACGCGTTGGTCTTTTAATTTTTTTCTTACAGGCAGGCATGGTTTATGTAAAAGTATACGAAGTATGAGTGAGACGCCAGGGTCAGCGCTATGATTGTAGTGCGTTCTGAAACGTACAAGGAGGCTTGAGATACTCTGCGTTGCTTAGGAGCAGAGGGTGGACATACTGTACTTGGACGACCTCGGTGGCGCAGTGGTAAGGTTCTTGCCACTGAACCGCGAGTTCCCGGGTTCGATCCCCGGTCGGGTCATGATGGAAAATGATCTTTTTCTGATTGGCCCGGGTCTTGGATGTTTATCTATATATGTATTCATTATAAAATATAGTATCGTTGAGTTAGTATCCCATAATACAAGTCTCGAACTTACTTTGGGGCTAGCTGAATCTGTGTGATTTGTCCCAATATATTTATTTATTTATTTACTGTACACTGTACCTATAGCGTCACGCAGCATTCAATCGCTCACCAAGGTCGCGAATAAGTGCTTGAATGATTAAATAAGTTCAAAAGTTGGGAACAAGTCGACCGCAATCCTTTTTGCGATATAGGTAGGTAATTAAATTTATCAAAGAACTTATTACATCATTTTCGGGGAAATTTTGGATATTTTGTAGATTATTATTATTAGTACTCCAAATAGCTGAGGGCTTAAATGGCATGAGCAAGCTATGGCATAAAAAACAAGGGCAAACGCTAGTGGAATATAATATATACAACGTGCTATATAATATATACAACATGCTGTATAATATATACAACGTGCTATATAATATATACAACGTGCTATATAATATATACAACGTACTATATAATATAATACAACGTGCATTCTCTGCTTTGAAACTTTCTGGGCTGTAATTTTGTGACCTAACGTCAACCCTACTTACTATATTTTGTATCCGCTATTAAGATTTATTATTCTTTACACTCGAAGTGAAGTAATCCCATCATTTTCTGTACACTTTATTATTTTGTTATCAATCAATATTAATACATATAATCAATACATATAATAAAAATGAAGAAAGGCCAAATTTGTACATTGGATATATTTTTTTAATTCTTCATGGAATATACTTAGTTATTAATATAGATGACGAAAATAAAGTTTTGGAAATTTTTGCCTGTTTGTCTGTCTGAACGCGCATCACTCGAAATCTACTGGACCGATTTGCTTGAAATTTGGTATGTAGGTACCTTATATACCGGGCTAACATCTTAGATACATTTCATCCCGGTAAATGGTCAGGTTCCCGTAGGATAATTGAAAAACTAATAATGAATCAAAAATACCTCGGAAAGTACCTTTGAAAGTTCTACACCGTTGGAGTTAGTGACTTGAAAATTTGGATTTTGCTTGTTTACAACAAATTAATGAATACGTGTTTCAGATTTTTCTGATAATTAACCCTCAACCTTCAAAAGGGGGGGGGGGGGGTGAAAGATTGTATGGGATTTAACACAATTTTCAAGATAAAAAGCTGAAAATTCTTACTGACACTTACTTTTTGTAGTAAATAACAGTAAGTAAATAGAAAAAATGTTTAATTTACATTTGTGATTAACAAAAACCAGGACGTAAAACGTCATGGAAAATGGGACGGCACGCGTTGCAGAAAGCGGGAAATGGGAAGGAGACACGTAGTGGGAAACGGGACGGGACACATTGCGAAAAACATGATGGCACAATATGTAGGAAAAGGTACGGGAAATCTACATTACATAGCAGGAAGCGGGATTGGACAAGTTTGCGGGACGAGACACGCAGCTGGAAACAGGAAACTGAACTAAAGATGAGAAAAAATGCGAATTTAAATCATATATGTTTACCAGTCTTACAGAGTACGCGATAAAAAAATTACTGAGATTTTGCTATGCAATTCACGCGGGCGAAGCCGCTGGCAAAAGCTAGTGTGGAATAAAATTGTTTTAAACAAACAAAACGCTGAATAACGTGAAGGCAAGTTGTTTTGATAAAATATCATGTTTATTATATAGTTATAAAAGATTGGTTAATGGTCTGTGATCAAAGAGGGGATTTCGTAAGGGTACCTCCAGGCTGATGACGGGATGACAGAAATAGAGGCGAGGTTTGTGTATATATATTTTTAGATCCGTCTTTCCCTTTTGACGTGTGGTTCTGCCCTGAAATAGGACCACTCCATTAATTCTTGTGAATCTTGCAAAATGATGACGAAAAACAAATACTCTGGACTCCAACGCTCATAGGCAGGGGAAGTTGCCCCCAGCTCCGCCCGCGGTAGCCTTTGTTTGTCTTCGGGTATATTCTAAATTTCATCAAAATTAGCCCAGTAGTTTAGCCGTGAATCACATAAAAGCAGACAAAAGGCTAGGTTAGCTCGAGTACGCATAAAAATAAATTATGTCATGTATGCTTGGAAATTATTATCACGAACGCAACCGAGAGAAAGCCAGCTCGAATGAGACAGAGAGAATGAGACAAAAGATGCTATGGTATAATAAAATAAAACTTTGATAGTAGAAGACAGGCTATGAAAGGATATGAATTCGAGATTTTAAGGGTCCCGTAAAAGATAAAGTCGGGGGTCAAAGTACTTTTTGAAGTATTCTTGTTGAGCATCGTAAAAACATCGTTTTACGAGATTCCAATAAGCGATTGGATGTTACGATTCCTTTTATTTTCATCACTCGTTTCCGATGCATGTGAAACTTTGTATGGCATCGAGTTATACCTACTTTTTCTAGAAAAAATATGTAAAGCATACAAATCACATGGTTTTCACAATAGATCGTAAATGCATTGATAAATTATAAAATACTTGGTTTGGTGTTTGCCTGCGGCTTCGCCCGCTTAAATTCCCCACGGGAACACTTATTTTTTCTACATAAAAGGTAAGGGTACCTTTTATGTAGACAAAATTACTGTTGTTTATTCTCTTCACGCTTTATCTACTCAACCAATCAAGTTGAAGTGTTCACATTTTTAATATTAGCTAGGATAAATGTATGCCTGTAGCGTAGATGTGTGACAAGTTTTATGGTTTTTTATACTACTAAACAGGCAAATAGGGTGACCCATCTGATGGTAAACGGTCACTACAGCCTATCAACGTCTGCAACATCACTGGTGTCACACGCGCGTTGCCTACTTTGTGGCCTAGGGTTTTATGCCACAGTACCCTGTAATCACACCGCCTCTCTCACCTCACCCTTCAAACTGGAGCACAACAATGTAAGCAATGCAGTTTGGCGGCTGAAAAAGATACCGCTGATATTTATAAATAATAATAAATAAATATATTAGGACAAATCACACAGATTGAGCCAGCCCCAAAGTAAGTTCGAGACTTGTGTTATGGGATACTAACTCAACGATATTATATTTTATAACAAATACATATATAGATAAACATCCGAAACCCGGGTCAATCAGAAAAAGATAATTTTCCATCATGACCCGACCGGGGATCGAACCCGGGACCTCTCGGTTCAGAGGCAAGTTTACCACTGCACCACCGAGGTCGTTATTTATGCAAACTTTGATGCATAAAAGCTGACGATCGGCGAATGCAGAGGTTGTATAGGTTTCTTTCTAAACCGTGGAAAACTTTTTTGATTAGTTAACTTGCTACTACCCTACTTCGTTAATTATACTACAACTTAAGTTAAATTTTAGTAGAGTAGCCGTCACAACTTTGACGGATACCAATATTCGATGGTTCTAGGAGCGTTACGACCGCCGCAGCCGCGCTGTCATTACGATCCGTAAATTTTCTTGACGAAGGAGTCATTTCCAAAATCAGTCATTTGTAAAATTGACATTACCACAGTACAGATTAATTATTTTAGAGTCAGTAAAACTAATGCATGTATTTGTTATTATTTCAAAAATGTTGACTGCGCGCTCGTAACGCCCTGAGAAACACTCTACTTATTAGATCATTCCGAGTGTTTGGTAAGAAATGTATTTGTACCTGGTACTTCATTTTATTATTATACTTGAGTATGTACTCCATTTTATTATTTTATTTACAAATTTAAAGTTAACATATAAAAACACACGTGTTTCCTTACCAAATTTCCTTCAAAATCACATAACAAAGTAACAAAACACAGATTTATTGATTGGCGATGAGAAATATGAAATATATCAAAGTTTCACGGATAAAGGGAACACTTCAAAGAAAAATGATAAACCTGAAAATGCCCAGAGGAAATCCGCTCCCATAATAACTGGGAGTACTTTATAACTAAGACATGGGAAACGTCCGGCCTACGGTAGACTTTTGGGCGTCCGAATGGTCTAACGGGGCGCCGCGCCGCATCATTGCAGAACAATCTACAGTCATCGACAACAGCACGTCAACCTACCCAAAATCATTGCAATTTCGTCACTATTGCTATCTTATAGAGTTCCATGCAGACATAACTTGACGTGCTGTTGGCTGTATGCTTCACAACGCGATATTGCAGCACAATCGCGAGCATCGCTGCACGAACGCCGTCATTAATTCCCTATAAATAAAGCTACCTTTCTAAAATCTTAAAAATATAATTTTGATAAAATTTTACACTGCACTGGTGGTGGTGTAATAGTTTAGACGCCCGCCTTTGAATCGAAAGGTCTCAGGTTCGTATCCTACTCGTGCCATATGAGTTTGTATACCAACCGACTCATATATCGTAGTTTTCATAGACCACCACTTGCTTCCGGAGAAGAATTACATCGTGAAGAAATCTGCACACTGATTGACAGTTTAGTTCCTTTAGGCGACTTGAATAAAATCTGACAGCAATATGAGCACAATCGATATGATGATGATAATTTCACACTACCCCCAAAATAGATTGTTATTAGAGTAGGTAGTCAAAACATTATTGTATTTGTTGATACTCGAAAGAGGGTAATAACGGTGATCAAAATACTCAAAAATTCACCCACAACGCTTCGCGTGGATATGTTATTGCAGCGATGTAAGATATATTACATATATTTTGACATTTACTTGTAAAACATATACGTGATTTGTGATCTTCAAGTGTCTGAAAGTAACATAGGTATCTATTATGTTAGATTATGGAGATCGAGTATGTCATGCACACTCAAATGGTCAAACCGGTAGCGGCGTCGTGGATCGGGTCGGGAGGTTCCCTCTATTGTGGTTGAGCTTCGTGATGGCTGACTCACGCGTCAACTCGTGAACGGGTGCTGCCGGGGGAACTGGTCAGCTCGATCTTTTATTATTATTTTTTTTGTTTGGTTAATTATACACATATATATATAAGTATATATATTTTCCTTGCAGCACTTGATCACAATCATAATATGTTTCAGTATACCTTTTGACCATGTACTTTATTGTGTACTTACATGTTATATTACTGATAAAAAATTATAAATAAATTTATATTTAAAAAATGGTAAGCCCTTCTGGCATAATAGGGACCAACACTGTTTGAATGAGTTTCTTTCGGCATTTCTTCTCAGCAGTGGTCGTTCCGAAATGCTAGTAGTTTGTAGCTTTGGGAAACATCATTTAATTTAGAATATGACGTGAAAAAGTGCCTGTGATGGCCTAATTTCTGAATAAATGGTTTGATTTTGATTTTAAGTACAAGAGAAAATACATGCTCTCTCTCTCATTCCCGTATTCTCCCAGTTGCATTCGGTGTTGTGGGGGCCGGAGTAATCTTCAAAAATAAATGATTTGAAGATTCGGATGTGATTTTTCAACCGGCACTCTGATGCTATTATAGCTTACCGGCTCCTGAGGCTACGTGTCGCCTCGTATACCAGCGATAACTTCGACGATTTTGAACTCGCTGGTGTGGTCGTCACATACGAGCTATGAAATTTATTTAATTATCAGTGAATTCGGTATATTTCTTTGAGGAAATGAGGAAACAAGAGATTCATTACCATTTTTGTTAGTATAATGGATCTCTTGTTGTATGTTAGTGACATGAAAAAATGCCTGTGAATGTCTAATTTCTGAATGATTTGATTTTGATTTTGTAATTAGTAGTTAGTGATAAATGAATACTATGATATAAATCTGGTCGTCCAAATCAAAAGGGACCTTATGGCGCCCGGCACTTACGCCATTGTTTCCGTGGTTTTGTATTCGAACAACGGCAATAAAGACCTAAGTGCCAGCCGCCATAAGGTCCCTTTTGATTTGGACGGCCACAAATATGCATTAGGCAGTTGCCAATGGTCCCTTAGTAGTACTTTTACGATTGCAATAAATTGTGGCACAAGTGAAATCTTGAATATTACATAACGTTGTTAGTTTTTGACGTCTTAGGAATTTCGATTAACGTGACGTGACTTTGCGACTTCGATTCCTGACGCGAATTTAACATTTTTTACCCATCAAAAAAAGTGCACAACGCCGCTAAAGAAGTTTACACTTCAACGTCGGAGTACGACGTTTTAACGGGGGTTTAAAAGTTACAAGTTTACGAGTATGGTAACGTACGTTTGGTGTTGACTTTAGCTAGAAGGAGTTGTCATACTGTACACTAGTTCTATACACTGTGGTGGTAACATCACTTTTTTTTGGGCAGTGTAAAAAGTCCAGTTTTCGCCCGACACTGTCCAAATTCGCCCATCTTTCAACCCCCATTACGAGGGTCGGCTTGACCGAACACTTTGATCTCGGAAGACTTGTAAAATTTGGGCCCCACTTAAATAGATATGTCCGTAGATGTTCAAATTGTTTGACAATTCTGTTCTTATGCGCTTGGGAAATTTTATTGAAAACTTCGGCTTTATTGAAGGCTTCACTCCCAAGTTTCAAAAATTTCAAGCATATTTTTTATAGGATAGTTTTGATAGAATTAACCACAATAAAATAAATATATAACACAATAAACCAATAATTTGGTATAAAAGATTTTGACGCGATGGTGGTGTAAAGGTTAATATGCGCCTTGGGATCGAAAGGTTTCAGGTTCGAATCCTACTCGTGCCACTTGATATACCAATCTATATACTCGTGTATGTATAGTAGTTTTCATATACCACTAAATTTTTTTTTGTTTACGCAGGGGGAATGCATTTACGCACTGAGTGTGGGACTCCCGGGCCGAGTGCCCGGACTACCCACTAAACCCCCCTGCGGCGTTTCCGCACTTGCCGTTAGGGGGGGCGCCATGGGATCGCGAACATTCTACCACGACGTCCCCGGCGTTGCCTTGCGGCACCAACCAGGTGAGCCGCATGCCATCCAGTCTGGAAGCAGACCGGAGGCAGCGGCTCTCCGTCTTATTTCGGCCGCAGAGGATAGCGGCGCACCGCAATCCTCCTCCTCTGTGGTCCCACCGAACATTCATGGTTGATTATTAACTTGTGTGTGAAATAGAGAAAGCAATGGCAAACCGCTCCATTATTAATGCCAAGAAAGTTGTAGTGTGTGTATCATTCTACGTAATGACCACGACCCTCAGCCATGAGGAAATATGACTGTGAAATAGAAAAAGAATAAAAGATGCATTTGTAAATGAAATTAGCATCCCAAAGTTAGACAAAACAGGGTATACGCATGGAAAAATGACCGCGAACAATGTATGAAAGTAATATTTCATAGACCTGGCCGCGCGCCAGGGCACTCGGCCGAATGTAGATTCAATACTGCACGAATTTGTAGACTTGCATCGCATTGGGAACATTTTTGTTTCGTTTTTTTTTTTTTTTTGTGAATTCTTAAGCTCACGACTTAGGGCGGGTTTCACCGTCAACTTTGACGTTAACTTTAATGTGCGCATAAGAACAAAAGTTTGCCATTTTTTCGTCTAAATGTCAGCGGCGCGCTGGTAAAAATCAACGTCAAATTTAACGTTGTTTTTAACTAGTAACCAGATTTTTACGTCACTCTAAAAGTTATTCAGTCATTCGTTTTTCACTTATTTTCATTTTTTTAAAATGATTTGAGATTTCAGGTATAACAGTGGCTTGTGTTTCCGCGTGTGGCAGCACTGCGAGCCGATGTGAAATTGAAATTATTCCTAAATATCACAAAGATTTCTGCCGACGACATTGCAATACTGTGTGAGCACGCAAGCGACACGTGTGTCACCGATGTCGAGTAAGATCGCAAAGTTAAAGACCGCGTAAATTAAGTTCGTACGTTTATCACTCACCCGTCTTAGAACAAAAACAGTAGTTAGAAAGAGATGGTGCTACGCGTCCTAACATTTCTCGTAGCACGGTGGAGCGTAGCCTCTACAAGGAGCTACGAATGGAGCTCCACTTTTGGGTGGATTTCACGACTGTTTGAACGCGGCGTGTAGCGTTTCATTAGTGTCGCATATATTTTTTTAATAAAGAATCATTAAAAAAAAAAAAAAACATTTTAAAATTAACATTGTACCAGTACTTTACATATTTATAAAATAGGATAATTAAATTACTATGTATGTTACAGTTTAATGAACACCACGCTTAGTTTAAGTAATTTTTTTATGACGTCAATAAGTGATGTATATCGAATAAAGAAATTTGAATTTGATAGCCCACCCATTGAAAATTTAAATTCACCCTTTTGCGGTTTTTTCAAGTAGTCATCTTTATATTTTTTAATAAGATAATCATTTCCTGTAAAGTCATGACCTAATTAATGATTTTATTGCCTATGATTGCTACGAATTATGATCTGATTTGTGCAAGTAAGCCTTGATTTTTTTTTAATTTCAAGCTTGCAATGTCGTGCAAGCAAATATCTTCAACCGACAGAGCTGAAATGTTGTACACACGTTTAAATTTAGATGACAAAGCATTACTATGATAAGCATGACCTGATGGATGTACCAAGGGACGGCTCTCGATAAGGGAATTCCTCAATGATTTCCTGCACAAACATGATTTTGTGACGCGTTATTTCCAATGAGATCTCTCTGACAGTAATAAAAACTTGTCATAAGTTACTTTCGACAAAGCCTACATCCCTTTTTTACATCCTAAAAAATTGTAGTACAAACAAAGTATCATGACATTTCTAAATATATATCTTACAAATCTGAACAATATCAGGTCTAGTGCCACTCACGGATTCAAAGCAAATATGCCTTTGCTCTGAAGTCGCCGGTGCGGGTCATTGACCTGCTTTGAGGCTGCTTCACTGGCTCTTACGAGTGACTTAGCAAAACTGTGTTATATAGAGCTGGATAGGCCATCTCTCTCCCTCTCATTCTCACATGTTCACACGGTTGCATTATCGACTGTGACGACCAGAAAATTAGTCTTATAATAGTTTGTAAAATTAGGCTTTAATTTTACGATTGGCCGTCTGACGTGAACCCTCTTTGGGAATGCTATTAATGCCTATCAGTTATCGAGGATTTGGTCGCCTTATAAGTGGGATTATGTGTATGTATTCCAAGGTGTAACCAATAATATATGTTCATTCCAGATATGATATCTCCGAAACATGAATTATTAGTCGTATTTTGTAAATATTGAGAGGAGAATGTTTAAACTAATAATGGAATTCTGGAAATATATTGATCGTGCAAATAGTTTCTGTGGTTTATATGAAATATTATGATAAAAAACAAAAAAAGATAGAATAAAAATATTTTTTATTATATCCTTTTTAACCCCCACGCAAAAAGAGGGATGTTATAAGTTTAACGCGTCTATCTGTATATCAGTGTATCATCTGTATCTGTATCATCGTAGCTCCCAAGCGAATGAACCGATTTTCGTTTAGTACTTTTTGTGTCATAGATAATTTTATCCCGAGTGTTCTTAGCCATGTTTCATGAAAATCGATTCAGTCGTTCAAAAGTTGTATTGAAATGAATATTGAAAGTCGGAGGTTTTTTTACGTTATTTAACAAATAAAATTGTTGTTCTTCTTCTTCGCGTGTCGACTCGGCAAATGTTTTTTTGTTTTTATTGAACTAGGTACCTATATAAGAAAAGAATGGAATTAATGATCACAAATGCGTGCATTGTTGTTACAAATGTGTGATGGCCACCTAGTTCATTGACAAGAAAATCGTACAATATATTTTTATGCGCGTATCTAGTCACAAAATTAAATTATATCCTTGGATCGAACAGTATTATGGAGTGGAAAATGCTTTGTGATTTATTATACATACATAGTGACTTTGAGTCCAATATAGCTGGTAAATTTTCGTGATCACAAATTGTAATATTTAGTGCTAGTAGTTACAAAATTATAAAGGCTGTTTAGGAACTCAGTGTGGTGCAATGGTTAGCGCGCTCGGCCTGCGATAATAGTGTGTAAGACACTCTCACAACGGTCTGTTATTGGATGGGTGATCAAAAATGTATTATCTTTAGCTCTTCTGTGCTTCAGACAGCAAGTTAAGCTATTGCTCCTGGTTGTATTTGCTAACTAATGGCCTGCGCGTTGGGTCATGGCCCATACTCCTTAGCCGTCCATAAGGAAAGCCTGTGTCCCAGCAGTGGGGACGTTTAAATGGCTGTTAATAATGATTTTAATACTAGCTTTTAAACGCAGCTTCGTCCGCGTGATCTTCCCACAAGGATACCGGAAATATACGCACGCATTCCCATTATCAAAGTGGATTCCTGGTGAAAAATTCCCGCCTCAATATCATGGGGAATTTAATTTTAAAATATTTCGCGTCATCGAACCGAGCTTGTCGCCCCGTCCGCATTTTAATCTGTTGTTGCTGAAATTTATTGTATCATATGATGGCCTTGGAAAAGGACCACACAATGTCCTCACGCGAATACCGTACAAGGCCCCTAAGGGATAAGAGTGAACGTTTCACATTGCATTAATGATTGGATGAAAAAAGTCTCAATAAAATCATTGTTAGTTTAGATTTACGCTATCTTTCTTATAATTTTGATTCCTTACCAAAAGTTGTTCAGCCACGCGAGCGAAGTCGCGGGCATCAGCTAGTTAATAATAAATAAGATATCCTATAATTTCCTCAATTATTTATTAATAATTATTAATAAGATATCCTATAATTTCCTCAATCAAGTCGTGATTGACAGGAGAAAATAAACATATCCGTTAACGCTCATAGCTAACCTTCTAATGCAGTCGCCAGTTCCCCCTATTATTCGGGTCACGTTTCGGAGTAACATTCATACTTGCAGGCACATATTTGAAAAAAAAAAACTTTTGTTTTCTATATTCCATTCAATTTCATTCCATTTCCATCTATGAATGAATGAATGAATGAATGAATGTCTGTCTAGTATCAGGTAGTCGCATATATGCTAGGGAACTAAACTGTAAACCAGTGTGCAGGTTTCCTCCCGATGTTTTCCTTCACCGGAAGCAAGTGGTGGTCTATGAAAACTACCATATATGAGTCAGATTGGTATACAAACTCATATGCCACGAGAACTTGCGATCCACAGGCGTCTTAATCATTACACCACCACCGATTCATATATGAAATAATATAAAATTACAAATTAATATCTGTAGATATGAATACGCCCTCACGATTTCAGACATCATACTCACGGATAATGTAATATCGCATATGTGTGTACGTGATGCATAGTTTTATGTTGCATAGCTGTGTGTTCGCTCTTATGAGTCGATAAAATTTTATACCTTTTGTTTTTGACTTACACATCGAGTGGAAGCAACAATTTCGTTTCTTAGTATCGATAAAAACAAATTACATTACAGTTGTTAGAACCGAGAAAATTATTTCATAGTAAAATCTCGTCATTGTTTAAAAGAAAAATGATGAAGAATTATGTTTACCAATTTTATTTTGAAATTTTTATTAAGTTACATTAGACATTATTACAGTTTTCAATTGAACTATGTAGTCACAGCTGACTAAATCTCAAAATGTGGCCACCGAAATCCGTTTAGCCAACTTACACATTGTATTATAGAAAAATATAATACTTCTTACTTTTTTTATATCAAGTGTGGCTTTAATGTTTAAAAAAATATGTTTTTATCATTATTGTTAGTTAAGAAATTTATAAAAATGTGATGTTGGCACTAGTGTGCACACTCACAAAGGGCGTTAAGAAATTTATGTCAGTTCAAAACAGATGTTTTTGTGAAAAACACAGAACATTCGGATACGGGCAACGCTGAGGGCAACCGCTATTGGGAGATAAACGTCTTAAAACCGTACTGCGTTTCTTCAGCGGCGTTTCATCGCATTTCTCTCGGGTCCATTGCTGCACGCGTGAATCGATATGCATTTATATTTAACAAGTACGGTCGGCTGCAGAAGTCCTGTATTGCTTTTAAATTTTATTTCCTAGGAATAAGCTTGAAAAACTGAACTGGAAAATTTTTTGTGATTATGTAATATTATACTTAATGAAAACGCTTAGTATGAAAGTTTTTTTAAAATATAATTTTCACATTAATACACGACAATATTTTCCATAAAAAAGATTCGAGTTTCCAAGAAAGATGTTTTATCCCCATTCCAAATTTGCCTAACAAAAAGATATTGCTCAATTTACAACACAATGTATTCTTCAAAGCCATTGATATTTTATACAAAGATACATCACATACTAACTTATTATGAACTATATAGGTATGTTTGACTTTGGATAATTTAAACATTTAAAAATGTAGATGATCAATTAATGGAACAATGAGATTGGCTACATACTAATAATAATTATAATAATTGTAATTTGAGTTTTTTTTTTCGCGTTTTCGAAGTGAAAACTTCTTTAGCGGCGTTGTGCACTTTTTGTGATGGGTGAAAAATGTTAAACTCGCGTCTGGGCAAGACGTCAAACTTGCACAACGTTAATATTCAATTTTTCACTTCTGCCGGCACTCCTCCTCGGAGTGCAACCCTTTTATGTTGTCGATCTATGGACGATAGAAAAATGACGGCCTCGGAAGGGCGTAGACGACACCAGGTTCGTCTGCTATATGTGCAGGCAAATATTTGTACTTGTGAGTACAAATATTTATCTGCGGTTCTAGGACTATTGTGTCCATTTCTGTGTTTGTGTCGATTGCGCCCGCGATACAAGCTTAGTGCTTATTGTGGGTTGGGACAACCTTTATTTTATTACTGGCTGCACCTCGCGGTTTTACTCGCGTTATTATATTAAAAAAAAAAAAACGTTTACGTTTTTATAGTAGGGTAGGTACTTAATAAAGCGCCTGACTAATAGACTTTTTGACCAAACCCCACGGGAAATGCTAAAAAGCTAAATACCAAATTTCATAAAAATTGGCAAGACCGTTTGAATGTGAAGATGTTACAAAAACACTCATAAACATTCACCTGGTGGAATGTAGTCACCAATAGACTTAGAACGCCTCTACTGTTGTTTCATCTTAGCTTCAATGTGTTAATAAAAACATATTTCATGAAGTAGACTATCTCAACAAGATAAAGATTTTCCCCGACCTTTTTTAAACGAATTTAAAAAATAATTAACATGTGAACTGTAGATTGGAGCTTTTTTTGGAGATAACGTTTTTAATTTTGTTTCGAGTGAAACCGTGCTTAAGATTTAGAAGAACATAAAGCGACCATGAATGCTATTGGGCTCTGATGTATATAGAATAAGGGTCGTAGGTTCAAATTCTGTGACATAAAATCTATGAAAAGTTACTTTGTATACAGTAATAACTCCCTCTTTATCTCGTCCAAACCCATTACCGGTTTCTTTTTCAGCCACACAGGATCGGAGCCCAGGACTTGTTTTTCTGCCCTCCTCTAGTTTGGTTTTCGGGACAAATTATTAATAAGTTACAAATGCTAAGTGTGTGCCGTTGAGTATTGCTCATTTATCGTTGAAATACTGTTTTTCTGTCTGTCACGCTGAACCATCGGACCGATTTTGATGTTTGGAATAACATAAACTACCGCGGTATGAGTTGTGGGTAATTTCTATTTAAAAATGAACGAAGATTCCTTATATAAATATGCTATTATTGAACTATTCACTTATTATTGAAACTTATTGCTTCCATAAAAAAAAGATTAAGGAACGGAACATTTTATTTCGTTTTTGTCATAAAAGAACTATATCTCCGCTATAAATATCGCCAGGTATTGTTCAGAATAATATTATTATACACCCTTAAAATCCTTTTTTTTATGGAACTAGGCGAAAAAAATATATTTATGTTGGGCTATTAAAATCTAGAATAATATATAGGTATGAGTTCCATCCTCTGTTCAGATAACATTTTTTGGGTCACGAGAAAGACCGTAAAAAGGCGCGAAAGCAATGGATCAGCCCATTGCTGAATATTACATATACGAAGAAAATGATCTTTCAACAATTTATCTTGTGTTTTTACAATTGCAGCTAACAAATATCAAGAAAACGCGTTTAATAAAGCAACAAGCATCGACTAGCAATAAACACAGCGATTATACAGAAATAACAAATAAAATGACAATGATAAAGTTCATAATGTTCTGTATAAAATCACCAATAATAATAACATTTAAAAGAATCAATAATACGGTCTACGTTCGGTTCATAGCTGAACCGTCAGTCGTCTGGGTATCGTCGCCCAGGGTACACGTGCGGACTTGGGCTCCCCGCTCGGTCGCCATCGAATTCGTATCTCGTAATATCGTGGTCGAAAAAATGTGATTCAAATACTGTTCGCTTCATACATCAGTGATTGTGAGTGAAGAAAAATGTGGAAAGCATGCATCTTGCTGGTTTTCGTAGCTGCGTCAGCTGTAGGCAACCCAGCCAAAATGGGTCAGTACTATTAATAAATAATTTAGCTTCCGCATGGTTACCTATCGAATTTACGGATTGATATTATGTTAAACAAAGAAAGCGTTTGGTGTTTTAGACGGCGGTTTTTAGAAATTATGTTTCCTTCAATTTTGAATTTAATAAAGCAGATAATACATTGATTTCCTTCACTCGAATTGTATAATGTTTTGTAATAATGATTCATATGGAAAATATGAGATATAATTTCTTTATATTGTTATAAGGTATTTTATATTAAAGCTCACCTTGCGTTATCAATTATTTTTCTGCTATATGCTGCTATAGGTATATTATTAGCAAATTTAATCAAACTTCATAAAATGTTGTAATATTTTTTTGCCTTTGCGTTTGGACATCAAAATAAATACCTATAGTATGAATCATGATTTATTAAATATATATATATATATATGTTGTATTAAATAACGATAGACTATCTTCAGTAAATTTGGAACATGTAGTTTTAGAATAGTGCTATATTATAAGCAGGTTTCTCAAATTTTCTACGCCGGTAAAAAAAGAAGTTTGAGGTATCAAAATCAAAATATAATTAGGTACAGCGGCCACTTGCCATTTTATCCGCATTATTTAAAAAAATAAATACCTATGTTACCCCCTAAGAAACTAGTTTTCCTACGTGCTAAATTTCATCAAAATTGATCAAGTGGCTATTGCGAATATTTGTTACAAACAATAATATAAAAAATCTAACTTTTTTATTGTTAAACATTATATTCTTATTTATTAAACATTTTATTTAAAAAAGTCTAAGGCTGAGTTTATAAGATGTTTTTCTGGAAGCTCGTGTTAGAATTACATTGTAGTGTGTAAGAAACACGAATATTTGATAAAACTTTCACTCAAGCACGGTATCTCACGCAATTTGGTGAATTCCCGAAAATATCGAATATTTATGCTTTTTTTTATAAAATGGATTTTTAGGATTTTACACTTAAAAGGTAAAACGTAACCCTATTACTGAGACTTCGCTGTTCTTCCGTCTATCTGTCTGTCATCGGGCTGTATGTTAAAATGTTCACTTTTTCCAAGTGATTTTCTTGTGGTTCAAAATTTTGCTTTAACTAATATTTTAAGTTTTTCAGGATTTTTTTGAATAAAAACTACATACATGTTGATGTCTTATATAGTTTCGCATTTATTTTATACTAGCTGCGCCCCGGGGCTTCGCTTCTATGGGATTTCGTAATAAAAGATGAGAATACATAGGGTTTCCAGATTATATTCTACCCATATATCAAATTTCATAACAATTTAGTAGATTTTGCGTATAAGAGTAACAAACATACACACATATTATATACATCCTCACAAACTTTCGCGTTTGTAATATGAGTAGAACTTGCGGCCCGCCCCGGACTCTGGTAAAACCAATCTAAATTAAACCTAAATCTCAGGAATCACACTATTTATAAAAAAAACTCACATCAAAAACCATTGCATTGTTTTAAATATAGCATATGTAGGAACAGACACACAGCGGGAAGCGACTTTGTTTGCAAGCGACAATGTAATGATACTTCGCTAAGTATAATCAATTACTTTCTTAATCACAACATGAATATAACTAAACAACAGAACAATAATCTTACTTATGTGTACATAGGTATATGTATATATCTACTACTATCCCGCTAACTAATTCGAGAAACATACGCGCTCCTATTACATCAAAAAACAGTTCGTTTTGTTCATCAAAATGAAGCAAGAATCTTGTGAAAAGTCACATTGTATCCTGTGTTGTTTTGTATACCAATGTTAAAGTTTATTTTTAATAATTTATGTGCCTGGAGCCAGGAGATAATAAAAATAATTGAACAATAATAGCATCGCAGTCCGATCGGTGTGAATGCGGTGGAACTTTAGTGAACCTGGCAGTTATTTAGGGATAAGGGGCATGAACTATTGCCATACACTTCAAGTAGGACTAATAATGTGCGGTTCTCAGAGACGACAATGACGACTTTCGATTACATTACAATTTTTCAAATTTTAACGTAGATAAGAATTAGTTTTACGATCTGACTTTAAAATAATCTTTACTGTGGTAATATCAATTTTATGAATGAATTATTCCTTCCTAAAGACGGAAAAATTGACGGATCGTTATAACAGGGCGGCCGCAGCGGTCGAAACGCTCTGCGAACGAGATTAGAGTATTTCTGTCCCGTACGTCCCGAACTATTTGCCGTCTATTGTTTGACAGGAGCGAGGAAATGCTACAGTGTAAATAATTCGCAGTAATAACATTTGCCGAGACGGTAATATAATTGAGAAAGCCAAATGGAATACATTACTTGTAACAACTCCGCAAATTTAGCATATCACGTGTGAATCGGTTGAAATCTTTGTGCTAGTAATGTTAAAGTGAGAAAGCATTGCTACTTAAATAATCTCAATTAAATTAGGCATCGTGAATTTATTTAAATTCATCTTTATTGTGTTCCATTGTCTAGACATATTAGGAATGAAAAATCTGTCTGAAATTTATGCGACGTGTAAAATATAACACGTATTATTTCACAATCAAAGAAAATCTCAAAATTATCTCTTTCACCGGTTTCTCTGTATGTATCTTTAGAGGGACGAAAGATCTTAATTCTTCATAGCCATGGCTGAGGGTCGTGGTCATTAAGTGGAATGAGACACACACAAAACTTTCTTGGCACTATTATTGGAGTTGTTTGCCGTTGCCTTCTTAATTTCACACAAAAGTAAATCGAATCGATAAAAACTACTTACACACAGAATATATGAAACTCATGTCGCACGGGTAGGATTCGAACCTAGGACCTTTCGATCCACAGGCGGACGTCTCGATATATTTTTCCGATCCGATTTCAAAAAAAAAAAGGAAAAGAGTAAGAAAATATCGATATATCAAAAAGTCAATATTTTTTTTAGTCAACATTTATCGACCCATTTGAAAAATATCGATTCGATACATATCGATATTTTTTCCCATTTGCCCATCCCTATCGCACCGCTCCGACGAAAGATAGTCCCTTCAAAGGTACATACACCACATAAACCTGAAACCTGTTCATATTGCAGTATCATCGTAAAGCACTACAGTACTGAGTCCCTCAGGTGCAGCTCATCACCACACCTGGCGAGCTGCCAGCGACTGCAACTGCACGTTGCATACATTTTATTGAGATGCAACTGGAGCTAAGTCACCTGCTTATACGTAAAGTCTAATTAAAAATAATAATTGGATTATTTTCTCTTAATTGTTTTAACACTAGTTTTTAATCCCCGACGAAAAATGAAGATTGTTATAAGTTGGTTATAAGTTTGATATGGTTGTTATAAGTTTGTCCGGTAAGTGTGTCTGACTGTCTGTCTGTGTACGTGGCACCGTAGCTCAACAACGGGTGAACCGATTTGGATGCGGTTTATTTTTATTTGGTAGCTAATTTTTATGCGGTGGTTCTTAGATATACTTGATCAAAATCGGTTCAGCCGTTCAAAAGTTGTAGTGAATTTGAATATTGAAAGTCGGAGGTATTTTTATTTGTTTCACAAATAAACTTGTGCTTATTCTTTCTTATCTCTGCATGATCTCGGTTTCGTTCGGGGTTGTGAAGCCGCGAAGCCCGTGGTCAACGTAAAAAAATGCTGTCAGACTAGTTGTAAAATACCTAATTGACCCTTATTACTACAAGTATAGAAACCATGCAGGGGATCTAGATATGTGATCGACTGTACAGAAAATAATTGCTAAATTTAAAAATCGCATAGTTACCAAAAGCTACTTTGAATAAGGGATTGATTTTACACAAATAAAAATTAATCCGTACACGATAACAGTAATAGAAAACACCAGATTAACCTCTAATATACATGCAATCTACGTGAATACTACGACAGCACACAAGCGTTGGGCACAAAAGATCTAAAAATAAATACTACCGTAACTTGGCGTCCAAACATGTCTGTCAAATACCGACAAAAGCCGTGGGAAATACACAAATATTCAAGAATCACGAAAGAGCGTTTCACGTCATACGATCCGATGTCGAATCGTATACGATTCCCGATATCGTGTGGGCTCTCTCTCTCCTATATCCTTATGTATTTTTGTTTCATTTTAGGATGTGACACACCGAAACGCAGAGTCTACGTATAATATAATCCAATTGTATGAAAGTTAGATATACTTATCGTGGCGCGGATTTTAAATTTCAGGCCCCATTTCAAGTATAGAGCGACATAGATAAAAGATATTTTATTTGCAAAAACACGTGTAAATTGATACATAAAATCTTAAAACAGACTCAACATGCCTTACCATAGACAGCTCTATAGTTCCACATAGATACAAAAATGCATACAACTTCCGCCTTGATCCGTTTTAATTATCATGCATGAAATTCAAGTTTTTCAAAACAATGTCATGGTTTGACTGTAGTATCCATCGACGGTTGACATACTTTGACGCAACGGAGCATGATGGAGCAACGCCCATGCCCTTACTTGCCTCTTCAGATGGGACATCGGATAGGATAATATAAACCCTCCTATACAGGAATCTCGTGAGAGTTTCCCAAAATATTTCTGTCACGTGTTGGGGCGTCAGAAATTGGACGGGACAACCCACAGTCTTATTAGCTGAGTATGACAAGTGTGAGCGCACGTCTTGTATTACTTGCGCTGCCGTAATTTGTCTTGGAGGATTGTGTTCTCTCTCTCTCGCTCTCTCTCTCTCTCTCTCTCGATACTTTTTTGGAAAATATGAATATTTTTAATATACCTACATTGTTTCAATGTGAATGCTAGAAAAATATATTTTGATTGTTAATTTCATTCTCATAAACGTTAATCCTCTTATTTATTAAATAATACTTATAAAGTAATGCGTATAGTATCTCGTTTTATCGTTTATACAGTGCGATAATATGACAGCAAAATATCGCCAAAGGACATACCTACACCATGACTTTAACGATTATTGTTTTCGAGTGACAGGTGACACGTGCACACTATTGAACTTAACAGTCTACTAGAAGTTCCTCACACGTTTTCTCGTCTTGGCGCAAAAGGTCCTTTTCTCACGATGTCCTTTCTCATAATGTCCTTTCTCATAATGTCCTTTTCTCGAAATGTCCTTTCTCAGAATGTCCTTTTTCAAAATGTCCTTTTCTCGAAATTACCTTTCTCAGAATGTCCTTTCTCAAAATATCCTTTTCTCAAATTTTCATTTTAACAAAATGTCCTTGTGTGTTTTTGATGATAATTTAGATAAGCAACTGATTAAAATAGTTGTTTTTATGATAAGGACATTTTGAGATAAGGACATTATGAGATAAGGACATTATGAGATAAGGACATTATGAGATAAGGACATTATGAGAAAAAGACATGAGAAATGGACATTCTGAGAAAGGACATTTCGAGAAAAAGGCATTATCAGAAAGGGCATTGTAAGAAAAGGACATTTTGCGCCAAGACATTTTTCTTCGCCTGGCAAATGAAAGTGGTCTATGAAATATACACGAGTTATATTGATATACAAACTCGTGTGACACGTGTAGGATTCAAATGCGACGTCGTATGATCACAGGTCTGAAACTTTGTCCCAAGTGACCAGTGCCTATAACCACTGCCTACTACCTGTAACATACAACATAACCATCAAACCAGTTATAAAAAGAAACATAACATTTCCATAATATTGTCTCCGATTGGGCATTAGCTCCTTACCCCATAAAATCGATATCGGGGGATGAAACCCTCAAGGGTGGCCGCCCCCGACTTAGTTTTGGGTACTCAGTTAAAATATATGGATAAATAGTGATGGGGGCGATCACGAATTGTAATTTTATCTGAGGATTACGAAATAGTTTTTAATATATTCATACATATAATAAAATTGAAGAAAGGCCAAATTTGTACATTGGATATTTTTTTTAAATTCTTCATGGAATATACTTAGTTACTGATATAGATGACGAAAACATAGTTTTTGAAATTTTTGTCTGTCTGTCTGTCTGAACGCGCATCACTCGAAATCTACTGGACCGATTTGCTTGAAATTTGGTATGTAGGTACCTTATATACCGGGTTAACATCTTAGACAAAAAATGCGAATTTGAATCATATATGTTTACCAGTCTTACAGAGTATGCGATAAAAAAAATACTGAGATTTTGCTATGAAATTCGCGCGGGCGAAGCCGCGGGCATAAGCTAGTTTGGTAATAAAACCACATATTTAAACAAATATGCAAAGTATAATTCAACAACAAGACGACATGTATAATATTTTTAAAGAGAGTGACATTTAATTTCATCTTCTTGTTGACAATAGTCGAGCAGGATTACAAACAAGATTTTACGACCTCGGTGGCGCAGTAGTAAAGTGCTTGCCTCTGAACCGAGAGGTCCCGGGTTTGATCCCCGGTCGGCTCATGATGGAAAATGATTTTTTCTGATTGTTCCGGGTCTTGGATATTTATCTATATATGTATTTGTTATAAAATATATAGTATCGTTGAGTTTGTATCCTATAACACGAGTCTCGAGCTTACTTTGGGGCTAGCTCAATCTGTGTAATTTGTCCTAATATATTTATTTTTTTTTTTTAGAGTACAAAATAAAACCTACAACAGTTTATAAAAAGGGTCACTTGTAAAACACAAGTTTGTTATAAAAATGTGACATTGTAAATAACAATTGTCCTACGAGCGTTAACATTAAAATAGATAAGTATTTTGATAAAAATGTAATTTTTGATACGAGCTTTTATTCTATCCACGGTAACTTTAAATAAAGATAAAAGCGACATGAACCCTTAAAGGGACAATCATATTATATAATAATAATTTATTTTATTTATGTAGCTATTATGGATCAAATAAAATCACTTTTAAATATACATATTAAATCTTAAGTCTAACAAAATGCCCATTATACAGCTGCACGTGGCTTTAGTGTTTCACAACTAGTGGCTCTGTGTAGCCCGTAAGAGATACAGACGTGATACTATACATATGTAAGATAAATTCTATAAAAAATATTGTGACGAAAATTTTTTATAACAATAACAGAGACTGTTATTGTGTGTGTTAATCCTCATCGTATCACTATGATTAAAAGCGAGAATTTTAGCAACAAAATAATCCAAGTAAACACATTTTGTCAAACATTTGTCAAATTCCAGATTCATTGCCAAGAAATATATATAATATCGAAGCTACATGTAAAACGCCAAAAACATTTGACTGAGAAATTCAGCGTCGTATATCATACAAATAAATTCCGATCTTTGACTCGATAGAAATAAATCATTCACGCTTCCATATTACGCATACACACTTCTATTCGGATTCTCCCGATCTGCCAAGATCAAGACTCTCCTCTTCCGTCCGTGACTCTGCCGAAAGCAGACGTGTTATCGTATTTAATTATTGCAAATAAATATCATACGCGCTAATATACATCGTATAGCTGCTAGTGGTCGTGTCAATTTCCTATCAAGACACCTGGCGTACTTACGCATAATAAAATCAGCACTGCACTGCGGGAGCGCCACGGCAACCTACAGCGAGTGCGGCTACCGCACCCTCACCTCCGCGAGAAGAAACGGCTGCGATTTTTCGTCCCGCTCCTACGCTGCATCGCGCGCCGCGTAGCAACTCAAGCGCGACGTAACACCTGCTACGAGCTGTGCTACGTACGAGGCTACGACGACGCGACGTCATCACCTGCCTACGCGCTGTCTACAAATTACGGTGAGCTGCGCTACGAGTGCTACGACAGTGCCCCAGCGGACTGTATCAGATGAGTTGTTTTTGTATTGCTACTTGTTGACGGGAAGGTGAGCGCTATTGGCAGACAACGAGTTCTTTTTAAAATATCATTCTACCAGATTCTACTTTGTGTCTATTTGACTTGCATGTCAGCTATGAATACCTCGATTGAAAAATCGTCTTCTGAACCCGACTTACATGTTACACCGCCGAATTTTGTTGTTAGTCGTAAAAAGAGGGCTAGAACGGATGACTATATAACTGTACCTGAATTTACCTCCTGTAAGGATGACATCATGAAGTCAATGACAGCACTTTTTGCTGCTTCCGATAAGAAGATGAACGAAATGTTAGTGAGTATTAAGGATGTTCAGGGTACTAACCGCGGCATTTTGGACTCAGTTTCCCTATTAGCGGAGCAAAATGAACAGTTAAGAAAAGAAATTGAATCACTAAAACTTCAGGGTAGAGAGGATAGGGAATATATTGCTATACTTGAAAACAAAATTGAGGACCTTCAAATGTCAAATCGTAAACAGAACTTGGAATTGAAAAATGTTCCTCGAAAAGAAAATGAATCGAAGGAGGACTTGGTAGAAATAGTTATCAACTTATCAAAAACTATTGGATGTGAAGTTTCAAAAAAAGACATAAGTGATATTTACAGAGTACGTGGTAAGAAAGATGCTCCCAAGAACTTACCAATTGTGATCGAAACAACGTCAACTTTTGTGAAGACCGACATTATGAGGATGGCGAAAAACTTTAATATAAGAAATAAAACGAAACTCACCGCTAAGCATTTGGGTTTCCGAAAAGATGAGGAAGTCCCTATCTTTATTTCCGAAAATCTGACGAGTAAAGGATCGCGATTACACTTTTTGGCGCGGGACCTAGTGAAGAGTAAAAACTATAAATTTTGTTGGACAGCGTATGGTAAAGTCTACGTCAGAAGAACTGAAAACTCTCCTATCATCATCATAAAGTCGGAAGCTCAATGTCAGGATCTTATGAATGCCACGTGACTAGTACTTATTTTTATTCTATGCTTATTTTGTTCTATTTTTATAATATTTAAATACACTTTTGATTCTGTTTTTAAAAGTAACATGCACACCCACACATACAACATACACACTTGCAACTCTGGTAAATACTATGTAGCACTTGCCACCACTAAAAATACGTCTCAATTACAATTTTTTGAATTTGCTTTGAAATTGATATTTTTTTCTGAGAACAGTCGCTTGAAAATAAAACTGATCTTGGTTAAGTATGGGCTTATTTCATATACTTTTTGTTATGGATAATCGGCTTAATACTATTTCAGATTTGGACAGTCTTGAATTTCCACCTGCTATAAATTGTAACGTCGAAGAATTTCACAATCACTTTCAAATTAAACGTAATGATTTCACTATTATCTCTCAAAATATCCGTAGTGTTTATAGTAATCTCGATGACTTTATCACTAATCTAACTCCTCTTAAATTTACACCAGACGTCATTATTCTCACAGAGTGCAGATTACAACGTGAAGTACCGATTCCAAAGGTAAATAATTATTCTGGAGAACATACTACTGCTTACATTAATCAAAACGACGGTGTAGTTGCATATACAAAAGACTCACTAAAAATGAAAGTCAGAGAAGTGAACTTACAGGACGCATCTTGTTTGCAAATCGACTATCAAAATCATATTGTCCTTGGAGTTTATAGATCTCCGTCAGTTATCAACGCTACACCATTTATTGATTCACTTAGCTCGCATTTGGAAACTATAAAATGTAACAAAACTATTGTTGTAACTGGTGATATAAACATAGATCTAATAGAACAGGTAAATGAACCTGCTTACAAGCGAAATAATAGACATAATTACCTAAATATGCTTGCTTCTTTTGGTATAACTATGGGTCACAATTTGCCTACTAGACTTGAAGGTTGTCTCGATCACTTCATGATTAAATTAAATAACAATAGTAGTACAACAGCGCAAATTGCGGTCCTAAACACCTCTATAACTGATCATGTAATGATCGCTTTGGCTTTGTCACATATAAAAACGAATACGGTAGCTCCTACAGTTAGAAAGGTTATTGACTATAATGAAGCCCTACAAAGCCTAAAAAAGAAAGACCTTTCCAAACTCTTACTTTGTACTAATCCTAATTTGCTATTGAATCAACTTATTAAATCAATCTCTGACTCATTATTAGAAAATACAAAAACATCCCATATCCCTAAAAGTAAACGTATTCTTAAGCCCTGGATAACACCAGGTGTGCTTCGCTGCATAAGAAATAGGAACAAAATGCAACTAAAAGTTCGAAAAAATCCCAATGACGTAACACTAGCAATCATCTTCAGACGCTACAGAAATTTTTGCAACCAACTAATAAAAAAACTTAAAAGGACATACGAGAGAAACTTATTACATTCATCCGCTAAAAATCCTAAAAACCTATGGAAAAATATAGCTGAGATTACTAATCATAAACAAAACAAATCAGACAACACACATTTACTCAGCATAAAACAAGGACCTAAGGAATCAGTCGACTATATTAATAAACATTTCGCTAATATTGGAAAAGAATTGGCTTCTAGAATATCTCAAACGTCCAATAGCACAGTAGACAGAGGATCGGTTTTAACACACTTTAGTCAACCTAACTCGTTTGTGTTGATGGATACAGATACAGAGGAGGTTGAAAGTATTCTCATGAGTCTAAAATCCTCGAGTGCTCCTGGGTGGGACTCCATACCTACTCACTTTTTGAAACTAGCAAAAAATGAGATAGTACCAGTCTTGACACACATTATTAATCAGTGCTTTGCGGTTGGAGTTTTTCCTGATTCTCTCAAAAAAGCTATCGTAACTCCAGTGTTCAAGAGTGGCGACAGAGACAGTATTAGTAACTATAGGCCAATTTCAGTTTTAAGCGTATTTTCTAAAATCATTGAAAAAATTATGAATAAGCGACTTGTTAGCTATCTTAATAAATACAATATTATATCTGAACGGCAATTTGGATTTAGACAAAATAAATCGACCGAAGATGCCATTTTAACCTTGTCAACGACTTTAGTAGAACAATTAGATAAAGGCAACAAATGCCTTACGGCATTTTTAGACTTGAAAAACGCATTTGATACTGTCTCTGTCCCCATACTTTTACAAAAACTGGAACAAATTGGCATTAGAGGAATCCCTCTAAAACTATTTACAGATTATCTAACTAAACGAAGCCAATGTGTTAAAGTTGGGTTGCACATTAGTGAATCCTCCAGTATTGACTTTGGAGTTCCACAGGGGAGTGTACTTGGACCCACGCTTTTCCTAATCTATATCAACGACTTACTCAACCTTCAATTGACAAATGCCAACATTATTTCATACGCCGATGACACCGCAATCATCTTTTCTGGCAAAACATGGCAATCGGTATCTGTCGATACTCATAAAGGTCTGACAAATGTTGACACATGGCTGAAACAAAACTTATTAACTCTAAATTCTCTTAAAACTAAGTACATGTGTTACACTATTAACAAATCTACTCAACCCCCGCAAGACTTTAGTATAAGCATTCATCACCCTAACTGCACTGATTCCAACATTTTCTCTTGTACGTGTCCTAAAATAGAAAAAACATCTTCTATCAAATATCTCGGTGTGATGTTGGATCAACATCTGACTTGGCATTCACATATAGAAACAACCGCAGGTAGACTACGTAGACTAGTTTGGATATTTGTTAAGCTTCGCCATGTTGCATCCAAAAGTCTTCTCAATACGATTTACATAGCTCTTGCTCAATCGGTACTTACATACTGTATTACCGTTTGGGGAGGTGCCACTAAAACAAAATTCTTAGACGTTGAAATAGCCCAAAGGGCCCTGTTAAAGGTGGCTTACTTTAAACCTAAAATGCATCCTACCACAAAACTATACTTGGATTGTAACCTACTGACTGTGCGTAAACTTTACATCCTTCATTCAATTCTAAAACTTCACAAAACACTGACTCCCAATCCATCATATCTATTAAAACGAAGAAAAGTGGCCATAGTGACTACTGGTACGGGCGTCAGGACAGTGTTTGCAAGTAGACAGTATAACAATGAATCAAAACGTATATATAATTTAGTCAATAAAGAAATAGACTTTTATTTGTTACCTAAATTTACTTGTAAGAAACTGATAACTGCTTGGTTGAAGGAAAAGGACTACGAGGAGATCGAAAAATTATTTGAACGTGTTGTGTAATAGGTTTTTGTTAATCTTACTTCCTCTCCTTCTTCTTTGCATGTTCGACTTTCTTTAACTTATTTTTGTCAAAACATTTATTTCGTTAATAGGTACTTTACTATTACTGGCTATGGAAGAGCGTGACCTCCTGATACAGGTGTTTTTCACTTAATAGGAGGTCACAATAACATGTAATTGATGTACCAATTTTGTTAAAGAAATAAACATTTTTCATTTTTCATTTTTCATTTTTCAAGACTAGTCCAATTGAGATTGGGTCTTACTGCGATTGAGTCGTACCGGCGAGCTCATATTGAATTAGATATCAACCCCGCAAACCAGATTTTAAGGACATGTAACATTGTCCTACTGCTGGGCAAAAATATCCCCTTACTTTTCCAGCCATCCATATTCCGGGTAAAGAGAATTATTTTCCCGGGCCCGGACTTTCGCGACTCATATGGAATAGTTCTATCTCATGTGGCTACGCTCATCACTTGTCTGTTAAGTAGTTACTCGACCTATGTACAAGCACGTTAGAACATGGCCTCTTTGATCTTTACATCGACGTGGCGTTGCCGCTCCGTATTGACGTACTTTCGCAGTTGTGGCATACAATAATGCGTTGATCCGTTGACGGAGCGAAGCGCAATGGAGCAGTACTTACTACGCGCTCGTAGATGGAGAATCTTTAGAATAGTTTTCAGCGTACATGAGATAGAACTATTTCATACAAATATGCTGTACAATGCGATAGACGGGTCGCGCGATACAAATGATATTATCGTCCCGCTTATCCTCGTGTACCCATTTCCATTTCTTGTATCGAATTTGGAGCTATATAGGTAGGTATCTATAGTTTTCTCAGCCTACGAACGCGTCCAAATGTGCGAGAGAGACAAGAGCATACCTACTCTCATCTTGAATCAATAAATAATGTGATTTTCGAGCGAAAACAAATCAGTTCGTGTTTATTTGTCGCGGTTATGTTTTTCGCGGTCTGGCTCTGAGGCACGCGTGACTGGAACACCGTGATGCTTACGAAATTGATTATGTAATATGTAAATGCATTTTTTTACTTTTGATCGATGGAACTTTTGTGGATTTGTCGCTTCTAATCGTGTCTACTGATTGCTGAAAACGTGAGTTTATTTTGCATGCTGTATTGTATAATTTTTTTTTCGAAACCAAATACAAGTTACGTTTTGACTGAAATAAATAAATTATGAATAACGTTTTGACGAGTTATCTCCAACTATTGAGTACCAAAATTTTAATTATGTTATGAATTAATTCAAGCGTCTACAATCTTCTATGTGTATGTCCCTTGTGTCCTAAGTTACTCCGATTATCCACCGACAAAGCTGGGGCCTTGGCACTACACTACAGGGAAAGTGTAATTCTAAAATCGTTGGAAAGCACAGATACGTATAAAAGAATAATGGCAGAATATTTTCTAAGAAAAGTATTCCTACAATATTTACAATATTATCTATATTGTTATATATCGCTTAGTTAGAATGAAACCGACTTAACTCAAAAAATCTTTAAATTGACTTAAGGTCATCGAACGACTCTACACATCGTATTCTATCGCATAATGAATCAGAAACTGCCCCAACTGTGTTAGAAGAGTACGAACGCTCTATTTTGGTCGTTTTCTAACTGAGCGCCGAGGGCTCCAGGGTCGGAACGTCAACGCCCCTTTTGGTGATATTTCCGCAACCGCAAGCGCAACACGTTGACCGAACGCAAATAAAGTGACCAATTGACGCTTGAGACATTTTCATTCCAAAAAAGGGTAAGAATTAAATTGACCTAATAGGTTTTAACTCGTTATTCTTCCGAATATTGTCATAATATATACGACTTATTCGCACTTACGTCACTTTATTACTAAAATTGTTTTGTATGTCATGACTTAACGATAAATAAGACACTTTTCTACAAAACTTTTCTAATGTTCTTTGTCCTATTATGGATTAAATCACTTTTATATTAAAACTGCTATTGTTAATACCGTCCTTATAGGATTTCAGTCGATTTTATTCTAATAGTGGCATAAGCTTTTTATTTTAGGTCATAAGATTTTTTTTGTTATTCGTGAAAGATAAAACGGAGAACGCTCATGATTTTGGAAAATGATAGAAAAATAAAGAATGTGGACGAAGAAGTAAATTAACAAAAGCAGCAGGTAAGCATACTTCGTTTTATATTTCCTGAAAATATTTAAGTTCCGGTTTTGTTTAGATTATCATTATGTCATTTTTCCTCACTTAAAGTCTTTTGTGAAAAGTATTTTATGTGTTCTATCACTTTTACTGATATTGAGCATGTTGGTGTATTAAAACATCGGTAAGTAGGTATACCTACTCATAATATGTGACTTGTCAAGGTTAGCGCGGGTTTAAGGTTGGTGGAGGTTGGAAGTAGAGTAAGCATAAAAACACGAATTGAATGGTTAATATTGAGAGCATAACATAATTTATTATTAACACATATTTTTGAGATTTGGTTTGCTGCTTTTGATGACATGCACTCTATTTTTTGCTTTTTCAGGAAACACAATTTAATATAAAAAACATTTTCCCGAATGCGTCGTTTGATAAAAACACGCCAGTTCTTGAAAATCATGCATGAAGAACCTTACCGTTTGAATCTAATAGAGCCTGTAACTATTTATTTATTTAAGTATTTATTTTTAGAATGCGTTGGCAGAAATTATTAGAAGTATGTATAATACTAATTTAAACTATTTTTTCAAATTCGAAGATCATTAATCACCTCTGTAAACATTTTAGCTGAAGAATCTATCTGAGACTGAATACAATTATTAATCTGTACCACAAGTAACAGTTAGGAGTACCCTGTAATAGACTGGCAAAGACAATAGTGACTGCTTAACGTGCAGTAACACTTATCAATGAGCCTAAAAGGGACCCAGATAGGTATCTGGTGAGGTAAATAAAAGTACCACTTTTCGAAGTTTCTCTTTCTTATCTTCTATACATATAAGCCATATGTATATATGTTTAGGTTCTTGGATCAGAATCATCAACAAGAACATTTCATCAGAATCATCAACAAGAACATAAGAATTCAAGAAGTGATTTTATTTCCCAGTCTTTAATATCAACTGATACAGAACCACAACCCTCAGGCAGCGGCTGCTCAGGACAGAATAAAAATAAATATATAACGTCATTTTATGCATTATATAATAGCGAAATTTCACATTGGGTCAATAATAAATAAATATCTTATTACTGGGCACACGCAAAATGAGGACGATAATGTTCACTCCCTCATTGAAAAATAAATAAAAAAAAACTCAAAATCGGGCCCAATTTGTCCACCTTATCGATATATAAATATTATAAGCTTAATTAAGAGCTCTAAAAATTGGGACACCTCTCAAGGTTCAGCATTTTTCTTTAGCTATGAGCTATGATACTATGTTAGATTTGAAAGCTTTGCAAAACGAGTGGGGCTACAATTTCAATGAGGACAATGATGACAAGGAGCAGATTTTGTGGGGTGATGTAAAATACGCGTTTTAAGGTTTGTCAAAAATGAACCTTTTGTATTTTATTATAAGACCAGTTATACTGAAGACTAGCGCGTCAACATGAGAAACAAAAGGAAGAAGATGCCTTGTGTTGAAAGTGTTTCGAGAAAACTGAAGTTATCGGAAAATACAAGAAAAGGTCTTATGGAGTTAAGAAAAACATGAATACCTAATTATTATGTATATTATTATCACAATCTTAGGAATATTAGGTACTATGAGTTTATTTTGATACAAATTGTTACTGCTGTACAGGTGTAACATTACCTTCGATATAGCCGAAACCCATGTCATCTCCCTATTAATATGAACATTTTCCCCCAAGAATCCATACCTGGAATCAATAGTTTCCGAGATAATGAAGTTGGATTGAATTTTTTTTTTCGCAAATTTATATAATTTATCATGTAACCGTCATTTCATCCAAAGAAACCTCATAAAAATATTAAAGAATTCCCTATCTAAACTAACGCTAAAATTTAAAACGTGCAATGAACAGTGCCCTTCGCATCGCCGCATAGCGCTTTCACTATAGCGATACACACACACAAACTAACGGCTCATAGCTGATTCGTGCGTGAGCGATTGATACGATGCCGCAATGTTCACTTATTTTGATTATTTATTATTATTTTTTATATTGTTTTTTTTTTTTATTTTTCCCTGTCAAATGATTATTCTGAAGTCACTTTAATTGGGGTACCCTATGCATACCTAACGGCTATGACGGAGGTAGTGGTATACCTTGTATATGCCAAATGCAGGCAGGCAGAACTCTGAACAATACTATAAAATATATTATTATTTCAATACAATAAATAACTTGAACACAATCTTGGGTTTTATTATTAAATAGTTTTTATCAAAATGACTTATTAGTAAACAACTTAATCTTATTTTAATACAAAAATGACATATTACTCAAAATGCCACACATAAATTTTAAGTTATTAAAATGAAACTGACCTAATTCATATTAAGTCAAACTCTTATAGAATAAGTTCGGTCAAAGGGTGACCTTATAGTGACTAGTTTTTGAAAATCGTTATTTTAAAATATTATTTATCAAAATAATTTGAAAAAAAGACAATTATTATCAAGCCTAATAGTTAATGAAACCATGTCAAACATAAAAAGACAATTAACATACTTCGTTTCAGAAATATACTTTAACTTGTGAAAAAATTAATAAACATGAAATCTTATTTTGCGATTTCCCAAAAAGTTGAGATTTTGAATTAAGTCACTTTCGTTCTAAAGCAGCGATATATGTATAATTATATAATTTTTTGTACACTATTATTATTTTATTTGCATCATTTGAGTGTTATATAATTATAATAATGCTAGGTTTTGTAACTAGTTGTTATATACATATAATTATAATAATTCAAGGCTTCGCACCCGTGAATTTCAGTTTATAAAAGGAATCGAAGTAAAATTTCAGTTATTCTTTTATCGCGTATTCTAAGACTGGTAAAATTTATTTATTATCATCTTTAGTTCAATTCCCCGTTTCCCGCTACAATTTCCGCTACGTGTCTCGTTCCGAAACTTGTCCTGTCCCGTTTCCTACAAATTGTCCCATGTCTTTTCCCGCTACGTGTCCCACGCCCACGCAATGTTCGGCGTGCCGAACATTGTGCGTGAGTGAGTGTTTTTCGCTTTTCTATATACAAGTACTAGTCACATTTATGTAGATGGGGTTGCTAACTTTATATTTGTACTATTAGTACAAATTGATAACACTCCCTTTTTGCGTAGTCATCCAAAAAGAATGGAGGATCCTGAATAAGGCTTCACTTTGACATTGGTGCTCCCTGGAGCGCGTCCTAGCTAGGTTTCGATACACTACCGGACGGGATACGACGCTAGGCGGCTACACGCAACAATCAGAACGTAAGCTCGTCTATTAAGATTCTATTCTACTATTAATTAAGTTCGGTTGTTAGTCCGGTTGAGAGCACTAGGATAACTTTTGGGTGGCACTAATTCGGTGGATAAAAATCACTGAACTTTTGAAACTCTAAAGTTGCAGTAGTTCTCATGAAAAAAAAACAAATTTTAAGGAATATAAGTAGTAGCTTATCCTTTTGAGGTGACTCATCCAAATTTGTTTATAGATTAACGTCACCCGTCAAATAACTGCCCCAGTAAATTTACAGGCTGCTCTGTAAATTTTATTCACCCTAAACGTGGACGGATGAAGAATGTATATGATCATAATAGTTATAATTAATTGTAAGTAATAGAAGTATTTCGCATTCCTTTGTTAAAATATCCATAGGATTAGTCCTATGGATGGATAGAGTAACACAGGATCTTCGGAACCTAGCACGGGCACCAGTTCTCCACAATAAATATGTGTTACAACTGTTAATTTAATGTTTTTTTTTTATTAATTAATTATTATTATATATGAACATTTTAACAAAGGATGCGAATGAAACAATAAATAAATAAACTAAAACGTAATTACGTTTATCTGATATTGTCGCATCGTGCAAGGTGGCAAGGTGTCGCGCTGCCTTACTGCATTTGTCGCTCAGCTGGAACTTAGGCTCAGTGCCGCGGTGACCCTCTACGCGTCTACATTAATCTTACCATCAACCCTTGACACTTTAAGCGGGGTGCTAAATTGTTGTCCATTTTTCTTTATTTCACCCGGCAATTTTTCAATGCGTGTGTCTTTTAAATAAGAACAGATTCCACCTTAGCGATACTCGTAAGAAATATTATTATTCATAACAACACTAAAGTGTGAAAGTGTTGTTTATTTGGTTTTTTTCTGCTTCTTCACAAGTCAAATTGGTTTGTAAGTGGTTTTTGGTATAGAGATAGTTGGGGGGCCGGTGAGTGAGTTTGTGTATTTTCCGAGGGATTAGGTAGAGACTGTAAGTTTCCACTTGAGAATTATGATTTATCAATTATCCATACAATGTGGTACACAAATTATGGCAAAAATATATGTGTGTGTGTGTGTGTGTGTGTGTGTGTGTGTGTGTGTGTGTGTGTGTGTGTGTGTGTGTGTGTGTGTGTGTGTGTGTGTGTGTGTGTGTGTGTGTGTGTGTGTGTGTGTGTGTGTGTGTGTGTGTGTGTGTGTGTGTGCGTGTGTGTGTGTGTGTGCGCGTGTGTGCGTGCGTGTGTGTGTGTGGTAATGTTATTTCTATGAAATTATTACTTCCTCAAGATAATTGACGGATCAATCCAACTGAGAACCATCTAGATCTAAGCGAACAACTAGTTATTTCAAAGTCAAATAGTAAAACTAATGTATTTATTAAAATTTGAAAAATTGTAATGACAGCGCGGCTACGGCGTCTCTGAGAAACACCATAACACGTTTCGCATTCTATACCTATAGAATTATTTAATGAAGCTGTTATTTTAATTAAAACGATTATAGCCTTAAAACGTTTCCATAAATGGTATTCGCGGCCTTAATTAAAACCCATGAATATTACGCCGTAGGTAGACACTAAAGCTAATATTTTAATATTTTCTGCGAATAAATTTACAAGCAAGGGATTGAGTCGAGACCCCGTTGTGAAACTCACCTTTATTAAAAAGTATTAGCTGTCTCTACTCCTCTTTATTAAATTGTGTATTGCTGTCTCTGTCGCGACGCCATTGATGGTTGTATTAAAATTTTATGTAGAAAGCACTTTTCTATACTATTATAATAAAGAGGTGCATGCATTTGTGAGCTTGTGACTTTGTGAGTTTGTACGTTTGAGGCGGGTAATCAGCGAAACTACCGAACCGATTTCAAAAATTCTTTCAACATCACAAAGGCGCATTATCCAAGATAGGTTATATTTAGATAGGCTATATTTTATGTCAAAATTCCCACGGGAGCGAAGTCTCAGACAACATATATTTAGTTCTGAGATCGATTTTCACAAATGTAACCCGTTCTGTTTATATTTACCACAAATACTTTGAATGTTTAAGTTAGGACAAAATATATTTTTTTTAATTGACTGCTCAAAAAATGTCGGTTTATTTGGAAGGTTTATGTTTGTATGTATGTAGGTATTCGACAATTGTTATTTTCGCTATCGTAATGTTTTGAACAAGGAGAGAACAAAAGAAATTTAAGAAAAAACAGTAACACAAATTATTTTCGTACAATCAGCAGCGCATCAACCTATACCAAATCATTGCAAATTAATTCTACTATTAAAATGTCGTAATGACGTGGAAAGGTAACTTTATAATATGCTCGACTGTCCAAATAAATCGTAACAAATGCACACACATCAAATAGCTGCTAAAATCACGATTATAGGAGTAATACGCGTATAATGCATCGATATTGCATTCCTTTGAGTGAATGCATATTAGGGTTACAACCAACTGCACGTCAAGTTGCATAATAACCTGTATGCGTTGGCAATAGAGGTGAATTTGCAATAAAACTGAACAGTTTGATGTGCCGATTGAAACTTACTGAATCATCAGACATCGTAGGAATGCAGCTTTAATTAAAATGGGATATTGATTTCGGAAATCAGTGCCGAAATGAGATGCGTATTTGAGAAGTTTGAAAGAATTCAAATTCTTTTGGTATTCCTAGTTGCAAGTTGCGAGATATATGGGACTAATAGCAGCCAGAGAATTTTTGTCCATCTGTATGTTTGTTTGCGCATCACGCAAATTTGAATGGAATTTTCACAGCTGTATAGGGTTTAGTCTAATAAAATCTGATATAGGTTTCATTGCGAAAAGTTACTTAAAACCAGAGATTTTAACAACTATTATTGTCACGTAACTATTGTTTCAAGCGTTCGCTCTTAACTTATTAGTTAGGAACGAACTCGTGAAATAAACGCGAATGAACCCGCAGGCGAAAGCCAGTAGTCAATAATAATAATGTTATAGTCATAATACAAAAAAAAATTAGACGATATGTGGCGAACTCGATGGCGCAGTGTAAAGTTCTTGTCACTGAACCGAGAGGTCCCGGGCTCGATCCCCGGTCGGGTCATGATGGAAAATGATCTTTTTCTGATTGGCCCGAGTCTTGGATGTTTATCTATGTATGTATTTGTTATAAAATATAGTATCGTTGAGTTAGTATCCCATAACACAAGTCTCGAACTTACTTTGGGGCTAGCTCAATCTGTGTGATATGTCCTAATATATTTATTTATTTAACTATATTTTAATCTATGAAACATACAAATAAATGGCAAATTGACTTTAGCAAACTGCAATATTAGTTTGGTCAAATGGTTGCCCAGTAAAAAATGACACTTACCATATTGTGGGTAACCATCCACCGTTAACCGTCTCGGCAAATGTTATTACTGCGAATTATTTACACCGTAGCATTTCCTCGCTCCTGTCAAACAATAGACGGCAAATAGTTCGGGACGTACGGGACAGAAACACTCTAATCTGGTTCGCAGAGAGTACTAAGCACCTACTAATTTCATGGTTTAGACCGCTGCGGCCGCGATGTCATTACGATCCGTCAATTATCTTGAGGAAGGAATCATTTCTAAAATTGTCATTATCATAGTAGGTACAGATTAATTATTTTAAAGTCAGTAGTTTTGCAAGTATTTTCCGTAAAAAAACGACTGCGCTTATTTTTAAAATACGGGATGCTTCCAATTGCATCCTGAGGACGTTAGCAGACAGGTACTCGTATAGGTCTCCGTTGTGGATGACTTTCGTGAGAAGGGTGGTTTCTCGGGCTTTTTTGTGCCAAACTTAATGTTTCTGTGTTTTATTATTTATTGAATTCTTGTCTTTGTTTTTGATAAATTGTAAATAGATAAGCGGTCGAAATGTTCTGAGAACCATCCGTGTACACTATCGTAATTTAAATTTTGTAGTGGTAATCACTCACTGATCCATGCGGCCAATGTGATTATTCAGGCAATATAGAAACAATTTTGATCATTTGATTTCCTATATGATTTCTCTGGGGTTATAATTTCGCTAGCATTATGTATGCATAATTACTTTAGTTTTTGAGTCATTTTTGTGTGTTATTGCTAACACTGGTGTGAGATTTTAATTAAATCGCCTAAAGGCATCTGACATGACTTTTACGAATACCTACCGCGTCTAGTGACAAGTAGTCGTAGACTAGTGAACTTAAGCAGCGGACAAATAGATGTGGAAATATGCAAAAAATACTTGCAAGACTTGATTACAGACAGAACGCTAAATAAATGCGCGTAAATGACTACTTATATAAACTTGCACAGCGCGCTCGACCCATGTATACATTATAACTAGTACCGTCTGAATTGCATTCGTCCCCGGAGGACCAACTCCGTACATTGGGTTGATTACAGTGGCTGCATCCTCGCCAATGGTTTTCCAATATCACACTGCACTGTGGAATCGCATGTTAGATGTGCTAGTAATATTATTGTATAAAATTCACACGAGCAGATCAGTTATTTACGCGTTTCTATTACCTTCTCTCTCTCTCTCTCAACTGTGCACGTTCCCGATTGTGTTTGAGGCTGTTATACCGTGAAGGTCGGATCACCTTAAAAATATAACCTCAAAAATTTTAGAGACTCGGCTGTGATTTCAGAACGGAGTGGTCCTATTCTAGGCGGAATCACATGCCATTAATTTTATATTTGCTTCGTCCGCGTATTGTCCGTTTTTGTCATGGCTAATTATGATGAAATTTGGACTAGATATCGTAAATTACGTCGAACACAGGCTACCGCAGGCTAAGCTATGACCAACAAGTTAATTAACTATATTTAGGTAGAATACAAAATACATAAATATGTATAAATTAATATACGATTTCATATATTATATCATTTCATAATATCTTATATATACGTGCGACAAATACTAATAAATCATTAGATTCTATTTAGAATAGTTAATAAATCATCATAGGATTCTATCAGCACATACACTCAAGTAAAATAATTCATTATTAAAAACCGATAAGTATATAATTTCAGCAAAAACGAGTATGTTTTAAAGAGCTATCTCATATCAGTTGCAGTTGAAACTATTAGTAGCCAGACCTCTTGTTACAAGTGGTGATAAATGGCGCGCACAATTCGCCGGCGATACGTGAATACAATGAGTGTGTTACATATCCCATAAATCATAAGCAATGGTTCGACCGATAGTACAAAGTGCTATCAGTCGCAATATAGCTCAGTTGTTATCTATTATGTTAGATTATGGAGATCGAGTACGTCATGCACACTCAAATGGTCAAACCGGTGGCGGCGTCGTGGATCGGGTCGGGAGGTTCCCTCTATTGTGGTTGAGCTTCGCGATGGCTGACTCACGCGTCAACTCGTGAACGGGTGCCGCCGGGGGGAACTGGTCAGCTCGATCTTTTATTAAAAGTTACCTTTTGACCATGTACTTTATTGTGTATTACTGATAAAAAATTATACATAAATTTATTTTTCAAAAATGGTAAGCCCTTCTGGCATAATAGGGACCAACACAGTTTGAATGAGTTTCTTTCGGCATTTCTTCTTAGCAGTGGTCGTTCCGAAATGCTAGTAGTTTGTAGCTTTGGTAAATATCATTTAATTTAGAATATGACGTGAAAAAGTGCATGTGAAGTCCTAATTTCTGAATAAATTATTTGATTTTGATTTTGATTTTGACCAGTAGTTTGTAACTTGAAGAGCTAATTTTTACATTTAGCACCAGCTATATTATTATTATCAATGACTTCTATTTGTAACTAGATTATTTTGTCGAAACACTTTGACATATAAATAAACTTTGACATAAAAATAGGATGGTTTAAAAAGAAATAAAAAAAAAATGCTTAAATTACAAGAATTCTATTCCGAAAATAAAACTCCGCAGACGATATCCGAAACAAAACCAAAATATTATATTTTTTTAAGTCCATTATTTAATCAACGAAGCGATTCAAAGAAATATCGAGGTTGTTGTTTCATCAAAACAAATCATTTTTATTTGCTTAAATATGGTAGGTAATACAATATCCACATAATGGTTTAGAACAAGCCTATTTAGCCGTTGACAACAGCATGCAAATGTTAATAATAGCATATTTAAAAAACTATAAAATGACATCAGATTAAATTAAGATAAAATGTCACTTACAATCTACATGTATGTTAATTAATGTGATTGCAATCCAAAAAATCTTTAATTGTGTAAAAACATTGATCAAGAAGCCAATTATTTAATTTTTGTACCGCAAAAACACAATTGTTGTGACGCCTACGAAAGAATCGTACCAGATCTACGTGCGTAACGGTTAATACGACGACCCCGTGAGCGTGTAGCGACGCCATGACGAGATAATCCTTACGAATTATGTTGTGACGTATCGCATACTGTATACAGGTGCGCACGTGTACACTCATATAAAGGTATTGCTATATTTGTTCAGTTTGAAATTCGAATGCCTTTTGCAAGAACAGTTTGGGAGACAGTTCAGCTGTTTGATTTTCGCGCTAAAATAAATAGGATATTTTCCGTCATATACCAAAAATGCTATGAAAATGTATTCCATGCTAATTGACAACTTTGTAACTTATCGCTGTGTGATAATTACAAACTCTGGCCTCAGACATGATTTAGTAAGTACTGTTGTACGGAGTACCTACTAATTCCATTGTGTCAGAACAGAGGAGGTTGGCGTAGACCATAGATAAAAGAAATATATAATTTTATCTATGGCGTAGACGGAATCCCAACTATGTAACCCAGCAGTAGGTCAATATCGGAACCGCTTTAGTAGATTTTCTGATGTTTCTACCTTTTGTATGTAATGTTAATAAAATGGTAGGTGTTGTCATTATATCGATTTTATTAAAGCTTTTCATTTCATTTTAGTTTTTGCTTCTATTTTCCTTTTTCTATCTTCTAGACCTTGACCGTAAAGATATTTTGAGTTAGAAAAGAACAGAGCGCTGCGAATGACGATTAATTAAAGACGTTATTCAAGTTCATAAAATTGAATATAGAATCTCAATAAATACATGGATTTTCCAAAGGTTTCGTTCTTGCCCTTTGCACCCCAAAAACTAAGAATCAGAATTAAAAAATCTTATCTTAATCTCAACCATCTTTGAGAATGGTTAAACTTTTATTATGATAGCAAGATGGTAGATTTATTTATAACTGATATAAAATAAAATATATTTCTATTGACTGGTCGTAATTTTATTTTTCGGTTGCAGACTTGCCCGATATGGTTTGAGCTGAGTCAACCACCGTGAATAGTGATATTTCCAATGGATTTCAATATCTATGTGATTGGACTGATGTTTTTGTTCCTGGCTCAACGCCAAACACTGATAAAACGAGAATAATAATATTTCCCGCTAGCTAGTGCTGCTAAATTATCGATATATTTACTGTCGATAGTTGACATCGAAAACATATAATTATATCGAAATAATTATAACCATTGTATCGATTCTATTGTGCTACCTACCAATTTTTTTTACAAATTTATATTATTGACTTAAATAAATATCGATAGTTACTTTATTTTTTCGATATTTTGTTTCAGTCATTATTATAGATACTATAAAATGTACATTTCAATCATAGTATTGGAAACTATAAGCTTTTCAAACTGTCAATAATATTGATAAATCCTATTCCTAAAGAACGAAGGGTAGTTGGACTAGGGGGAAAGAACCCCAGTAGATAAATAAAAACTTTTTATTGCACCACATACATAAGTCATCAGACACATAGAATTAGATATATAAGTTATTACTTACTTACTTACTACGCTGGCTCAGTGATCCCAAAGTGGATCTTGGCCTCCGAAACGAGAGTGCCATAATCTTTTGTTCTGCACGGAGTTCTGCCAATTGACCGCTCCCAGCTCGTGCTGATCAGCTTTCGAAGCGTCGCTCCAGCGATATCTGGGACGTCCGACTGGGCGCCTCCCCGACACCTTTCCCAGATAAACTGATTTAACGTCACGATCCTCCCTCATTCTCTCTAGATGACCAAACGTTTTATATGTTAGACTCTTTCACGAGCTCCTCTATTTCGGGAATTTTTCCAGACTAAGCTTCCGTCTAATTTCTTGGTGGTCTAAGTTGTAACCATAGAGGATTTTATATTCAAATATAAATGAGCACAAAGGCCGACGTATCATATTTCAAAGATTAAAGATTTTTGAAAATGTAGAAGAATGTGTGTACGATGTATACTGAGAAGAAAAAGTCTCACTAGTTTCATCATCAGACAACTCGTTCTACTATAAGCCAATCTAGATGTAACAAGTTTCTATCGACAATTTCCAAGGTCAATTCTTTATCGACAGCGAACTATCGATAATTGTAACTACACTGGTTGCACACTACTAAGAACGTCTACAGTTTTAACGTAATTGCCATAATTGTTTGGATATCAGATCCTCTGGGAGAAGTTACTATTTGGTATCTTGCCGGATTCGTATGATTTCACCTAAACTTTGCGATTAAAAATGTGTGGCTGTGCAATTTGCCATTTTGGTTTATTATCATAAAATATTATCTTACTTGACAACCTCGGTGGCTCAGTGGTAAGGTTCTTGCCACTGAACCGAGAGGTCCCGGGTTCGATCCCCGGTCGGGTCATGATGGAAAATCATCTTTTTCTGATTGGCCCGGGTCTTGGATGTTTATCTATATTATGTATTTATTATAAAATATAGTATCGTTGAATTAGTATCCCATAATACAAGCCTCGAACTTACTTTGGGGCTAGCTCAATGTCTGTGTGATTTTTTTGCCAATATATTTATTTATTTATTAAAAAAAAATACTAGATACCAGACCTAGATATCATTGTCTAAGACTCGATCTATCACTTCTCAATCCGCGTGAGTTTAATTGGTATTCTATAAAACTCGATTTACTCCACTTGCGCTACAGTGTCAGTGAGTTGAACAAAACTCACAGCAGAATTTTTTGGTGGATAGTAAAATTCGAATCGACCTGGGTCTCGTAAACCAGGACATTAAAAGATCCTAATTAAAAAATGTCTATAAACGAAAGAATTGTTAGAAGGCAACATAGAATATAATTACATACAAACATTATAATACTTACAATAATATAATACGTAGCACTATTCGCAAAGGAAACGCCATTATTGCTACGTAAGCGAATACTTTGAGAAATGTACCAGTCAAAGTCAATTTAGACAAAACAAAATGGCAACAAAATGGAGCTCGTAGGATTAGAGCTCTTATTGTAAGGGTGTTGGGGTTATAATCATGTGGCGTTAATGCCCTGGGTAACTTTAGCAGTATGCTCAAATTGATGTAAGTAAACGTCTACACCAGTGTTTCTTGTAAATCAAATTGTGTTTGGAGGTATATTGTAAGGATTACATGAGACATTATGACGTAGAAGTAATTTCCTGCTTATATCAAGAAGGATTATTAAGATATAAAGTGAGATTCGGGAGGGTAAATAATATATCTGAGGGTAGGAGATAGTATAGTTATATATTTATGATATAAGAATAAATAGATAAATATACAGGGACAAAATGACACAGATTGAGTTAGCCCCAAAGTAAGTTCGAAACTTGTGTTATGGGATACTAACTCAACGATACAATTTTCTATAACATATACATATATAGATAAACATCCAAGACACAGGTCATTCTGAAAAATATCATTTTTCATGTTGACCTGATCGGGATTCGAACCCGGGACCTCCAGTCTAATAATCCGGCATGATGACCAGGCCACGGCGGTCGTCTAATAAGAATAAGACCTAAGAAGAAAATACAAAAATGTTACGCTATCACTATTAATTCTTAAATTACTTTCCAAAAGAAAACTTAGCCTAATACATAGTTAATTATTGATAAAAGTTAAAAAAAAAATATGATAATTTAAATATATTGTTTGTTGTGACTCCGAAACTTGAGACTACGTCATCATCATCATAAATTAATTTGAGAACTTTGTTCTTGTCGGTGGAGCATTTTCCATCTAAGTCTGTCCTCAGCCATTGATTTCACCTCCCTATACGACACGAGCTCTGCCTTCTCTTTTATTTTATCTAGGAATGCCCTTCTTGGCTTTCCTTTTCCTCTTCTTGCATCGATTTTTCCTTCAATCAGATATTTCATTAAGTTATCGTATCGTATAAGGAGACTGCGTCAAAACAATAGAAATTGGAAAATGTATAAAGAATTTGAATTATGACAGTTGTAATGGAATGTTGTGTGCATGGAATTAGTAAGTACTCCGTTGTACTTACTAAATCCATAGCGTCAACATTCTTCGTAGGTACTAGGTCAGCATAAACGAAAAGGTTTAATTACATTAACGTGACGACAACGTTACAATAGCACACTTACAACGCACCGCTCCCACCCGGCAAAATGACGTTAATTAAAAGTGAACTTTAAAGCGTGTACTTTAGACATAGTTTACATTGACAACAAATTAGCGTACTGCTCGCGGTCAGGTCTCCTCTTGTCAATGTCTACAAAAGGTGTTTTAAAACGTCATCTTGTTGGGTGCAAGCGGTGCAGTATAAGTATAAGCTACGTGTGGCCCATAGCTGAGTCTCTCTCCGTCACTTTGCACTCCGTCAACGGATCAACGCGGAACAACGTAGAAATTGTGTGAAATTTTGACGTACACAATGCACACCAATGTCAAAAACTAAAGAAAAGAATGAAGCGAATGAAGCACGTTAAAACTGAGCACGACTGAGTAATGGGAATACGATCTAATTGTTTTATGTTGTACGAGATGTTTGTTATTCTTCCATGCATAAATTGTGTTGTTGTCTATAACAATTATATAGGTAATGTGACAGAGTGTTACAATATGTGTATGATTATTTTATAACTAGCGGCCGGTCCCGTCTACGCTCGATTAAAAACATAATAAATTATACATTCTTCGGGAAACACCAGGCAACACTCTATCTATTGGTGAGAACGCCATGAAAATCCGTGCAGTGGTGTTTATAGAACAGAGAGACAGACAGCGGCAGAGGAATTTTTTGTTTTTTCTTTTGTTATTAGGGTAAATATTTGTTATTAAAGTGATTTATAAAAAGTATTCATAATTATTGTTTATTCAGTATGTGCTACAATCAAAATGTGCTACCTGATACTTGATATAGGTTTTTCTGTGGTACGACTTATTGTAGTATAAATACCTAGTTGTTTACCCGCGACTTCGCCCGCTGAATGCCTTCGGGAACATATTTTTTCTTTGTATTAAATAGGGATTGGGATAGATAATATTAATGTTCAAAAGCTTTTTAAAATTTCGCGCTAATTAATCTTAAATACGCGAGCCATGTCCCAACTGTCAAAAGCAGGTACAACATTTCCGAACCCTAGTTAACAGATTAATACGCAATCCTGTTAAAACTTAATACGGCCCGAGCTAACCAAAATCAGATTTGTGAACTTTAGTATTAGCCGTCTTCGATTCGGGAAAGTTCGGGAAAGTTCGGCGTGTCGCCGGAGGAACTATGAAAACGCGACACAGTTAGCTGTATGAAGGTTACATAGTTACACTATAGGCTAAGCACGAAAATTTGTATCGTAAGAATCATGCCTCATTGCTTCGTTGTGTCGACATATCGCGTTGCGTTGCGGCTTTGCTGTGCTCCGTTGTTTTCCATAGATTTTGACATTGACGTATAAATACAAAGATGGCGGATCAATCGGGCCGCAATTTATTACGAATGTATAAATATTCTTGTCGGATTATTTATAAAAAAAAAGCGCAAATGAGCCTTCAATTGACTAAAATAAGATTCTGTGATGTATAAAACAAATCTCAATTTCGAGTATTTCTCCTCTAAGGTCAGCAGTGCCAGTATATATCGAAAACTAAAATAAAAAAAACATCTATTTTGCACCAGAGAAAAAAATAGAAAAGTTGTCGATATTACATATACTTCAACTAACGGCCGAACTCGACTAGTACTCTGAAGCTAAATTTCAATCAACCAATAGAATTTTGTTTGTTAAAAATTACTTAATTAATTTCATTGGTTTTTGGTCGCCTCAGGTGGGCTAGGCACTGCGAAAACTGGTGATACGAACTTTATATTTGTTTGTCTTCAGTTAGCACAGCATAACACAGCTCTTGTCGAGTCCGGCTGTAATACTTTTAAGAATATGTATACCCAGCCTTAAAACGTAGTATATAATATATTATGTAAGGATAAGGGACTCATTGTTAGGGGATAGAAATTTTCGTGATTCCAATGTTAAGAGTTTACAGCTGAGTATTGAAACATATTCAATGTTAACTGTTAATTATTGTGTTCAAGTTAAGGTAAGTACAAGCTTTTAATTAACTTGAAATATAACTATGTTTATGAATTAAATTTAATTGTCGAAAATTTGACTACTGACAAAAAATCATTTACATGAAGAGTAGTAGGTATTTGTGTCTAACGGAAATAGAAACAAAGAAACAAATGTAAACATAAATATTGTACTTTAGCATTTTTTTTATTATAGGCAAGAAATTGTTTTTTATAATATTTATTTTTCTTGTTTAACTTTTGTAAAAACTAATATCGAATTGAGTTCATTGTTCATAATGCGATCTTTAGAATCATAAATGCTTTATCAACTACTAGCTTCGCCCCGAGGCTTCGCTCCCGTGGGAATTTTGGAATAAAAAGTATCCTATGTGTTATTCCAGGTTATATTCTACCCGTGTACCAAATTTCATAATAATCCGTCCAGTAGATTTTGCATAAAAGAGTAACAAACATACATCTTCACAAACCTTCGAATTTAGAATATTAGTAGCGTTTGTATTATTGCAACTGGTGACTAATTCTGAATCACAGATAAAAACATTAATTATTTAAATTAGATGCTGGCATTAAATGTCGGGTGTCAATTGTTTCGAAAAACAAATGAAAAAGAAAAAACTAACGCCGGGCGTTTTAAAATTTCGCCGTGGGGTTAACTCTTTCATCTTTCAGTAAGGCATGTTAATCTCTCCCCAGTTAGTATTGGAACTCCGCCAAGTCGGCACAATTAGGTCGCCTACTTCGTTACTCAAATGATAAGGCGCCACTCTACTTGTCAGTTTGGTAGTATATTAGAGTCTAATTATTCAAACCTTCGAGTGTACGCATTAAGGTATCTATTATTCAAGTGAAGAACTTGATTACCTTTTAAATAGCAGTTATTCATCATCTGAAAGTTGATCAAGTGTGCATGCTTTTATTTTAAAATTAGCTTTTTGATATATCATGTCAACTGTTCAGCTAGTTAGCGAACCAAAAAAAAAGTGTATATAAATGAAACTAGATTTCAATTTCGGTGGCTCCAAATAGTCGCACACCGAAAATCACCTCAATCCAACAATTTATTTAGGCGTGAAAGAAGAGAAATCAAACAATATCACATTTACAAATTTTCGTAGAATTGATGTCTCAGCAAACTAACGCCACCTAACATTTTCATCAATTTCTTAGCGAAAATTATATAAATATTTTAACAAATAATTCCACACTACACTGAAGAATGTGCGCAGAGAGTAATCGCCTTAAGATAACATGGTACCTACCATAAGTTTACTTATCTAAAATAATATTATAAATGCGAAAGTAAGTTTGTTTGTTTGTTACCTATTCACGCTCTATCTACTCAAACAATCTTCTTGAAATTTTGCATACATGTAGTTTGACGTATGGAAAAGAACATAGGGTACTTTTCATCCCGGAATATAAACGCGGGCGAAGCCACGGGCAAATGCTAGTTTATTATATACAGAATCACGTCTTTTCCATGTTTAAGTAAAGAGTTAAGCAGGAAACATAAAGATAAAAAGTGAAAAATATCGCTCTTTTTTTTATTTGCGTTATCGATGTCATAAAAAAATAAGCTACCGTTGGAAAGCTTAAGAAATTCAGTAAACAGAAGTGATCTGGCAAAACAACTCAACAAAGTCCACAACAAGCGATTGAAATCAACAAAAAAAAGGAGAATCATTAACGAGTCGAGGTTCCTAAGTAAATAAATCCGTGTTTTTTTTTTTCTCCTTACGCACACAAATAAATCAATTTATCACGGTTTCTGAACAACAATCACGGGACGCCATTTGCAATCTTTGTCAATGTCACAATAAGTTTTGGAGAGGAAAAAATATTAATAATTGATTGTTTTGCCTGCTCGGGAATTAATGTTTCTCATATTAATGGTGGTCAGAATATTTTATGTACTACTAGCTGCGCCCCGGGGCTTCGCTCCCGTGCGATTTTGAGATTAAAAGTACCCTATATGTTATTCCAGTTTGTTATCTACCCGTGTACCAAATTACATAACAATACGTCCAGTAGATTTTGCTTGAAAGAGTAACATGCATACAAAACTGCCGGATTTATAATATTAATAGGAAATGTTTAGTCAAACATCCTAGCTCTAAGCGATTCCAGGTTTGGTTAGACAAGCCTGACAAAGTACAAAAAATTGACGACCTCGGTGGCGCAGTGGTAAAGTTCTTGCCACTGAACCGAGAGGTCCCGGGTTCGATCCCCGGTCGGGTCATGATGGAAAATGATCTTTTTCTGATTGGCCCGGGTCTTGGATGTTTATTTATATATGTATTTATTTATAAAATATAGTATCGTTGAGTTAGTATCTCATAACAAGTCTCGAACTTACTTTGGGGCTAGCTCAATCTGTGTGATTTGTCCTAATACATTTATTTATTTATTTATATTTATTATATTTAAATAAAAATAAAATCAGGTACTTCTTGGTTTGACTAAACATATTTTAGTTAAAGGCACAAGTTAGAATTTATTTCGGAGTTTGCCTCGGTGTCTAGAACAATCGAATCAGTAATAGACTTCAAATCGATTACTATACACAGATGAGACTACCTGGGCCTAAGTAATTACCCTTTCTTTAATAATTTAAGCAGCCTGACATTGGAAGTAGATATACTGTATTTATATAAAAATTTAAACGAACGGTTGTTAATCACCCGAGACACAGACCTTGTCTAATTCGGGGATGACCTCCCGGAAGGAAGATGGTCCAGCCGCCATTATTGTACTTCTTTTACTATGTGTATTAACGTACTTTGTTGATTAAGGCAAATAAAGAACTATTATTATATTATAATATACATTTACAATATTCTATTGTATTATATATAGTTCTATTTTTTAGTATACATTATGTACTTGTGTATATACCCTGTATATGATTGTGTATATAATTTACACGCATTACCTATATTTTATATGATGCAATGTGGCTATAAGATGCAAATAAACTGAAAACGATATTGATAAAATTAACTTGAGGGATCCTGGGCTATGACACTCAAGGGCTGAGGAAGGGACAAGGAAAACGCTCAGATGAGAGAAAGAATCCAAATTCAAAATTCTTTATTCAATTTAGGATGATATACATCACTTATTGACGTCAAAAAATTACTTAAACTAAGTCTATTGCCGACTGTCAAAGCGCAGGTGAAGAAGAAGCGGCGCAACAAACTTCACCGCAGCCTTTTCTCCAAGGACATCAATTAATAAATATAGATCTTATATAATAATAAAAGTTTATCTAGGCCACTATTGTCAACATTATCCGAACCTGAATTTAGATTCACGTTTAATTCAAAACACATATTTTTATATTTAGTTTCCGCCCTAGAAAAGGACCACTCATGGACACACAGCAGCTGATAGGCAACAATTAGTATTCCCAAGGAGGGTTAACGTCAGCCAGGCGGCCGGTTGTAAAATAACAGAAGTTTTTTTTTTTTTTACACTGGTCCTGGTCTCCGCGGCTTCACAACTCCGAACACAACATGCGGAGATGAGAGAGAGAGAGGCATATAACAAATTGATCAGCGTGCCTAATTTACATAAAAAATGTACTCTTTTAATTTAAACAATATTCTACTAACATTTAATAGAACCATAAACGATCCACATATGCATTCAGTATAATAAATTTTAGTTTCTATTGTTGCTCCAGGAGTGAACTTCATTTTAATTTATTCACCCGCAAATGCTTATGAGTCTTATGGCTACAGATTAACATTTTACTAGATACCGCATAACATTCAACCCGAGCTTTGTGCATTTATTAAAAGTACATACGTTTTAAAAACCACAACAGTATGAATTCTATTGTATTATCATCATCATAGGAACATTTTTATTCGCTGTATTTTTAACATTTCAACTCAATCTGTGTAATTTTAAGTCCTAATATGTTTAATATTTATTATTATATTCATGCTCGGAACAGCACACTGAACATGCATATATTTTGTGTGATTTTTGTCAGCCAATTTTATACTCAAAATTTACTCAAATACGTCGCATTCAATTTGCAGGGAAAAACTTTGAATCAAAATCAAATAATTTATTCAAAAATTAGGCCTTCACATGCACTTTTTCACGTTATATTCTAAATTAAATTATATTTATCAAAGTTACAAACTAGTAGCATTTCGGAACGACCACTGATGAGAAGAAATGCCGAAAGATGAACTCATTCAAACAGTATTAGTCCCTATTATGAAACAGAAGGGCTTACCATTTTTTAAATATAAAATGATGTGTATTTTTTTTTCAGTAGTATAACAATGTAAGTACACAATATTGTACATGGTCAAAAGGTATAAAGGTAAAAACAGACTGTGTAATTTTTTTAAAGTTTGTCAATGATTTCAGTCAGCGGTCACAATCACAACACATCATTGACAAACTTTAAAAAATACACAATCTGTTTTTTTTTAAAGTTATTTTTAAAGTTGCGCTATCTAGCTGTACCTAAATCTGTGTTTCTGTCTAACATTTACTGTGAATGAGATATTCAGGCACATTTGATGTTTGTTAAAGCTGAGTTTGACGATAACGTCTTATATTCCGTCGTAAAACGCTATTGTCTTGTTGATACACTCACTCGGTGTCCTAGGTGAGCGACGAAACGCTGCACGACAAGATGCGAATCTGTGTTTATGTATGATTTATTACAATAGCGACCGAACTACCGCTAGTAAATACACATTTAAATGACATACATGAAAAATAAAATTGTCATCATCATCATATCGAGTGTGTTATTGCTAACACTGGTGTCAGATTTTATTCAAGTCGCCTAAAGGCATCAGACATAACTTTTACGACTACATACCGCCATCTAGTGACAGGTATTAGCATAGACAGTGTGCAGATTTCCTCACGATGTTTTCCTTCACCGGAAGCCAGTGGTGGTCTATGAAAACTAGTATATCTATACGAGTCAGATTGGTATACAATATCATATGGCACGATACGAAACTGAGACCTGTCGATCCAAAGGCGAGCGTCTTAACCATTACACCACCACCGCTTAATAAAATAGTACATTTGATTGACGCGTGTCACTCATGAAATATTGAAATTAAAAGTTTGTCGCCTCTTATGTCTATTCGAGTTATACTCGTATCGGTGTAACCGCTGTCCACACGGGTGTTTGCTTACCATCACGCAACTCGCATGCTCGTTTACTCACTATACTATATAAAAAAAACATTTGTATCTTCCCGTGGACTAAGGAACATAAACCTTTATTAAAGATTTATATTTTAAGCGGAAAATAAAACAAAAACTCGCACCGATAATAAAGAGCTGTAAAAAAGTGATGTAAAAACAAATGTCTTAAAATAAACGGATCCCTCTAAAAAGGACTCACATTAAATCCAACTCGCTCTTGACCTGTTTTAATTCAGTTACCCGCGTTATCGGAGGCCGACTGGTATCAACGTGGATTGAGACACAGCTCCTAATCCGCCAAGACCCGTCGTTTCGTAGAATGAAAAATTACAGGCGGCCATTTTGCTATTATTTGTAACAGTTTGTTGAACATTTTTTGCAACCGATTTTGAGGTGGATTACGTTGAATTTTTTGCTCTATAACTGTTGCCTACAGCTCCGCTCGTAGTAGCTTATATTTGCATCGGACCATTGACTATATTTTTTCTAAATTTCATCAAAATCGGCTACAGTCTAGCCGTAAAAACATGACTGTCTGACTGATAGGCTTTCGCATTTTTAATACTAGTATGGAAAGAATGGATTTTTATATCCTGTATTGTGTGTCCCACTGCTGGGCACAGGCCTCCCCTTCTATCTTCCAAAGGTCTCTATCCTAAGACATTTGTTGCCAACCACGCCGAAACCACCACACCGAAGAATGGATATGGATTAAAAAACGATTTGTCTTCATGATTCTGTAGCTACAAAACTAATAAGAAAAATCGTTATCGTACAGAATAACCTATTTTCATGAGCATGAGAGGCGTGTGGTTTCCGCCCTAGAATAGCATCTCTTTATATCCTAAGGTGGATGACATGTTGAGTGTCCATTTATGTATTTATTAACTAGCGGCCCGTCCCAACTTCGCTCGGGTAAAAACATAATAAATTATACACCTAACCTTCCTCAGGAAACACACTACCTCTTGATGAAAACCGCATGAAAATCCTTGCAGTTGCATTTGAGTTTATCGCAAACAGACAGACATGGTATAAAACATACTAATTTAATAACAAAGAACATAATCATTATATATATATGTCTCTATGTGACATTGTTAAATGTAAAATTTTAATGACAACGTGTAAAATGAATCGGAACGAGTTCGGAACAGTGCGCTTTTGTTCAATGATTCTACTAAATTAAATTGTTATCAAAACTATGCTTAATTACATTCCATCTAATTAATTTTCAAAAATAATGTTGTAATGCAATCAAATGAATAACTTGCTTAATTGAAATTTGTAAAAATAATTTATATATTTTACTAGCTTCTGTCTGCTCATAACTTATTATTTCAATATGAAACCTAACCACATCAAATTCCATCCAGTAGTTATTGCGTGATGCGCGAACAAACATACAGACGGACAAAAAAAAATGTTTTGGCTTATATTAGTCCTTTAAAGACCCCCCAAAATTGTTTTTCTATAGTATCTTCTATGTACAGTTTTATTATATGTATAGAAAGATATGTTTTTACAATACAAACGACTATATTCAATGGTGTTTTAATCATAAAATCATTAATAGGCGTCATATAAGCTTTGTCTTGTCTTTGTCTTTGACGATCTCGATGGCGCAGTGGTAAAGTGCTTGCCTCTGAACCGAGAGGTCCCGAGTTCGGTCCCCGGTCGGGTCATGATGGAAAATGATCTTTTTCTGATTGGCCCGGGTCTTGGATGTTTGTCTATACGTGTATGCGTTATAAAATATAGTATCGTTGAATTAGTATCCCATAAAACAAGTCTCGAACTTACTTTGGGGCTAGCTCAATCTGTGTGATTTGTCATAATATATTTCTATATTTTAATATATTTGTCATTGACCGAGCGAGCGAAGCGAGCGACGTCTACAAGTCAACTTGGGGCAAAAATATATGTTTTGTATGTATGTATGTTTGCTTGTTTGTAACGCGATAACTTTCGAACCGTTGGTCTGATTTTAATGAAATTTAAAAGGTGTTTAAGATCTGCCAAAACAAATTTTAAGTTTGTGGGACAACAAAATCGGTTAAGTCGTTTTTGAAATATTCATAATTTTGTAAGAACTCAGCGAAAATTTATTGTGTTCGCGAGGTCTATGTTTGCGGCGAACAACCTAATTTATAATATCAATAACATACAAAAAATCATTGTGAACTGATAACATATGAGAATGGATAAAGGATTTCTCTTTTTGTATTACATATTCCTCATATAACAGACTGAAGATGCACTAAGGATATTCTTACTAGAGATTGATAATGGAGAGGCTTAATCGACACTTTATATACTCCACAAAATGAAGGACTCCCACCCCACTTAATACGTCCCCTATCCGCCATATTGATTCCACGTGGACTTAAGCCGTCTTACCATTTATTTACTTTGGGGCCGCACAAAAGGCTCGCTGTACAATTAGCCTTGTAGAAATAGTCGATTAGCTTTCCTTATAAAAGTTATTTGAGATTTTGGACTTCTCCGGCTTCATGCGCAGGTAAATGTTAATTTTAACTTAAAATTATAGTGTATTGTATAACTGGTTCTGTGTTAATTTAAACTGTAATGGTGAAATATTATCTAATATTTTAATATTGGATTTATTACATGCGAACATAGACTTCGCGAACATAATATTTTTTTACAAAATTTGTGAATATTTCAAAAACGACTTAACCGATTCCATTGCCCCATTAACTTAGAAATTCTATTGACAGATCCTATATATACCTTTTATTTCATCAAAATCAGACCAAGGGTTCGAAAGTTATCGCGTTACAAACATCATAAAAACCTACAAGAAATGTATATTTGCTCAAAGTTGATTAGTAGACCTTGCTCACTTCGCTATGGCTCTTTAGCCAACCCTGTGCTCAAAAGCTCAACGACATTCGCGGGGGAAATTTACGCGGACGAACCCGCGGGCAAAAGCTAGTGTAAATATAAAGCAACCTTGTCTTGTCCATGCATCGCCGGGCAGGGCTGGCCGCGAGCCAGATATCTGGCCTAGTTCCAACTAACACCCTCAACACTGCAGTCTCTGTAGAATTATTCTAAGTCTGATTTTGTTTATAGTCAGTCAAATTTTCAGTGTGAAAAAATATGTTATTCTGTACTATATTGTTACTCATTTACACTTTATCTACCATACTATTCTACGAGTACTTTAAATTTTTGTATACACTTATGTACCAGTTAACTTGGCATTGACCAAACCTTCAATCACCGTTATGGGAGGTCTTTATGAGACTAATAGAAGACTTAATAAGACCAAAATATTTTTTTATAATGTCTATCTGTCTTTAAGTTTGTTTGCGCATCACGCAAAAGCTACTGGATAGAATTGGATGTGATTCTCCCAGTTGTGTAGCTAGCTGATGATCTAGCTTCAAATCACCAGATTTTGAGTTGACAATAGTTCTAAACAAAACAAAAACGCGGGCGAAGCTGCGAACAAAAGCTGATTCAATTTAAAACTGTTATAAAAATAATTTATCGAGTTGTCGAGATTAATAAATAAATAAATATATTAGGACAAATCACACAGATTGAGCTAGCACCAAAGTAAGTTCGAGACTTGTGTTATGGGATACTAACTCAACGATACTATATTATATAACAAATACATATATAGATAAACATCCAAGATCCGGGCCAATCAGAAAAAGATCATTTTCCATCACGACCCGACCGGGGATCGAACCCGAGACCTTTCAGTTCAGTGGCAAGAACTTTACCAATGCGCCACCGAGGTCGTCAAATACATGAAACGAATCCGCGCGCAAATACACAGTATTGCACAACACACAAACAAACAAACAAACCACTGTGTAACAGTTGCGACAATTAATAGGAACGTCAAATAAAATCGTGGCACCAGGCTTTGAACCAACAGGAAACTGAACTACGAGATTTTGATGTGTTCTCATTGTAACTCAGGCATTATTTAAAATTTGCTTCTGTTCACATTTACCTCTTTCCTATAGAAACATTATATTATTTCGGGATGAAAGATACGTTCTGATGTCCTTTTAAGTATTTTTATCTTGCATATGCAAAATTTCAAGAAGATTGTAAGGCGTGAAGAATTAACAGGCAAACTAACTTTCCTGCACATATAATATTAGTTAAGATTAAGGTACAACATTCGCAGCATTTACAGTTTTTCCAACGTGAGGCATAGACAAACTTAATAGATAAAAACATTATGCCAGCTCCACACTGTCGAGTCGGAGAGACTACTCAGACACGTGTTGACGCGAATTTTGGGAACATTGCGTAGTTAGTATGAGTGCTTTTATTTACTACAATAAAAAACAAGGAATGTATACCGAATCCGTCAAAGTTTGACAAACTGTTCGACGACAATGTGTAGCCGGCATTTAATAGACGACACGTCGATAAAACTTTGAAGTACATATTTGTTTTTAACTTTTAGTTTGTACCCTGTACAGGATCAATCCTGTACAGAATCAGGATTATATCTTTCTATAAGGTACATTCTACTTTCCATATGTAACTATTGAAAATACTTTGTTATTATTTCATGTTAAAATCTAACTTTTTCTACTATAATAGCCAGGCGCCATTGTTCAGTCGTGCGTCGTTTCGACGTTCGTCGACAGACAACACAGACAACGTTGACGCACGTTGAATCTTCATACAATGAAGATTCGACATGCGTCAACGTATGTCTGTGTCAAAAACAGTACAAAACAATGGTGCTACAATGTGTTTTGACGTCGCATCAGAGGACAGCTGAGCATGGCTCTAAATAGAGACGAAAAAGAGGTCAAAGCGAGTCGAGATTCGGCGCCATAAAACATTTCAATTATTTCCCCCTTCAGTGAACTGCGAAAATCAATGTATTGTGTTGATCGACGGAAAATTCAATTGGTCAACTCTTGCTGACATCTTTATGTTCGAATTTTATTATTTTTCATCGCGGTTTTATTTCGTTTCAAAATTACTTTGCCATTTATTTTGTGCGGTTTATTGGTTTGCCGGATGAGTCGTGATTTTTCATACATTTTTTTTAATCCTATGCGTACAATTTGCTTTAGTGGTTACGTTATCCTACTAATATTTAGTTAGTGTCAGTGTGATTTTTGTTACCCTTTCACGCAAAATTGAACGGACTGTTATAATATTTGGTACACGGGTAGAATCACAGGTGTAACCTGGAATAACACACATAGTATTTTATCCTGAAATTCCCAACATTAAAATATTTTTTTTTTGGTGAGATATTATTGTAAATTTTGGAGATTAAAGTAACTGAATCACATTTTACGAAATGACTTGAAAAGATTCATCGATCGTTAAAACAGGGACAATAATCCTAACCAATCCAATCTACTTCAGATAGGGTCGTTTTCACATTACTTTTAAGGCGCAAGCAGCACGCTAGCGCCGCCATCACATTTTAATCAATTTAATTTATTTCTTAGCGAAAAAAATATATCTTGACTAATAATGCCACACTATATATAGAATTTTAATAGAATGTATTACAGTTTTCCACAGACAGTCTCAGTTGACTAAATCAAAAATGGTTGCCACCAAAATTCGTTAAGTCAACATTTTATAATAACTAAAAAACTGTAAAAAATATCTAGTGTATTTTTTTTATTTCTATTGAAAACTAGACCTTTCTAACATAAACAAGATAATAACGGGATTAGAAACATAACACGTGTTTCGTAATTTGTGTTAAGATGTTTTTTTTTTTCCTTTTTGCTAAGTAATAAGGAAATTGATTAAAATGCCAGGTGCTAGTGTGCGGCTCATAGCATGGAATTAGTAGGTACTCCGTTGTACGAAGTACTTACTGAATCCATGGCTAATAGCGCTTTAAGGTTCCAGAACTCCAAAACTTCTCAATCGGCTTCTGAATTGAGTATTTCTGCCATCCGCGTCTTTATTTGCTGCTGTTGAGTGTTCATTAAAAAGGGTCGCGTTAAGGTCTCATTTAGTCTGAGTGATATCACGGAAATATCACCACTGGATGTGGCGAAACATTTCTATTCATTTGCCATAAAAATATTTCACAAATCTTGAATAAATAAATGTATAATATATATTTTTTTATAATTTGTTTTTATTAGTTTTAATTTCTTTTAGTTGTAAAATGTATTTTTTTTATTAATATTATGTTCATCTTGAAATCTAAGTAAATAAAAAAAAAAACAATAGGACCTCTCAAGACTTGTTCTTATCAACTGAATATACCGACTAAAACAGGTCAACTATTTTAATTTCCAACGGAACAACTACAATACCTATTCTCGACTTTATATTATATTATATATTTTCTGGGTAGACATAGTCAAGACCACATTTAGCTGTACCTATGTCGGTCTTATTAGTATAATTGAGATTCAATAGTGATTGATTGATAACTTTAAAAAAAAGACTATGAGAATAATCTCAGTCTTTTCGCTTTTGATACAATCTGCGCGAGCGGATAAATCAATATATAAATATATTAGGACAAATCACACAGATTGAGCTAGCCCCAAAGTAAGTTTTTTAGACTTGTGTTATGGGATACTAGCTCAACGATACTATAATTTATAACATATAAATATATAGATAAACATCCAAGACCCGGGCCAATCAGAAAAAGATCATTTTCCATCATAAAAAGACCGGGGATCGAACCCGGGACCTCTCGGTTCAGAGGCAAGCACTTTACCACTTCGCCACCGAGATCGTCGATAGAAGCAGTCGGTATATTTAATGTTTTTCCTTTCTTCTAGATCAGCAAGATTTAGATAAACGATGTTAACGTTTTTGTAACGTAACACAATAATCATTTTTAAGAATCCTACAAATATCATAAATACGAAAGTTTGTGAGTAAAAAACATACATACATATGTTTTTTTACTCTTTCACGCAATAGACGTAACTAGACATATAGTTATGAAATTTGGTACTCGGGTAAAATATAACCTGGAATAACACATAGAGTAATTTTTATCCCGAAATTCCCACGGGAGCGAAGCCCTTGGGCGCAGTTAGTATAATCATAAGGCTCATACTCCATGGGACTCTAGTTTACTCTCGTAATTTTTTTTTCATGACACATCTAGAAAAAATGATAGCTAACAAGCAACCTTCAGCATTCAAAAGATCTTTCCAGCACTCGTCTATACCAAAACCTAACTCGACTCTTTTGTACTTTTTAATAGGGTCCTAAGGGGTACTTACTTGTTTGGGGCTATGGGTCACGTCCGCTCAAAAGGAATTCTGACTCTTTATGAGGGAAATACTTCAAATATTTTGAATGGAACTCCGTCATTTCAATGATTATATTCATGGTTGTCATTTTAATCACAGAAATAAGTTGAAATAAAATTTTATATAAAATAATTTTTGGATTGCACAACTTCATTTGTCGGTTTCCACTAAGAATGCTTTTAGTATTATATATGTATTATATATATATATATATATATGTATTACTTAATGTTGTACATAACTTGTAACAATAAATGATAAAACACATTTTTTTCTCGACATTCGTTTCAAAAGTGATACTAAGCACGCTTAATTTACAATAAACTGTCATCTATAATGAAGCTATGATATGAATAAAGCAGTCAATTAGAAAAAATAAATCATTAATAATTAAAGTATTAGAGAAACGGGTATGTAAACCATACGACCCAAACCTTGCATATAAAATAAAGGGTGAAAATCGATTATCTACTGAATTTTGGCCAAATCCTCATTTGAATTCCGCCCTATTTAAATGGGTAAGACCATTGAGCTCTAGCCCTTTGAGGACAGAGTACAAGCGTGTGAAATTCTTCATTAGATTCGCAGGTAAACAGCGTGTGAATGGGCCAAGGTCGGTGGAAGTACTTTGGTGTGTGGTACAAAATATTAGGATATGTTATGTAAGACACACACTCTCACTCGCACATCGAAACTAACCTGACACCTGGGCTTCGACGCTCTACAGTTGATGAAGACATCAACTGTAGAGCGTCGAAGCCCAGGGTCCGCCTTCTCACTGTTTGCACTCCACCTAATTACAAAATAATGGTGTCCTCACACGCCCGCAATGCATTTGAGAACGTTCACCAATAAGATTGGCTTCTTCATAGTCGTATTCCTCATGGCTGAGGGTCGTGGTCATTACGTGGATCTAAAAACACACACATTATTAATGGCCTAAACCATTGCCTTCTCCATTTCACACACAAGTTAATAGCAATCAACCCGTTTGCAGGTTTCCTCGCGATGTTTTCCTTCATCGGAATCAAGTGGTGGTCGATGAGAACTACTATATACATGAGTCAGATTGGTATACAAACTCATGTGGCGCGAGCAGGATTCGAACCTGGGACCTTTCGATCCAAAGGCGGGCGTCTTAACCATTACACCACCACCGCTTCCCAGATTGGCTACATAAGCCATATACGAACACCAGCGAGTTCAAAATCTTTGAAGTTGTCATGATTAAAATCATCAATCAATCATATAATGATGAGATCAATCACTTTTTTGGCATTCCTAGTTGTCAGCAACTAGCTTCTGTACGCGGCTTCGCCCGCATTAATTTTCCGGGTTGAAAGTACTCTTATGTTCTTCTTCACACTTCAAGAAGATTAGTTGAATAAATAAAGCGTGAAGAGGTAAAAAACTAACAAACTTACTGTCTCATTTAAAATATTAGTTAGGATTAGGATAAATATACAATGAAAGAATATTGGATTCTTATCTATAAATAAATAATAAATATATTAGGACAAATCACACAGATTGAGCTAGCCCCAAAGTAATTTCGAGACATGTGTTATGGGATACTAACTCAACGATACTATATTTTATAACAAATACATATATTGATAAATATCAAAGTCCCGGATCAATCAGAAAAAGATGATTTTCCATCATGACCCGACCGGGGATCGAACCCGGGACCTCTCGGTTAAATGGCAAGAACTTTACCACTGCGCCACCGAGGTCGTCAATCTATACTGTTTACATAGTAGTTATATATTATGTTATTCAAACAATACTACATTGCCACTACCCAAAATTAAATTTATTTTATAACAACAGCAAAACTCCGATGCATTTAATAAATAAATTAAAAAAAAAACAATATGATGCAATCCGAGAACGGTAACGGTCGCGGAATCCTCTGAGCGAAACTATCAATAAAGTACATTGAATATTTTAATAAATACGTATTAATTTAACAATTTTCACGATAAAATCTGACGACGGAAAACATATTTCCAAAATTTGCAGGACATTCCCGAGAATCAATAATTTCTCGGTAGCGCATAATTGAAACATAGGAAATACATACTCCAATGTACTATGATAATAATTCAATATGTTTCCACCAGCGTAATTTTCCATTCAAACAAAGCGTATTACATCCTCAATTGATATTGTATACACAACAATAGCGATCGATTAGTCTGGATGAAACAAACATGCTTTGTTAACAATAAAACAATGATTAATTAATAAAATAATAAAAAAATTTCATGAGCTCTAGTTTTTATTACTTACTAGCTTCGCCCCGGGGCTTCGCTCCTATGGGAATTTCGGGATAAAAGTTACCTTATGTGTTATTCCAGGTTATATTCTACTAGTGCACCAAATTTCATAACACTTTGTCCAGTAGATTTTGCGTGAAAGATTAACAAAATAAACAAACATACAGACACACATCCTCACATTAGTAGGATACACAATTCAAATTCAAATTCAAATTCCAAATTCTTTATTCAATTTAGGATGACATACATCACTTATTGACGTCAAAAAAAATACTTAAACTAAGTCTACTGCCGGCTTCCAAAGCGCAGATGAAGAAGAAGCGGCGCAACAAACTTCACCGCAGCATACAAAACGTGGTCATTTTCAATAGTGTTGTTTCAAATAACTGATGCTGTCAAGAATGATATGCGTGCCAATGATCTTTGTCTTGTATTGTGTGTCGGATCTATGGAAATCTCTCTTGCGCTCTATGCATATACACCTATACTTTTGACTATATAATATTTTGGCCACCAACGAGGCTATATTTGATAAAACAACACCTGTCAGAGAAAATTATAAAAAAATATAATTCGGGAAGAAAAAGAAATTAATTGCTTAATAAACTTCGGTACCACAAATGGGTATAAAATAAAATTGTATAAATGCATTCAAATAATGAAACACGATTATCAAATGACACTGAATCAATTTGATTTGTAATAAGATATTAGTAATTTTTTTTAGTTCTCATTAAAGTACAATTATTGAACCCCTCTTTTACTCGTCGCATGATTTCACGCGTCGTTACTTATTGCCAACACCGCATAAAGCATACCATACCTATATGTTTTTGTTTATGACACATGGCAAAAAGGATCTGACTTGATGGTAACTATAAATAGTATGCTGTTGCTGCGATTGCTATCATCAGCTTGAACTACAAAAATATTGACCAATATACGAAATATTATAAATTAGGTACTTTTACTATAATTATTTTGTAAAACTACTTGTTCGTACGAGGCAATGAAGGTACCCCTGACCTATAAAAATAGATCTCGAATCACCCGAGAAAAACAACTTGTTTCTCTTCAGTACATTCCTTAAACACCATAATACAACCCCTATATGTGTTTCATGAATATTTAACTATACCCTCCGATTTTCTGCCGTTCAACCGTATATCTATCTCTTTCATACACGGTTGCACGTCCATATGTATGTACTCAGATGGATTTATTCCTGAATAAAATCTGTAATCATTATTAGAAATAATAGCTACAGATTTCGTTTGTACATTATGATTTCGCTCCGAATGTTTGAGATTTCGAATTGAGTTCGTTTTAGACTTTTAGTTTAATTTCGTCGCCTAAAGGCTCTCTGATCCAACTTTTACGACTACTCGCCATCTAATGACAATTAGCAGCAAACATAATATTGAACTAAATAATCAACTGTATGCAGATTTAGTCACGACGCTTTTCTTTACCAAAAACCAGAGGTGATCTATCAATAGTAAAGTCAAAAGGTCGTTAAATTATATATTTCTGAAATCATATTGTTGCATGGAAAGTAAATTATAATTCCTTATGTGTAATATAAAGTTCTTGGGAACGATAATTGCTAGGTCGCAAATTCCTGCACAGAATATGGACCTATTTATTTAATCTTAAATAATTATTCGATTGTGTTCTCGTTTTAATTATTCCTTAAACCACACTAGTGCTCAAAGTGCTAATTTGAATATGTGACTATGGGCGCACCACTTCCGATAGCACCCTGATCGACATACCTCTATTTCTACAATTTAGATTTCTGTGTCAATTTTATTTTATATCACTGGCTATTAGTGAGCAAGAGTAGAGGGTTGTTTGGCCCCAAAAGTCATATTTTACCCCTAGATAAATTACCCACGACACCGGGGTCATTTGGTGCGATCACTCACATAATTTTCGACGGCGTAGTGAACGAGTAGTTTTAGATTCGTTCAATCGAATGATTTGATCTAGCCAATGTTCCTAAGCCATCTACTGACTTTATCTGTTCTATCTTCATTATCAATATCTGATTTTAAGGTGATCATAGACTTTTAATTATGCTATTACCTAGTTTAATTATATATATTTAATTACAAGTAATTTATTTCTTAACGCAACCAGAACAGTGTAAATATAAAACATACTAATGTGATATTAAGTACAAATTCATGTGAGAAGTAATAAAATTAATAGTAGAGTGTAATATAAATTTCAATCGATTATAATATGTAAATACTAGGAATAAATTAACATTTTCACACAAATATGATATAGGAAAAAATATTATTTGACCGTTTATAGAATACTCCATTGAATTTTTTTTCGGTGCTCAATATGTGTACGTCTCAATTTTTTCCATCCTTATAATTACAACAATATATTCCTCTGAGACAGCCCTTTTCAATAGTTTTACATTAAACTGCTCAGCGAGAATAGACAATGACCTGAATGAACATTTGGCACTGACTCGATTGAAGCATTTGTGTGAATGAATAGTGATTGACACGTTATTACACGATGAAAAGGATAACGTAATGGAATTCGTTACTAAACCGTGTATAACCTGAGTTAAAGTGATTTGAATACGATATACTCTAATTTCAACGTTTAGTTTGAATATGAAAATTCTGATGTTAATTTGCACAACGTTAAAATAAAGTATCCACGCATAGAAGTTTAATTATTCTAATTAATAAGTAACAACACTAAAAGTACGTGAATGTATTTAATTTTCACAAAATATTATCAAATGAAAAGCTAGATACCTAACTTCTTTTTTTATTAAAATTTGTTTATTCAACTTAGATATATTATTGAGTTCAAAAATTTTCTTGAAACTTCTACCGCCGAAATCCAAAGCGCGGGTGAAGAAGAAGCGACGCAACAAACATCACCGCATCCTTTTCTCCAAGAAATTTTTCTACTCTTTAGGTATACCTGAATTTGTTGAATAATATTGGAGATGGTTCATTTTTGCAAACAGTTTCCTCAATTTCATTGTTACTGAAGATAAGCTCAGGTAGCTATATAATATGTTTTTTACATCACAGTTACCATAAATAAACAACAAAAATACCAACATACAGCCGTGTAGAAACCCCTGTTAATGAAGTAAAACACTCCCTAGCTAACATTTATTTAAACACATCCACTTAAACAAATTAACCAAAGCCTGAGGTGAAAAATCGTCGGCATTTTCTTTGCGAAGAAAAAATTTCCCGAGGTGTGTTGTAACGATGGTTAATGAGTGAAGGGATGAGTGAATGAGTGAACAAATAACCCAGAATGAACGGCTAATATTCACTGACAGTGAATGATTCTACGGAGTTAATATTGGAAGGGTTGGAAAGGATCGGCGAAGTTTGCCTTGTAAATAATTTGTGATCGATTTGTTTGCGATGGAAGTGGTCGTAATCGATTTTTGGAGTTGTGTATCGTTCGTATTGTCATTTTATAGTTTCACTGAAATTATTTTGCAGGTAAATAACATTAAGGTTGTAACTAGCGTGTGATGTGTACATCACGGTTATTAAACTCATAACTGCTGGACCAGTTTTCATGAAATTTGACAAAGAATAAACTTTACCTTTAAGAGTTCATATAGCATTAGTTTTTCCCTTTTAGCCAGTTTATGACAAATAGATTATATAAAAATTCATAAATCCTTGCAAAGGTATGTTCAATTAGTTCCGATAGACAACCAAACTGAAAAAATTTCCGTTATAATTTGAAGAAATGTTATTTTTATAACACTGGCAAACATTTTATAGTCCTCATTTCGGAATTACGATGCGACAAATCTGAATTTATAGCGGTATTTATAGCCGAGATGATCTGTCGGCTTCTCATGGCTTTACGGTTGTATGTGGAAGTCTTTTATAGCAAAATGTGGCTGATTATGCATCGCTTGAATCAAAACTAAGCTGTCGTAATTCTTTCGTTTCACGTTCTCCGTATTTATGTTTTATGCGTTCCTATAAAAGTGTTGCGTGAATTTATTTTTTGGGTGGAAAAAAGTTGACACGAATTTGATGTCCTTGAAAATTTTGCGAAGAGAATTTGAAAATTCATACCTTTTTTTTCCTAATTTTCCAAAAACATACCTTTTAATATCTTTTCAAATAAGCGGAAAAACACTTTCGTGAATTAATTCAATTAAAGTCCATTTCTGGTTTTGGTCATACGAACGAGTTAAATTCACCTCATACAGAATCCCATAGAGGGACTAAAAAAGTACAGTCAACAGCACATCAACCTACACAAATTCATTGCAAATTAGCCGCTACATACTACCAAGGTTCATGACGGGTAACTCGAAGTGTTGTTGACTGTACTCTTTAAAAGTTGTTTCAAAAAATACCTGTATAATATATTTATGTAAGTTTACACGAGGCATGAGTCAATCCATCACTGTATACATAATTAATAAGGGTCGGCTCACACTGCCTGTTTAGTAATATGTAAACTCTATAGACATTTAATCCAAAATACCTACATATTTTATCATGCTTGGAAAATGTGAATAAATTATAATCTAATAGAAATCGGTACAAATATTATTTTCATACACACTTTCACCCCCATTATAGTAATTCGAGGGTTGATTTTTGAAAAATAGTAGCCTATCTTTGACTAGCTGTCAGTAAAGTAGGCCAGAAATGACAGCTGACTGATGCTGCGCGCAGGTTAAAGTTAAAATCAAAATTCACTGGAGCAAGTCAGTCTAAACCATTTATCAATTCATTATATTACAAAAACATTATTTAATTTATTCAAAGACATAGAAAATAAATAAAATAAATAAATACTTAATCCATAACGAAGTAATACTTTACTTACAATTATATTTGAGTGCACAATATACCCTGTTATTCATATAAAAGTTAAAGCATACTTTAAGTTAAAGTCTCTTTCTGTCAATTTATGAATTGCTATACAAAACATTTTAGCTTAAAGTATGCTTTAACTTCTTTATGAGTAGCCGATAAGAACTACACTAATCACAAAATGAATTATATTTTGTAAAATATAATTCGAGTCATATGACAGCAGGATGAACCTATACAATCGAAATGAGAGCGACAGAGACAGATTATTTTCATAATATTTGACATCTGTCATAGGATTCAAGTTATGTTTTACAATGTTCAATGCTGTAGCGTGCGCAGCGTACGTCACTTCGCGCTCAAGTGTACCAGTGTTTCAGTATTTCATAATTTAACGTGTCACGAACAGTTTGCTGCGAGGTTTCTTGTTGCTTTATTGCTGAATTTGTACAAGATAAACAGAAAATTATTGCAATAACACACTCGATAATAAATTCAGAACAAAGGCAAAAACTATATAAGGAAAAGAATGCCATATGGCACTTCTTGTACACATTTTTTTGTAATTTTGTTCAATAAAAATAATGTTTTATAAATGGAACATAGAATTTTATGGATATTTGAAGGACTGCCTGTATCCTAAGTAATAATATAAACATATATCATACATTTTTACAAATTTTAAGATACATATTACATATATGATTTATGCAATAGGTATCTACGTAAAATTTCGCTCTACTATATGTTTTTAAACACGCTAAAAATAAGGACAATTTTCCCAATCACTTTTCCTCTGTTCCTCGCACAAATACACTCAAATTATATATATTTTTTGCACCTAAACTTATAATAAGAATAGACATTTATAATAAATCCACGAAATCGGCTGATTATACAGCGTAACGAAGCGTAGGTATTGTAAATTAGCTGCCGAAGTTGCGGCGAGTGTGTCCCCAACTTTATAATCACAACTTTGTTAAGAGCTGCCAACTTAATTTGACTGCATTTTAATTATGTTTCGAGTTTAAGCTGCTGGGTATTGTGGAGGAGTTAAGACTAGGTAGAAACTTTCTCGCGGGAATTTTGGGAAAATCGCTAAATTGCATAACGTTTGCGCTATAAAGTAAATATTTGTTACATTTAATATAAACCTGTTATAGTACATACGAACACATTAATCCCAAAAGAATTTAGGTAAAATAAGCGTCATTTTTATTGAAATTTCATGACAAAAGGCTATTATTTTGATATAACTTAACAGAGGGTATCAAATTTCTAAAAGAAACAGTTTCAGAATGTATATGTTAGCTACTTTATTATTAAAGAACAAATAAAATATATTAAATAAATATATGAAGACAAATCACACAGATCGAGCTAGCCCCAAAGTAAGTTCGAGACTTGTGTTATGGGATACTAACTCAACGATACTATATTTTATAACAAATACATATATAGATAAACATCCAAGACCAGGGCCTATGAGAAAAATATCATTTTCCATCATGACCCGACAGGGGATCGAACCCGGGACCTCTCGGTTCAGAGGCAAGCACTTTACCACGGCGCCACCGAGGTCGTCGAAAAAAGATAGTTATGTTTCTTTATAATTGTCGCAAGCTGATGAAAATAAAATTACGCCATAAATCCATACCAACCTATCCGAACCCATGATAAACTTCCACACAAACGGAGCCCTAGGACACAGCTAGTAAAAGCACAAATTAGTGGTAAGTTGACACGTTAAGCGTGTTCGTTATAACGTTATCACGCAGTAAACATCGTGTGATGGACGTTGCGTGTCGTTTAATATAATTATTATACAAATTAAAACTTGTGGCGTAACGTGGCGTGATGTCGCGTGACGTACGCTGCAATAGTTAGGGTAAAATATAAATACTTGTGGAATTACGGATAATAACCTCAGGTAATTTATAATATCTGTTATTGATAGGATTATTACTAGCAAGCTCTCACAAGCTTGCAACTTTGATGTATTTTCGTGTGAAAGAGATAGCGTCTTTGGGTCATTGACCATTTTTTCGCTTTTTTCAGAATCGGAAGTTTTAAACTTAAAAGCAATATAAAATAATAAAATAGGGTCACCGGTCACCCCAGCTTATGGACGCCTGAAAACCAGGGGTGACAAACGCGCGTTGCCGGCCCTGAATAAATCTATTCATAATCTATACATACAATAAAACTGTAATTGTGCTATGTCTGTACATATGTGATATTAATGAAAAATAATTATGGGGTTCTTTATGGGACTACTTTTATAAGCCAAAACTTTTTTTTTTAGGATTGATAAAAATCCTGTATGTTTGTTCGTGCATCACGCAAAAACTACTGGATAGAATTTTATTTGGTTTTCACAGCTGTTTAACAGATGATCTATCTTAAGATCAATAGGTTTCATCGCGATGCTTTGCTTAGAACTCGTGATATTTTACAATAACAAACTCTGAGCGGACGCACGAGATAAATGCGGGCGAAGCCGCGGGCAAGAGCTAGTCATAAATAATAATAAGTGAAGTGGTCGTTTCGAAATGCCAGTAGTTTGTAGCTTGTGAGAAATAACTATAAATATTGACGAGAAAAAGTGCCTGTGAAGGTCTAATTTCTGAATAAATGATTTGAATTTGAATTTGAATAATATTTTTATGAAGAAACTCCATGTTGTGTAAAGATGATTTAATAGCTAAAATCTTAAAATATTAGTTACTTGTGCAAAGTTTATTTGCAGTGGCGTGCAGCACGCTACGAGCTGACAGCCAGACCGCAGTTACTATTTACTGCACCCGACTTCACTCGATATGTCTAGCTCTTATTGGAAAATAAATTCTTAGACTATTTGCAACTGGCAACATTAACACGGCTGCCCAAAAACGAAAGTGTCATTATTTTTAAGGCTTTGTTTTTAAGAGTTACAGACAAGTATGTGAATTTACTTATTTCGCCATAATAACGCTCTGGATGATATAGGTTATTAAAAAAAATTCTAGACTAGTCTGTTGTAGTAGAGTCTACGCGAACGAAGTCACAGGCATCAGCTAGTATACTCGATAAATTGCAAGCTGAATATCAATGTGGGTCAGACTCTGTCTCCGTTATAATGAACAAGATCTCTTATACTATTAACAGTGCGAAGTAACGTCAACTAAATTTAATGTGCGCAGAAAAGCGCAATGTACGTCATTCTGTCTAAACGTCAGCGGCGCGCAAGTCAAAGTCGACCTCAAGTAGACTGTGCAAAAAACGCTAAAATTTTAAAGGTTATGTGAAATTAATGTCTGAAAATGACAATTGAAACTTATTTATTTCTTCTTGTTTCAGGTAAGATTAACTTCATTATATAAAACGACATTATTATCTGTGGAATGAATTTCAACAATCTACATTTCCCATCAGATCCATATTGCCCAAGATATTACGTGATTTAAGGTTGAGTACACACTCGCACACAACAAAACTTTAAAACTTAACTTGCCACACTGAAAAGACGACTGTCATATTTCCCCCTTAGTCGCCTTGTATGACTATTCCGCGACACCACATGATCACAAGTCCATTTAGTTTCGAAACCTTAAAAATGCTAACAAAATCGAACTTCGTGTGACTCGCTCCTCAACTTCGAAGCATCAAGTCGCCAACTGTGTACTGAGGTAAGTACTTGCACCAACACTATCAGAAGTGGAATACTTTTCCCGTGAGTTCAGGAGTTGCAACTTTCGGAATTATACGGAACCGGGTGGAAATTCGAAAAGTTTGTTCGAAATATGAAGTTTATTGTTTGCTAGCTGGACTCTGTTATAAATAGCTTTAATGAATTTACATTTTTTTTTAATAATTCGTCTTTGTTTATTTTATAGGCGTTTATTATATATTTATAATCTGATCGATGGCGTAATGTTAAAAAAGATATTTATTTTGGAATCGTGGTTAATTGGCGCCTCTTAAACTCTTTAGTTTCATTTAATAAATAAACTTAAACCCGTGTTTAAGTAAATAATCGATGTCTTGAACGTATAAAAAAAATCCAAAAATCGACCGTGATTATTAAAGAATATTTTATTAATAACCAACTCGTACTGGCTTCTCACTTACATTATTATTACACGTAAACCTTCCTCTGGAATCACACTATATATTGGTGTAAGCCGTATCAAAATCCATTCATCAATTTTTGAGTTTATCGCGAACAGACAGACAGACACGGCAGTGGACTTTGTTTTAATGTAAGGATATTACTTTACCGTGCTTCGGAAATAAAGCCATTGGTCCCGGTTGTATTCGCAGTCGTTAAAACCTGCCAATGGACCCGCTTGGCAGTACATGGACCATATTCCTCATATGGATGAGGTGGAGGCCTTCTGTGTGAATGGTCACACAGAAGGCCTGTGCCCCAGCAGTGGGGCACATGGCCCATGGAGACATTTCGGTGACTTGTGATGATGATGATAATAAATGGCTGGAATTCAGGGCTGACAAAAGAAACTTACGTAACTTAATACACATTGCAATTGCCCTTAGACATTATACTTGATAAAAACTTTCTTTTTTTTTTTTACTTTTTCTCCTAAAAATAGACTTGGGAGACGGGCGAAATAATCAATTAGGAAAGTTTCAATCCTCTTGAATTGCAAATGTGGTTTTTGTTTACTCTATGTTACGATTTTGCTTAGGTAAATATAATAATGATGCTTTTTTGTTTGAAAGTAATTTAACATTTTTGAGACTTTATAATTGCATTGAGTTTAGCGACATTGTGGTAAATGTTGCGACAAACGAAAAAGAAATATTTTTTTTCTTGGTTAACTTTTAATTTTAACAAATCAATATCGAGAGCAGATTGTTGCCAACACTGCAGGAAACCATTAGGTAATTTTCATCAGGTAAGGTTTGCCCAGCAGTGGAACACATAAAGCACATAAAGCGGTGGTGGTGTAATGGTTAAGACACCCGCCTGTGGATCTAAAGGTCCCAGGTTCGAATCCTACTCGTGCCACACGAGTTTTTATACCAATCTGATCTCTCATCTATAGTTAGTTTTCATCGACCACCACTTGCTTCCGATGAAGGAAAACATCGTGAGGAAACCTGCACACTGGTTGATTCTTATTAACTTGTGTGTGAAATTGAGAGGGCAATGGCAAACCACTCCATTAATAATGCCAAGAAAATTGTTGTATGTGTTTCATTCCATGTAATAACCACACCCTCAGCCATGAGGAATACTACTATGAAGAGAAGAGAGGAACACATAAAAATCTTTTATCGACATCAGAATCAATTTTAATGTCATTACTGGTGTGCCTTTGGCTAAGGTGAATTGGCTAATGAATTTGAATTTAAATAATGTAGAAAAAATTTGATGAAAAATAACGTGAGAAATAGTTATGAAAAAGCCAAAAAGTCACTTACGTGTGATTACGGAAAAGTCGAATATAGTTTTATTTCAGTAGTAGGTCTTTTTAAAAGCGGGACACTGTTGGTAATGACGTGGCACGCAACGCACTTGTGTTGAAAATGGATTAACCTATTACTAGAGTGAAATATAGTAGAATTTTCCGTCGATAATCACGATAATCACACGTGAGAGACCCGTATTTTCATTAATAAAACATTTGTTGATTGCAATAGATGTTTCGATAACGCTGCTGGAAACCACAGTGCACAATAAAACACAGTATAATGCACAGTCCTGTGTAAGTAATAAAGGAAATGAGCCATTTGCAATAAATACAAATGCCACAATATATTAAACACTGTGGCGGACGTTACAAATTGGCTAAGGTTTTTGGGGAAATAAGCGTATGTTTTAAAGTTAATGTAATGTTTTGTGATGTTGACCTAGTTCAGAATATATTTCACGGAGACAAGTAGCCGCAAACACACTCAGATATGTGTGATTGTAATACAAGTTTATTTTTTTATACAAATTAGAAAACCCAGACTTTCAATATTAATTTCGCTACAAACCGATTTTGATCAAACATATCTAAGATCCACCACATAAAAATTTGCTATCAAATAAAAAAAAAACCGAATCGGTTCACTAGTTAATGAACTACGTTGCCACGTACACAGACAGATAGACACACTTAGAGATCAAACTTATAACACCCCTCTTTTTGCATCGGGGATTAAAAAGTACATTTTTCTGCGCACGTTAAACTTAACGTCAAAGTTGACTGGTGCAACTAAATCTTTTCTCATTTTGTGTCATACCTTTATAACACTTCATTGCTCGTAAAAAATAAACAGGATTACAAAACTACATTATGTGTAAAGCAGGATATACGGAAAAGTATATAGAGAGAGTTTTCTAGCTATTAATGTCCAATGCTCGGAAAAATGACCAACAATTTCTCGTTAAACCTTATAGTGTTAAAGATATTACAGTTAAATCATTCAGAACTAGCTTCTAGCCTATGTCACTCCATAAGGTTTCGCCTATCTCAGTGCCAAATGTCATCAAAATTGGCAAAACTCAAGGTTTTGAGTGTATTCATTGCAAACAAAAATACAAATCTTTCCTCTTTGTAATATTGGTATGGATATTCACCAATGGTTGGACAATGTAGCGCAGCAAGTGTTGGCTATTCCGGAATATGTATGGATCCCCGGAGCACCGACAAGACGTAGTTGACCAAGTTTATATACTAGTCTACTTTAGTTTGCGATATGTTTAAAGCACTCCAAGTGAACTATTTGTTTTAGCTTATGTTTAAAAGGCAATATATGAAGTCTACAGTGTGGCGTGTGTTCCGCCCTAGAATAGCACCAGTCCATCCGTGGATGTCGTACGAGGCGATTACGGGACACACAGTCTATGCAGCTGATACGCAACAATAGCATTCCCAAGGAGGGTTCACGCAGACAGGCGGCCGGTTGTAAAATCACAGCCGAATTTTCAAAATACTTAATTCTTCTTCGAAATCACATAAGCTTAATATTATGTAATTTCTTCCTACAGCGAAACATTCCATTGCAATAAAAGCTTCGAACGAATCGCGTCTAAAAGCTCTCATTGTTTGAACGGAATGAGCCATAGACAAACATATAAATATACATGTAATAGTGGCACCCGGGGTGGGTCACAACGACGTAGTAAACGTGAGCGAAATTGCAGCTAAGATGAGCTCAAGTTAAAAGAGATAGTTCTTAAAAGTATATCGTCTCGTCTACCTTACGAACCGGAGCAAAAGTGCCAGCCAAACAATTGTATCTTGTGTTTCGAATCTGCAAGAAAAATTTTTTTTTTTAAATTCTTCACTTGAGTATTTTTCCCGTTCAATCTGCCGCCATAAAGCGTCTAATCCCAGAATACCTTTTATAAATTTTTGGTACAAGGATTTTATATAATCTAGTAACTTCTCTCAGCGGTGTTCCCTAATAGTTTTGACATTAGCACTTTCAAGAAAAGTGTATCGCTTTCTCACAAAGTTGGCAACACATCGGCGACCCGTATCCAATGGCCGGTGTTCACGGGTTGCGGTGTTCGCTTAACATCAGGTGACCTGCATACTAGTTATCCTACTATATTATAAAAAAAGGTTTAGTTTTCTTCTCAATACATATTTGCCCGAAGAAGCGTGCTGAGGGGCTAAATTATTTGGTCAAGGAGCATGATTCGTTGTTGAAACACGCCATTTTCAGGTACTTTACCATAAAATTGTCAATTTTACTTCTGCAGTTTTACCTATGAAGTGTGCAAATATCCCTATGAGTTTAATTATTACTATGAGTTTAATTAATTTGTCAATTTTCTTTATTTTATGCATAGTACAATTGAAAACATCAAAAGCAACAAAACATGTTTGGTATCGCCATCGCTTGTAACTTGTACCATACAAATCAGTGTATTGTTCGATAGAATGCTTCGGTACATAAAATAAATCCGTTGAGTATAGCTTTGCTTTTCCGCGTAATATTGCATAATATTCCATTTTGCATTGCATTAGATAAGAAAATTTATTTTATCTAATGCAAAAAATCAATGCGATTCAGATTTTTCTTTACAAATTATATTAAATTAAAGATGACATTTTTTCAAAAAATTATAATAATTATAACTACATAGTATAAAACAAAGTCGCTTTCTCTGTCCCTATATCCATTTGTATGCTTAAATCATTAAAACTACGCAACTGATTTTGATGCCGGTTTTATTTATATATAGTTTGATTCCTGAGGAAGGTTTAGGTGTATAATTTATTAAGGTTTTACCCGAGCGAAGCAGGGACGGGCCGCTAATATACATATATTAACAAAAATGCCAATCTCTGCAGTTCGTTACCTTAAAGTAGCGTGCCCGTTGCACAGCATTGCCACATTGAATGCCAGTGCTTATTCTTATTATATAAAATTATTCATTTGAGTGTGTTTGTAATTGAATATGCTAAATCTGCTGGATATAGTTTGATAAATAAACAAATAATAAATATATTAGGACAAATCACACAGATTGAGCTAGCCCCAAAGTAAGTTCGAGACTTGTGTTATGGGATACTAACTCAACGATACTATATTTTATAACAAATACATATATAGATAAACATCAAAGACCCGGGCCAATCAGAAAAATATCATTTTCCATCATGACCCGACCGGGGATCGAACCCGGGACCTCTCGGTTCAGTGGCAAGCACTTTACCACTGCGCCACCGAGGTCGTCAAATCTGATGAAATTTTACATGAAACTGGGCGCAACATTTTTTCAAAAAAAAAGTGATGTTCCATTTTAGCTTTGTCGATCACTTGCAGGCTTTGAGTCATAATCGGTATCCCCAAAAGACAAGTTAATTTTACCTCGTGACTATTAAATCTCATGTACAAAATGTCTACTGTTCTGTTCCCATGGGAAATTTATATCATTGATAAGTTATTCTTAATAATCTTCTTATTACACTCAATATTCTCACCAGCACTTCTATACATAGTTTGGCAAAATTGTTTTTATAAATTGTTGTAATTATATTCATGAATGATTGTAAATACCTACTTGACCAAAAGTTTCCTTTATTATGTAAGTATCTATTATTTTTAGAACATACTTATTCAAATTCAAATTCAAATCATTAAATCAGAAATTAGACCTTCACAGGCACTTTTTCTCGTCAATTTTTATATTTATAGTCATTTCTCACAAGCTACAAACTACTGGCATTTCGGAACGACCACTGCTGAGAAGAAATGCCGAAAGAAACTCATTTGAACAGTGTTGGTCCCTATCATGCCAGATCGGCTTACCATTATTGTTTCTTGCAATGTTTTTTTTTTCTAATAATATATAAAGCTTAGCTAAAGCAATAGTGCATACACGCTTAGGATGCTAAGTTGGAATACTATTATTAGTTAAAAAGAAAGCTTGTAATATTATTACTTAGTGTTTGTTGTGTTGCCTTATAAATAAATAAATAAATTAATTAATTAATAACGATTCATCAAATCCAAATGTGAGGGTTATTGGCGGTTATTTCCGCAGTCGTAGGTCGTTGGAATCCAGAGTCAAAATCTTTTAACTTCGCATGGTCCCAGAAATACTCAATGGTCTCATGAAGATAGAATATAGATCGTGTTTTCAGGTTTTCCATTTGCACACGAACAAAGACTTCGAAATGGGACTTCAAAATGTAACTAAATGTAACTAAACAAATATGTAACTAAATATGTGTCAGAGAATATAGATCGTGTTTTCAGGTTTTCCATTTGCACACGAACAAAGACTTCAAAATGTAATAAATATGTAACTAAATATGTGTCAGATTGTTTATTTGTTAGTTAAATTCATTTAGCTTGAACTCGATAGGAAATCGTATGAATGAGGTCATCCGGAGGAAGAGGGGATCGTGCGAACACGGAGTAACTAACAATCGAGATTGTCACATCTAGTTCGCACATCATCTCATGTCGACATCGGTTCTATCAATCTGGTTCATATATATTTAATGTGCGTGTGGTCTGAGAGCCCACTTCTTGAAATTCAATGAAATTGTGCTTGGGATTTAGTGAATATTTCAAACGAATTGTGAAAGTTGCAATTAGAGTTTAGCATGTTCATTTTTAACAACTGACGGCATAAGGAGTATCTGTTTAACGTGTCTGTGCAGCCAAACGGCTAATGCTTATTTTAATCATTTTTTTCTATTTGAAAGAGAATTTAATAAAGACTGTTCTTAGTTACGTTTGGAAGTTCTCAGTTACGAAGGCTTTTGCTTGTCTGTTGTTGTAATATCCATGTGACTATTAGTCGTTGGGCTAAATCGCTCAGTTATCTGCGCGTATTACTAGTGTAATTCGCTCCTGTGAATCTCTGAAATCTGGAACACGCCTGACGTCCACTCTCTTTGGAAATACTATTGTTACTGTCAAGGATATGGGTCCCTTAGACGCCTCGTACAACATCCACGGGAACACGAAAATAGATGGCACAAAAATCTCATTTAATAATGTCCTCTCTGTACATATACCTTCAGTGGCTACCACCGCAATCAACATCAAAGACATAGTCTGTATATGACAACTCTTTTTCTTACACTTCACTACCCACATAAATTAAGACTGAATAAACATTTCATTCCTTCCAACCTCTCACTAGCGAAGACTCACCTGAAAAACAGAATGAGCTTTATTGAGCAAGAAATTGGGGTGGTTTTGGATTGTTTGTGTGTTCCTGGTAATCCCAAATGACTAATCTTCGAGTACTTCACCCGCCTTCAGCAGATGTTCGATCGATTAATCTTGGTATTGGAATTATTCGGGATGTTAACTGGTTGCTATGGTGATCACAAGGGTAGATTATACAACTACGCTTTCGTAGATACCTACACTACTACAAGCATACAGCGTATGTGTGCGTGTCTACTAGCCGCTTGTCGCGAACGCGCCACAACTGGATGAAACCGGTTTACGCGCCCTCGGCCAGTAGACAAGCTGAGGAATTGAAGAATTTTAAATTGTTTTTATTGGAATAAAGTGTAAATAGGTGGTAAAAAAAGTACAAATAGCTATACGAGTATTCGAAGGTGTAAATCTAAAATTTTTTTTATTTTATTGAAATCTTCTTTGCTAAACAAATAAATCAAATCATTTATTTAGAAATTAGACCTGCACAGGGGCTTTTGCACGTCAAATTTTATATTATATAGTAATCTCTCAAAAGATGGTTAAAATAGAGGGTGAAAATGTATATGAATATCACCAAAGACGACTTAATAGGCTAACACACAAAAATATTGATCTTAGAAATTTAATCTGGCATGGATAAAAATATTACTTATGCTGTCAAAAGTAACTAGTAGTGTCAAAGTCAAGTCAAAGTGTCAAAAGTAACGCTGAGGAAGTCACGGGTAAACAACTAGTTTCTATATATTTTCAATTCCCTTAAAATACATCCTAAATACTAGGTATATGAAGAAATACTTACTAAAAACAAACCCTTTATTCCTTAAAATTCGATTGAATAGAGCATAATTAATATTATGAAGAATTAATCAACTATTTTTTAAAGTAATTCATATCAAAAATATCTTCAACATTAGACAAGTTCTATTAATTTCCAAGTTTGTCCTGGAATCGTGTAAATTCCACAGTAAGCAATAAAATATCAAAAAATATTATGGCTCACGTCTCGAATCAGAAATTACGGATTTTGTTCGGATCGCGCCATATTTTATTTTTATACAGTAATGCACTCAAGAAAATTGATTTTGCCGACCATGAGTTTAAGCATATGGGTATTTACTTCCATATATATCTCGTTCGGTTGATGTGAGAGTGATTTTTATACTTCTTTTAAGTAGTACTTTAATCTGGCCATGCCGTTCCCCCCGGGCCTGACAGAGGAGGCAAACCTGAGGTAAATAATAGGTAACTACTAAGGATGCTAAAGACCATATGAAGTGCGGAAGAAAAAGTAGACCCTGAGCTCTGACCACAGATTATATATTAGGCTCGAAATCTGTGTCTCCGACGTTTACATATAGTTAACGGAAAATCTCAAATTAATGAATTTACACTCACTTGTTTGAACAATATGATAAAATTTCATGTATATTTAATAACGTAAGGCATCGTAACTAGTTTTAGTTTACAGCCATTTCTCTGAAAATTTAATATCACACTACGGTGTAATGGAAATAGCATTTCTATACCAATTATTCATTACAAATATCCGAAACCGAAACGCGTGGGTAGGTAGTTGGTATACATTAAATCCGAAATGATAATAAAAATGTTCGTCGGCCTCAGAATCACGAGATGAAGGTTCGAAAGCTTGAATAAGCTGCGAGACAATAGGCGGGATAACATAGGACTTATTAGCGGAACGGAAAAATCAGGGGGGAGAAAACTGAGATTCGTAATATGGTTCCGTACATAAATCGAAATATTATGATTTGTTCGTCGTTGTCTGTTATCAATCTTTCAAGTTAGATTTTTGCTGCTTCCTGTTGTCCTACAGATTTGAATTTCCTACGTCGCTTCAATTCAATTCGTTATTATGATAAGCATGGCCTAGTGGTGTACCAAGGATCAGCTCCCAACGAAAGAACTCCTCGATGGTTTATAGCGCAGATATGGGGTTTTTGTCAGGCGTTAAATGCTACAATCTCTCTGACGACATTCAAAGCTTGTGGCGAAAATATATTTTTTGTAAAAAACTTGTTGAAATTACAAAATTTAATAAATAAATGTCGTTGGCTATTAAGTTAATTCTGCTATGTAATTAATGGACTATGAAATAGTGAGTAACTCGAGATACCCCAAGGGGCTCGAAAGGGGCTCAAGTGGAATGTAAGTATTACGAGAGGGACGATAAAAAGTTTTTAGCAGTGGACGCCAGTATGATAGGATATAGTGATTTAGACATATATCGCTGAACTGCTTCTACACCAAATGATAAGAAAGAGATGACTGTAGTTTTAATATTTAGCTTTGACCTTACAAAGTCAGACCTTACAGTTTTTGTCAATATGAATCTGCCTCCACCTCTGATATAAAAATTAGTGTTCATGTTCATATAAAAGCTGATGTCTATGAATTTTTTAAAAGCCTTAAACCATAAAAATACTGGTATTGAAAACAAACGTTTCGTTAGTAACATTTGAATTAAAAAAAAACTGAAAGTATGTGTTTTATTCCACTTAATTATGATGGACAGGGATGGATGGCGAAGTATATGCGAGGACTTTGCCTAGCAGTGGGACACCACAGGAAAGAAAAATAAGTAAAGCAGTATAAAAAAAAACGTGACGGCAAAAGTGATAAACTTGAATTAAATACTAACGTTTCGTTAACGTCAGGGGGGTTAGTGCGGGTTAGCATTTCACTTCTCACTATCGAATCGATTCGAAGTGAGACACAGCGAACCATGCGCCATTGTGACGCAACGACAATCACACTGCAATGTCACTGGTTCGCTACACGCACTTTGCCCACGGGTCACGTGGCCTGACACCAGTTTAACATTTTTTTACCTATCACAAGAGTGCACAACGCTGCTAAAGTTTCCGCTTGTAAAATATTGCAGCTGCTTTAAAATCTGCGACCGCGGAACCCTAAATTGTATTCACACCGACGAAGGATCGAAAGAAACTCCTCTAGGGGTAGTTAATTGGAAACTGGCAAATTGAATGGAAGTCTTGCGGGATTTCCCCTCACAATCGCATTTAATTAACTGACTGAGTCGAGTTTGAGTCAAGTTTCATGGATTTTTGTTTTCAATATCTTTTGTGATGTGCTTTTTTTTTGTTTTTACTCCTTTTATTAAAACCAAAAAGACTTTCCAAGAAATCCTCATATTATTAAATATAGTTTTTCAATCACATAAACACGTTGAGTTAAATTTCTCTAATAATTTTGACTGCTTACCAAAAATTCTTCGACCACGCGAACGAAGTCGCGGTTATCAGCTAGTGTATGATAAATTTCTTCTTTATAGAAAAGTTTCAAATCATGTTTCTGCGTATCCAAACAACACGTGATTTTAATAGACCTATAAAAGCAGAGCTAGGTACCTACTATCCATATTTATTGACCTCGTAAGTAATCGTTTGATATCGTGACAAACGGTGTCCATAAATTCCACCGCAGTAGAACTGTGCTATAAATTTACACGTTCATTCGAAACATACTATAACGAGCGAACCTTTCACAGAATACGCACGTTGCGTATTACGCAAGTCTTTTTATAAGGTTTTTCGCACCCACTTACAAAAAAGAAGAGATCCTCGATTTGTCAAGATATTTTTTTAGAAAACATAAAATTAATATAATTCAGTTTGCTCGTTTGTAATCGACTTAAAAAAAAGGAGCAGGTTATGTAACTTGCAATGTAACTAAATATCTTTATAATGTCCCTTTGTGTATTCGGGTGGAATATCGCAACTCAATTTTGAAGCGAATATTTTCACCGAATGAGCTGAAAAAAACACACGATTAATAGAAATGACAAAGTATTATTATGATAAGCATGACCTGATGATACACCCAGGGTAGGCCCCATGTGTGGGAACTCATCAACGGATCAACAATATTTTGTCACATTGAATACAATATGATTTCACAGACAACAATGAGCTTGTGTCAAAAATGTCATTTTTGTAAAAAAACTTATTTCATTCAAAGTGAGACATCGTGAGGAAACCTGTAAAGTGGTTGATTATTAACATGTGTGTGAAATGGAGAAGGCAATGGCAAACCACACCAATAATAGTGCTAAGAAAATTCTTGTTTGTATTTCATTCTATGTAATGAGCACGAACATCAACCATGCGGAAATACGTCCATAAAAAAGTTTAGAAATCTAAGATTTACCAACTTAATTAAATATTTTTCTTTGATTATATGAAATATTTAACTTTTAAAATATATTACGTATACCTCAAAGTGGAAAGCGTATGTCGTCACTATGCATCAAACGCACCCTTATAAATTGCGCTGAGGGAGGGTCATAAATATCCACATTTATTCAGAAACACTCTTAACGACCGCTTTCACCCAATCCAAGCATGAAAGAATTCATGGACATAAATCACCTGCTTTTTATGCGGTTTATAAAGATTTTTTATTTTATTTTTTTTAACTCTATTTTCGGACAGTGATATTTTCTAAAATATAGTTCGATAATTTTTCGTGTTTATACAAAATTCTTTCTTCTTCTCGCGTTCTATCTTTACTTACTCTTTTTTGTTACAATATCTACAATTATCGTCACAATATCTACGATATGTAATTGTCACTACTATCATCTTATCAAAGAGGAAGTATTTGTAAATTACTAACTGCGCCCCGGGTTTCGCTCATGTGGGAATTTCGGGATAAAAATCAAATTTCATAATAATATGTTTAGTAGATTTCGCGTGAAAGAGTAACAAACATACACAAATGCATACACATATATTCTCATAAACTTTCGCATTTAAAATATTAATAGGATAAATGTTTGTTGGAGTATTCTTCGGGACTACTAAACCGATTTCCAAAATTCTTTCGCCAATAGGAAGCTACATTGTTAATTTTAACTATGTACATTACGTGACGACCTCGGTGGCGAAGTGGTAAAGTGTTTGCCTCTGAACCGAGAGGTCCCGGGTTCGATCCCCGGTCGGGTCATCATGGAAAATGATCTTTTTCTGATTAGCCCGGGTCTTGGATGTTTATCTTTATGTATATGTTATAAAATATAGTATCGTTGAGTTAGTATCCCATAACACAAGTCTAGAACTTACTTTGGGGCAAGCTCAATCTGTGTGATTTGTCCTAATTTATTTATTTATTTAATTATTATTATTATTTATTTATTTATCTGAGTGACATAAAACATGGAGGCTATTATTATTTAAGGCTACTTATATAAACTGAACTAATTTGGTATTCCCTACATATTTTAGGTACTTTTTACTTACGGGACGCAACTTGTAATCACTATATACTTATCCTTACATAGGATTATAACTCTAAAACAATGTCGAACAACTGCACGGATATTCATCAATAGATAGTGTGATTCCTGAGGAAGTTTTAGGTGTATAATTGATTTTGTTTTTAACCGAGGGAAGCCGGGACGAGGCACCGGTAGATACATAAAATACATATGTACTTACCATGGAACTAGTAGGTAATCCGTACGTACTTAGAGCCCCATTTGACGTTTAATATGTCGGAAACAAAAGCGCAAGGAAACCAGTCTCCTACTCAATTAATTAGAAAGGATTGTGAAAAAAAAAAAAATTCCGCAGTCTTCCTTTCAGCCTTTCAATTTGCCAGTCTCTAATTAACTAGAGTAGATGGCGCTGTCCATGCATTGTCAGTGTGAATACTTACATTACTGAATAAAGACTTGATAAGACATAAGAAGACACCTTGGTTTTTAGGTACAGTTAACAGCATGTCAACCTACACAAATTCAATTCAAACTCGCCACTATTACAGCGCCACTGAGGTTCATACAGGGTAACTTGACTGTACGTATAAATAAGCAGCTCTTTCACACAAAATTTTAATCTAATTTGAACATAAATACATAAATGTAATTCTTCTTTCAAATACCACCACGATTGTACATACACGACTCATCCCGTCCGATTCCACAGCGAGAGATTGTGAGTATGTTTGTTACTTCTTCACGCTCGGAGAGCTTTATGAAATTTGGCTTCGAAGTAGCTGTTACTTTGGATTAACAAATATTTAATATAGTTTTTATTTCAAAAAACGCGATTCCCGCAGTCTTTGGTCAAACAATTTGAAAGTCAATGGAGCTTTATAAAGTAGATGGCGCTGCTGTGCCAAAATAAAATTAATAATTACAACGAACGATAAACCGAGTGTAATTACACCGCTTTTAGGTATGTATATTTCGGATTCTGTGTTTGCTTTTTGTCTGTAAAATTTATTATCATCAGATTCTATTTATTTACTAATATGTACAGTCAATACATCACGATACCCTGCATGAACCACTATGACGTGGTAATAGCGGCGAATTTGCAATAAATTTGGTTAGGTTGGTGCGTTTGACTGTACTCATTGAGAAATGTTATATATAATACTTTTTTATGACGTATATTTCAAAGTAGCGCTGAAGTACCCGTTTCTACTTTTATATACAGTTGGAGCAAAAACACTAAAAACAAACTGACCCATACTTACTGATAATAAAGGCTATGTCTAGCATTAATGCCGTCCCATCAGCTCTCTGAACGCAGCTTGAAAAAGGAAATTTATTTCCTTGTTTTATTAAAGCAATTTTAGCCGGCTACACAGGGTTGTCAACTTCTAATTCTCGCTATACTTGTCCCTTCTTTTCTAGTACTTGAGAACATATTTTCTTTCTGTCTTTTAAATGTAAGCAAGTTTTTTTTACTAAAGTAACATTTTTGCCGCTTTTATTGTAATCAGAGATATTTCGTTTCATGTCAACGCGTGTTGTTGACAAAAAATCACCATGAAATTACCATTGAGGAGTATCATCATTGGGAGATGATCCAAGGTTAACCATCAGATCACATTTATCATAATAATACTTTGTCACCGAAACCGAAGCGACGTGGAAAATATCAACTCTGTATGACAAGCGCAAGCAGGTGATATCTAGCTTGCAATATTTGATTACAGACCAACAAACAAACATCAGGCGAGACAGGGTAAAACTAAATAATAAAAACCTTGTAAAACATAAAAACTTTAGTGCAGACAGATAGTATCCGATCCAATATTCTTACCAATTTTATTAGCCCAAAACTTACCAATTCGTAGAACACATTTTTTTGTTTATTTATGTTATGTCAGCTTACAAAATTGCTGGAGTTCTACAAGCAACACTGATGTGTAATTTGTGTATTAATCCGAATCATTTAGTCCCATTATATGCGTAAAAATTTACTGTCTATAAGAAAAAACATTAATTATTGTACTACATATATCATTCACAAACGAATGGCATAACATTCTCACATATAAAGCAAATGTGCCAACCCTACTCAGCGAGGTTAATGGACCCAGTCGGGATATGAATATTATGCGAACTAAATCTTTTATTACGAGTGGTGAAAACGCGTTCGATATGACCCTATATTTTAGGCGATTTATGTAATGAAGCTTCGAAAAATAAATTTAATATAGCAAAAATGTTTGTATAAGACTCCCATGGATGTCTTAAGTAGTAGAAAGTAAGCATAAATAATAATAAATAAATAGACAACACTCAACGACCCACACTAATCATTAAGCTTGTATCGCGGATCCGATGGACACAAACACGACACATACAGAACCATAGACAAATATTTATAATTACAGGTACAAATATTTACCCGCGCTGGGAATCGAAGCCAAGAGTTCCAGATAATGGTGATGACTACGCGGTGGAGGTGGTCTTTGACGTTTGATTCCCAAAGAGGATAGACTTTAGACAGGTTATAAACAGAATAGGCGCCTAGTCGCTCAGAATGATTATTATAATGAATTAATAATAATATTTTCCGTCTATTTATAAAAAAAAAAACAAACACAAATTCAAATGGCATGTTTGCTAAGATCCTAAGCAAACAAGATGTATGTCACCTCAGGGGATTTTTTTCGAGAAACTCGTTAGTAGAGTATACATAACGCGAAACACATGTACGGGTCTTAAACCAATTTGCAGCAAAAGTAAGACGGAAATCGGCAAAAAGCTTGGATCTATAATTGGTATATTAGCTTCACATGTGATCGTTAGGAGGTTCGAGTGTAAGTAAGACATGTTGTTTTTATTCTGTTTGGTTTTTTTTTAGTGGGAAAAATTGTATTCCAGAAGTTGGTATCGATAAGTGAGAATACTCGGTAGAATTGCCGCAATTCTTCTACTTGTCTTCTTCTTCTTCATTGACGACCTTGGTGGCGCAGTGGTAAAGTTCTTGCCACTGAACCGAGAGGTCCTGGGTTCGATCCCCGGTCGGGTCATGATGGAAAATGATCTTTTTCTGACTGATCCGGGTCTTGGATGTTTATCTATATGTGTATTTGATATAAAATATAGTATCGTTGAGTTAGTATCCCATAACACAAGTCTCGAACTTACTTTGGGGCTAGCTCAATCTGTGTGATTTGTCCTAATATATTTATTTATTTTTTTAATATTTGCGTGTCGATGGCAAAAGTACAACGCTCTATTGGGTGCTAAATATATTCTTGCCAGAACCGAGCCACTTCGATGGCTTCATCGGAAGCTGCCATCAAATCAGCCCGAGTACAGGGGTTTGAAAACTCGGGACAGACGAGAAGATGAGCCATCGATTGTGAAGAGAAGCCACAATTGCATATGTTATGTGACTGGTCAAGCATACCCACCTAGCCAGATTGTCTTTGCTACTTCTCTTGTCTTCTACTTGCAGTGTCTCTCTATGACCGGAGTTTAGCCATCAGCTTTGCCAACTCTTATCTGTCCATTGACAAGAGATTGACTCTGTTGAATCCTATCCACTCCATTATATATCACAGAATTAAATTTATCAGCATATATTTTACCTTCTATTTAGCCCGTAATCATTAGTGGAAGCAATGAATTTTACGACACAACTGACTGAGTCGGTTGTATCGTAAAATTCGAATTTGTAAATTTCTCTAGTCCCTTACTTATTTAAGTGGATAAATTCCACAATTTGAAGACATGACATGACATTCAGAGAATCACGATGTCTTTTCTCTTGTATGTATGGAATGTTTTAATATAAATTTACAACAAAATTCCAAATCAATATAAAAGCTTAAATTTAAATCTATTTCAAAAGCACATCAAGTCTTTATTAACTGATAAATGTTATTATACTTTAAATGATTTCTTTAATGATAGACACGGATAGAATTTAGGGCTAGTATAAGTACATTATAATTCTTTTTTTGTTTTGGATTTGTAGTGGATAGCATGCTCCTCTTTATTTATTTATATTTGCATACCTATATTCGGTAAAACGTGTAGGTCTAATTCATTTTGACTATTTGTACTCATGTTTGGCAAATAAATGATTTCTTTCTTTCTTAAAAGAAATACTGCTACAATGCAACCAGGTGAAAAACTTTTATCGATTTCATGTAAGAAAAGTTCCGCAGAACGCTAATTCCTTACATATTATTAAACAAAGTTACCCAAACAATGTCCTGCCGCCTCTGTCCGTCTGTCTGTTCGCCACATACTCAAAAACTACTGCACGGATTTTTATGCGGTTTTCACTAATAAATATTGTGATTACTGAAGAAGATTTAGGTATGTAATTTATTATATTTTTAGCCGAGCGAAGCCGCGACGGGTCCGTAGTGTTATCATAAAAAAAAAACATGTTATGATAGTAATGACTCATTTTAGTCAGTAATAATTACGATCTACCCCCGAAACTCGTTAGGTATCCAGCTCAGTGCAAATGGGTTTCATTTCCGGAGCTCGATCTCCCCGACTTCGGGATATGAACGTCGTCACGTTGAATTTAATAAAGAAAATGAATATGTTGATATTCTGATTTCGGATGTTTGGATTCGAATTCAGAATTACGACGATTTTATTGTTTTTAAATTTTAGCCAATTAGAGAGAATTTTTGGCGGGTATTGTAGGTAATATGGCTGCGTGGCACTCTAGAAGATAATCTAAATCGACATTTGTCGACCTCGGTGGCGCCGTGGTAAAGTGCTTGCCTCTGAACCGAGAGGTCCCGGGTTCGATCCCCGGTCGGGTCATGATGGAAAATGATCTTTTTCTGATTGGCCCGGGTCTTTGATGTTTATCTATATATATATATATGTTATAAAATGTAGTATCGTTGAGTTAGTATCCCATAACACAAGTCTCGAACTTACTTTGGGGCTAGCTCAATCTGTGTGATTTGTCCTAATATATTTATTTATTTGGACCACACACATCATTTTCATGGAATGGACCCTAAGATCACACGATTATAATTTTCTATATATTACACAACACACATCCATAAGACACCGAATTTGAAGTTACCCAAAATGAAATTAGGTTTTCAAAAGACTTTAAAATAAATTGCGATATGCGGCTAAAAAAATGGCTCACATTATATTTATTCCCAATTTACCTAGTTGACTTTGTCAATGTCCCCGATGAACAAAGCCTGTCAAACGAAAACAACAACGTCAAATAAATTTCACTTTGTATGACACTTTTTCAAAGAGCGGAGCAAAAAAGTTGCCAGGCTAGAGAAATTCGATAATTATATTTCACGGTTCGAAGCTGGCAACTCTTTGATCGAACGCCTGATATAGGAGGGGGCAGTAGGGGGAGGAAGGGGCACATTGCATGTAGACTGCAAAATACGATGTTGCTTTGTCTCTTGATTGAACGTGGAGCGTAGATAAATTGTTCAGTTATTGCTCTAGACGTATCAGACTGGGTGGATTGCACCGTCTACTTTAACGTGCGCAGATAGATAGATAGATAGATAGATAGATAGATCATTTATTCCTTAGAACATGGTGATACAAAGATGTTAAAGGCATAAGGTACAGCATATTCTGCCTATTTGGCGTAGAAATATTAAATTAACATGAAATAGGAAATTACGTACATTTTAAAGTTAAACATAAAAAAAAAAAAAAACATTAAATAAATCAAATAGGAATTACATTACAATGCGTCATCTGTTACACAATAATTTGTTACATTTTTTATTGTCATGCATTTGGTCAAGATTAGTAACATCATAACATTTATTACCAACAATTTCTATTTAAACATTTCCTTCGAATCATAGTAGCATTTATCTAAAAGCCAGCCAAATAATCTAAATTTAAAATTTTGGAAACTAGTGATTTCTCTAATTTCTTTTGGTAGGGTATTATACATTTTAATTGCCATACAATAAACATTGTCACTATAGATTTTTAGTCTATGGGTTGGGGTATACAGTTTAGTTGGGTTTCTGCTATGATCTTTATTACATACCTTGTCATGTAAAGGGAAGAAATGTGAATGTTGTCTTACAAATAGGCACATTTCAAATATATAAAGACAAGGCAGGGGTAAAATTTTTGCCTTTTGAAATAGAGGTTTGCAATGTTCTAGGTAGTCCACTCCGTGTATAATTCTCATGCACTTTTTCTGAAGAATAAATACTTTATTTACTTCAACTGAGTTACCCCAAATAATTAAACCGTATCGTAGTATTGATGCTACATATCCGTGGTAAGCCAGAAGGGCAGTTTCTTCTGAGGAAGTTGTTTTTAATCTGCGAAGAACATAGATAAAACTTTCCAGTTTCCCACAAATATTAACAGAAAAACGGAAAGCACGCCATTTTGTCTAAACGTCAGCCACGCGTCGGCTAAAATCAACGTCAAAATTGACAGTGCAACTCACTCTAAAATGTTATAATAATAGTTGTGGCTCGATTCAGCTTCGTTCTGGTCAGGTGTATAATGTTATAACATTATACGCCTCTTGAAGCTTACTCTAGCCCTCCTTGGCTGCGTTTTTTTAAATAGATTGTCATTCAAAGATGTCGATAACATATAACAAATAAGTACTAAGTACCCATCTTATTTCTAATTTCTGTGACCTCAAATATCGATAATGATGTCAACAAGTGATACACTGTCTCATTTATTATGGAACTAAAACTCTTGAAACTAAAACTGCTATTACCGAGAAATCGACCACGGTGTGCGAATTGAGGACATAACGATGGACCCACAAAGGGCCCCGATAACAGCCCCTAAGGGCCGGGGTCGAGTTACAATAGTTCGAAGGGGAAAAGTTTTACACGTACCTATCATACTTAATACTCACTCATTTTTTGAACAGCTCATAAATAATATACTTAGCGACCCGGGCCAAATTACACCGTCTAATAAGTTGTTTTATAAGTATACTAGCTGCGCTCCGGGGCTTCGCTCCCGTGGGAATTTCGTGATAAAAAGTATCTTATGTATTCTTCCAGGTTTTCGACCCGTGTTTACCCAAATTTCATAAGAATCTGTCTACTAGATTTTGCGTGATAGAGTAACAAATAAACACACACAGATACACACATACATCCTCACAAACTTTCACATTTATAATACTAGTGGGATATTAGTAATAGAGTTATTGAGTAATCACGGGGTTGTCTTATGCTTAGAAATAATAAAAACTATTTCAGAACAACATCATACACATGAAACTATAAACCATTTTAATGCGGCACAAGTAGAACTTGTTAACAATGTAATCCGAATGTACTCTGTGAAATAACAAGCATTCGATTTTAGAGCAGCAGGAGTCACGAAAATAGTATTTGGATGTTCTTATAGAACCATGAGCGAATTTATTAGAGAAATAAATAGTAATTATATAAATATAATCATTACGGAGTCTGTATTAATGTAATTTTCACTCTTATCTCCAACTGGAGTGTGATATTTTGACGTGTTTGTCTGTGCGTCGTCGGTCTGAATGTCACACAAAAATGTCACAATAAAATGAAAAATTGTAACCCTATCTATTCGATATAGTCTAAACTATTTATAAGAAGGTTTAGGTGAAGGAAAACATCGTTAGAAATGGAGAAGGCAATGGCAAACCACTCCCATTGATAATTCCAAGAAAGTTGTTACGAGTGTTTCATTCCATATAATGACCACGAGGAATAGAGAGCCAGCCATGAGGAATACGACTGTGAAGAAGAATTAGGGGGACTTCGGGCTTCAAAGCATCGCAGTCGAGAAAATGAGTCTACAATATAGAGGAATATTCTATTCAGTTTTACTCAAAAATGACCATAAATGTTCAAAGCAAAAGACAATTTTTCAAAAATAAATGAAATACTTACAAGATATTTTTCGAAAAGTGCTATATTCGAGCCTAGCGTGTAAAGTATTGCCAACATCGCGAGCAGAAGAAAATAAACTCCCACAGTTATCATAAGACTCGTTTACAGGGCTGGCAACACTCCAGAAACTAAGTTACCTACAACGTGTATATTAAATATGTATTGTATATATTAGGCGTAAATCCAGATGCTCTTATGGATTAGCTCAGTTTTGGTACTTGGAGATATTGAATCTTCATTGAATGACATAACTATATTCTATAATTTTGCTTGCTAAAAATCGAAACATGTTAATAGAATGTTCCAGACATTCAATGATCAAAACACGAGAATCTCTATTTAACTTATCAATTTTAGTATTTATGTGACTTAATATTTTTTTCCTTATTAAAGAATATTTGGAATGTTTTAGGCTCCACAATTATGACGTCACAGGATGTCACTGTCAATATATAAATTAGTATTCATTACATTAGAAAATAATGTCAAATCTTATATATAAGCCAATTAGTTAAACCTAATTATACAATAATAACACTTATTTACTAATTTGACGTTAACACATAATTCACTTTAACAAAATCATACTCTGCACTAACTCCAATGCCACATCCATCTTAAAACATCTTAAAAATACAAACTGCAGAATTTTCTTTGCAGTAAAAGTTGCTAACGCAATCAGCTGATTAAACCGCCATCTCAATCCACTAACGACCTTATTACTGAGGGGGTAAAGTGTGTTTTCCTTTGAAAATAACAAGTCACATGTGGTCGCGTGTGGGCAATTCTCTTTTGAGGAAATTAGAAGGTTGAATTTATTTGAATATAGTGGAGTTGAATTAGTGTATTATTTTACGGCAGTTTTTGTTAGACCATTTGAGTTTTAGAAGGAATTATGAACAAGCCTTGTAAATAAAAAAGTTATGATTAGACAAAAACCTGGACAAACCTAAAAAAGATAATAGGTAAAGGTCGACCAAAAGATATGCCTGTTTTTAATTGCGGAAAAAATGTTATGAACTTGGATTTCTAGCCTCAAAATTGCAGCTTTAAAAACTAAAATGGATCAAACAAACAACAAACTCGACCAAAAAAGGCAACGTGAAGGCATTTTCGAAGAGCCTCATCATCATCATACTATTGTATTGGCAGCAGTTCAATACAAAGCGCGTCTTTTGTTGGAGCTTCAAAATTAGTATCTTATATCTCTACATAAGATATTAGATATCATTTTGAATATAAATTTCCCACGAGATATATTTATTTATTAAACCAACAAGCTTATTTTCGCATTTCTAAAATCATTTAAGATTAACGGATAATGCCACTGAATCCTTATCTCAGTTCCGATTTCTACCGACTTCTAGTTCACCTTCTTTCAGCGGCGAATGGTTTCTGTATATTATATTTCAAAACTTTTCACGCGCAGGATCGCGGATAAAATGTATTGAGTCTTTTCAAAATATTCGCTCCGGCTTCATACAAGTTCGTTCTTATGGTAGAAGGAAATCCGTTGAATATAAATTTAAATGCTTTACCGTCAATATGCTGAAGATTTTGTTTATACGTGATTGTTTAGTGATATTAGCTCAATAGCGCTTGGAACAAAAAATCTTTCTTTGAAAAAAAATCTTCGTACTGCAGGCCGCAGTTATATTAACTTTGTCATCAATTCTCACTTGCTCATAAGAAGTGTAGTTTCTCAAAATACATTAGTCAGCATCAAAGCAAACCCATGTTTTGTACACAACAGTTCATAAGATCCTAACCCCACTTAAATGTCTGTCATGTTTTCCGTCTAAAAAGTGCCGGCTTAATATCGTCAAGGCGGATAATTAGAAAAGCTGTTCTGAATTTACACACTGAACAGCTGAGGCACGGCGCTAGTGTGATAACAAGTAAATGTGATGTCACAATTTTTGACGACGGAAAAACTTTTAATTAAAATGGAATAAAATTGTTCATTCCCATATGAATGAATTAATAAATAATTGTTATTGCATAAAATGTGGTACATACAAATGGTGGGAAAAAAAAACAGGAATGTATCACACATTTAGTCATTTCTGACGTGCATACAGAGCAGACAATGTCATAGTTATAAAATTTAATTTAAATTAAATTATCATTAACTTATAAATTACAAAATATGTTGTGATTTCTTTACGTTTTAGGAAAGTAATCTATTTTTGTGTATTCAGGTTATATTCAGGTGTGTGACACCGTGAGTCGATCTGGAGTCAGGGTAAAAAAATAATCTTAAAGTACTTAATAAACAAATGAAGATTCGTCATCTAACATGATCATCCTTGGGAATGCTAAATATTATTGCCTACCAGTTTCCAACGCACTACATTAGTCATAAGTCACTTCATATGACATCAACGGAGCTCCTATTCTAGGACGATGTACGAAGCGGTGATGGTTGAGACGCCCGTCTGTGGATCGAAAGGTCCCAGGTTCGAATCCTACTCGTGCCACATGAGTTTGTATACCAATCTGACTCATATAGAGTAGTTTTCATCGACCACAACTTGCTTCCGGTGAAGGAAAACATCGTGAGGAAACCTGCATACTGGTTGATTAACTTGTGTGTGAAATGGAGAAGGCAATAGCAAACCATTCCATTAATAATGCCAAGAAAGTTGTTGTGTGTGTTTCATTCTACGTAATGACCATGACCCTCAGCCATGAGGAATACGACTATGAGGAAGATTCTAGGACGGAAAACACACAGGAACAGATTAAACATCAAAACAAACCGCAATGCAACTCATGGAAAATTTGGAATACACATACATAGAAGCACTCACCTAAATGCATTCAGTCTGAACACTACAAACTTTAACTAAATTTGTCTCGCACGTCCGCAACTTGTACCTCTATACTGACTCGGCGAAACTCAGACGCGTTGCTGTAGCAGATTGCAAAAACTTAAACAGGACTTTTTATTAGAGGATACAATTTTAAATTTCAAACCATATGTATTCAAAATCTAGCCGTATGTAAGTATTATTTGTTGTACGTACATGCATGCTTTTAACACTCTTTCGATTTGGATCCGTTTTGGTATTAATTCAAATTCAAAATTCAAATTCAAATCATTTATTCAGAAATTAGACCTTCACAGGCACTTTTTCTCGTCAATCTTTATATTTATAGTTATTTCTCACAAGCTACAAACTACTGGCATTTCGGAACGACCACTGCTGAGATGAAATGCCGAAAGAAACTCATTTGAACAGTGTTGGTCCCTATCATGCCAGATCGGCTTACCATTATTGTTTCTTACAATGTTTTTTTTTTCTTTCTAATAATATATAAAAGTACATAATGTACATAGTCAAAAGGTATATCAAAACAGGTTATGATTGTGATCCGAGTGCTGATTATAATATATATATATATCGATGTGAAACACAATTAACTTACATGAAAATATATGAGAAACAAGATGACCAGTTCCCTCTGGCAGCACCCGTTCACGAGTTGACGCATGGGACAGCCATCGCGTAGCTCAACCATAATAGAGGGAACCTCACGACCTGGCCCACGGAATTCAATAATCATTCGTAAAACGTAACATTTATTTTCATTACGAAAGGATGCATTTAGGTTAATCTCTAGTTTACAATCTGCGCCGGGGGAGACGCAGCCTGCTTTCATCTTCAGACCAGCATGACATATATTATTTATCATAATTGCAGCCCTTTCTTCATCCGTCTTAGGACATAGGCTTCCTTCATCTTCTTCATGACTCAAGTCTTAGTCTCTAGACTTCCTCATCCAGCATTCTAGCCGAGGAAGTCAAGAGACTATTAACATTAAGAAATTTTTTGTCATACCTAAAAATATAATATCATCAAATTAATTTATCCATATAAATGAGTCGTGTCGTATCAAGAAGTTAAGAAATTAGTTATAAATAAATAAATATATTAGGACAAATCACACAGATCGAGCTAGCCCCAAAGTAAGTTCGAGACTTGTGTTATGGGATACTAACTCAACGATACTATATTTTATAACTAATACATATATAGATAAACATCCAAGACCCGGGCTAATCAGAAAAAGATAATTTTCCATCATGACCCCACCGGGGATCGAACCCGGGACCTCTCGGTTCAGCGGCAAGAACTTTACCACTGCGCCACCGAGGCCGTCATAATGAATGACATGATAATGATGGTATATAAATGAGATTAATTAGCATAGATCTATAAAACACTAGCGGCTCGCCCAGGCTTCGCTCGGATAAAAACATAATAAATTATACCCGTAAAACCTCCTCAGAAATCACTCTATTATTGAAAACCGCACGAAAATCCGTGCAGTCGTTTTTGATTTTATCGCTAACAGACAGACACACACAGACACGGTACAGGACTTTGTTTTATAATATGTAAGGATAACGGTAGTAAAACATATAAAATATACAATCTAAAACTGACTGAATGTGAAACTATTTTAATATTTCACAAAGATGCTTTTACAGCATCTCAAAAGATACTCAAGTCTTCTCAGTTGGAGTAATACCACAATCGTCCTTTATATAGCTCGTTGCGCTACTGCCATCTCTTTCATATTCAGCAAACTCGATATAATTAGATAAATCTTCAGGTCTTCATTGCTGTGGTCCAAGTTATAGGAAAATTGAAAAATATATATATATATTACGTTTAATTTAAAATTGTTGTACAGAAAGCGAGGTAGGCCTAAGACTAAATGGTCGGATGAGCTTAGCGCATTCGATAGACATTGGATGGGGAAGACCAAAGAAAGGGACACGTGGAAAGACAGAGGGGAAGATTTTGCCCAGCAATGGGACATGCTGTAGCTAAAAAAAAAAGACTGACATATATAAAAAAAAAAAAACAAAATAGGTCATGAAATACTTGTGTATAATTGAAATATTAAATTGTCTATTCATTCAATTTGTCACATAAATATATTAGATTTGCTGCATTTAACAGTGATTTTTGGAAGAAGGAACAGGCGACCTTTTCCCAGCACTGAGACACAAATATAGATATATAGATAGATAATTTTAATACATAGATAGTTTTGATTCGTATATGAAGAAGATACCTATAATATGAAGTAATATGTCCTAAGTTTGGAGATAAACAACATCGTATGTAGGTGTGTAAACTTGCATTAATTTCAATCACGTCCCATATTAATGCTATCCTCCACTCAACACTGTACAGTCACCTGCATATCACAGGAATGGAGCACATTTAGTCACACAGTTAGTCCTGCCAATAATAAAAATTGATATTGAATAAAAAATAATTTTGAAACTAAATCATGTAAACACTACTTATATACTACACACTTTGATGTTATTTTTTTAATATTTTGTGAGATTTCACATAGTTATCTCATTAGATCATGAACAAATATGTGAAATAAGATTTTTATGTATAAGATTGAGATTTTTATAAGATTGTTATGTAAAATCCTATTATTCACAACAGAATGCACTGTCGTGCGTTTGTTGAACACCAGATCCACGATTATGAGTGTGTTTTTTTTATTGAAAAAACTGAAAATCAGATTTTTCAAAAAAAAGTTCAGCTGTTTTAATGTCGCAAAACAGCTGTTTTAATGTTTCGCATTCTCAGTGTGAATAAAGTGTAAATAGGTAGTCAAAAGAGTGTAAACAGTTATATTCGGAGAAATGTTTTGTTTATTTTATTTATATAGCCCTTTGCCCTATTAAAATAGGTATCAATTTCGAACGCTCGTTAGTAAGCCTTGACTCTGTTCTGCTTACTCATGTGGTATTAGCGTGTACATGTGTGCACGAGCTGTTTGCCAGGACCGGACTGTGAAATCAATCAGTGTTAGGAGACACCAGTTCGTTAGTGCCGAGTTGAAATGCATTATACGTGATCTTACTTGGAATTACTTCATTTATAGTTTCTATTATTTTAAGAACGAATACAAATGAATTAATGATCACTACTAACTATATAGCCTATGAAATATATTCATAGAACATAGCTGGTTGACATTGGTATTATTTTAAAGTATTTATATATGAATATCTTGTTTGTGGTACTAAATATGTATAATATGAATGTCGCAGTGGATGCAGCAGGGATGCCAGGAAAAATTAGGATGACAGGCTTTTGCTCGGCAGTGTACCTACTTAAAAAGCGAGAAAATAATCAAGTATGCTCTTTGCAGCGTGTTTTTAATATTTACTTCGTCTTACACAAAACGATAAAATATTTCACTATTATCTCCATAATTCTTAGAATAATTATCATCATCATTTTCAGTATTAATTATAGCATCAAGTCCGCCTATTATTGCACTTTTTAAAACTGCATTTTTATACAACAGAGCTTAAGGAAATAAATAAAAAAAAAAATTCGAAACAAAATATCTGTCATAGTTATTTGAGTTTGAATTGAGTTATCAAGCGAGCGACCGGCGTTGCGGCCGGCCCCTTTTCACTGCAATCTCTTTCATATTTCCAGTGAAATCTGACATAATTACATAAATCTCCTCTTCATGATTTCCTATGGTCCAAGTCCCAAGAGTCAGCAGCAAATATTAGAAAGATATAGGATTCCATAGTTTCATGTTTATCAAGAGATATTTCACGTCTTTACTGCTCAGAATTTGAAGCTGGGGGATTAGATTTCTGTTTTATTAATTAATTACTTATTTAGCTTGTATTCGCTTATGATTGTAATCTGTTTTGTTTGCTAAACCTAATATATCACATACTTACAGTCTTAAGAGTAAAGTAAAGTAATAATCAAAAAGATATCCAATGTTCGCTATTTGTCTGACGTAGCTAAACTCGATAATTTCTTTTTATAATGATTTGTATCACTGTAAAAATACCGATAAATAAAAAACACTAAAATATCGAAAAAACTATTAATGTTTTCAATATTTATTGATTTAACCAAAATAAATTATTTTTTGGAGATTGATTATTTGAAGAGAATATAATATTGAATTTGAGTTTATCATTTAAAATTAATTACTTGTGACTTGTACCACAACGCAATGGGGCATTCTTGACGAATTCAATTTATGCAGCATTCGTTAGTGAGGTCTGGGTCAAAGGGAGCTACTATTTTAAAACTGGCAGTTTTAAATTCTTCGAATTCTCTCTTGTTTTGGAAAAAGAAAATATTTTTGAATTTATACACAGGTTAATTTTATTCTACTTTAGGATCGAAACGCTTTACACATTTCTTACATTCAATTAGGTTTAAAGAAATCGGATATTTTTTCTTTTTCTATTTAAATATGTATATATACTATATAATTGATATTATATCAATCTTACAATATTTTTAATTGGTCTACAATATACTCATACATAATAGACCTAGTTTGTTGTTTTATTTTTATTTACAAAGAATTTACTGCATCAGTCAAATTTGACGTGAATTTTAACTTGCGCAGAAAAACTAAAAGTACGCCATTTTGTACGAACGACAGCGGCGCAGATTAATGTTAACGTCAAAGTAGACTGGTTTAATCTTCTGTGTTTTTTATGTTAAACCATAAAAAGTACTACATTTAAAACTTTCACATATTTAACGTAGTTAAAAGAGATTAAAACTATCCTACTAATATTACAAATGCGAAAGTTTGTGAGGATGTGTGTATGTTTGTTACGCTTTCACGAAAAACCTACTGGACGTACTCGTATTGTTATGAAATTTAGTACACGGGTAGAATATAACCTGGAAGTTATTCCAGCTAAATGGAAGCATTCCAGATAAATGGTGTCCCATGTGTTAACATATACCCCATGTGTTAACATGGGGTACCATTTATCCCGAAATTCCCACGGGATCGAAGACCCGGGGCGGAGCTAGTAAACTATAAATATTACTATAAAACTTAAATAATAAATTCAAAAAATCCATATCGCGTAGGTGAAATCGAAAAAGTTCCTTCATTTCGTTTCTACTCAAAATTTCAAAGTTAAACTGGAGCTTGAATCAAAACCGTAAATTAAATTTCTGTCAGCGTCCTAAAGTCGAGGTAGACTGCGGTTAGGTCAAGTTCACACTGTGCTAGTATGTATATTTTATAACCTCAAATCTTTTCTTTTCACGTATAAGTGGTATTTCGGACTCTTTTGGACGACCTCCGTGGCCTAATGGTCACCATGCCGGACTGATACACTGGAGGTCCCGGGTTCGATCCCCATAACACAACTTTCTGAACTTACTTTGGGGCTAGCTCTATCTGATTTTTCCCTATATATTTTATTTATATTTTTATTCTTTCTTAACCATAAAATATAATCTATACCAATCTTGGATAATGTACCTTGCAAATGGTGAAAGAACTTTTGAAATCGGTTCGGTAGTTTCGGAGATTACCCGCCTCAAACATACCAACTCACAAAGTCACAAACGCTAACCTCTTTATAATAATCGTATAGATTTAGCTATAATATATTAATATAGCTCAAATATCTTGTTTGCCATTCATTGGACACAAATAGGTACTTATAACTGATTTTCTGGTAGCAACGAATTTACATTTGAAAATTATAAAGCCTATATCATCGCGAAACGGTGTGTGTCATTTTAAGGCTATCCTTCTAATTTATATACCGTCCCAGGTCTATGAAATCATTGTATTGTACTGTCTTTTGTCACAGGAAATGCGGAAGTAGCACGAGTTAATGAGAAATTTAATAGTTATAGGATAGGCTGGTAAGGGAATATTTTAAGAAGAGATGAAAATGTCGACACTCAAAGGGCATTAAAGATGGAAGTAAAAGGTTCGAGGAATAAAGGAAGACTTAAGAAGAAATGGATGGAGTGTGTCAAGGATAGTGTGAACAGGGAAGGAGTATCAATGGATATGGCAAATGACAGAACGAAATGGAAGGAACTTACATACTGTACCGACCCCACATAAGTGGGATAAGGTCAAGAAGAAGTATCGTCTTTTGTCCCTATTTCATTTCTTCCTTAAAAACATTAGTAAGCGTCAGTTTTTTCTGCTAGCAAGTTCGAGTTTCTTGCAATATAACTAGTCTAATACACTCGCCCAATGTGACACCACCAGCCTGTGGTTCAGACGGGCACGTAGTGATCCGAAATTGTGATATCTCAGTTATGATGGTAAAATAATTGTTTCCGTCCATCCGTTTATATTTATTTACGTCAATTTATTTAAAAAATAAGTCGGAATGATTAATAAATAAATTACTTTTTGTAATAATTAGAATTTTTGTTTTCGATTGTGTCATTGCTAATAATGACGTTGGATTTTATTAAAATTGCCTAAAGGCATCTGGCATGGCGTTTTCGACTATTTACCGAGATCTAGTGTCAAGTAGTCGCATACACACTAATGAACTAAACTGTCAACCAGTGTGCAGGTTTCCTCACGATGTTTTCCTTTACCGTAAGCAAATGGTGGTCAATGAGTCAGATTGCTGTATTGTTGCAGTAGGATGCGAACCTTGGACCTTTGGGTCACAGGCGGACGGTCTCAACCATTAGACCACCACCGCTTCAAATAAAAATTATTGTCGTCTTGACTTGTTTTTGTCTGCCTACTACAGGATAAACTGTACATATTTTCAAGCTAGATGTTGCCTGTGACTTCGCTCCCGTGGGAATTTTGAGATAAAATATAGCTTATACCGATCTTGGATAATGTACCTTTCTAATGGTGAATTTTTGATATCGGTTCGGTAGTTTCGGAGATTACCCGCCTCAAACATACAAACTCATAAACGCCTCTTTATAATAATAGTATAGATTCTTAACCACAATATGGTCAGAACAAAAGCGTTACATTGAATAGAACATCTCCATAAAAATCAGAAAGTCACCAGACAGAATTACCCACTTTCCGAACTCATAAAAAATGTCCGCTTCATAACTAAGAATCATCCAGTGGAAACTTTGTCATATTACTGTTTATATAATATTTGGTGGTTCTCAGTGCGTTTCGAACGCTGCAGCTGCACTATCATTGCAAATTTTCAAATTTCAACAAAGACAAGAATCAGTTTTGCTATCGGACATTAAAGTCATTAATCTGTACTGTGGTCAATGTCAATTTTATGAATGTCTAGATGTTGCCCGGGGCTTCGCTCCCGCAGGAATTTTGAGATAAAATATAGCCTATATAATGCAATCTAGGATAATGTACCTTTCTAATGGTGAAGGAATTTTTGAAATGGGTTCGGTAGTTTCGGAGATTACCCGCCTCAAACTCGCAAACGCTTACCTCTTTATAATAATAGTATAGATTGATTTTGGAAATGATTCCTTCCTCAGGAAAGGATCGTATATATTTAATTATAATCATTTACTTCTTATACAAATAAAAAAAATATATATTATGTGTATTTATATGCACATAAATATTTGTAAAAATTTTACTGGAGCGTTCAAAAATATAATCAACGCATGATTGAATTAAGCAACCTAATTGGAGTTGCGGCGGGGAGACGCAGAAACATGTAACTTTTAAACATAAAACATACCGGAACAGGACACATACAAAACTAACAAAATACTTTATACTCTCGAGACTAGCACGACCAAGACTGTATGCAGGAAACACTAACATTTTTGTACAACTTCTGCGAGACACTCTTAACACTTCGACGAAGTTCTTAGTCATACTATGGGGTAATACTCGGATTTTTTATTGGCAACCAGGGGGTTTGGGTTAGAAATTGTGATGTAAAAGTAATATTTGTGTATGTAAACACTAATTGACACATAGCAACACCGAACGAAGGATTCGCCCGTTTCTCTCTCGCTCTTGTGCATGGCATGGCGCCATATTCATATCCATACTAAAATTATAAAGAGATAAGATTTGTATTTTTGTTTGTAATGAATAAACTCAAAAACTACTGGGCCGATTTTGATGAAATTTGGCACAGAGATAGGCGAAACCTTCAGGAGTAACTTAGGCTTACTTTTTGTTTTGATTTTACCCGAGCGAAGTCGGCAGCCTATGGACGCATGCAACGCCAGTTTATTTATTATAAAATAGTGGCTCACCCCGGCTTCGCTCGGGTACAAAACAAATTATTCACCTAAAATTTCCTCAGAAATCACACTCATTAAAATCGCATGGAAATCGTTGTTTTTGAGATCATCCCGTCCCGAACAGATAGACCCGTCATATAACTATGTTTTATAATATGCAAGGATTCAATTTAAGTCATGTAAGTTTCCTTGCATGCATCTATTCCGCGATTGTAGCGACTTTGCGATGATTTTATATGGATAGTGTACAGCTAACTGTATATTGTAGCTACCCGAGGGTACAGTACACGATAAAATAAACTTCGTAGACATCAGCATCCAGGCTAGACCCAGAAGAATTTTTGAGAAAATTAAAATGAACATTTCATTTCAAATTCAGTGGTGTTCTGATCGTAATAAGGCGGTCTGCGCTCTCATCTGCGTCTGGGGACAGCGTTTGGTTAAACCGAAGAATATAGTTATACATTTGACATTTTCACTTTACGTGAAGTTTTTGTTTCTTACTATCTGCGCCCCGGGGTTTTGCACGTCAGCAATTTCGGGATAAAAAGTACCTTATGTGTTATTCCAAGTTATTTTCTACCCGTGTACCAAATTTGATAACAATCGGTCCAGTAGATAATGCGTGAAGAGTTAACAAAACAAACTTACTTTCGCGTTTATAATATTAGTTGGGATTGTGATTCTGCTGATATTTACTTTGTAATTCCTACGGCAATATTTTAAGTAGTGAGTCTTATCCTCATAGTTGACAGGGATGAATTTGTATTAACCCACTAATATTATAAATGCGATTTGTGAGGATGTGTGTGTTGTTTCTTACTCTTTCACACGAAATTTGACAGTTCGTGTATATTTAGTACCAGACGAATCAGTAAACATGGTGTTAAGTATACAGGCAAAGCTGCTTTAAGAGCTAGTGCGATATAAAAACAAGGGGATAAAAAATACTTGGAGGTCCGGAGTAATATAAAGATAATCTGGCCGCGTGGGTTCGCGATTTGATGTATAGTCTTAACACCCTTGAGGCGAAGTTTTAGCACAAAATAAAAAATGTGTAGATAAAAAATGCACTTAGTTTTTTTTTAAAGTAAACAAACATTGTAAGAAACAATAATGGTAAGCCCTTCTGGCATTATAGGGACCAACACTGTTCAAATGAGTTTCTTTCGGCATTTCTACTCAGCAGTGGTCGTTCCGAAATCCCAGTAGTGTGTAGCTTGTGAGAAATAACTATAAATATAAAAATCGACGACAAAATTCAAATCATTTCTGAATAAATGATTTGAATTTTGATTTTAATATTTTATCAGACAAGGCTTTGTATCTGCACCCTCGATAGTTTGCTACCTCCAGGCGAAGTTCGAGCGTCGGAAATCCCCAGCGATAGCGCGCTGTAAACAAAAAAGTGGAGTTTTTCTCCTTCTTCCTCGGAGACACACAAATATAATGCTAACTTTTTACGGAATTGTTCATTATTGCCTTTTTACTTTAGAGAATATAATATTTGTGTACTGCTTTTCTTATGTTCTGACAAAAATAAATATTATGAATTATTATTGCCTTACTTGGAATTGGTCGAATATTTTTATTCACTTCAAATCAATTTATTACGTTCACCTATTTTAATATTACCACATATTATGAAAATGCAATAAACTCAAAACTATACTGCACGTACTTTTATGTAGTTTTCACCAATAGATAGTGTGAATCCTGAGGATGGTTTGAGAGTATAATTTATTATGTTTTTACCCGAGCAAAGCCGGGACGGGCGGCTATTTCACTATATGTATCTAGACAAGAGGATATACTAAAAATGTTACTCAATAGATCCACTCTTGCTAAAATTGGATTTACTGGGGAAAAAGAAATCTAACTAGATCCAGTAATGATCTGCGCAATCTTTTTCTGTATAAGTCTTGGGCGACCTCGGTGCCGCAGTGGTAAAGTGCTTGCCTCTGAACCGAGTGGTCCCGTGTTCGATCCCTGGTCGGGTAATGATGGAAATCTTTTTCTGATTGGCCCGGCTCTTGGATGTTTATCTATATATGTATTTGTTATAAAATATAGTAGTATCGTTGAGTTTGTATCCCGTAACACAAGTCTCGAACTTACTTTGGACCTAGCTGAATCTGTGTGATTTGTCCTAATATATTTATATTTAATCTAAGTAGTGGAAATAATAGAATGATTCAAATATTACATTGATTTTGGGAATAATTCTATTTGTTTTTTTTTTCTGTACTTATAATAACTTTATTGTACAAAAATGAGTATGTAAATTAAAATTAATACAAGAAAAAGATTTTATGCAGTTTAGTAAACATTACCTATTTAATATTGTCAATTTGTCTTCAGTGGCAAGAGTATGATATTATCATACATATGCTTTATTATCACACATCCAAATCGAGTGTGTTATTGCTAACACTGGTCTCAGATTTTATTCAAGTCGCCTAAAGGCATCTGATGTGAATTTTTTATGACTACTTACCTCCATCTAGTGGAAGGTAGTCGCATAAATACAACATAATCTAGTGCAGGTTTCTAAACCTGCACACTGGTGGACAGTTTACTACCATCAGTGTGCAGTTACTACCTAATATGAGTCATGTTGGTATACAAACTCATATGGCACGAGTAGGATACGAACCTGTGACCTTTCGATCCACTCGCGTCTTAACCATTACACCACCACCGCTTCGTATTATCACACATAGCATGTCATCATGATTACAACATGTCTGCACATTTCAATATATATATTTTCCGATACAAAAAGAGTTGAAGTCACTTTTTTTACGCTAACAAGCAGATAAAACCGGCTACACACACTCCTGTTTAAGGGACTACAGAAAGGGATGCAGGTATTTAAAGAATGGATGTAGGACTATCTTCCTTTTCTATTAAATATGTGCATTTCCTTCTATAGAGCCTAGATTGCCCTAGCGGCAGGTGTGTGAGTAGCCTGCTAACACCAGCCAGTTTTTTTATTTTTTATTTTATTTCACATATAAAGAACAAATATATATAGTACATAATATAAGAACACTGACAAAAACCACAGAGGTTTGTCCACAGTGAGCATCAACGTCAGCAGTAGTATAAAATATTTTGTATTAATCACTTAACAGTAATATAGGAACCACGTACGTAGACCATTTTAAACAAAACAAGTACCTAGTAGTAAGTTGCAATCTAACACAATTGTTCGATAAAGTAGGACTTAGGTATGAAATTCAAATTCTAAATTCAAATAATTTATGCAGAAATTAGACCTTTACAGGCACTTTTTCACGTATTTTTTTTTTATATTAAAGTTAGTTAGTCTAGTTGTTTCTCACAAGCTACAAACTACTGGCATTTCGGAAGGACCACTGCTGAGAAAAAATGCCGAAGGAATTGCATTTGAACAGTGTTGTTGGTCCCTATGATGCGAGAAGGTTTTACCATTATTGTTTCTTATAGATGAGAGTGAGGTACCCACGCAGACGACCTTTGTTCGTCTACCTCTTGTAAAATTACTTGCAATTAAGCAACAAAGTCAGGATGAACTCCTTATCATTTGTTTCTGAAGTTTAACAATAAAATGGACCAAGCACACCGGACAAAGTAACCACATTGCAGTATGCGGTGCAATATTGAGTTAACGAAGCGTGTTCGACTGTACACTCAACAGCACATCAGGATGCTCAAATTCATTTAAAATTCGACGCAATTTCTTCCACATACATAAAAAACACTTCACTCAACTGCGGTCGTATCGAAATATAGTTTATTCAAGTAGTTTGTTGCTTTTTCAAAAATAAAACTTTTCTATTTATTTATTCAAACTTTTTATTTATTTTAAGGCATTATCTACCAGTCAACAGAGAATTATTTTGAGCTCCTACTTTTTTAACCCCCAAAGCAAAAAGAGGGGTGTTATAAGTTTAACGTGTCTGTCTGTGTATCTGTGTATCTGTCTGTGACATCGTAGCTCCCAAACGGATGAACCGATTTTCGTTTTTTCGTGTCATAGATCATTTTCTTTTTTTCCGAGTGTTCTTACCCATGTTTCATGAAAATCTGTTCAGCCTTTCAAAAGTTGTAGCGAAATTAATATTGAAAGTCGGGTTTTTTTTAATTTGTCTAACAAATAAACTTATTTTAATAACATTTCTATTATTTATTTTATTTTCCTAAAAGACGCACGTTAAAGTTAATATCAAAGTTGGCCATGCATCCCATACTTAAGCGACAAAAGACGCACACAAGCACCTTCTGCTTTCAATTTTAAATCAATAAAACAACATTATTTTATTTCGCGACAGAATCCTTACAAGTAAATTTGGAAAAATATTACTCATCTACGATAAAGTTTGACAATGACATAGTTCGTTCGTGGAAAATTCGACGCAAACGGATCACCCTTGACTGTAACCGAATGAGGTTTGTAGTTTTACAACTTCAGTAGCAACCAGCGACCCAATTTACACAGCGCCAAAAATAAATTGTATACGGAACCCTCCTCACGCGAGTTCAACTCGCTTTTGACCGGTTATTTGTCTTTTAGGGCGTCTATTATACTTTTATTTTTATTACATAAACCCTAAGTATATAATATTAATGCGAAACTTAGTTTGTTGCCTCTTCACGCTCTATCTACTCAACCAATTCTCTTGAAATTTTGCATAGACGTAGTTTATATATTATGGAAAAGGACATAGGAATACTTTTCAATAAGGAAAAATGACTGGAAAATTTACGCGGAAATACGGAAATTCTATTACGCGGATAATATTACGCGGATTTACGGAAAATCTACTGTTATTATAAAGAGGTAAGCGTTTGTGAGTTTGTATGTTTGAGGTGGGTAATCTCCGAAACTACCAAACCGATTTCAAATTTTTTTCCATCATTAGAAAGGTACATTGTCCGAGATTGCCTATAGAAATTTCGGAAAATGTGCCTTTCTAATGATGAAAAAATTTCATATTTTATCACAAAATTCCCACGGGAGCGTAGCCCCGGGCAACATCTAATCTAGTATTAAATAAATATATTTTCTTTTCTCAACAGATTCAAAACGAGATCAATGCAACAAGACGGTGGACATTTACGATGACGTCTCCTCGCCCCCTGTCACGCCTGAGAATTTTGGGAGACCTCTCACTTGCACCTACAGGTAATTTGTTTAGGTATTTCGCGATCAAAAGTTTCTTTCGCTATTTCCCAGGTTACAATCTACCCTTGTACCAAATTTCATCGAAGATTTCGTTCAAAAGTTTCTTTCGCTATTTTCCAGGTTACAATCTAACCTTGTACCAAATTTCATCGAAATCTGTTTGGTGGTTTTTGAGTAATGCTCACATAATATAAACTTTCACAATAATAGATATAGAAATTATCAATTTATTTTTAGCTCTTGCGGGCTTGTGTAGTGTAATGGCTAAAATCGAGGATCTTCACGCCCCAGGTTCGAATCCTACTTGGTCTAATGAGTTTATATACTAATCTGGCTTCATATACGTGCACTGCACAACTTGCTTACGATGAAGGAAAACATCGTGAGGAAACCTATGTACTTGAAGACTGTTTATTATTTTAGCTGTGGTATACTATTCGTTTAGCATTTTAGCCACTAGATGGCGGTATACTTAAAAGTCATGTCAGATGCCTTGAATAAAAACTGACAATCTGAGACCTACTCGGAAATGTATATTGAGAATGTCTTATTTAATGGAACAATATTTTTTTCAGATTTCGAGCATTCCGAGGATCCCCGAAGGACTGGATTTTGAGAATCAGATTCAAAAAGTTCAAAGTCGGCACTTTGATCAACGGGACCACATGTCATAAAGGTTATTTGCAGGTATGTATGTCTTAACTTCAACTGAACTGCACTAATTATTTTGTTATGTACCTATAGTTCATACTTCAGTATCGTTTCAAAATAAACTAGTGTGTGTCAGAATGTCTGAGGTATTCGTACAGTCAAGCACATGTTAAGTTACCCAACGTTGGTCTTTACGCGATGGCAATAGCGTCGCATATGTAATGAATTTGTGTGGTTGCTGAAAATGAAACTGTACTTGCTGCACATTTCAATAACAGATTCCTGGAATGCTGCCGACTAACAAACGTTCTAATATAGACGTTTCGCTAACTGGCATCGAAGTTTTGAATTCCATATTCGAAATCTTTTCATTTCTTTGTTTTTTAAAATTGTTAAAATCATACTGGCTGGAATTCAAAGTAAAAGAACGTCATTTAAAATGTTATTCTGTTTTGTTTTTTAATTTTCATATGACTTTTGATTATAGTCGTATAGCGTAAATTTCTGTGACAGTATTGTGTGCGTATTTGCTTGATATTTACATCTCACAATCGAATCAATTCGCAGTGAGACGTAGCTATCCAATCACAGCACGCCTTTCTGACGCAACGACAACCGTACCGCAATGTGATTGGTTCGCTGCGTCTCAATTCGAATCGATTCGATAGTGAGAGGTGAAATGCAAACCCACTTTTCGCCCTCTGGTTCCTTTATAACGATGTCCATTTGAAATAACATTGTTCTAATCGTATTTGAATAAACAGACATTGTTCTAGAACATTGCAAGATAATTTACTTTCGAGTCAATAATTAAATGAAAGAAGTTTATTCTCTTTGCGACCACTCGTGTTTTCATCGCTCCGTCAGTGTACCTACTAGAAAATAAGGCTGTATATCTTCTGTTCCAGGGTGGGAATTTAGTTAGAGAGTTTAGCGAAAGATAGCATAATAATCTGACTACGAGAAGACATATGATGTGGCGTGTGGTTCCGCCATGCAGTTAGTATAAGTTTGTACTTATACTAATAAACTTATACGTATTGATTTTTAACACTGGAAAGGCCATGCTTAGGACACTACCAGACCTGATACAGAGACCATATAACGCATTGGCTGATTGGTCAGGATTATTATAGATATCTCAATTAGTTAAGTTAACACGAATAAGAAGAGCACAGATACATATGACAGGTCTATTCAGTATACTCTTGCTTTCCAAGGGTATTGATCTGCTTTCATATATATATGAAAGCAGAATTTTAAAAATCTATTGGAATGTACTCTCGAAAAATTCTAGAAATCGAGATGGCAATAACACAGTAAATTAGAGCCTAGTTATAACTTGACTAGGGATCAATCACCAAGCACCACATAGAACACTCCAACAGAATGCCGAAGCGGCAACTTCCGAAATTGTAAGTTGTTGCTAACACCAGCTTTAATCTAAAGAAACAAATACAAAAAGTTTCCGCGTCGAAATCGCTCGGCTCCCCGACTAGCCTCCCGGACTAATTGAGTTGTTCGGTTCAGCAATTGATATAATTAATTTTTGAACTTCGCTGACGGGCGAACACTTTCTTAGTGTAAATTGAGCGAGATATTTAGGTTACAAAACTGGAATATTAAATGTTGGAAACATTTTGAGTATGCCAAAACATAATTATAGCGCGGCAATGCTGCCAGTGTCATGGGGACCTATGAGCCAAAAAAAGCAAAAAAATATATCCACAAGAAGCTTCCGAAAATCTTAATCGTATATACGAATTGGGGTGGCCTTTTAGAATAATAAAAATCCTTTTTTTTTTTTTTAGGTAAGTGTGTATATGATTTTCGGAAGCTTCTTGTGGATATATATTTTTTTATCTTTATGACGAAGCATGTTGTGGATACTCTTCTGTAAACTTTTTGTCGAATAAATATATTATTAAATTATGATACAAACTTGCCTAGGTTATGCTAGAGTCTGAAAAACAGAATTATTATTGAGCCCAAAACACTCCTAATTCATAAACGTCTATATTATTTCTACGGGGAAAAATATGTTGTACATTTACCCCGTCAAGAACAAAGATATGATCTGTATTGGAAATTCGCAGCCGCTGATTAAGTTAATATTACTAATTCCATAGTCGTGGGCGTTATTTCAACTAACCGTTTTATTCAACTGTTTTCTATGCTCAACGATTCAACTGGTTTAGTCATAACTGCAAAAGTAGTTGGAATGCCCAACTGGTTTGCTTCCAACGAAGCCGCGCGCGGCGCGAGCGAACTGTAGTGTGAAATAAAAAAACTGTAATTTTTTTTACTGATTATTGTTCTCAACTGTACGAGTCCAATGAAAAAACAAAGCCACGTTGTTAAAACAAAGAAAAACAAAGACAAACACAAAAAACAATAACATAGCCATATTAAACCAGTTGGCAACACCAACTGGTTTAGTAACCAGTTGCTATTTGAAAAAAAAAACAGTTGAGTTTTGTTGGCTCGAATAACGTCAACAACCCGTCACTTCTATTATGATTACATAATGTAAAACAAAGTCGCTCCCGAGTAGAGTGAACTCGACTACTGTGAGCTTGATTTTACAGCAGCACACTTTTGACAACTAATTACTGGATCATTCATCTAAAGCCACGCCTTTAGAGGTGGATTTTAAAACGGTTCGATGCCTTTGATGATAAATTAGAGTTTTGATTCGATCCCAATGCAAATTAGGTAATCCTTTGCGAACGTTTGGGTTATTTTTTCGGGATAATGATTCAAGAACCAATTAAAAATTACTTATTTATATACTTTGTTTAATTGTTTATATTTTAATTTTTATATGTTAGATAGATACAGTGTGGCGCCACCCAGTCGGCTTATCTTTTATTCTTATGTAATGGTGTATAATTTTAATTATGTAATGGTGTCCTCGGAAGACCAGTGCTGTGGCTCTCACCGCAACATTACGATGAGAGGCCTTTTTGGTATACATAAATACGCTCAGGTTGTTAATTTCTGTATAATAATTTAGATTTCAGTTTGTGATATCAAATTAACAATTTTTCTTTCTTTCTATCTTTCTTTTTAAAAACTCGACGAGACAAATTGCAATTTTGCAGTATATCATCAGGAGTCTAATTCATTCCTTAAATTTTGAAAATAATATTGAGATGAGAAAAATCTGTAAACGAGTGTGAATTGAACGAACTAATTTTAATCAATGAGCACGCTACGCAATTTTGATCAAGAATCAATCATTTGATCAAGATCAAATATCACAACTATTAGCAAATTGTTTTTCTTTTTTTTAATTTCCGCTTTCGCGCTGTATACGAAACAATACTGCGTGCCAACGTTGCGTGTGAAGATTTCGTGACAACGATAAAGTTTTTTTTTTTCATCATCTATCGTAGTATCGTGTTATACTAAAGTTTCTGATATATTGTGGCCGAAATGTATAAACATACCGATTCCTAAAATAAGTTTTTTTTTACAAAAATGTAATTTTTGACACAAGCTTTTATTATCAGGGAGATCTTATTGCATTCAATGTGTGACAAAAAATCGTGTCACATAAAATACCTCACTAATAAAACCTTTTACTTCTGGATCTGCTGTTTCAATGGCAATTATAATAAAGTTTGTTTGTTTGTAAACTCATTATTGCATGAAGAAAACACATACGGAGAAACCAGTAAAATTAAGAAAGAGCGTACAAAGGCGGACTTGTCCCAGAAAGGGATTTCTTCCAGGAATTGTTTACCAAAAAATAATATTAGAAACTGATTAGTAATTTTCTCTACAGATAGTCGACGGGAACGCAAAAACGGACGTGTCTAACAGGAAAGAGCCGGGCCTCTTCTGCGGCGAAATAGAACAACCACAGACCTTCATTTCGGAGACGAACTTCGTGAAGATCGTCTTCCACGCGGATAACTTCACTGATCAGACCTACTTCAGCTTTGATTCTAGGTGAGGATTCTTTCAATATTATGAGTTAATGAAGCAGTGATCTCCGTGGCGTAATAGCCACGTCTGTCCGCTATCTGGAGGTCTTGGTTTCGATTCCCAAAGCGGGGAAAAAATTAACAGTTTAGGGAAACAAACCAAAATAGAACAAGCGAGAATCTAACCTGATCGTTTTGGTACAGAGAACTATAATTAATGAATGAACTATAATAAGAATACTATGGCATATTGTTTTTTTTTTTTTTTGAAGGGCTGAGCAGCAGTTTGAGGTGTATCTCCGGTACGGGCAACATCCTGAACTCTATCCCAATAGGAGAGGAGAAGTAGTCGCAGGGTATGTACCTGATTTAAAATTACATAAATTTCTATCATTTATAATTTTCTATCTGTCAGTTATTACATTTTTAGTCTCTTTTTTATGTTTGCCTTTAACGGTGATATGAAAGTGTAATCGATAAATTTATAGCTAGATCTCTTGATTGTTCAGATTTTTCACCCTTTCTATTATAAATTTAAAACTAGATAGGTACATTTTGAAATCAGCTTCATTAAATTACTTTATTATTCATACTATCTTGATGTATGTAGTATTACGTATCTTGATGTATATTTACGTACGTTTTGTACATTTTGCTTTTTTTGTGTGTGTGTGTGACAATTTTCAATAATTTTATTGGAAATACAACTTTTTTTTAATTTTATTTATTCATTCAAATTTTGATATTTATTTTATTATATCCGAATGATCATATAATTTACAGTTTGATTCAATCACGCATCTTCAAAGAAAATTTACGATATACGGGTTAACGTCAAATGATAATCTTCAAATTACGCGAGTTCGAATTTTTGTGCTTTATATTTTTAAATATTTGAGTGTAATGGCCAAGTTTGTGAAAATATTAAGTGATCTTTTTTTTTCTTTTTTTTAGCTTGTCAATGTTGGGTAAAGGCCTCCTCTCACTTCTTCCACAAATCTCTGTCGTAGGCAGCAATTGCCCCTCAGGAACCCATCAATATCATCCCGCCATTTCTTCCGCGGTCTCCCTCTGCGCCTTTTTCCTTCTGGCTAGGGTAGCCAGTCAGTTATTAATTAAATTTTAAATAAACTCTTATGGAAATATTTAACTTTTGCTTGAGTACAAACTTGAAATAACAACTCAAAATAACATGTATGTTTTATCCGAATGTTTGTCGGCGCGAAATCTCGGAGAGCAGATAGAGTATATTTAAAAATCCGGTGACATGCTCGAAACACTTGTGTTAATTTCGTTTTTTGTTACTGAGATACAAAATGTGGAATAATTTCGAATAAACGAAGTGAGTAGTGATATTTTCCTGTTTAAAACAATAAATCTATATATACGTATACAACTCTTGCGTTACTGGGTGACTGACTGACAGACAACGCACAGCCGAAACTACTGGGCGTAGAAAGCTGAAATTTGGTGTGTAGTTTCCTAGGACAGTGTAGAGGAGCATTAAGAAGGGGTTTTGATTTTTATTTATTTTTACATAACCTTCTGAAATTCATCCAAATATTCTCACAATCTTTTATTTCTTCCATTATTTTTATATCGTAGTATATAAAAATATTCTTAAAATTTTTTTTCATAAGGTCTTTGAATTTCTGACATTCATAATGCCTTGCATAAGGGTTTCCTGTAATTCCCACGGGAAACGGATTTTTAGTCACATACGAAATTGTGGACAGAAGCTAGTGAAATATAATTTGAGACAAAATTTACGGGGAATCTGTTGGCATTTTCAGTTTGTTTATTGAAACGAGAGGAGCGAGTATTATGTTACCCTTTGAACTGGACAGAAACAAATAATTTAAATATAATAAAAGAAAAGTACGTGAAATAAGAGACGCTGGTTCAATTGGTTTTATTTTTTTTTCAGATCGTTTCGATTGTTTCTATTTTTTTTATAAATTGTAACTGATACAAGGATGTTTTTGCCAACTAGTTTTATTGACATCAAAAGCTATTGAATCAATATTGAAAGTATTGACCTAGATTTCCATCATATCAATAAAGTGGACACATTTTTTAAAATACTAACCAAAATCGACAAGTTAAAACCATTTTGATGAAAAATAGATTTATTACTTAAATATCATTAAAACATATATATTATATAGCACTATGTCTGCGAGCTGCGAGCACGACTACTGTAAAGTCTTTAAAACGTCAGCATTATTAATTAAAAAAGGATTCGTGCTAAGCCGTTAATCCTTACATATTATAAAACAAAGTCCTCTGCTGCTGCGTCTGTCTGTCTGTCTGTTCGCGATAAACTCTAAAACTACTGTGCCAATTTTCATGCGGTTTTCACCAATAGGTAGTGTGATTCCTGAGGAAGGTTTAGGTGTGTAATTTATTATGTTTTTTACGAGAGCGAAGCCGAGACTGACAGAATTTAAAAAGCATATTTTAAACCACCATATAAATAGTCAAATTTCTCCATTTTACAAGGCAAAAAAACGCATGACTTACCTTTTGTATTTTCACGCAAACATCGACTTTTCATAGAATATCCATGCTGTGCTTAAAGAACTGGGACAGGTTGGGTCCCACGAGAGGTGTACAAAAATATGAAAAGGCTGCTTGAAAGAGGGATGTGTCATCGACATCATAAGGAAACTTGCAAAAATAGGACATAATATATTATTGTATTGTTGTCATTTGAATCGTTATTTATATTAAACTAGCTTTTGCCCACGGCTTCACCCGCGTTTATTACGTGCGTCCCACACAATCTCTCACCCCCTTTTTGAAGGGGTTGAGGGTTAATTTTCACAAAAATCTGAAACACATATTCATTAATTTCAATTTCAATATTCATTAGAATCCAAATTTTCAAGTTATTAACTTTAACGGTGTAGAACTTTCATATAAAAGTTTTTCACCCCATCCACCCCCTTCGGGAGTTTGATGTTTATTACAAAATCATCTTATTCTACAAATTCGTCCGCTTGTTCAGATATGATACCACAAATGAATAATAATTTATTATATGAAAATTACATTTATTTTTCCTATTCGTCATCTGTGGGCAGTAAAAGGAAACATAGGTAAACAAGACATCAACAAACTATCCACTCTCACTAAGACATAACCGATCACAAAATAAATCAGTCGGAACTCGCCAATTACTTAGCGGCTTATCCTTGAATGTCGCCGAATCATTTTGCGCCCCAAATGGCGGGCACTCGGGCACTACGTGACCAAAATGGCGGATAAATCGTACGACCGCCTGGCCGCCATTATTACCACCCTGAGTTATAGCCGGTAATCTACTGCGAATTAAAGTGAGTGACTGACGACTGGTGATACTATTCGTTTCTTTATGATTAAGTACTACTTCTATACGTCTACGTCTTTGGCATATTGTATTGTGAATTGTCTGTTAGTTAGTTTTGCTTCACTTTTCACTCTTATGGAGTTTGAAGCTATGGTTGTCCAGTTGCTCTGACGCCTCCTATGATGAAAAGGTCACAGGGTAAATTCTGAACATGAGTTTGTCGTCGAATCATTTTCCTTCAGAAATGGCCGCTGTCTTCTAGTAATCCGGGCTCGGGCATCACGTGATAAAAATGGCGGATCAATCGCGCGTCGAATCGCGATTATTTTCACTCGTGAGATAGTCGGTAATCTGTATACTTAGTGCAAGTTTCTACACTATGGTTATTTCTTCCTTTTTAATAATCACTTATGTATGTACCTAGTTGTTTTTCTCACTTTGCTCACTTTTGTTGTTTTTCTATAGACTTGGTTCGTTTCCAGTGTTGGTAGTTATCAAGATTCTAAGGTAAATTCTTGCTTCAGTTTATATTCTTTATATTCTTGAATGAACTGCATATTTTAATAGAATATATTAAGAATTTTCGACATTATCTTTGACATTTTGCGTTTGTCTGCGCAGGTTAAAGTCAACGTCAAAGTTGATTGGTGCAAATTTCATCCAAATCGGTTCAGCGATTTAGCCGTGAAATCGGAACAGACAGACAGATATACAGACATACAGACAGAATTTTGCATTTATATTATTATTATGGAAAGTATGGAATATTAGTATGGATATCATAAATATAAGAATATTCATAGACATACTGCTTTATAGAATCATAGCGAAACCAATAACAGCTCACTTTATCTGTTTACTGACTTTTTTTGTTAAATTATGATCAACGCGCATATTTTTCTTTAATTTTGAAACACACAAGGAAAACAGAGTGGAGATCAAAATATATGTAATAACGACGAATAATGAATGCATGAATACGTTAATAAAATACAAAAACATCGAAGCACCATCTATCATCGTCTGTTTTGCTTCCAATTTGGATGTATCATTAATCTTATCTTTTATTATGCTAATACAAAGCAGACAACGTCATTAAGATCCGAATGACGGACACAAAACATTTTCGCGTTGATGGCTGCGCCACCTTGAGTCTCATGACGTTTATCGATAAATTATGACATTTTGTTTTAAATAAAACCTGCGTAGAACAGGGTTAGGTCTGTTTCCGTGAAATAGTGTTTATGCTTTGGTGAAAAGGCAAATTGGTACAAAAGTGTAACTTAGACTACAATACGCTCATTCTGAGTGTGCAGCGCGACTTTACTATTTACATCTCACGATCAAGTAGACTCGCAGTGTAACGCCGCTAACCAATCACAGTGCGCCATTGTGACGCAACGACAACCACACCGCATTATGATTGGTTCGCTGCGTCTCACTTCGAATCGATTCGATGGAGAGAAGTGATATGCAAACTCGCACTTTGTTGCAACTGTTGTGAAACAGTGTGCGAAGTCCGAGTTTTTCGGTTACTTACTCAGGTAAGTAACCGTAAAACGCTCAGATGATAAGACTAATCAGTAAGAGAATGAAAATAGTTTATGTGGTTATTTCGTAAAAGTTCATTATTGTAATGGAAACATCAAAATTTTCCATACATTGATTAGACGTTTACACATGAAATATTTGACAAAATTAACTCAAAAATATGCTTGTGATTTTGCAACCGGCCCCCCTTATATCTAGCCTCTTTGAGGTCCTATTGTTGCCTATCAACAGCCAAGGTTATGTGTAGCTTAATCGCCTCGTACGACACCCATGGGATACATACCACCTGCCGAAGTAGGGTAACAGATTCATAATCATTTTCCCAAAGCAAATAATTTTTCTAGCCCGGGAGATTATGTATCATAATTTTATACGACTTAATTTCCAAGTTTCTTTTATAAATTCATATTTATACTGCCGTTGTTTGTTTTTGCTAGTAGTTTGTACCTTTGGTAAATATCATCTAATTTAGAATATGACGTGAAAAAGTGTCTGTGAACGCCTAATTTCTGAATAAATTATTTGATTTGATTTTTTATTTGAGATAAATAAATAATTTTTTTTAAAAATCGTGATACAGCTCACGTCTAGTTCGATGGCGAGATGGCTGGAAGATGGACCAACCAATTGTTCTTTGTTATTTGTTTGTAAGAAACTGTCAATAAATATTTTTTTATTTATTTATTACCCTAATCCAAGGAAAGGGTTTCGGGCATATGCCTATATATGTAATGCTGGCTCCATACTGTCATCAATTATTTTCTCAAACTTAGACAGACTCGATATACATTGCTGGTTTTTCATTGCGGTAAATAAAAGCACTCATGCTAACTATGCAATGTTCACGCATTTGCGTTTGTCTGAGGTCAGCGACAGTTCGTAACTGGAATAATATTTTTTATTACCTATTATTGTCCAAAGAGCTGAATGGATATTTAATATATCGTTAGAATCGCCTTAACTGCTTAAATGTTCTTAGACTCTAACAAAATCCAATAATATTATTTCAGTTAACTTTCAAGCACTGTTTTCTTCAATTAATTTCTCGTTTAATGTAAATTTCTTTTTCGTCTTTTCTATTAATAATTTTTCTGATAATGTTGTTGCAGATCCTACTGCGAGCGAGTGTTCAGAGACTGCAGACTGCAAACGTGCTATGTACAGTCCGCAGCGTACCCTGGTGTCTATCCGAGAAATTTACATTGCAGGTAATGCTTGTCTTAAAAACTACATGAGTTTGCCAAGTATCACAGTTTTAATAGCTAGGTTGACTCATCGAGCTACTCAAATTCATAACAAAATCATCGTTATCACTGCCACTTAGGGAAGCTTTTAGTGTAACTTGACGGTCGACTGTAGCTGGTAGCATTACTCTTCTTATCTAACATCTATGCTTTTAAATGTATTACCTTATGTAGCCTCATTGTATACAAATAAGTATATTGATTGATTGAATCTAATACATACTCGATCAAGACGTAGTTTCATTGAAATAAATTTGTTTGTTTTTCTGTAAATTTGTCTGGTTAAAAGCATAACAATATGCCAAATGGAATTGTCTCTTTAAGTTCCCCCATGGGCTAACTGCACACGGGTTGCATACTTTTGACCAAAAATGCAAGAAGACTACTATTAAGGATCATACAACAAACTGAAAATATATATAATTTTATAATATATATATATAAATTTATAATTTTGGAACCGAATTCATTATTGTTTTATGATTCATTCAGGGCATTAATAGCACCAATGTCAACTGTAAAAGTTCTTTTTACATAGGTAAAAAAATTGTAAATTGAGTCGGCTTTTTAGACTAATTCGATGCTTGTGAAATAAATGTATATTTATAATTTAAATCGCAATTGCATAAAGTTGTATCTTTTCATTGTAATTAATGCGACAGTCGTAAAAACTTCGAAACGAAAATAACCAATAAATACCGCCAAAGGGCACAGGATCAGTGTACAAAGTTGAAACATATTCGTTTACTTACAAAAAGAACGATGCCAGCCCAAGGCAATCATTAAAATGTTTATTGCTCGACTTGTTAAAATAGCTGTAATAAATATGTTAGCTTGTTTACCTGAAGGTTTACCCCTGTTTGGTATTGTTTATCTTTTTTTTGTTGTTTAAAACTTGGGAATTTTCGGATACTGTAAACATTATTTGAATAAAATAAAAACACGCGACTTTTATTTTATTCACAGAAGTATTTTGAACTTCGGTGAATAAAATAAAAGTCGCGTGCTTGGTTTGATTTTTGAATGTCTTCAATTACTCAAATAAGTACTTTACTCCAAGTCGGAGTTGGTTAGATTGTTTCGACCGCTGCGGCCGCGCTGTCATTACGATACGTCAATTTTCTTGAGGATGAAATCATTTCCAAAATTAATCATTTATAAAATTGACATTACCACAGTACCTACAGATTACTCGTAATTATTTTAAAGTCAGATAAGTGTAAAACTATTCTTATCTTTATTAAAATTTGAAACATTGTTTTGGTAGCGCGGCTGCAGTGGTCGAAACGCTCTTGAGAAACACATGGTGCGAACGCTTTAGCATCTCGCGCATTCGCGGCAGTTTTCATGTCAAACAAACAGACAAACAAACTACAAGAATGTCGTCTTTATTAGTTCGGCCACGTTTTGTATAGACCAACAATTTATATTGAGAACAAATATCTGGCTTTGCCACTTCCAATGCGCCAGCATCAGCTTCATTATCCTCACAGCGGTGGTCGTGTAATGGTTAAGACTGCCTGTGGATCTAAAGGTCTTAGGTTCGTATCCTACTCGTGCCATAGAAGTTTGTATACCAATCTGACTCACATAGTAGTTTTCATAGACCACCACTTGCTTCCGGTGAAGGAAAACATCGTGAGGAAACCTGCACACTGGCACCTGACAGTTTAGTTCACTAGTGTTCATGCGACTACCTGCCAATAAATGACCTTAAGTAGTCGTAAAAGTCACGTCAAATGTCTTTAGGCGACTTGAATAAAATCTGACATCAGTGTTAGCAATAACACACTCGATATGATGATGTTGATGATATGATCAAGCAACGTCTGACAAATATTGATGGCAAAAACCGAGCGAAGGTGCCTATATAGCAATGTAATGTAATGTGTATGCCCCTGTGTATGACATAGGTATATCTGCAACAATATCTCCATTCAGATTAACTTACCATCTTTGTTCATAGATACCATCTGAACACCCGTCTCCCTTACATCAAATTGTACATCGAAAATGAAGAATTTAACATTGACGGCCAACGGTGCGAGAACATCATGACTTGCCCTATGAGACCTATCACATCAGGTAAGGAATGTCGCCCCGCCCTAAAATAGGCCCTCACACGCATGCCTTAACAGCTGATAGGCAGTAATAGAGTCCCCAAAGGTAGGTAGGTCGTCCGTTTTGACGACCTCGGTGGCGCAGTGGTAAGATTCTTGCCACTGAACCGAGAGGTCCCGGGTTCGATCCCCGGTCGGGTCATGATGGAAAATGATCTTTTTCTGATTGGCCCGGGTCTTGGATGTTTATCTATATATGTATTTGTTATAAAATATAGTATCGTTGAGTTAGTATCCCATAACACAAGTCTCGAACTTACTTTGGGGCTAGCTCAATCTGTGTGATTTGTCCTAATATATAATATAATATTTGTCCAAAGAGAGTCGACATCAGCCGGTTATAAAGCGTAGCCAAATCTTCAAAATTTCACGGCTATTTATTTTATGCGTCACAGTTCCGAATGTAACGGAGAACACGCAAGGACCTGAAAGAGAGATACGCTTTATAATGAGATAAGGAAGTAACTATGTATAAAATAGTTCGCATTTTAATTGTCAAGCGTGAATGTGTAACTAAGAAGTGTAGTGTTAAGTTCATATTCATAGTTTGCTATGTAGTCTAAAGATGTTCCACGTTTTTATTATGTGTTTGTCTAAGTAAATTTATAGGTATAGTCTGCCACAGAGAAATCTGACCCCCTAAGAGATGGTGTTCAAGTCGCGGGGGGGTCAGATTTCACTGTGGCAGACTGTTCATACTTACCGTCGCATTTGTGTGAGTGTAAGTGTGCAAGCGAATATTTTGCGGTTTTTAATTTATGTATGGACATTTGTAAGTCACACGATATAGATTGTAAAGTAAAACTAAATTCATAGCAAACAACTCAATTATGTCTGCCAAGTTAGATTAGATTAATGTTTATTTTCAAAAGTACAAGAAGAAAATTGCATAAGGCGTTTATACGCAACAACAGCAACAACAGACATGTACACATAACGCCACAGAAATCTAAATATTTAATAGATGAGGCATAATTTGGTTGTAGCCTGACTTATGTCAATAAATATATATATATATATATATATATATATAGCCTGTTATATATCAATAAAACAGATGTCTTAAGGCGTTATTTACCCGCCCCAATTATATTCAAATTCAATTCATTCAATTCATACAACAATTCTGTACTCAATTTAGGCTGATATACATCACTTATTGACGTCAAAAAAATTACTTAAACTAAGTCTACTGCCAGCTTCCAAAGCGCAAGTGAAGAAGAAGCGGTGCAACAAACTTCACCGCAGCCTTTTCTCCAAAGACGTCAATTAACAAGTACAGGTCTTATATATATATTAAACATATACATATTAAACATATATAACAATTTATTTTATTTATTACCGAAAAAGAAAAAGAAAATTTACAGATTATGTCACACGTACATAAAAAATATTAGTAGAAAGTAATATAGTTTTGCATTATTTAAAAAAATACAGTATGTTTACAGTCGACTGAATTGATTTTGGTGGTCATCGTTTTTGATTTAGTCAACTGTAAATACTTGTGTAATGGAAAACTATAATACTACTTTCCAATTAATTTTATTTAATCGACTTTAGTCGATTATCTAATTAAGTGAGAAGTGAATCGCGAACCCTTCGCCCTCTGAGGGGTTAGTGCGGGTTAGCATTTCACTTCACACCATCGAATAGATTCGAAGTGAGACGTAGCGAACCAATAACATTGCAGTGTGGTTGTCGGCGCGTCACAATGGCGCTGTTTTATTTCTAATCTATTCAATGGTGAGAAGTGAAATTCTAATCCGCACTTCGCCCACTGACCCCTTAATCGCTTCGTTAGATGTCCAGGGGAGTATTTGAAGACGTCCTATTCAAGGATGGAAAACACACGCCATTTCTAACTTATATTTTATTCTTATTTCTGTGTCCAACACAAATTTACAGAACGCGAAAACTTTTGCCCGAAGAAACTTGGCACTTTACCACCGGGAACTTTAAGCTCGTATTTCACTCACCCAAAACAAAAAGCCTATTTTTTGCCTAAAGTAATTTAATTGGGCATGTATCAGGCCTCAAAATAAACGTGATATAAATATATTTTATTTTATTATGCAGCTTTTCTGCGACGTCGTAATTTTTATGTCTTCACGAAGCATCTGTAATGTTTTGGTTTTATGATTGTGAATTATGTGTTTGTGTTTACAAAATATTTAGGGTAGCCCTTGGTTGAATATACTTAATGATGAGGAATATTTATTGTAATGTTATTTACACACATTTCTACCTTTAATGACTATGTGTTCTTCATATTATTATTTTCTTATGTTATAGTTCCATCGATTATCAAACGATGACTTTGCCAACGTCAAGGTTGAGAATAGCTATCACTATAGTAAAAATTTACCTAAATGTTACGAGTATAATATCAATACTGTACTGTACTGTACACTTCGTAAGATTTTTGCAAAAATGTAATTTTTGACACAAGTTTTTATTATTGTCAGAGAGATATTATTGAATTAAATGCGTGACAAAACAATTATTTCCATGGAATAAACCGTTGAGGAGTTTCCTCGTCGGAAGCCATTCCTAGGTACACCATCAGATCACGCTTACCATAATAATGCAGCGACATCCAAATAAAACCTGTCTACAAACAAAATTTCAGCGCAATCGGTTGAACATACTTCCATACTTTATAAGTTAAATAGTAACTTGTAAAAAGTACATACTCAGGAATAATGCAGCTTTCTACTTGTAGAATAATTTTGAGAATCGCTTGAGTAGAAAGACCTCAAAAAAATTTGCCTGCAGCCTCAGCCATTTCAACTATCTCCAAGCTAAAAATTACATCAATTCTGTATTTCGTTTTGACGTGAATGAGTAATGAACAAACTAAAGTGTTTGCTTATTACTCATGTTATTGATCACAGTCGTTATATGAGTAAGAATTGGTGTGATTGGTTGTTCGAAATGAAAGTGCCATAAATATATAATGCATTAAAATTTATAATATTTAACATTAATTCAGTACCCCGTATAATTATAATATGAATTATCATATAACAGTTTTCCTAGAATGCGAGGGATTGAGTAACCTTAGTACCTAATATATAATTAAATTCCACGAAGATAGAAGCAATAACAATTTCGCTCCACTTCATGAAAGCACTGATTTCCATTTTGTAATTTAATACGTGTTTCTATCATCAAATACATATTTGTATATGCATAATCATGCCTTTATGACAATAATGTCGAAGCCCAGGCTCCAACGCCTTAAGGCTGAAGAGGCTGAAGAAGATTTTGTGAATGCGCTTAGATTATATATCAAATTCTATATAATATCATATTCTATGTAATATATAATATAATATCTTATATATAATTCTATATTATATAATATCAAATTCTAATCATTTATTTACGCGTGCCATTGGTTTTGGGGCGTCACAGCCGACATAAAACGACAAACATGCAATGATGAAAGAGAGAAATAACACATTAAATGCTGGCTTGATGTCGTCAAGGATGATATGCGTGACAATGACCGTGCGAAGTGGAGACGAAAAAGTAGGAAAGCGAACCCTGGGCTCCGAGGCTAAATGACAGATAGGAACCGGGAAAAAGCGCTCAGATGAAAGAGAGAGATATTAAATTCGAATCAACTGTCTCAGTTAGACCCTCCGTAGCCCTTGTACTATTGAAAAAATATACCGCAACTGATGCGTACAATGTCCGTTTTGTTATATAACTCTGCAATATAAGTATTATTGTTGTTTTATGTATTAACTACCATCTGTTTGCCGTAAATTTTATTATTAAAATATTAAAGTATCATAAACATTTTCGAATAATCATTATGATTACGTCATCTTCCTTCCTCATCATTCTACTCTACACATCTGTTGGCAATTTGTATCACGTTTACCTTTTTGTCCAACATGGTACTCGTACGCACAATTGATTGTGTGTGACGCACATCACAATCCTACTAGACATAGGGTACACTTTATTCCGCAAAAACCTGTCGTCCCCGTGGTATTTGCGAAAAACTTGTAGTTTAATATAGGTGGCGCCAAATACACGTATTATAACTTTGCAATAAAAAAAAACTAGATAGCGCTGTGTGTATTTTAAATGCGCTATATTTTATTCCAATTTAAGCGACTGTTTGCTACATTCGTATATATATATATATAGAAGAATAATAAAATATTTATCCCGCAGGTTCTGAAAACTGCCCATACGACTATATAAGGATATATGATGGGAAGGATGAGTCGGCGTCAGTGATAGGCACCTTCTGTGGAATGGGCAAATTCCCCTACTCCATCATAGGGACTTCCCAGGATCTCTTCGTGGAGTTCGTCAGCTCACCTGCAGGTTAGATATTCCTAGTAAAATACCTTACTGTTGAAGGGCCTATATAGATTTGAAATAGTTATCAATATTACCTCTAATAACCACCATGTGATTTGTGTAATGTATATAATAGTATATACAAGCACACAAAGTAGATACTAAAGAAAACATGGATTTCTTTTCCAACCGTACAAATACTTAGAAGTAGATTTGTTTTCCGAGGGCTTTTTCAATGGTTTTCGTCTGCACAATACAGCGCACGGTATAACTAGATTTTATTTTTTACCTAACGAGATGAAAATATTTTGGTCTCGAACTGAAATCCCCCCCTTGGGACAGTACTCTTATACTCACATCGAGGCCGATAATCACTCGTCAGAATGATTATCATCTCTTTTTGTTTTACAATATTGTCATTAGCAACATAGTTCAAAAAGTAGGTACTTCGTTTCGTTGTTTCCATAGTTTACTTTATCAACTTCACGCTTCACATGCTTATGACGTAATATTTCTGCCACCAGGCCCACTGCTGAACACTGGTTTCCATTTCAACGTGGGCAACTGGCCTGGTCACGTGGAAGCTCCGGGGTCCAGAGTAGGCACATGCGATTGGCTACTCACAGCAGAGTCATTAAAGAAGTCAGGAGATACAGAAGGAATATTCTTGTCTGTGGCACACTGGTACCCGCCCCATACGTCGTGCACCTATCTGATGCAAGGATTCCCTGGGCAAGTTGTGAGGCTGTATTTTCCAAGGTAAGATTCTATTACCATTGACATAGAGACCATTTTTGAGCAACGATATATGATGATATATGATGCATTTCCATTTAGTGTTATTTATTAGTGTCAAAAATGTGTCAATCTTTATTAAATAACAGTCTGCTAATTCAGCTAGTATTTAAACATTCTAAATATAGTGAATAGTTACTCTTTTCAATTTTATCAGCTTCCGGATCAACCGAATAGAATCTCCAATAGTTCCGTGGACCGGGGACTGTGGGGAATCCTTGACTCTTTACGACGCTCCAAGACCTGATGATGCGAGGATCATTAAGACCTTCTGTGACACGTTCAGTAGACCGATGGAGAAGCACGACTTTGTGTCTACTGGAAACGCTATGTTCGTCAGATTCGAGAGCAAAACCGGCAGTTATAGTGGGTAAGCATACTTAATTTCCACATTTCTGTAGATAACCAATTATGTTGGTGTGCCAATTTATTTCTCATAAATTTCATATACATTGATATTTATTGATACGACTCTAGGTTCAAATTCCACATTTTTTCTTTTTCCTTATGAACTTTTCAACTTAGTGATTAATTGTTATATTCGTCGTATAAAACATCATATTTATTTACGCTTTTGTCTCGATATCGGCTGAAAGATTATTGTGTGCTACATATTTGATTTCATTTATATTCAATACTTCGAAGAAATCATGTTAATTATGAATGAAACATGTAATACCATATCCACTGAAGAAATATTACCATAATCACCTTTGAAATCGTAACCTTTCTTCCAGATCATCTCTTTACTACTGGGCTCACTATGACTTTTTCAACAATACCCGATTCGGAGAACCGGTTCCCAACACCGCTTGTGACGAGGTCATTGCCTCCTGGAAGCAGAGAGCTGGTCGATTGAGGTCTCCCCTTAATACCTTGGTCTATAAGCAAGCCCCTGTGGGAGAGGATGTCCATTGCTTGTACAGATTCGTCACTGACAAACGAATCTATGCCAGAGTCATCCTGACAATCCTCAGCGTCAATTTTAAAGTAAGTGTGTGGCCTGGAACTTTTGTTATTTGTTGAAACAAGAATTTGTTATTTCAATTGTTTTTATGTAATGGTAATGCTTACCACAGGAATAATTTTATGAATTATATGTTTTTAATTAATGCTCTTTTTTTTTTTTCAGGAACATCCATACACACCAGTGTCATGCCAAAACTGTTACGAAGACCGTGCCGATAAGTTGATAATTTGGGAACCAATACCAGGAAGAAAGTCTGTCAACTCATCTATAGGAGTTACAACAACCCCTCTACCCTTACATTTAGCAGTCCAACGTTCTCTTGGCTCATGTCTTTGTGCTAAACATGCTAACACCGTGTCTCGAGCAAGACCATATAGAGTTGTTTCCTCAGGTGAAACTCTAAATCTTCAATTAATTGTAGACAATGCTCATGCCGCAGCATCATATTTCAAAAATCCGTCACCACTTTTTGAAGCTCGATATGAATTCGTTCATGGCCCGCTGTGTGGGCCTGCCGTTCTTGCAGCAGCTTCAGATGGTGAAATAGTTTATCCACATCTAGAAGCTTTAGGTTACACCGAGCCACCTAAACGAATTCAATGTATATGGGATCTAGAAATTGAAGAAAAGAGAGACATATGGCTGCATTTTGATAGCATCAAGTTTGCTTCCCGTCATTGTGAGGATGGAAATATTCAGATATTTTTGCCTGGGAGAATTGAGCCTTACTTATCTATTTGTGGTGGTAATGTATCTGAAACTGATAAATTGCCCATCTTATCTGCTGGTGAACTCGGATTTGAATCTTTAGATGATCCATTAGTAATGGAGAAGGAAAAGACACGATCTATCCGTATTGTTTTCATTGGTAGTGCGTCACCAGCACGAGCTGCGTTCAAAATTGCCTGGACGGGATTATTCCATTTGCCTAAAAACTCAGATGGAACTCTGATGACTTCTCGATTAACTGATGGTGAAGTCAAAGCAGACGGTCACGGCTGTGATTTCATATGCCCTGGAGAAGAAGCGCTCTGTATTCCAGCCAGGCTAATTTGCAACGGGGTTATGAACTGTCCAAATATTACTCGCACATCAGGGGAAAGGAAGTTCTGGACTGCAGAGGAAAAGCGAGCTAGAGAATCGTATTCAGAGGACAGCTTAAGGCGGCTTGGTTATTTGGATGTGCTAAATGGGATACCTTTAGGGCAGTTGCATGATGAGGCACCAGAGTTATGTGCTGGAGTGAGAAGTGTTGTTGGGGGGGATTGGACTGCGCCAGCTTTAGGAGCTGCATTAGCGGTTGCTCTGGGTATTTGCGCTTTGGCTGCTGCTTGGCGTCTGTGCTGCCGCAAAAGGTCGCCAGACGAAGAATCTTTGGATTACTGACATGCGGCCCGCGGTGCCCACGCACCGCCCTCTCTCCACTCGCGGTCGACGTCCAGGGACCTGCCCCTGGATTGGAGTCTACATTGACAGCCGCTGTACCGAGCGCCAGAATCCTCACTTGTTGATTATTAAAAAGTGGATCTCCACTTTTGCTCAATGAACCATTTTGTTGTCATTTATCGAAGTGAAAACGTTACTACGTCACCCATTCAGTGTTACTGTCTTGATGCACAAGCTTGAAGCCGTTCACGAGGGTTCAATTATTGTAATGTTGGCGCTCAATGAATAATTGTAATTACTGTATATATTACAACTTGCTCTGTATCTGAGCAACATTAATTACTATATGCTTCAAACGAATCATATGGGTTAGGACAAGGTGATAGTAGCCAAATATTAAGCAATTTATCAGTTAGGTAATTATAACGTAATTTTATATGAATATACTTTTCTCAATGGACGTAATTGAGGAAAAGAAAACGGAGAAACCATTGTTGATTGTTGTATTACAAAATATTGAGAGTGCAGAATGGAAACTCTCAAAATTGAATATTGATTAAAATAATTTTATATATTTTACTTAATTATGACGTACAACAATCCATGAATTGAAACTGTTACACATTTTAATGGTTACTGCTAAAGCTGTTATGCTGTACAATTCAGTTCATACTTTGTAATAATTACATATATTGATTGCCATCTACTAAACCTGATGTTTTATCGATATTTTTAAACAAAAGCATTCATTCTGATTTGGTCTGCTTTAACTGTAATCTGGAATTTCTAATATTCTTGTTTAAAACATTTCTAAATATTCAACTGTGGATAAAAAAAATGTTTTTTTTTTTTATTTAAGTTTTATATCCTGCACTCTCGCCATTTTGGTGTTGTATTCACGAGAAATTGCTATGTTAACTGCAACAGGCGCTTGAAAAGTGCACGTTAATTGAAATAAATGAAAGATTGCAGTTAATTAGGTGTGCTATTTCTTATATGCAGTTTTTAATGAAATATGTTTCAATTATGCATAGTTCATCTTCAACGTTCCAATCTTTTTTTACCAATATGAAATATAGATAAATGTATTAACATTCCATAATAAACTTTACTAGTTTTGATTGTGCGAATGTGTTTTTTAATACGGAAGAATAATAATGAGGATCACACATTTCAAAACGCATACAAAACACATATACAAAGTCAAAGGTTACCTTTAGACTTAAAAAAGTCATATAAAAAATTGTAACATATGCTGTATTGCTGTGACCATACTTTGCACCAAATATATAAGATCTGATGCGAGGTGACCATTCCTATTGTTTATACGGATGCCCGGTTTAACTCATGTAAATCATTGAGACGATCTCTGTGGCGCAGTGGTAAAGTGCTTGCCTCTGAACCGAGAGGTCCCGGGTTCGAGAGGACCCCGGTCGGGGTCGGGTCAAGATGGAAAATGATATATATATATATATATATATATTTATTTTTCCAGTTATCAAAATCATCTTTGAAAACTTTTGACTGAAATATTGAAATATTATTTAAGTCCGATACGATGATACAATCAACAGCACAACAAGTTACCCTGCATGAAACTCTATGGTGCGGTAATAACGACAAGTTTGAAATATGAATTTGGGTAGGTTGATGTGCTGTTGACTGTACACTATTATTATGACGTAGCATTTTTGTTTAAGTTAGATTATGAGGAGTTCAAAATGTGAAAATATTATTCATTTCATATGTGTAATTAGCAATGTTTAGCTCACTTGATAATTTTAGCAGTAAAATTTCTAGTAAATTTCAATTTTTATAATAAGTTATAACTATTTATTAAATATTCAACTTTCACAAGTAAAATTTCACGCCATACCTTTGCCATACCAAAACTACCCTTTGCTGTAAATACTTGTTAATATTAAGAATGTTATTAACGTAAGGCCGAAATGATTTCCCGAAAATAAATCCGTTAAATGCGTTTGATGGGGAAATCTTTTTGGCGGTAATTTAAGGTGATATTCGCACGACATTTAGTGTGTTAGTAAAATGCAATAATTTGTGCTGATGTGGATAAAATAGTGATTTCCTTTTAGTGTAAAACTACTGAAATCAGTACAGTCTGAAAACAAAATTCAATTGTCTATATGCTCAATTAGAATATCACCTCTTGTAAACTAATCACAAATGGATTTTTGAACTGCATTTTCCTAAGTTGTTATAAAAAAAAACCGGCGCAAAATAGACTAATTATGGAAGAATTTTCGGAGTTTGGATATTTTTTTTTTTCGGAAATATTTGAAAATACTGCACGTAACTTGGGTTCCGGTGAAGGAAAACATCGTACGTTGGGTCAGTACAGACCGTTGCCTCTCAGTAGTTTTACGTAAGTTAAAATTTAACGTGCGTCTACGCTCCGCATACAACTTTTGCGTTGGTCTGCGTTGATCCGGCGACAGACGTCAACACAACGACGAACATATACCATTGGAACCGTGCCCTAAATTCATTAAAATCTTGATACTATAATGCAGCTAAGAAAGTAAAGAAGATCAAGAAGTGTTAGGTCCATATTCGTCAGCGCCTCGATCGATACAAAGTACTAGAGATGCACATTCTGTGGAGGTTCTATTATATTCACTCAGCGTTTTAGCGTATTTCTTTTATCTGATGGTTATTTGCACTATTAGGTTCCCAACACTGCCATTAAAACTGCCATAGAGCGATAACAGTGTCTATCAAGTCACGCAATAATGAAGCTTGTGTCATGAAGATAAGAGTCAAATTATTAAAACGTTCAGTAGCTTGATGAATACATTACAATGGGTCTCATTTATCGACACGCAGTGCGTCATGTAGAGCGTAAGACAAACGTAGATCGACAAAAAAGAAAAAACAATAATACTTACTGCGTAACGCGCCGCTCGACGCCCCGCCTGTCCAGAAACGACATACATACATATATTGTTACTAATGTATATACATTTTTCTATTATTATTGAAACGATCTATTCGTACCTCATACGTATTATAATTGTCAGTATTATTAGCAATATATTAAAATATTAACTTTTTAATTTACAATTTGTAAAGACAAAATGTTTTTTTTTTTGTATAGTAAACAATTATTTGGCAGTTTTAGAATAAGTAACTACTGTTAGAGCAGTCATTTTTTTCGGCGGAAAAATGATTGAAGTTGTTGAAGATATTGTATGAATTCGAAAATTCTGTTAGTGAATTATTTTAGCCCCTTTAGTTGACCATCAGAAATGTTAAAAATAATAATATATTTTGTACAAAACATGAGTTTTATTTCTCAAACACAATTAATACTAGCCTACCTAACCGGGAAAACGCTCAAATGAGAGAGAGGGAGCTAAGCGACATACGAGCTAGATAACAATAGCATTTCCAAGGAGGGGAGACGGCCAATCATAAAATCACACCCGATACTTCACGATACTGATCGACAACCGATTCCGGGTTCACAGCTCCGAATAAAACCGAGAACAAACAAAATTATGAGAACGTAACCAATATTTATAATTCGCCTAATCGATGTACTTGATCGAGGTGATGATTAAGAATGTTTAAAGTTAAAGTTTTAATTGAAGTTTACTGGGTGGCCTGTAAACTTTAACGTTAACTTTAACCTGCACAGCCGAACGCAAATTACGCAATTTTGTCTAAACATTGGCGGCGCGCAGGTTAAAGTCAACGTCAAAGTAACTGGTGCAACTCACTCTAAAACAACTCTTGTGTACTTTTAATGGGTTTCTAGTGAATGGAAATATATTTATTTATTTTTTCAAAATGAAATACACAAGTTAGTTCCTGTCATATACACTGTTTCATGTTACGAAAACAATAATTCGGTTTTATTAAAATGAACAGCTTAATTAAAATTGTAATTAAACAACTACTTTGTTGTAAAAACTCGTTCAAATATAATTTGTACTCATTTATTAGTCAGTGACATTTAATAAAAGGCGTAATATGTGCCTTACTAGTAGCCCGCCTGGCTTTGTTCGAATAAAACCATAATAAATTATACATCTAAAGTTTCCTCAGTAATCGCTCTAACTATATGTGAAAACTGTCCAAAATTCCGTCCAGTAGCTTTTGAGTTACAGATTCAAATTCAAATCATTTATTCAGAAATTAGACCTTCACAGGCACTTTTTCTCGTCAGTCTTTATATTTATAGTTATTTCTCACAAGCTACAAACTACTGGCATTTCGGAACGACCACTGCTGAGAAGAAATGCCGAAAGAAACTCATTTGAACAGTGTTGGTCCCTATCATGCCAGATCGGCTTACCATTATTGTTTCTTACAATGTTTTTTTTTCTTTCTAATAATATATAAACAAATAAAATGGTCGCGTCATTTTGTTTGTAGGGGGCCTTTTTTTTAATTTAATTTTTTTTTTGGCACAAACAGTCATTATAAGAAACATTTTACAATAAAAATAATATGTAGATATAGACAAAACAATGGCGAAAATTTAACAGAAAAACATAATAAGTATAACGTGTTGACAACATAGGTACTATTTAGTTGTATATATATATATATATAAGAAGAAGTAACAGATTCACGCAATTACAATACATTACATAAATAGTTTATTACATAAAATACATACAAACTTGTTTTATTTATTTATTTTTCATAATTTTTATTAATTTCACTCAGCTGATGACAGTGCTTTAAATAAATTACTATTTACAACATAACATATTTACATTTACAACCTTTATTTATAATATTGTGAGGTTGTAAATGAATATGTTTTTCAATACAAATGAAGCGGTGGTGGTTAGCTGGTCCTGTCCGTCAGCCTGTGATCGAAAGGTCCCAGGTTCGAACTCTATTGAAAGGTTCGTATCAGACTCGTGCCACATGAGTTTGTATACCAATCTGACTCATGTATAGTAGTTTTCATCGACCACCACTTGTTTCCGGTGAAGGAAAACATCGTGAGGAAACCTGCACTCTGGTTGGCAGTTTAGTTCAGTAGTGTGTATGCGACTACCTGCCACTAGATGGCGGTAGGTAGTCGTAAAAGTCATGTCAGATGCCTTTAGGCTAATTGATTATAATCTGACACCAGTGTCAGCAATAACACACTCGATATGATGATTGTGACGATGATTGTTTTGAAGATTCTGTACACCAAAAATATGAATGCTCTCGCTCGCTTTATCTAAAAGTTGGTACAAGGATACACACACAGGTCACGTATCAGAATAGAAGCTGAAATAAAAGGATTTGGAGTTAAACAAATTGGCTTCAGCTGCAGTCCGATCGATCGCACCAACTTCAGTCAATTAGGGGGAGATCGTAAAATATAGGAGCTTTCAACTGGATTTTACGATGAAATGTTGAGTATTAGTAATAAAAAGTTTTACAACAAAGGCAGTGTATGTGAATAAAAAATGATGAGAAGAAATTTGAAAAATATTCTTCTATATCTACTATAAGAGCTGTAAAAATCTATTTTGCGATGATATCAATTATTTTTCGGCGAATGGGTGTTTGAGTCGTAAATCCGATTTTGTTGGCATAAGTAATAATAATAAATAAATAGGGACAAATGACACAGATTGAGTTAGCCCCAAAGTAAGTTCGAAACTTGTGTTATGGGATACTAACTCAACGATACTATATTCTATAACATATACATATATAGATAAACATCCAAGACCCAGGTCAATCTGAAAAATATCATTTTTCATGTTGACCTGACCGGGATTCGAACCCGGGACCTCCACTGTAGCAGTCCGGCATGATGACCATTAGCCACGGAGGTCGTCGAAAATGGACGCATTATACAGGGTTACTGGTGTCTAACGCATAACCTTCCAAAGGCCCATAAGTTACATAGGGACTAACATCTTTTGTTCTACGACCTTACGTTTTCCTTTTTTCAATTTTAACTCTATGCTCGTTTCCGCTACATAACGCTACTGTTCCTGCCTCGTCTTCCTTGGCTATTTACATAGAGTTAAGATGTGTAGAATCGCAAATTAGATTGGTTTTTTTTTCTATGAACAAAAAAACTACAAATCACGAAAGTCGTAATACTTTTATTATATATTTGCTTATTTTCATGTGCCCGAGTAGTCTTTAGGAGGTTTTGCGTTTGATACCAGTAACCCTGTATAATTTGTGGCATTAGTAAGAAAATTATCGGCCGATTGTGTCGCTGCGCGTTGAACCGGAACTTTCGTAAATAACTTATGTACAGTCAACAGTATAACAAACTATCCAAATTTACTTTATCTCGCTCCTTTTACCGAGGCGAATAAAGATCTATGCGAAGTAACTGGACTTATGGTCGACTGTACATTATATAATTTTTTTTTTTAGTAAGAAACATATCATGCTAAATGTGTATGTTGTATTCACTTATGACTTGTATTGTCGCCGTAATTACTCATGTACGCACAGCGTCGCACCGCGTCGTGCAGCATTACATCGCCCACTAATGGCGCTGGGTCACCTGTAAATGTCACGTGTGTTTACAACGTGAGAGTTGAAGCACGTGGTAGCAGCACTCTATGGATCGGGAAGGGATTCCATTTTTAATTTGTTTTTACTGCTTTATTTCTATGGTATCAAGAAAGAACATTTTCTATATGGCTTTGTTTTAGACGAAAACAATAATTTATTTGCAAAAACACAAAGACGTCAATTTAAAATTCCATATTCAAAATTACTAAAACATAAAACATAAAATGAGCTAGTTGCTTCTCCACACGCTGATATTATAAAACAAGAGATATAGCTATAAACTTGAGATTCTTACTCATTATGATAGGTACATATAAGCTTATTTACATCAATATGCCCGCCAAACTACTAAAACGTAGCCTTCGGATTTAGCAACACTCGGCTCTGTCTGCCCCGCAAGGGAATATGACGTAATTCTTTATCTATATAATATAAAATTCGCTATGCAATATGGAGATGTAATACCAATTCAAATAGATTTCTAAACATAAATTTTGAATTTCGAAGCGCGATTGAAAAGAAAACATCGTAAATTAAGCTGCAGGTGTAACAATATTTGTTGCAAGCTCCGATCTCGATATACAGCCTTACGTGTAAACATCGTTATTCAAACCTGTCAATTTTAGAATTAACGATATCCGAACATCGTTATTTGAATACAAAACCGTTGTGTTCTGTTATGGAAATGCGGCCAGTTCGAAATTCTGTTTTTAAATATCTATTAATATTTAAAAAACATATTGCAATACAAGTCCGCTGTTATGTTACGCGAATAGCCAGTTCGAAATTCTATTTTTAAATCTCTATTAATCTTGAAAATAATTTTAATACAAGTCAACTGTTATACAAATGGCCAGTTCGAATTTCTATTTTTGAATCTATATTTATAATTTGAAATAGGATATTTCAATAAAAGCACATTAGATACAATTTATAAACTTTGTATCGTGCGATATGCGAACAGTCGAAATACTGACTGGCTAAGATTTAAATCTAAAATTAATTTTCCTATTTTCGTAACAATTGATTCTCTTTGTTACAAATTTTATTTCGAGCTGGTTATGAATAATATTAAATTTACTATACATATCTATGGAAATGTGGTTGTTATGACAAAGGATATTACTACATTAGTTTTTTTTCTCTTCATTTTACTTGCATTGTTTAAATAGTAAGATGAGAAACTAAAAACATGTTTTTATCTGGCGAATTAATATTTTTCACATTTATTAAATGTAATAAAATCACTTTAGTTACATATTTAGAATCCATACATTTGACATAGATAATGTAAATATTTATAATTATAATCTCACAAACAAACTTACAAAAAAAACATTATTTTCCCATTTCATTTCCAAATGTAACAAAATTATTACGAGTATAGTTTTCGTAGCATGGCTACGCCGTAGCCATGCTACAATAATGCTACGAAAGTGTTACGCCAAGTAGTTGCATACCTCACGGACCAAATGCGGCGCAGGTCATACCGAACTTTAATATTGTTGCAGGCTTTAGAGTTAGTACACCATTTTATTACTTCATAGAGTGCGCGTAGCAAAATCTATATTATAATATATTCTTGCATATTATAAGAAGTCGTCGAATATGTATATCTGTATGTATGAACGCGATAAACAAAAAAAAATTACGGGCAGAATTTTGTACGGTTTTCACCAATAGATTCCTGAGAAAGATTATAGTTTTTTCTCGAGCCATGCTGGGTCGGAACGCTAAAGCAGATTAACAAAATAACTTGTCGAATTTGACGGAAAAATCTCCTTACAGCTTCCCATACCAGAACTACATGTGTTTTTTTTTATTATCCATAAAATATTAAAGGAAAGCATGCTCTATGCATTTTTGCTCAGTATTATCGATTAAGGATTTAAAAATCCTGTCTAAAGATATATAAAAACGAATTCGAATATTTCCAAAGTTTACAGTAAAATAGCAATTTAAACAGAATTTTTTTTTGTTCGTGTCGTATTGTATAATCAAAATGAAATGCTTTTGATTATCAGAATCACAGGTATTCCCAATATTCCGGCAACAAATTGTATTATTTGCGATGCGAAGCGTGCTCTATGGAAATGATTACTCTGTATTTCAGGCTGGTAATAAAAGGAAAGAATATTATGAGCACTAAAAAAGAAATACAATTCTGAGAAAATGGGAGGTGAGAATTTTTATATAACTTCAGGATAAATGTTGAGTTTATTTGTTAATTAATTTTTTGCGCAACTATTTTTTGAGTTTATAAAGCACTAAAGCCTACACTAAGATACCATATAAAAATATGGGCTTTAAGATGGACTTACGTAGTCCTTTCAGGGACTTTTCACACCGGAAAATTGTTCTATTCAAATGGAAATTTTAATAAATAAATAAATATATTCGAAAAAATCACACAGATTGAGCTAGCCCCAAAGTAAGTTCGAGACTTAAGTTAGATAAAATTAATAAGTAACGTAGATTATAAAATTAATAAGGATAAATGTATATTTCTTTTGTCTATGTTGACGACGTCGATGGCGCAGTGGTAAAGTGCTTCAGAGGCAACACAACCGAGAGGTCCCGGGTTCGATTCCCGGTCGGGTCATGATGGAAAATGATCTTTTTCTGATTGGCTCGGGTCTTGGATGTTTATCTATATATGTATTATTATAAAATATAGTACCGTTGAGTTAGTATCCGATAACACAAGTCTCAAACTTACTTTGGGCCTAGCTCAATCTGTGTGATTTGTCCTAATATATTTATTTATTTTTTAATATTTGCGTGTCGATGGCAAAAGTACAACGCTCTATTGGGTGCTAAATATATTCTTGCCTTCTTACTTTCTCAACGTTATGGTTTACGAGTACACGTAACAACTTAGTTGTTCCTCATAATTTAAGCCTCATTACCCCAAAACAAGGGAGTTTATAGCTGATTTGTCTCAAACTGCTCAGGTGATAAGAAATAATCAGCAAGAATTTATTGTCGTTCAAAATTAACATCCCGCCGTCGCTATAATGACTCACTGTATCCTTGTGGCGTTTGAGTCATAAGACTTTGGCGGCAAAATATTCATAGGGCAGTAGCTGTGATGACTTGAAGCGGCTGCTTGATGTCGAAATATATATATATATGTGTGGGATGTAGATGTATAATTGATGCAAACACTATCTATTTTACACGAAACTTTATTTTTATTTCAGCCATCGACCAAACAAACAACTTACATCGTCCAACTTTTTTTACACGCACTGACAGTGACAACTGACAGGATGGACTGCTAACAGCTAGTGTTACCAAAATTACAAAAATTACAAAATTACTATTCCCACATATATATATATATATCCAAAATCCAAAACCGGTGACGTCGCAATACATCACTGTCATACAAGCTCCATATAAAATTTTGTTTTTGACATTAGTGAAAAGAATCTGATATGACGGGATGGAGAATAGCCATTTTCTTTTTAGAACAGTTTATTCATGTTTATAGACTATTCCCTTAACTTAAAGACAATAATTTTATTCAAACTTTAAAAAACACAAATACAAAAATGCCGTTTTATAAATAAAAATAATCTTCCAACGCGCCACAGGGAGGCAACGTGACCAGTATACTGGCAGCGTTGCCCCGTTGTATCGCGAGACTTACACGCTGAGCAAAAAAGCTGCCAGCCCTCGAGTCTCCTGTTGCCTCCACGAGGCGCGTCGTGACGTCTGTTAAAAATAGCCTTGCTTCAGGACCCCAAGGATCCATCGTTTCAACAGCAAAAGGTAAAAAATAATAATTATCCACCAGACCCATATATTTTCGCCTTTTGCCTGCTTCAGCCGCACTAGCTGCTGCGCCACCATGAAGAGAGGTGGACGTTAAATGTGACATCCCGCCATCCATATATATATATATATGACTTATTGTAGTTTTCATATGCCACTAGCTTCTAGTGAAGGAAAAACATCGTAAGGAAACCTGCCACAATAATTTGATTATTTAGTTCACTAGTTTCACAGCCACATATGCTTTTAAGCGATTTGAATACAATTTTGCACCAGTGCTAGGAGATATATATATAGTCGATATAGATGAAAAAGACTGCAAAAGGCAACCAAATCCAAGCAAACCCAAAAAAAACTAGCTATATGTCGGAAGAACGAAATATAGAAGACTGATGAAAACGAAGAAACATTTTTTTTTTACTTTGTCATAATTAAAAAGGCCTATACCTATTTGTTTAATTATTGTAAACAAAACAAAACTACTTAATTTAAACTAGAATAGAACAAAGTGAAAAACCAAGAAACTTCCCGTGAAACCAAAATCTTTTTAATCAATTAGCTTTTTCTATATTCCTCTTCTACTTGTACCATACAACATCGTAATTCCGCTCGCTCGTAAAAAACGCTTGAACATCAGCCTCGGTCGTAAACGTGCAAATAAACGTGTTTAGTAATGTTGGACGAAACCTAACTCACTGAAACTGAATATTTATAGCCATTTAACGAGAAAAATACTTCAATACATGCGCATTATATTAAACCTGAATCGTAGGGTCTGAAGACTTGCGCCGAAAATTCGGCAAAATTCGGCAAATCATGAAGTTTTGTTACATACAAAAGATGAAACATAACTTCATGAAAAATAACTTGGAAGATGAGTATGTATTTTTTCCAAAAAAAGCTGAAAAAAAAAAAACAAGAAATATCACAAAAATGTTATGGTAACTTGGTTAGATTGTCAATCGATTACGCGCGCTTTATTTAGATCAATCAACCTTGCGCACTTCGGTCGCCAGTCCACAGGTAAACATTATACAGATTACCTTATTGAAAACAAATCAATGGAATCGTGAAAAAAAAACTCGTATTAGGCCCAGATATAAAAATAATACTTTGAAATGTACTTCTGTAGTTTTAGGTTTTCTCCTCCTGATAGCTTATTTTTTATTTTTAAATTATAAGTCGAATCGGGTAAACAGAATACGTAGCATAAAAATTTCGCTATGATGTAGATAATTTCGGTGCTCATACTTTATTAGAATATTGAAAAAAAATTAAGTTGCCAGTCAGTCAAAAATCTTTTACAGCTACACTGATAGTTTTTTTAACAGCGCTTCTTAACAGAATAGCGAAAAGCCGCATTGGATCGAAAGATTTGTAGACAGAAATTCTTTGCCTAACTGGTCGCAAAAAGAAAACTTGCTCTTTAATACAATTATATGTAATCTCTATGGCCGACCCACGTCAATTTTCAATATAATTCCAGTATCGTTACGAAAGATATTGGATTTTACTGGTTCCCGACATAATTAACAACCACCGGCGTTTAATATCGTTTAATGTTATTTACGAGGTGATCAATACGCGGTGAAATTTTGTGTGAATAATTAAAGCTTCATGAATATATTAGCTGTGCCCAAAGGTTTCGCTTGCGTAGGAAGTTCGGGATAAAAAGTAATCTATGTGTTATTCCAGCTTATATTCTACCCGTGCACTAAATTTCATAACAATCCGTCTAGTAGATTTTGCGTGAAAGAGTAACAAACACACATACTCAAAAACTTACGGCCAAATAAAGTGGCTAAATACCAACATTTTCTGTTTAAATAAATGATACACAAAAAACAAGACAACAGCTCACCACAGCTCAAAACGAAAATATCTCTTTCATTTGAGCTTCCTGGTTGGCTTCACAGGCAACTTACACACCAGAGTCCACTTTGGAACATTTTTTGACGTGACAACGTCTTAAATTAGGTTGCGGCTGGGAGTCACTTATGAAAAAGTGTAACGCCCGGTAACGTTACGATGAGTCACCGAACGAGAGAGAGGCCCGCCGAATGCCTTGCGTCTCTCTCCCACTCAACTATGATCGGTCTGCCGCGCGCGTAAAAAGACGTTGTCACGTAAAATCTTCGCCCGTAAAACCGACTTTACAGGCAACTATTTTTTTTAAATAAAGAAAAGCTCAAAAGTAATCCTTATGCAGTATTTGCTCGACAGCCTGTTACTTCCCATGTTCCTGTGGGATTAGCGCTAAGCTTTACTAATTGGAGTGTGCAGATAGGTATATTGCAAGCTCCATGTGAGAGATACTGAATCAAAGCATTTATTTCCTTAATGTACAAATTGGTTTTAATTTACAAACACAGAAACAATTACGGGTGCTGAAATGTTAGTATATTTACGTATTTTCTTATATGAAATAATTATATATATTTATTGTAACGTGATTCATGTTCATATTTTTCTGTATTAATATGAATTTCGATATATGTCTAATTAAAGTATATTCATTTAATAATTTAATAATATATTTAGAATGTAATAAATTTTGTCGTCCAGATATTCACTGGCTGTGTATTAATATTTTTAGTCAATAGTTCTGTAACTTAAGAACGTTCTAATATTTTCTATATTTTTGATCGTTCAGTAACTTAATACAGCGCACAAACAATTTAAATACGACTCCCAAGAAATGTATATTTAATTCTAAAAACCACTACTGTAAAGAATCTCACTAAGATATCTATGTACGAAGTAGGTAACTGTAATAACACTGCCAATTAAAATATAAAACATTCAAAGTATTATTAATACCTATATTATGCAATAAATCCATTCTGTATGTTGGCATCTACGACTGCAGTACAGTCAGTAACAAAATATGATATAGAAATATGTATTCGACAACATTGCAGTTGACTGTATGTTCACAGATCTATAGGTACTATAGCAGTATGCAAATAATTGTACAAGTATGCTGTTCATATTGTCTTTATTATATATGGAATGTTTTAAATAAAATAGTGTTTACAAAAAAATTGTGTTTGGGAGTTTATTGTAAAGTTTAATAGACTTAACTAGAGTTAAGTCTATTAGATTAAGGCTATTAGAATGAAGCTGGAGACGGGAAGTGGGCAGGAGGTACTAATTAAACCTCACTGCTATTTTGATAGATAAATAAATAGATAATTTGTTTATTTGATTTGCCACAGACGCCAAAGAAATAACAGACTAGTCTTATAATAAAATAAAAAAACATAAAATTAAACAATTCGGTGTGCAAGGCAAAAAGGCAATAACTCAGCGAAACTTTCTGCAGCTTAGTACAGAAACACTGATTTTCAGTTATTGCCAACATTGTAGGTGCGAGTGCTTATCTTAAACTTAACAAGAAGAACTTTTTTGAACATTTTTGAGTCAAAATAATATCTTGTTGCTTCTAAAATAGGTGTACAAATCAAATTTTATGTGCTTAGAACGTTTTATATAAGAGCTTAGATTAAACGACACTCAAAACGTACGAACGCGGCAATTTGAAAGATTATTAAGAACAAGCTCACGCGTTGTAATGTTCTGAATGTGGAACATATCATAGACTGAAGCGTTTAGCAGTTTCTGCCGGCAAGTAATATGACCTACCATCAACTTTTACAGAACGATTCCAATGCAACTCAGTTCAATTTGCTCGCATTCATACTAAAAATTAACTTGATGATACGAATTTGCGATGCAAATCAGTTTAGGTCGCAAAGTTGATCGCGTTAAGAGACGACGGTAAGCCTTCAGGTTTTCTCATTATGTTTTCCGTCAACGTAAGCTCGAAACTTCTAGCAACTGTATATGAAAACAAGTATTGAGCCAGATAGATTTCCTCACAAAGAAAACTCACGAGGCGACCTTTAGATTAAATAAAAGGATCATCCGAGGCGCAAGGGTCACTACGGCCGACCATACCTGGAGGTGGTTTCGATTCCCAGCGGGGGTAAATTTTTGTGTTACCTGTTATTACAAATTGTCGTTTCTGTATTTGTGTCCATCGGAACCTCGATAGAAGCTCAGTGTAGTAAGTGTGGATTGAGTCTTGTCCCCCAATTATAAAAGGCAAAAGTCCTAATGCACGGCCACGTCCGCTTCAATTTAGATATTTTTACAAGCTTATTTAGTTTCACTTGTCCCCATTTCTGTAATCCAATCTTGCAAGTTAGATTTCTCCTGCTTCCAGAGCCTTAACCTACAGAGTTGAAATTCCCCACGTCGCTTCAGTTTCCATGATAATGCATTATTATGATAAGCATGACCTGGTGGTGAAGCCCGGAACGGCTCCAAACGAGGTAACTCCTCAACCGTTTACAGCACGGACACGGGTTTTTGTCACGCGTTAAATTCCAAAAGATCTCTCTGACGACATTAAAAGTTTGTGGCAGAAATGACATTTTTGTAAAAAAACTTATTTGAATTGCACCAAGTACTGAAAGGGGTTCGCGTGTTAACTCATTAATTTATATTTGTAACGCAATTAATTGTCAGAATCCTTTCTAGCCGGAGCCGGCGACTCGGAAAATTGAGTAAGATTATCTCTTCTTTGATTAAAACGATTGTCTTAAATCGGAAAGTTATTCCCAGGTTTGGGAACAAAGTGTTGGGAAAATGAAAAGATATTCCCGTTTTTGTGTGAAGGTAACTTGTTATTTGACTAAAATAATTACTTATCTCGGTTTTTTTGCATTTCATCTAGTTATTGTAATTATAATATTGTAATAGTTGTTTTATCATTTTATACCTAATGCACCTTACTATATGCAAACTCCTATGCAGCTGTGGTGGCAACCTGGAAAATGTTCTTAAGGGAGAGTGTAAGAAAACTCTCTCGTATGAGCGTTATGGGACGAGTGGGAAGTCCCAATTTATTTCACTTTTTGGAAGCGGTGGTGGTGTAATGGTTAAGACGCCCGTCTGTGGATCGAAAGATTCCAGGTTCGTATCCTACTCGTGCCATATGAGTTTATATAGCAATCTGATTTATATATACCTAGTAGTTTTCATAGACCACCACTTGTATTCGGTGAAGGAAAACGTCGTGAGGAAACCTGCACACTGGTGGACAGTTTAGTATGTCACTCTTCAATTTCAGTCGGCTTTTTTTTATTTTATTATGTGCAATCATTTTTATTTTGAACAAAGTTTTAACTCACAGTTTTAATTCACAGCTATTAATCATACAAAACTTACTAAACTGAAAACATCGCAAAAAATCAATAAAAAACAGCTTGGTTTGGTTACCGACGTACTCGCCCTATTAAAAACAAACTCAATTTTCCAAAACGGGGGACGTATCAAGTTTCGCTATTAAAGCCATGCCATACCCTCGTCAAAAACCCATCAGCTGTTATTAAGTTATATATTACAATCATAATATAATTGGCAGAAAGAAATGCACAATGCTTTATAGAAATGTGGTAGGTAAAAACTTTATTTACACAGTAGTGGATATATTTTTTGTTCGATTAATTTTTCGAACTTACGTTCTTTAATTATGGCTTGGAATTTGACACATTTCATAATGTCCCGCCAGTGTGCATGTGCTGCGGTGTTTGCTTACCATCAGGCGACCTGCATGCTTGTTTGCCAACTATACTATATTAAAAAAATGCCTAGAAAATCAATGAATCTATTTTATATATAGTATATAGAATTACAGTAAGTCAAAGTTTAATTGGAGATAAAAACACAGGTATACCAGGCTGCCATGAAACATAAAACACACAGTACGTCATTGCGTCCAATCGTTCTCTATTTTTAAACGATGCGTCGTGTACACGTGTGTTTTATGTTTCATGGTAGCCCCCTGTTTTTATTTCCAATAAAAGTTATGAGACAATATTGGAAAAAGAGACAATATGTACACGTTAGTACGTGCTTATTGTTTGTATGTTTCGTGGTAGGCCTTCAGAGCGTCTTAAAAAAACGTCCAATCCACAAAAAGTTTTCACTGTTTACTAATTTTCAAGAAAGAATTTTGAAAGTGATATCATGGAATCACACCATAACTTTTTAAACTATAATTTTTTTTTACTAAATGCTGGCTTGATTTACGAGTTCTAAAACATGTTTTTAAATTGAATGTGTGTTTACACAAATTTTCAAATGAAAGCAAAAGAAAATATTATACCTATTCAAAAATATTTAGATGGTTTTTAGGTAGTTAAAAACCATATATATATGACATATTATTCGATTGATAAAAATACAGTAACATTAACATTAAAATTGAAATTAGAAAAATAATATCAAAATATAATTAATATCACATAATTATTATAAATGTGTGATACATTAATAATAATTATGTGACTTCTTACACAAAATCCTTGTGAGAAAAATGTACGGTGAATCACTTTCGAGTTACCGTGGTTGGCCAGTCCCTAACCTCATAAACGTCACAGAGGTATTATTGGTTTTCCAGCAACGGCCAACTTTTCCAAAGTTGAGCTTTCCTTTAATATTACCTCTATCAATTTTAAAGTATAATACTGCACTTGGTATACAGTTTCACCATCACATTTTGAAAACTGGGCCGACTATCAGTATTTCAATACGTTTAAAATGTAAAAATCTTTTAGTTTTAATACGTATTCATATATATTTTTTCATATATTTTATTCTATATATTTACATTTTTTCTGTACTTACTCGCTTAGAGTTAATTGCACCTGTCAAATTTGACGTAGAGTCAACGTCAACCTGTGCGCCGCCGATTTACGAATGTTCCAATTTCTGTTTGCAAAGAATTGTGTTAGTCGACCGCCTAACACAAATTTATAATTCTTCTGAAGCAATCCCGCGCTCGCTTCAGGAACTCTTATCCAATCCTGTATGTTTTAAACCTTTATATGAATTTGTAACAAATACTTTTATGGAAATTTGATTGGACTTAAAAAAAAAAATGGTTGCCTGTAAAGTCGGTTTTACGGGCGAAGATTTTACGTGACAACGTCTTTTTCTCGGTAGAATATTTATTGATATGAATATAATTAAATTGCACAATAGGAACAAGGAATTGAATGAAAATAAGAATTGCACAAATTTTAACTATAGAAATATATTTTGTTTACTAAACGAAACGAAACGAGAGAGAGGCCCGCCGAATGCCTTGCGTCTCTCTCCCTCGGTGACTCATCGTAACGTTACCGGGCGTTACACTTTTTCATAAGTGACTCCCAGCCGCAACCTAAATTAAGACGTTGTCACGTCAATATTTATATTTTTGTTTATGTTTTATTTGGATTTATTACTAAAGACTAGGCCTATTAGGCCTCAATTTTTGATGTACACTACAGACTTGGCTTATGCCTTCTTCTTCAGTGGATATTAGCCACTCTTATTTATATATAAATATTCAATACAAAAGACTTGGCTGTATGGGCTAGTACGCTTTGCCTCCTCAATAAAACGAGGGAATAAACCAAAAAAAAATGTGCGCCGCCGACGACGTTTAGACCAAATTACGTACTTTGCAATTTTATACGCAGGTTAATGTCAACGTTAAACTTATCTGGTATGATCCGCTTTTACAATTTCGAAATTCCGATGTACCTAACATAATATTATATGATGTTATACCGGTAAAGATAACATTTTTTTATATGAATAATCTGCTATTCAAATTATAAAAGTATAAGTATCCTATAAATATGAACCCGTGAAACGTGACATGTTTATTTGTCCGTGCAAAAACCTAATCATTCGTTCCCGGACAGTTGGGCAAATCGATTTGTCACAGCGGCCGATCCATCATTCGAATCATTATTTTTTGCATCGCATCACGGGACACCTGCTCCCTCGTCAATCACACCAGATACAACCGGATATAAGCAGCAATAACCAGTTAAAGTTACAATGATTGATGTATTAATAGTAGTTTCATAGATTTTTTCGTTATTTTTACTTTATTGGCCGTCAATATATGTATATTTTGAGATATTCTGGAAATACTTAACCAGCGTCATAACTAAACAACGGAATGCGACACGAAACAATGCTACTCCATACGTACGTCGATAATATAGGTTGGGCTCAAGATATACTTATTTGACACACTTACATTTTACTTTTGAAGCATCACGCTGCCTTGCCGCATTGGTCGTTGGTCGGGGACACCAATTTATCACAAGCGAAAATCACAAATCTAATCCAAGTTTACTCCAAAACTTTCATAATAGGCTTCCTTTCATTTACTAATCAGAGAAAGAGGCAATTTTTTTTTTTAGTTTCGGCCATAAAGTGCCAAAAAAAATGGTGATTCTAAAGCATTTTAATATTACAAGTGTCCATTCCCGATTTCACGCTCGAGTAAAATCATTATAAATTATACACCTAAACTTTCCTTAGAAATCACACTACGTCTATTGAAAATCGTACAAAAACCTGTCTGGTAATTTTTGAATTAATCTCGTACAGACAGCCGTGACAGGTAACTTATTATAATATGTAAGGAAGTAAGGCAACATAATAAAAAAACGATAAACTAAAAATATTCTGATATTTTAATAGAATGTCTCTGCAAACTACAGTACGGGTTGTGGTTTCTGCCTGACTACAAAGGCGGGAAAAGGTAAGCTGGTACTTATTTTTTTAAATCTAATGCATAGTTTAAAGGTGAAATTATACAAACACAATATTGTAAACACATTTTTGAGCCCTTTGGAGTGGAAAGAAAGAAATAATTTATTTGCCAAAAACATGAGTATAAATATACAAATTGGTGTTAAAATGAATTAACCCTCATTGTTTAACCGCATTTAGGTATGCTCCTATTTATAAATGAATAAATAGGAGCGTGCTATCCACTACTAATAATGAAAAACAATAATTTATACTACCTCTAATTTCTATCTGAGTCTATCATTAAAGAAATGATTTATAGTATAATAACATTTCTCAGTTAATAAAGACTTGAGGTGCTTTTGAAATAGATTTCAATAGATTTAAGATTATAGAATAAGATTTAGTAAAAACTCTAGACATATTGAGTATTATCATCAATTTAAATATTTTTCAAAAATCTGAGATATGGAATGAAGTCAGCAGATGGCTGTGGCCAAATCTACAAAAAAAATATTGTTTTATGAAACGGTTTTATTTAGCTCAGCCCGTTGGTTTTTTTTTTTTCATGGGTCAAATTGAATGAAATTATACTATCTGTAATCTGTTTTTATGCCTAATGATATTTATTATATATAATTATATTTATGGACGACCTCGGTGGCGCAGTGGTAAAGTTCTTGCCACTGAACCGAGAGGTCCCGGGTTCGATCCCCGGTCGGGTCATGATGGAAAATGATCTTTTTCTGATTGGCCCGGGTCTTGGATGTTTATCTATATATGTATATGTTATAGAAATATACTATCGTTGATTTAGTATCCCATAACACAAGTCTCGAACTTACTTTGGGGCTAGCTCAATCTGTGTGATTTGTCCTAATATATTTATTTATTTATTATTATAATAATTTCATTCAACAATAGATTCAAAACGAATCTACGAGTATAATCCAATACACAGAAGAATTTTAAGATATATTTATTACCCTGACCTCGAACTTCGCAGCATCACAACCCCGAATGCAACTACGCAATGTTGAGAGAGAATATCATAGTTATGCCAATTAATGTTATAAATGCGAAAACGATTTTGTTTGTTATCTCTTCACGCTTTATAAACTCAACCAATCTTCTTGAAATTTTGCATACATATAGTTTGAAGTACGGGGAAGTAATAAGGAACCTTTCATCCTAGAAAAAAAAAAGCGGGCGGGCGGAGTGAAAGCCAGTTTAAAATCGACAAAGAAATCAAAATGAACGGTTCTAGTTAATCCCGTGTCGGTAATATGCCATTATAAATTGACTTTTCGCTCGTTATTGTCATATTGGATTCGTTCGAATAATATTGCAATTAAAATGGCGTCGACAATTAACGAGAGAATCACGGTGAAAAATAATTATCCTCCGTATGATTGGCTATCATTTCAAAATTAATTTTCGTTAATATAAAGAAGCTATGTCGCTCAGGAATGTGGTATTTTAAAGATTTAAAGTGTATTAGTCCAATGGTTAAGACCGCCCGTGAACCAAGAGGTTCAACCCAGGTTCGAATAGTACTCGTGCCACGCGAGTTTGTTTACCAATCTGACTCATTTATAGTAGTTTCCATCTACTACCACTTAATTCCTGTGAAGGCAAACATCGCGAGGAAACCTAATTGTTGATTTATCATCTAGGTACTATGTTAAAGGTTATACTCATTTATTTCCGTTTCTGACGAGGATTGAACTGAAGATTTCGTCGTGAAGAAGAAATTTCTTAAGATACGGTACCGTAAAATCGGAAAATTGTATTCAAAATTTACATTCCAAAGAAAACAACGCAGACATTATGCTCAGTTCACACGATGCCAGCAGCTATCAGTAACTTATCGTGTGACGAAACTCGGACCCTGTAAAGTATTTACATAGAACGTGCGTTTATCCGCGCAGATTGTGATAATCAATCAAGGCCATAAACTGGAGACCAACGACCTAACACTATTCAATCTCAATAACACATATATTTTTCCTTTACCGGGAAGGCAAGTACTCAATGAAAATATAACTATACATGAGTCAGGTTGGTATACAAACTTACTAGTTTTTGCGGTGCGGTGTGAGTCTGCGCAGGAAAAGACACTGGCACATTCTATGTAAATATTTTACAGATATAGATCTGGGGGCTTACCATCATCTCTTAACGCGATCCACTTTACGACCTAAACTGAACTGCAACGCAAATTCGTACCATCGACTTAATTTTTTGTATGAGTGCGATTCATTTTAGGTTCCCAAATTGAACTGAGTTGCATTGGAATCGTTCTGTAAAAGTTGATGGTAGGCCTGCTGGTTTCCGTTACTTTTTGTGTTCAAAAATAATTTCAAAATTCTAACCCAATCATTGTATAAAAGAAATAAAATATAAAATACTACTATACCCGCGTAAACTCGTCTTTAAGCGTGTTTTAAAATTCAAACGGTTTCTAATTCGCATTCAACAAACGAACGGCGCTCAGCGGCGTCTCCACGATTCATGCCTCGCTCCTGTTTTACGATAACCCTTATTTGTTCCTTTTTATTTTGAACATTCAAATTTAATGATACCATGTTCTATCTGGGATTCGTGGAAATGTGTCCAAGCGTGTATACCATGCGTAGGTATGGTTTGTTATTGAACACTAATGATAGTCTGATATATCAGCCTCTATACTGAAAATTATATAATATAAAGTAGCATTCTTGGCCGAAAAGTAATGATGGAAAGTTACTAGTATGAAAACTGATAGAGAATCATATAACGGCATTGAGAAAAACAAATATGTGCGTATTGGGTGATCGACGACTTAAAAAAATATATCTGTATATGTCAACATGCAAATGGCCAGTTGTTTGATGTTCCATTTTTAAAACAATAATGTTATAAATATTACCTGATATCCAAACGACGGCGGCGCGCAGGTTAAAGTTAACGTCGAAGTTGACTAGTGCAACCCGCTCTTAGTAAGAAATAGGGCTTTTTTTTAACTAATGTGACAGTAAGGTGTGAAATGTATTAACAAGATTGCGACAATAAAAAAAAAGAATGATAAATCAAAAAGGCTAATATTGGCTAAAATAGAACGTGGGCAAAACTTGATTACGATTTTCGACGATTCGATTTGCATCGCAATGATTGGACTTATGAATCGATAAACCCAGTCACGTGATATAATCTATTTAGCTTTCCGAAATGCCCGATATTGCAGCAAATATAATAATATTATACGAATAACTGTACATTGTTACATAATAAACTGTAAAAATAATATCAATGACCTTATTTAAATTAGTCGAAGAAATCTTCAGACGTTTGCCCATAGATTGATTGATTACAAATTATTTGTAAAATAATAATTTGATTTGTACAAACGTCTGAAAATAAATAATTTTTATTTTATTTATTATTTATTTTAAAAAAACTAACTCGATGGAAACTAAGAAGCGTGATTGTTAAATGGAGAAAACTCAACAGCGCACACTAAGCAGATATGGGTTCGATACATGCTTAGTACAAGAACATTAGGACACAAACACATTACAACACACCCAGAGCCACCAACATATCTGTGATCACAACTACAGTTTTTTGCCAGCACTGGGTATCGAACCCATGGTCAGGTCACCTAGATCTATATTTAAGGAAATATTAGAATTGGTTGCAATTTCCCAATGAATTACTATTTTAATTATAATAATATCTGATCACATTCAAATCAAAAATCAAGAATTGGAAAGAAAAAGAGAAACTAAATGGAATCTGCTAGAACCATCATTTTTGTGTTGTCTCTTAAAAACAAAATAGCTCTTTCAAAATCCACCTAACCTAATTGAGCGCGGACTAATGAATACAAAGCATGGAACCGACAGGAAAAGTCACGTAAACTCACAATAAACAAAGCAACCGCATTCAACTAACTTTAGCATAACAAAACACGAGCATGATATTTTGCAAAAAGAACCGGCTGCGTCCGGTAAATACCAGTTTTTGCCAGATTAAGCCGGAGCGGGCCGGATATACAAACAGTATATGAGAATTTACGGACCTTGTATGCAAAGCGAAGTTGCAGAGTTTTTAAGTGTGGATTAAAAACGAAAGCTCGTGTGGAAGAAACTTTTGTTATAAGCTCGGGAGGATTTTGTTAAGTGTATGCGGAAGGGTGTTTTAATTTCAGTTTAATATTGTAATATCAATTCAAGTTATAAAAGTGCACCACACAAGTTTGACGTTGACTTTAATCTGCGCCAGGCGAAATGGCGTATTTGTGTTGCTACTTTAAACAGTGCAGTTAAAATTGACTGGTGCAACCTACTCTTAGGATATTTACATTTTAATTTAATTAATTAAGAAGCCATAATATTTACGCAACACAAACTTCACTTAATAAATCAAAATCAAATCATTTATTCACAAATTAGGCCTTCACAGGCACTTTTTCACGTCATATTCTAAATTAAATGATGTTTTACCCAAAGCTACAAACTAATAGCATTTCGGAACGACCACTGCTGAGAAGAAATGCCGAAAGAAACTCATTCAAACAGTATTGGTCCCTATTATACCTGAAGGGCTTACCATTTTTTAAATATTAATTTATATATAATTTTTTAATTGTAGTGGTAGTTACTTACAAAAATTGGCTAAGAAACTAGGCGCCATATTTGCTCTCGTTTCATCAATTTTCTTATTTTTTAAAAGGTTTTACACAGTTCCTGTATTCACGAGAACACCACAATGGAAAAAGGTTTTTCGAATGTGAATTTGCTTAGGTATATCCTTTGATAAATTTGTGTATATCATACATATATTATACTAGAGGCCCGTCCCGGATTCGCTCGACTAGGACCATACAGATAATTTAGCTTATGTTACTCCTAAACGTTTCATCTATAGCTGTGATCTGTGTCATGGGAATCGAGTGTGTCATGCTCACTCAAATGGTCAATCTGGTGGTGGCCTCGTGGGCCGGGTCGTGAGGTTCCCTCTATTATGGTTGAGCTACGCGATGGCTGTCCCATGCGTCAACTCGTGAACGGGTGCTGCCAGAGGGAACTGGTCATCTCGTTTCTCATATATTTTCATGTAAGTTAATTGTGTTTCACATCGATATATGTATATATCGCACATTTAGAATTAAAGAGACCTAATGGAAAAACAAAACTTTTAGGAAAATAGCGAATAAAGATTTCACAGGTCCTAATATTTTTAAGTAAACTGATGACAATTGGATACGGCCTAAAATAATTGCTCTTTGACGATTGGATTTCATAGTACGCTTATTTATCTACATATTTTTTAGTAAAATATATAAATAATATTTATTGTTAAATTTATATTTTTTTTTTAAAAATACGGTAGCAATTTAGGTCTTTGTTTGATTAAATTCATATATTTTTTAAAAGACCTTTTCTTGTTTAGGTCTTTCTTATTCTAAATATCAAAGCGTAACCTCGCTTTATTTATAACTAAGTCTGTATATTTATGAGATTATCATTATTTAAATGGTATTATTATGTAATAGGTTGTATACCCTACCATATTTAAATAATAAGAAATTATATTTACTATAAAATAATGTTCGAAACTATCTTGAAATATAAATATTTATTAGAAAAAAACTTTCTACAACATAAAATCTAAACAGTGTGTTTACTTAAAGTAGGTATTAAAAAAAGTATGTTTACTTCTATTCAGTCCTTTGGTTTGTAGGAACCTTCATAAAATCACATTATGACTTAAAACTATATAAAAATTACGTAATAATATAAGAAATAACAATGTTAAACTTTGGTTAATAAGTAACTGAAACTTTTGTACTTAAAGAATAGTACTGTAAAAATTTGCATAATAACTAGGAATTAAATTTTTATTAATGAGATCGCGTAAGTCTTTTCTTTTATGTTCACCTAACTGTAGTCTTTGTGGGAATGCTTTGGTAAGCGTTATTTCTCCTGCGTTTGGCATTTTTTTTCGTTTATTTCTCACATTGACCATTGTAAATTCCTTTTGACTGTATGAAGTTTTATAATAGAATGCAAATGGTTCCATCTCACAAAATTTCAGAACCTTCACGTCGTTCAGTGGAACATTGTTTTTATGTTCATCTTCATTATAATTGTATCCCCAACTTTCTTGTAAAGCTTTCAAGTCGAAAAAAAAATCGTGTGTCAGCTCAATTACAGTGAATGGTTTACCATTTTTACGGGCATTTTTAATTAACGTAACATATTGATACGGTGCGTATATAGGTCCAGATTTTTTATTTCTTTTTATTTCCTTTTCTATAAGGCTGTGGACGTTATCTCCTTCATTTTGAGTGTGCCCTTTTATTAAAAATTTGTGAGTGATAGTATGGATACTAGCTAGATTAGTTACAGCGTAACAGTATAAACTTGTGATATACTTATTTTTATTTTGAGAATAGGTATTGTCCGAGTAAAATGTAATGTTCAGTTTTTTGTATGGGTTTTGCTCATTTAATCTTCGTAGGTAATCTAAAACACATGACCCAATCTCATTAGCGCCTCTTTTTCCTTGAACCTCATCCCAGAAATAACTGTACACATTTCCATACGCCCCTATCTCATTGTCTGTTTCTTCTCCATTTTTGTTTCGCTTTTTAACTGTCTCTGTTTTTTTAAGCAGTTCTACAATGGTGAAATTAAGACAATTAAGTTTGGATTTATAATAGAAGGACGAAATTTCTCCAGTAGGACACTGCATAACTGCTTGTAAATCGTACACCGCGCAAATATTTACCTCATTTATATTCTGACGGTCCACACGTTTTTCTTGTCGGCATAAGTTCTTTTCTGCAAGGTGATCTTCGTATTTCTTTTTAATTTCTATATTACGGTTCGGTGTAGCCAGTTCAAAATCTAAGCACAAGTCACATCTGTCTTTTTTTGGTTGAAAGAAACTAATATTAAATTCTTTGTTAAAAATATCATAATATAGCCAATACTCACAAGAAGATTTTCCTTGAATTTTTCGCATATTATCAAAATCCCTCCAAATGTCCATTATTGTTTTATCACCGCTGATGTACTCCCTGCTAGTATTTGCTCTTAAATAATGCGATTCTATTCTTGGGATTGAATCAATATGTTGTCTTATGCTTTCGATGAGTGTAGGATCTGTGGGTTTTCTTGACGCGTGCTTTCCTCTAATGTCTTTACTAATGAAACCTTGTGGATCTGTTTTCTTTTTTATAGTTCTGATTTGACGATCACAAATATCTAATGTATTTATAAAGAACGTTTTGCAGACACGAATCTTTAAATTATTTACTGTGAAATAGAATGCGTTATTAGGCAATCTTGGTTTATCTGCATTGGTATACTTGTATCTAGGTTTAATTTCCATCATACAAGATCTTATATAGGATCTCTGAAGCTCAATGTTTCCTATTGACCAATATGATTGAAACAATGTAGTCCTATCGGTATCGTTTATGTTTTCAGGACACTTTAGTCTACATTTACAAGGACCTTTAACAGATCGGGCAGGTATTTCCTTTTTAGTAGTACATGAAACATAAGCTTTACCAGAATTCCTCAATGTTTTAGCTACATTTTGCTTCCATTTTGATGGATTTCGCTGACGTTTTCTTGATTTTCTATTTGTTTCTGGATCACAATTAATATCATTACTTTCTTCAAAGGATGAAGGTGAAGAATTAGTGCTTGATGACCGAGATCTATGCACAGTAAATGTTGGGTCTGAGTCACTTAGATCCACGTCGCTTTCATTCGAGTTTATAGGAGATACACGATAATTCTTTTTAGCTCTCCATGTGACTTTCCCGGCAGACGAAGTGGAAGGTCCATTAATGACGGGATTTGACTTATTACTTTTGTCTGAAGAACTTGATGATGAGGTACTCGAACAAGATGAACTACTGGAGCTTGACGATGAAACGCGTGTTCTCTTGGATTGTTCTTTTTCTAATTCACCTGTCGTAATAATCTTCTTGGAAGTTAGTTCAGGCTCTAGTTCTATTCCACATTTATTCAGGACTTTTTTTCCGCTATGCTGAAGGAACGACTTTGGATCATTATATAGAATAGATCTATCAGGAGAATTTTCTATTACCGAAGGACTAGATGACATGATTTTTTCATTTTCAGGCGTACTCTGAAACACAAAAATTAAATCAAAATGCTATTCTAAGGAAACAAACCAAAATCCACGACTGGTCCAGGCATTCACGACTTTTAAATGTTATAACAAATACGTCTTAAATTAAGGGTGAGTTGCACCAGACAAATTTGACGATGACCTTAACCTGCGCACTGCCGTCGTTGGCTTTGTGTTTTTCTGTGCAGGTTTAAGGTACACAACATCAAAGTTGACTGATGTAACCAATTCTAAGAAGATGAATAATAGTGATGATTACTTAATCACTATTATTTATCTTCTTACTTCAGGAATATTTTGGTTACCTTCACCTGATCTACTTACCTCAGAAATATTTTGGTCCATTAAGTTTATAGTATCCGTCTCAGCCATTTCATAACGATTAGATGGTACAACATTTTCTTTATTGACATTATCCTGAAAATATTTTAAGATTCATAAAAATGCTTACATATAATTTAATAACATCGCAATATTTTCATATAAAAGGTATACCTACACTCAAAATATTATCATAGCGAATAATACATAATATTGAACTAAAATTACTTATTATCTTTACGTAATAGTTATGTATTAAAAGTCATTTCATTTAATCTTACCCGATGTACACCAATTTTTTCTAATATTAAATCTGCCCTCTTCTTCATTTTGTATTTTGAAACCTAAATCATAAAAAAACAATCAATATATTGCATGTTCAATGATACGAGCCGGCGACTTGAATTCGCCAAACAACATACCATATTTATGTTATAACAGACCCATTGCTAAAACAGTCACGGGAATTGCGATATATTTATTACAAGAGAGACGTATCTCTAAATACATTATAATATAAATAATTCTTTATAACACAATACAGACCAAATCGCTATTGGGTCTTCTTTTTGTATAATATGTTCAGTATTAGAGTGACTTAAAGACAAATACGTCAAAGTTAATATGAAAATTTTTGCTATAAAATAGACTCAACAAGCAATAGGTCTAGGTTATTTTAATAAAAAAAGTTTTTCCAACTTACCTAATGTTTAGCACTGCGCCGACGCAATCCAGATTAGGTCTTTACAGGAATAAACTAGCAGCGACCTGCTCGGAGCTCTCGCGGCGCACCACTGCTTACGTCACTCTCAAACCGAACGAACATTGGGCGAAACGGTGGTGTGAAAGAGACCGAAATATATGCGTAGCTCTTCGCACGCAAAAATAAGCCTATGTTTTATTATAGGTCGATAGACATGGTTGTTTTATGTCATTCTATGAGTAAAAGTCGAAAGCCCAAAATTTTGAGTTAGGTCCCTGTAATTCTAAAGGTGCGATATATATATTATAATCAGCACTCGGATCACAATCATAACCTGTTTTGATATACCTTTTGACTATGTACATTATGTACTTTTATATATTATTAGAAAGAAAAAAAATCATTGTAAGAAACAATAATGGTAAGCCGATCTGGCATGATAGGGACCAACACTGTTCAAATGAGTTTCTTTCGGCATTTCTTCTCAGCAGTGGTCGTTCCGAAATGCCAGTAGTTTGTAGCTTGTAAGAAATAACTATAAATATTGACGAGAAAAAGTGCCTGTGAAGGTCTAATTTCTGAATAAATGATTTGAATTTGAATTTGTGGCAAATTTCATCAAAATCGCTCCAGTAGTTTTTTCACACACATATTAACGTGACTTCGCACGAACCTTTTTTATTTAATGTTGTTAACGAATTTGGAGTTTGATGACACTTTGGATTACATGAGAATCTCCCATGAGGCAAGAATGAGGTCACTTATAGTAAGTAAACTTACATGCAACAATAGTAGCTAAATATAAAAAATCCATTATAATTCACTTCAATACTGATAAAACTTTAAAAAGTTGTCAAGAAGTTAAACGCAACAACATATTTTTATATTCCTACATTTTTATGAGAACTTAAGCTAACATAATATTGTTCTTGTAATATTGTTGATACCACTAAACCCAAACTTTATTCCCACGGCGAAAAAAGTTGAGATAAAACTCATATTGTTTTATCTGCTTGACCTAGGTCACATTTACCACATTCATGATGGTAAGCGTTCCTTTTTGGCCTTACGCTTCTATATTTGTGGTCTTTAAAATTTATTGATCGAGCGTGCAAACCGAGTGAGGTCTACAATTCGACTTGGGGCAAAAATACATTTTTTTTTGCATGTATGTATGTTTGTAACGCGATAACTTTCGAACCGTTGGTCTGATTTTGATATAATTTAAAAGGTATATAGTAACTGTCAATAGAATTTTTCAGTCCGTGGCGTCGCATCAAGATCGTTTAAAGTCGTTTTTGAAATATTTTCAATTTTGTAAAACCTCATCATTTCTTGTGTTCGCGAGATCTAAGTTCGCGGCGAACAACTAGTTTATTTAAAACTGATTACTCCTAGCATACTAGTGCCACCTCACATTTTTTAATGCTAGCCTGTTGATGTGTCCCACTGCTGGACAAAGGCCTCCCGTTTTACATTCTCACAATTTTATTAATTCATTTTATTTTTAACGGAAATTAAAAAAATATATATTTGCACAGGATTATGTCACATTTCATAAATAATTTTACAAATTACAATACAATTACCAATATTTCTCATAGACTTTAAGATTACAATGGAGTGCAAAAGGAAAAAGGCCGCCATCAAAGATTCAAAGATTGTCACTCAAACTTTACTTAGACTATGTGTCCAAACATCTCCGATAATCATCACTTCACGTGGTGTAGTATGTACTCAAAATAAAATGTATTTATTTAACTTAGGATGATATACATCATATATTGATGTAGAAAATGTACTTAAAAGTAACTTCCAAAGCGCAGGTGAAGAAGCGGCGCAGCAAACTTCACCGCAGCCTTTTCTACAAAGACGTCAATTGGCTAATTTAGGTCTTATATTTATATTACAACTAATAGGTCTAATGTATCGCATAAAAAATATATAAAACTAATTATATAAACATAAAATTATCGGGTTCGAATGAAAGGAGGCAACAAGAATAAAAGACTTTTTAACAAAACTCGTTATGGCGAAAGTTGGACATTCGTATCTTGAGTGAGTTTTTGAGAAAAGTTCTGATTACATAGACGAAGGTGACCCGAGAAAGTACCTTCGAGGTTATGGCCCCTTAAATTATTAAAATTTATACGATACTAGTGTCAGGGCGGAGCTGTTGGAATACTTTAGAAATTTTATCTAAATATATAATTTCGAGATGGAATTAGGCTCTAGGTGTAGATATTTGTGGCGTGGGGTCGCGCCCTAAAACCAAACCATATCCTCCCGCGTGGATATTGTACGAGGCATGTAAAGGGACACAAGCTTTAGTAACTGATAACCCACAATATCATTCCAAGAAGGGCTGACTTGTGTGACAGCAGTCGCTTGTACAGTCACAGCGGAGTCTTAAACACTTTATAGTTTATCATGGGATCTACAAAAATTATCTTAATTCCATAAAATTAATTTACAATATCATTATATTTTAAATCTATTAAATTAAATTAAATTATACATTAATGGATACTTTCTGCTTACTTACTTGAACCCTAGGACAATTAAAAAATGTGTGTGTAAAAATTTGTTCACTCAAGATAATTATGTGATTTTTTACTGATGATGTCAATGACCAGAGGTTTTCACACAACACTGACCGCTTTTTTCCAAAACCACCATTGAACTCAAAAATATAACTGAAATGAAAAAAAAAGGAACCGCAAATAGAAATATTTCTTTTTTTCCAGTGGAATGGGTTGTTGGCCGACATCTGCACCCTTCAACGGAAACATTCAAAGATGTCTTGAATATTCGCCTCAGATGGACGCCTATCACACTAACAAAAGTCACATTTCTATTAATTGAATGTTTCGAACAAATCGTGTTTAATTTGGTGTTTAATTTGAAGACATTTAATTGATTTCTGATTAATTTATATTCAATTTTCTACAGTTTCTCTATTTTAATAGAATATTACTGATATTACATTGTAATTTGAACCATAAATAACGCAATGATATTTTTATCATCACAGAGTCTTGACAATTGAAAGACAACAATATCGTTTCTAAGGACGGTTGACTTCAGGCAAGTTTATTTTTCACGCTGGTCCCGGACATCGCGGCACCACATCCCCTAATATTTGAGAGGTGAAAGATAAAAACAGCATTCCCAAAGAAATTTGTCGTCAAACTTGGCGATAGCTGCGTGAAATTCATCAAGTAGTTGTTACAGTACGGTGTAAATGCATCCAGACTCCGTGCAGCTTTCCGATGCAAAGTTGTATTGTTGCAAAGGCAGGATAGGAATTGTTGGAGACTTCCGTTCTTTGGTGCGCGAATCATATTTTCAATTTTGCGTCCCCACTTATAAATGTAAAGTGAAAATGTTGAATTTATTAAATATTTTGTTGAACTTGACGCGTTTTGGCTTCGCTCCAGAGATGGGTTTATGCCTGGGCGTAAACGGGGCGTAAACGGAGCGTAAAATATTTTTCCCGGCGCGGGCGTTAACGTCGTGACAATAGATCCACAATTAAGTATTAAATGTTTATCTAAGGTTATTCTGGTGGGTTGTTTTCTGCTTTTATTCACATAATATCAGATTCACAAAATAGCACAGATTATATATATCCGAAATTGTACTCTTAAGCATTTCTAACAGTCTTTAAAAAAAAGAGTAGTATCTCAATTCGTCGTGATCTTTTGGTACGTCAATCACTAGATTTCAGTGCTTGGAGTTATAACATTGGAAAACGACTTTTCTTACTTTTCTTGCAAAATCGCGATGAGAGGTTTTTTATTATTATAATAACAGTTTAATTTCAAATTCAAACGTGCCTGGTCGGTACATTTGAATCATCATCATCAAGCATTCAAGAATTTCGTTCAAGAACTATTCTCTGTCATCGATTTTACCTCTTTACACGACCCTCCCTATGAATTATTGTTATGGCTATTGCAACGAAATCAAAGACGGAAGCTGGTTGTAGACATTATTGATTTTTTTTTTTTGGTTTATTCCCTCGTTTTATTGAGGAGGCAAAGAGTACTAGCCCATACAGCCAAGTCTTTTGTATTGAATATTTATATATAAATAAGAGTGGCTAATATCCACTGAAGAAGGCATAAGCCAAGTCTGAAGTGTACATCAAAAATTGAGGCCTAAAAGGCCTAGTCTTTAGTAATAAATCCAAATAAAACATAACCAAAAATATAAATATTTTTGTTTTAAGTCCAATCAAATTTCCATAAAAGTATTTGTTACAAATTCATATAAAGGTTTAAAGCATGCAGGATTGGATAAGAGTTCCTGAAGCGAGCGCGGGATTGCTTCAGAATAATTATAAATTTGTGTTAGGCGGTCGACTAACACAATTCTTTGCAAACAGAAATTGGAACATTCGTAAAACAAATGATGTAAAGTTTGATCTGCAATGTTGCAATAATTGCATATAGGAGAAGACAAAAGTTTAAGACGAAACAGATGAGAATTAAAACGACCATGGCCAAGACGAAGACGACAAACTATAGTATAGAACTTTCTACCAGCAAAATCTCTTCCTTTTACAAACCAAGGTCGACCTAATTTATTATTGATTCCCGCATACCATAAACCCTTGCAATTCAATTCCCAAGTCTCCTTCCATTGTTTGTCAAAAAGCTGTGATATATTTTGTTTTAATAAAGATAGAACATCTCCCGCTGGTAGTGAGCAAGATTTTAATTCAATGCAGTTACCATAACGCACTATAGTTTTGGCGAAATAATCTACACTTTCGTTACCCTTCACACCTATGTGTGATGGAGTCCATAGTAATATTATATCCTTATGATGATTCTGACAGAGATCATAGTACTTTTCTCTTATTTTATGTGTTATAAATGAGGTGGTAGAATCAAATTTTGGATTATTAAGCGAACTTAAAATACCCATATTATCAGTAATAATAATCCAATTATCATAGGAATGTTGAGAAATGTATTCGAGAGCTGAAAATATTCCAATTGACTCTGCCGTATAAATGGAAGCATTATTAGGGAGTCTACACCCATGACCCGTTTTGGCTTCTAAATCATAAATAGCCATTGAGACAGCTGACGTTGACGTATTCTTTGAACCGTCTGTATAAATTTGCTTGTAACCTCTGTATGATTCTAATTTGTTGTAAACATCCTCTTTAAATTCAAGAGATTTATCTATAACAATTTTAATAGGATAAAATTTGCTTTCGTAAGAACCTGAATAGCATGGCAGGATTACACTTTCATAAAGATTATTTTGAAGTTTGAATTCGACAGCTTCTTTAAGACATTCTGTTAAGTTTGAAGAAGAATTTACTAACTTAGGCATTAAGGGGTGACCTGTTGAAGAACAAATTTTGAGCAGAAATTTATAGTTAAGATAACGGAATCTTATGGCTAAAGGAGGTATGTTACATTCAACTTGCATTGAGATAATTGGCGTAGACATCATAGCACCCAAAATAATACGAAGACCTTTATTCTGAATTTTTTCCAGCTTATCTATACTTTTCTGATTAGCATAACAAAAATATGCATATTCGAAATGACTTCTAACTAGGGATTTATACAACATTAATAAAATTTTGGGGTCTGAACCCCAGTAAGTAGCAGATAATGTTTTAAGAATATTAAGAGCTCGAAGACTCCTGTTGGCTATAATATCAACATATTTATTAAAATTATTATTGTTTTGAAACATGACTCCCAGAAATTTTATTGACGAATCAGCAGGCAATAAATTACCCTCATACATTATACAAATATCCCTAACTTTAATAGATTTTTTTGAAAATACAACCACTTTACTTTTTTGATTGCTGATGCTCAGCTGGAGATAGGTGAAATATGAGTTCAACCCAGCCAGGGCTGAATTCATCTTTCTGTTTATGTCTGACATATTATCTCCTTTGCAATATACAGCCAGGTCATCAGCAAACTGTAAATTATTGACATCCAAACCTAGATTAATATTTAAGCGATGAATATACAATACAAACAGCAAAGGACTCAAGATTCCTCCTTGACTTACACCTTTATATGAATATCTTGGTCCTATAAGATTATTATTAAACTTCACATATAATTTCCGTTCATGAAGAAAATTAAAAATCCAATTTACAATTTTTTCAGGAAGTCCCAAGCTGATTAGAGTGGCAGAAAGAACATGCAAGTTAACATTATTAAAAGCACCAACTACATCAAAGAAGACACAAGCCAGAATTTTATTGTTTGATAAGGCCTCCTGAATGTCCAAATTCAAGTGACACAGACTTTCTCGAGCTGATCGACCACGGCGAAATCCAAATTGATTATAAGGCAATAAATGGTTACTCTCTACATAAAATTCAAGACGTTGTTTTAATAACTGTTCAAAAATTTTGCCAACACATGAGGTCAAAGTAATAGGACGATAAGAGTCTGGATCATTAGGAGCTTTATCTGGTTTTAGAATTGGAATAATACAATCCATTTTCCATTGTGAAGGAATTAAGGAGTTCTGCCATAGCAAATTTAAAATTGTTAAAAATGTTTGTTTATTAGAATCATTCAACAATTTCAACATTATGTAAGATAAATAATCTAGACCTGTTGAAGTATTTTTTCTAGAGTTAAGGGCTGATTGTAATTCTTGCATAGAAAAGTCCTTCAACAAATAAGAATTATTGGTTGTGTGAATAGAGGGAACAGTAAAATTATTTTCAACTGTATCTGGGGTGTATTTATGAAGAAAGTCAGTTACCCAATTGTATTCAGAAACAAAATTTGTGGAAGGAGAGTATGAATTGTTAATTTTTTTAATTTTCTTCCAAATTTCACTCATAGAAGATAAACGATTTAGTGAGGAACAGTATTGCAACCAACTGAATTGTCTTTCGCGTCTTAAAATAACTTTTTTAATAGCCTGAACACGTTTCAAATTAATAAAATTTTCTGTAGACGGACAAGTTTTAAATAAAATATAAGCTTTATGAACATTTTCAACTGCTTGAGAACAAATGTGATTCCACCATGGCAAAGATCTACGACTTGCATTGATGCTGGGTGCAACAGAATGTTTAGCTTTGGGAGCTGAAGCTTCAACAGTACTAGAAATTATAGAACAAAAACTATTATAAGAATTGATGGGATCCACATGATTAACATTGAAATTAGACAACAATAAATTGACCTGTGCTTCATAAGTCTTCCAATCAACCAATTTTAAATTAACATGTTTTAGCAAATTTGAAGAGTTATGAAGCATATTATTAGAATTTGGTCCTAGACACAACCTTGTTAATGTAGGTAAGTGATAACTTCCAAGTGGGTTGTCACAGACCTGCCAATCACACTGTAATACTAAACACGATGAAACCATGGTGAGATCAAGACCATTAGGTCTAGCAATATTTGAACCAATTGTAGTAGGCACATTGCTGTTTAAGAGAACCAAATTATTTTTATCTATAATATCTAGAATGTCCCTACCACGAGCATCAGTAGAATGACAACCCCAATATGGGTGATGAGCGTTAAAATCTCCTGAAAAAATAAAGGGTTTGGGTAAAGAAGAAATTAAATTATTCAATTTATTACTACAGAATCTAGGGGTGCTAATACTAGGACAATAAACACTAACTATGGTGACAGATTTACTATTTAATTGAAGAGAAATTGCCACAGTTTGTATTGAGTTATCAGATGCAATAGCAAAATTAGAGAAATGAAAAGAGTTATGAATTAAAATAGCTACCCCATTGTGGTCATTGCCAGAGTCATTTCTTACAACAGAGTAGCCTTTAATATTAAATTTGTGGTGTGGTCTTAACCACGTTTCTGATATAATAGCAACATGTATATTTTGATCATATAAAAATTTCTGGAAGTCAAGTCTATTACTTAATAAGCTTTGTGCATTCCATTGACAAATATTTATTATACCTGTGAATTTTCCGAACAAACTGAATTTGTCTTAAGTATATCCTTAAGAGTGTCTGCAATAGTTTTAGTATTTACAATAGTGTTATTATTGATTTTATTGTGTGTAATCACCTTTATGATTGCTTCAGTGATGAAGCTGAGCATTTTAGTGTCAGAGAGAACAAGTTTTTGGAATTCTTGTGAATTTTTTTTGGATTAGTAAGTGATGGAAAGGCGTTGTTTTTCAAGGTTTCAGAATAGGATTGTGGAATAATCTTGTTTTTATTTTCAATAATTTTTTGTTTTTTTACTGGACAAGTGCCTGAAATGGCTATATGATTGCCTTTGCAATGAATACAAACTGCATTCGCTAAAGAAACATTACAATTTTTGAAGCTATGGCCTTCAGTGCAGATAGAACAACGTTCTGCATTTTTACAAAATTTGGCAAGATGGCCATAACGTAGGCACCGGAAACATTGTTTAATCGGTGGAATATATGGCAGAACAGGTACACGCCACATTTTTAAATAAACATAATCAGGTAAAGACGCACAAGATGCAAACGTAATCGCCACGGTCTGAGTGGGTTGTAAGTTATAAGATTCGCCTTCTTTTACTTTACGCATTATTCTACGAACACAAATAATTTTTTTTGTTGTAGTAGAAAGAACTTTAAAGATTGTTTTGTTTGACAAGTCTGATGGAACATTAGTTATAACACCAGTTATTTCTGTAACCGCTGCCGGAATAGAAGCAGTGATGCGATGTTCTCTATGGAAAGTAGCATTGTCCAAGAATGAATTAGCCATGTTAGGATTATCGAATACAACCCCCATTCTATATTTGTTGACTTTTTTTAAATATTTTATCCCTTTTACAAAGCGAGTGAAACTATTACTTAAATACATCATATCTCTGGAACCTATTGGGACATTTTCATCCGAGCTAGCTATGAACACGACGTGCTCATGCCCTGGACTATCTTCAGGATATCTACGACTATAATCGGCGACCCTATATGGTTTGTATTTGTCCAGTGGCGACTCTGACGCGTCAGAGTATTCTGAGTCACTATCAGAGCTCTGGATTACCGAATTGGTTTCATATTCTTGCTCCTTCTTTTTCCTCTTCTTGCCGCCCATCGCTGGAAAGGTAAAAACTTACCCCGACCTCAGCAACACTTTATACAAAACAGACTATAGAAAATATATAAATAACGAAATTATATACAAAAGGAAAGGTATTTACAACAAGATTTACAAATATATACAGATTTTGCACAAATTTAAATTTTCCCAGAAAAAAAGACCGCCGTCGCTTCCAAATTCCCGCGCTTTTTTTTCTAGACATTATTGAGCTTGACACTCACAGTTAATAATATCGTCATAAAAATACAGAAACAAATGGCCAGTCTATGCCACAGCAATAAACCCAAATCAATCTATATTTCGAGATAAGACTCTCTCTACGTTAGATTAGTCTATAAATCATTAACATACGAACCTGGGTGTTTCGACCGCGGCCCTCTTAAGCTCTCAACCACGTAAGTATACATTCTGAAGCCAAAACATATAAATCGTCTAAAATGCTAACAACAACCTATAGATCATGGCCGACCCGGAAAGTTTTAATGAATTTATGCATTTAGTTGTATCTTACTAATTTAGCGCAGCGCGTTGCGGCTGTATCAGGTTAGGTTGTTAGTCAGTTGCTTGAATTATAGGCCACTAGCGAATCAGCTGACTTTGCTTAGCTTATACACATCCTGAGTGACCTTTCAGAGATGACGATCGACGACTGGCGATTCGACGATTCGACAATTCGACGATACGACGAGTCGACGATTCGACGATTCGACGATTCGACGATTCGACGATTCGACGATTCGACGATTCGACGATTCGACGATTCGACGATTCGACGATTCGACGATTCGACGATTCGACGATTCGACGATTCGACGATTCGACGATTCGGCGATTCGACGATTCGACGATTCGACGATTCGACGATTCGGCGATTCGACGATTCGACGATTCGACGATTCGGCGATTCGGCGATTCGACGATTCGACGATTCGACGATTCGACGATTCGACGATTCGACGATTCGACGATTCGACGATTCGACGATTCGACGATTCGGCGATTCGACGATTCGACGATTCGACGATTCGACGATTCGACGATTCGACGATTCGACGATTCGGACGATTCGAAATTAGGTGCGCGCCATGACAGCACTATTTGATAGTGACAGTCGACTATAATTTCGTCTTTTTTTTTATTCATCCAGCCAGCATCGTAATATTATGATCTCCGATCAACAAAAACATATGACTCCGACATATATATCGTAAGAATACTATAGCATAAAACTATATACAATATAAATAATACAAATAACATACAAATACATAAATAGAATAGATATTAAAGAAAAAATATTATAGGAGTCTTTAGAGAACTGACAGAAACCGAAGTATATATATATTTATTTTATGTTTCTGTCTGTATGTACGTTTGTTCGGGCATCACGCACAAACTACTGGATGGAATTTGAAGCAGCTTTCACAGTTTTATAGCGATCGATCTAACTTTAAATCTGGTATAGGTTTCATCGCGATACGTTGCTTAAAACCCGAGATATTGACAAAAATAAGTTATGAGCGAACGTGCAAAAAGAACACGGGCGAAGCCGCGGACAAAAGCTAGTAATAAACAGTTTATTAAAAAGAAGCTGTTGTGTATGTCGGCAAAAGGCGTTTATTGAAAGTTAGTAAAAAGACGGCAAACAATCAAACTACCAACATAAGAATAAATACAAACAAAGGGCCATGCATCTCAAGTCGTTGTTGTATAGACAGTCCATTATTGGAACTGCCAACACTTCGGAATAAACGGCCGAGTTGTAAAAAAAACTTTTAACTACGCAAGTTTGCGCATCCCTTGTTTTAGTTTCCCGTTTAACGATACGCCCTGGTGGATTATCTTCCGTACTTATTTGTTTTGTGCCCTTTTTGGGAAGTTTAGAAGTAGCTGTCAAAGTACTTGTGTTGTTCAGGTTATGTGCTGAAAGGATAATGACTAAAATCATATAGGACGCAAATTATTTTTGTTAGAACTTCTTGTATTGCATGTTTTCTGTGTCGAAAGTAAATTTGTTTGTTACCTCTTCACGCTCTATCTACTCAAACAATCTTCTTGAAATTTTGCATACATATAGTTTGAAGTACGGAGAAGGACCTAGGGTACCTTTCAACCAGGAAAAATTATTGCTCCCGTGGGAAATCACGTGGGTGAAGCCGCGGGCAAAATTGTGCAACATAAACGTAGGTAATATTACAAGTTAAAAATCTGTATGTTTTTGAAAAGATGCAAAAGTATTATTTATGACAAAATGAACTTAACCAGATAATCAAAAGACATAGTTCAACCTAAAAATGTATATTTTCAACGTACCAATATCTTTTGAAATAAGACTGAGAGAAAACTGTGACACAATTCAATATCGGATACTGTAATACAATTCTATCGGAGTTAATTGCAGTTATTATATAGCCATGAATAAGTTTTGACGTCGAATAAACTCAAACGAATTAAGTATAAATATGAAAGTTCAATATTTGATCGTAAAATTGAAACTTATGATTTTCTAACTAAATTTCAACTTCGCTTCGGTATACATTATTGTTTCGAGACTTATTCGCAAGGATAAGTTTTTTTCCAGGGGTTTATTAGGCAATATAATATTGACGACCTAGGTGGCGCAGTGGTAAAGTTCTTGCCACTGAACCGAGAAGTCCCGGGTTCGATCCCCGGTCGATCATGATGGAAAATGATCTTTTTCTGATTGTCCCGGGTCTTGGATGTTTATCTATGTATGTATTTGTTATAAAATATAGTATCGTTGAGTTAGTATCCCATAACACAAGTCTCGAACTTACTTTGGGGCTAGCTCAATCTGTGTGATTTGTCCTAATATATTTATTTATTTATTATTTATTTAATGACGTCAGACGTCATCATTTTCCTTCTCATATCTTCTCCCATCATTCGAGGTCGGCACAAGTCTTATCCTTCCACGAGTCTCTATTTCCACTTCTACGTAACATCTCCATATCCACATAATCCACCTGCCGGAGATGTGTTCAATGATCTGTTTCTTTACCCTCTTTTGTAACCAACTTTTAAAGTTTCGCGTTGCATAATTATATACTAAAGAACAGGTATTAAACGCGCACATACCTTTTCATAAAAAAGGTATGTGCGCTTTTAATACCTGTTCTTTAATATACAATTAAATTTAATCGCAATTGATGTTTTTTTATCTAAATGTACATATTGTACTCTCTCTATTTGAGCATGTTCCCGGTTTCTTCCTCATCCGTTGAGCGTTTTAACCCGCTTTTCTACTTTTTCGCCTACACTTCGCACGGTTGCCAGCATCCCTGGTTGTGAAACTATTTAGTATGCATGTACCCTATAATTCATAAAACGATAATGCATTAGAATTGAAATATACAAATCAAGCATATTTTATCAAGGCAAAAAGCCTAACAAGTCACTATTGCACTTTATAATATTGATAGAAAGAGACAAACTATACAAAATATAAATATATTAGGACAAATCACACAGATTGAGCTAGCCCCAAAGTAAGTTCGAGACTTGTGTTATGGAATACTAACTCAACGATACTATATTTTATAACAAATACATATATAGATAAATATCCAAAACCCGGGCCAATCAGAAAAAGATCATTTTCCATCATGACCCGACCGGGGATCGAACCAGGGACCTCTCGGTTCAGTGGCAAGAACCTTACCACTGCGCCACCGAGATCGTCAAAACGTAAAGTACGTAAACATAAAGTACGCTTAGTAACTTTTTTTTAATAACAATATAATTTAATTTTAACGTATTTCCATAAGATTATCGATTACCTCGTCAAGTCCATCAGAAACTGTTGCGCTATGTATTCAGAACTGAAATAAACTTTATCTTCAAAACATAGTCATGTTGTAGGCACATCGTACTGTTGTTAAGTTAGACAGTGTAGACATCTGTCGAACTTAGTCTGTGCTTAGTTATCTTGTTGGGTATAATTTGGGACTGTCCTGGGATGGCCTGTCTGGATATTGTCTTTGTAGTATTATGACGATACCTGCACAGATAAAGCTACATATTACTGATAGCTACTATTGTGTATCGTTGTTAGATTTATTTATTTATTTTACGAATTCAACAGCGTTGCACGTTGTATGTGCTCCATTGTGTCGCGCCGAAAACCACACCGCGATGTGATTGGTTCGATGCGTCTCACTTCGCATCGACTCGATAGTGAGAATTGAAATGCAGCGTACCCGCACTAACTTCGTCCTCAGATTACAGAATTATTAATTCTATGGGTTCATCATATCTATCCGTACGCAACTTTTTTATTTAAGTCTCGAATCAACGGCAGATGTTTCCAAGCTGTTTTTCCCACACGGCTCAACTCAAGTATATTTGTTTAAAACCCCTTCGAATTAAAAGTTCGCAATCTCGTACGTCACTCGTAACCCGGGTAGACATCCAATTTGGAGGCGTTACGTGCGTATGCGAGGAAAAATTGAAAATAAATTGATCCAGTAAGTCGAGCGTGACTGAAGAAATAGGATGAAACATTGTGCGTCGTGCGTAGGCTGTCTTTGAGAATACACAGTTATTCCGTTGGATATTCTACTATATCCCATTTTGCCGGATAATAATATGTAAAATGACAATCTAATGGCGCCCCCGTCGGGAGATTAAGTTACATAAGTTTGTTACCTGGAACTACGATGTTAGAACGAGCCGTGAAGTTTATACTTACGTGGTTACACGAACACCATAGTACAAGTGCAGTATAATATATTTAAAGCACTTAAAACAGACAACAAATATGTTTGAATAGAATAAATTTGAAAAAGGTCAGAAAGGAATTTATTGTTATTTTCAACATAATCTGTTCGCAGGTTTTGTTTATAATAATAATAATAAACCCACCAACCTTTGTAGACACTGCAATAGCACATCCGAAACTATACAGCACATCACAGGAGTACGCTCAGCACTTGTTCAGACGGAGCACAAACACCGGCATCATCAGGTTGCTGCCATAGTTCATCAACATTTAGCTTCCCGATTTAACTTCATACCCAATATGGTACCATACTACAAATATAAACCTGAAACAGTACTGGATAACAATCACCAAAAGATATATTGGGATAGAACAATATTAACCGATAAAATTGTACATAGACCGGATATTACAGTTAATGATAAAGAAACAGATACAGTATTCCTCATTGATATTGCTATCCAAAATTCACACAATATTCAAAAAACAATATCAGAAAAACTAAAGAAATATCAAGATTTAGCCATAAAGATCAAAACCCAATGGAAAGCAAAAAGAGTCCATATTATACCTATTGTATTGTCATGTACAGGAATTATACCAAAATTATTAACGCAGAGCTTTAATACACTGAACATGCACCCGTATATTCACAAACAGCAACCGAATCACAAGAATTTTTTTAACCTTAGCTAGCGTTTCCTATGCCTATTCCATTTAATGTTATTCTTCTTCTTCCATCGCTTGGCCACGGCCCGCGTTAGATGTTAAAGTTACCCTCAATAGAGGAGATAAAATATATATAGAAAAATAATTATTATTATTTATTTCAGACTCAAGATCTATATACAACACAACACAGTGACAATAACATAAAAATATAAAAACATAGCATAGTTTAGCAATGCGCCGAGAAATTCTGTGCTCAAAAATTTCTTCTTGGAGATTTCCCCTTCGCCTCATCATTCGGAATCATTCGGAATTGACGACCTCGGTGGCCCAGTGGTGGAGAGGTCGATGAGGATCGATCCCCAGTCGGGTCATGATGGAAAATGATCTTTTTCTGATTGGCCCGGGTCTTGGATATTTATCTATATAGGTATTTGTAATAAAATATAGTATCGTCGAGTTAGTATCCCATAACACAAGTCTCGAACTTACTTTGGGGCTAGCTCGATCTGTGTGATTTGTCCTAATATATTTATTTATTTATTTATTATTATTCATTAATCTCATATATCCTTAAAAAATAATCTTAGTACAAATACCATATAAAGAGTTAATATTTAAAACTTAATACGATTTTAAAGGAATCCCAAAGTAACACCTAAAACTGCAGACTATATATAGACATATATATAAAATCTGTTCTGAAAATAAACACAAAACGGAATCATTTTTGACAAGTAAATTGAACATTCACTTCACAAGTTTACGAGGAGATTTAAGAATAAAATTTAAAACCACGCATACGCAGCGTGATTCGTACAGCCTACCTACTTGCGAATTTAAATTGGCCAATCAACGTCATTCATTTTTCGTGTACAAGAGAATTCCCTCTGGCACCATCACTAGCTTATATTTTCCTTATAAATGAAGAAATCTCCAAGCCCAGATGGTCGATATTCCTCCTCATCCTACCTTTCGATTTGATACTTTCGATAGGAAAGGGGACCTATTGCGAACTGCTGATTCTCTCCCTGCGTCATATTTCACGAATCAATTTAGAAATATTTGTTGTATGTGTATAAGAACAGCTCGACAGCTCATAGGCAATAACAGCATTTCCAAAAGTGAAGTCACTTTCCTCTTGAATCGAAACACAAATCCTTTCCTCTTGAATCGAAAAAGAAACTTGATTTTTGCCACGATCTAAAACCAGGGTAACACCCAAAGACGAAAGAAAAAAGATTACATCAAGGCACAACTAGAACAATAATGATGTTGTCGAGAAGAAATTAAAAATTCCCACGAGAACAAACCTCTTCAACAAGAGGTTGTTAAGAATATAAATTCTGATTAATCCCTCTAGCGGGGCACAGCGGAAGCGGCCGCTATAAAGCGGGGATTACCGAACACATGTCGACTAATTGCTCATTAAAGCGTGTGTTTTCACGTTTTTATGGGACCCTTCTGCCTGGTGGCGGGGGCCCGGGCGCAAGTGCTCTCAATTGCATTACGTTTTACAATGTCATATTTTTGTCTGTATTTTTGCCATGTTATTTCAGGAAATTGTTGAATTTGAAACACGGTGTAACAACTGTGGTCAATTGTACGAAAAATGTGATTATGAATAAATATAACTCCTTTTGGAATAAATGTATGATACTATTTTTCGACAGTCGTATATACAATACTGATTTTCAGCTACAATCTTTGAGTATTTACAGCGGAAATTTTTGTATACAAAAATATTATGTGTACTGTATTTTATTTTAAAACTTGATTATGCTAGATAGATTGTGATGAATTTCTCGTAAGTAATATATTTTTGTCTTGTGCTGAAATAAAGTTCACATTATAGAAAAGACTTATTTTCACATTACAGAAAATAAAGTCGCTTTTCGCTGCTGTCTGCATGTCCATGTGTTGTGTCTGCTTAGATCTTGAACGCAATGAAATATGATTCGGGTTTTTTAAATAGGTGGGATTCCATAGGAAGGTAATATATTATATATTATGTTTTTACCGGAGCGAAGCCGGGACGGGCCGTTAGTTAACAATAAAATCATATTTATTCTGTTCTATTTGCCTTATTCGATGTCACGTAAAGGATGTTGAATTCCCGAGCGGAACACAAATCCGCATAGCCGCAGAAGTCTTTGCCGCAGCGAAGTTAAAATTAAAAAAATACACAGCCATTGTTATTCCCGTCATGGCGCCCGGGGCTTCGAGACGTTTCCACTTCACGTCATAAAAATCTGCCAAAAGGGAGGGAAATTGCTCAAGACGTGAACGGCATCCAGATATTGATAATAATTATATTCTGGAACTGATTGGATATCATTTATTGTATTCGCTTTGTTTTTTTTTTAACTTGATTTTAGAAAGAAAATGAAATACTTCAGGGTCATTATATCGATTTGTTCAAAGTACCTAATCACCACACAGACAGGAGCTGGGGAAATTATTATAAGTTATATTATTTACTGATCATATTGCCTTTACATCTGCTTCATAGTCACATGCAATATGTATGCTATTTGTCAATATAGAAAAAATATTATTTATTTCACATACACAACCAATTAGATGTATGTACGAACGTCTTAAAATACACTCAGAATTATCTAAAAATTATTTATTATATAGAAAAATGTAACCATTATTAAAATATAGGCTATATAGACAAATCTGCATATAGTATAACTTTCATTATTCCGGTAGGACTCATATAAGTATTCTCAAGTTGGTCCAGCTAATTATATTAAAGCAAACCAAAATGTCCTGGGACTGACGACAGCCGTTGTTGACATACGGACTGGAAGACCGGAAAAATATTATATAGTTTTGTTTTTATTTTCAGCATTGTTTAATAATTATATCATAATTGATATAACAGCTAATGTTTTTATAATTTAATACTAGCTGATGCCCGCGACTTCGTTCACGTAGCCGAACCATTTTTTGTAAGGAATCAAAATTATTAGAGAGAAAATAACATAAGCCCGAAGACATATTCTATACATAAATGGGAGTTTTAGCCAGTTCAGGCGTTTTCAACGAATACCTTCCGTCGTCATCGAAACTTAGCCCAAATTGTTCCGCCTTCACCACGTGGAGGTACTCCCAGCTCATGTTATAATAGTATAGAATAAATATTAAATTAACTTTATTACAGAACTTCCGTTTCACAAATGTTCGAAATCTTCTATTTTGATACGCCAACCGTGACTGCTCCACAGGTTCAACAATTTCTGCTAAGACTTCACTTAATAGAAAATGCTTATCAGATTGGTTAACTTTTACTAAAACGTCATTTTCATATATATTATAGAAGAGCCGTTGCTCGCGGCAAAGAAGACATGGGGAATGAAATAGATTTTTGAGATTCTCGATGTTTGTGAATCATGGATAAAAACGTGGACCAAATGAGTCTTTTTATAAATACCTATGTTAAAAATGCTCATTAGGCTGTTGGAGTTCATCATCAGGTGTTCCATATCTTCGATTTTTAAAAGTCTGCAGAAAATGTTCATCAGGCTGACCAACTTTTGTTAAGGCGCTTTTGTCATATCTGTTGTAGTGTAGCTGGTCTGTTGGAGTTCATCAGTAGGTGTTCCATATCTTCGATTTTTATACGTCATCAGAAAATGCACATCAGGGCGAACAATTTTTGTTAAGGTGACTTTTCTATATTTCTTCCAGATTAGTTGGCGGTCTTTATGGGTTCTGCTAGAGCTGTTCCAATTTCCAAAATAAATTAGACCCTATATGTTGACCAGGCTTTATAGCTATACAACAAAAAAGTTTCATTCAAATCCGTCCAGTAGATCCAGAGATTAACGTGTGCAAACAAACAGACAGACTTTTTTTTATCATTAATTCTTATTCTATTAGATCTCAATTTTTTTTTATTTAAATATCTTCAATGTACAGAAACACTTTTTTTTTACTGTTTTTTTATATGTATTGATTGATTGATTGATATGATGTTGACGAGAAAAAAAATTAACATGTAGATTTGAAACTATAGAAAAATAAGACTAATAATAATTGACTATGTTTATCAACAGTTTGTAAGTTTTTGAGAAATTATTATTTAATATTAAATTTGACGTGAAAAAGTACCTGCAAAGGTAATAAATGCATAAACCTTCGTTTATTCATACGTAAAATAGTCCGTTGTTAGGAAAAAATCGTCTAAATAACAGTGAAACATCAAAATCAGTTGCTTGCCTAGACACAGACAGAGATAAGAGCTACTTTTTTAACACTATGTAGTATATGAAGCAATGATTCGCCATCCTCTTCAAACGTAAGTCAGAATGAGCTCGTTTCAAAGACTCACATTACTCCGCGAACAATTCCACTATGAGGCGACTTAGTTTTAGGTTTAAAGACATTTATTCTCATTAAGACATATTTTTACATCACTTACATGAGAACATAATACAAAACACACATATAACACACTAATAAACATATAAAAAATAGAAACAGACAAGTTCAGTAAATAGTAACGACGTGCTTGGCTAATTGTTTCTTCAATACATCGAACGAGTTTTTATTTTTAATGTCAGAGCGTATCTTGTTAAAAAAAAAACTTGGAGATTTCAAATAGGATTCCTGAAGTTGCAGTTGAGAATGAGAAACGGGCGACAAAAGATTGCTATTCTAGCATTGTGTACTTTTTTATGGTATTTAAAATAAATAAATAAATATATTAGGACAAATCACACAGATTGAGCTAGCACCCACCCAAAGTAAGTTCGAGACTTGTGTTATGGGATACTAACTCAACGATACTATATTTTATAACAAATACGTATATAGATAAACATCCAAGACCCGGGCCAATCAGAAAAAGATCTTTTTCCATCATGACCCGCCGGGGATCGAACCCGGGACCTCTCGGTTCAGTGGCAAGAACTTTACCACTGTGCCACCGAGGTCATCAAAAATACATATACATATTTAAAATACATATAGTATGATGAGCCCTTCTTCTTATTCTTGTGAACCTCGGTGGCGCAGTGGTAAAGTGCTTGTCTCTGAACCGAGATGTCCCGGGTTCGATCCCCGGTCGGGTCATAATGGAAAATGATCTTTTTCTGATTGGCCCGGGTCATGGATGTTTATCTATATTTGTATTTGTTATAAAATATAGTATCGTTGCCCATAACATAAGTTTTCAACTTACTTTGTGGCTAGCTCTGTCTGTGTGATTTGTTCTAATATATTTATATTTATTTATTTATTGCTTAATATCTATGTTACAACTATAACGTCGCCAACTTCATGATAATTAAATAAGTGATTTTATTAAGTTTTTTCTACTGATAGTTTTAGTTACTGTTTCATCACTTGCTGATAATGCAATACATCGAATAGTTAGCGTTAAAAATGCTGTTTCACAAGTGTTTGATTTGGCCAATCACTTCAGGCAGATTTATCAAGCAGTTAGTTTATCTGTCAGATTAGATTATGATATTTTATCACAAACTTGCGAAACGGGTCCACGTTTTCATAATCAGAATAAAGGAAGCACAATACATACAAAAAGTTCCGAAACGATATATAATGAGATTTTAATATAGTTTATCTCAACATATTCCAAGGTTTATTCTGAAAAGACATATTGTCGAGCATTTTCCGCGTAAACATGAATACTTACAAATGTCGACAATGTGATTTTTTTTTGAGGCATAGCAATGAGCAGCCATTTTTGAAAGTGTTAGTACGCTTGAATCGTTTCCTAATAATCTATACTATTATTATAAAGAGGTAAGCGTTTGTGAGTTTGTATGTTTGAGGTGGGTAATCTCCTAAACTACCAAACCGATTTCAAAAATTATTTCACCATTAGAAAAGTACATTGTACAAGATTGCTATAGGCTATATTTTATCTCACAATTCCCACGGGAGCTCCGGGCAACAGCTGGTTAAATTATATGTTTACTATTTCTACTTAATAGTAAGCTTTTTTTTAAACTATAATTAGTACAACAAATATTAGGCATGCAGCGACGACCTCGGTGGCGAAGTGGTAAAGTGCTTGCCTCTGAACCGAGAGGTCCCGGGTTCGATCCCCGGTCGGGTCATGATGGAAAATGATCTTTTTCTGATTGGCCCGGGTCTTGGATGTTTATCTATATATGTATTTGTTATAAAATATAGTATCGTTGAGTTAGTATCCCGTAACACAAGTCTCGAACTTACTTTGGGGCTAGCTCAATCGGTGTGATTTGTCCTAATAAATTTATTTATTTATTTATTTATTTATTTATAGCCGATCCAAAAATCAGTGCGGAATCTTTCAAAAGGCTTAGAAACATCACAGCCAAGAGGACAAACGCTCATTATAGAGAGAGAAAGTCTAATTATAAGAAACTAAAGAATGGAAAATAGATTAGAAATGAAAATAACGAACCGTTGTAACGTTTCTATCCACTCTGTATGCTAATGAGCAATCTGACCACGAGTCTACGGGAATCACATCAAGCAATAAGAGTGCTTGTTTCAAAATGGAAATATTTCTCGGAAATCATTATTGTGAATATTGTGATGCCAAGTGCTGTAACTTACTATATATATTGAATGACTGACTGACATATCTACGCACAATCATCGGTTCATCGGTTTGGGAGCCACAATGACACAAACAGATACACAGAAAGACACGTAAACATATAACACCCCTCGTTTTGCGTCGAGTGTTAAAAAGTATAATAATAATGAATCAAACCACGCTATTATACTTAACGCAGTATATTAATCCTGCAGGATCTCCCGTCTATGTTAATATTGTGTCGCAAGTCTCCGACCTCATTATTTGGAGGGCGAATTATGAAGACATCCCGTGGGAGGACCATGTTTACCATCTCATAAATACGGACGGATTTTCACGTCTTTATATCTGACGGGATAGACAGAGACTTGTGAATTTAAATGTCATGATTAAAGAGTATCGTTGAGTTGAACCAACGTGACAAGTTAATGGATATGTGTATGTAACGTTTTAGCCTGGTATAAATAATTATGTTCCTGACCTCTCATTCCTAAGGTCTGAGCTGGAACTGGTCATCTCGTTTCTCATATATTTTCATGTAAGTTAATTGTGTTTCACATCGATATATATATATATATATATATATATATATATATATTATAATCAGCACTCGGATCACGATCATAACCTGTTTTGATATACCTTTTGACTATGTACATTATGTACTTTTATATATTATTAGAAGGAAAAGAAAAAAAAAATTTTTTGTAAGAAACAATAATGGTAAGCCGATCTGGCATGATAGGGACCAACACTGTTCAAATGAGTTTCTTTCGGCATTTCTTCTCAGCAGTGGTCGTTCCGAAATGCCAGTAGTTTCTAGCTTGTGAGAAATAACTATAAATTTAAAGATTGACGAGAAAAAGTGCCTGTGAAGGTCTAATTTCTGAATAAATGATTTGAATTTGAATTTGAATTTTGAGCAAGGTCGTCGCACCTCTTCATAAATCTTGTAAAATCCGTATTTCCCTCACGTAAACCACAAAAGAAAATTAAGGAGAAGCGTGTAAATTTTTCGGGGCCGACTATAGGCGTAGGAAAATGTATCGGCGGAATTCAAATAGCATTCCCGTCACGATCCACCATTACTTGCCGGCACTGACTTCCAATTTCACCTATCACAATACTGACACACCTTAAAATCCCTAAAACACAAACGAAATTAAACTTTAACACATTCAATTTAAGTTATAAAGTGACACAGAGCAGCGCATGGCTTAAGTCGTTCTTAACATGAAAGCAAACATCGTAACGTGAAAATTTTAAATTTCGTGTTTAAGTGAAATTTTATTGGGATTCCCTATTTTTATTGGACGTGTATCAAAATATTGCAAGTTGGGTGTTTGGTATATTTAAATATGTAAAAATTTATATACATATAATATTAAAGTCTCTTTAATAATAGAGTATAGGCGGTAATTTACGTATAATATCGTGAACTTTATTGCACATTTAATTTAAATCATCATAATCAACAGCCATTTAAACGTCCCCATTGCTGGGGCACTGGCCTTCCTTACGGATGGATAAGGAGTTTGGGCCATGATTGGCGTGTTTTAACAACTGCAAATATAACCGGGACCAACAGCTTTACGTGCCTTCCGATGCACGTAGGATCTCAAGATAATTTTGGTCACCCATCCTATGACCGACCATTGTGCAGAGAGTCTTAACCTCTATCACGGGCCTAGCGCGCTATCCACTGCTCCATTGAGTTTAATACTTTTCATTTTATGCAGTTACATTTAATTTTTAACTCAATTAAAGAGGATGACTGCTAAGTTTTTTCAGAAACATACAACAATAAAATCTGTAGACTTGAGTCACAGAAGATTATAGACCTTGAGGTCCATTGTGTGTCTCTCTGTGTGTGTGTGTATCTGTTACTGTAAAAGCACGAACTACCGTAAATCCTAATATATTCCAGTAAAACCTAAGATTTGCCAACTCTTAATGGTAAAAGTCCGAACAATTTTGCGATTCGAACTAATACCACAATTTACTTGGTAAATCTTAAGATTTACATCGAAGGCACGGTAAATGTTGAGAAAATAATTTTACTTTTGTTATTTTTTACTATTTAAGAAGTATTTTAAAGTTTATACCTTACCTTTAAAGTAACCTTTAAAAGTTAAAAACATTTATGAATAAAAATACTTACCAAATGAAAATAATTTAAAATAGGTAAGGATTTGACTAATTACTTAGTTAATTAATTACTCTCATAATTATGATACCTACATAAAAATATGTAAGGTTTTGACTGAAAATAAATGATTAATAGGAATTAATCATTGTTTTATTCCCGAAACCAACATTTACCAGCCATCAGTAGCAAAACCTAGCATATACTAAATTCCAATGGCAAAAGCCCGAAAAAATTGACAATTATTTAAAAATCCTTACATATACCAACCCATATCGGTAAATTCTAAGATTTTCTGAAAAAAACCTAAGATCTACCTGTATACGGACTTTTACAGTAACATATCTATGGTTAACCATTTCAGAGATTGCTACATATGGCGCATATGTATGTAATTAAATACCGTTATATGTATTATATGTACATATGTAATTATGTATGTAATTAAATACCTTGTACTCATTTTTACAATACTATTTTATAAGTTTCTTGTGTTCCTACATCCCACTTGTGTTGTAAATGCGAAATTTTGTGAGGATGTATGTATCTCTGTTATTCTTTCACGCAAAATCTACTAGACCGACTGCTATGAAATTTGGTACACGGTTAGAATATATCTGGGGAATAATACATAGCGAACTTTTTATCCCGAAATTCCCACGGAAGCGAAGCACCGGGGTGCAGTTGGTAAATTTATAAATAAATAAATTATGCCATTAATGATATTATGGGAATAATACTCGGGAACTTTTATATCAAAAATTCCTACGTGGATAAAGTCACAAGGCACAGTGAATACTTATCTGGGTATATAGGATAAATGCACTCATACACGCACACATAACTTATAAAATCCTCATTTTTATTCCCCGCAAGCAAAATGGACGACGCGTCCTTTTTTTTTAATTTTCCGACTCGGCTTACGGACAGCGAAAAATGCCGGCCATATTGAGTTTTTTGGAGGGAAAAAAATCGAATAAAGGACAATAGGAGGGACGGTCTCTGTCATAATCATATTTTTCTCAGCACAAAGGAGTTCTTACGTTAATGTGACTGGGTTATAAATGAATGTTAGGCGCATATAAGCTTCGTTTTTGTTAGGTTTTTTGAATATAGAACCGTTTGTGCGCTTGCTATCATACTGACGTCTGCGTCGGCGTCAATATCCATCATTATCCTTTACATTATTATAAAACAAAATCCTCTGCCACGTCTGTCTGTCTGTTCGCGATGAACATGAAACCACTGACCACTGGATTTTCAATCGGTCTTCACCAATAGATATTGTGACTCCTGGTGAAGATTTAGGTGTATAATTTATTATGTTATAACAAGAGCGAAGCCGGTACGGGCCGCTAGTAAAAGTTAAATTAAACCCGTCAAAATATATAACATTAAACAAACTTTAAAATTCATAATATTTAGTTCTTATAGTATCTTCATTTCATTCAGTCAAACTCTAAATATGTCTGCTGGATACTAAAGCTTTTTTAACATTATACCTACTTAACGATACTTAATTAGGACTAAAAATAATACTGGAAGTATTATATATAGTTATATACATAGGTACCGACATGATAGCTAAAACATTTAATTACGTTTTATAATCTAAGGATTATAGTTACAAGGTTCTCTGCCGCGTCTGTTTGGCAAAAACTTCTGCACGGATTTTCATGCGGTTTTAACTCAAATTCAAATTCAAATCATTTATTCAGAAATTAGACCTTCACAGGCACTTTTTCTCGTCAATCTTTATATTTATAGTTATTTCTCACAAGCTACAAACTACTGGCATTTCGGAACGACCACTGCTGAGAAGAAATGCCGAAAGAAACTCATTTGAACAGTGTTGGTCCCTATCATGCCAGATCGGCTTACCATTATTGTTTCTTACAATGTTTTTTTTTCTTTCTAATAATATATAAAAGTACATAATGTACATAGTCATAAGGTATATCAAAACAGGTTATGATTGTGATCCGAGTGCTGATTATAATATATAGATAGATGTGAAACACAATTAACTTACATGAAAATATAATAACCTGTAGATAGTATGGTCCCTGAGAAAGGTTTATCATGTATATTTTTTATGATTTATTAATTAACTGAGCGAACAGCTAGTATAAAATACAAAAAAGGTGCAAAGACACTATGTGGCCACCACGAACTGTATCAATTTTGTCATTTAATACACAGTAAAGTAGGAAGCGGTGGTGGTGTAACGGTTAAGACGCCCGCCTGTGGATCGAAAGGCCCCAGGTTCGAATCCTACTCGTGCCACATGAGTTTTTATACCAATCTGACTCATGTATAGTTAGTTTTCATCGTCCACCACTTACTTCCGATGAAGGAAAACATCACGAAGAAACCTGCAAACGGGTTGATTGTTATTATTAACTTGTGTGTGAAATGGAGAAGGCAATGGCAAACAACTAAATTAATAATGTCAAGAAAGTTGTTGTTCCACGTAATGACCACGACCCTCAGCCATGATTAATATGACTATGAAGAAGAAATTAGGCAAGTACTTGATTAAGCATACTTGCAAGGTGCAAATACGACTTGGTTCGCGTTCAGTCGTCCATTTCGGACGTTGCTCAGCTGTTTTAACGTCAGTCGCTCTTAAGATCTTATGTTTTTTGTTTTTGCTAGTTTTAACAAAGCAAATGGATATTACTTAGTTAAGTTTTGTTCACATTATGTACTTAAATAATAATAAATTGTCATCTTTTGTTTTAAAATTCCCATGATTTTTCATTACAATTGCAATCCAATTTTTTTCTCTTTCATTTTTATTTCGTAATTATTTTTCAATGCATCATTCATGCCAGTTTAATTAAAAGTAAAAAATAAAATGTGTTGTAAACAAATACTGGCTTAACAGAAAACTGGAAAATATTGAGTAAAAATAAAATATCAAAACCAGCCAGCGTTTTTCCATAACTTATCGGCACGGATGCCGTTCCAGCTAAATTGGCACGAGTTCCAAATTTGAATAGAATGACATTTATTTGTTTTGTTTTTTTTTATACAGTCGCCATCTGTGGAACGGGATGGTTTTAGCCCCCGGCATCTAGGGATATGAAGGATGCATTTACATATACTTTAGGTGCATTGTATATCCATATAGGTTTTCTTTTTCGATTAGGATTGTGTGTCTTTTTGTCTATATGTATGTGTGTTGAATTCTGAAATCATGTGATGGTTCCCATGAACCGAAAGGTCTTAAATTCGAACCCCACTTGTGCCACGTGGGTTTTCTATACGAAATGACTCTTGTATAATAATTTTCATCGACCACCACTTGCTTCGGGTGAATGAAGATATAATAAGGAAACCTATACTCTATTTGAAAAAAATCATCTAATATTTGAAATGATAATTAACGACTTCCTTAGATATACAAGGAAATCGTTGGATAAGTTACATTTAGTTACATTTCTTATAATGACCACGACCCTCAGCCATTAGGAAAACGATTATATAGATTGATAGATCTGGTGAATGAATGAGATGACCTATTGGTTGTGTGATAGAAAAAGCATATGGCTTTAAGTCCGCCTTTTATATATTAAATCTTTTACAAATTAAACAAAGAAATGATCGAACGATAACTTAAAAACAATTGCACGTATGAATGAAATTAAAAGTAAAAAACAAGAAACTTGTTCTAATTTAATTTATTTACTATTGTTTGTCTTCTTTCAGGAGCTGGTAGATGTAAGAGAAGTCCTTCTGGCCGAAGCCTCTGGTCTGCGCCATGCGGTAAAGCTGAGTCGCGACGGCGCCGAGTGGGATCGGTGACCGGATTCCGAGTGCCATACCGCTGGCGAGCTCGAGATCCTGTGAAAGATTTTTAAGACTGAAGTCTAGAAATCTGATTTTATTGCAATAAGTATTCTTCTTTATTTTTCTGAAGATGACCTCTGTGGCCTAATAGCCATCTTGACGAACTGCTACACTGGAGGTCCAGTATTCGGACCCAGGTCAGGTCAAAAAGGAAAATTATGTCTTTCAAATCAAGGCTTGGTTCTTGGATGTTTTTTTACATATTTATTATATCGTGCAAAATTTATATTTAAAATAATGATTTTCCGGTCAGCAAGCGAAAGTCTCGTTAACTTTGAAATTCTGCAATAAAATTTAAATAAATATAATTGCATTTCTCAGCAGTGGTCGTTCCGAAATGATAGTAGTTTGTAACTTTATAAATATTAGTAAGCACCGCTACTCTCGCTGTAAACAACGACGTGGCCTCACCGTTATTGATAGTTCCTCATAATTGACACGGTACTTCTTTCCTGGTACGATCTCTAATTTAGAAAGTGAACATGAAAAGTGCCAGGAAAAGTCTAATTTCTAATAAATACTTCGACTTTGAACCACCAGCTACCCACCTTAACCATAAGTTCGTTTTTGAACCCCCCATCATAATTCTTGCTGGACGGCGCTGTGGGGATCAGCCCGGGGACAGGGCAGTACACCTCGGTGGACCAGGAGCGAGCTGACGAGTTATTCAGCACGTCAAGCAGGACTTGGGGGTCCAGACCCATCCTGGAATAAGAGGTTATGGAACAACATATATAGCTAAATTTCCCAAAGAAAAATTAGGTAAGGGATCCTGGACTCCTATAAGCCCAGGGTTTCCAAATAGAGAGAAATATGTGGGCGAAAGCCTATATTTAATCTTGGGTTATTATCATATACCAAACTGACGTTATATAGCTTAGTAACCCGAGCTCGAAGTCCGACGTGAAAGAAGCGTTACTAACAGAAAGATAGACAGACTTTGGCATTTGTAATATTACTAGCTGCGCCCGGGGCTTCGCTCCCGTTGGAATTTCGGGATAAAAAGTACCCTATGTGTTACATAAATACCAGATTATATTCTATACGTGTATTAAATTTCGTAACAATCTGTCTGTCATACATACATACATACATACAAACACACATCCTCACAAACTTTCGCTTTTATAATATTAGTTAGGACAGGATTAGGATTCTACCATTCTACACTTCTATCCACAATTCCATTAAAGTAAATACTAGATCAGCTTTGCGATTCCGTAAAACACGAAATTCACATCACATTCAATCGAATAAGAAGTTTTATAATATTAAAATGATCCAAATAGGAGAAGTATTAGATCATTTTAATATTATTGAAATGAGCTATTTGCCTGGTCGATGATATTAACTGAACGACACGATTTGTCACTCAAGTCGAGGAATACGATTCCATTTTGATTATGGGAATAAAAAAATTACTTCGTTTCGCAATATCAGTATCATAACGAATACTGCATGGCTGAGATTTTTCTGCTGAGCTGAGATCTCAGTCTTACAACTAAGAAGTTAATACAACCCTAATAATATTATTAATGCGAAAGTTTGTGAGGGTGTATGTGTATGTATGTATGTATGTTTATGTTACCGCGGCTTCCCAAGGGAACATTTATTTATTGATTCAAGAAGATTGGTTGAGTAGATAGAGCGTGAAGAGATAACAAACACACATTCGCATTTATAATATTAGTTAAGATAGTTATAAGATCTTACTTGATTCCCATATTCATGCACTCAGCCGTGGCCATCCCGGTGATACCCATCAGCATATTGTTGGCTAACTTGGCCACCTGGCCTGAGCCGATATCTCCACAGTGGAACTGCTTGGCTCCCATCGCTTTCAACATGGGTAGTGACCTCTCAAAGTCCCCTTTACGACCTCCGGACATAAACGCTAGTGTGGCATTTTGAGCGCCCATTGTACCTGGAAGGAATTAACATTTGTCACATACTAACGGCCCGTCCCTACTTCGCTCGGGTAAAACCATAATAAATTATACATACATAACCATAATACCTACATATAAATCTTACTCAGGATGTGATTCCTTCCTATGTATTAAAAAAAATCTGCATCAAAATCTGTTGCGTCGTTTTAAAGATCTAAGCGTACATACGAGTAGGAACAGACAGCGGGAAGCGATTTTGTTTTATACTATGGAAAGATTTTAGTTCAAGATTCAATTTAAAAGACCAAACTCCTTGTGGGCAGCAAATAAATTTGTAAGCAAATCATTCTATCTTTACAGATTTCAACGATCAGTAGAGTTAGTAGCTATGTTTTGATTTAATTAGTTAGTCTTTTTATTAGTTTAGGAGTTCACAACTCAACATTAATTGTTGCAAATTGTACTGTAAGAAACAAAAAAGTAGGTCAGTGTTTTATTTATTTACATCAATACCGAAAAAAGACACGATTTATTTTTTTTACATGATAATTATCACAAAAACATGTAATTTCATTTTTATGTAAGCACTTATTGTTTTATACGTATTGGTGCCAGTCAACAGGCGTACAATGATACGTCGCGTGATTTTCGCTCATCATTTGAGTAATTTTTACGTAACAAAGTATCATTATTACACAAAATGATATGTCACTGACGATGTTATCATATAGGGGGCCGGGTCACCCCCTTGACTATCTGACTATCGCACGATGGTGTGTCTCTATAAGTATATTTTGTTACATAATTGTTTTCGCAGTAAATCCGTGGTAATTTTGTGGAATAAAACACATTAACTGAAATTATAGGTCTTGACCTTGTCCGTTTCAGACAAATAAGACAAAATGAAAAATGCAACGCGCAAGTTTAAAAATAGTTAAAATAAATCAACTACAGTACAAATGGCTACACATCAAATTCTTCTCTGTGTTCCTGACACCTTCGCAATGGTCGGTCATTGGATGGACGACCGAAAATGTATTATTCCATTATAGCTCCTTCATGCTTCTGAACCGTTAGTCCCGAGTATCAGCCATCATAACGTACCAACAGCCGGGTGATATTGAGGAAGAAGAAGAGTTACATTTACCTCCAGAAACTGGGGCATCGATGAACCCGACGCCATTCTCGATGGCCACTGGGTAAATTTGTTTGGGGACATTGGGGTCCACTGTGCTGGAGTCGATGAGAAGGGTGCCCTTGGCTGCCTATATTATAATATAATAATAATAATCATCATCATTTATTTTTCTCCACAAAGACATAGTGTTACAAACGGTTAATTACATGCTAAGGCTAAGGTAGATACAAGTAATTGTGGAGAACTGGCGCCTGTACGAGGTTCCGAAGAAACCAAGAAATAAGAACTAACAGTATATCAATTAGTTTGTTCAAATATGATTAGATTTGAGTATGGAGAGCTTACGTGTGTGGGGTAAAGATGATAAAATTATGTATTAAAATTACGTTTATTATTTACATAAAAAGTACATTCAATTGTTAAGTCATTTATTACGATCAGACATTAAATGTGTTTTTTTGCTAATCTAGTTTAATTACTTTGGTCTTAGATATATTTTTTGTCTAAATATCTAAATAGTCAATCTTACTTTTATATTGGGTGTCTTATCACTAACTTGGTGTTAGTTCAGTCAATCAATTTTATTATCGATCGTTAGAGATTTTTTATGATATGTATCGTATTAATTTATTTTAAAGAAAGATGAAATAAAAATATTCAAGTACGACTTTGTGGCAAGGCAAGATAGTACCAGGATAGCAGAGACTTCAAGAGCTTCTTATTCATTGATTTAGCTTGCACCTGAAGGCATCTGACATTTAAAGCTTCACATGGCAAAAATAAAAAGACTCACGTGTGCGACAACTCCATCTTTACCAAGGTAAGCGTCAAGCACGACTTTGTTGCTGGGCAGAATGGATACCAGGGCATCAGCGCCATCAAGAGCTGCAGCGATGGACGAAGCGCCTGTGATGCCGTTTTTAGCGGCGGCTTTAACTGCGTCTGATGAGGGGTCATAACCTTTCACTGTGAAGCCCTAAATTGGAACGGTGATTATTATCTATGGCGAGCCAAAGTGGGACATTTTTATAGACCTTTGATATAGATAGATAGATATATAAATTATGCTATTATTATATTTTAATAATGTTTATTCGTCCACATCCATTTTAATTTAGCTGCCTTTTTTCCAAATGTGTCAATTGACACATTTGGAAAAAAGGCAGCGGTGAAGTTTGTTGCGCCGCTTTCTCTTCAGCGGTGCTTTCGAAGTCGGCGATAGATTTAAGTAAATCTTTGATATCAATAAGTGATGTATATTTCACCGTAATTGAATAAAGAATTTTTAAATTGGACATTTTATTGTCAAGACGAAACGACAGGCAGATGTTTTATTTTTCGTTCCAAATGACGAACTAAAACGTAACACCAAAAAGCCTAATTTACATGATTCTGCATAATCTTGAATGAATTGAATGAATTTTAATTTCAAATTGTATTGGCTTCCGCGAATTTTGCTCAAATCTTTAATTTACTTTACTCGGCTCCCCTTTTTAATCTTTTTCCAATGGTCTAATTTATAGTAATTGACTTCTGTAATGGTAATTTTAAGAGAAGGAAAAGATTTTAACGAGTATAGCCAAGGTGTTCACCTTTTTTTTATCTGTATTGTATTTTTCAGTTCAGAAAATCAAGTTATTCCCCTAGATACTTATTAAGAATCCGTTGCATTTTTTAATAAAACACAAAGTTTTTTTTTTGATCACTCGTGTATCTCGTAGGTACTTAATAATTATTTACATATATTCAGTTTGCAAATAACAATTTTAATCTCCGTCAATATAATTGGGTAACTACAGCACTGAGACAGATAAGAACATTAAATAACATACAGATAATTTCAATGGTAATAATTATCTGTCGTCTTATAAAATGATAACTGATATGAAGCTAATACTGAGATTTATTATATATAGCTATTTTAGATAAGTACCTACACCTAGAGATGGAAAATTGTGTTGTTAACTTCTGCATTAATTGTAAAGTTTTTTTCTGCCTCGTCTCCGCATGTTTCCGATTGCTTTCGGGGCTGTGAAGCCGTGAAGGGGTTAGCGTAGAAAATAACCTTAAAATGTTAAACGACGTGATGATGTATGAACCAGTGGTCTAATTCTAAGACGGAAACACATACTGCACGATAATAAAAAAAGAATAAAGTTATTGTTCTGAAGTTATCGAGCGATGGGAGCTCATAAGTATTTTAATAATTGGATGTGCCATAGGTACAGTCGAAAAACTGACCTATTTATTCTATAGTATTAAATTGTATATGTCATTCATACAACTTACACACAGTCAACCAAACGTCACGTTGCATATAATATGGATTTTATGCGGTAATAAAGTGTTTAGACAGCTTGATATGCTGCGGACTGATATGATTTACTAGCTGCGCCCCGAGGCTCGCTCCCTTGGGAATTTCGAGAGGTCCTTATGTGTAATTCCATGTTGTGTTCTACTCATGTAACAGATTTTATAACAATCGGCCCAGTAGATTTTTCGTGAAAGCGTAACAACAAACATACACGAGTACATACACGCATACTTACATCCTCACAAACTTTCGCATTTATAATATTAGTGGGATTTAATTGACTATTAATTGACCATTAATTGACCCGAATGTAATCTCTTGTTATTACTGGATGTTTTTGTTTAAATACTTTGTAGACATAGTTGATATAAGTACTGAATATTCGCTCTTTTGAAATAGTTTTCACCACAAAATCTATAATAAGTGCTTTACATATTATTCTTTATTTTCAAGGTCAATTTTTTAAACAATTTAAAACAATTTAATAGGTATTGGTACCTAATAATTTCCATGAATTGATAAAATTCAAAATTCTTTATTCAATTGATATAAGTACATCACTTTTTGACGGCAAATTTACATAAAACAAATCCACTGCGACTTACATGGCGCACGTAAAGAAGAAATGGCACAAACGATAAACTCAAAAGCTTGTGCCATTCAACTTAGTTTTGTAAGTGATAAATAGTTACTATTAGTGATTTCTACCTACTATGTAACATACTACGTATGTGAATCGTAAACATGATAGCGAACCGGCATTGTCACTACAAATACCACTAAGTATAAATATTCAATACACCCATTTAAATGCCACTCCTCAACCGGTTTCAATCCAGATATTGTATCCAAACTTACCTTTTTGACTAAATTTGCGGCCATAAAACCACCCATATTGCCAAGGCCGAGAAATGCGACATTTTTGTCCACTTTTGAGCTGTAACCCCTCTTTGGAATAGTTAGTAAACAATGCGTCGCGCGGCCGGCCATTTTGGATTTATTTTTAAACGCGTGTGTTCTCGGCGCGCGCGCAACTCAACTGGCTCGAATTATACGTGACCGCGTTATCACTATCAGTTGAATAAATGACTGATTATTGTAATTTACATAACATTTAGTCATAATATATTTTATGATCATAACAAGTGTATACAAATTCTTACGACATACCACATGCCTATCTATATTAAGGTAAGTAGCAAGTTCCATTATAATCAACTACCTACTATCTACCCCATGTAACTACCTCCCTATTCATAAATTGACAGAGTCTAAAATTTTTTAATAAATGCAAAATTTTGACAATATGTACCTACTTAGGTACCCGTTTATATTCTACTCATGGATTGAACAATTATTCAGACTAAATCGGGATAACACGAAATATAAGGAGCTGACGGCCAACATTCAGATATAATATGCGAATAGCACAAAAGAGGAAAGGTAACATTTTGTTGGAATCTGTTCAATAAATTAAACATAATTGAATATATATATATAATATAATAACAAATCAACCGTCACATACACAAACCAACTTATATACACTCACCCAAAATTATTCGCATTTAAATACCACTTTCACTCCCACATCTAAGCGCTTTCCCGGTTTCTTCCTCAGCCATAGAACGTCGAAGCCCAGATTTTTTTCCCACAATTCGTGCGGTCTTTCACATCCGTAGTTGTCAGACGATTAGCACGCATATCATGCAGCCAAAACTTCTTGGGTTTGCCCCTTCTGCCAGGACCAGATGAACATTTGTTTCTATTAACCTGTTAACAATATTTAAATAAAACTTTTTCAGCATTGTAAGCAACAAAGTGATATTCGAAAAACAAATTCTAAAAACACAGCGATGAAAATTTTTTGAAAATGACCAACCAAGTGCGATACAAATTTTGCGTTCCACTTAGTTAAATCGAATAAGCAACAAAATATATAAATTCAGTAATCCCAGTTCATAACTTCGTTTCGTAAAACTGATTAAACTCCCTTCGTTCTTGACGTAAAATAATAAATTAACACGCACAATAAAGGGAAGCCATTTGTAGAGATTAATGTGTAACGCAAATCGAGGAATACAAAATATACAACGCACTTTTTGAACCCCATTGAACACCACTGTTGATAGGGATGGTAGGGTTGACACGCGTTCGAAATTTCCCGGACATCTCTCGGTCTGGAAATTTGTATACATTCGAATCCGCACACAAGTGTTGGATATCCTAATTTCGATTTGGATATACTTAGAGTATCTTGCTGTTAGCAGTTAACCGACTTTAAATCAATACGATTAGCTTTCAGAGCGTTTCCGAAAACAACAAAGAAAATAAGTAGTTGGGTCCCTTTTTTTGTTTACACAGGGGGAATGTGTTTAGGCACCAGCCCTGAGTGTGGGACTCCCAAGCAGAGTGCCTGGACTACCCACTAAACCCCCTGCGGCATACCCGCGCCGGCCTTTGATGGGGAGGCGTCATGGAATGGCGAACATTCTACCACGACTCCCCATGTAGAAAGGTTCTACAAGTCCTTCCTAAGCCCCTACCTAGTCCAAGTTCGATTTCGATTTATCACGATCTCACGATTTGAATAACCTATATCGTTGAGCTGGAGTTTGTGGGATTGGATTCCAAAAATACCTTGTCTAACATACGCACTAGGTACTTTGGCAAGTTTCCCATAGGACATTCGAAAAGGAAAATTAACGCACAAGAAAATGTCCACACTTTCCTCTGATCATGGTGGCCCTTCTCATGGCCCACTTTATTACGGTTTCTCGCCAAATAGTAGTCTTTATGGATACATTTCCTAGTAATGATTCAAGTTTTTATTAAAGAAGTGTCATAACGGTGGTCGGATATAATATTTGGAGGATGAAATTGGCAATCATAAAAATAAATAAAATTTCGTTCACGCTGTAGATGCTTTATTGAACGTGTAAACTGATAAATTTCGATTCTTAACATCAAACTTTAGCAGTAGGTCAACGTAGGTACACTGACGTTTCGACTGGAAGAAATGTGTAAATATATAGTACCTTTGTACTTAAGTATTAGCAATTTACTCTGTTATGTAGTGTACACAAATAAATAAGAAGGTACATTGATGATTGGGCGCCACATTGTGCCTGAAAGATGGCCCAGAAGAGTGGCTACTTCGCGAAAAGATCGCAAGGCAAGCCGAAGGTGCGATGGTCTTACGAACTGTCGGCCTTCGATAAGGAATAAAAGTGGTTGGAAACAAAGAGAGGAAGACTTTTGCCCAGCAGTGGGACCTGAAAGCTACATAAAAAAAATAACTCTCATACAAACTTGGCAATGTTTGTTCATTCCAGTCGGCATCAGGAGCCCGATTCTCACACAATCGAAGTTCACTTCATCAGTTTTATTCATTTTTTTCTGAAAATTCTGCTACTGTTTCTGAATTTAAAAAAAATAAACGTCTAAAAGATCGAGCAAACGCATCTCGATCGGTCAAAGATTTTCATTTGTAAATTTGCATAAAACGATTGAAAAAAAACTGTCTCTATATCTGTATGTCTGTCTGTTTGTACGCGCTAATCTTCGGAACTACTGGACGGATTTGAATGAAACTTTTTTTGTTATATAGCTATTAAACCTGGGCAAAATATAGAGTATAAATTATTTTGAAAACTGGAACACCTGATGGAGAATAGCGAAGGTACAGCTAAACTATAGGAAATAATTTCAGTCGTATGAGCATCTTCTGTATAGGTAAGTATCGGACGCTTTGTCTGTACAGTTAAATTTCTCTAATAATTTCGACTCCTTACCAAAAATTGTTCGGTTACGCAGAACGAAGTCGCGGGCATCTGCTAGTATATATACACCGCGAACTCACTTCGAAGCGATAATCATATAAAATTCGCAGTAAATTTGCGGTTTTATCTTAATTATGGGAGGTTCATTGTGTTTCAACAAAGAATGGCGGTCGGTTTGATGTCAGCCATTATGGATGGCTGGCCCAAGTTTATTCTCATTGGTACCTACAGGTAGATACAAATTGGAAGGCAATTCCACGGCATGTGGTTCCGCCCTGGAATAGGATATCCTCCCGTAGATGTCGTGCAGGTGCTCCCGCGCCGCTTGTTGCAAATATTTATATAACATTTGAAGCAGGGGTACTAGTTTAGAGGTTTGTTTGTTTAGGGGGCATTTGAAGTAGGGGTTAAGACACCCGCCTGTGGATCGAAAGGTCTCAGCTTCGTATCATACTCGTGCCATATGAGTTTATATACCAATCTGACTCATTATATAAAAGTTTTCATAGATCACCACTTGCTTTGTGAAGGAAAACATCGTGACCTGCACACTGGTGGACAGTTTAGTTCACTAGTGTGTATGCGAATACCTGCCACAAGATGGCGGTAAGTAGTCGTAAGTCATGTCAGGTGACTTTAGGCGACTTGAATAAAATCTGATACACCAGTGTTGGCAATAACACACTCAATATGATGATAAAGCATTTGCTGTCTTTTTGTTGTTTATTTGAGTTCATTTTATCCTAAGAAAGAGAAATAGATAAAATCGGCTTGATATCTTAGAGGCAACAAAAGCGGTCCTAAAAAGGACTGACATAAACAGCCGAATTCCCAAAATTTAGTGTTTCTTTTTAAAGAGGATCGCTGCTTCTCACGTCGTATCGAATCGATGGTGAAAAGTGAAAATCCGCACTTCGACCTCTGTTTTGGACCATCGCAGACTTGAATAAATCGACACCGAAAGATTCAGATGGAGAAAATATGAAATTTTGGCCCATAGGGACGACTGGGCAGTTGTAAGAGAAACGCCACGCGCTAGGCAGTGTTTATCGCTTGATTAATATAATAATTAACGGCCGCAGTTTGTAATGATGCGGTGCTGCTTTTAGTCCTACCTTTTCAGATTATTATCGGACGCGATATATTAAAATTTTGTGTAGCCATCCCTTTTTGGGGTTCGCTAATGTATTAGATTTGAGTACATACATACCTGTGAGGTTGGATTCTTGTCTGAAGGATGTGCTTGATACATGTTGAGGAGAGGAATGAAACAGTATGGTCGAATATACCAGATATAATTCGTACTAATTAAAGTGAAACACTAAAATCAACGTTTGTAATATAATAATAATGAATTATAATAAACCAAATATCGATATAAATGTCGATAAAAATTTCGACAGTAAGAAAACTCAGGTGTGAATAATATCACAGTTAGACGTGTGATCAAAGAGAGGTCTCGAACAGAAGTGCTGTCAGGGCTTTCGAAGCCTACTTAGGAAATATGGCGACAGTCACAAGGACCGTACAGCCGAAACAGTAACAGCTCAAAGAGCTCCCAGGTGGGAAAAAACCTCGGCTTTGGACGTTACTAGAAAAATGGCCAGGGCGGTATATTGCTCAAGGTGCCTGGCCTATTGAGAGAAGCATCCTGGTGCCGCCGGGCGTTACCGAGTGAACCCTTAAGTTTTCCTGTTACGCTGTGAAGTATTTTTTTGATTATATTCATTACATGTGGCGTATGGTCCCGTGGACGCCGTACGAGGCGACGAAAGATCACATAGCCTAGGCAGTCTATTAGCATTCCCAGGGAGAGTTGAAGTCAGGCAGCGGGCTGTCAAATCACAGCTTACCTTTCAACGCGCAAGAGAGGGGCGGCATCAAATGAAAGAGATAGCAATATCTTGCATCAAAAATGTTCTTAGCAGTGAAGGCTCCAGTATCATAAGTTGTCTACGCCAGCTTCGGTCGTAACGGGTGCGAAATTATATTTTTATCTTAATAAATGTTAAATAAATACTAAAGTTTTGTATAAATCATATTTATTCATGAATAAATAAGTTCTTTATATTTTACTTTTATGTACACAGAATAGCTAGCAATGAAATACAGTGTAATTTTTTTTACATATAAGTAATACACTAGAATTCTGTCGATACAAAATATAAATACCTATAATTTTCCATCTAAGACAAAGAAAATCATAGCGTAGCCACATGAGACAGATATAGGTAGGCTGCCCTTGTAAAAACCGAGACACCAGGATGGACAAAACATATGATCGCTCTGTCCCGTTTCTTCTCGTGTACATCGCGTACGTTTCTCTTTCATGTATTAGCGCGAAAAGGAAAATATGACGATGTATTATGGTTGTCTCTGTCTACATTTTCTGTACTAAAGCTGATTTGAATCTTCAGTAGTAGGCAAACTTATATTAAGCGATCTGTTTTCAATTTCTGTAAGCATTTTTATAGAAGGCATAATATTGAACTGCACCCATTCTTCTGTGCTTCTTTTTCCCGTTATCTCGGAAAGTAAGTTTGTAACTTCATCTTTCACGGCATAAAGTTCTTTGAGTAATCTGAAAACAATAATATTATATATACTATTATTACAGCGTTTGTGAGTTTGTATGTTTGAGGCGAATAATCTCCGATGCTACCGAACCGATTTCAAATATTCTTTCACCATTAGAAAGCTACATTATCCAAGATTGTATAGGCTATATTTTATCTCCAAATTCCCACGCGAGCGAAGCCCCGGACAACATCTAGTAAATTCATAGGACAAGGTCACTTCCCGCTGTCTGTCCCTATGTATGCGATCTTCTAAACTACACAACGGATATTGATGGAAGGTTTTTTTTATTATTAAGGTTTTACCCGAGCGAAGCCGAGTCGGGTCGCTAGTTATGTATATAAAACATACTTACTCTGTAGTGTTGTCGGTATTTTTCAATGAATCGTTGGAATTAGTTGGATGTAGATCGAGATCCTCGTTCGTTTGCCTAAAAAAATACATATTAGGTAAGATTATTTTATTATTATATGTGGTACTTTTGGCAATTGGGTATTTTAAGCAAATATTTTTAAAATATCACCGTTTTATTAAAATACAGTTTCGCTAATTCGATGAATTTATAGTACACATATAAAAAATCATGTAATATTTTCATGTTGTCAGAGACTTACGTAGATCAATTTCAATCCCACCAATATCACAAATTCGAAATTTTGTGAGAATGTATGTGTGTATGTTTGTTACTCTTTTAACGCGAAATCTGCTCGGCGAATTGTTGTGAAATTTGGTACAATGATGGGTAGAATGAAACCTGGAATAACACGAAGCTACTGCCAGCTACTGAATTTTAAACAGTGAGGTATCTATATAGTTATTAAAGTATAGATAGGTACCTCATTATCAACCATTTTAATGTTCCCACTACAGAGACACCAGCCTTTCTTACAGATGCATAAACATTACGGGCCATGACCCACCAGGAGGGGCTATAATAATATGGATATCAAATAATACTATTTAATATTATAGTTATTAAATTAAAATGTGAGATACGAAGAAAATTTATTATTGTTTTCTTTTGTGTCTCCTTTTATGGCATTCGCGGAAGACGTCACGTGGTGTCGTGTCGTGTCGTGGTGTGAGCCACGACGTCAGCGTCGTGGCTCACACCACGACACCATGCTGAGCGATGACCATTTTAGTACAATATTTTTATATCTACTATTATATGTCTAGTGTTATATATGTCATATTTTTTATTGTGCTAAATAAACGTTTTTTCTTTCTTTATTTTCTTTCAAAATCGCCGACTGGCTTCGTCATTACAACACAAAGTTGTTTAACCAAAAATGACATTTTTGACACAAGCTTTTGTTGTCGCCGGAAAGATTTTGTCACATTCAACATTGTAACACAAACTTATGTCCGTGTAGTAAGCCTTTGAGTAGTTCACTCGTCGGGAGCCAACGCTGGGTATTACAACAGATAATGCATACCATTATAATGAACTTTCATACAAGCTAAACTTGCAGTAAAATACTAAAATTTCAGGTCAATTGGTTGAAATTTCAAAATTTAGTGCCATGATTTCAACCGAAAAGATATCATACATACACCGCATTTAGTAAACGCTTGCAATATAAAATATGGCATGTAGCCAATTTAATATAGAAAGCAAGTTTAAATCATTAAAATTTAAAGATTTGTTAATTTAAATTTAATTATAAACGACTAAAATGTATAATGAAATGAAATAATAACTTTAAGATTTGCATTCAAATCTTAAAGATTTGCATTAAAATCTTAAATTATTTGAAACTTTGATACCAATATATTTGAGATTTTCGCGTCGCATCGCTAATTGTCTCCACGAAGACAACCGGTTAGATCCACAGAAGCTACAATACACTTAGTTTAGTTTTTTACTTAGCTTAGTATAAGTAATTTTTTTGACGTCAACAAGTGATGCATATCACTCTAAATTGAATGCATAATTTTTTAGATTTAGTTTAAGTTTTTTTTTTTTTGACGTCATTAAGTGACTGCATATCATCCTAAATTGGAAAAATAATTTTGATTTTTTTTTTTCTTTTTACTTACTCAATAACGAAGTGGTGAGACCTCAGCGCGAGCGCAGCCGCGCGCCGCGCGCCGCGCGCCAGCGCCGCGCCCGGCCACTCCGGCGCCGGCAACCAGTCGGACACCAGGGATTCTGACATTCAGTTATATTATTTATTGAAATACTGTTGCGACCTGATGTGTTAGAGTCCTATTTTCATGTGACTTTGTGTCGGCACATCACGTGCTAGAGAAACGTGTGACTGTGACAGGGTCGATGCAACAACTACGAATACGAATATATAGTATAAAACAAAGTCGTTTCTCACTGTCCGCCTGTCCGTACGTATGTTCAGATCATTAAAATGTACCTAATACATTTATATATTAGAACAAATCACACAGATTGATGATGTCACAGATTTATTGAAGTCCCTTGAATCGGAGCGTATGTATCCGGTCTAAATGTCATTAACATACCCATAGGTCTGTCGTCTACTTTTGTAACAGTCCTCAGACAGCTGGCCAGACTCGGCAACGACACGGGCAGCAATTCACAAAGTGTCTTAAAATGGTCGTATCTGAAACAAAACAAATCATCACATCGAGTGTATTATCAACACTAACACTAGTGTCAGATTTTATTCAAGTCCCCTAAAGGCATCTGACATGACTTTTACGACTACTTACCGCCATCTAGTGGCAAGTAGTCGCATATGCACTAAACCGTCCACCAGTGTGCAGGTTTCCTCACGATGTTTTCCTTCACCGGAAGCAAGTGGTGGACTATGAAAACTATTATATATGAGTCAGATTGGTATACAAACTCCTATGGCACGAATACGATACGAACGTGCGACCTTTCGATCCACTGGCGGGCGTCTTAACCATTACACCGCCACCGCTTAAATTCACAAAACAAATTATAAATGTATAAACGACTATCGGCACGCCCCGGCTTCGCTTGGGTAGAACCATAATAAAAAAAAGTACCTAGCCTATGTCACTTCTGAACGTTTCGTCTATCTCTGTGTCAAATTTCATCAAATCGATCCTGTGGTTTTTGAGTTTATTCACTACGAACAAAACATAAAGAAATGAAAATACAAATCTTTAATATTTTCTCTTTATAATATTAGTATGGAAGTATGGTTTTGGCAGCATATAATTATGCTTCGTTTTCTCTCAAAATCTATACTATTATTATAAAGAGTAAGCGTTTGTGAGTTTGTATGTTTAATCTCCGATACTACCGAATCGATTTCAAAAATTCTATCACCTTTAGAAAGGTACATTATCCAAGATTGCTATAGGCTAAAATTCCAACGGGAGCAAAGCCCCGGGCAACATCTAGTTATAAATAAGTGTGATATCCTTATACACGTGACATTGACTGTACATCACAGCCAGCCTCACTGATGTTCCACCGCACACCACGACATGACATACACACATTTGGAAAATTGGTTATTACTCTATTTAAATCCCTGTCCAAATCTCGTTCATTTCCGCATATTACAAGACCGGCGTAAACGTAAAAAAAGACCTTGAAAATTTGGTGTTGACGTTAACCCTGCTTGGGAATACTAGTGTTGGCTATTTGTCCCTTAGTCGCCTCGTACGACATTCACGGTTACGCAAATATAAGTTATACTAGCGAATCGCGTCCCGCGCGAGATTCGCCTCGATTTGAACGAAAGCTTTCAATGTCTAAAGGTATCATAATTCCACCTTGGAAATAGTATCGTATATCATCACGGGACGGACATGTAATGGTCTTATTTTAGGGTGGAACCACACTAAATTTACCTGGACCATCCGGTCAGGATGATGCCGGCGAATTTAATGTCAGGATACATTTGTACTTCATTCATCCAAGCCACGTGGTTGCTGACATACCTGCTGACAGGCGCGATCGCCTGGAATGACATAATCACTGTCAAATTAGACTGCCAACTTCACAATGGCGTGGAACAGTTCGCCAATCTTTGGCAAATTCGGTAGGTATACATTGCTGGTTTTTCATTGCGGTAAATAAAAGCACTCATACTATAACTACGCAGGCGTACTTCGGCGACATTGTGGAGTTGACATAAAACAAAATCATATTTATGTGTATCATAAAAAAATATATGAGAAGGCAATGACAAACCACTCCATTAATATTGCCAAGAGAGTCACTGTGTTTCATTCCACTCAATTGCCACGACCGTCAGCCATGAGGCATACTACTCTAAGGAGGAAAGAATATAAAAATAATTCAGTGTGTCTCTGTATGAACGTGATAAACTACCGGACGGATTTTTGTATGGTTTTCACCAATAGACTGAGGGTTAAGGTATATTAATTTATTATGGGTTTACATGAGCGAAGCTAATCTCATACAAAGTGGCTGATTGGGCCGGGCACGTGATGAGTGACACACTCTCATGTATTTCTATCTCTTTCTTGTATGAGCGAAATATAGCTTGCTCTGTCAGGAAGTAAATCAAATCAAATAATTTAGACCGGCTACACACGCTCCGATTTAAGGGACTGTAGAAAGGGATGCAGGTATTTAAAAGAAAGAGATGTAGGACGACCTTCCTTTTCTATTAAATACGTGCATTTCCTTCTTTATACCCTAGATTATTCCCGCGGCAGGTGTGTGAGTAGCCTAGCCTGCCTTATTCAGAAATCAGACCTTCACAAGCACTTTTTACGTCAGATTCTAAATTAAATAATCTATATCTATTATTATAGAGAGGTAAGCGTTTGTGTGTTTGAGGCGCATAATCTCCAAAACTACCGTACCGAGTTCATACACGTAAATTCTTTCATCATTAGAAAGGTACATTATCCAAGATTGCTTTAAGCTACATTTTATCTCAAAATTCCCACGGAAGCACGGAAGCCCCGGGCAACATCTAGTATTTACTAAAGCTACAAACTAGTACTAGCATTTCGGAGCGAAGTTACCTTGGTATCACCACTGGCACCTTTGAATGCCGAAGCTGCCCATACTTTGGGGAACAACACGCGATAGATCTCCATCAGACGCGGACGTATGTGGAAATGTTGGCTCACGTTGTAATCCCATAGTACTGGTTGAACCAGCTCGCCTAGCTTGTAGACTGAAAAGAAAAATAAATATTTCAGACTAGCTGCCCGTCCTGGCTTCGCTCGGGTAATAATATAATATTACACCTAAACCTTCCTCAAGAATCAGACTATCTATCAGTCTAAAACCGCGTCCGTGTTTTTGAGTTTATCGCGAACAGACAGACTGGCTAGACAAAAGACTATGTTTTATAATATGCAAGGTCTAGTCTAGACCGATATGAGTATATATACCAGTCTGACTCATATTTATTATAGTTTTCATAAACCACCACTTGCTTTTGGTGAAGGAAAGCATCGTGAGGAAACCCTGTGATATCGCCTAGTGTGTGAAATGGAGAAGGTTAAGTTAGGCAAAACACTATATTAATATTGCCAAGAGAGTTGTTGTGCGTTCCATTCCACTTAATGATCACGACCCTCAGCCATAAAAAATAAAATAAAATATAAAAACAAAATATAATTATTTATATTTTATTTTTCCCCTCATGGCTGAGGGTCGTGATCATTAAGTGGAGTGGATTATTTAATATATAAATATTAAATAATATTTTATGCAGCTTTTACTGTTGCATAATTGAAGTTCTAACTTAAAAACAAGCCGAAGGTTTCATCTCAATATTTCTTTTTGCACATGAGATTCTAACATTATTCTATTAACATAGACGACATAGCAAGCAAAAGCAAGTTAAAGTATTCTATTAAAAAAATATAAACTGCTTACACTCCAATGCATCCAAACTCATTGACCTCAGCATGTCGTCCCACATCAAGATAGTCAAATTTGGACGTTTCATCTTAAGAAATAAGGCTAGTTTTTGTATGTGTTCTAAGTAAAGCGAGGCCACACCATGGACACTCCCTTCCATTCTTTTCTTGCAATCTGGGCACACTCCTGTGTGCCATACCTACAGGTAAATCAAGGATTTTAAATATACAAATTTTTCGACTCGGGGTTTCGAGGCTTCACAGCTCCGAATGCGACCGAGAACATGCGCAGATAAGTTACCTCATCAGCTCCTATATGTAGGTAGTTAGCATTGGGCTGAGCGTCCAACACTTGGTCCAACATGGAGCAAACCAGCGCAAGTGACTGTGGTTTGGACGGACACAGCGAGGTGGCAGACTCGGGTAGTTCCCGTAGATGTGTGAATGCTGGGTGCTTGAGTACAAACTCTAAGTGTCCTATTGTCTGGACAAGTTGGACCTGAAAAGAATATACGATAAACAAAATCAAAATTGCGCTTTGAACACTTATCTACAATATGTATATAACGGGACGGGATGCAGTCACAATTGAAATGTTCATAACATAGAATTAAAGTACGTACGTAAAGGGGCGGGGCTATTTCGTTTTCCGTTTGCAAAAGGAGCGCAGCCCCGCGGAACCGCTTCCCCACTCGTCTTTTTTTTTTGTTTACCCAGGGGAATGCTTGTTACGCACTGAGTGTGGGACTCCTCGGCCGCTAGTCGGCCCAGCCTACCCACTAAACCCCTGGGGCGTTTTCACGCTGCCGTTATGGGCACAAGTGCTAACCACCCGCTCCAAGCTCGCGTGGCGTAAGGGACGCCACGCGAGCTTGGCGCGGACCATCAAGCCCACTCCGCACACCAGTCACAACACACACAACATAATCCTGGGTGCCACAGGGCACCCAAGTCTGCCTCTGTACGGGTGCAAGAGGTGATAGGCAGGTGACACCCACACATTGCGCCCGATACAGAGGCAGCCACCCTTCGGCCGCAGAGGACAGGGGGATCGTCGAGAAACATACCGACTCTCCTCTTCCCCTGCGGCCCCAGCGCACCGTGTTCATCGCCACGGCCGCGCTGTGGTCGCGGAGGACAAACTCCCGCGACCCCACCTCTGGTCCCCTCTAATTTCCACATCCAAAGGCTGGTGGCGGGTCACCAGCCACTGGCAGTACTACCGAGGGGACCGTCCACCAGGCCCAGAGCACCCACCAAAGTCTCTGGGCCTTGGGTTCCTCTTGCTTTCCGGTTACTAAGCCCCACCATCGCGACAAGATGGGAACCCGTCGGGGGGTTCTCCACTCGTCTGCCTCAACCCTGCATATCTTGACACAACTTTTGCTAGAGAAATGGAAATAAACATCATCAAAAAATAAACATCTCCTATTTGTTTTAGATTCGTGGTTTGTATGATGATTAAAATTAAGAGGTATTTTTGTAACAGTCTTTTATTTGATCAAACTCTCGCAGTGTTTATCAAGAACGCGCGTGAGCATTTCGCATCAGTGGGGCCGTATGCTTGCTCAATAGTATAAAAAAAACTCTCACTATAGAGGATCCCGGGCTTCAGGGCAACCCACACAACACAAGTTTCGAACTTACTTTGGGGCTAACTCAATCTGTGTGATTTGTTCCTATATATTTCAAATTCAATTCAAAATTTAAAAACGCTCGATGGCTAAGGAAGAAAACCGGGAAAACTCTGATGAGTGACTCACCACTTCCAAGCCATTTTCTTTGCAAAATTGCATCATATGCTGGACTTCATCCATCGTGTACATTCCATCGCCCCCACACCCAGTGATACTGCCCAGGGTGACCAACTCATCCGTGTATGGGAATGTGTCCTCCCATTCAAACAGCACTCCTGTGGCACCCCATGCCTTAGCTCTTAGTAATACCTGAAAATATTTTTTAAAAATCAATTGAATTCTTAAAATTGGTAACTATCTTGACAAATAACTCTTACATGTTGACAGCTTAGCTTACAATCATTCATGTTTATTGAAAAACAATAGGATTGCAGTCCAAACAAGCTGGACTGAACAGTTATTTCCTAATGGCTTAGGGTTGTGGTCATTACATGGAATAAAACACACACAAAAAACTCTCTTGGCACTGTTAATGTAGTGATTTGCCATTGCCTTTTCCATTTCACATACAAGTTAATAATCAACCAGTATGCAGGTTTCCTCATGATGTTTTTCCTTCACCGGAAGCAGGTGGTTGTCGATGAAAACAATACATGAGTCAAACTCATGTGGCGCGAGTAGGATTCGAACCTGAACCTTTCAATCCACAGGTGGGCTTCTTAACCACTACACCACCAGTGCTTTAAAGCATCACATGTACCTCAAATAAAAATCCTTAAATATTATAAAAAGAAGTCACCCTGTCATATCTGTTTGACTGATATGAATATGATAAACTCAAAAACTACTGTCTGGATGGTTTTCACCAATAGATAGTCTCATAAAATGTAAATCAGCACTAGTTTGTGCCATTTCTTACAAGGACATGCAGTCAAGTGTCTATTCTCAACAGCTGAACTGTGCCATAGACATGGTTATAATAGTTACTGTGTGAAAAAAAAATATTGGCACATACATTGTTTATGAACTCTATCACAAATATTTATCATTCCTTAAAACTTTACCTTTTCTAAGTATGGAACCTTCCATGGAGCGCCCTTTAAGTCAAGATGGATAATTCTGGAAAAGATTTCTGAGTAAAAAAAATATTGTGCATCATTGCTTAAACTCCTCAATCACAGAGTCAGGTAACTAGTTAATTTTTCTTTGTTAAATTACAAAAATCCTAGTTACAGATTTCTTAGTTGATAAGTACTGCTTGTATATGTAATATATTAGGTTACCTGTGTTCTAGTTGCATTTTCAAAATAGTTGATTTCACCACACACGAGTATAAAACAAATAAAATGAGCGTTGATCAAGTTAGTCACTAGTTCAGAAGATGAATCACAGATTTTTGTATGCTTTTAAATACCTATGAATATGCCGACTTTGCGGTTTTTTTATAGCGCACAAACTAAATAAAGAAAAGGTTAGTACTAAGTGATCGAAATGGATTAAAATTAACAATTGATTTTTCTGTACCTATTTTGTGCGTATTGTTTTTACAGAATTTTTAATTTTTATTAGAATCAAAACAAACCCAAATTTTATTTTACCGACATGACAAAACTGACATTGACAAAACTGACATTGACAAAACTGGTGTTGCCGTTTTTTGTAATCGAATGTAGAAATTACTATTTTTAATATGAATTAAGATAGGTAGGTAGGTACCTAAAGTATTATTCCATTTTATAGTTACATGAAGCATACTTGGAGCTCACTTTAAATTTCAGTGTGCTTGAAATAAGAAATCAAGCCAAACTCATCTTGTATGAGTTCTAATGTTCCCCCGAAAAATTGTCAAAAAGATTTAAACACCAATCTGAGTATATTTCGGGTATTATGTAATCTGTGATATTTCTTTTCTTTTTCAACTATAGGTACTCAATTAGATAAGTCGGTAGCTTTCAAGGCTTCGGAAGACCAATTTATTTACACCAAGTGTAAATAAATTGGTAATTATAAGGTAATGAAAAAGCAAATAGGTCAAATCTCAAACTTTAATTTATTTATGTAGATATCATTATATACTTTCATACTAAGTCATATCTAATAATAAAGTCGTCTATTCTAAATAAGTAGATCAACAAACTTACACTACAATACTTTGAAAATTCCATAAAAAAATAAATTCATAGTTTTCACCACACTAATAAGGCAAAGATAGAACACCACGTTATTAAGGAACACGCAATTACAAAATTAATTAGGTACCTACCTAATAAATGTCTATTTACTAAGTATCACGATAAATCATAATTTAAAATATCTAATTTTGTATATAGTTATATTCCTAACAATATAGGTAGTCGGTTCAAGATATATTTTTTGTATTTTTCATAATATTCTGTAGCTATGTCCTCACACTACATCATATAAAACAAAGTAGCTTCCCGCTGTTTGTCCCTATATATGATATTTCAAACTACGAAACGGAACTTGATCGAGTGTTATAAAGTTATAGTGAATCAAGAGGAAGGTTTAGGTTATTAGGTGTCTAATTAATTACGATTTTATAACGATATAGGATACTTAGACTGCGAGACTTCTTTCGTGACGCGTCGCGGGCTCTATGATTCTGCACTATATACCTATTCTAAGTTAAATATACAAAAAATAAATTTTAAAAAGGTTCTACTGCACACAGTACACCAAATTCACACCTTAATACATATACAATAATCATACGATATGCACTTAAACCTAAGTTTAAAACAAAGTTTCAAAATTCGTGACAGATTTAATCTCATGTGCAAAACTGTTTGTCTCTCATACATTTTTGGTGATTAAATGGTTGGTACTGTTATTAGCTTTCATTAACTGGATGATGAGAATAACTATTTTCTTACTTGGTTGTTATTACATAAGATTTGAGTAAGTTCATCTAAAAATATATTTTATACGTAGGGTAAAACTAACCACTAATAATTATCCCCGCACTTATTAATCGGGGCGAGGCGTAAACATAATGTATTCTTCACAAAATAGTGTTGTGGAGAAAGTTTAGGTAAGTACGTGAAGTCTGTCAAGAAATAGTAGAAAATAAATGAAGGCACTGTCTCCTAATAGATGGCAACACAGGGTGTTTATTAACCAATCTTGATCACTGATTATATTCGGTAATGCAATGGCAAATAAATGTATTTCAATAAAATTGCGTTTTCTTTACTTTACACTGTAATCATATATGTACCTAAAAATGTATAAGTATTCTACAATAATATGTATAATAAATGTATATATGCAAAAGTGCTATTTAGTAGCAAAAAATAATTTAGCCTATTAGTAGGTACCTACTTTCTCATCAACTAGTTTTTATAAAACAATGTATGTTGAAGAAATAAAGATTTTTTCATTTTCATTTTCATTTTCACTTTACCATAAATACTATTACTGTTCATAAAAAATAGAAAACATACTTTAAGCTAAACTATATTTTGTCACTATCGCATGTTCTCAAAATTCAAACGTATTTCAAAATTTGGAATAGACGGAAAGAGAGAACGACAGCTTAAAGTACTTATGCTTTAACTTTTTAATTAATGACGGGGCTAATGACGGGACCTATGCAGATTTTTTATATGGATTTGTCTACAACATAGTGCTCCTACTTATAAGGGTTTCCTTTTGAGATTCGGAACCCTAACCAAGTAATAAATCATTATGAAACTGCTTAAAATATATTTATCACACCGTAAGTCGTATGAACCTAAACCTTTGCAACTAATTCTAAAATTATAATAAAAATACACACAAATCTAAACTAATAAATCTAATACCTATAGAGTCACCTTCTTTACCAAAATAAATAGAAATTGTTACTAAGGCGGGATGACGGGCCTTGACCGTGACCCGTTGATTATTATTCTATCACTTTCATTAGCTGTCGTCCGCGGCTATATGTAGCCCGTGACCTGAGCCCATGACCCTCTTCAGTTCTTCAACTAACTCCACACCAAAAATTACCTCAATTTTGACGTGAAATACTGACAAACCAATACACAAACACATCTTCACATTTATAATATTAGCACGGAAGATTCTTCTACCTTTCTTACGCTTGTATGAGAAGATAGTACAACAAATTGCAATTCATTATTAAAATACAAACGACAGAACTTACATAAAGTCATTTTCAATCCACAAAATAAAGATATTTTTTAGAATGCCATCTTTCTATTTTAATCTTCGCAAATTTTGTATTTATTTTCCCTTTCTTTCAAATTTTGAGAAATAACACGGCGTAGCCAATATTCCCATCACACAGCGCCGACCTCACATTTCACGGGCCTCTAAGAAAAACCTGCGCGCATACGTAGAATCGATCGCACGGTAGAATAATATGATGCCGCGTTGTGTAAATATCGCCTATAACTAACTCGAACATTTCTACGGGAGTAAACTTGAGGTACATTACAAGCACAACTAATGAGCTATAATAATCTTAATATTCGGGTCTGGTTCACCCGCAACGTCCTTCGAAAGGGGCGAGCTGCCACACATCCTAAAGTTCTTTGTGTAAGGTATGATGCCCACTAATAGGCCGGAGATGATGACAGAGATTCCTGCTATGTAGAACGAGAGGTCCCAGTGGCCGGTCACATCTTTGAGAAAACCTGGAGAAGGTAAAAAAAAACCGGTTATTTGTTATGTTAATAAAAAAAACTGGAATTTGAAGTTTTAATGTTTCTTAAATTGTGTATCACGGTTGGCTCAAATGGAGTAAGAAAAAATAATTTACTGCCGAATTTTTGCAAAAAAAATAATACAATGACTTGATGAAAATGTGGGCGTGGTCTGAGAGACCACTTCTTAAATACGATGGTTTGGATGGATAAGTTACAAACATACCCTATAATAAAACACTATGAAACTGTGATAAGGTTTAAATTCCGAAATTACTTACCGGCTATCGGAGGTCCCACTAGATGTCCAATACCCTGACTGAGCAGAACCAAGCCGTAAGCCATTGTGAATCTTTCAAGGGCAATCAACTCCACCAAAATACTTGGAGTGTAGGAGTATGAGCTGGAGAAGGTCAGGCCAAACATGACTCCGTTGAAGACGAGGATGTAGAAGCTGAGTCGGTGAGCGGGGTTCAGGAATTCGACGAGGATCGGAAATAGGAAGATGTTCACTCCGCAAACGACCAGACAAATCGCGTATGTCTTGGTTATGTTCACCCAGGGCAGATCGCCAAACCAGCCGAAACCGACCTGAAAATTGTAGAAGATTTCTGAGTTGTTACAACAGTTAAGATAAATAGTGTGCGAATTTATCTCTCTTAAAAAATTACTTTAACGAAACTTCTAGAGACATATCAAAACTCCTCCAACTGCTGATGAAAATGTGCACTTCATTTTCAACTTTTCTAGTGTGTTATTGCTATCACTGGTGTTGGATTTTATTCAAGAATTCACCTAAAGGCATCTGACATACCTTTTACAACGATACACACTAAAACTTAAATCTTGAAAAATGAGGATAACGATAATTGAACTTCGAGAAATAAACTTCAATTAATTAACTAGTTATCTGGTTGTAAGTTAAAGTAGATATTTGAAATTATGATGTAGAAATAACTTACAATTCCGATAATGTTAGCTACTCCAAGAATACTGAGCATCCAAGTGCCATCCTCCGAGGTGTAGTTGTTCATCGTCATAAGCGTCGTGACGTAGAAGTAAGGCACTATAAACCATATGAAAAGCACAAGGGTCGAGAGATTCATGATGAGGAAGTGGAACTCGGTGAACATGTTGAAGTCAAACGTCTTGTTAATCGTATCAATCACACGGCGAAAACATGTCTGGAAGATTATAATTACATTTTTGTATATCATTCTAGCTAAACATTCTATGCTGTGTCAAAATTCTATGTTATTCAATTCTATGTAAATAATAATTATGCATATTTAACTATTTAATTCTAATAAAATTAGGTATAATCAATTACATTTTACGGAGTAATTAAATATACCTTTTCTACTTGGTCATCCTCCATAGACCACATGGAATTTTTATAAATATCAGGGCAGGATGAAGCGCGTAGTTTATATTTAGCAATATTCATCATAGCTCCTCTATGCATAATAGAATTACGGTGAACCCTTATGTCCCTCAGGTAATGATGATCAGTATATAGTTGTCGTGACAACCAGTCTTGTCTTGGCGAAATCACTGGGGCCTTATTCTCGGGTATCGGCTGAAGAAGAGTCTCTCTCACTTTTTCCAATTTTGATTCAAAATCTTTCTTCTGCTTCTTTTTCAACTTGAGCTTCATAGACATGGTCACTGGTTTAGTTTTCGCAGCTTCTGAAACTGGCTCTATGGGCAGTTTTTGTTCAGAGTTGCTTCTCAAAGCAAGAAGAGAAGGATAATTTTGTAATACGATATTATAGAGACGTTTGTTGGATGATAGTTGTTCCAATACTTCAACAGGTAGCTGAAATTGTAAACATATAGAATTGAAAAGCTCAAATTTTTTAAACAATGAATACCTACAATATTAAAGAGATTCAATTTTATTTACCCTTTCGCTTTGCTTCAAAAATGTTGGCAAGTTAATGACAGAGCTGACTTTTTGTTGCGACAAGTCTGTATTTTGTTTAGTTGTCGCTTCCAGATTTTCTGCTTCAGCTACAGATGCTACTAACGTGGTCAAAATATATTCCGGTGTCTCACCGCTCTTCATAAGAGTTTTAAGCTCCTCTATACCTGGATACACTGAATCTGCGCCACCAGATCTGGCTGATCTTGCAGATATCGAAATAGAACTTGATGCCTTCTTTGCATGACTTAACTTCCTCTGTTTCTTTTGTTCCAAAATCAACCATTCTGGATCTCTCATAACAGCACCGCAAATACATACGTTCAATACTGTACCGGCCAGAAGTAACAACGTGCCTCTCCATCCGTACTCTTTTAATAAATAAGTAGTAAGAGGTGAATAAATAAAAGTCCCAAATCCGACGCCACATGAACCCAAGCCTACGGCTAAGTTCCTACGTTTTTCAAACCAATAAGCTATGGATACCACAGCTGTCACGTATAATAATCCCATTCCAAGACCAGCCATGAGACCATAAGTTATATACAACACCTCCACAGAATTGCTCATTGAAGCTGCTACGAATCCTATTGTAGATGCCACACCGCCCAGTATTGTCATGTTTCTACAACCATATCGGTCTACTAGTGCGCTCATTATAGGTCCCAGTATCAATGGAACAGAGATAAAAAGGCTGCCAATAACCGAAGTCTGTGATTCTGACTTTCCAAAAAATGCAACAAATTCAGTATTCAAAAACCCATAGGAAAATGCCAATCCATCTGCTACGGTAGCAATTAAGAAAGAAGCAGCCACAACTACCCAACCCCATCCACCATCCGGTATCTGAGGTGTCTGCTCAGGTGGTTTGCTTGAACAGATACTGTCAACCTCTCCCAAGCCCAAAAACTTAACACCTTCGTTAGTAGAAGTTGCGTCTTCGTCATTTTTCTCATTTCTATATGCCACAGATAAAGTATTTTTAGGTGAGTTTGATTCCGTTTTCATAGAATTTACTTTGTTGAGATCTTCTTTGGGCTTTTCGTCCTTTACATCTCGCTCTAAATTGTCATCTTTTTCGTCTATGTACTTCAAGTCATTGGTTTTCAACGTGTTAAGGAGGGGCGACGTAGTCTTCTCCTCTTCAGACGGTACTTTGTGTTCATATTTGATCGTTTTCTCTTTGCCTGCAACTCCATTTGCATAGGCTCGTTCCGAGTCCATTAGTCTCTGGGACGATCTTTTTAGAAGCACGCGTCTGATACGTACTTGTGTATCTAAGTCAGTCCTCTAAAGGATAATTCTTTGTAATCGTTTAAAACCAATGTAGGGATTGGTTATATGTATAGGAATAGAATTCTCTGGACCAGTGTCTTAACCTCGGGTCTCTAGCGGAGTAGCGACAGGGTCTCTTAGTCAGAATAAGTTTTTGGGCGCAAAGCTTGTAACTTGTCGGGTACATCAAGGACCGGCTAGTCCTCGATCTCAGCGTGTTGAAAACCTCACTTTTGTTTTGTCCTGCTCTCCGGGAACTTGTATGCTTCTTTGGCATTAAGATTTAAAGTGCCGATGCCAACATTTGAATATGCCACAAAAATTACCTGAAACAAACAAAATATAAATTGATTAATCAATAATTTTATGGTAAATGACGTGATACAATTTGAAACTAAAATTAAACTCAGAAGAAAGATAAATATTACCTACACGTGCAAATTTTGAATGATCCTTATTTTTTAAGATTCATAATTTTTACCGCAACGGCCAAACGCCAACGGCACGTGTTTACACTAAAGCATTTAAATTGTTATAATAAATTAATTCCGAACACCATTAAATCTAAAAATATTTTTCGATAAAACTGCTATTAGGGAAAGTAGAGCAAACACGTCGAGATAACATTAATGAGGTACTGTTACGAGTGTGTTTTGTACATCTGAGAACTCTTGTGTCGGGTCCGGCCATTTGGCACTCGATTTTGTAAGCTCTCGGCTAAGGCGCCATAATCCTTAACCATATATATATTACAAAATCCTCTACCGCGTCTGTTTGTCTGTCCACGATAAACAGAAAAACCACTCTACCGATTTTCATGCCGTTTTCACCAACATATACTATGATTCTTGAAGATGGTTTAGGTGTGTATTTTATTATGTGTTTGTGACACACGAGACGATTTTTTTATAAAACACGATGTATTACCGAGATCTGAAAATAAATTATTTAAATACCACTACATACCATTTTGAAACAAGCTAATTTATTTTTACGACTTATCCAGGTGGAGTTTTTCGGGTTTGGGTTTCTGTCAGGGTTTCTGTTACAGCTGCGAATATATAATACGACGATAAGAGAGATTAAGGCAAGCTGAAGTACCTAGGTATATGGGTTTGGATCCTTTAAGCGCGATTGGTTCAATTCATCTAATTCGCAATTGGTCCAATTTGCAATTGGTCCAATATAAACTATTTCCAAAATAAAATAAAATTACACATGTTTCTTTAAATATATATTAAGTATAATAGGATAGGATTATTATTGTTAGAATGTTATATACCTTGCTGGTTTGAGAGCGGATAAAAAACATAGAATGTACCTATCTGTATGTACCTATATATGTCTGTCTACCCCGTAAGGGATAAAGACGTGATTAGTATCAATTTCGTATATTTTGGACCAACTGCGAATTGGACCAACCGCGAACTGGACATTTTTTGGAACTTTGGACCAATCGCGAATTGGACCAATCGCGCCTAAAGGCTAATTATACAGGGAATGTTCAGTCCATGTTATGAAATTGCGAAAGAAATATCAGCTGATCCAAACATTTTCTTCGAGTTAGGTGTCCGCTCCCATACGAAAACTCGTTCAGTTTCATGGACCGAGCATTTAAACAAAATTTTGCCAATGTATAAAATGTCATAATTCCAACTTTCACAATTCTTGTGGAACGTTCACTAAATCCCAAGCATATTTTCGTAGAGTTTCATAGAGTGGGCCGCAAACCACACGTACATACCTTATAATATTTGAAATACTTGTTGAAAATTGTAATTTAGGAAAATGTCGTGTCAAGATTAAGCCGCAACCCGGAGAGGCACTCCCAAAAGTGATTTATTTTAACCTCGACGTGGAGTATAAATGGATGATAAAAATGCGACCGTCCCAGAAACCTTGACATGATTGTGGAAGTTTTGGAGAGTAACTAGGTACTTACTATGAAAAAAAATCGGGGACTTGAGACAATGGACGAATCTCTCTATCTCTTTCATTCTCATTCTCACTTGTTCCTGGTTTTATTAGATTAGACAATGAATATAACATTTTTTTTTTATTATTTCATATCTTGGATAGATAGTTACCTACGGTTTTACGCCACACAACAGATTTTGATATTGGTTTCACTTCTGTTTAGACAATTTATTCCCGATGGTTTATCGACCTCGTGCGAAGGCGGGTTGGATCGCTAGTTAAAAATTAGATTGATTTACGTACTGGCTTAATAAACAGATGGAAACCATATGCCACATTTTATGGCTTCGCTCGTAGTCACTATGATTTATTAATTTGTATTTTATTTGATTTATGTTTAATGTGCTAAAAAGTTATGGTGATTCATATGTTTTTCTATGACCTTGTAAATAAATTAGTATTTAGAATCCGCAGGTTATTACCAATATTGATGACGACCTCGGTGGCGAAGTGGTAAAGTGCTTGCCTCTGAACCGAGAGGTCCCGGGCTCATGATGGAAAATGATCTTTTTCTGATTGGCCCGGGTCTTGGATGTTTAATATTTGTTATAAAATATAGTATCGTTGAGTTAGTACCCCATAACACAAGTCTCGAATTTACTTTGGGGCTAGCTCAATCTGTATGATTTGTCCTAATATATTTATTTATTTAATGTTAGTAACTTTTCCAACCAATCTTCATTTGTTTTCCTTCATTTTCGGGTCAAACACCGAGCACTGAACGTCATTTTGTTCGCCCTCAACGAGCAAATACGACGTTCCGTTTAAAATTTTATTTTTTTTTTAAATTTTTGTAATTAAGTAGTTAGGTACCTAGGTATAATAAGTAAATTTGAAACCAACATACGTTTTATGAAAAGTATTGAGAGAAAGACAATACTAAGTATAACATTAATAATTCTTTGATTATGTAGGTATGTTATCTAACATACATTACACCATTTAATTCTAATATTAGTCGGTACCGAGTCATTGGAAAGTTAACTCAGCTCAAATAGAACCGGTTGAGGTGGTTGAGACGCAATCTTAACCTGAGGTACGTAGGTACCTACTCTTTAAGGCCCGTGCACACTGAATTCCTTTGCAGCACTCTTGTTACAAAGTGGTATGGAAGTTAGTGTAAGCAGCTGCTCTTGCTCGTATAAGCGTGATAGGGTTGCCAGGCTTTTTTAATGTGTGTCCGGCCAAAATAAACGGTGTCTCTTATTAGACTTTTTTCATTTGAGTTGTCAATAAAGTAGGGTTTGCGGCCTTTTTACCCAAATATCAGGGCACTTTTCATCCCGGATAAATAACTGTTTCCGTGGGAAATTTACGCGGGCGAAGTCGCGGGCAAAAGCCGGTCCTCAATAAAGTAGGGTGTGCGGCCTTTTTACCCAAATGTCAGGCCAAACTGTCTGATCTATCCGGCAATTAGGTTTGGCGACCTGGCAACCCTAAGCGCGTGTAGTGAAATTTCCATACAATTTTGCTACACGTGCTGAATACGCATTAGGTGTGTACGGACCTTTAATATATGGCGGCTGCGTGTGGCGACGACCTCTGGAGCCAAGGTAATGACCTGGATGGAGGTATGATGCCTTTGTGATCTTAGGAAGTTGACTTCGTGTACCTGGGTTTGAATACCTTTTTTACACACTGACAAACATTTCATATATTTTTGGTGAAAATTCTTGAAAGGTCCTATTCTTGTTTTAAATCAATATCTTAATAGGTACATTGATTTAAAAAAGAATACTTTCAAAATTTCAAAAAATCAACTTGAAGAATTTACTCAGAAATTTAGAACAGAAATCAACATTTCTCGGAATACCTATTATTATATGTACACGAAAGAAGTCCCGCAAACATGGCGCTACTGTCGCTGCAAACAACAATGTGCCCTATCTGTTATTGATAGTGCCTCATATTGCCACGAACCTTTTTTCGTGGTATGGTCTCTTGATAGGTATTCGTTCGATAGGTCGTATCGTGGTATCAGTCCAAGGCTGGTCGTTGAACTATCAAGGCTGGCTAATCTAGGCCTTTGGCTCTATATTTCTTATGCTTCGCCCTCACCTACGTAATATCGTGAAATATTAGTAAAATTGTTAAAACAATTCTACACTACACAAACATAAATTTTTATGCTGTGCCCACATTACTGCGAAGCTTATCACGACCATAGATTACATAATAGCGTCACGACATGCTATGCGATTAGCACGATCTATCGCGTCACCTTTCGTTTTACAAGAGAAAGAGTTAATGAATTCGTCGTAGTACCTACCTACCTAACACGAAACCACACAATGCAATTCTGCGACAACACGCAGATGAAGGCACAGCATTGCTGAAAGTTACCATATGTGATCGTGACTTTATATCAATCAAATGATGCAAACTGCACGTACCTTTAAGTTTTGTGTGAAAATAATTCAAAATATTTACAGTCAGTTAGCACATCGACGTACCAAAATTTATTTGCAAATTCACCTCTATTGCCGCCACATAGAGACTGACTGTACATCAAAGAATATTACAATTGTGAACTAAAAACTACTCATCTAATAGAACTTCCAACGATGACTGTGAAACTATACTTTCGATATATTTCCTTATCCATTCATCAGTGTATCTATAGGCGTAAGTCTTATATCTCGAATATACTTCTATCGATCAAGATACTAATAAATCAAAGCACAGTGGCGGATTTACTAATAAGCTGAGTAGGCTGGAGCCTAGGACGGCAAATTTTTGGGGGCGGCCTACATGGCTAGAAAAAAGTTTTGTTACACAATAATGTTATTGGGACGAGATTGACGTTTGTCTAACAGCTGATATTTCTTTTATACTACTTAGTAGCGGCCCGTCCCGGCTTCGCTCGGGTAACATAACATAATAAATTATACACCTAAACCTTCCTCAGGAACCACACTATCTATTAGTGAAAACCGCATGAAAAAACCGTGCGGTAGTTTTTGAGTTTATCGCGAATAGACGTCAGACAGACAGATGCGGTAGACTTTGTATATGTAAGGATTTGCGAAATTATATTCGGATTGCGGTGCGGGCGTGACATTAACATCTTTAACTTTTCGTTAAACACAGATTATATAATACCCCAGTACGTTAAAGTATGCCAGGCCATAATGACAGACCCCCAGATAAGAAGAGGCGGGAAAATTTGAATTGCCTACTGGCGGCAATTGTGTCAATCTGTCATTGCAAAAGTGACAAGATTAGGACACAGTCTAAAGATAAATCATGATAGGTCTTAGTCAGATCCGCTCTTTGGAGTTTGTGTTTGTTTATCTGAAAAATTAGTTTAAAATTTTCTTGGTCTTCGCTTTTACCCTGTGCTTTTAACTAACTTCCTAAGTGCGCGAAAAACGCGACATGATATGATCACATTATAAAATAAATCTATACTATTATTATAAAGAGGTAAGCGTTTGTGCGTTTGTATGTTTAAAGCGGGTAATCTCCGAAACCACAGAACCGATTTCAAAAATTATTTCACCATTACAAAGGTACATTATCCAATATGGCTATAGACTATATTTTATCCAAAAATTCCCACGGGAGCGGATCCACGGGCAACATCTAATTATAATATATAGTGACAAATCACACAAATTCAGTTAGCCCCAAAAGTAAGTTCGAAACTTGTATTGTGGCATATTAACTCAACGATACTTCATTCTATGACATATACATAAAAAACATTTAAGACCCAGGTCAATTTGAAAAATATAATTTTCCGTCTTGACCTGACTGAGGACAAGGGACTAGTATTGGATCGTATCGCGTAATGCAGCGTTACAATCACAAGTAAGGACGCACTTGTAAAATAAACCATTTGGCGAATGGGATATGACGACTTCAGTCTATTTCCATCGCAACTTCAATTTACGTAAGATCGTCTGCTTTTTGGAAACACGAGACTTTGGACACGGGCCAAAGACGGTCACTGGAAACGTACTTGACACATTTTCTCATTTACTATTAATGTTAATTATACTGAAGATTATTTTTCACCTGTCTGTTTCTAGTTTCAGACTCAGTAACTGGCAAATTGTATATATCAATATTCATTGCTAATTCTAATTTCCCAATCCTAACTAATATTATAAATGCGAAAGTTTTTGAGGATGTATGTAGGTGTGTATGTATGTTTGTTACTCTTTCACGCGAAGTCTACTCGACGGATTGTTATGAAATTTGGTTCAAAGTCAACAGCACATCAAGTTACGCTGCATGAATCTCTATGGCGTATGGAGTTTGTAATGAATTTGGGTAGGTTGATGACTGTACACGGGGTAGAATATAACCTGGAATAACACATAGCGTAATTTTAACCCGAAATTAGCGAAGCGAGGCCTTTATATCGATAAAAGTACTCTACTCGGGGAAAAGTCATGCAAGCATAATCACAGAATAAGTAATAGCTCAAGTGGGATAGCCGCGGCTGGTTCAATTTTTTATAAATTCCCTCATTTTCACCAATTGCTTGTTATGTTTCCTTACTATTAATATTAGGTTTATTATGTACTAGGGGGGAATTTTGAGATAACATATAGCCTATAGCAATCTTGGATAATGTACCTTTCTAATGGTGAAAGAATTTTTGAAATCGGTTCCGTATTTTCGAAGATTACCCGCCTCAAACGTACAAACTCACAATCGCTTACCTACCTCTTTATAATAATAGTATAAATTTACTTTATCGTAAGGAAAAACACTGAGGCCCATTTGTGAGCAGTTTTGTACGAAACAAAACATCAACTATGTTTTAACTGTGTATGAATGGTCGCATATTTAAAGACCCTATTGTCTCTACTACGGATGCACTCTGCAACCATGACGTCATTCATTGCATTGCCATTTCATTACGGCTAACATCCAACCAAAGTACCTACGCAAATTTATTGCAAATTACCTACTATTGCTGTGACAATACAGTCCACATGGAATGATCTTGTAACTATGTCACCTGTACAGTCGACAGCTAAATAGCAAATACAGATAGTGCAATTTCGTCACTATTACCGTTGCGTAAAGATGCACGCTAATTTAACACGCAGTCGACTGTACAAAATCCATCATTGGTTTATTTAGTGATTCTCGGTAATTTATTGAATTAAATCTTTACCTTCTGTTATTATACCTACATATTTATGTTTTATTATTTAATAGCAAATTGATTTGCATATAACAGCTAATCCATTAACTTAGACACAACAATAACTATTGTTTATCGATATTAAAATGTTGTCATAATATAAATAACTTGATGTTGCCCGGGGCTTCGCTCCCGTGGGAATTTTGAGATAAAATATAGCCAATAGCAATCTTGGATAATGTAACTCTATCTAATGGTGAAAGAATTTTTGCAATCTGTTCGGTAGTTTCGGAGATTATCCGCATTAAACATACAAACTCACAAATCCACAAATGCTTACCTCTTTATCTTTATTTATTTATAGCTATATAAGTACGTAAAATTATTCGAATTATGAAATGTTCGTTTGTATTGTAACGACCCTAGGCGACATATTGACAAATATCATTCAAGTCAAAAAAAAATACATTCTAATGACAATATGTCAAATATTTCATCATTCAGGTAAAATCATTCATTCAATTCCATGGGTAAAATAGACATTAATTTGTTATTAAGTTTTTTCCTTTTCCCTTTTTTATGTAATCTGTCTGTTTTTAGAAGTAACCCGCTCATATTAAACAATAGTTTTATGATATTTATTCTGCTGATAATTAAAAATATTGTATCATTCAAGTCAAAAAATTGTCATTCATATGACAATTATGACAATTCTGATACAAAATTTTTAACAACATCATCAACATAGCCGTAAACGCATGGGTGAATGATCTGAAAAAATCGCGGGAATTTCTGAGAAAATTTCCTGACCGTTCTCGTGCGTATACTCGAAAATTTCGAGAAATCAAACGTCAGATTATTCCTATAGGTAGATTTTTTTATATTTAACTGATCTATAATCTTTGGATAAAAATATAGATTATACATTTCCGTAAATATATTTAATGTATAAATTATCATATATGTGTTAAAAGACTCCCAGTACTGATGACTAGATCTAAGGATTTGTGTAAATGTTTTTTTTCACATTCACATGTCGGTAAATGGTAGTTCAAACAAATTTGAAACTTGTTGGCAAGACTGCGGTTTCTATAAACTTAAAAATATTACAGCTTAAAATATTTTTTGTTATTCGTTAGTCATATATATTTTGTTAGTCATTTTTGCCAGAGAGATGGCACAGATCACCACAAATTGAGTTCCCGAAGGGCGCAGGCATCGAGGTAGACCACGAACTAGATGGCGGGATGATTTCGACAGGTTACGGCGTGGTTGGCAACAAATGGCTCAGTATAGAGACCTTTGGAAGACAGAAGGGGAGGCCTTTGCCCAGCAGTGGGACACAAAATACAGGCTAAAAAAAAGTTTGCAGTCATTATCTATCTATACATCTATATAATTTAAATTTCTATGTACGCACTTAATTGTTCCCGCCATAGACTTTAACCACTGTATAGCCTCCCGTGGATGTCGTACAAGGTGACTAAGGGATAAAAAGCCTTTACAGCTGAAATAGGGTTGACGTCCAGATACGATACCAAAGACCAAATCTTTGATTTAAAAAATTAAATGCAAAATATATAAATACAAAAATTAGAAGCTTTTCTATACTTAAATTCTGCTGAGTGTACGAATTTAGTACATAAACACTTATTACTTTCTTTAATTTGAAATCTTCTAAAATGGCTTGTGATTTAGACTTTACCATCCATACGAATATTGTAAATGCGAAAGTCCGTCTGTCTGTCTATATGTTTCTCTGTCCCACGTCCACGGCTAAACCTCTGGACCGATTTTGATGAAATTTTGTATATATGTAGTTAAATGACACCCTTCCAACATAGGCTAATCTTTTTTCAAAAATCAATCCCCAAATGACTTTATAGTCATTTGGGGAGTTTTTTTTGATTTTCATACAAATTTTCACCCGTCATTATTAACGGGTGAAAATTTGTATGAAAATCATATCTATTCCGCTTTCGCAGAAAAAATCACTCAGGCGAAAGCTATGTATAACCTCACATATTATAAAACAAAGTTCTGAGCCGTGTCCGTCTGTTCGTGATAAACTCAAAAACTACTGCACGGATTTTCATGCGGTTTTCACCAATAGATAGTGTGGTTCCTGAGGAAGGTTTAGGTGTGATTAAGTTTTACTCGAGCGAAGCCGGGACAGGACGCTAGTGTAAAAATAAAGATGTGACGGTACTACCTATATCATTGTAAAGTTTACATCAAGAAATTTCATCATTAGACCGAAATAACTTTATTTTAACCCCCATTTTGACGACCTCGGTGGTGCAGTGGTAAAGTTCTTGCCACTGAACCGAGAGGTTCCGGGTTCGATCCCCGGTCGGGTCATGATGGAAAATGATCTTTTTCTGATTGGCCCGGGTCTTGGATGTTTATCTATATATGTGTATATGTTATAAAAATATAGTATCGTTGAGTTAGTATCCCATAACACAAGACTCGAACTTACTTTGGGGCTAGCTCAATCTGTGTGATTTGTTCTAATATATTTATATTTATATTTATATTTATTTTTATTTATTAAATCTCAATCTTAACTCTTTGATCTGACAGGCTGCGGGTGTTATCAATGAAATATGATTTTTGTTATCTTGTAAACAAATCCGACTGGACTTGAAATAGTTCCACAGAGCACAGATAAACTTTACGATAATGTTTAATCCAATTTTGTATCTGTGCCGTCGGGTCGTTAAATCCTTATATTATACAAAGAATTTCCCCTGCGGTGTCTGTCAGTATCATCATCAACATCATATCGAGTGTGTTGTTGCGAACGCTGGTGTCAGATTTTATTCAAGTCGCCTAAAGGCATCTGACATGACTTTTACGACTACTTACCGCCTTCTAGTGGCAGACAGGACACTAGGGAACTAAACTGTCAACCAGGTGTCCTCACGAAGTTTTCCTTCACCGGAAGCAAGTGGTGGTCTATGAAAACTACTATATATGAGTCAGATCAGTATACAAACTCCTATGGCACGAGTTGGATACGAACCTGAGACCTTTCGATCCACGTAGTAGACTCTTTACTATGTGATATACATAATGGGTATGTATATACTTACCTAAGTAAACATAATCATTCGGAAATTTCCCATATCCGTATTACCTATTGTATGACTTTGTATGGTTGACATGAGGACATACAATCTTGACGTCTATTCACTGTGCACAATAGGATGTTGTTACGAAGTCTCATTTTGATGTTTCACATGGGAATTTGCCATAATACATACATAAGTATATAGAGACTGGAAGACTATTTTTTAGAAGATAAATATACTTAGATTAAAGAACTAAATTCTGTGTAGGTAGCTATGTAACTCAAGCGGTGGTGGTGTGATGGTTAAGACGCCCGCCTGTGCATCGAAAGGTCTCAGGTGCGAATCCTACTCGTGCCATATTAGTTTGTATCTCAACTCTCTCTCATCCTTTCCAGGTATCGCGTAAAAAATAACTGGTATTTTTTTTAAACACTTAGATAGTTCTAGCAGCTGTTACCTATTATACTTAAGTTATGGAATTTCAATTTATTTTATTTAAATTTAATTCAATTCAATTCAAATTATTTATTGCATCTTTAATGTACAGTATACAGGTCATAATTTACAAAATAAAGGAACAATTAAGGACCCTGTCGGGCGCTGTAATGGGAGAAGGGCTATATATTTGTTTTGCTATCTATTTTATGATAAAATTACTATTTAAATCAGTATTGTTAAAATGTATGCCATCAAAAACATGCCGTAAAAAACTCAAGTCTCGCAGCTCAGTTTTTCTACTGTAAAAAGTTGTAAGATCAATGTAATACCAAGTCGATTAATTTCTTTAGTCCCTACTTAAGGGACCTTCTGTCTTAAGTTATTACGTAAGTCATTATCATATCAATATTAAAAATATTTTAGGTTTTAAATAAATAGATCGACAGAGATTCTCAAATTAATAATTAATAGAGATTAATAATTAATTGCAAATTGATATAGAATGTTGTGCACGTCTGTCATAAAATGTAAACACTAGGTTAAGTTTTCAATACCTATGTAAAATGTCATTGTATTGGTTTTATGTCGTTGATGTGCCTACATAAATAAATATTATAGGTATGTCTCTTAGTCGCTTCGTACGACATCCACGGAAGAATATGTGTAATACATATATAGATCTACAATATCGTAAACTGGAAGCTGTACCCTGCAACTAATCTACAAACAATGTGTCGTTATCTGGCCACACGTCGCTAATCAGCGTATCGATTGCTGTCTGATGGAACCTGATATCGATACAACGGTCCATATTATCGGTCTTTGGCATTTATCATTTTTAAAAACAAATATTTTTTTTTGAATGAATGTTCATTTGATGAGAATAATTTGACAAAAACAAATATAGTACCTAATAAGAGTAGGTATTTGGTTAAACTTTACCATCATGCATGGATGGAATCCATTATTTCTTTAGTCCCTACTTAAGGGACCTATTATTTAAATAGAGTTAACGTTTTATAGAAACGACATTAAAACTAAAAAAAGGATTTTTTGTATTTATTACGTAATAAAAGTAATAAATACAAAAATTTACAACTTTTGTATATACAATTTACAAAAGATGTTAGTCTCTATGTACCTTTTGCGTCTTTGGAAGGTTATGCGTTAGATACCAGTAACCCGAAGTAAAATACGCGATTAATTTCTTTATACCCTACTTAAGATAATAATTCCATAATCATATATTTGTATTCAATTATATATCTAGTTATGAAAAGTTTTTTTAAAACTATTTACTACGATATAAATCGGTATATATAAACTTATCGCCAGTCGACTGAAAGAGATCTCACATGGAATAAATGCGCCAATAAGTACGTTGTATCTTTCTTGTATTAATTTTTTAAATGTGCTTATTTCTAGTACTATAACATGCAAATGCAAGCACGCATGCGGTGCATCAAATGGTCATCGCAGCCTATAGAAGCCTAAAATTGTATATGTATTTAAGACTATTATTTAGTTGCCCGGGCATTCGCTCCCGTAGGAATTTCTGAGATGCAATGTAGCCTATTGCAATCTTGGATAATGTACCTTTCTAATGCTGAAAGAATTTTTGAAATCGGTTCCGTAGTTTCGGAGACTACCCGCCTCAAACATACAAACTCACAAACGCTTAGATAGATTTTATTCTATATTCGACACAATCATACTATATTATAAATGCGAAAGATGTTATGTATGTTTGTTACTCTTTCACGCAAAATATACTGAACCAGTTGTTATGAAATTTGGTATACAGGTAGAATATAACCTGGAATAACACATAGGGTACTTCTTTTACCCCGAAATTCCCACGGAAGCGAAGCCCCGGTGCGCAGCTAGTTTGTAAATAAATCAGTTTTCTAGTTCATGTTATCCTATTGGCATTATGCCTGACAGACGCAAGAATTCGAAGCAGACATACATAATTTGTTTTTATTCTACCTATTTATAGTTGAATTATAAAAGAAAACTGGCAAGGAAGAAGATTAAAAAATAATAATGAATCCACTAGATTTAAACAGTAGATGTATGAGATAAAAAACAATCGAATTACAAAACAATCTTTCGTATAAATTTTTATACACACCACATTGTACAAGAGTCATTAAACTGCATTAAACGGTGTGAGAACGATGTTACTGAGAAAAACAGAAATTATTTGGTTAAATAGGTAATACTGTTTGATATGCCGGCTCAATACTATCGCGGTGTTCGCCGAACCTGGCGGATTCGGCATACGTTGCTGGTTTTTCATTACGATAAATAAAAGCACTCACACAAACAACGCAATGTTAATGCGTTCGCGTCGACATGTCCAAATTGTGTGTAGTCGGCATTAACAAAATGTCTGCCTTCAAATTTATTTGTAAGTACTAAAGTTTCGGAGAACTGAGAACAAAATCTCATTCATTCGTACAGCGTTGATTGAACATCTGCTCAGTGTATGTTATGAATTATGAAGAAATTTTGTAATCATTGTCATTGAATTGGTATTTTACCTCCCATTGTGCAAATACAAATAAAGTTGCCTATATGTCCGGTGTAAATATGTCCTTTTCCTTGTCCGTACTTCAACTACATGTATGCAAAATTTAGTAGATACCTAGTAGGTACATGAAGAGCCAACAAACCAACTTACTTTCGCATTTATAATATTATTTAGGATTATCCTTGAATGTAGATTCTTGTCAGTACTCATAATTTTAAAGCATAAAAGCTTAAAATAATTAAGAGGTCAATCGCTCGCTTCAACGACATCCTCTGGCTAAAGATCCGGGGATTCAGATGTCATGAAGGTCGTATCAAAATAGAAGAATCGCGAGCGACGCCTGCGTCACTCCCTGGCAAACTCCAGTAAACACGGGTTTTGAGACTGCACGTGTCTTGGACGTCATAGACAGACATAAGGCCTGTCTATAAAGGGCAAACAAATGTTTTTGTCTCCACAACATTAAAAAGAAAATAAATTATAGTTCCGGAGATGTGGCGCCTGAACCAGGTGTCCAGGGAGTTCCTTAGACACCTAGTTCAGTTGTGTTTGTCTCACAGTAGAAAACGAACTACAGTTTTTGCCAATATCAAATAGAATGATAATGTTTGGTTGATAAGTTGAAAAAATTGGCAAATCACCACAGCCTAGGGACGCCTGCAACCTTATCGTGTCATACCAATATTACCAATGCCAACTTACGCCCTACGATCTGAAAATAGGGTGTCAGAAATATTCGAGATTTTGACGATTATGCTGCTCTTAGCTGAACTAGTAGTATATAGTTTGATCTCATCGACCAAATTCATCGAATCACTGGCATTACTACCACTTAACAATTTGGCAAAATATGTAGTTTGTACGCTAACTGACGGTTAGGTATTCAACACACCCAATTAGGTAACGTACAACATTGCAGATATATTCTTTATGCGTATTTGAGTTTTCGAAATTCCTTTCTAGTGCTCATTAAAAAGAAGTTTCACCTCCAAAGGTTAACGGTTAATTACTTAATTGGTGAAAAATTAAATTCACTCGTCAAAGAATACAAAAGCTGTAAACATATTTGCCCCAAGACAATTCTAACAATTGATCTGAAACAATTGGGTAGGTACCTACTAGTGATGCGCGCGCACAAACTCGTTATATTAATTGAAACAGTTCAGACCACAGTATATGGATGGATAAAAATAACAAACGCACACAATTGGACATCATGCTTTTACTAAGGAATTCAGATCTTAAGATAACGAATTCAAATAGTGATGTGTGAGTACCTAACCGTTTTGTTAATTTTTTTCGTTAATTAAAAGCAATAGGCTATTGTAGTAATTTAGTTTTTTTTTTATATATATAAATGTCAAATAGAATAGTGGATTTAATTTATCTCGTGTATAAACGTTACCAAAAAAATATGGAACTTGTGAACAATGATGTAGTCACGTCACAATTTCAGTCAAACTGTTAGTCGCCGCCTATTTGTAAGTACTTATTTATTTTTATAAGAACTGTCAAAAGCACATCAAGTTACCCTGGATCCTTGGATGAGCCTCTATTGCGAGGTAATATCGTCGAGATTGTATTAAATTTGGGTAGGTTGATGTATTGACTGTACAATAGGCGGACTTAAATAATGCTTAGCTTTTGTGCAGTAGCTAAAACCCACTAATGATTATAAAGGCGAAAGTTTGTGAGTATGTTTTGTTGCTTCTTCACTCTTAAACGGCTGGGTCACTTATTATGAAAATTGGCTGAAACCTTGGATTAACACATAGTGAAATACAACGATTATTAAATAGTAAGTCTAGAATAGTCGCCACGAACTAGATGGCGGGATGATTTCGACAGGTTTCGGCGTGGTTGGCAACAAATGGCTCAGAATAGAGACCTTTGGAAGACAGAAGGGGAGGCCTTTGCCCAGCAGTGGGACACAAAATACAGGCTATTAAAAAAATGGTAAGAGATATAAATAAAATCACGTCATTAATAAAATTGATGGGTTCACTCCCGGTATTTTTCCATTTTATTTTTTTGAAGACTAGAATAATGCAAATCGCGCAAATTCTATGTTTAAAATCTATGTTTGTATAAGTCAATTGTTTGCATTCTTGCTTCTGTCTTCAAACATCGTGTCATCATTCATCGATTTTAGTAATCATTCACTAATTGACGCAAACAATAGCGTTTGGAGAATAAATCATCCATGGATTTAATAAGTACTTCGTAGTACCTACTAATCCCATGAAGATCATCTTCAGAAATTATTTTTCACGGGCACTTTTCTCGTCATTTTTTTATTGTACAAACATTACTTTCACCTATTTTTGTCTGTCTCTAATCAAATCTTGGAAATTAATCGATATTAGTTATAATAAGCACGATCTGATAGTGCACTCAGGATCGGCTCCAGCCAAGGGAACTCCCATATCGTTTTACAGCACGATATTGATGTCACGAGTTGAATGCGACAAGATCTCTCTAACGACAATAAAAGCATGTGGCAAAAAGATGAGAAAAAATGCGAATTTGAATCACATATGTTTACCAGTCTTACAGAGTACGCGATAAAAAAAGACTTTCTTGGATTTTGACTTGACTTACTGAGATTTTGCTATGAAATTCACGCGGGCGAAGCTGCGGGCAAAAGGTATTTTTTTAATAAACTTGCTTTTGTATTGTTTCTCTCAAAAATGAATGCTACAAACACACTACTTAGAAATGGAGAAAAAATATAATACCTACCATAGATTTTTACAATATTTTGTAAATAAATAAATTTGGTTACAAATAAATTGTAAAAGTAGGCATAAGGATGATAGTAATATACATTTTGATCCATATTTTATTATCGAGTGGAGCTGCACTCTATTCATATTGAAACATAATATTTTTTATCGTTATATGTCTTTATAGAAGTAAGGAAAGGTCACGTCTTAAAACACCTTGATGCACTCTTTAGCGCACTTCACTAAAGGGTCACTTCACTTTAGATAAAATTACCTAAATATATATGTATATACCTTCTTGTTTATCTTATTGTTAGCTTTTGCCCGCGGCTCCGCCCGCGTGATTTCCCACGGGAGCAGTTATTTTTCCGCGATTAAAAGTGCCATATGTCCTTCTCCGTACTTCAAACTACCTCTTCTTCATAGTCGTAATCCTCGTGGCTGAGGTTCGTGGTCATTACGTGCAATGTAACACACATAACAACTTTCTGGGCATTGTTAATGGAGTGGTTTGCCATTGCCTTCTCCATTTCACACACAAGTTAATAATCGACAAGTGTGCAGGTTTCCTCACGATGTTTTCCTTCACCGGAAGCAAGTGGCGGTCGATGAAAACTATACTGAAAAAGTATTGAAAAAGGAGTATTTCGCACTGCTTTGAAATTGACGTTAGTTAATCCTTTGTTCAAGAGAGAGGATCGTGAAAAAATGCAATTTTATAGGCAACTAGAGCATTGATACCGATATTTTCAAAAATTATTGAATATGTTATATGTATGATGCACTGTATGCCTTCTTTGAAAATAATAATTTGTTTTGTAAAGAACAGTACGGTTTTAGGAAAAATAAAAATTTTAATTTAGCCAAATTAATATTTTTCATGAATTTTTATCAAAAATAATAAAATGTGTTGACAAAGGCAAGCAAGTCTGCGCATTATATATGGATATGACCACAGCATTCGATTTAGTGGATCATGATTTATTAATTGACAAATTATATAAGTATGGAGTAAGGGGCAATGTATTTAGTCTTTTAAAATCATATTTAAATAATAGAGCACAAGTGACACAGATAAAAAGATTATGTACAAGAACTAGGCAATAAAAAACGTACACATCAGATGACTGTAAAAGAAATAAAATATGGAGTTCCTCAAGGAAGCGTGTTAGGACCACTTTTGTTCCTAATTTATATAAACGATTTTCCTAAATCCATAAATCAGTCGAGGATTCTATTTGCTGATGATAGTTATATTACACTATAATTTTTGAATGTAATAATACGGAAACTTATTTGACCGAAATAAATATGACATTAAATTCCATCATTCAATGGTTAATCAATAATAATCTTTTAATTAATTTAAATAAAACAAAATGTATGTCATTTAGCCAGAGAATTAATAAAAATCACGTAAATATAAATATTCAACACTCGGGTATATCCATCGAAGAACTCACGACTATTAAATTTTTGGGGTTACATATTGATAAAACTATGGCATGGGGGACGCACATTGAATATGTTTGCAAAAAATTGAACACATTCTCCTGTACACATGCACTGTACATGTTAAAAAAGGTTGCTGATCAAAGTGCTCTGTTAACCACATACCATGGATATGTTATATCTCTGTTTGAGATATCTATCGATTATGCATGCACCCATCAAAAACTGCTTTACTCGGTAATAGCATAGTATGTATGGCACCGAAAATTTACAACAAAATTCCAAATCAATATAAAAGCTTAAATTTAAATCTATTTAAAAAGCACCTCAAGTCTTTATTAACTGATAAATGTTATTATACTTTAAATGATTTCTTTAATGATAGACTCGGATAGAATTTAGGGCTAGTATAGTACATTATAGTTCATTATAGTTTGTTTTGGATTTGTAGTGGATAGCATGCTCCTCTTTATTTAATTATATTTGCATACCTATATTCGGTAAAACGTGTAGGTCTAATTCATTTTGACTATTTGTACTCATGTTTTTGGCAAATAAATGTTTTCTTTCTTTCTTTCTTTCTTTCTTTCTTTCTACTTTAACATACGGTATCATCTTCTGGGGAAACGCCACAGGGGTTGACAAAGTATTTAAAGCTCAAAAGAAGTGTATCTCGTGTGTGTCTCGAACTTACTTTGGGGCTAGCTCAATCTGTGTGATTTGTCCTAATATATTTATATTTAATGTCAATAAATTAAAGAAATTAAATAAAAGCAATATCTCCTGTTGGCTGGGCACACTGGGTGTTTATCAATTAATTTTACCAACCTTGGCAACTCTATTTGCAATAGCAAAAAAAGTAATCGGAAGTCGTTCAAAATACAACCTTCTTCTCTATATATATATATATATATATATATATATATATATCTCATTCACGCATTTTCACATTCGCGGCCGAAACGCCGCAAAGCAGCGTAATTTCATAATCCTAAAATTTTTGGAGTTTTTACGACTGCCTGTCCGAAGTCATCCTTCTTTGAGAATATAACTTTATATTTTTATAGCTTTACTATCTAAGTCAAACATTCACATTCTCACTTTTCAAGTCGGGAATACAGGTTGGCGACATCGGATCAAAGCAGTAAGACATTTGACCTCAACAAATTATTATTAACGTTATCAAATTAGTTTTTGCGATATTTTGACGATAGCTTGGCGCCAACATTTATCTTATATAAACAACACGATAAGTTGCATTAGTATAGTGAACTTTTGACTTGTTACCACTCTTTCCTGGGCTGCTAAGATAATTGTTATTTTTTGTGTAATAATTTTCATAGCTTTGTATTTTGTTCATCACTAAGACAGTAAGATTTTGACCTGGAATTAACACTACCGCTGTAAATGGCATCTATAACGATATTTTCAGATAGTGTTAATTCCAGGTCGAAATCTTGGTAACGACCGACTCTCGTTTTAAGGTGAACAATTAATTATTTTGTTATTATAATATGATTAAATATATTAGAATATGATTATAATATTTTAATAGTTCTATTCTTATGTTTTTACCCATCCGAAACGAAATCCATACTAGTATGATAAATGCAAAATTATGTTTGTGTGTCTGTATTACCTGTGTGGCTAAACCCCTGCACCGATTTTGATGAAATTTTGTATGCGTGTAGTTAAAGATCTTCGTTCAAGCATAGGCTGTTTTTTTTTTCAAAAATGAAATGACTAGAATTTTGGGTGAAGTTAAGTTTGTACGAAAATTTCATAAAAAATTAGTCAGCCGTTTGAGCGTGAAGAAGTAACAAACATACTGACAAACTTTCGCCTTTAGTGCGATAATATGTGTATATTTTACGTTATGTGGTCCCGAACGAACGCGTTCAACATATGGATAGTTGTTGCTATGTATAACTAATCTATATATATATAAAACTATTGCGTTACTGAGTGACTGATTGACAGACAACGCACAGCCGAAACTACTGGGTGAAGAAAGCTAAGTTCTTAGGACAATGTAGGGGAGCACTAAGAAGGGATTTCCTGAAATTCCCACGGGAAACGGATTTTTACTCACATACGAAGTTGTGGGCAAAAGCTAGTTTTATTATAAAATATGATCACAAAATGTGCCTTCGCAACATATTATATTATGTTAGCTGAAACGGAAAATACCGATTTTTTTTTTTATTTTTCCAACTTGTTTTTATTATTACAGCAGTCAAATGCTAAAAAGTGCTTGGCATGAATGTAGCTGTACCCATAACCGGTTACAATACTTATGGCGCCTATGTATCGTATCGTAATACCTAACTATAATAAAAAGACAAGTTTTCTTGGAAGGTACAGTCAACAGCACATCAACCTACCGAAATACATTGCAAACTCGCCGCTATTACCGGGCCATAGAGGTTCGTGCAGGGTAACTTGATGTGCTGTTGACTGTACTAACATTAAGCTGGTTGATACAAAAGGACAAACTTAATTTTTAATTTTGATTTCTGTGTATAATTAAGACTAAGTAATAGTTATAATATAACATATGTATAATATTATTGACCGACCGTGGATCGAACCCGGGACCTCTCGATTCAGTGCCAAGAGCTTTACCACTGCGCCACTGAGGCCGTCAAATGTCGGATGGCACTACTAAAAACGTAAGCAATTTTTTTTTAAAGAATCACTTATTTTAAAATAGGTATATCACCGCGGGCCGCCGCTAGCTATGAATAACCCTATAAACACATTTTATTTATGAATCAACGGGAGACCGAGACGCAACTCTCACAATTGAAAATATCCAAATCCAATGGAAGTCCAGACGCACGGTGGATATTTTTACCCGATGACGATATCGGCTCCATCGGTTGTTGATTTTTCAACGCGGGTATATTTATAAAACAGCTGGGGGCTTATTTATTTGTGGTCTTTTACTTTGTTGTCATCTGTTTCATTTCATCAGTCATCATCATATCGAGTGTGTTATTGCGAACACTAGTGTCAGATTTTATTCAAGTCGCCTAAATGCATCTGACATGACTATTAGAACTATTTACGCCATCTAGTGGCAGGTAGTCGCATATGCACTAGTGAACTAAACCGCCCACCAGTGTGCAGGTTTCCTCACGATGTTTTCCTTCACCGGAAGGCAAGTGGTGGTCGATGTAAAGTATATGTATAGGTGCTATACATTAGTCAGATTAGTACTACACAAATTCATGTGGCACGAGTAGGATTCGAACTTGGGACCTTTCGATCACAGGCGGACGGTATTAACCACTAGGCCAACCAACGCTTCAAATATACGTCAGAAGTGTAGTTTTTTTTGTATTCTGTGGAAAGAATAAGACCGATTTCAACAAATGCCTTGACATCGTCACTGCCACTTAAACACAATACAAAATTAACGATTAAATATCAATTTTAATACAATCGTCATTATTTTAGTGACAATAATGAAAGGTGTGGAAACCGTTATTAAACTCGATGATTGTGAGTAATTTTCGACAGTTATTTGTGTTTAAAGAAGTTCTTTTTCATTGAATTAACCATTCTAATCGCCACAACGCTACAGTCAAATGCCTATCTAATCAAATTGCTTAAAAAAAATCTCATTCCAGGATCGGATTCAGAATTCTCATTACATTGGAAATTCAATATATGTAAGTAGGTAACTTATACACCTATATATCTTAAAATTGGAATTCATTTAATCTGGAATCATAGCAGAGAGGCATTATTTACGCAGACCGACAGACACTGTGCTAAAATATCGTGTTACACTATCTTTATGACCTTGTTAGATAAGATAAAGATGCAGTAATGTTTAAGCCGAATTTATTCGTTGTGATGCTGGTTATTATGATAAAGTTTTAAACATATTAAGTGCAATTCTAAAATTACGCATAATTACTAGATTATCATTACCTAATTGTGATATTATTGACGACCTCGGTGGCGCAGTGGTAAAGTGCTTGCCACTGAACCGAGAGGTCCCGGGTTCGATCCCCGGTCGGGTCATGATGGAAAATGATATTTTTCTGATTGGCCCGGGTCTTGGATGTTTATCTATATATGTATTTTTTATAAAATATAGTATCGTTGAGTTGTATCCCATAACACAAATCTCGAACTTACTTTGGGGCTGGCTCAATCTGTGTGATTTGTCCTAATATATTTATTATTTATTTATTTATTAGAACCAAAAATTAGTTATTGTTTTATTGAGCTATTATTGTACAGGTTTTGCAAAATTTTCTCTTTAAAAAACATTTCCGTCATGTTGGTGTAAATCGTTAATTTTATAAATATGTACTTCGTCGAACTTTTTCAATTGAAGTTGAACCTCTATTTTTTAAAGTATTATTGATCTATAATTGAAAAATTGCCGAATACTCTGAAACACATTTCTTTTAGTGACATAACCAGGAAATTATTGTACAGGAAACACTGCGTATAGGTAACATACCTTGGGTTGGTGTTATAAAAATGTCACTTTGCTGTCCTTCCAAAATTATCTCCATACACAACACTACTTGAACACTTTTACGTAAAACAAATATGTAATACAATACATAATACAATATTTGTCAGTCGGAATTGAGAGACAGTATTGTTGACACAAGTGTGTTGAGCAATCTCATGTAATCATTATGTCATTGACATTGTAAAATGGCTTTAATAAGCCTATTACAAAAACGTAAGTGCCTATTTCATTATACTTTCAATAGCCCTGGATTCGTCCTGGATATCTAAATAAAACACAGAGAGATCCCGTTCTCCTCTCGGTTCGCAAACGCACGACCGTGTATTATAAGAATTGTAGTTTGTAGAATTTTAATATAATTCATTCAAATCATTCGATCTAGGCGCATATTACAAGGTAATTAAATTACAAGTACCTACTTGTAATAATTTTAAATAAATTGTACGCTTAGTTGGCAAATAATTGAATATGAACATATATCATATATATATTTTTAATATATGTATAGGACCTATATTTGTTCATTGACGTCCTTGCAGAAAAGGCTGCGGTGAAGTTTGTTGCGCCGCTTCTTCTTCACCTGCGCTTTGGAAGCCGATAGTAGACTTAGTTTAAGTAATTTTTGACGTCAATAAGTGATGTATATCATCCTAAATTGAATAAAGAATTTTGAATTTGAATCAGTGTTAGTCATCATCAGTCATCGACATTTAATGTACTCGTAATAATATATTATAATATTTCAATTTAAATTGTCTTTTTTTATAGTGTGTTATATTATTCAAGTCGCCTAAAAGCATCATTGTGTTACTCTATGAGATACCCGTGGGTGCCTACTGTGACTGCTCCAAAGTTCAAGTCCAAGATCGAACGAAGTGGAGATGAAAAACTAGAAAAGCGGACGCAAGGCTCCAACGCTCAGCGGCGGGGGAATAAACCGAGAAAACGCTCAGATTTACCGAGAAAACATTCAGAATCACGGCTGATTAATCGAAGTTGACAATATTGTGAACTTGAACTTCGAATGAGAAACAATTTCAATTCAGCTCAAAAACCGTTACATTGATCAACCTACAAGTACAAATCAAGTACATCATATTATGCTACGTAAGCACAATAAGATCTCCCTAAATGACTATTAAGATTCGACCATGACACAAAAATGTCTCATACCGTGAAATTTCAGAGGGCCGCGAAGGGTCGGTGTCAGCTCTTTTGTATTTACAGTCCGTTATGCTAATATGATACAATTCGTCTAGACTCATTTCGAAATGTACACTATTATGTAACTAGCGGCCCCTTCCGGCTTCGCTCGGGTGAAAACCTAATAAATTATCTATCTATTGGTGAAAACTGCATGAAAATCTGTAGTTTTAAGTTTATAGCGAATAGGCAGACTTTGTTATAAATCTATACTAATTATAAAGAGGGAAGCGTTTGTGACTTTGAGATTTTGTATGTATGAGGCGGGTAATCGCCGAAACTACCGAACCGATTTTAAAAATTCTTTCACCATTAGAAAGGCACATTATCTAAGGTATATTTTATCTCAAAATTCCCACGGGAGCGAAGCCTCGGTCAACATCTAGTGTAAGGATAAAGATGTACCTATGCTTAGAATGAAACTCAAATTGTTCCTAATATACCCTTAGATTAGATAAGTACTTACTTAATTTTACTTAATAACTTCTTCTTGCTTAAACCAGCAAATTACGTAGAGAACAAAATGTCTGGCTGTACCGCTCCCGCCTAGCCCTGCCTGACCGAAAAGACAAGAGAGGATAATATGCGTGCCAATAGTCTGACAACTAGGAATGCCGTAGACCTTGTGATAGAGGAAAAACAGTAGAAAAGTGGATCCTTGGCTCCAACGCTCTATGGCGGCGTTAAGAACCGGGAAAATACTCAAATGTACGAGAGAGATTCACACGCGTATTACAAAATTGCTAGACAAAAATCGTTTTCTTTGATACATTTTAGTAGGACACTTTTATATGAGTTCTTGGTCTTCTACTCGAGTATCTTCCACATATCAACATGCCTTCTTCCAGATATATCTTATTTTAAAACGTAACAATGTTCCGGAACGATTCAATGACAGTTAAACCATTAGTCAAATTTATTTAGCCAATGCTTCTTCAATCTGTGATGCCAAATCTTTGCAAAAAAAGGAGCACTTTAATGACAAATTCGCCTTCCACAACTCTCACAATGAATGACATATCTTATAATTTTCTTATCTCCATATCACTGTAATCGTAAGATTAGTCTTTGTTCTAGTGAGATAATGAGCAAACACAATTAATATCCTTTACTTGTTTTGCTAATTACTATTGTACAATAACCTGTTTTCTGGAAATTACACTTGTATAGGTATTACACATGCATGATTTCAAACCAAGTAAAATTTACTTGGTTTGAATTTTTTACGTTTTACAAGGTTAGCCATGAGGATACTCCTCATGGCTGAGGGTCGTGGTCATTACGTGGAATTAAACACACATAACAACTGTCTTGGCGGAGTGTTTTGCCATTGCCTTCTCCATTACATACAAATTATAATATTTTATGATCACATGTGACACAAAATGTTAATTATACCTACTTACCTATTTTAAAAGATTGAAATTGATAAATACTGGTGTTTTCTGTGATTTTCAGCGCTGTGTTAAATGTTAGTCACAAAATAACTACCTACTTACAAAATTACTTACTAACAAAACTTATCGTGTGAATTAGAATCTGATTCACCGTAGGTACATAACAGAGGTCATTCACACGTACCCTGACCTAGAGATGAAGTAAGATTCGTCACGATATGGACTTTCGTTCATGCCGGCTCGACTCTGTCGTAGAACAGAGGGGTTAGTGCGGGTTTGCATTTAACTTGCGCCATTGTGACGCGCCGACAACCACACCACAATGTGATTGGTTCGCTGCGTCTCACTTCGAATCGATTCGATGGTGAGAAGTGAAATGCTAACCCGCACTAACCCCTCTGTTCGCCAAATTTTGGCGGATTCTGTATACATTGCTGGGTTTCATTGCGGTAAATAAAAGCACTCATACTATAACTACGCAATGTTCACGCATTCGTGTCGGCATGTGTCCGAGTTCGGCGACAATGTGGAGCTGCCACTTAATGTCACATGTCGTGTCATAAGTATTGAAAAATATGTCTCCAGGAGCCGGAAATGGGTTTACTCCCAATATTTCCCAAGTTTCTGATTAATGCAAATATTTGTTGTCGTCCAAATCAAAAGGGACCTTATGGCGCCGGGCACTTACGCCATTATTGCCGTTGTTTTGTATTCGAACTACGGCAATATAGACCTAAGTGCCAGCCGCCATAAGGTCGCTTTTGATTTGGACGGCCACATTTACCAAAGCATTTCGGAGTGACATTTTATAATATTATATTATGAATATATAAATCAGTCTCATTCCAAATACACACATTGAATGACTAATATTGATTGCAGACAAAGATATAAATCACATACAATACGAATTATGTATGTACGTGTTTGTATGGGCACCTAGACTTGGGGAAAGTTTTACCATCGAGAGAAACTACTGAGCTGCCGGTACAGTCAGTAAAAACGTCTACATTTTTTTCGTACGAGTCCTAACATGAAAGCAATCTTCCAGATTACTAATTGTCGAAAATAAATAAAATATTCGTTCAAATCCATTTATTCTGAAGTCAAAAAGTTATCCTATTATAAATAATGGCGAAAGGCTTGCGACTATTTCACGCAAAATCTACTCGACGGCTTGTGAAGTGAATATATACGATTGTGAAGACAAAATATGGTAGGTACACGAATAGAATATAACCTGGAATGATACAAATTAAATTTTGTGATATAACCGTGGACCCGTGGTAAGAAAAAAGCCCTAATTTGAAGCTAGTGTACTTATATATACATATATATAGTGTACTTAGGTATATTGCGTGATATTTGTGAAAACTTATTTGCATTTCAAAATTTTCTACTTTTTCATGCGAGATCTGGACGTATTTCGACGTAATGCAAGTAGGTAACATAAAACTGTTATCCCAAATAGGACGGGATGGTAGACGGGAACGAAGCGAAGAACTCTCAAGACTCATTTACATGAGTATAATATAGAACCTAGTGATTCCTGTCCTGTGACCCATAAAGAGCTCAAGTGACATCGATCTATCACATCCAATCAATGTTTGAATTGTCCGATCAATCAACCAATGAACTATTATTAACATTCGTTATATAAACAATTCTATATTTAAAATTTTTGAAAGTAAAATTGAATAACTTATATACAAACAAGCTTTTGCCCGCGTCTTCGCCCGCGTATGTTATTTTTCCGGGATGACAGGTACCCTATATCCTTTTTCATACTTCAAACTACATGTATCCAAAATTTCAAGGAGATTCGTTGAGTGTGAAACGTGAACAGTGTTTCTTTGAACTGTAGACACCTCAGAAATCTTTTACAGTCAACCGACGATAGATTGATAGGACATGTTAGGTGCAGTAACAAGCTAATTACAACTTTGACGTTTTTGTAAACTATCTAATTAATATGTAGGTATCATTCAGCAATACCTACTTACCTATTGATATTCGCATCATTCATCATTAATTTACATTGCTAATAGGCTACTTTGATATCGTCGAAACAAAAGATTGGCAACTAACTACAAGGCATGCAAAGAATTAAAATATTTTCTAAAATGGAACACTCGACTTCTATGCATTCGCAACAAAATTTATTAAAAAATGAAAGTAATTTATTCTGTGCTTGCACATAAACGTCAAAATCTGCATATTGGTTAAGACAAACCTAAAGTTTGCTGGACGAAATTATTTTTGGCGATTAAAAATTACATTTTTAAATTTTCTCAAAATGACATTCTATTTTCATTCACAGATAAAAATAAAATGTAATTTTAGGAATTAAACAATAAAGCGGACGATCAGCTGATCGAACCAATTGTATCTAGTAATTTATTTTTATCTAGGTCTCCAGTATAGATATACTAGATAGACAATCAGTGTCTAGATAGATATTCAGGTTAAGTAATAGGTACATGTCAAGGTATAGGTACGTCATTTACTGTTATCGCTAGACAACTAAGTAGTAAGCAATCATTATTATGTAAGTCTTTTTATTTAGTTGATTTAAATTTTTATTTTCCTTCTAATAAGTTATTTATAGAATAATCAATATTTTTGAAGCTCTCTCCCAGCAGTGGGGAATAGCTGAAAAACGCTTTTTGAATCTGTCAATTTGAATAAAAAATATAGAAACTTCAAAAACAATTTCTTCATTATTAACATCAAAGTTAATCCCTATCTAGTTTCAAACGATAATAATTTTGTATTATACACATAGACGACCGCAAAAAAGCGTCAAGATTAACAGACAATGCGAGACAAATCATTGTTTGTGTTGACGCTACCTGCTCCAACATTGAAGCCGTACTATTCTAGGTTAAAATTAAAAGTATTAACAGAAACTCAGCGACAAATACCTACAGCAAATTTCCTGTGAACACTGACTCATTCAGGCTCATACCAGTTTGACTATTACATGGTATTTTTCCATTTCGACTAACTTATCACTTTTTTTATGTGTTTACATTGATTTTTCTAGATCTTTCCATCAGTAATCTATTACTTAAAATGACATATATTGCAAACAAAAAATTTTACACATTTTGGCGACTAATCATTATATGACTTCAGTGTTAACGATACACTATAAAAAGAGGACATAAAATCTCCATTTTATTCTTTTTTTTTCTTTTGACAGGCAATTCTTTTGACAAGGTCAACAATTCAACATTCACAGAGAATATAAACACAACAAAATAAGCGATAACAAAGCGGAATTTCACAGTTGATACAAACACAACTGAATATATTGCGCTAAACGTGAAATACAACATACTGACTCCATTCATTCAAGCACCGACGCTAAAAATACGTACAAACAGTTATATATTATGGTAAAAATCGACTACGTACCAAGTAACACGAGAATAACGCGTTCACAGTCGTTCACACTGGTGTTCACAACGGCACGTGCGTCCAGTTATAACAACACAACACTTCTGGGTACCCAGGTTTACTCGGAGGCGAGACGGCGAGCGTCGCGCCTCTCTCCAAACAACCGCATTTTTTTTTTCTATTTTCACTTTTTTTTCACACACACGACCGATCCCGGAGGAATGGTGGACACAAATGCTCTTATCAAAAGAGTGATAATATTGTTTACTCTCTTTGCTCTTGTTTGACAAGCGAATTCAGATCGCGTTATCAGTGGAATTTTACGTATAATTATTGTAATTGAAGTGTAGAGTTGGAAAAAGTTAGAGGGGGACTTGTCGCGCGCTCTTTGATTTGCGTAATTTAGTTTTGCTCTGTTATTTGCGAGATGGAAGATGGTTTCGAATGAAACTATCTGCCGGTGGCTGCAGCTCCCCCCACTCTCCATAGAATAATATATTATTAACCTGAAGACTTTGTTTAAACGCGCTAAAATCGGGAATTACCCAGTCGGATTGGGATAATCGTTACAGCACTAAGCCGTGTCCCTAACTACTTTTCATGACTCCTAAAAAAGGAGGACTTTTTTTTTAAACAAAGTTTTTTTTATTAAAAAGCAGAATTTAAAATTCTTTTTCAAATTATAAGTATGTGCTTTTCTACACCCGATTTTTTTACATCAAAGAATCCGCAATGATATTGAGATCATTATTCTTTATCAAACTACTAGATGTTGCCTGTGGCTTCGCTCCCGTGGGAATTGGATATCTTGGATATTGTACCTTTCTAATGTTCACCATATTTTTGTAAATCGGTTCGGTAGTTTCGGAGATTACCCACCTTAAACATACAAACTCACAAACGCTTACCTCTTAATAATAATAGTATAGATTAAAAAAAAACAAGTAGGTATAGATTAAAAAAAAAAAAAACAATTTTTTTTCAAGTTTCAGGTTTCCAATGTTTTAATAGATTTGAAGTTTTTGTATAATTGTATGCTGTTATTTTTGCATTTGATTTAAAAGCTATTTTTACGAATTTTTGATTTATAGATAGAAAATCTGCATGTCAAGAGATTCAGTGGTAAATAACTATAATCTATCTAAATAATTGTTACGAATGAATAGATCTTTATCTGAATATTGCAATAACTATAGTGATAAGATAGACAAGACCAACCAGCGATAAATTTGTGATAAAAGTGCATTATAATACAAGACATTCCAGTGTCAATTGTTAGACTGAATATAAATATCTAGATCTAGATTATATATATAACTATTGACAGTTGCATATTGAACTTAAAACTTTTTTCAAGTTAGACATGTACCTACTTATTTCTTAGTATTTGGACATGTTAGGTACTGTAATTAGATACTTAAAAGAACAATAATGACAGAATTAAACTATATAAAATAGGTACTAGCTTTTCCCACAAATTCGTATTTGATTAAAAATCCATTTCCCGTGAGAATTTCAGGAAATCTCTCCTTAAGTGCTCCCCGACACTGTCCTAGGAACACCAAATTTCAGCTTTCTACGCCCAGTAGTTTCGGCTGTGCGTTGTCTGTCAGTCAGTCACTCAGTAACGCAAGAGTTTTATATATATATATATAGATATTCAAATAATAATTATTTTTATCGATTCTTTACCTAGGGATATACTATTCGACGATGTAAATTAACGACTGTCTGTATGTTAATCCTGTACCCTTGTTTTATTTCTATTTTTTATAATTCTTTTAAAAATCTTATTGCAAATTTTACTATATATTATTTGTTGGATAACGAAAAATACAACTAAACCTTGGTGGTACCTAATATTGTATAAGAGTTTCGTTCCTTTTTTTAGAAAAATAACCAATAAAGAAAATGTTTTCCTTTCACGTCTTGTCTTTTTCTAGCTCTATGTTGAGCAATTAGATCGTAAGTAGTAAAGAAAGAATTAATCAGTCAGTTCACAATGCTCATAGCAACGCGTGGTATGCGTGTAGCAATGATATATCTCTCTCTTCTATTTTTATTCTATTAACTACAAAAGATGTCTTTCTAATTACAGACTTGAAAATGAATCATTTAAACATTATACATATTCTTTTCTTAAATCATAATTTTAAAAGAAATTTTGCACAAGAACATGAATAATATAATCCCTAATCCCTTACTCTTACTTTACCCATATGATTCCTTATTATCACTTATAAGGTAGGTACTTACTTTCATTTACATTAACGTCACCATTTGTTTTTTTTTTACTTTCGTCATAGCAAAGAAATTATGACAGCCATCTTAATATTCTGTTGCATTATTTTTATCTGATTAAAACATTGTTGTGGACATTTGGAATTATTTAGAATTATTATTTCTAATTCACTATTAAACATTATCTAATTCACTATTACGTCATAATACTTAAATAAATAAAAAAAACGACAAAAAGTTTTAAGATAATTTTAATAACTTTCATATTTTTAAACACGAATAAATGTCGATTAAATACAATATTTATCTAAAGTCTTCTAAATGTCATAAGAAATAATTCTATTAGTAAGGGAATTATTACATTGTGAATAACACTTATAAATCTATGGATTCTGATGTGCTTTCTAATCTTTTTGTGTTTAATAAATCAGAATTTACTATCATTTATTTAAGTTTTTTTTAACCCCCGACGCAAAAAGAGGGATGTTAATATAATAAGTTTGACCGATAAGTGTGTCTGTCTATCTGTGTACGTGGCACCGTAGCTCATCACCGGGCGAACCGATTTGGATGCGAATGTTTTTATTTGATAGTTAATTTTTATACGGTGCTTCTTACATATTCGTTTGATCATAATCGGTTTAGCCGTTGAAAAGTTGTAACGAAATTAATATTGAAAGTCGGTGGTTTTTTAATTTGTCTAACAAATAAACTTGAATCTCACTATCATCCCAAAGTTAACTTACATTACTTATACAGGGTAACCTTCCAAAGGCGCATATGGTACATAGAGACTAACATTTTTTGTTTAATAATAATTACAAAAAATTTCCTTTTCTTTAGTTTTAATCTATTCCGCTACATAACGCTACTGTACTGTCTCGTGTTGCTTGGCTATTACATAGAGTTAAGATGTGTAGAAACGCAAATTAGATTGTATTTTTTTTATATGAAAAAAAACTACGAATCTCGAGAAGTCGTAGATTAAAATTGCTTGTTTTATCACTATTACACTGAAGGGCAAATTGGGAGAAACTCTGTTCAGTTTTCTTGAATGCACAAATAGTCTATTAATCGAAATGTTTTCTTTGATAACTATTCAGACAAAGCTATTACATTTCCTAAAGTTATTTGTAATTAATGTATTTGTTAAAAAGCACTGTTTTTGAGCCAAAAGGCGTAAACGCTCTTTGAAGGAGCTTCCTTCCGCGTACTCAGAGTTTATGGAATGAGCTCCCATGCCGTGGTTTTGATTAGAGACTATGGCGACCATATGCTGCGGTCACCGCTTCCCATCAGGTGGGCCGCATGTCTGTTTGCTTGCTCAGTAAGTAATATAAAAAATCCTTGATAAAAAAAAATGGTTTTACTAAATTGCGCGTATTGATTGATACTAACATGTAAATGTTGGACGTTTTATACAAGCGACACGCAACGGAGCGCGATTATAAAGCCGAGCATGCATCTTTGTTCTTCACTTGTGTAAACTTCACTATTTCACAAAATACAGTAAACGGACTTAATGCTTTAGCGAAGAATGTTCTATTTCTTCCTAATACGTTTTTCCTGTGCCATTATCTGCCTGGATATATTATACTAAATCCCTTGTAGAATAATATACTAAGACACTATGCTAAGACAATATATATATTTTTAATTACTAACACAATGGATTCGAGTTAACTTTGCAAAAAAATATCTTTATAAGTAACGCAATTACTTCATTCATATGAAACTTGACAGCCAGAAGTTCTTATAAAACTTGCCAATGACTTAATACTGTAAATGCCCCTATTTTCATATAGGCACATACTTCAAAAAAAAGTATTAGTTTTTCAATACTTTATTTACAAACAATAGTTATGTATGTATTAAATACAATCTTTTATTTTTTGTGTATGTTACTCGATTACGCAAAGAAGACGACTGATTTAAAAAATTGCTTTTTTCCACTCAATCAGAATCAGACCAGCCAGGTACATTAAAATATTAATTAACTAGGTACTATACATAATACTTTAATTTTTTTGTAATTATATCAATTTGACAAGAAGACTAAATTCATCTCACTATAACACTTTTAAATTTACTGCCATGCTACTGGCCACGCGATTGAACTTTCACCTTGATTCACAAAATTTTTCCTTACCTAATTTAATAGAATTCAACCATACTTTTGTGTAGTTTACAAAGTTATAGATACTTTTAATAATCTCTAAATAACTTACATACTTTCAACTGGTGACCGCAGAGCTGGCAGCTTCCTGGCTCAAAGAATCAGCCTTATAATTCAAAGAGGAAACGCTCCTAGCATTTTGGGCACTGTGTCTGGAGGAGACGTGTTAAACGAGATTTTTAGCTTGTAGAATATTGAATTGTAACAAATGAATTGTAACTATATGAGATATTAATATATTAAAAGGGTCTTTAGAAGATTGAAAAAAAAAACTTACATAAAGATACCTATAATTAAAACTTCTATAAGATTTGAGTCAATTTTGATATACCCTGATGTTAACAGTTTAAGCACTGGATAAGCTACGGTCATCCACGGCCTCTCTTCTCATCTGATACATCTTGACAGGCTGTATCAGGGAGATGAGGAGTCCTGAGACCATGATCCAGCCCCCGGCCAGGTAGAACGAGAGCTCCCAGGAGAATGTCAGGTCGTAGATTAGACCTGGACATCAGACAAAATATGGCACTTTAATTAATTGAAAAAGAAAATATTTTTACTATGCCTATATTTTTGTGTTTTATTGTGTGCAATAAAGTAAGTAGGGAAACAAAACAAACTTTTCTTAGATTTACACTCACGTTTTTTCTAAATGTATAATATTTATTATCTAGACCTTTGTTTTAAAATTAATTAATCGTCAATTTAGAAAAAATAATAGGTTATAGTAAAGTTTAAAAGCGTGTGTGACATGACATATATGACAAATCGATACGATACAATACGATACGATAATACAAGAAAGTTTGTATATATATATATATATATATATATATATATATATCAAAATAAAGATCATTGTGATCGAAAATAATCGATAAATATAATAAATTATATTTATCAATTATTATATCGATTATGATAATATAATAAATTAAAACTAATTTGATATGTCATTTATTGACTTTCACAGATTATTTTCGATCTCATTTGTCGATTTATGGTTAAAGTTATATGTATATATAATATAATAATATAATAAATACAGACAATATAATACAGACAAATGAGATCGAAAATAATCTGTGAAAGTCAATAAATTACATATCAAATAATTAGGTACCTACCCGAAATCATTGCAAATAGTATAATGGTATCCAACTGCATTGTTACAGTCTATTTTCACAATGATCTTATATATATATATATATGTCCGTGTTATCTACCCTATTACACAAAACGTATTACCTGACAAAGGCGGTCCAATAAGATGCCCAATACCCTGCGCGAGCAACACCAGCCCGTACGCAGCCGTGAAATCATCCAACGACACCAATTTAACCAGTAGACTTGGAGTGAACGTGAACGATGCAGCGAAAAGTAGACCGAAAGCTGAGGACACAGAGGCGAGAATCCAGTAATTAGCGGCCGCCGGTGGCAGGGCTGCCACCGTAGCGCCACACAGGATAAGGCAAAAGGCGTAAAGGTTCCCTATGGAGACTTGGGGAAAATCGCCGATCCAGCCGAGTCCCACCTGAAATAAAATTGATAATAATTTATAATATACTGGCGTACCCGTCCCGGCTTCGCTCGGATAAAAACTTAATAGGTATACACCTAAACCTCAGGAAACTCAGGAACCACACTATCTATTAGTGCAAACCGCATGAAAACCCGTGCAGTCGTTTTTGAGTTTATCGCGAACAGACAGATAGATAGACAAACGCGGCAGATATGACTTTGTTTTATAATATGTACTTAAGTGAAGAAAGTTCAAATTTGTACATTGGATATTTTTTTTAATTCTTCATGGAATATACTTAGTTACTGATACTCGTATAGATGACGAAAATATAGTTTTGGAATTTTTTGTCTGTCTGTCTGCCTGAACGCGCATCACTCGAAATCTACTGGACCGATTTGCTTGAAATTTGGTATATAGGTACCTTATATACCGGGTTAACGTCGTATACACATTTCATCCCGAAAAATGAGGAGGGTCCTGTAGGAAAATTAGATACCGTTGAAGTTAGTGACTTGAAAATTTGGTTGTTTACGACAAAGTAATGAATAAGTGGTTCAGATTTTTCTGAAAATGAACCCTCAACCCCTTCATAAGGGGGGATTGTATGTTAATACAATTTTCAAGATAAAAAGCTGAAAATTGGCACACTTACTTTTTGTAGTAAATAGTAAATACAAAAAAATGTTTAATTTACGTTTGTGATTAATAAAAAACCGGGACGTAAAACGTCATGGAAAATGCTACGGCACGCGTTGCAGAAAGCGGGAGCGGGAGTAGGAGCGGGAAATGGGAAGAAGACACGCAGTGGGAAACAGGACGGGACACATTGCAAAAAACATGATGGCACAATATGTAGGAAATGGTACGGGATATCAACTTTACATTACATAGCAGGAAGCGGGATTGGACAAGTTTGCGGGACGAGACACGCAGCGGGAAACAGAAAATTTAAGTAAAGATGAGGAAAAATGCGAATTTGAATCATATATGTTTACCAGTCTTACAGACTACGCGATAAAATTACTGAGATTTTGCTATGAAATTCACGCGAGCGAAGCCGCGGGCAAAAGCTAGTGTACAATAACTTGAACCTGATGACATTTGGTTCTCAATCTCAAAACAACATGGAGTTCTTCAAAAACAGCGTGAAATTATTATTCAGGGACGGCAACACGCGTGTGACACCCCTAGTGTTGCACGCGTTCATAGGCTGCGGTGACCACTTCCCATCAGGTGGGCTGCATGCCTGTTCGCTTGCTCAGTAATATAAAAATGAGATTGCTAGATAAACATTAGAACTTCAGTGCTCTGAAACATATGCAACCAGTCTGGCTGTCCAAGGCCACAAATGACAAAATACTGTCACAAGGCTCGCCAAAAATAACTACCTATCCAGTTTTCATTCGTCTGGCGAAGACCAAGTCATGGCAAATTAATGTCTTTATAGAAGTGTCTCCATTGACAAGGAAAAAATTAAAAAGAAACAAAAAACCCGGCCTGCTTAATGATCCCAAAAAAAAACGAATACCATTGTACAGCCGTCATTTTTATTTTATTAAAAGAAACTCTTATTATAAGAACACTAGGGTAGCTAAGACGAATGTAAGGATACCTTAATTATGTAAACCCGTTCAGCTGTTTTGGAGATATAAGGTAGGTAATAAAGAATATTACATACATACCTACATACAAGATATACGCGCTACACAAGCATACCATGAATATAATCTATTCTATTTGACTTGCATGCTTTTTTCTAATAGGCAACAAAACGGTGGGTCCACGTGCAAAACCTATATGTAACACGCTTTGATTTGTAGCCAAACTGTGCCAGATTCCTCGAAGAATTCTCTAAATTTGTCCCAAAATATATCGGGACCACGCTGGCCATGTCATCGTACGATTTACTGAAGTAAACACGATTTGTCAAGCTTTCAATGCACTTATTGAGTCAATTAAAGCTAAAGTTGGAAATGAAACAAGACTTGTAACTATAATAACTTGATAATTTCCATTATCTACACTAATCTATATATAGGTACTGTCTTCACTAAGAAGACGAATATTATAAAGAGGAATTTTTTGTTAGTGTGTGTTAGAAATCTTCGGATCTAAGTACTCATCCTATTTCCAAAATTCTATCACTAGGCAGGAAGCTACATTATTACTGAACTTACTAGATGTTACCCGGAGCTTCGCTCCCGTGGGAATTTTGAGATAACATATAGTCTATAGCAATCTTGGATAATGTACCTATCTAATGCTGAAAGAATTTATGAAATTGGTTCGATAGTTTCGGAGATTAACCGCCTCAAAATTATAAACCCACAAAGTCACAATTAAAAGCTTAGCTCTTTATAATAATAGTATAGATTTATTTATAACATTCCCACGGGAACGAGGGTAACTTTGAAAATAATAACTGTATGATAATAAACATACATTTTGCAAGGCGTTTTCGATTCAGATATGACAAAAAATAGCAGCAACTAAAACACTTTTTGTGTTCACTCTTTTTATTTTGCCTTGAATGTTTACTCTTAACACTGTTTATATTTTTTTTGCCGAGCTGTTTATTATACGTGAAACAACAAGCAAAGTATTGGCGCGATATTTTAAATGTTGATCAATGAACTGTCTATTTTAAACTGGATAACTGCTGTACTTTCTTAAGTTTCACCATAGATTTAGTAAGTACTTCGAGTACCTAATAATTCCATGAGTTTCACATAATGCAAAAAAAAATGACAGGTCAATACATTTTATTACGCTACTGTTGGCTTCATAGATCTTTGCAATATCGCCTTCAACTTCTGGAGATGATATAAGCCATGATGATATCACTGTGGAAGAATCCGGAGTGGAATTATACAAATAAATATGTAATTTTCTTAACTTGACATAAGCCAACAATCAACAACTACGTTGGCTGGACTATAGACTAAATTACGGCGGCCAACGTCTGCATTGATCGACTGTGTCAATAATCTGCCTACATCACCAAGAAGTACAGGTATTTTTTTTAACCTATTCTATAAGATAGGTAAAATTCGGTGTACTTACCATACCAATAGTGTTAGTAACTCCAATAAGACTCAACATGACAGCGCCATCGTCTTCGTTGTACCCTTTGTGTATCATGTGCTCAGCCAAATAGAAGTACGGAACGATGAACCATATGAATAGAATGATGGTGCCAAGGCAGAGAAGGTTGAAGGTCATCTTCTTAAAGAGCGCCACATTGAACATGTCCGCGAGGCAGCTGACACAGTCGTCGTACCATTTCTAGAAGATAAATTACATAAAATTGGTGAAGTGGACGAGAATAAGTAGGAAAGGAATCCCTCGGCTCTGGCGGGGAAGTAACTGGGAAAACCGTCAGATAGACAAAGAGAGTATTATAAAAGGCATGGAAAAGACTTATGCTATAAATAAATCTATATCATTTGTAGTTTCAGAAAGTATCACGTTTGTTGTTTTATATATTCACGTTGTTATTGTAAAAGGATCTTCATGACACGGCTAACAATAAAATTAATCAAAACATCAAAACGCTTAAACAAATCATCAATTAAGTACGAATTTGATACATAAGATACTTCTAAGTAAATATTTTATCTTGTTTGTGTAATGTAAAACTATTATGCATTTGCAAGACATTGATGTCATCTTCTGGGTAAAATACACGAGTGAAAGTACAAATGTAATTAATTACCTCTTCTTTCTCATCAATAGTGATCATGGAATTTTTAAATATATCCGGACACGATGAAGCTTTCAATCTGTACCTCTTTATATTCAGAATTGCATTTCTGTGGCTTATCGAATTTATAGGCATCTTCAAATCTTTCAAATAATGATGGTTTACAGATAACTGCTTTTTCAGCCAATCTCTTTTATTCTCTTTACTGTCCTGTTTTATCAAAAATTTAGCGTCATTCCTATCTTCATCAGATTTCGATTTTTTGAATACTTTTCCTTGCCTTGGATTCTTGAGTTGATAATCTTCATAATCCTTTTCCTTCTTGTATTCATATTTCTCTGAATTTGTCCTTTGAATCAATGGTTTCTCGTAAGTTACTATAGGTATATCGATTTCTCCTTCGGGCGTTTCATCTACTTTTTTATGATGTTTCCGGCTGATGGCAAATGACGGATACTTTATTTCAATATCATATTCCTTGCTGGTATTCTTAACGAGTTTATCTAACAACGTCATTGATACCTGAAAAAGAAAAAGGAAATTTAAATAGGTATAGGTATTAATCTAAGAAAAACATAACTAAGAACCTTTTAATAGACAGCTTACCTTATCACTATATGTAAGATACGTAGGCAGATTCACTACTGATCGAGATCGTTTTTCGAGTTTATTTAGTTTTTTCTTCATTTGTAGCATATTCTGATGTCGCCTGATACTTGCAGCTTCCTGCTTTATGACCTTCTCAGGTGATACTCCCCTTCTGATCAAACCACCCATACTCATACCACGTGTAGGTGCATCGAAATCAAAGGCGTAAGGATTGCGTATGGATAATGAGCTGGAATTCCTTGAAACACTATCTCTTTTGGTTTTGCCTTCATCTCTGCTACTTTTCTGCTTTTTCTGCTCGAGTATCCACCATTCTGGATCTCGCATCACACATCCGCAAACACATAGATTCAAAAGTGTTCCAGATAATAAAAGTATTGTGCCTCTCCAACCGTACTCTTCAATGAAGTACTGAGTCATAGGCGCATAGACAAAAGTACCAACTCCAGTACCACATGCTCCTAAACCAACGGCTAAATTTCTCTTCTTTTCGAACCAGTAGGCTATAGACACAACAGCAGTGACGTAGACCAATCCAAGACCTAAGCCAGCAATCACGCCGAAAGTAATCATCATCATTTCTAAAGTTGTCGAAATCGATGCCAGAACAAAGCCAAGTGTTGATATTATGCCTCCTAATATAGTCATGCTGCGGCACCCATATCTATCAACCAGAGCACTCATAACAGGTCCAGATAATAAAGGCACTGCAATAAAAAGACTACCGATCCATGCAGTTGTAGATTTACTTGCTCCAAATTCTTCCAGAAATTCAATGTAGAGTAGACCAAACGAGAAACTGATTCCATCAGCAATCATTGATATTATAAAAGAAGCCAGCACGACCACCCAGCCCCATCCTCCATCTGGTATGGCAACCTTTTTATTTGGATCAGATTTCTCAACATGTAAATCGTCTGCCGGATTCAATGTAATTTTGACATTATTAGCTTTTACTTCCTTAGTATCAAGCAATATATCTTTATCTAATACATTATTTGGAACTTCGCCATTACTTATCGTTACAGTTACTAGATGTTCTAAGTTACTCAACTCAAGATCAGGACTTGAGAAAGTTGAAGTACACGAATTGATAGTTGGTTCTTCCCCTTCATCTTTACAGATTCCTGACGTCGATTGATCAGAAAGAAGTGATTCTCTGACAGCTAAATCCTTAACGCGGTCTTTATTCCTTGGTGTCCTATTTCTAACAGTACGTTCTGAATTGAGATCCATAGTTTGTACTAGATATAATACCTTGGAGAATACTGGCAGTGCGTTAACCTTTATTATCTTAACTTCTTAATCTTGGGTCTCTAGCGGAGTATCTGCTTGCTTCCCTCGCTACGCAGTTCAGTTTGAGAGTATTGGGCTTATTTTGTCTTTCAACCATTAAGGATTTTCTACAAATACTTCCGTTTGTAAAGCCTCCCATACACGTTTGGAGTGGCGCAACACAGCGCCACAGCTCAGAAAGTGATAATAGCGCAGATGTATCGAGCCGTAATAGTGACTAATGGTGAACGTCTGGAATCGATAAAAGTATTAATTACTAAATAAATTGGTTTCACTATAATTGCCACCCCGAAATCGCCCTAACAGTTTATCCATGACACGGCAAAAAGTTTGTGTTCAAGTTTGTATATTGTATTCGCCGCCCTATGATATTCAGCTATGATTCATCATTTTTTATGACCAGAACGTATTCCACTTTGGTTGGGCACCCATTTAAATGACACCTGAGGTTTTCTACAAAATGGCTACTAGTTGGGCACCCATTTAAATGACACCTGAGGTTTTCTACAAAATGGCTACTAGTTGGGCACCCATTTAAATAACACCTGAGGTTTTCTACAAAATGGCTACTAGTTGGGCACCCATTTAAATGACACCTGAGGTTTTCTACAAAATGGCTACTAGTTGGGCACCCATTTAAATGACACCTGAGGTTTTCTACAAAATGGCTACTAGTTGGGCACCCATTTAAATGACACCTGAGGTTTTCTACAAAATGGCTACTAGTTGGGCACCCATTTAAATGACACCTGAGGTTTTCTACAAAATGGCTACTAGTTGGGCACCCATTTAAATGACACCTGAGGTTTTCTACAAAATGGCTACTAGTTGGGCACCCATTTAAATGACACCTGAGGTTTTCTACAAAATGGCTACTAGTTGGGCACCCATTTAAATAACACCTGAGGTTTTCTACAAAATGGCTACTAGTTGGGCACCCATTTAAATGACACCTGAGGTTTTCTACAAAATGGCTACTAGTTGGGCACCCATTTAAATGACACCTGAGGTTTTCTACAAAATGGCTACTAGTTGGGCACCCATTTAAATAACACCTGAGGTTTTCTACAAAATGGCTATATTTTTTCCATGAAAAAAATACTGATAATAATATGTGGAATGCCATGCCCATGATGTGTGAGTACTTGAAATGGTACAAGTGCATCGTATGGTCGTTTATGTTTTACATACAAGGAGCTTAACAGATGACGAAACTAGAAGACACACAAAGAAATTGTGTGTCTTCTAGTTCCGTCAACTGTTAAGATCGATAAGTCATTGCATCACTAAGCACAGGTTTTATACTCGCTTCCCGGCCGCGATCTATCTGTCCCTATGTACTTATGCTTAGATCTTTAAAACTACGCAACGGATTTTGATGCGGGTTCTTTTAATAGATAGAGTAATTCAAGGGGAAGGTTTAGGTGTATCATGGATTTTCCGAAGCCGGGACTGGCCGGCAGATTATATCAATAAGTAAAAGCTCAATAAAATCTATAACAATAAGATATGTGGGCTAATGTGGGTAACGAAGACCGGTATTTATTTCAATAACCTAAATCTATAATAGATGAGCAATTAATTAATGATATTTATTTTCTATTCTCTTATTTTTAAACTTAAATTTCCGACTTAAACTGCATATAACATGCAGTTTTAATTATAAGCGCCATATAAGTAATGTGCATGGTGTATAGCTATCTATGGTGTATAGATAGCTATACACCATGCACAGCCAAGTACACTTGAAGAGGCATAGAAATTATATTTTTATGTATGCATTATGACCAAGAATCACGGCAAAACGATAAAAAGTTAATAAACTAAAACTATAGCTACTACACTAAAATCAATCACTAATTCTAAGCACAAACAAAACACGAATTAAACATGAATCCTACGGTTTAAACAATATACAAGGTATTTTTAGACAAGTCCATACCTTTTATGAAGAGATTGATATAAATATTTTCAGGACCTTTCACAAAGACAACCAACCAGCACACCTAACCTGAACGGTATACCGGCGCCTACAAACGATCAATAGGGGGTGGCTGACTGGGGTGGTCTACACACACCACTCATACAAGACCTCCCCCTCTCCCCTGGTTGTAATGAACAGGCACACAGACAGAGGGAAAACGATGGTTTCTCCGTGGCTCTTGCATAACTGACTGTGTTTAAGGAAATCTTTTAATCTGACGTCACGCAGAAAAAACAAACGCAGCTTATTTATAAATATTGGCATTAAGTTTTTTTTTTGTTTTCTTAATACGATGGTACATAATACTCATTATATTACTGTAGTTAGTAAAAAAAAATGGACTTATAATAATTACTTAAAAATCTAAATAGTTAGCTCTCGTGGGAATTTCGAGATAAAAAGTAATATATGTACCTACCTATGTGCTAGTCCAGGTTATATTTCTACTCTTATTTGAGCTACTTTTCACCAAAATACCTATGTCCAGTAGAAATGGCGTGATGAGTACCTACATCAAACATCGCGTACTCAGTATTACACAATGGTACTAAGCACCTAAGAGAGGTAGTTTGCGTGTAAGTTGTTCTAAGATGTTGGTCATTAATATTAATTAGAGGTAGAACGTGGGTAGAACTCTCTCAAGTCATATGGTGATAAACGACGTAATATTATAGGAAGGTTTTAAATAGGTACCTAAGTTACTTGTAATAGAACTGATAGGCACCTAAGTACCTAATTCATGAACGCTAAACAAAAATAGTAGGTATATAAAAAATATCGAGAACTGTACAGTTGTATATACAGTAATTAATTACAGATGCACAGGACGATGATGATGATGAGACATAGAAATACCTACTTATATACAATAATTTCCTATGATCTTATCGTGTTAAATGAAAGTAACCTTCACTTTATAACATGTAAAAAGTCGACATACCTTATACCCACCCACTTAAAGGCTAACATTTTCTAGTTCACATTTTGGATTTTCTCTATATACTTAGGTACTTACCTATAGGATAAAATGTTAACTGACATCGTCGTCATTTCACAGCAAACGCCTGTGCAAAAATAGTAGCAAAACATATTATTTGTGTAAGTTCTAAAAAGATATAAATATAGATAAGTCACCAAACACATAAAATCCAAAATTAAGAGTCAGACTTTTATATTAACGAAAGATTTAGTCGAAAAACAGGAAAATAATAATTCATTTTTTACATAATTACACACAAGAACATAATAATTCATACTTTATCAGCAACATAAATCATTATGGTATTAATAAGAGTTTCTGTACTTGACATTTACGAAATATATTCTTTGCCAAAATGTTCCAGCCGTAATTGCGTTTCGTGAAAGAGTTAGTGTCCCTGGAGGACGATTTACTAAATTGTCTGCCAAAAGCGATTGATCTGTGTATACAACATAAACGACCCGACGTCGCCGACTTGTTTGGAAAGGTTCCGAGTTCGTTTTCTGTTGACCAAGTTATAAAAGTGTTATTCTAGTAAGTAGACCATCGGTATATACCTTATATCGATGTTCTGGACTAGGTACCTAGGTAACCGAGGTTTGCTTCCCTGGGAATTGCTTTGGGATAACCGATACCCTTTGTGAAAGCAAGTTACTGGTACCTACCAAAATGTGAGAAAAGTAATAATCAAGATAATGGGGTAGGTACTCGTATTTGGAATTGTAATAACTTGGTATGGTGGTCGGTATACATTGCTGGTTTTTCATTGCGATAAATAAAAGCACGCGACTAACTCGACTTACTACGCAATGTTCACGCATTCGCGTCGACATTGTGTCAATAGTTCGGCGACAGTGTTGAATGGCAGCATGCATGCACGCACAGGAATGTAGGGTGTATTGGCCTTGACATGATATGAGGCAGTCCTTGAAGATGTAGGTAGGTGCAAGTGTAATTTAAACCATGAAAGTATATTTAGAGCAGCACATCAACAACCCAACCACGGCTATACAAACGATTCGCCAAACTTTGGCGATGCACATTGCTGGTTGTGTGATACAAAATACCTACATCATGCCATGGAATTAGTAGGTACTCGAAGTACTTACTAAATACACCCATTACACATAACGTCAGATGGTACAACTGTTGTACTATCAAACTATATTTAAAAAGTGCCCCATCCAAAAAAATTCACAATCCAAATATCAATTTCATTTCTAATAATGGTAATAAGATTATTTCTACTCGCTACGTCGTCGGTCGACGGCGGCGCTATCCCAGTTTTTGTAGTTCGCTCTTTCAAATCTACACATGAAGGAACGCATTCTTAATAACATTTATGAACGCGCCTGTTTAATATTGCCAGATTTAAAAAAAACTAAAATATTACTTCTATAGCTATTGTAGAAAATTATTTAGTAGTTTTCTAAAAATAGGAGATAAATAAATATCCAATACGTATATTATTATCCAACAATATATATTTCTATTAACACAAAAAAGGTGACCATTCTTCAGCACACAGTTTAGACAATAAATGTTATACCTGTCATGTAATTTTGGTAGTAGTATTTAGTAGGAAATCGATAGTAACATACTGGCAGTACTAGCAATTTCTTTTCCGAGTTTTGTTGGGAGACACGTGCGTGATTTACGCCGAAAACTCTAAAATAAGTAAAAATGAGTGAAGGAACCGCGACAATTCGCACGCGCAAATTCATGACCAACAGGTAAATGTGTAAATCATTGAAATACGTTAGTGGAAATGTGAAAATCTTTGTGAACACCAAACCTCGCCATGACAGGTTATGTCTGACACAACGTTTTGTTAATTTTTAGATTGTTGGCGCGCAAGCAGATGGTTTGCGATGTTCTGCACCCGGGCAAACCTACGGTCAGCAAGACCGAAATCAGAGAAAAGCTGGCGAAAATGTACAAGGTGACACCTGATGTAGTTTTCGTGTTCGGTTTCAAGACGAACTTTGGAGGTGGCAAGTCAACTGGATTCGCGTTGATCTACGATACCTTAGATTTGGCTAAGAAATTCGAGCCCAAACACAGGTTAGCCCGCCACGGATTGTACGAAAAGAAGAGGCCAACTCGCAAACAGCGCAAGGAACGTAAGAACAGGATGAAGAAGGTGCGTGGCACCAAGAAATCGAAGGTCGGAGCGGCCGCCAAGAAGTAATGACGGTTTAGGCTGTAAGTAAATAAAATCCAAAAAAAATACCTGTTGTTTTTGTTATTTACCTGTTGACAGTTGAGGTTATAATATGAAAGTGTAGTGTCCTAACTTCCAATTAGATTGACGGAAACATAGTAACATATTTTGCAATATAATATGAATATATGAAATCCTAAGATTTCCTTAATTTGACTGCAGCAATTTAAGAGATTTTTGGTTAATTTATCGGTGTCAATTAATAGTATCTGACTTGGTATAAAACTTGCAATAATGTATCTTCCAGATCAATCTGTTGCAGTGTAATCATATATTAATAATAGTTTATAGAAATTCAGTTTTGGCTCTAAAGTCTTGCTAGCAGCAAACTTACAGATTTTAGCAATTATTTATCTTATCTCTTAACCTCTTAGCTTTAACATTCCAGCTTTTGATCTATTTTTATTTCAAAAATAGTTTAATTGAGAGTGTTCGTACCTATTTATGAAAAATGTGTGTTCAACAATTTAGAAACCATTCTCTTTTCTAGCTGATGAGAAAATATCACAAAGTTCAGAGTTAACTGTTTCTTAAGTTTTTAATTTCATATTTATTATTGAATCATTGTGAAATAAAACAAATCAATTATTTTATAACATCATATAACTTTATTTAGAATCAATCATTCAATAACTTATAATAATATTTCAATTACGTTTTAGTGTGATAGTTAAATAATTAAAATTATTACATTTTAAATACATGCTGCAGTTAATTAATTTTGCTAATGTTACGACATGCAATAAAATAACAGGGCTGTTACTATGCCATAACGATTGAACTTCGTAATTCAAATATTTCATTTATACATTCTCAAAAGTCTTCCTTGGGTAGTTTATGAATCCAAAATTCCAGGCTTTATTTACAATTTTAACAAAACATTAGCGTCAAACAAAATATTGAAAAAAAATTCAGTTACAATCAGAATATTAGTAATAGTTCAATCAATTGGTGTTGACAGAATTACATACTTAGTGTAAATCTAAAACGACTTATAATTCCTTATGGAAATCATGTAAACTTATACCAACACCCTTTGCAAGACAGATGACTCTACAGACTTAACAATTATACTTCTTTTGTTTATCATTTAATGTCATGAAAAGATGAATGATAAAAACTTAATACAATTATGTATAAATAAATTTGTACCACACATTAATCACTCTAGATGATAAGCACTTGGCATCTATTGTTTAATACATTCGAGATATTTATAAATAAATATCATGACATTTAAATTCATTTGAAGATGTTGAATTTTATGACAAATTAAAGGTGACAAATAATACTTTATATAAAAAAAATTAAAAGCATTTGAATTCTTAGGAAACTGATGTATTGCCGCATTAAAATAAAACATGAAAGACAAGGAAAACATTTTGAAAACCGAGAACCTGTCACCGAGAACGAAATTATTTAAAGAATACCTTAAAATATGATTAACTCGCACCGTGTGCTTTAAAGTTTACTTTGTGTACAAATTAACTTGTGATATTAAAATAATGAATCATACAATTTATCTTAAAATACTGGTATGTAATGAAGTCTCTTGTTGACCAAACAATAAAATGTCTAATTAAAACTGAATGCGCGTAGAAATTTCACAGCACAATTGTGAAGTATTCAATTTATACACAATTTTATGGTTTAAATATATTCCTTGAAAATTCTGAAAAACTATCACCTTTCGGTCGAAATTATAATGGATTTCATCATGTAATTAATAACTATAATGTCACATTTATTTGGTTACACATTTATATTAAAACTAAAATGTAAAACATTAGTTTTACATTCTTTGGTGTAAGTTTCAAATTAAATTTTTAAAAAAAGGCTACAATAGCACTTATTACACTACTACACACTAGCTACAGCCTTATTTTTTAATTCAAACTTACACCACTGAATCAACATCTACTCTACTTATACTGAAATATAAATTAAATCCAATTCCATTATTTGCCGATAGATCAGTTGTCTCATATAAATATGCACTTTCTCTCATAGCGACCTTTGGAGAATCAATATAACTCTTGCGTAGTTTACCGACAGACAACGCACAGCCGAAACTACTGGACGCCAAAGCTGAAATTTGGTGGATGTCATGATGGAACCCCCTGAGATTTTACGCTCACTTGCTCGTTAAGTTTTACTACGAAATTAGAAAATCGACTTGGAGGAATTCCCTTATCATGTTACTTCAAAATGTCCGAATTAAATATCTTCTAAAATGGTACCTAAATTATAAAAAAAAAAATTAAAACTCCCACGGAAACGGGGAATAGACAGTATAAGGTAATATGCAACCATCAAACAGCTATCGGCAAATGACGTTATTAGATATAAGTATGAAAATATTATTGCAATTCACATACTCTACTGTCAACTACTGGACCAGTCTATAAACTATCGTGTACAACAGTGTGCGTAGTGTGACTTTGCTATTTACATCTAACCATCGAGTCGACTCGCAGTGAGACGCAGCCAACCGACGCAGCCAACCAATCACAGTGTGCTATCGTGACGCAACGACAACCGTACCGCAATGTGATTGGTTCGCTGCATCTCACTTCGAATCGATTCGATGGTGAGAAGTGAAATGCAAACCCGCACTTTGCCCTCTGCACATCAACCTTCCCAAATTCATTGTAATCTCGCCGCTATTACGCCGCCATAGAGGTTCATGCAGGGTAACTTGATGTGCTGTTGACTGTACATTACTTTTACAACCTACTTTATTACAGAAACAATCATTGATGTAACTACCTGCTGCAAAGTAACTACCCGATAAAAAATCAATGACATGTTTGGACATTAAAATTACTTTCATATGAAGGTGTAAGTTGGTAGTTTTTATACGGTTTTGTTAAGGGTTTCCCCATAAAGTAAAAATAAAATGAAAAATGTTTTTCTTCTAAGTCTATGGGTTTTCTATGCCTCACAAATGAACTGACAAACAAGTAAATTTAGTAGCCAACCAAATTTTAACTGAAACAATAAATTTATAAATATTCCATTTATCATTTCAGTTAAAAATTAGCATCGATTAACAAACAAATTTTAGTTGTGTAAACCAGCCATTACGGATCAGTCACCTCCGTTATGTTCCCATAACATGAAATTCATAGCTTAACCAAAGTAAAAAAGCTAATTTGCTAATTTTTATACAGCTTATTTTTATTTTTATTCTCTATATAGTCAGTTGCACCGGTCAACTTTGACGTTAACTTTAACCTTACGCTACATTACATACATGGCGAACCTTGTGTTGTCGTGCGCAAGTTAATATTAACGTTAAAGTTGACTAGTGCAACGCTCTCTTACGTAATATATTAAAACGAATGCACCTATACAAATACTCCTATAACCCACATTTAGAATGTACCAGGTAGACACTAAATTGGCGCACGTTGGTTAGTATACGCTACAACAGACAGAGAAAACTATATCATATTCTTCCATTTCGCTCATATGAGAGACGCGTACTATAAATACACGAGAAATCGGATAAAGTGTCCTATATCGCGTACTTTTTCACTAGGTCCAGCCTATCGCGTTGTACCGATAAGACGTAAAATTAAATAGTTCTATCTCATGTGGCTACGGACGCCACTTATCTAGTTTTCTCGGTCTATGGTTAGTACATTGGTTTAGGGTGAATGACTTACATTTGTCAGTCTTCTCTAAGCAGAGTATGTATGCTTTCCTTCGCTCTGGTTTTTTTTTTTTTATCAGTGCATTATTAATAAAATCACTGTTCTACAGTTTTTTGTACAAAAGTCTAACAAGATGTAGCATTGCTCAATATATAAATTACATATTACATTGTTAGAAACATTATATTTTGATTACGAATTCATTTAAACTAGCCTTTATATTCTGCTAATTGAAATAAAAACGAAACTTTGTCAGTCCAATGACCTTTGTTGACGGCATTATTAAAACTGTTGCGAAGTTCGAATTTTTAGTTTTAATTTTAATGTGTATTTTAAAACTTCATAATATCCAATGTTTGATGAGATTTATTATTAGATCGATATATGCGACACTTTGATATGAAATTTAAAAAAATACAAAAAATAAAATGCATATTATTGTGATAAATCAGTATATGCCTCATCGCTATTGGTCCATTTGCTACTAAAAGCTTAACACACTTTTACCGCACCGCTCCCACCCGGCAAGATGACGTTCATTGAAAAGTGAGCTTTATATCGTGCTCTGTAGACATACTTTACATTGACAACACGAGAGCTGACAGCGAGCTGTCTGCTAATTTGATGCCAATGCAATATGTGTCTACAGAGGACGATTTAGAGCTCACTTTTCAATGAACGTCACCAAGCCGGGTGGGAGCGGTGGGTGCAGAGGCGTGTTGGCAGACGATAAACGGAATCGGAGAGAACTCTCTGTATTCCTTTTGTTGCTAATCTCTCGCACCTCTGTACTCTGTTAAATTTGATTAATTTTTAAAATTCATTAACGAATACTCCAATAAACGGCCGAGCCGAAATCCGATCAAACATTGATCCAAAACAATTATTAGATTTAATAATGGTATCGGAATCGCGTACATTTAACAAACTTAGCGCAATAATCACAGAAATCGAAATACACGAAATAGAAAGGCCTTATTTGCATGAGACTCGACAGAGGTCGCCTTGATGAATTTTATAAAAATGTTTATGTTTACAGTGTAAAAAAAAAATTGAACCGACGAAAAGATTGGACATTTCTATGCCTCAATTCGTAATTCCGTGGTAACGGTACATACAGAATTGTGACGTCACTGCTCCGCTCTGCTGGGGGAGTGCGCCCGCGCCGGTTCGGACTCAATTTGTTTCTGCTTGTTCTTCTCTTGGACGTGTCTAGGAAAATAATGAGCAATAAATATAAATTAGTAGTATTAAAATTAAATATGGACACTAACATACTCTATTAGAAAAATATATGTATTTATATACAAGCTAAAACTTAGTCTTCTGCTATCCCGTTTGTATTTCTCCAAGTTTCTCAGGAGAAAAAGTAAGGATAATTTTTGTTTCGATATTCATGTGATTTATCCTATCGCCTGTGACAAGAATCTCCAGGTTATCTCTCTCCCTTGAATGTATTATAGTCTGAGAAATAGCTGGCACACTGTATTTTTTATTCTAACATATCCTTTGATAGTATGGAGACACAGTGAACTTTTACACAAACAACATACTATATGTTTCTCGTACCTGGACTCTGGGCCTTTAAAGTCGGCTGTATAAACAGGAATACCGCACACATGTGAGTGAGAAAGCGATGGTGTTCACCTCATAAAATCACCTCTCCGATGTGTGACAGAGAGATGTTTCTCACCTGATAACATCATCAGTGGTCTGCAAGGTGCCCACAGCCAAGTGCAGCCGCCGTCCAGCGGTCACTGGCACGTTGGCGGGCGACCACCAGTCCACCACTCGACCAACTACTGGCATTCGACGCAACAGCCCTTCCTGCCATAGACGTTCAGCGTTCTCTCGCTCGATGTCCGCTTGCGCCGCTTCGATGCCTATTAAAACGACGAGTCAACTAGCATTAAGATCCGCGATTAATAATAATTATATTTCTTAGATAAATAAATATATTAGGACAAATCACACAGATTGAGCTAGCCCCAAAGTAAGTTCGAGACTTGTGTTATGGGATACTAACTCGACGATACTATATTTTATAACAAATACATATATAGATAAACACCCAAGACCCGGGCCAATCAGAAAAAGATCATTTTCCATCATGACCCGACCGGGGATCGAACCCGGGACCTCTCGGTTCAGTGGCAAGAACTTTACCACTGCGCCACCGAGGTCATAGTAAAAAGGTAGCTTCTGTTATCCTAAAAGTCTAAGTCTAGGTCTGTGCCAAATTTGATTTAAATCGGTCCAGTGGTTATTGAATTAATTCGTTGCAAATTAAAAATAGAAATATTAATATTCTCATAATAATATCAGTATTTTAGTATGGACATATCGTTCCAGAAGGCAAAGCGCTTCGTCGGAAAATACCATTTATGCAAAATATTTAGCAATGGACCAAATGGGTAACTTTGCCCTCACAATTTCCAATTTATTTCTAGGAAAAAAGCAAAAAAAATTGATATATTTTTTAAAACGGAGTTAATAGTTTTCTAGAAAAAAAAATTGGTACTTTTTTCTTACCTTTCTTAAGAACCTCAGTCATATTAGTCAGAGCCCTAGAGCTCTCTTCGACCTCCTTGCCAGCAGACATAACCAGGTCCAGGAGCTCATCTACGTCCGTATCGGCCGTCACCATACCGAATCTGTAAGGTAAGCATTTAAACAACAAAAAAAAATTTAAAAAAAAATACTTTGTTATTAGTTTATTCGACGCACACAAAATTTAAACATTAAAATTGAGATTATGTTTGATCATCGATACTGCACGCCTGTTTCTCAGCGTTCTTCTTTCAAACCACGCAACGAATTTCAATGAATTTTTCACTGTTATTCAAACAATTTATACCCTAAATTCAAATCATTTATTCAGAAATTAGACCTTCACAGGCACATTTTCTCGTCAATTTTTATATATATAGTTATTTCTCACAAGCTACAAACTACTGGCATTTCGGAACGACCACTGCTAAGAAGAAATGCCGAAAGAAACTCATTTGAACAGTGTTGGTCCCTATCATGCCAGAAGCCTAAGGTTTCTACATAAATGTACCTTTCGAATCTTTGAACCACTAGACCACTGACCTGACACACGCCATTCCGTCTTCTCCGTCCCCACACGAAAATGCCCCGTCTGTTGCTCTGAGGGTCTCCACTAATTGTCTGTTCAAATTGTTTATCTCCTCGGGCGAGGCGTCCTCCCATCCCGGAGGTGTGTAACGGACACCACCGAGACCTAGAACAATCATTCATCAATACCTATAATAAAATTGAAGAAAGGCCAAATTTGTACATTGGATATATTTTTTAAATTCTTCATGGAATATACTTAGTTACTGATATGACGAAAATATAGTTTTGGAAATTTTTGTCTGTCTGTCTGTCCGTCTTAACGCGCATCACTCGAAATCTACTGGACCGATTTGCCTGAAATTTGGTATGTAGGTACCTTATATACCGGGTTAACATCTTAGATACATTTCATCCCGGTAAATGGGCAGATCCCCGTAAGATAATTGAAAAACTAATTATGAATCAAAAATGCCTCGGAATCCCGAGTTAACATCTTATAGAGATTTCATCAGGAAAATGAGATGGGTCCTGTAGGAAATTTAAAATAACAACCCACGGAGCCGATTTACTTCAAAAATAAATTTAATTAAATTTTTGTAGAAAGGTGTAAAGAGAATATAAAGAATTTTTTTTATCGATGAAAGTGTGATATATATATATATATATATATATATATATATATATATATATATATATATATATATATCAATTTTCAATTTAATTTTGTTATATTTTAGTTTTGAACATAAAGATAATGTAAAGGTAATAAGATGGCGCCACCAAGACTTTTAAAACGCGCTATGTTTTCGGTCAGACAAAATGATATATACATATAGTTTCTTTCCGAAATAAATCACTAGATGGCCACTAAAATTTTAAATCTCTAAATCACGCTATGGTTTCTCTCTCACAAATCCATACTAATATTATAAAGATTTGTACTAATATTATGAAGCGTATGAAGATTGCTATGGGTATTTTTGTTTTGAGATAAATTAGTATTCTGCCAGATCAATCAACATTCATAAAATAATCCGAAAAAAAACGCTAACGAAAATCTTTACGTTCGTGCGCTGGCCCTACCATTGATAACACAACACACAATGTACTACAAAAATATAGGTTTTCAGTAGATCCATAAAAATGTCCGCGACACAATACTATCTATCTTTTATAAATAGGTATCTATAAGGCATTTTATATGTAAAAAGATATTGTAAATTAAGATGTGCATTTTTACAATTATTATTACACAAGCATATTAATCCTTATGATTTAAAGTGTTGAGATTATTTCATCATCAAGAGAATCTCACGAACATAAATTTTGTTCTTTACAGCACATAAATTGGATTAATAGATTCTGAAATATCATGGAATAAAAAAATACGCACGCCGAATTATTTTAAGTAGGTAGATACTTTTATATATTGTTGAACACGGCACGCGGCGACGCGACAATTTGAACAAGCTGAAATTTGGCATGTAGGTGAGTGTAGGTGAGCACTAAGAGAGGATTTTTGGAAATTCTACTCCGAAGGGGGTGAAAGAGGTGAAAAACTGTAAATATAAAAGTTCTACACCGTTGAAGTTAGTGACTTGAAAATTTGGATTTTGCTTGTTTACAACTAATTAATGAATACGTGTTTCAGATTTTTCTGAAAATTAACCCTCAACCCGATTCAAAAGGGGGTGAAAGTTTGTATGAGATTTAATACAATTTTCAAGATACAAAGCTGGAACAGGAATAGTAAGTACAAAAATATTTAATTTACGTTTGTCGTTAATAAAAAACCGGGACGTAAAACGTAAAACATGATGGCACAATATGTAGCAAACGGTGCGGGATATCTAGATTACATAGCAGGAAGCGGGATTGGACAACTTTGCGGGACGAGACAGGCAGCGGGAAACAGGGAATTGAACTAAAAATGAAAAAATGCGAACTTGAATCATATATGTTTACCAGTCTTACAGAGTACGCGATAAAAAATTACTGAGATTTTGCTATGAAATTCACGCGGGCGAAGCCGCGGGGAAAAGCTAGTAATAAATAAATATATTAGGACAAATTACACAGATTGAGCTAGTCCCAAAGTTAGTTCGAGACTTGTGTTATGGGATACTAACTCAACGATAATATATTTTATAATAAACATATATAGATAAATATCCAAGACCCGGGCCAATCAGAAAAAGATTATTTTACATCGTGACCCGACCAGGGATCGAACCCGGGACCGAGGCCGTCATCAATCATTGTTTTGTATGGATTTTAATGCACTTGTTTTTCACACATACAACGTGTGATTTGTGATTTTTATTTAGAGATATAAATGTGCTCTCAACCATCAAGCTTTTCATTATGAATCATCATTATTATTACATAGTATAAAAGTAAGGTGCTTATGTGCTTAGCTCTTAGATCTTTAAAATTGCGCAACAGATTTATATAATATATAGAGTGTATGTATACGGGTTCTTATAATATATAGAGATTCAAGGGGAAGGCTTATATGTATCACGTGCATAAAATTGCATCCCGCACGCTTAAAATTAGTTTTCTTTATTCTATTGACAAACTGTACATTCTAGTTTAAAGTTTGTATATGTATTATGTTTACAAAGAATACGTTTTGAAATTCGATACACGGGTAGAATATAACCTGGAATAATACACATATAATACTTTTTATACCGAAATTCCCACGGGACGGCGCAGCTCGTCCAGCTGACGATTCTCACCTGCCCACCCGGGAACATGGACCAGCCTCAAGGCCGGCCGGTCGCGCAGCCCCGAGTGGAAGGGCTCCCGCAGCGCCACAGTGGCGCGCAGCACGTGCAGCTGCGTCTCCAGCGCGCCCGCCCACGGCTCTTGCGCCAGCTGCGCGCCCTCCAGCGGGCAGTAGCGGAGCACCACTCCGTGCGCTTCTGTCTCGCACACTTCTATGCTTATCTGGAAATAAATACATTATATTAGGACAGATCACACAGATTGAGCTAGTCCCATAGTAAGTTCGAGACTTGTGTTATGGGATACTAACTCAACGATACTATGTTTTATAACATATACATATATAGATAAACATCCAAGACCCGGGCCAATCAGAAAAAGATCATTTTCCATCGTGACCCGACCGGGGACCGAACCCGGGACCTCTCGGTTCAGTGGCAAGAACTTTACCACTGCGCCACCGTGTTCGTCAATGTGGTTGGTAAATTCAATACATATAATAAAACAGTAAAAAAATCCTGTACATTGAATAAATTTACTGAAAAACAAAATTAGGCGATAGAGTCACAGCAACAGAGTAAGAATTTAAAAAAAACTGTCTATATGTCTGTCTGTTTGTAGCGCTAATCTTCGGAACTACTGGACGGATTTAAAAGTGAAACTTTTTTTGTTATATAGCTATTAAGCCTGGGCAACATATAGGGTATAAATTATTTTGAAAACTGGAACACCTGACGGAGAACATCGATGGTACAGCTTAACTATAGGAAATATTGAAATGACGCTTTAGCAAAAGTTGTTCAGTCTGATGAACATTTTCTGTTGAGATATAAAAATCGCAGATATGGAACACCTGAAGAGTTATAATAGTTCGGCTAAACTATGGAAAGTATACTTTTTCAGTCTGGTTAGCATCTTCTGTATGTATAGGTATCGTTACATTTGTCTGTACAATTAAATTTCTCAAATAGTTTTGACTCCTCACCAAAAATTGTTCGGCCACGCGAACGAAGACGCAGGCATCAGCTAGTTAATAATAAACGCGGATTTTCTCACAAATTCGCGTGTACCCATGTGGCGGCATCTACCACGCCACATGCACAACGCCGCAGATGTAAAAGCCGACAAAAACGCAACGAATGACAAGCCACACAAGTGATCCACGACTCTACGGACAGATGGCACCACAGTCGACTCACTACCAGAAGCTAACAAGCCTAGACCGCGCAGACAGTGCGTTTTCGATTGGAAGCATATATACAACCTCCGACATGACACCGTCTGTCGCGTGCGGTTCCCCAGGCGCAACACCTAGCCTGGCGGGAGGAACTTCACTTTGTGGCAGTCGAGTATAATCACCTGGCTCCCGCTACACACCTATTTATATAGATATTTGAGAATTTAAAATATTTGAGGAACATTTTCATATTTTTCACATTTTTTTTAATTTCACTTCGATCTCGCACTTTTCTATGCTCACCTGTGCAAGGATTTCTTTCTCTCTCTCTCATCTCGTCATTAATTTTTTTGTGAATGTTTCTCAATTATTTATCTCTATATATTTTAAATTATAATAACATTTTAATCCTTATATGTGATTAGATTGCTTTTTCTCTCTCGCATTTATTTTTTTGTGAATGTTTCTCAAATATTTCTCATTGTATCAATTATAATTTAAGAAATATCAGTGACATTGGATGAAGTGTTATACCGGCCATAGATGGTTATTTATCCAACCAGTTAACTCTAACAAACATGCACATTGATCTACAACTTTAAGGGCCGGTTTCACCAATTTCTGATAAAATATCATATCGTAATTTGACAGATAAACTAACAGCTAAATAAATCCGTCCGATTTGATTGGCCAGGTTAGCCCTACCTAACATTTATGAAACACATTTTTTGACTCTTAACTTCTATTTCTAAATGCTAGTAGTTTGTAGCTTTGGTAAATGTCATTTAATTTAGAATATGACGTGAAAAGTGCCTGTGAAGGCCTAATTTCTAAATAAATGACTTTTTATTTGATCGACGTTATCAAATCAAAAATCATTTATTTAGAAATTATGTAATGTAACATATATAGGTCTTATATATTTCTCACCATATCAGCCTCTCTTTGCAGCACTTGTCCCAACCACGAGTTAAGTTTATCGTAGTACGGTGGTGGTTTCTCGGTTCCAGGAGGCGCGAACTGGAATGCTACGCAGGCTGACGCGTGGCTTATTGCTTCCTGTAAAACATATCTGTATTATATCAAATTGCCAATCAAGCCGTTACGAAAATATTATATCAATCAACCAATCATAATTAATCAAAATAAACCTAAATTTCTTTCGTCTAACCGACAATGAAGAACTAATGAGTTTATAAAGTTTAAATATCTCACCACTATATCTACAGTAAGGGGCTCATCGCCTCCCGGTCGTTCGCTCTGAAACAGACACATTTCAATTAAATGGGATGGTTATGTTGAGCGAGATAATAAAGTTGAACAACAAGGGACAGAGTGAAAAAATGTGTATACATACACTAATAAATATTTAAACCGACCAAAGTCGGCTTGAGCTGTTCTTTTCTTTATAAAAGCGATTCTGTTAATACGAGGGCTGAGTGAACAAATAAATGTTACATAGACAACATGCATTAAAAGACAGGGCGAGAAAATAGGCGCAATAGAGACAGAAAACGACCCAATAACGAGAAACGGGTGAGAAACCACGAGAAAAACACTACACTCACCAGTAACCTAAGCTGCATGTTGGACACCACAGTATAAACAGCCCTCGCGGACCTGAACGCAGCAATGAGGCGCTGCGAGAGCGCGCGTGCGCCGGCGGAGCGCACGCACGTCCACAGCGGCAGCGCGGGCAGCCGGCCGCCGCCGCCCGCCAGCCCCGCCAGCGCCGCCAGGGCGCCTTCTCTGCTGCTGCTACCCACCTGCCCAAACATTACAGATATTTTGCTCAAAATAACATTTCTGTTTCGTTTGATTATTAGTAGTATATTAGACATGCGTCCACATATGTATAATTAAGAGTATGGAGAAGAACATAGGAACATACCTTTCATCATAGAGAAACTATTGTTCGCGGGGGAAACATCATTTGCGAAAAACCCGTATTCTATCTTAAGCGAAGTGGCACTGAATGCAAATAAAAATACTTTGCAATAAAACAGTAGATGGTGCTGTGTGTATCACATATGTGTGAGACGCATGCTTTTAGAGATATTTTGTTGCATTCAACAAGTGACAAAATGTGATATTTTGTCACTTGTTGAATGCAAGAAAATCGGTACAGTAAACCATCGAGGAGTTGCCGATGCCCAATGTCGAGTTGCCGATGCAATATCGGGTCATGATTATTTAACTCCTGACCACAGACAGACAGTCTGTGGCATCCTAGAAGACAAACGGCTGTACCGATTTTAAGTTTTTTTGTTAACATATTATTAAATTGTCATAGAAACTGAAGCGTCATGGAAAATGTCAACTCTATAAGACGAGCAGAAGTGAAATATAACTAGATATGACTACAGAAAAACATCAAACATCGGAACAACTTGTAAAAGCTTTTATCTAGTGTGACCTATCCCGTTCTTCTCGTGTATTTCTAATACACGTTTCTCTTTCTTATAAGAGCAAAAAGAAAGATACGTCTATAATTTTCTCTTTCTACGTTTTTAACCGTATACTTACAGCACTCACGCCTTTCGATTGGTCATTAGCTGTGATTGGTTCTGGTATTTTGAAAAATGTCTGTTTAAAACATGTTGAGGAAATCAAAACATATAAAATAAAACTAGGACAGAAGTAATTGCTTTCGATATAATTTGGTTTTAACATTTCTGTACTAGGTACTTTGTGAAATTGACAACACTCAACGGGCCACACTAAGCACTGAGCTTGGGTACAAGATAAAGCTGGATACACAGCGATTTGCAAAAATAAATGTTAATTTGAATATGACCAAGTTTCTAGTATACATATAACAATAGACAATGTGCTTTTGTTTTAATTATTCTAAAAGGATACAACAGTAGGTAATCCTGGAACACCAAACCATGGTCCAGGCGTTAGCGTCAACGAATCTGCTAAATTGAATGTCTGAAATAAATAAATAAATATATTAGGACATCTGTGAGATTACACAGATTGAGCTAGCCCCAAAGTAAGTTCGAGACTTGTGTTATGGGATACTAACTCAACGATACTGTATTTTATAACAAATACATATATAGATAAACATCCAAGACCCGGGCCAATCAGAAAAAGATCATTTTCCATCAGGACCCGACCAGGGATCGAACCCGGGACCTCACGGTTCAGAGGCAAGCACTTTACCACTGCGCCACCGAGGTCGACAAACCATGAAAAAAAGTTATAGTCTTTACTAATACGCTGTATACTGTAGATTTTTCTCATTGACCGTGGGTTAACAACCATGCAATCAATATTTAACCTCAATTCCACCAATCAGCCCACCATACTGATAAACGTGGACTTCGGGTTTCGCAACTCTTGGCTCTGTCTACCCCGTAAGGGATGAAGATGTGACACTGTATCTGTATCTCTCTCAACCTCGTACATTGCAGATCGCGTACGGAGCTGTGACAAAAATAACCTTAAAATTTTGTTCTTTCACAACTAGTTACTAACTGGTTACGTAAGTTTAGTTGCCAAAGCGGACGAAGGCAGGCTTGTAAGAATGCTATTAGTTACCTAGGTTATGCATTCCTTAGTCGCCTCGTACGACATCAATGTGAGATTAGGGATTCTAGGGCGGGACCACACGCCACCAGAGTTGACGGCACTCAAATTCAAAATCATTGAAAATAGGAAGACAATCACTTATTGACTTCAAAAATGTATTTAAACTTAAAACTAAGTCTATTGCCGACTTTCAAAGCGAAGTCGAAGAAGCGTCGCAACAAACTTCCCCGCAGCACTAACCTCGTCCCTGGCCATAACAGGTGGCAGCGCCAACGCATGGCCACTCAGGTGCAGGTGCAGGTTCCGCTTGAGGCAGATCTGCGCGAGCGCCGCGACCGGGGAGCCCCAGCCCAGCGGCGGCGCGCCGACCTCGCCCAACACCAGAAGTGGAATGCGATTCGCGGCCGAGTCCTCATCGCATATCCTTTCTAGAGCTTCTATGTCCATACCGCGACCTAACATAAAAATATTAAGAGTTTTTGTAACTAACGAATTTATTTACTGCACAAAATTAATTAAAATTAGCTGCGTTTCCAATCCTACATATTATAAAAAGAAGAAAGATGCTTCCCCTGTCGCATATATTTGTCTATCTGCATGAACGCGATAAGCTCAAAAACTACCGGAAGGATTTTTGTAAGGTATTGAACAATAGATAGAGTGATTGCCGTGGAAGGTGTAAGGGTATAATTTGTTATGGTTTCAAGCTGGGACGGGCCTGAAACCATCCTAGAACCTAGCATTGGAATAAAAAGCCTCCCATGTAGTGTTCTACTGTTGAAAGAATTTTGTAAAAGTAAAGGTAAAGGTACCCTACAAACACATATGTCCTCTTTATACTATTAGTTTAAAAGTGTAGATAAAATCACAATAAAAACAGATAAAATTTCACGCAAAAACCGGCCATATTGACATGAGTAATAGTAAAAAAAAAAAACTTGAAAAGACAATAATGATTTACGTGTGTGATTGTGTGTATTGCAATACATAATTAAGAGCTATGAAATTAAAACAATTATGTTTACTTCAGAGTAAAAAATTACCAAAGATAATAAAATTCTATATACGATTAATGTTGAAATATTGTTAGCCGAGTATTGTATAGCAATTTCATGCATGAAAAATCTAGAACGAGTTTCATTATTTGCGATATGAAGTGATTATAATGTAGCAAAATGTATTGATTTTAGTTTAAAGTCTGTCCCTGTTATTAATAGAAAGAAAGAAATAATTTATTTGCCAAAAACATGTGTACAAATATACAAATTGATGTTAAAATAAATTAAACCTACATGTTTTACCGAATATATGTATGCAAATATAAATAGGAGCATGCTATCCATTACAAATAAATAAGGTACCGTAAGCATGCAGAGTATGTTTCGTCTCACTCTGTCAATGTCAAATTTTGTAAAGCGCGATAATAAATAAATAAATAATAAATATATACGGGACAAATCACACAGATTGAGCTAGCCCCAAAGTAAGTTCGAGACTTGTGTTATGGGATACTAACTCAACGATATTATATTTTATAACAAATACATATATAGATAAACATCCAAGACCCGGGCCAATCAGAAAAAGATCATTTTCCATCATGACCAGACCGGGAATCGAACCCGGGACCTCTCGGTTCAGAGGCAAGCACTTTACCACTGCGCCATCAAGGTCGTCAAACATACTTTAGTATAAAATATGCTTTATCGTTTTTATGAATTCTACACAAATTCATCTAAAAAAATTGCCATTAATGAAAACATGGCATTTAACATGACATCTCAAGCATTTGGTATTTGTAAACCGTTGAGATATAATTGCAGCAGACATAGCTTTGACAAAGCATATCTCTTGGAAACAAACAATGATGCTGATCTTGTAAGAATGTGTTGAGCAAATTCCAATAAATATGTATTTCTCGCTTATCCCTGCGCGTAAACGATACTTTTGATATTGGAGGTTTGGTAATTTTAGAACTGGCCACCCGACGACGACTACGATAAAAAACCTTGACAGTGACAACAATAGCATTCCCAAAGGGGGGTTTCTGTGAGAATGTTGATGTTGCCACTGATCCCCTCACCCTTGATCCCCTAGTAAGATATGGAGTGGTGCTCCCGTCATTATAGATCAGAAACCAAACGACGGTACAGTTTGACATATTACTTATGCATAACAACGGGCTTACCAGCAGCTTCACCTGTATTAAATTCTAAATTTAGCATTTGTACAATTACGAAGAATTCAAATTCAAATAATTTATTCACAAATTAGACCTTCAAAGGCAGACCTTTTCACGTAAATTTTTATATCAAATGGCAATTTCTCACAAGCTAAAATCTCCTGGCATTTCGGAACGACAAGGAAGAAAAAATATTGACAACAAACTATCTGCCCACAGGAGCTTTATATTCAAAATCGGCCCAGCAGTTTAGCAGTGAAAGAGGGACAGACACGACAGACTTTCACATTTACAATATTAGTATGTAGAGGTATAGTATAAATGTTTCACCTGATGAGTGTACTGGCACAGGTTTCACACAAGCCAATGGCAGTCCGAGCTGCCTACATAGATGTTGAACTACACCAAGGGGGCTCGCAACACAGCTGTATATGCAAGGCAACCGATTTAGTAATGCCAATGCTGAAATAACAATAAAAAATTTAATATATAAAGAGGTTATTTTAAAATAGACCCACTAAAATCAAAGGTTTTTTAGTTAGTTAGTTTTTCCTTACAGTACATCATCATTCATGTGGCTACATATGAATGATGCATAAAACTCACCACCATCTTCTAAGTAATGAGGGTATCTGTGATGCAGTAACATCCGTGTGACTCGCACAAGTCCCTCCAGCTGCTCTTGATGGTAATATGCATTGTAATTTACTAATCTAAAATAAAGGAAATATATATTAAAATCTTTCAAATAGATAAAAATTTATGACCAATAAATTATCTTTCTAGTAAATTGCAGAATCAAGACACAATTGATAAACAATTGTTTGATTTCACATTTATATGGTTCTAAGGTAAAGAGGTTCTAAGTAAATCATCTATACCATTATTATGAAGAGGTAAGCGTGTGTGACTTTGTGAGTTTGAGGAGGGTAATCTCCGAAAACTACCGAACCTATTTCAAAAATTATTTCACCATTAGAAACATACACTATCCAAGATTGCTATAGGCTATATTTTATCTCAAAATTCCTTAAAAGCCTATCTATTAGGCACCTAGTAAGTAATGATCTTTCACCATTTTACAACACTACATTTTACTACAATACAAGCTAGTAATCTTATCCAGACTCAATTAGAATTCAAGGCAACTGATAACAAACAACCATAAAAGATTGGACACAGCATTTATGAGTTTCATAACACAATATGCTATAAAATACCTGAACATGTGGGCCATCCAGCGCGTAGTTTCGGTAGCAATATGCGCGCCCAAACGGGCGGCATGGGATCTCTCGAGGCGTCCAAACAAAGCCGAAATACTATGTGATAGTATGGCCGCACGGGTCGTTGCGTCCGTCGGCAGCAACGGCGGCTCCATACTTTCACAATTAGGATCAGTCTTCACTACCAATTCCTCCAAAACCTTCAAAATTTCGTCCATTGCTGTCTCTTCCGGCTCGAAGAAACCGGCACTGATTTTGCGATGCTCTCGCTTCTTCTCATCTTCCGGCGTCTCTTGGGCATTGACCCCAGCTTCCAGCCGTCCAACTACTTCGGAAACTTGAAATTCCAGGCCGCCAAATGGGCGCCGGTCCTGTTGATAAGGGAAGAGTCAGTTCGGACCAAAAAACGCAAGAATATGGTAAAAAGAATAAATCTTACCGCTGTTGGAAGATCATTGTGTTGTGGGCTAGGTTTGGGGGATTCCGTTTCAGAAGCTGATGCATCTCCCATACTGCGTGGCGAATTTTTCGCAAATTTATATCACCAACATGAAAATCTGTAAACGTCACTTCTGATGTGATGTTTTGACGTAAAAGTACAGCAGTCAGCACAAACAAATCAGCAGCCGAGCTATGTTTAGCGAGACCGCACACCGAACGCGGAATCCTAATCAGGAATCCGAATTCGAAACCCTTAGTGCTCTTCTTTGACATAAAAATATTGACATTGGGGCATACCTACGTACTTGTTTTCTTTTTTTCCGAACGAAAATAATCCTACGTTAGGAACAATAACACATTTTAGAAAATCGCTGTTGAAACTTAAATCTCTCCAAATCTAGCGACAAAAAAAGAACTATAACTATTTAATCTGAAAATGTCATCAGGAATTGTGATTCAGAAACCGAACGTATGCGACCGTGCTTACATGCGTTTAGTTATCATTTTTTAGAACATTAAAGGGAGGGAGTATTACTGCACATTATTCCGCCAGAGTACAGCACTGTATGTTAAGTACACAAAAGCTTTGCCGCCTTTTGCTATGTCGATTACAACGTTTATTTTAGTGTACTTTATTAATAATTTCATTATGTAAGCATTCGTTTGTGGAAATATACAACAATAGCATATTCAGGTGCCGAAATATTGGGAAAAATTGTTTTTCATAAGATAAAAAACTTCGAAAACTATGGGATACATCTCACGCTGTAAAATTTTCAAGCCAGTAAACGGTCGAAAAAAGCTCGGAACACTTCATACTTGAAGACTTACTAAAATATGAACTTCATACAGGTAAGATCTTCAGTCAAATCAAGTTTATATTATGACCACAATTGACCAAATAATGCAGAACATAACCTAAAATAGTGTTATTATTTTCCACTAAATCCTTCCTTTTTCCTTTAAATTCACACCACGATCACGTAGAAGGTATTTTTGGTCATAAATCTGCAACAATATTGAAAATAAGCGCTTTTTGCCTCCATTGGCAATGGCGTGTACCTTAGTTGTACCCGTAGCGCCATCTGCGCTGAGTTTTACGTAATATGCCTGTGGCGACATCTACCACGCCACATGCACAACGGCGCAGATGTAAAAAGCCGACCAAACGCATTGATGAACAAGCCACACAAGTGATCCAGGACATTACGGACAGATAGCACGACGGTCGACTCACTATGGACAGCTAACAAGCCTAGACTGCGCAGACAGTGCGTTTTCGATTGGAAGCATAAATGCAACCTCCGACACGACACGATCGGAGCCGTGCGGTTCCCCAGACGCAACACCTAACCTGGCGGGAAGATTTTCCCTTTGTGGCGGTTGAGCATAACCATCTGGCTCCCGCTACATGCCCTATTGACATGTCTATCACAGAATGAACATGGTAATTTTCATATATCTGTGACCTCTAAAAATAGGAAAAACCTAATAAGCTGGATAAAGAATTTAAAGATGCCGAAGCCGACGTACAATGGCGTACCGGAGGAAATTCCGTGGAGTCGGACCTTAACACATCAGAGGTATATACCACCATTTTGGCCTGAAGAGCTGGAAATTTATGGTTTGCGCAGGTGGAAGGCTAATTCGCAATTTCGGGAATAACAAACGATGCAACGAAATTCAATGACGTAATTAGCCAGTTGGACAACAAATATTCAAGGGAAGTCAAGGATATTATAATTAGCCCTCCTAAAACGGAGAAATACGAAAAATTAAAATCGGAACTTGTAAAAAGACTGACAGCATCGAACAAGAATAAGTTGAAACATTTGTTGGCGCATTAACAGCTAGGCGACAGAAAGCCGTCACAGTTCTTGTGCCATTTGAGAGCCTCGCTGGATTGAACGTTCCAGATGTTTTTGCGGACAATTTGGATGAGTCGCTTGCCACATGGAATTCAGATTGCGCTCGCTGAACAACCAACTTCCACAAATTTGAATGACTTGGCAGATTTAGCTGACCGCATAAATGATCTAACTTCTACATTTCCAAATGTTGCATACTCTGTACTATTAACCATTGAGAAGATTTTCTCGCTGGGAGCCAACCTTGATATTCACCATTAGGTCTTGTATGCATAGTCATCGGAACCACAGGTCTTTTCAACTTGCAAAATATTGACCTTAAAGCAGGCAAATAAAATCTACCACCCAGCAAAAATTACCTTTTTTTCTACCTATCCCATACCTATCCGATCCGACGACGTAGTAGAAAATATTAAAATATAAAATGTCATTACTCATTCGTAATGTATTTACAACTAGCAACACTGGAGACAGCTAAGTGACATTTTGAATTTCGGCTGAAGTTGCAGTCAAATTCAATCGATTTTTATGTAAATTGGCGATAAAATAGTAATAATGTCGCTAGTTAAATTATTTTCAGTGTCCGCACGAGGTAATAGAGTGACCTTTAAGTTATGTTGTAGCCCTCAAGCGTTAATATTGTTAGGATGTCCTGTTACGCAACTGTTGTTTATAACCTCTATTGCGTATTTACCAGCTGATTTGTTCCTTGTTTTAAGTGTAATTTAGATTGTTGCGTAGATTTACACTTTAACTAACTTGTTTATTCAATCTCTACAACCTTAAGTTTGTTATTCATTCAAAACATTTTTACATAATTATTATCTTCATATCAACATATTATATTTACGCTAATATCTACTATTATGTTTGACATTACAGTCCGTACGACTTGTGCTGGCAATATAGTAGTGCGGCATTGCTCAGGGGGCAACGTGGAGAAAGTATACCCACCAGTTTCGCCAGGCTACAAATATGTGAACGCTGAGGACCCTGAGATGACATTCAAAGCCATGTCAGACAGAGCTGCTCAAACCATATTTTGGACCGAGCTCGCCAGGGGATTCGCTGTCACGTTAGCCCACATTTTCAAGGTACATACTGTGCTAGATATTATTCAATTATTTTTCCACTACCTCATATTATGTCAATTGTTTGAACTAACAAAAAGCAGTAAACTATAGTAATATTTATTAATGGATTTAATAATGAGGTGAAAAAAAATCTGGTCTACATTCTGAAATTGAAATGTATAGGTTTTTAGAAAAATGGCATTTTTGACACAAACTGTTATTGTTGTCAGAGAGTAATATATTGCTTCAATGTGTAACAAAAAAATCATGCTCTATACTTATAGTTGAAAAGTTCCCACGTCTGGGGCCATTCCTGGTTGCACTGTCAGGGCATGCTTATCATAATAATGGATTGTCCTCACCATCCTCCAAATTAAATGTGTGTACAAAATTTCATCTCAATTTAAGATATCTACTTCAAACTTGAGTTTCAAGATTCCACCCATATAGACAGGGAAATATGTACATAGTTATATTACAAGTTAAATAAAAAAAGCTTGTAAAAATGTTCTGGTTAAAAAAATGCTCATTCATTTCACTCTACGACCAGTATATATTTTTAAATGGAACTCCTTGACACAATTGAATGAAACTAATACACAATTGAATGAAACTAATTTCAGGAACCAGCCACCATCAATTACCCATTCGAGAAGGGCCCACTCTCGCCCCGCTTCAGAGGAGAACATGCTCTGCGCCGATATCCCTCCGGTGAGGAGAGGTGCATTGCATGTAAACTGTGTGAAGCTATCTGCCCAGCTCAGGTATGTTGGTGATGAAATGATGATGCTGTATAGTAGTTCTCACTGACCAGCACTTGCTTCTGGTGAAGGAAAATTGATTAAAACTAAAGTGAGAAAAAATGAAGTGAAGCTGTAAGCCCAACCCTGATAGAGATTACGAAGCACAGTGGTCGCCCTATGCCCCGCGTGGGACACAAACACAATGTGAGAAAAAGACATTGTATGTGGATTGTATATGGGAATGGTCAGCAGTCATATTGATTTCAGTGTTATAGAAGAAGGCCTACCTACTTCTTCTATAACACTGAAACTATAGTCGACTTTTCCGTCGATAATTGCCAGTGATTATGCGGTTGACTGTATAGTAAAAGATAATAATATGAAGTACTTACAAATATTCTAAAATGGAAATCTGAGAGCTATCCTACATAGCTCTCCGTTTTCTGCCTTGCAGGGTGTACAAAAGTGACAGCTACATTTTCTGCTGTCCATGGGCTTCACAGTATTACAGCCCTGAATGAGACCAGGAATTATTTTAATGAATTCCTTTTACAGGCTATCACAATCGAGGCAGAGGAGCGTAAGGACGGCTCAAGAAGGACGACTCGATACGACATTGATATGACCAAATGCATATATTGTGGATTCTGTCAGGTAATATTTGAGTCAATTTTATTTATTACCATCATAAGTCTCTTCCAAACAAACAGCAACAAAAGCAGACTTTCAAAGCGCAGGTGAAGAAGCGCCGCTACATACTTTACTGCAGCCTTTTCTTCAAATACTTTTCACCAAATAAGGTCGTCCACTTTATTTACAAGACTGTAAGTATATTGCAACTAAGTGGACTAATGTACATTTATTTAATAATAGCGGCCGTCCCAGCTTTGCTCGGCTAAAACCATAATAAATAAATATATTGGGACAAATCACACAGATTGAGCTAGCCCCAAAGTAAGTTCGAGACTTATGGGATAATAACTCAACGATACTATATAAGTCCCGGGCCAATCAGAAAAAGATCATTTTCCATCGTAACCCGACCGGGGATCGAACCCGGGACCTCTCGGTTCAGTGGCAAGAACTTTAACATTGCGCCACCGAGGTCGTCAACTATATCACACTAGTGAAAACTGTACAAAAATCTCTGTCTGTTTTCGACTTATCGCGTTCATCCAGGCAGACGCGACAGAGTTCTTTGTATTTATAATATTCTAAGGAATAATAAACTATAGCTTCATTTCTAACTTGCAGGAAGCGTGCCCGGTCGACGCAATAGTGGAAGGGCCCAACTTCGAATTCTCGACAGAAACTCACGAGGAACTCCTTTATAATAAAGAAAAACTGCTATCTAACGGAGACAAGTGGGAGAGCGAAATAGCATCCAACATAAGAGCAGATCATCTCTACCGTTAAAATGATAATTTATTATTACCTTAGTGTAAATACTTTTAAGGCCTATTTTGCAACATTTCAGATTCTTTTTGTTTTTAGTATTTTTTTTGTCGAAAATTATATACAGTGGTAGTGGTTTTTGTGAACAAAATAGGTCTTAAAACTAGCAATATTCAATTGTTTTTGTGATAAATAAAACATATTCTCAGTTTAAGAAATTTTATTGATTTTAATAAAATAGTTTACTCGGCATCATTGAGGTAGTCAGTAGATTTAAAACTAAATCATAGTCAATTTGCGTCCTATTATTGCTCAATTGGCCAAATCATTCACCCATAGAGCACAAATGATGGAACTAAAATGATACACATAATCACATCCTTGAAGTTAATATTAAGTCTGTGATCACATCGATTATGGTCGAATTTATTGGATGGTAGTAACAATAGAATTATCAAACACAAACTTGATTTATAAGAAAACCTTTTTTATACATACCTATTTAACATTTATCTTAATTATATTAATAAAATTATTTTAACAGTTTACAATTAGTATATACTTGGCTTAATTCTTTTTTTATTATCATTTCTTAAAACAGGTAAATTAAAATCTAAGATCAAAACAACACAGAGTTTTGAAGCAATAAGTGACATCTCATTGGTAATTATCTTCTTTTTAAACAACAAAAATTGTAGGTAATCATCGTTCTATCCTATTAAGGCAAGATTGTATTAAGAAAACATCACCTAACAATAAAATTCAGTCAGTTTGTGTGGTTCCCACCTAAAATTTTATAAGAATACCTTTGAAGATCTTCTTTCACGACGTCGAGACTTCTATCAGCGTCTATTGTGAGCACTTCACAACCTACATCTGGGGAGTTGAGCCAGTTCTCATATGCATCATGCACCTGTAAAATACACAATTGTTAAAGTACCTATGTGTTCTGTTCTATGTTGCTTGGGATAATACATGAATTTAAAACTAAAGCTGTAAACTAAAGTAGTGGTGGTCCAATGGGTGCTCACCTGTGATTTGAAATGTTCCAGGTTCGAATCCTGCATGAGTTTGTATTAATGTATTGTAGCTAGTATTCATGGATTCCTACTTGATTCCAGTGAAGGAAAATCTGCACTTTGAGTATTATGTTGGGGTAACCACCCCAACATAATACTCAATATAGTTATAGAGATGCAAATGTGATGTAATGCATAGTGAATGCATGCAACACATAGCAATATTAGTGGCATTTAAAAAAAATCTATTTTTTGTCAAGGCTTGTTCAGTTGCTTGGTGCGACTATGCCAGCCTCATGGGTAAATTCCATTTTATTTGGTATTATGTCTGCCTATGCGTCGTCATCCCTCTCCAGAATGTATAAATACATCTGGTCTCCCGAGACAACGGTTTGTTCAAGGTAATGTTGATCTCACCATTGCCCAAAGAGAGATAGATAGATAAACTCTTTATTGCACCATTCACAAAGGAGTTATAAGTTACAAGATATTTAAACATAATGACTGCAAAGGCGGACTTATCGCTAATGCAACTTCTTCCAGCCAACCTTTGGATGGAAAGAGAAACAAGTAAACTACATTCCAACAAAACATGAAGCAAATCTTCCATTTTATTGCACACATTACATGCATCCGAATGTGTCTGTGAACTTGGCATACCAAGTTATAGAATATCAAAGTTTAATTGGAGTTCTAATTGCATCCACATGAGTTCTATAGTTCCTGACACATTTCAAGAATAGTTCTGGCGTTTATCAATAAAAAAAAATTTTTGAAAAAATGATATGCTAAGTTCCGGTAGCATATCATTTTCTAAAAAACTAATATTAAATAATCAAAATCGATAAACACGGGATATATAAATAGTTCCTCATATATATTATAAATAGTTCTGCATTATTAAAGTAAAAAAAAAATATCAAAGTTTATATATATATCGACGACATGCTACTATAAAAAAAATATAATATTTTGCTCAATGCTTACTATATTGATAGTAATCATATAAAAAAAAGTTTCAAAAATGAAATTAAATGAATAAATAAATATATCACCAAAAAAGAAAAACGCCATGTAACAAAATAGCAGCATAGTAAATAAGAAGGTTATTTGGAGAAATGCCGAAATAACACAAATATATCAAAATGTTTTGGATCGACGATAAACGTCATTTCAAGAGTAGTAAAATATTGAAAAACACAATCAGCATTTTTCTCCGAGCTCTATTCCCAGAAAAAATAGTAGTTAGTATATCACACTTGAATATTAGAAAATTAGAAATTTTACTAGATGATATTCGAAAAATCTTAAAAAAATGTTCTGGTTACCCAAGAACCTAGAACTCCGCGGATTATAAAACAACACTAATATATCAATAAATAAGAATAAGAATTTCAACCAGAACTCTTTAAAAAATATCAGCATATCACACTTGAATATTGGAAAGTTAGAAATTAAACTAGATGATATTCGAAAATTCTTAAAAATATGTTCTGGTTACCCAGGAACCTAGAACTCCGCGGATTATAAAACAACACTAGTATATCAACAAACAACAACAAGTATTTCAACCAGAACTCTAAAAAAAACATCAGCATATCACACTTGAATATTGGAATGTTAGAAATTTTACTACTATTTTTTTAGATGATATTCAAAAATTCTTAAAAATATGTTCTGGTTACCCAGGAACCTAGAACTCCGCGGATTATAAAACAACACTGGTATATCAATAAATAACAACAATTATTTCAATCAGAACTCTTAAAAAAATATCAGCATATCACACTTGAATATTGGAAAGTTAGAAATTTTACTAGATGATATTCGAAAATTATTAAAAATATGTTCTGGTTACCCAGGAACCTAGAACTCCGCGGATTATAAAACAACACTAGTATATCATTAATTATCAACAAGAATTTCAACCAGAATTCTTTAAAAAATATCGGCATATCACACTTGAATATTGGAAAGTTAGAAATTTTACTAGATGATATTCGAAAAATCTTAAAAAAATGTTCTGCTTACCCAGGAACCTAGAACTCCGCGGATTATAAAACAACACTAGTATATCAATAATTATCAACAAGAATTTCAACGAGAACTCTTTAAAAAATATCAGCATATCACACTTGAATATTGGAAAGTTAGAAATTTTACTAGATGATATTCGAAAAATCTTAAAAAAATGTTGTGGTTATCCAGGAACCTAGAACTCCGCGGATTATAAAACAACACTAGTATATCAACAAAGAACAACAAGTATTTCAACCAGAACTCTAAAAAAAACATCAGCATATCACACTTGAATATTGGAAAGTTAGAAATTTTACTACTATTTTTTTAGATGATATTCAAAAATTCTTAAAAATATGTTCTGGTTACCCAGGAACCTAGAACTCCGCGGATTATAAAACAACACTAGTATATCAACAAAGAACAACAAGTATTTCAACCAGAACTCTAAAAAAAACATCAGCATATCACACTTGAATATTGGAAAGTTAGAAATTTAACTAGATGATATTCGAAAATTCTTAAAAATATGTTCTGGTTACCCAGGAACCTAGAACTCCGCGGATTATAAAACAACACTAGTATATCAACAAACAACAACAAGTATTTCAACCAGAACTCTAAAAAAAACATCAGCATATCACACTTGAATATTGGAAAGTTAGAAATTTTACTAGATGATATTCGAAAAATCTTAAAAAAATGTTCTGGTTACCCAAGAACCTAGAACTCCGCGGATTATAAAACAACACTAATATATCAATAAATAAGAATAAGAATATCAACCAGAACTCTTTAAAAAATATCAGCATATCACACTTGAATATTGGAAAGTTAGAAATTAAACTAGATGATATTCGAAAATTCTTAAAAATATGTTCTGGTTACCCAGGAACCTAGAACTCCGCGGATTATAAAACAACACTAGTATATCAACAAACAACAACAAGTATTTCAACCAGAACTCTAAAAAAAACATCAGCATATCACACTTGAATATTGGAATGTTAGAAATTTTACTACTATTTTTTTAGATGATATTCAAAAATTCTTAAAAATATGTTCTGGTTACCCAGGAACCTAGAACTCCGCGGATTATAAAACAACACTAGTATATCAACAAACAACTGGTTACCCAGGAACCTAGAACTGCGCGGATTATAAAACAACACTAGTATATCAACAAACAACAATAAGTATTTCAACCAGAACTCTAAAAAAAACATCAGCATATCACACTTGAATATTGGAAAGTTAGAAATTTTACTAGATGATATTCGAAAAATCTTAAAAAAATGTTGTGGTTACTCAGGAACCTAGAACTCCCCGGATTATAAAACAGCACTAGTATATCAACAAACAACAATAAGTATTTCAACCAGAACTCTAAAAAAAACATCAGCATATCACACTTGAATATTGGAAAGTTAGAAATTTTACTAGATGATATTCGAAAAATCTTAAAAAAATGTTCTGGTTACCCAGGAACCTAGAACTCCGCGGATTATAAAACAACACTAGTATATCAATAATTATCAACAAGAATTTCAACCAGAACTCTTTAAAAAATATCTGCATATCACACTTGAATATTGGAAAGTTAGAAATTTTACTAGATGATATTCGAAAATTCTTAAAAATATGTTCTGGTTACCCAGGAACCTAGAACTCCGCGGATTATAAAACAACTCTAGTATATCAACAAACAACAACAAGTATTTCAACCAGAACTCTAAAAAAAACATCAGCATATCACACTTGAATATTGGAATGTTAGAAATTTTACTAGATGATATTCGAAAATTCTTAAAAATATGTTCTGGTTACCTAGGAACCTAGAACTCCGCGGATTATAAAACAACACTAGTATATTAACATAGAACAATAAGTATTTCAACCAGAACTCTTTAAAAAATATCAGCATATCACACCTGAATATTGGAAAGTTAGAAATTTTACTAGATGATATTCGAAAATTCTTAAAAATATGTTCTGGTTACCCAGGAACCTAGAACTCCGCGGATTATAAAACAACACTAGTATATCAATAAATAACAACAAGTATTTCAACCAGAACTCTTTAAAAAAATATCAGCATATCACACTTGAATATTGGAAAGTTAGAAATTTTACTAGATGATATTCGAAAATTCTTAAAAATATGTTCTGGTTACCCAGGAACCTAGAACTCCGCGGATTATAAAACAACACTAGTATATTAACAAAGAACAATAAGTATTTCAACCAGAACTCTTTAAAAAATATCAGCATATCACACTTGAATATTGGAAAGTTAGAAATTTTACTAGATGATATTCGAAAAATCTTAAAAAAATGTTGTGGTTACCCAGGAACCTAGAACTCCGCGGATTATAAAACAACACTAGTATATTAACAAAGAACAATAAGTATTTCAACCAAACATATTTTTAAGAATGGGTAACCAGAACATATTTTTAAGATTTTTCGAATATCATCTAGTAAAATTTCTAACTTTCCAATATTCAAGTGTGATATGCTGATGTTTTTTTTAGAGTTCTGGTTGAAATACTTATTGTTGTTTGTTGATATACTAGTGTTGTTTTATAATCCGCGGAGTTCTAGGTTCCTGGGTAACCAGAACATATTTTTAAGAATTTTCGAATATCATCTAGTAAAATTTCTAACTTTCCAATATTCAAGTGTGATATGCAGATATTTTTTAAAGAGTTCTGGTTGAAATACTTGTTGTTATTTATTGATATACTAGTGTTGTTTTATAATCCGCGGAGTTCTAGGTTCCTGGGTAACCAGAACATATTTTTAAGAATTTTCGAATATCATCTAGTAAAATTTCTAACTTTCCAATATTCAAGTGTGATATGCAGATATTTTTTAAAGAGTTCTGGTTGAAATTCTTGTTGATAATTATTGATATACTAGTGTTGTTTTATAATCCGCGGAGTTCTAGGTTCCTGGGTAACCAGAACATTTTTTTAAGATTTTTCGAATATCATCTAGTAAAATTTCTAACTTTCCAATATTCAAGTGTGATATGCTGATGTTTTTTTTAGAGTTCTGGTTGAAATACTTATTGTTGTTTGTTGATATACTAGTGTTGTTTTATAATCCGGGGAGTTCTAGGTTCCTGGGTAACCACAACATTTTTTTAAGATTTTTCGAATATCATCTAGTAAAATTTCTAACTTTCCAATATTCAAGTGTGATATGCTGATGTTTTTTTTAGAGTTCTGGTTGAAATACTTATTGTTGTTTGTTGATATACTAGTGTTGTTTTATAATCCGCGGAGTTCTAGGTTCCTGGGTAACCAGAACATATTTTTAAGAATTTTCGAATATCATCTAGTAAAATTTCTAACTTTCCAATATTCAAGTGTGATATGCAGATATTTTTTAAAGAGTTCTGGTTGAAATACTTGTTGTTATTTATTGATATACTAGTGTTGTTTTATAATCCGCGGAGTTCTAGGTTCCTGGGTAACCAGAACATATTTTTAAGAATTTTCGAATATCATCTAGTAAAATTTCGAACTTTCCAATATTCAAGTGTGATATGCTGATGTTTTTTTTAGAGTTCTGGTTGAAATACTTATTGTTGTTTGTTGATATACTAGTGTTGTTTTATAATCCGGGGAGTTCTAGGTTCCTGGGTAACCACAACATTTTTTTAAGATTTTTCGAATATCATCTAGTAAAATTTCTAACTTTCCAATATTCAAGTGTGATATGCTGATGTTTTTTTTAGAGTTCTGGTTGAAATACTTATTGTTGTTTGTTGATATACTAGTGTTGTTTTATAATCCGCGGAGTTCTAGGTTCCTGGGTAACCAGAACATATTTTTAAGAATTTTCGAATATCATCTAGTAAAATTTCTAACTTTCCAATATTCAAGTGTGATATGCAGATATTTTTTAAAGAGTTCTGGTTGAAATACTTGTTGTTATTTATTGATATACTAGTGTTGTTTTATAATCCGCGGAGTTCTAGGTTCCTGGGTAACCAGAACATATTTTTAAGAATTTTCGAATATCATCTAGTAAAATTTCTAACTTTCCAATATTCAAGTGTGATATGCTGATGTTTTTTTTAGAGTTCTGGTTGAAATACTTATTGTTGTTTGTTGATATACTAGTGTTGTTTTATAATCCGGGGAGTTCTAGGTTCCTGGGTAACCACAACATTTTTTTAAGATTTTTCGAATATCATCTAGTAAAATTTCTAACTTTCCAATATTCAAGTGTGATATGCTGATGTTTTTTTTAGAGTTCTGGTTGAAATACTTATTGTTGTTTGTTGATATACTAGTGTTGTTTTATAATCCGGGGAGTTCTAGGTTCCTGGGTAACCACAACATTTTTTTAAGATTTTTCGAATATCATCTAGTAAAATTTCTAACTTTCCAATATTCAAGTGTGATATGCTGATGTTTTTTTTAGAGTTCTGGTTGAAATACTTATTGTTGTTTGTTGATATACTAGTGTTGTTTTATAATCCGCGGAGTTCTAGGTTCCTGGGTAACCAGAACATATTTTTAAGAATTTTCGAATATCATCTAGTAAAATTTCTAACTTTCCAATATTCAAGTGTGATATGCTGATATTTTTTAAAGAGTTCTGGTTGAAATACTTGTTGTTATTTATTGATATACTAGTGTTGTTTTATAATCCGCGGAGTTCTAGGTTCCTGGGTAACCAGAACATATTTTTAAGAATTTTCGAATATCATCTAGTAAAATTTCTAACTTTCCAATATTCAAGTGTGATATGCAGATATTTTTTAAAGAGTTCTGGTTGAAATTCTTGTTGATAATTATTGATATACTAGTGTTGTTTTATAATCCGCGGAGTTCTAGGTTCCTGGGTAACCAGAACATTTTTTTAAGATTTTTCGAATATCATCTAGTAAAATTTCTAACTTTCCAATATTCAAGTGTGATATGCTGATGTTTTTTTTAGAGTTCTGGTTGAAATACTTATTGTTCTTTGTTAATATACTAGTGTTGTTTTATAATCCGCGGAGTTCTAGGTTCCTGGGTAACCAGAACATATTTTTAAGAATTTTCGAATATCATCTAGTAAAATTTCTAACTTTCCAATATTCAGGTGTGATATGCTGATATTTTTTAAAGAGTTCTGGTTGAAATACTTATTGTTCTATGTTAATATACTAGTGTTGTTTTATAATCCGCGGAGTTCTAGGTTCCTAGGTAACCAGAACATATTTTTAAGAATTTTCGAATATCATCTAGTAAAATTTCTAACATTCCAATATTCAAGTGTGATATGCTGATGTTTTTTTTAGAGTTCTGGTTGAAATACTTGTTGTTGTTTGTTGATATACTAGAGTTGTTTTATAATCCGCGGAGTTTTAGGTTCCTGGGTAACCAGAACATATTTTTAAGAATTTTCGAATATCATCTAGTAAAATTTCTAACTTTCCAATATTCAAGTGTGATATGCAGATATTTTTTAAAGAGTTCTGGTTGAAATTCTTGTTGATAATTATTGATATACTAGTGTTGTTTTATAATCCGCGGAGTTCTAGGTTCCTGGGTAACCAGAACATTTTTTTAAGATTTTTCGAATATCATCTAGTAAAATTTCTAACTTTCCAATATTCAAGTGTGATATGCTGATGTTTTTTTTAGAGTTCTGGTTGAAATACTTATTGTTGTTTGTTTATATACTAGTGCTGTTTTATAATCCGGGGAGTTCTAGGTTCCTGAGTAACCACAACATTTTTTTAAGATTTTTCGAATATCATCTAGTAAAATTTCTAACTTTCCAATATTCAAGTGTGATATGCTGATGTTTTTTTTAGAGTTCTGGTTGAAATACTTGTTGTTGTTTGTTGATATACTAGTGTTGTTTTATAATCCGCGGAGTTCTAGGTTCCTGGGTAACCAGAACATATTTTTAAGAATTTTCGAATATCATCTAGTAAAATTTCTAACTTTCCAATATTCAGGTGTGATATGCTGATATTTTTTAAAGAGTTCTGGTTGAAATACTTATTGTTCTATGTTAATATACTAGTGTTGTTTTATAATCCGCGGAGTTCTAGGTTCCTAGGTAACCAGAACATATTTTTAAGAATTTTCGAATATCATCTAGTAAAATTTCTAACATTCCAATATTCAAGTGTGATATGCTGATGTTTTTTTTAGAGTTCTGGTTGAAATACTTGTTGTTCTTTGTTGATATACTAGTGTTGTTTTATAATCCGCGGAGTTCTAGGTTCCTGGGTAACCAGAACATATTTTTAAGAATTTTTGAATATCATCTAAAAAAATAGTAGTAAAATTTCTAACTTTCCAATATTCAAGTGTGATATGCTGATGTTTTTTAAAGAGTTCTGGTTGAAATTCTTGTTGATAATTATTGATATACTAGTGTTGTTTTATAATCCGCGGAGTTCTAGGTTCCTGGGTAAGCAGAACATTTTTTTAAGATTTTTCGAATATCATCTAGTAAAATTTCTAACTTTCCAATATTCAAGTGTGATATGCCGATATTTTTTAAAGAATTCTGGTTGAAATTCTTGTTGATAATTAATGATATACTAGTGTTGTTTTATAATCCGCGGAGTTTTAGGTTCCTGGGTAACCAGAACATATTTTTAATAATTTTCGAATATCATCTAGTAAAATTTCTAACTTTCCAATATTCAAGTGTGATATGCTGATATTTTTTTAAGAGTTCTGATTGAAATACTTGTTGTTATTTATTGATATACTAGTGTTGTTTTATAATCCGCGGAGTTCTAGGTTCCTGGGTAACCAGAACATATTTTTAAGAATTTTTGAATATCATCTAAAAAAATAGTAGTAAAATTTCTAACATTCCAATATTCAAGTGTGATATGCTGATGTTTTTTTTAGAGTTCTGGTTGAAATACTTGTTGTTGTTTGTTGATATACTAGTGTTGTTTTATAATCCGCGGAGTTCTAGGTTCCTGGGTAACCAGAACATATTTTTAAGAATTTTCGAATATCATCTAGTTTAATTTCTAACTTTCCAATATTCAAGTGTGATATGCTGATATTTTTTAAAGAGTTCTGGTTGAAATTCTTATTCTTATTTATTGATATATTAGTGTTGTTTTATAATCCGCGGAGTTCTAGGTTCTTGGGTAACCAGAACATTTTTTTAAGATTTTTCGAATATCATCTAGTAAAATTTCTAATTTTCTAATATTCAAGTGTGATATACTAACTACTATTTTTTCTGGGAATAGAGCTCGGAGAAAAATGCTGATTGTGTTTTTCAATATTTTACTACTCTTGAAATGACGTTTATCGTCGATCCAAAACATTTTGATATATTTGTTTTATTTCGGCATTTCTCCAAATAACCTTCTTATTTACTATGCTGCTATTTTGTTACATGGCGTTTTTCTTTTTTGGTGATATATTTATTTATTCATTTAATTTCATTTTTGAAACTATTTTTTATATGATTACTATCAATATAGTAAGCATTGAGCAAAATATTATTTTTTTTTATAGTAGCATGTCGTCGATATATATATAAACTTTGATATTTTTTTTTACTTTAATAATGCAGAACTATTTATAATATATATGAGGAACTATTTATATATCCCGTGTTTATCGATTTTGATTATTTAATATTAGTTTTTTAGAAAATGATATGCTACCGGAACTTAGCATATCATTTTTTCAAAATTTTTTTTTTATTGATAAACGCCAGAACTATTCTTGAAATGTGTCAGGAACTATAGAACTCATGTGGATGCATATAGAACTCCAATGAAACTTTGATATTCTATAACTTGGTATGCCAAGTTCACCAACATCATCCGAATGGGCTTTTATTAATAAGAAAATAAAACTTGTTAACTGGAACATGACCTGATCTCACTCGAAAAGCAGATACTAGAAACTCCCTACTGAGATTAGCACAGTCGAACCAAGGCACAGGGCTGGGAGAACCTTGGATGGTCTTATATTAGATTAGTGGCATAGAAAGGATTTCATTCAGTTTTTGTATAATGCAAGCATAAAAAATAATTAAAGTGACCTGCTGTAGATACTCCAGTGGTACCTCAGATTCCTCAGCCCTACCTCGCTTCATCATCCTCTCCCACACGACTTGTGGAGATGTCTTTAAATATACTGAAAGGAAATACAATAATACATATTAATTGGGTGGCAAACAGGTACAGAATTTTACTAAGAATGGATTGTCATTGGGCCCTACTGGCATGATAGGAATCATCAAATGAGTTTTATTCATATTTAGAATGCTCGAATTAGTCTCTTGTAGGTTGTACTATTAGAAGTGAGAAAGTGTCTGTGAAGGTCATGAATAAATGCTTAGAATTTGAGTTACATTGTAAGTTTCAAAAACATACCTATGAGATCAAGTGCAATATCCAGATTCTTTTCAACATATTCATACCATGATGTTAAGACTTGGTACTCAGCGTCATGAAGAAACTTGTGGTTTTTGGCATTCTCCACAAAACAGAATCTACTGTTTTGTACTGATCTGTTTAATTAAATTTCATGAGATCAATCGTCAGTTTTTATCTTATGTCATAACACAATAATTCAGAATCATGTAATGTACCCAGAAATTGAGCTTATGCCAGGCATTTTCAGAATAATTTGATGCAAATTCATATTCAAAATTCAACTTGGATGATACATCACTTACTGACATCAAACATTTACTTAAAAGTAAGTCTACTACTGGCTTCCAAGATCCACAGGGCAGTGAGACAAACATTTACTGCAGCTGGGGCTGTATGTTTATACCTATTACTAGAATTTCCATGAAATTAAATATTACAGCTATACTAAAACATAGCTACATAAATATTTATTTTCATGGAAATTCTAATAACCAACTTACCGTTCAAACATTTTCACAGTAATATTAGTGTTTGATGGAGGACTTGTCTGAATTTTTAGCCTAGTCAAGTGCACATAGTGTTGAAATGGGAAAGTCCACTTGTGTAAGTCTGTATAGACGAGACCAAGTAAATTGTGGCCGCTGACATTACGCCATTCATTCAGAGGTTCCTGAAAAAACTACGCTGTAATCACAAGTTATACAAAAAAACGATAATTAATATATTGTGACGCTTACGGATGTTTAGAAAGTAAATACAACTTGAAACCAATAAATAGTAGAGGTTATTCCAAAGAATGGGTAGACTAACTTACCGTATGCTTTTCCACGTTATTGAATTTATCGAAGAAGTTTATACACGTAGATTTTCCAGATCCAATATTGCCTTCAATAGAAACTCTGAAAGGCCTAGAGGTTTTTTCTACCATACGAGCGGCGTTAGTTATTGTCTTTACGTTAGACATTGTGATTTCGTTATTTACACACAAAAGTATGTATTTTAATTAATTACATAGGAATATTTAATACATGTAATAAAAATATATACACTAATGCTAGTAAAAATTGGCGCAATAAATAATAAAATTTTACCGCTATTTTACCGCCCAACCAGACAGTCACTGTCACGTCACTTGTCAATTTTGTCATTGTCACTCGTAACTATTTTATTGCGACACTTCCTTTTTTGAGGCCGTAAATGAAACATGTTTTTGCCAATATTTGTGAATGAACATGCATTGAATTTGAATTTGAATTGAATTCTAATTTAAATAAAAATATACATATGTAACTTAACTTTGTATACCACAAAGGAAAAAACTAATTCAATAGATATTTTTTTCCTAGATGGTCTGAGCCATTCACTGGCTACTGCTACGGAGGCATCGTAAGTACTTGGAGTACCAACTAATAGGGGATAACTGCACATTTTTCCCGCAAGAGTACAGCACTGTATGTGCTTGCTATGTCGATTCAAACGTTTCTTTTAGAAGTACTTTATTAACCTTTCATTATGCAAGCATTTGTTTGTGAAAATATAATAGCATATTCGGGTGCCGAAACATTGGGAAAATCGTTTTTCATAAAAAACCTGTAAAATTTTCGCGCGAGTCGAAAAGAAGCTCGGAACATTTCACAGGTGAAGACTTATAAATATGGTCATCATACAGATAAGATCTTCAGTCAAAATCAAATTTATATCAGTTCATGACCACAGTTGACCAAATAATGAAGAACATAACCTAAAATAGTGTTATTATTTTCAGGATATCCTATATATATATATATATATATATATATATATATATATATATATATATATATATATATATATATATATATATATATATATCCTATATAAATCCTTTTTACTTCCATCTTTTTCCTTTAAACTCGCACCACGATTGCGTAGAAGGTATTTTCGGTCGTAAATCTGGTACAATATTGAAAATTGTACCAGAAAATTGAAATGAAAATTGCTAATGGAGGCAAAAAGCGCCAATTGTACGTAGTACCTTAATTGTACCAGTACCGCCATCTGCGCTGAGCTTTGCGTAATATTATATATTGCTTAGTAGCAGACATAGCGGCCCGCGCGCTGGGCCCTTTCTAAATCTATAACTCACAATCATAATAACGCACAAATTTAAAAGCGTTGTGTTGTGTATACATATACCTATGTACCACGACCAACCTGTATTCTACAAGTACTTACTTCTGATTATTCATAACTTATCAAAGTTTAAAATAAACTTGATATTATAGTAGGTAATTAGGTACCTACCTAAGTAAGAAGGTAAGTATGTAGGTACTCATCATATGAATTCGTAGTTACAGTTGGCTTTTTATTTATTTATTTATTTATTTATTCAGTTCACCAACAGCCGATACAACAATATAGGTAGGTATACAAAGTAAACCCAGCCATGCTATAGGGAACAATCAATGTTTAATATTTTTTACTATAATCTGTCAGAATACAAACTGTAAATTTATCCGTAAAATGATGCCGAAATTGCTTGCAGCTTCGTTTAAAATCAAACTGATTTAATTCAGCCGCAGATCGCATCTGCAAGAATCTGACATCTGAGTCTGTTGCTCGAATTTGATATGCTATCGACAGTTTGCAATTATTATTTCCGTTTCATTCAATTTTCAGCACGCGTATTGTATTAATCAATAAGTATTTTTATACCTAATTAACTAAGTATTTATGTACTTATCTACGCTGTTGTTTATTATTGTATTAAGTTTTTAGGAATAGTGTTTATTTAAAAAAAAACATAGTGTTTTCTATTGTATAGGTACTAGCGGTCCATCCCGGCTTCGCTCGCCGGGTAAAAACATAATAAATTATACAACTAAACCAATTTAATCAACTCGCAATAAATTTGTACGTTACAGCCAGCATCAGTAAATAATCTACTAATAAAATGAAATAGGTACATTGGTAGATCAGTACCTACCTCGACTTCTGATAATTTAGCTAATCCTCTGATCGACGTTTTTGAGAACACAAATAGAGAAACGTACCTAAATATAAATGGATTAAACCCAGCCGGGATATGATTCCGGAATATAAGAGGATAAACCAAATATATTTCATGAAACACAAATGGGTGAATTTCACGACTGTTTCAACGCGGCGCGTGGTGTTTCATTAGTGTCGCGCACATTTTTTTGAATAAAGAATATATATTTTTTAAATCAAACATTTATAAAATTAACATTGTACCAGTACTTTGCTTATTTTTAAAATAGGATAATTAAATTGATCACTGTGCATGGTGCAATTTAATAAAAAACACTAATGATAGCCCTCGGCGGCGTTCAAAACGCTCGTGAAATTCACCCAAAACTACAAGGTAAGTATCTACCTACATAATAAATTCATATCGAAAAGGTACCAAATTAATTATGAACAATCCAAACACGGCCGAAGATCCAGACGAGATTATAATGAAAACAATGGGAATGAAACATGAAAATGAAAATAATTTCACACATCTATTGTCTCGCTCGTACAATGGCGTGTCAACAGCTATTCAGCCAAAAAGTGCAGACTGGATCCTATTTTCAGGGCGCGGTATTAAGGTTTCAGAAGTAAAGTGTGTTTACTTTTTTGTAATATGAGTTCCGTAGATTTTTTTTTATACTACTGAGCAAGGAAACTGCGGTTATCCTGATGGGAAGTGGTGACCGCAGCCTATGGACGCCTGCAACATCAAAGGTGACACACGCGCGATGCCGGCCTTGAATTAATCTATTCCAAGCCGTTATTAAATTAATTGTAATTAAAGTACATTACGTAGAGTTCTTTATTCAACACTAGCGGCCCGTCCCGTCTTTGCTCGGGTAATAACAAATAAATGATACACCTAAACCCACCTCAGGAATCACACTATCTATTGTTGAAAACCGCATGAAAATCCGTGAAAGACAGATGCTGCAGCGGACTTTGTTTTATAATATGTAGGTACCTACTTAAAGATTTAAAAAATACTTCATTGCCAAACTTAGTATTTACTAATTTATTTTAGTTTAAGATATACACTATGTAACAATAAATAATAAATAAATATATAAGGACAAATCACACAGATTGAGCTTGCCCTAAAGTGTTATGGGATACTAACTCAACGATACTATATATTATAACAAATATACATATAGATAAACACCCAAGACCCGGGCCAATCAG